>NC_053394.1:352200621-354600621 GCF_905171765.1 Bufo bufo
ACATCTGCCTTACAAAAAGCTAAAATCCAGTATAGGTGGGGATTCCCTGTACGCCTCCTAATTTATCGTATGGGAGAACTGTCTGCTATTAAAACAGTGGAGGAAGGGAAGAAAATCCTGCAGAGCTGGGACATTCCTATTGATCCGCAGTTGGAACAGCGTCGGGGTCATCCTGAGAAAATCCGGAGAGATTGGGACACTTGAAGAGGTTCACCAAGGGTGGTCTAATCTTTAGTGCAAATGGCCGGAGAGGTGATCCGCCGAACAGGCTATTACCGAGGCTTCAGACGGGACTTAGTTACCCCAAGTTATAGGCTCACGTGGAGCCTGTTGGTTCTCACGAATATACCTACAAGTTATGTTTTTGATTACATGTTATTATTATTTTTTTTACCTCTTTTTAGCAGTGATATGGGAAGATATGTCCACGAATGATGTTAAACTTATGCCTGTATTATGCTCCACCATCTTCGTACTATGGTTGCAGGCGCGCTGGCTGGGAGTCGTCTTGCACCTTCTTTATAGTTTACTGTGCGACTTTCATACCTTGCGTTTCAAATTGCTTTATTATGGTAATAACCTTTGCAAGTATTAATGCTAATGGTTTGAATAGCCCAATGCGCAGATCGCATTTGTGGAGAGAGGTCAGATCCCTTAACTGTGATGTATTGGGAATACAAGAAACCCATTTAATAGAAAAGGATGCACATAGATTACAAAACAATCAATTCCCCTATATTTTTCAAGCTCATTCTAACTCCAAAACTAGGGGAGCGCTAATAGCTATAAAAAATACCCTGGCATTCAAATTGGTAGAACATGTAAGTGACTCAGCGGGTAGATATGTAATGCTGGTATGCACCTTGAACAACTCCCCCTTTACTCTGGTATCGATATACGCACCTAACAAAGGCCAAGCGAGATTTGTGAGGAAAGTATTAAGAATAGTCAACAGGAAAAAGCAGGGACAGTTACTGATATTTGGAGATTTCAATTTGACTGTAGAACCTGAAATAGACTCGACATCCTCTTCTTGCAGACCAGTTCAGACTTTAAGCGATGTTATTTGGAAGGCGGAGTTGTTTGACGTATGGCGTATTAAGCATCCTACAGATAGAGAGTTCACGTTCCACTTAGGGGTACATAATGTATACTCACGTATAGATATGTTCTGGGGAGACAGGATGATATTACCCAAAGTGTTAGAAGCGGAAATAGGGCAGATTAAATGGTCTGACCATGCTGCTATTACAGTGAAAATATCAGAAGATAACAATTATTCCTCAAAGTATCTTTGGAGGAGCAATCCTATTCTATTGTCTTGTCCACAGCATGGTCAGCGCATTGAATCGGATTTGAAAGAGTTCTTCCTTCTTAATAAGCAAGACTCTACCAACCCTGCGATATTATGGAACGCTCACAAGGCGTGTATAAGAGGGTCATTTATACAACAAGGAGCGGTGAGAAAAAGGAAACTGGAAGAGGCCATGTCACAAATGCTCACAAAATTAAAATTATTGGAAGAAAGGAATAAAAATGACCCCTCCCCCCTTAATGCAGAGGCACTAAAACAAGTTAGGCAAGAGTTAAGGAATCATATGCTAGACTCTTATGAGAAGGGTCTTAGGAGAACCAAAGCAAAATACTACTCTCAAGGGAATAAGGCAGGGAAACTCCTGGTGGCTAGCTTAAAGGCCAAAAGAACAAAAAGTAGGATACATTACCTTCTACACCCCAAAACGCAAACCAAACTGTATGCCCCACAGGACATAGCAGAAGGCTTCCAGTCATATTACCATGACTTATATAATCTGAGGAACTCCATACCTACCTCCCCAACATTAAAAGACATGGTAAGTAGATATCTTAGTTCCCTAAATCTACCTACATTAACTGACACTCAACTCCATTTCCTTAATACCCCGATAACAGAGGAGGAGATTGTGAAAGTGATTAAATCTTTGCCCCAAGATAAGGCCCCCGGCCCAGACGGCTTTGCAAGCCATTACTACAAAAAGTTTGTGCATATACTGAGCCCCTTCCTGAAAGATTTTTGTCAACATGCTTTGTCCTCTGGAAATTTCCCTAAGGAGAACCTACAAGCAATTATAATTACTTTACCTAAACCAGGTAAAACTGCGGACAGACCGCAAAATTTCAGGCCCATTTCGCTATTAAACCAGGATATAAAAATATACGCCAAACTCTTGGCTCTTAGAATAGCCACAATACTCCCTTCTATAATTTATAAGGATCAGACAGGTTTTGTCCCAACTCGCCAGTCCTACTTTAATACTAGAAGAATGCTGGGCATTTTCCACCAAGTCAGGCAACAAAACACCCCTCTATTGGTGCTGGCCTTGGACGCCGAGAAGGCATTCGACCGAATTAGGTGGTCGTTTGCCTTCTCGGTGCTCTCGGCTATGGGATTCAGTGGCCCTATCATGTCCGCGATTGAGGCCTTATATAGTGACCCCACAGCTAGTGTTTATGTCAATGGAGCCCTGTCAAAGATGTTCGAGCTGACCAATGGTACCAGACAGGGCTGCCCATTGTCGCCTCTGATCTTCATCATAGCAATGGAACCACTAGCTCAGGCGATTAGATTGGACCCATCAGTTTCAGGGATTAAAATTGGAGGACAAGAGCATGTAATTTCGCTCTACGCGGATGATGTATTGCTGTCATTATCTAGCCCAGGAAAGTCACTAGCAGCAGTAATGAACCAAATAGACCTATATGGCAACCTTTCATATTACCACCTTAATTCCTCCAAAACACAAGGACTGCCGATACACATTCCAAACACTCTGATCCAATCTTTCAAAGACAAATGGGACTTTGACTGGTGCACAGACAGTATCCAATATCTAGGCACCAGCATGTCTGCATCATTGTCAAAACTGTACGACCTTAACTATGAATCTCTATTGGCAAAAGTAGGTAAAGACATAGAAGAGTTCCATAAACATGATACTTCATGGGTAGGAAGGATTGCGGCCTTTAAAATGTTCATACTTCCTCGCTTCTTGTATATATTCCACACGGTCCCAATTTTGCTGCCAAAAAGGTTCTTCAGAAAGGTGCAACAAATACTCTCCAAATACATTTGGAGAAATAAGAGGCCGAGAATAGCAAGTAGTATAATTCAGAGACCCCGGGCAATGGGTGGTCTGGCGGTCCCAGACATGGAACGATATTATATTGCCACGTTAGTGTCCATGCTTAGGAGTTGGTACAAAGAAAAGGTCGAGATTCCCTGGGTTCAAGTGGAGCAAGCGCAAGCAGCACCATTTACCTTACCAGACTTAGTGTATCTACCTTTTTGGGCTATTCAGACCCCAAAAAACCTAAATCCAGTAATTTTGGCATCGGTGATGGCATGGAAACAGTTCCATAATATGAGTGAAGAGGGGTACAAGCCAAAACTATCTTCAATTCCATTCTCTCTGATTAGAGCATTACTCCCACATGCGGATCTTTCAGAATGGAATACAGAGGTCAAAAGTAATACAGAATGGCTTTTTGAAAATGGGGTGATGAAATCTTTCCAAACTTTGCAGAACCAACTGCTGATACCCAAGTCAGATTTCTTTAAATACTTACAAATTCGGCATTTGATACAATCAATAATTCCATCAAAGGTGAGATGTAGTCAAGAAGGGATGTTGTACCTCTCTGGAGAATCCAAAGGAATCAAAAAGTTGTATGAAGCATTACTCCAACCAACTCAGTTCAGGAAGTCCCACCCTATGCGTAAATGGGAAAGCTCCCTGAACATCACTATAGCAGAAAATGAATGGCAAAAAACAATAAAATTGATCCACTCCCACTTACATTGCTCTAGCCATGTGGAATCGGCTTTAAAAACTATCCTACAATGGTATTACACGCCTGAAAGATTATGCCACATGTATGTAGGGGTGTCGGGAGATTGTTGGAGGGGATGTGGAGGGAGGGGTACACTTCTTCATATTCTTTGGAAATGTCCTATGATCTCTAAGTACTGGGAAGAATGTGAGGAACTGCTGAACAAGCTGCTTCAAGGGAGGCTTAAGTGGACACCACAACTTGCCCTACTTCTAATTGGAGTGACACATCTTCCAGTGGAAGATAGAAAATTGGTAGGTGTTAGGCTGGGTTCACACGAGCGTGTCCGGATTAGTTCCGGATGCGTCCCGGTGTGTTGCGGCAAACCCGCGCGAGTAGGAATGCAATTGCAGTCAGTTTTGACTGCGATTGCGTTCCGATGTTCAGTTTTTATCGCGCGTGTGCAATGTGTTTTGCACGCGCGTGATAAAAAACCGACTGTGGTACCCAGACCCGAACTTCTTCACAGAAGTTCAGGTTTGGGTTCGGTGTTGTGTAGATGTTATTATTTTCCCTTATAACATGGTTATAAGGGAAAATAATAGCATTTTGATTACAGAATGCATAGTAGGTGATCAATTGAGGGTTAAAAAATAAAAAAAATTAACTCACCTTCTCCTCTTGTTCGTGTAGTTCTCCCGGTCTTCAGTTCTTTAAAAAGATGAACTATGGGCTAAAGGACCTTTGGTGACGTCAGATCACATGCTCCAATCACAGGGTCCATCACCACGGTGATGGACCATGTGATTGGAGCATGTGATCTTACGTCATCAAAGGTCCTTTAGCCCATAGTTCATCTTTTGAGAAGTAAAGAAGAGACCGGGACTTACGCGAACAAACGGAGAAGGTGAGTTAATTTTTTTAATTTTTTTTAACCCTCAACTGATCACCTACTATGCATTCTGTAATCAGAATGCTATTATTTTCCCTTATAACCATGTTATAAGGGAAAATAATACAGTGTATAGACAGTCACCTAGCAACCGTGCGTGAAAATCGCACCGCATCCGCACTTGCTTGCGGATGCATGCGATTTTCACGCAACCCCATTCACTTCTATGGGGCCTGCGTTGCGTGAAAAACGCAGAATATAGAGCATGCTGCGATTTTCACGCAACGCATAAGTGATGCGTGAAAATCATCGCTCATCTGAACAGCCCCATTGAAATGAATGGGTCCAGATTCAGTGCGGGTGCAATGCGTTCACCTACCGCATTGCACCCGCGCGGAAATCTCGCCCGTGTGAACGCAGCCTTATATGTGTTCTAGCAAAACTAATGATACTGCAAAGATGGAAATCCCAGGAAACACCTAGGTTAAAAGATTTGATATCAGCTATCAATACCACTGTTGCTTATGAGAAAATCATAGCTTTAGGGAATGGTTCCTTCCAAAAAATTTCAAAACAGTGGCAGTTGTGGGAAACTTCTAGTTATTGTGTCAAGGGATAGGAGCAGATAGGTCAAAGTTGATTGAAAATGCGCCCTCAACAAGTGGGGATAGGGAGTTGTGCATAGGATTACCAATAAATGTACCTTTCGAGTAAAAGAGCATTACCATTAGTTAAAACAAACAAGATGACTCTGCAAATGTTAATTGGAGAGGATGTTTTTCAATTCAATGGATAAGGATGAAAACACATATGTACAAGGCTTTTTGGTGAAATATCAATTATTACATAGCGGATATTGGCACCAAACGTGGATGATGTCTAAAATATTCAATGCTTTAAGTGTAAAACTGTTATGTTTATACAGTTAGTTGTTGTTTTTAATGACTCGACTGATGGAGAGCAGATTGTACTGCGACTTTATTGTAATGTGTATTACTTTAAAAAATACCAATAAAAACGATTGAAACAAAAAAAATTATTTGTAGTGACCGTAAAAGCACAGTTTTTGTTCTGGGTTGAAAAACTATTCCCAAATTTGCCAATCTCAAAATAAGTAGTTTCTGCTATATCAGGCCTACTTTAAATCTATCCCAAAAAGGATATCTTAGATTCAAGGTGCTGATAGTGTCATTCAGAAAAACTTAACACACACGCTACCGTGCAGATGCAAGTCTAATTCTGTGATTAAACGTATACCTGTCACACAGCGCAAAAAAAATAGGCCTCACATTTCTATTCAACCAAATCTGTACTGTTTTAGCTGGTCAAATTATTTGTAGTGACCGTAAAAGCACAGTTTTTGTTCTGGGTTGAAAAACTATTCCCAAATTTGCCATTTTCAAAATTGTGGTGAACGGGAACAATGAGGAAAACATCTAATAAGGGACGCGGACGTGGACATGGTCGTGGTGGTGTTAGTGGACCCTCTGGTGCTGGGAGAGGACGTGGCCGTTCTGCCACAGCCACACGTCCTAGTGAACCAACTACCTCAGGTCCCAGTAGCCAGCAGAATTTACAGCGATATTTGGTGGGGCCCAATGCCGTTCTAAGGATGGTAAGGCCTGAGCAGGTACAGGCATTAGTCAATTGGGTGGCCGACAGTGGATCCAGCACGTTCACATTATATCCCACCCAGTCTTCTGCAGAAAGCGCACAGATGGTGCATGAAAACCAAGCCCATCAGTCTGTCACACCCCCATGCATATCAGGGAAACTGTCTGAGCCTCAAGTTATGCAGCAGTATCTTATGCTGTTTGAAGACTCTGCTGCCAGGGTTTCCCAAGGGCATCCACCTAGCCCTTCCCCAGGGGTGGAAGAGATAGAATGCACTAACGCACAACCACTTATTTTTCCTGATGATGAGGACATGGGAATACCACCTCAGCACGTCTCTGATGATGACGAAACACAGGTGCCAACTGCTGCGTCTTTCTGCAGTGTGCAGACTGAACAGCAGGTCAGGGATCAAGACTGGGTGGAAGACGATGCAGGGGATGATGAGGTCCTAGACCCCACATGGAATGAAGGTCGTGCCACTGACTTTCACAGTTCGGAGGAAGAGGCAGTGGTGAGACCGAGCCAACAGCGTAGCAAAAGAGGGAGCAGTGGGCAAAATCAGAACACCCGCCGCCAAGAGACTCCGCCTGCTACTGACCGTCGCCATCTGGGACCGAGCACCACAAAGGCAGCTTCAAGGAGTTCCCTGGCATGGCACTTCTTCAAACAATGTGCTGACGACAAGACCCGAGTGGTTTGCACGCTGTGCCATCAGAGCCTGAAGCGAGGCATTAACGTTCTGAACCTTAGCACAACCTGCATGACCAGGCACCTGCAGTGGAGTAAACACCTTAAAAACAAGGAAGTCACTCAGGCTCCCCCTGCTACCTCTTCTGCTGCTGCCGCCTCGGCCTCTTCTGCTGCTGCCGCCGCCTCGGCCTCTTCCTCCACCTCTGGAGTAACGTTGGCACCTGCCGCCCAGCAAACATGGGATGTACCACCAACACCACCACCTGTGTCACCAAGCATCTCAACCATGTCACACGGCAGCGTTCAGCTCTCCAATTCACAAACCACCTAGCCACCCTCGATCCCTGGCCCTGAATGCCAGCATTTCTAAACTACTGGCCTATGAAATGCTGTCATTTAGGCTGGTGGACACACACAGCTTCAAACAGCTCATGTCGCTTGCTGTCCCACAGTATGTTGTTCCCAGCCGGCACTACTTCTCCAAGAGAGCCGTGCCTTCCCTGCACAACCAAGTGTCCGATAAAATCAAGTGTGCACTGCGCAACGCCATCTGTGGCAAGGTCCACCTAACCACAGATACGTGGACCAGTAAGCACGGCCAGGGACGCTAAATCTCCCTAACTGCACACTGGGTAAATGTAGTGGCGGCTGGGCCCCAGGCGGAGAGCTGTTTGGCGCACGTACTTCCGCCGCCAAGGATCGCAGGGCAACATTCTTTGCCTCCTGTCTCCTCCTCCTCCTACTCAGCTTCCTCCTCCTCTTCTTCCACCTGCTCATCCAGTCAGCCACACACCTTCACCACCAACTTCAGCACAGCCCGGGGTAAACGTCAGCAGGCCGTTCTGAAACTCATATGTTTGGGGGACAGGCCCCACACCGCACAGGAGTTGTGGCGGGGTATAGAACAACAGACCAACGAGTGGTTGCTGCCGGTGAGCCTCAAGCCCGGCCTGGTGGTGTGCGATAATGGGCGAAATCTCGTTGCAGCTCTGGGACTAGCCGGTTTGACGCACATCCCTTGCCTGGCGCATGTGCTGAATTTGGTGGTGCAGAAGTTCATTCGCAACTACCCCGACATGTCAGAGCTGCTGCATAAAGTGCGGGCCGTCTGTTCGCGCTTCCGGCGTTCACACCCTGCCACTGCTCGCCTGTCTGCGCTACAGCATAACTTCGGCCTTCCCGCTCACCACCTCATATGCGACGTGCCCACCAGGTGGAACTCCACCTTGCATATGCTGGACAGACTGTGCGAGCAGCAGCAGGCCATAGTGGAGTTTCAGCTGCAGCACGCACGGGTCAGTCGCACTGCGGATCAGCCCCACTTCACCACCAATGACTGGGCCTCCATGCGAGACCTGTGTGCCCTGTTGCGCTGTTTTGAGTACTCCACCAACATGGCCAGTGGCGATGACGCCGTTATCAGCGTTACAATACCACTTCTATGTCTCCTTGAGAAAACACTTAGGTCGATGATGGAAGAGGAGGTGGCCCAGGAGGAAGAGGAGGAAGAGGGGTCATTTTTAGCACTTTCAGGCCAGTCTCTTCGAAGTGACTCAGAGGGAGGTTTTTTGCAACAGCAGAGGCCAGGTACAAATGTGGCCAGACAGGGCCCACTACTGGAGGACGAGGATGAGGAGGAGGTGGAGGAGGATGAGGATGAAGCATGTTCACAGCGGGGTGGCACCCAAAGCAGCTCGGGCCCATCACTGGTGCGTGGCTGGGGGGAAACACAGGACGATGACGATACGCCTCCCACAGAGGACAGCTTGTCCTTACCTCTGGGCAGCCTGGCACACATGAGCGACTACATGCTGCAGTGCCTGCGCAACGACAGCAGAGTTGCCCACATTTTAATGTGTGCGGACTACTGGGTTGCCACCCTGCTGGATCCCCGGTACAAAGACAATGTGCCCACCTTACTTCCTACACTGGAGCGTGATAGGAAGATGCGCGAGTACAAGCGCACGTTGGTAGACGCGCTATTGAGAACATTCCCAAATGTCACAGGGGAACCAGTTGAAGCCCAAGGCGAAGGCAGAGGAGGAGCAAGAGGTCGCCAACGCAGCTGTGTCACGCCCAGCTCCTCTGAGGGCAGGGTTAGCATGGCAGAGATGTGGAAAAGTTTTGTCACCACGCCACAGCTAACTGCACCACCACCTGATACGGAACGTGTTAGCAGGAGGCAACATTTCACTAACATGGTGGAACAGTACCTGTGCACACCCCTCCACGTACTGACTGATGGTTCGGCCCCATTCAACTTCTGGGTCTCCAAATTGTCCACGTGGCCAGAGCTAGCCTTTTATGCCTTGGAGGTGCTGGCCTGCCCGGCGGCCAGCGTTTTGTCTGAACGTGTATTCAGCACGGCAGGGTCGTCATTACAGACAAACGCAGCCGCCTGTCTACAGCCAATGTGGACAAGCTGACGTTCATAAAAATGAACCAGGCATGGATCCCACAGGACCTGTCCATCCCTTGTGCAGATTAGATATTAACTACCTCCACTTAACAATATATTATTCTACTCCAGGGCACTTCCTCATTCAATACTATTTTTATTTTCATTTTACCATTATATTGCGGGGCAACCCAAAGTTGAATGAACCTCTCCTCTGTCTGGGTGCCGGGGCCTAAATGTGTGACAGTGGCCTGTTCCAGTGGTGGGTGACGTGAAGCCTGATTCTCTGCTATGACATGAAGACTGATTCTGTGCTGACATAAGGCCAGATTCTCTGTTACGGGACCTCTCTCCTCTGCCTGGGTGCCTGGGCCTAAATATGTGACAGTGGCCTGTTCCAGTGGTGGGTGACGTGAAGCCTGATTCTCTGCTATGACATGAAGACTGATTCTGCGCTGACATAAGGCCTGATTCTCTGTTACGGGACCTCTCTCCTCTGTCTGGGTGCCGGGGCCTAAATGTGTGACAGTGGCCTGTTCCAGTGGTGGGTGACGTGAAGCCTGATTCTCTGCTATGACATGAAGACTGATTCTGCGCTGACATGAAGCCAGAAGAAGCGCAGGCAGAAGAAAAACTAGCTCAGTCTATGAAAAAAGGGGATAAGACATTCTTCAGATATATAAATGAAAAAAGGAAATGAAAAGAAGGAATAACTAAATTAAAAACAAAAGACGGAAGGTATGTAGAAGAGAATAAAGGGCTAGCCGACTGCCTTAATGAATACTTCTGTTCAGTTTTTACAAAAGAAAAAGAAGGAGAAGGACCTCCACTAGAAAGGATGACTAATAAATCGTTTGATGCATGTGTCTTTACAGAGGAAGATGTTCTAAGTTTGCTGTCTAAAGTGAAGACAAATAAGTCACAGGGGCCTGATGAGATACACCCAAAATTATTAAAAGAGCTTAGTGGTGAGCTGGCAAAACCGTTAACAGATTTATTTAACCAAGTCGTCCCGGAAGATTGGAAATTGGCAAATGTCGTGCCCATTCACAAGAAAGGTAGTAGGGAGGAATCGAGCAACTATAGACCAGTGAGTCTGACATCAATAGTAGGCAAATTAATGGAAACCCTATTAAAGGATAGGATTGTGGAACATCTAAAATCCCATGGATTGCAAGATGAAAAACAACATGGGTTTACTTCAGGGAGATCATGTCAAACAAATCTTATATATTTTTTTGACTGGGTGACTAAAATAATAGACGGTGGAGGTGCAGTAGACATCGCATATCTAGATTTTAGTAAGGCTTTTGACACTGTCCCACATAGAAGACTTATCAATAAACTGCAGTCATTGAGCATGGACTCCCATATTGTTGAGTGGATTAGGCAGTGGCTGAGTGACAGACAACAGAGGGTTGTAGTCAATGGAGAACATTCAAAACAAGGTCATGTTACCAGTGGGGTTCCACAGGGATCTGTACTGGGACCAATTTTGTTTAATATCTTCATAAGTGATATTGCAAAAGGCCTCGATGGTAAGGTTTGTCTTTTTGCTGATGACACAAAGATATGTAACAGGGTTGATGTTCCTGGAGGGAAACGCCAAATGGAAAAGGATTTAGGAAAACTAGAAGAATGGTCAGAACTCTGGCAACTGAAATTTAATGTGGATAAGTGCAAGATAATGCACCTGGGGCGTAAAAACCCAAGGGCAGAATATAGAATATTTGACACAGTCCTGACCTCAGTATCTGAGGAAAGGGATTTAGGAGTAATTATTTCAGAAGACTTAAAGGTGGGAAGACAATGTAATAGAGCAGCACGAAATGCCAGCAGAATGCTTGGATGTATAGGGAGAGGTATAAGCAGTAGAAAGAGTGAAGTGCTTATGCCGCTGTACAGAACACTGGTGAGACCTCACTTGGAGTATTGTGCGCAGTACTGGAGGCCATATTTTCAGAAGGATATAGATACTCTAGAGAGAGTTCAGAGAAGAGCTACTAAACTAGTACATGGATTGAAGGATAAAACTTACCAGGAAAGGTTAAAGGACCTTAATATGTATAGCTTGGAAGAAAGAAGAGACAGAGGGGATATGATAGAAACTTTTAAATACATAAAGGGAATCAACTCGGTAAAGGAGGAGAGCATATTTAAAAGAAGAAAAACTACCACAAGAGGACACAGTTTTAAATTAGAGGGGCAAAGGTTTAAAAGTAATATAAGGAAGTATTACTTTACTGAGAGAGTAGTGGATGCATGGAATAGCCTTCCTGCAGAAGTGGTAGCTGCAAATACAGTGAAGGAGTTTAAGCATGCATGGGATTGGCATAAGGCTATCCTTCATATAAGATAGGGCCAGGGACTATTCATAGGATTCAGATATATTGGGCAGACTAGATGGGCCAAATGGTTCTTATCTGCCGACACATTCTATGTTTCTATGTTTCTAAGACTGATTCTGTGCTGACATGAAGCCAGATTCTCTGCTATGGCATGAAGAGACTGATTCTCTACTGACATGAAGCCAGATTCTTTGCTATGGCATGAAGAGACTGATTCTCTGCCGACGTGAAGCCAGATTCTCTGCTATGGGACCTCTGTCCAATTGATATTGGTTAATTTTTATTTTTTTAATTTTTATTTTAATTCATTTTCCTATCCACATTTGTTTGCAGGGGATTTACCTACATGTTGCTGCCTTTTGCAGCCCTCTAGCTCTTTCCTGGGCTGTTTTACAGCCTTTTTAGTGCCCAAAAGTTCATGTCCCCATTGACTTCAATGGGGTTCGGGTTCGGGACGAAGTTCGGGTCGGGTTCGGATCCCGAACCCGAACATTTCCGGGAAGTTCGGCCGAACTTCTCGAACCCGAACACCCAGGTGTTCGCTCAACTCTACTGGTTGCCCTTCTTGCGGAGTGCCATTGGTTTTGTCAGTTTTAGAGATTTGGAGTTTCCTCCATCTGTGGTGCCTTCTACCACCCCGTCTGGTTCTTTTGCTGTCGTTGAACCCATCTCTAAAAAAGACTGTGAAGAAGGTGAAAGAGAAGTGGCTGTAGACGCAGACTGTCCAGACTGCTGATATTTCTTATTAACAGGCCGGTACAAGGACATCTGTTTCTTTAGCCCTTCATTCTGCCACGTATATATCTTTACCTTAGCATAGTCATCAGCGTCCCGCTGCCATTTTTTCCTTTTTGTAGCTTCCTGATCTTTAATGAATTTGGACACGTAGACCATACAGTTATCATCATATAGTTTCCATTCATCAGGCCCCAACATGGATTGCAGTGCTAGTTTGGTTTGAGACTGCCGAGTCCTGCTTTCAACCAATTCATGCTGTAGATATTCCAAGTTGAGAAGGATTACATCAAATGCATATTTGTTTGAGATCTGAACAAACTTTTGTTTGTCAAAAACGGAATCAGTGGGAAATAGATTAGGCTTTAGCTGTGAACGGATCCCTCTAGGGATCCTATGATCCTTGAAATACAGGCCAAGGGTGATCAGGTGTAAATCAGTGGACGCAATCTTCTTAGCATCAGCTTCATAACATCTTTTTAAATCAACCAAAGTAGGAGTGGACAAAAATGTAGGCTCACTCACCAGACCCTGCAAAATTCTCTCCTCATCCGCCCTGGTATATGTAAAAACATCGGGGAGATCCATAATGATGATTCTGAGAACACAGATAAAACTTGGGTGCAAGCTGAGTGAGTCCAGATAACCAGCAAACAAAAAATACACATATATATATATATATATATATATATATATATACACTTTTTTTTTTTTTTTTTTTGGGAGGGAAGTAAGCGGGTGCTGTCATAGGCTCAAGGAAAAAAGATTACCGGTAAGTGTAATCCCATATTTCCCCCCTCGCTTATGACAGCACCCTTGGATTTACCAGCGAGATAAGATTTTAGGGAGGGACAACTGCCTGAAGGACTTTCCATCCAAATACCAAGCCCTCCTGAGAGGGTAACTGAAGTTTGTAATGCCTGAAAAAAGTGTGAGGGGAACTCCAGTTAGCTGCCCTACATATTTAGTCAATGGAGGCAGAGGCTCTCTCCGCCCAGGAGGTAGAGATAGCACTGGTAGAGTGGGCCCCAAATTCTGAGGGCGGGGGAGCCCCCTTAGAGGAATAGGCTAAAAGTATAGCCTGCCTTATCCATCTAGCTATAGTTTGCGAGGAAGCAGCCGACACCTTCGTACTGCCCTGAAAGGAAATAAGGAGCTTTGAGGAAGATCTCCAAGCTTGGGTGACTTCTAAGTACTGTAAAAGACACCTCCTCACATCTAAACAGTGAAATTCTGATTCTTTTTTATTTTTTGGAGAAGCGCAAAAAGAAGGTAAGATGACTTCCTGAGAGCGATGGAAGGAAGAGGACACTTTTGGAAGGAAGGAAGGGTCTGGTGAAATAATTACTCTATCGTCCAAAATATTCAAATATGGTCTTTCCATAGAGATGGCAGAGATCTCACTAACTCTCCTGGCCGATGTAATAGCTAATAAAAAGGCCAACTTCAATGTTAGGACTTTTATGGAGATCTGTTCAATGGGCTCGAAGGGATCTGACGTAAGGGCAGACAGGACAAGATTTAGATGCCAAGGAGGAATTTTAATTTTCTGCACTGGGGCTAATTTAGAGACTGCGGTAATAAACCTTTTTATCCATGGATGGTCGGCTAGCCTGAACTCGAATAAAGCACTCAAGGCTGAGACCTGCACCTTTAGAGTACTGGGTCTAAGCTTTTTTTCTCCACCCTTCCTGTAGAAAATCTAAAATTAAAGGTAAGTCAGGGGTTTTAAATACACTGACTGGCCTGTTTGCGAAGGCACAAAAGGCTTTCCAAACTCGTTAGTATATCTTTGACGTGACTGTTTTACGGCTGGCTAAAAGGGTATTAATTAAATCTTCTGAAAGCCCCTTATTCCTCAAAATATGCCTTTCAACATCCAAGCAGTCAAATGCAGGTTCTCCACTTCTGGAAGAAGAAGGGGCCCCTGAGTTAGACGTCCCGGGAAGACTGGTAGGACCCACGGGGAGGTTATTGACATTTTGCGTAGCCAAGAGAACCAAACCCTCCTTGGCCAAAAGGGAGCTATTGTAATCACCAAGGCATTCTCTTCCCTTATCTTTCTCAATACCCTTGGCAGTAGCTTTAATGGGGGAAAGACGTAAAGTCCCTCTCTCCAAGACTGGGCTAGGGCATCCACAGCAGATGGACGCTCCTCTGGAAAAAGAGAGAAGAACCTTTTTACCCTCCTGTTTTCCCTTGTGGCAAAAAGATCGATGACAGGGCGGCCCCATAACGCACAGTTATCTTGTCGAATATCTGTTGGTCTAGAGACCATTCTCCCTGTTGGATTAGATGTCGGCTTAGGAAGTCTGCTGTCACATTTTCCTTTCCTCACAAGTGAACTGCAGAAATTGATAAGAGAGAATCTTCTGCCAATTGAAATATTTCCTGACTGGGGGACATAAGACTCGGCGATCTGGTACCTCACTGCATGTTGATGTATGCCACAGCTGTCATGTTGTCTGAATAAATTTGAACATTTCTGCCTCTTATTAACTGAAGACTCCCCTTCAGGGCCATCAATATAGCTGAATTCTCTGAAATTGTGAGACTGATCCTGACTCTTTCGATCCCACTGTGTCACGGATGTTGTAGGGTAGAACACCAAAGGACAACAAGAAGGAAGGGAAAAGACACTAGGCCTCACCGCTAGGGAAGGAAAAGGGTCACCACCTATAAAACCCTGCTCCTATCCGTATGGGCACCTCTCGATGGTAGAGATGCCCATACACAGGAACCTAGAAAACCCTGGTGGCCCTCAGATGCCCTAATAGTAATTACCGGGCAGAGACAACCCGCTCCTTCCCTGGTGAAGAAACCAGCATCTCGCTGAGGCCTAGTAAACAACAAAGGTGGGGGAGAATACAAAACACAACAAGCGGAACACTTAACTTCTGAGGCTGATGGACGAACAGGACTTTACCATGAACCACACTCCAGCTCTTCCAAAAACCAAATGAAGCTATCCAGAGCAAGGAGTGATGGGTAAGGTCAGACTAAATAGGGGGAGGTGAAGGTCACATTATCCACACCTGAACAGGGGGTGTGAAACCAAAAGAGGCTGTCAGATAACTAATGTGCAGATATTCTTTCAAACTTTCTCAAACCTGTCACCGGCGTGACAGTACCCCCCCTTCTACGGGTGACCTCCGGGCACCCAGGACCGACCTTAGGCTACTTTCACACTAGCGTTCGGGTGTCCGCTTGTGAGCTCCGTTTGAAGGGGCTCACAAGCGGCCCCGAAAGCATCCATACTGCCCTAATGCATTCTGAGTGGACGCGGATCCGCTCAGAATGCATCAGTCTGGCAGCGTTCAGCCTCCGCTCCGCTCAGCAAGCGGACACCTGAACGCTGCTTGCAGCGTTCGGGTGTCCGCCTGGCCGTGCGGAGGCAAGCGGATCCGTCCAGACTTACAATGTAAGTCAATGGGGACGGATCCGTTTGAAGATGACACAATATGGCTCAATCTTCAAACGGATCCGTCCCCCATTGACTTTCAATGTAAAGTCTGGATGGATCCGTTCAGGCTACTTTCAGACTTAGAATTTTTTTTAAACTATAATGCAGACGGAACGGATACAAACGTCTGCATTATAGGAACGGATCCGTCTGTGCAGACATCAGACGGACCCGCTCTGAACGGTAGTGTGAAAGTAGCCTTATCAGGATGAGCTCTGTGGAATGCTCTCACAAGACGGCTAGCATTAACATCGGTCGCTGGAACCCACATCCTCTCCTCTGATCCGTACCCTCTCCAATGAACGAGATACTAGAGGGATCTCTGGAGAACTCAGGAGTCCACAATCCTGCTTATCTAAAATTCTAAATTGCCATCCACCATGACAGGAGCGGGAGGCAAGGAGGACGGTTCAACAGGTTCAACACATTTCTTTAACAACAATTTATGAAATACGTTATGGATTTTCAATGCCTGAGGAAGTTCAAGATGGAAGGATGCAGGGTTAACAATGGCAGTGATCTTATATCGACCAATAAATCTTGGTCCCAACTTTCAAGAAGGTACCTTAAGTTTAATGTTTCTTGTAGACAGCCACACAGAATCACCCACTCTCACACTCGCACACTTATACCTGTTGCCCATCTTTTCTAGGTTATTTTGGATTTTCCGCCAAATAGAAGACAAAGAAGAGGAAAATCGTTCCTCCTCAGGAATGCCATAATTATGAGCACCAGACAATGTACAAACTGTGGATGAAACCCATATGCCCCAAAAAACTGCGACTTATCAGTGGACTCCTGTCTACGGTTATTTATAGCAAACTCAGCTAACGACAAAAATGAAGATAACTGTTCCTGATTCTCTGAAACAAAACATCTCAAGTAAGTCTCCAGATTCTGATTAGTGCGCTCCGTCTGTCCATTCGACTGCGGATGAAAAGCCGAAGAGAAGGACAATTGTACACCCAGACGAGTACAGAACGCTCTCCAGAATCTGGAAACAAACTGAGTCCCTCTATCGGACACCACATCAGAGAGAATGCCATGTAGTTTCACGAGGTTGTCGACAAACACCTGCGCAAGAGTTTTAGCACTGGGTAGACTAGGTAATGCAATAAAGTGTGCTATTTTACTAAAACGATCGACAACCACCAGAATCACAGTCTTTCCCGAAGAATTCGGTAAATCCGTGATAAAATCCATGGACAAATGGGTCCACGGTATGGACAATGGAAGCAGAGATCCGGAAGGCCGAGTATGTGTCACCTTAGCACGTGCACAGGTACCACGGGCTGACACATAGTCCTCAATACACTTACGCAACCCCGGCCACCAGAATCTGCGAGAGATGAGTTCGACAGTAGATCTGCTCCCAGGGTGCCCAGCAAGCACCGTACAATGATGTTTCTCGAACACCTTGTGACGTAATTCGGAGGAAACAAACAATTTCCCATGAAGACAAGAGTCCGGAGCATCCTCCTGTGCCTCCAACACCCTGGCCTCGAGATCAGGATAAATAGCGAATATAACCACCCCTTCAGATAAAATGGGACTAGGGTCATTAGACTCACCCCCCCAGGAAAGCTACATGACAAAGCATTTGCCTTGACGTTCTTAGCCCCAGGGCGATAAGTGACAATGAAGTTAAATCTGGTGAAAAACAATGACCATCTGGCCTGCCTTGTTTTCAATCGCTTAGCCCAGTGGTGGGCAACCTTTTTTGTCAACTGAGCCAAATATCGCCTAAACCACAATTGGAATTTCTTTCGAGAGCCACATTTTTAAAACCTAAAATATTGCATCAACAGTACCAGTGAGGACTATTAGGCTCATGCACACGACCGTGTGCCCGCAAAAAAGTAGCGCATGCTGAAGTGAATGGGTTCATGATGCGTGCTGCACACGGCCGTGTGCAGCCCGCATCAAGGACCCTTTCACTTCAATGGGTCCAGGATCCGGGCGCATGCACTACTTTATTGCGGTGTGGAGGCACAGCCAGAAGCACCACGGAAGCACACTGTAGCACTCATATCCCGGATCCTGGACCCATTGAAGTGAATGGGTCCATGATGCGGGCTGCACACGGCCGTGTGCAGCCCGCATCATGGACCCATTCACTTTAGCATGTGCTACTTTTTTGCGGTGCGGGCAGTCGGATGCGGATCGCGAACCCCATTCAAGTGAATGGGTCCGCGATCCTCATGCAGCTGCCCCATGGTCTGTGTCCGTGCATTGCGGACCGCTATTTGCGGTCCGCAGCACAGGCACAGCGCCCTTACATTCGTGGGCATGAGCCCAGAGTGTGTTTTTGAATACTTTTATATGTACTTTCTTTTATTTGGATCTTGATTATTATTTCATTTTATCATTTTTTACTTTTCTTAAACTTGTCTGCAGATGTGGATGTACTGTGGATGACGCACTTATGGGGGATATCTGTGGATGACGCACTTATGGGGGATATCTGTGGATGACGCACTTATGGGGGATATCTGTGGATGACGCACTTATGGGGGATATCTGTGGATGACGCACTTATGGGGGATATCTGTGGATGACGCACTTATGGGGGATATCTGTGGATGACGCACTTATGGGGGATATCTGTGGATGACGCACTTATGGGGGATATCTGTGGATGACGCACTTATGGGGGATATCTGTGGATGACGCACTTATGGGGGATATCTGTGGATGACGCACTTATGGGGATATCTGTGGATGACGCACTTATGGGGGATATCTGTGGATGACGCACTTATGGGGGATATCTGTGGATGACGCACTTATGGGGGATATCTGTGGATGACGCACTTATGGGGGATATCTGTGGATGACGCACTTATGGGGGATATCTGTGGATGACACATATATAGCATAAGATGCTATATATGTGTCATCCACAGATATCCCCCATAAGTGCCCTCCACAGATATCCCCCATAAGTGCCCTCCACAGATATCCCCATAAGTGCCCTCCACAGATATCACCCATAAGTGCCTTCCAGTAAGTAATGTATTAGTGGGGGGAAGGAAGGGGGCAGGGACACTTGCGGCGGGGCCGGTGCAGTGCACACACCGGGGGAAGCTCCTACCTTTCTGCTGCAGGACATTTCGTTCCTCCTGAGCGGCGGCCTCTTCACCACTCCACCCCTCCTCACAGTGGGCAGCCGAACTAAAGCCGTGCTGCCCGCCCTTCTGCTGCTGTGCGCAGCATGACATCTCTCCCTCCGTCATGCGCCTCCTGCCCCGCCTGCCTGCTTCATTCATAAAGTGGAAGGAGCAGACAGGCGGGGCAGCAGGCGCATGACGGACAATTTACAAGCAGCTTGAGCGGCGGGATATGGCTGCGCGGCCGCCCACCCGCCAACCCGAACCAAAGAGCCGCAACGAAGGATCAAAAGAGCCGCGGCTTGCCGACCACTGGCTTAGCCGACTCCAAGTAGGCCAGATTCTTGTGATCCGTAATTACCGTAATAGGATGAATTGCTCCTTCCAACCAATGCCGCCACTCCTCGAACGCCAACTTAATGGCCAGCAATTCCCTATTCCCCATATCATAAATCCTTTTAGCAGTCGAGAGTTTTTTTTGAAAAAAATGCACATGGCCGCCATTTACTGGGTGAAGGGCCCTGCGACAATATTGCTCCTACCCCAACCTCAGACGCGTCAACCTCAACAATAAATGGCTGAGACACGTCCGGTTGCACCAGAATAGGGGCCGAAGCAAAACATTCTTTCACAGCAGAAAAGGCTTGTAATGCTGCATCAGACCAGATAGAAATATCAGCACCCTTCCTAGTCATGTCTGTTAAAGGTTTAAACACCGATCAATAGTTCAAGATAAATTTACGGTAGTAGTTGGTAAACCCCAAAAAACGCATAAGCGCTTTCAGATTTTCGGGTCGATCCCAGTCCAGCACGGCACGGACCTTCTCGGGATCCATGCAAAAACCTGAGGATGAGAGCAGGTAACCCAGAAATTGCACTTCCTGTACAGCAAATAAACACTATTCCATCTGAGCATACAACTTATTCTCTCTTAGGATCTGCAACACCTGTCTAACATGATCCTGATGAGTCTCCATATTAGGTGAATAAATTAGTATGTCATCAAGGTATACCACGACAAACCTCCCCACCAGATGATGAAAGATGTCATTGACAAAGTGTTGAAAAACCGCAGGAGCATTGGTTAACCCAAAGGGCATGACCAGGTTTTCAAAATGACCCTCAGGGGTATTAAATGCGGTCTTCCACTCATCCCCCTCCTTGATCCTTACCAGATTATATGCCGCCCTCAGATCCAATTTAGAGAACACCTTGGCACCGACAATCTGACTAAACAAATCCGGAATCAAAAGAAGGGGGTAAGGATCACGGACGGTAATACGATTGAGCTCACGGAAGTCCAGACATGGTCTCAGGGTACCATCCTTTTTCTTTACAAAGAAAAATCCAGCAGCCACTGGGGACTTGGATGGTCTAATATGTCCCTTTGCCAAACTCTCGGTGATATATTTTCGCATAGCCTTTCTTTCGGGTTCTGAAAGATTATACAACCGAGATTTGGGCAATTTAGCTACGGGAATAAGATTGACAGGACAGTCATACTCCCGGTGTGGAGGCAACTCCTGATTACCACTCTCAGACAAAACATCAGAAAATTCTGAAATGAACGAGGGTACAGTTTTAGTGGTAACCATAGAGAATGATGCATTAACACAGTTGTCCATGCAAAAATCACTCCAATCGAGAATCTGTCTCGCTTGCCAAACGATGTTAGGGTTATGTTTGCTTAACCATGGTAAGCCCAACACCAACGGAGCAGGCAGACCCTCCAACACATAACAGGAGCTAGATTCCTGATGCAAATCACCCACTCTTAAATTAATGTCATTCACTACCTGCGACAGGCATTTTTGGGCGAGAGGTGCTGAGTCAATTGCAAAGACAGAAATACTATTCTCTAATGCATTAGTAGTCAACCCTTGAATGCGTACAAACTGTCCATCAATCAAGTTAACTCCTGCCCCACTGTCGATAAATGCTTAGATTTTCACAGTTTTGGACTCTAGCGCCACCTCGGCAGACAGGAGAAAATGGGTACTACCAGTAAAAGACAAAAGTAGGTTTTCTTGCTCCCCACCCATACTACCAATAGTAATTTGGGGATTAAACGTTTTTTACTTTTTGTTTACACCTTGATGCTGCAAGTGTGGACAAATATTCACCAAATGTCCCTTCTTGCCACAATAAAAGCAGACTCCTTTCACATTACCCAAGCTTTTGCCAGTAGTTCCAGGAGTAGCTCCTCCTAACTGCATAGGTTCATCACAAGGCACAACCACCCCTGTCTCTCCACCATAAGTGTCAAAGGAAGCAGTACCCTTATTGGACAGTACGTCCTGAAGGTGAAGACCCCTAGATCTCTCCCTCAGGCGTCTATCAAGACGTACAGCAAGAGACATAGCTGCTTCCAATGACTCAGGATTTTCATGAAAAGCCAATGCGTCCTGCAGTCTCTCAGAGAGACTCTGGCAGAACTGGCTACGGAGAGCAGAATCGTTCCACTCTGTATCCGTAGCCCATCTCCTAATTTCAGAGCAAAAGGTCTCTGCAGAACGTTCTCCCTGCCGCAAACCCCGCAACTTGGTCTCGTCCTCAGAGATCCGATCTGGGTCATCATAGATAAGACCCAAGGCTCTAAAGAATTCATCTAACGACCGGAGGGATGGTTATCCTGTCGGCAGAGAAAAAGCCCAATACTGGGCATCCTCTTTTAGCAATGAAATAATCATACCCACCCATTGACACTCATCCCCAGAAGAGTATGGACGCAGCTTAAAGTATAATTTACATGACCCCCTGAACCGGATGAAATTGTCATTACCCCCGGAAAACCTGTCAGGGAGAGCTACCTTCGGATCAGGGCAGGCCTGGAACCCACCACCGGAAGCAGCAGCCTGTGGACTCTGAATCTGCAAAACCATCGCACGGAGGTCTGCCACCTCCAAAGTCAAATTTTGCAGCTGTTTGACCAGTGCAGTCATAGCATCCATAGCTGCACAGATCAGAACAAAAAATGGCGGTAATGTCACGGATGTTGTAGGGTAGAACACCAAAGGACAACAAGAAGGAAGGGAAAAGACACTAGGCCTCACCGCTAGGGAAGGAAAAGGGTCACCACCTATAAAACCCTGCTCCTGGCCCTAACTCCTATCCGTATGGGCACCTCTCGATGGTAGAGATGCCCATACACAGGAACCTAGAAAACCCTGGTGGCCCTCAGATGCCCTAATAGTAATGACCGGGCAGAGACAACCCGCTCCTTCCCTGGTGAAGGAACCAGCATCTCGATGAGGCCTAGTAAACAACAAAGGTGGGGGGGAATACAAAACACAACAAGCGGAACACTTAACTTCTGAGGCTGATGGATGATGGACGAACAGGACTTCACCATGAACCACACTCCAGCTCTTCCAAAAACCAAATGAAGCTATCCAGAGCAAGGAGTGATGGGTAAAGTCATACTAAATAGTGGGAGGTGAAGGTCACATGATCCACACCTGAACAGGGGGTGTGGACATACCAGCAACACACAGACAAAGTGAAACCAAAAGAGGCTGTCAGATAACTAATGTGCAAATATTCTTTCAGACCTTCTCAAACCTGTCACCGGCGTGACACACTGACCCTGTAGCAGAAGAGACTGTATATGAGCCTCCCAACTGAAGGGGCTTGCATCCGTGGTGAGAAATAAGACCTCCTGTCTCTGCCACGGGACACCTCCCTGAAGATTTGACAGGTTGGTCCACCAATCTAGGGAGGAGAGGGTATGAGGTGATAGATGGATAATCGAGTCTAGGGAAAAGGGATCTTTGTCCCAGACTTCCAGAATTTGTAGCTGGAGAGGTCTGGAATGGAATTGCGCCCACTCTACTCCTGGGATAGCCGCCATCATGAGACCTAAGACTGACATGGCCTCCCTTAGGGATACTGACTGTCGAAAGGCAAGTCCCTGAACCTGGGATATGATTAGGCGAGCCTTGTGAAGGGGAAGAGAACAAATCTGCTGCCTTGAGTCTAGGGTCATCCCTAAAAAGGTGCACAACTGACTCGGCACAAGATTGGACTTCTCTAGGTTCAGGTCCCAACCCAATCTGTCTAATGTCTCTCTGAACCATGAAATCTTCCCCATTAGCTGTTCTGACGTCAGAGAGAAGGAGGAAGTTGTCTAGGTATGGAATGACCACCAGATCCCTCTCTCTCCGATGGGCCATCATCTCCGCCACAATTTTTGTGAATACCCTGGGGGCTTGAGATAGTCCAAAGGGAAGAGCCCGAAATTGTAAGTGAAGTATTCTGTCCTCCAACTGAACCGCTACTCTCAGGTATCTCTAATGATTGGGATGAATGGGGACGTGGTAGTATGCATCCCTGAGATCTAGGGATGCCATGAAACACTCTGGAAACAGATTTAGTATCATAGACTTGATTGTTTCCATACAAAATTTCTCGTACACTAGGAACTTGTTCAGCAATTTTAGGTTTATTATTGTACGGTAGGAGCCATTCGTTTTTTTTTACAAAAAAGAGAGTTGAATAAAACTCCCTTTTTCTTTCCTGAACTGGGACTTCTGACAGAACATTTTTTGCTAGAAGGGAAGATACTTCTGAAACCAAGGCCGCTTGTTTTTGGGGACTGGAATAATAGTCTGTTACAACATATCTTTCTGGCGGCAGTCTCAGAAAATTTATCTTGTAGCCTTCTGAAAGGCTAGAGATTATCCAAGGGCTGTTTGATATTCTACTCCAATGTTCTGCGAAAAGTAAAAGCCGACCTCCTACCGGGGCTCT
The DNA here is from genome assembly GCF_905171765.1 of Bufo bufo. Taxonomy (NCBI): domain Eukaryota; kingdom Metazoa; phylum Chordata; class Amphibia; order Anura; family Bufonidae; genus Bufo; species Bufo bufo. Next base: position 352,224,434 of record NC_053394.1, read on the forward strand.
GGCGTCATTGCTGCTGTTTTTTGGATGCTTCTGCACCAGAAAAAAGATATCCCTTGGACTTTCTGGCAGCACCCGGAACCTGCTTGGATACCTCCCGCCTTCTATAGGTATTTTTATTTGGTTGAGGGCGGAAAGGTCTTTTATGAGACTGCTGGCCTGTTGATGGGAAACCCTTCTTTTTATCTGAAGCCTTCTCAAGCAGGTCATCTAACACAGGGCCAAATAGGAATTCACCCTGGCAAGGTATTGCACATAATTTAGCCTTAGAGGAAGAGTCACCCTTCCAGTCTTTCAACCATATGGCTCTCCGAGCTGAATTAGAGAGGGCGGAAGCTCTAGCCGAGAACTTCAGAGTCCGCAGAAGCATCCGCAAGGAAATCTATTGCGTTTAATATGGTTGGAAAGGAGGAAAGCAACTCTTCCCTTGGGGTTCCCTCTTTAATATGCTCCTCTAGCTCCTTTATCCAAATCTTAAGCAACCTAGCCACAGAGGTGCCAGCAATAGCAGGTCTAAAGGCACCCGCCAGCTCTTTTTTAAGTAAATCTCAGCCCTTCTATCCATAGGATCCTTTAAACTCCCAGAGTCTTCAAAGGGAAGGGCTGCCTTTCTAGAAATTTTAGCCACAGGGGCGTCAAATTTTGGGGCTCTATCCCACGCCGCCGAAACGTCCTCATCAAATGGGTATTTACGTTTCAAGGCCGAGGGAATAAAAAACGTTCTATCTGGTCTACTCCACTCCTTTTTAATAACTGCAGAAATATTTTCATGGACATCAAACCCTTTTATCTTTTTGGGCCCAGACCTTCAAACATGGAGTCTCTAACAGACTGTGATTCTTTATAATTATCTAGCCCCATGGTAGCTCGAACTACTCTAAGTAATGAGCTAATATTTTCTGTCTGAAACAGTGGTCTTCACGCTATATGATCATCAAAGGATTCATCCGATGATGGTCCTTCTCCCTCTTCCTCCAATCCTGACAATAATTCATGGTCGCTGGAGGGGGGAATAGACGCGGCTGCAGAGGTGCTGGGGCGGTTCTCCAGGAGGCTATTAACTGACTCCTTTACTGACTCTTTTACTTCGTCCCGGATCATCTGTTTAAGACTTGTCATAAGAGATAGGGCCTCATCCTCTACTAGCTTGGCCACGCAGACTTGGCAAATAAGCTTCCCGCAGCCGGAGGGTAGCTTTTTCTTACAAATGGCACACCCCTTATCTCTGGATCTGGAGACTCTTCTACTTTCTTTGGACACTGAAGACTCATTGGTGGTTTCAGTGGGTTCTGCGCGCTGTGACTGTTCCATGTTTACGCTTGAATAGCAGAGTATGGAGACAAATGCTGCTAGCTTCTTCTCCAGCTAGCAGTGTGAGCTGGCTGAACTTGAACTCTGCCGGGCGCGCACCGGCTCTTCCCACTTCCAGTCTTCAGCAGCACATGCTTCCTTCCACTGCCCTGAGCAATATCGGCGTCCAGAAGTGACGTCAGCACCAACCACCGAAACCGGAAGTGATGTCAGCGCCAACCACTGAAACCGGAAGTGACGTCAGATGCCGGCAGCCGAACATGTGGAACATGGCCACAGAGGTTCACCACTCAGGATACCTGAAACAAGCCTCCCGACGGAGAAGGGACCGGAGAGGGGGTAAGAGAGAGAGGTCCAGACTTCTGCAGCGGCTTCTTAAAGAAGACTTACACCGCCAGGTAGGCACTCCTCTTAAGTTACTCACATGGGGTGCCTGTAGCTCTCCTTTGTGGTGTGGTGTGAATCCAAGACCTGTCCCTTAGGACAGGAAACAGAACTGGCATGAAGGGGATCAGTACCTCCTTTTCAAGTGGTTGTGTTTCCTGTTTCCTGTCCTGAGGAGGGGGCGGACACTATCCAAGGGTGCTGTCCTAGGCGAGGGGGGAAATATTTTTGGTTTGCACACGGGTGTATGTCGTTTATCAAACCTGCTAGATTTAAACCTGTGTCACATGACAAAATGGAGGCTGTTTTGAAGGCCCTCATGGAGGTTAATATGCAGCAGCAAGAGACCAACCTGCAGCAACGTGAGGCTAATAAGCAGCAGCAATAGACCAACCGGTTGCTGCTACAACACGTAATGGCTTTGCAAACAGCAAGAGCAACCCCAAGCGTCCACGATGCCCGGAAAGCAGTCTGTGCAGCGATCCCTAAGATGACACCCACAGATGACATTGAAAGATACCTGGCGATGTATGATAAAGTGGCCACCAGGGAAAGGCTGCCCCCGGACCAGTGGGCTGAGGTCGTTGCTACTTTCCTGGCATCAGAGTCTCAGCGAGTGTACTTCGATTTGCCAGACGATCAAGCGGCCGACTACCCAAAGGTAAAGGGGGAGATTTCGGAAAGACTGGGGGTGAATGTGCTGGTCCGGGTCCAGCGGGTGCATCAGTGGGAGTTCAACCCGCTGAGCCCGTGAGACCCCAGTATTATAACCTGCTCAACCTGTTGCAAAAGTGGCTACAACCTGACGTGCTGAGCCCCACTGCCATGCTGGACCGGTTGCTAGCAGACAGGTTCTGGAGGGATCTGCCACCCCCTTTCCAGCAAATGGATTGGTCAGGTCTCCCAGGTAATGCGCTGAAGATGGTCGACCTGGTGGAGCGATATGAGGCTACCCGGAACTTACAGGGGGGTTCTTTAGGGAGGGGGGCACTCAAATCCCGTGTGACTGGTGCGCACCAAACCTGCCCAGGATGAGGCCCCTGTGGACCCCGCTCCAATGGTCTGCTGGCGGTGTCGGGAGCCTGGCCATGTTCGAGAGGACTGTCCACAGCAGGGGGAACCCATGGACACGAGCTATGGCTTCTGTCAATCATTGTATGCCAGGAAACTGTGTGCCGTGGGTGCTCCGGTGTCTCTCAACCACCTGTGCCAGAGTCCAACCACTTGTTGGACTCTGAGTATGGTGACCCTGGTAAGGGCTTCCCTAGTATGCTCCGCTGAGTACACCGGCAGTAAGGTCGGAGTCATGTGTGTACATGGAGACTTAAAAGACTACCCCACTGCTATGGTGTCTCTGTCCACGGTTTCCGGCTGGTGGACCCACGAGGTGGCTGTCGCAACCAACCTTCACTATGAACTTATAATAGGGAGAGACTTCGCGGGCTTCCTGGCACTGTGGCTGGCTACGAGAGTGACTGATACCCATGTGACAGGGGTAACCCTAGAAGAGTGGCCCGGCTCAGGGGGGAGAACAGAACCCTGGGAACCTGAGTCTGAAGGGCCAGCGGTAGGGGTGACCGCCACTTTGGTGGAAGAGGGGAAAACAACCCCGCTAAGTGTAATGGTGGGAGACATGGAGGACTTGCCGTCGGGGCCTGAACTGGCGGACCTCAATGTGTCCGGAGATAATTTTGGTACTGCACAACACCGGGATCCAACCTTACCCTGAGCCTGGGAAAATGTACTAATAATAGATGGTGAACCACAACAACCAGGGGCAGAGTCGGTGTTCCCCCGTTTTGTGGTTCATCGGGATATGTTGTATCAGGTAAATCAGCTGCGAGGTGAATCCATTGAACAGTTGGTGGTGCCCCAGGCTTATCGCAAACTCGTGTTAGAGTTGGCCCACCAGCATGTTCTCGAGGGTCATCTGGGAATGCAGAAAACACAGGACCGGATACTACAACGGTTTTACTGACCCAGTGTGTTTAAAGAGGTAGACGAGCTCTGTAAGTCTTGCCCGACCTGTCAAGCAACTAGCCCCCAGCACCTTTTTCGCAGTCCCTTTTGCCTCTCCCGATCATCAAGGTACCATTTGAGCGAATCGCTATGGACCTAGTAGACCCAGTACCGAAGTCCACTAGGGGACATCAACACATCTTGGTTGTCCTTGATTACACCACTCGGTACCCGGAGGCAGTGCCACTGCGACATACATCGGCGAGACTTATAGCTAAAGAGCTAATGGAAATGTTCTCTCTAGTGGGCTTAACTAAAGAGGTCCTGACTGACCAGGGGACCCCTTTTATGTCCAAGGTTATGAGGGAACTCTGTAAGTTACTGCTTATTAAGCAGTTACGGACGTCGTGTACCATCCACAAACGGACGGACTGGTTGAAAGGTTTAACAAAACTCTAAAATCCATATTAAAAAGGGTGGTGTCCAAAGATGGAAAGGATTGGGACCTTTTTCTGCCCACTGGGTTCTCTCCCTTCGAATTACTATATGGCAGGCATCCTCTTGGTTTGTTGGACATAGCCAAAGAGGCGTGGGAACAACAACCCACTCCACATAAAAGCGTCCTTGAATATGTTACCAAGATGCAACAGCGGATAGAGACAGATTTGCCTCTTCTCAGGGAGCATATGGAGGCCACTTAGCAAGCCCAGAGTCGGATCTATAATCGTCAGGCCCGGGTCCAGATCTTTAACTCGGGTGATCGGGTTTTGATTCTGGTGCTGACCGTGGACAGTAAATTCCTAGCCAGGTGGCAGGGGCCCTACGAGGTACGTAAATTACAAGGTACACTAGCCAGGGAGGCTAAAGCTGGAGCAGGTTTACCATGTTAATTTACTAAAACCTTAGAAGGATAGGGAAACCCCTACGGAAGACAGCTCGCAACCGGGTTTTCTAGGGGAAGAGGTTCCGGCTCCTCTGTCTGATGCGAGGGCAGTGGTTGCCACAATAAAAGTTGCTGTGAGAACCCTGCACCTTCATCCAAGCATGACTAACGTATTTTCATACGACACAAGCACAGCTGAAAGCATAGAATCGGGGGTACATTTATCCAACAAATTCTTACATATACCAAATTATGAAATTAAAATTCGGGAATACGAACGTGACCGCAGACGCCTTATTGGATGGGAGCTACACTGCAGCACACTGACGGAATATTACAAGAATAATCGCATACCACGAGGTCTGAGATCGCATCTCAGACCTACACTCTTTGCGGAGAAGAAAAATTTCTGTGAGCGATTCGAAAACTTCCTTAACAAATGTTCCTTTGACCTCATTTTCTTAATGGTCGAAGAATTACAGACCTCAATTAGCAACCTGTCCAAGAAAATCGAAACCACTGAAGTCCAACTTACATCTACTACAGCGGAAGAAGAATTGACAAAGGCCAAAGAAAGGATTGAGAAACAAGTTACTACAAGAACACAAAAGAAACACCGAACAAAATAAACGCCAGGAATTTCTACGCAACGGTGAGGATACGACGGATATCAACTTCGTTTTTTAGGCCATTATCAACGGAGAGGCAGAGGAAGACGCGGAAGACCAGGAGGGGTGGCAGAAAGTCAAGAAGAACGCATACAGACACGCTCCCAGGTAATGAGGACAATTTAGTTATTAACATCTCATCCACCACTCTATCACCTGCAGAGATTACCGTCCTGCAGAAGTGCTTATCCTTTTGCCCGACACCAAAACTCAATACCTTTACTCTAGAACAGGAATTACAAAGGTTTTACTGGACACTGAGACTCAAAACCCATTTCCAGGAACTCCCAACACAAGAACCACACACACCCACGATGCCAGGATTATTGTCCATTGATCAATAAAGCCTAAGAAATAAGAGCTCCTTCATGCCGCCTAAGAACAAACATCCAGTAGAGACATATATCTCCTTGTCTCAGAATCTGGTAAAAGACATACTCACAACACATGCACAGAGTCATTATAAACACACCAACTTATCCTCTGAAGAAAAGTTGGCGCTTGAATCGCTACAAAACAGCAAGGAAATTATCATCAAACCGGCGGACAAGGGAGAGGCACTAGTTGTAATGGACAAGGCCGATTACTTAATGGAGGTTAGGAGACAATTATCGGACACAGATACATACGAAATATTACCTAGGGATCCCGCCACACATATACAAAGTCTAATCTCCAGCACCATTAACAGGTATTCTGAATTTGGAGTCATTGAACCAAAGACAGCCACTTTCCTCATTAAACAAAATCCCATCATTCCCGTTTTTTATGTATTACCCAAGATTCATAAAAGCCTCATTAACCCCCCAGGTCACCCCATAGTGGCCTCAACCGACTCTATCCTCTCCCCTCTAGCCATCTATATGGAGAAGATACTCACACCTCTAACTAAATCATCTAAATCTTTCATATTAGACACCACCGATTTTCTCACAAAACTCAGCAAGGTTGTTACAAAACCAGTCTATCTTGGACAACATACAACAAGAATTTTGCCTTAAAACCTTAGAAATCATACTCACTAAAAATGTATTTTTATTTGGGGACACATTTTATGGCCAGAAACGGGATACCACGATGGGGTCCAACGTGGCCCCGCCCTATGCAAACGCATTCATGATTGCGTTCGAGGAAGACCATGTATACACAAACCCCCTGTTCCAACAATATGCCGACATTTGGTATAGTTTTATAGACAATATCTTCTGTATCTGGAGAGGACCCATGTCCACTATACAACAGATGATAACTGATCTGAATCAGATCTACGATGAATTAGGCTTCACCTCGCATACCAGCGCGGAGGAGATAAGTTTCCTTGACACACTGGTCAAAATCGACCCCACAGGCCAACTATCCATAGACATATAATAAACCAACCAACCATAATAGCCTGCTCCATTTCAAGAGTTGCCACCCCAGGCCCACAAAACAATCCTTACCTCGATCTCAGTATACACGTGTCGACCGCATCGTTAGCAACGACATGATAAAAGATACACAATTCAAGGCCATGACGAGAAAATTCAGTAATAGGGGTTACCCAGAGGCCATCTTAAAAAATACACAACAAGATTTTACCGAGATCCAAGATCCACGACCGGAGACCGCATGTGTAACCACATACCATCCCTTAATGCCGAAAATCCAACGGGCCCTTAAACAGCACTGGCCACTCCTAGCCAAAGCCTATCCCACCATAAAATAATTCAATCAAACGCCTCTGACATGCTATAAAAGGTCTCCTAACATCAGGGATAAATTAGTAAAAGCGGACATAGGGAGTTTTTCTAAACTACCTAAACAAACTTTCTTACGGAGCAGACGATTAGGTACATACCCATGTCTCCACTGCGCTCAATGTTCCAGCGTTATAAAAGGCGAATATGCCACACATCCACGTACTGGACAGAGGATTCCGATCCGTGGATTCTATACCTGCGATTCAAGTTTTGTCATTTACCTTATAAAATGCCCATGCAGACTCACCTATGTAGGAGAAACGACGCAACACGTACGGGACCGCATAAGCAAGCACAAGTCGATCATCAGACTTGGGCACACTTTTTTACCCATACCACATCACTTCGTGGACAAAATACACCAAATATCACAATTGCGTTTCCAAATTTTGGACCAAATTGACCCATCCAGGAGAGGAGGCAATCGGATACTCCTCTTAAGACAACGGGAGGCATTTTGGACCCACAAACTAGGGACGCTTTCGCCCAATGGACTGAACCACGAATGTGACTTTTTTTATCAATGTATGAACTAAATGATGATGGGAATATGGTCCTAACATCCCTTTGTTTTTCCTCCTACAGACCTGCTGAGAAAAAATATTATGTCTACATCTGGTGAGGGTGAGATTATCTCTTCCCCTACTGTTCCACTAACTCTGATTTTTATTCCTTATATCTATTTCTTCCCTGAATTGCTAACCCTTCATTCCCTCTCCATGTCCCCCCTCCTCTATCAATCCCCCTTTCATTCAATCTCCTATAATGGTCTGGGGCTATATACCACAAAACGTAATATGCACCACTTGTGCTTCCATAAAGAAATAAAATGACTAGATGATCAGGCCCAATATCATATATTGTCCTCCCCGCTATATAAATAAGGCCCTAATAGTCTGTAAATTGCCAAATATACATTATGACAGGAGAATCCCACAGTGGAACGCATACCGCCTCCTTCCCGATCACGTGACGTCCCTGTGGAACGTATACTTGCGTCCCAGCCGCTACGTGACTTCCGGTCACATGGCCGGAACTATAGAGAGCCCATACATTTAAGGCACGGATAGGCGCGATACAGACGCCGCACATCCGAGCCCTGATGTCCGAATCTCCCTGCCAGAACAGGTAAAAGAGTTAACCATATGTCTTTTTTAGGTAATGAAAGACCCCGGCATCCTTTCTATAGACACCTGCTATCCAGTGAACCTCGGCCTGGAAACTATTATACAATAGAACGTGGTATCATCTCTGTAGCAATACTTATTGGAGCACTGCCCTTATATTTATGTTGTTATGTCTGGCATGTGTATATATATATATATATATATATATATATATATACACTGCTCAAAAAAATAAAGGGAACACAAAAATAACACATCCCAGATCTGAATTAATTAAATATTCTTCTGAAATACTTTGTTCTTTACATAGTTGAATGTGCTGACAACAAAATCACACAAAAAAAAAAAATGGAAATCTAATTTTTCAACCCATGGAGGTCTGGATTTGGAGTCACACTCAAAATTAAAGTGGAAAAACACACTACAGGCTGATCCAACTTTGATGTAATGTCCTTAAAACAAGTCAAAATGAGGCTCAGTAGTGTGTGTGGCCTCCACGTGCCTGTATGACCTCCCTGCAACGCCTGTGCATGCTCCTGATGAGGTGGCGGACGGTCTCCTGAGGGATCTCCTCCCAGACCTGGACTAAAGCATCTGCCAACTCCTGGACAGTCTGTGGTGCAATGTGACGTTGGTGGATAGAGCGAGACATAATGTCCCAGATGTGCTCAATTAGATTCAGGTCTGGGGAACGGGCGGGCCAGTCCATAGCATCAATGCCTTCGTCTCACAGGAACTGCTGACACACTTCAGCCACATGAGGTCTAGCATTGTCTTGCATTAGGAGGAACCCAGGCCAACCGCACCAGCATATGGTCTCACAAGGGGTCTGAGGATCTCATCTCAGTACCTAATGGCAGTCAGGCTACCTCTGGCGAGCACATGGAGGGCTGTGCAGCCCTCCAAATAAATGCCACCCCACACCATTACTGACCCAATGCCAAACCGGTCATGCTGGAGGATGTTGCAGGCAGCAGAACGTTCTCCACGGCGTCTCCAGACTATGTCACGTCTGTCACATGTGCTCAGTGTGAACCTGCTTTCATCTGTGAAGAGCACAGGGCGCCAGTGGCGAATTTGCCAATCTTGGTGTTCTCTGGCAAATGCCAAACGTCCTGCACGGTGTTGGGCTGTAAGCACAACCCCCACCTGTGGATGTCGGGCCCTCATATCACCCTCATGGAGTCTGTTTCTGACCGTTTGAGCAGACACATGCACATTTGTGGCCTGCTGGAGGTCATTTTGCAGGGCTCTGGCAGGGCTCCTCCTGTTCCTCCTTGCACAAAGGCGGAGGTAGCGGTCCTGCTGCTTGGTTGTTGCCCTCCTACGGCCTCCTCCATGTCTCCTGATGTATTGGCCTGTCTCCTGGTAGCTCCTCCATGCTCTGGACACTACACTGACAGACACAGCAAACCTTCTTGCCACAGCTCGCATTGATGTGCCATCCTGGATAAGCTGCACTACCTGAGCCACTTGTGTGGGTTGTAGACTCCGTCTCATGCTACCACTAGAGTGAAAGCACCACCAGCATTCAAAAGTGACCAAAACATCAGCCAGGAAGCATAGGAACTGAGAAGTGGTCTGTGGTAACCACCTGCAGAACCACTCCTTTATTGGGGGTGTCTTGCTAATTGCCTATAATTTCCACCTGTTGTCTATCCCATTTGCACAACAGCATGTGAAATTGATTGCCACTCAGTGTTGCTTCCTAAGTGGACAGTTTGATTTCACAGAAGTGTGATTGACTTGGAGTTACATTGTGTTGTTTAAGTGTTCCCTTTATTTTTTTGAGCAGTGTATATACATATCTTTCATGTCTGCCTTGTTTATACATAGAACCTGTTTTTTTGCGTTATTGTGCAATGTTACTGTATACCCAATAGAGCACTGTCCCCCAATAGAGCGATGTACCCTGCGTATATATGTATGTATAATTGTCAGATATAGCCAGAACATGTACCCGGCATATACCATACAATACCTCTAGAAAGTGCAGAGAGCCATAACTTTACCTTACCTTGTTATATGCCGCCGTCCATGGAAGCAGTATATGCCATTCTGGTACTGTCATTTGTACATAAGTCATATTCAACACAAATTTCTTGAATGTACATAACATGTGATACCGTGTGATGCATATGCGTCTGTATATCCATCCATTGATATAATACGACAATGTTGTCCTGTGTATCCAGCAGATCCCACCCAGATGATATTACTTACCCATATATGACAAACTCTGTATAATGCAAAAATATTCTCTTATGCGCCCGGCAGATGCCGTCCAGACGCTATTACTTAACCATATATGAATAACTCTGTACAGGATACAAGGATAGATGTTGTCAATAACCCAGTATAAAAGTAATTGCGCTATGTGCATCCACTTATGATTTCCACATACCCCATTGAGATACACTACACGGGATTCCTTGACAACATCTATCTGACCATACTCTGTACACAAACACCTCCATGTACCTTCTTCTTCTTCTCTCTATATATCCTGAGTCTCGTCAACTCTGCATGATCTAACTCCCCCCCATGACGTCTGTGAGTGTTCCATTGTGTGTCAATTTAGCTACAACGAATTGGATTACTACATACATGTATATAACAAAAATTCCCTTTTTTTAAAAAAAAGAATTTTCAGTTTTGTTCATCCCAACTCATTTTTGTACTATATATTGTTACAGATAAAAAAATGTGACCACTGATGAAGGTCTGAAATGACCGAAATGTCTGGTCAAAATACACTGTTTGTACCAAGGATTAATATTGGGCTTTTGGATAAAACTACTGCAAAACTTAAAAATAAAAAAGTTTGATTGCAACAATTTAAATCTGTGTGCCTCAATTTTCGCTATATATGTACATTGACTGTTTCCAGCCCTTGATTGGCACCAGAGACTACTGAATTGAGTGCGGTTCTCCATTCTACTACTTACAATAAAAATTGCTGACAGCCTCTCCTATTAACAGGCTCAGGAGACCAGGAAGTTCGTTAGTCAGAACATGGATGTGTTCTCGGACCTCCCTCGATGCACTTCCGTAATCCAACATGACATTGTCACTGCGCCTCAGGCCAAAGTCCAGTCAAAGCCATACCGGGTGCCCGAGCCATCTCGGAGGAAGTGCAGCTCATGATGCGGCTAGACGTCATTGAGGAATCTAAAAGTGAGTGGGCCAGTCCTATAGTCTTGATGCCTAAGCCAGATGGGATGTTACGATTTTGTAACGATTTAAGAAAGTTGAATGAAATATCTAAATCCGATGCATATCCCATGCCTCGGGTAGATGAACTAATTGAAAAGTTAGGCCAAGCCAGGTATTTTTCTGTTTTGGACCTCACCAAAGGGTACTGGCAGGTACCATTGACGGAGGCTGCCAAAGAGAAAACTGCCTTCATCACACCAGAGGGGCTGTACCAATATACGGTATTACCCTTTGGCCTGTATGGCGCCCCCCGCCACTTTTCAGTGGCTAATGCATATTGTACTTCGTCCACATCGGCAGTACGCCTCGGCTTACATGGATGATATTATCATTCACAGTACCGACTGGGAAAGTCACTTGCCCAAAGTACAGGCCGTAGTGGACTCCCTTCGAAAGGCGGGACTAACAGCTAACACAAAGAAATGTGCGATAGGGTTAGAGGAGACTAAATACCTTGGGTATGTCATTGGGCGCGGAGTCATCAAACCCCAAGTAAACAAAATAGAGGCGATACGGAATTGGCCCCGACCTGCCACCTCTAGACAAGTAAAGTCGTTCCTGGGAATGGTGGGCTATTATATGAGGTTTGTCCCCCATTTTGCCACTTTAGAGGCTCGGTTGACAGGGCTCTTAAAGGGACGGAAGTCCGTGATAGTCCCCTGGAATGACCAGGTGGAAGAGGCTTTCTCCGCTTTGAAGTCGGCCCTGTGTGGGTCTCTGGTTTTGGTGACACCCGACTTCAAGAGGGAATTTGTGGTACAGACTGATGCCTCCGAAGTAGGTCTCGGTGCGGTACTGTCTCAGGAAGTCAATGGGGAGGAGCATCCTGTTGTCTTCCTCAGCCGTAAGCTCACCGGTACAGTATAGTGGAGGGAGAGTGCCTGACCATCAAGTGGGCACTCGAGTCTCTCCGCTATTATCTGTTAGGGAGGAAGTTCCGTCTGGTGACTGACCACTCCCCTTTCAAGTGGATGAGCCAGGCCAAGGAGAGGAATGCTAGGGTCACCAGGTGGTTGTTGTCTCTTCAAAATTTTAAGTTTACTTAGTGTGGCTGTAAAGCCAATCCGGGCCGGTTCTTATTGGGAGTAGCCAAAGAGCAGGGTGGGTGGCTGTTCCCCACATCCAGGCCAGGTTTTGGGCTGGGGTTTAAAAACCCAGCCAGCAGCTCAGCTGGGTGTGGTATGTTCCTCCAAGTGATAGTGGAGGTGTGGGAGCTCCGTGGTTTTGGGAGCTGAGGAGATCCACCATACTGCAAGGCTGAGAGCTGCATGAGAGCTGCCTGCTGGGAGTCAGACGCCACAAAGCCTGCTGTAGTCTGCCAGGTGATTTATGTTATTTTGGGAGCTCTTGCTCTGTGAACTAACACCAGGACTCTGTAAAGCATTGTTTTTTTCTTTTCTGCCTTTTCTGTGTGTGTAAACAATGGACTTTTGTTTTTTCAACCGTGGTCTTACCTCTGTATTGCGTCCGCTTACCCTGCCTACCAGAGCAAATCCCTACACACACTATACAGCTAAAATAACAGATTACGGACTCTAAGAGTACTACAGTGTACAGACACAAATCCAGATAGCGGAAATGAATTATCTTTAACATAAATTCCTACCTGATTGATGATCCTTTGTAATAGAAACCAGGTGTCTCAGTCACCCCACTAGGCTCCGCCCACCATCACATGGAATCTCTATTGGTTGATAGAATGACCACACTGCACAAAGGTTTTCGCTACTGGTTTCTACAGCATCTTCTTTCTGATTGTACTCTTGTGTTTGTTAACCCTCTCCCTAATTTCCATAGGGGTCACACCAATATAGCTAATACTACAAGGGCATTGGACCATATATACGACGTCCCTAGATCTTCATGTGTAAAAACCTCTGATATTATATTTTTTTACACTGTAAGGGTGAACAAAAGTATCTCCCTTTATCATGTTCCCACAATTTAAGCATCCCAAGCAGGGAAAATTACCAATTTTTCTAGGTGCCAAGTATGTCTGTCTGTCACTTTGTGTTCCACCTATATCCGTTTTGACTAACCTATCACGTAAATTGGCATTTTTCTATGCCATCAATGGTGGATTGTTAAATTCCCGTATTGCAGGTAAACCCTTATATAAAATATGCCATTCCTTCCTCAGAATGTCTGCAATGTCACCACTGTGACTACCAAAAGTAGAGACAAAAGGAATTCTATATGTCTCCCTATCTACAAGAGAATTGTGCAGTGTGGTCTCTATCCACCACAAAGACCCCTTGACTTGTCCTCTGTAGGAGTTTATGTGGATATCCTCTTGTAGAGAATTTATCACACATCTCGTCCACTCTATCATGAAAGTTTTCATCATCTGATACTACTCTCCAAACCCGTAATAATTGGCTCCAAGGTAGCGAATCCAACATACGTCGACGGTGATTACTGCCATATCTCAACAGGTTGTTCCTGTCTGTGGGCTTTTGATATAAATCTGTCTTGATCATCCCATCATCTACCTATACACTCACATCAAGGAACTGTAATTGGTATTGAGAGGCAGTTACAGTAAATTGTAAGCCTGGAATACCCATATTCAAATGTTGATGTAAACTATCCAGTTCTTCTCTGGTTCCACTCCATATCATAAAGATGTTGTCGATGTAGCGCCACCAGCATAGGACACTCTCCATGAATGCAGAATGAGATTCCGTGTGATGGATTCAGTGATTAAGTTGAGAAGAGGTGGTGACAAAGAAAGGATCCTTAGGAAAAAAGAACTGAAATGGATCTTTATGTTGAAATCGCTACAACCCCATGGACTCAATATTGAGTTCAATGTGGGCGCTATAGATTCGTCGATGTGCGAGGCGATTGCACTATGTTTTTATGTCCGATTCAGTACTGAGCATTTACTATTCCAATTTTTATATGTTTTTAACATGTCACTATATATAGTTTTCAGATGGTGAGCAGAGCCTAGTGGGGAGACCGAGATACCTGGTTTCTATTACTAAAGGATCATCAGGTAGGAATTTATGTTAAAGATAATTCATCTCCGCTATCTGGATTTGTGTCTGTAGTACTCTTAGAGTCCATGATCTGTTATTGAAGGATACATAATGCGTACATTTTAGCTGTATAGTGGGGATATCTCTTTGTTTTTGAGAAGTTCCCGGCACACAGCGGTTAATTATGTTAGGACTCCAGATACAAATTCAGAGGACTACTATATCCTATATACAGGGTGGTGTATGGTATTTTTCTTCCTGTCTGGGCGGAGATTGAACACGGTCATGTGGTACTCATGTGACCGTCATGTGACCCAGCCTGATGACGCGACGATTCGCGCTGCTCTAGATTCGGTCAGCGGTTGATGACATCGCAGACATACGCAATGAAGTTTGGAAGATGCGAATATGGATCCCAGGTGCTCGGTATACACGCTTCCCTGACTTCATCCCCCTACAAGGTAATTAAAAGTTTTTAATTAGACACAACTGTGATTAATATGACACACTTAATTACTATTCGTGTATTGGTGTTTTTTTATTGGGGGGTGTTGTGACACCTTAGTGATTGGTTCCTTAGTGATAAGGGAGGAGTTATGTATCCTATATTAGATTTGCAATATAATTTGTTATTATGCTTGACAAAGGCTACCATGTAGCCGAAACGTTGCACTTCGGCTCTCTGTGTACACATTTGTTGAAGTACGTCTAATAAAGGAATACCTGGAGATGCTGCCGTTACCGTTTAATTTATTGCTATCCTCAAGATGGGTCATCCATATCATGAAACTGTAACACCCCTTTAAAGGGGTTCCAGCTTTGGTCACTTTTTTTCAATTTGAAGCCTAGCCTGCTGTACCTGTTTAAAATCCCATCCTCACCTGATCCCCACTACTCTGTTCCGACTCCCCGGGTCCCTGGCTCTCTTCTGTGTTCTTCCATTCCCTGTCCTGTAAACTTACAAATGGATAGGATCAGATGCACCACTGCAGTCAATGAGTGGCCTCAGCGGTCACGTGTCCCCAAGCGGCATGTGACCCAGCATTGATTTACCATTTGAAGACATGTTACCACGGAGGCCAGTCATTGGCTGCAGAGGCGCACATGACCTTGTAAGTCTGGAAGTTTACAGGACAGGAACTGAAAGGCTGCATCAGAAAGCCAGGGACCCAGGCAACTGGAACAGAGCAGGGGGTGAGCAGGTGAGTATGATTTTTACAACAGGTACAGCGGGTGGAGATTCAAGTTTAAAAAAAAAAAATACAAAAATAAAGCTGGAAACACCCTTAATGTCAAAATAAACAAGTTGTTAAGGGGTTTAAATTCTGTTTTGTTTATTAAAAAGAGAAGGAAGCATACTTAAAAATATGTTAATATGTGTACAAACAGATGTGTGAAAGAAATTAAGTGGTAAAGGAAACCTGTCACCAACTTTATGCTGACCTCACTGAGGGCAGCATAAGATAGTGACAGAAATGCTGATTTCAGCAGCATGTCACTCATGAGTTAAAAGTAAGTGGTTGCAGAGAACCAGCATCATAATCATTACAGCACAGGCCTTGAAAAGAGTCAAATCTACCTGAGAAGAGTCATTCATAATCTCCTGCACTGTCAACCATCTGCTGATTGGCAGCACTTTCCTAGAGAGAAAGGGAGAAAACTAGGTAGAAGATCATCAGCAGATGGGCAGGAGAGCAGGAATTCATGAATAACCATGACTCTTCTCAGGTGGTCGTGACTCTTTTCCAGGCCCAGTCTGCAAAGATTGTGATGTTGAATCTCTGCAACAACTTACTTTTAACTTATAAATGACCGACCGCTGAAATCCACTCACCCGTCTCTACTTTATACTGCTGTTAGTGTGGGCAGCATAAAGTTGATGACAGGTTCCCTTAAATGAACATGAATTGTACTAATTGTACTTAATTGTCAAATATTCTCCATTTTTGAGTTGCATGCTTTTATGCTAATGATTGGTTGCTTTGAAAAATACTTGTGATTGGACATATTAAAATTGATGGTCAATGAAGGGAGGGGGGGTTACATCCACAATTTACAACTAAGGTTGAGTTCACATCAGAGTTCAGCCTTTCCGTTCTAATGCTCCGTTATAGGAACATTTATGTGCCGAATCCATCCTTTCCATTCTCCTATTCCTATAACGGAGCAGGAGAACGAAAAGGCTGAATGCTGATGTGAACTCAGCCTAATAATATTGACTCTATAGGCGTTGCCTAGCAGAGAATCCTTTAACTAGCAAATTGTATGGGTCTTTGATTCTTAGGTCAACCGCATCCCCCTGGTATATGGGGAGATCTTATTAACCAATTTGAATCCCAAATACAAACGAGTTGTAGTCTCCTAATTTGGGACTTGTCCTAAATTGCAGAGACAGACGAAACACGTCTACAATACAAAGCCGTAAAAATGTTACAAAAGGTGACAAAAAACTTTAGGGTAATGTAGTACATGCATCTAATTTTTACACTGTATCTTTTGATATTTAAATGCTATGCAATTTAATAATAATAATATTTACTTATATAGCGCCACCATATTCCGCAGCGCTTTACAAATTTAGAGGGTTCATGTACAAAACAAAAGACATCACAAAGTAACTGGCTAATATACAACTGAAACACTAGGAGTCAGCTCCCTGCTCACAAGAGCTTACAATCATACTCTAAGAGAGAATACGCCCTTAAATGTGGGTAGAATTAGAAAGTAAAGAGGGGAGGAGGAGCACGAGAGTACAGTGTGTGTTTACCTCAGCAACTTGACAGCCGTACACTCAAATGAGAGCTACAAGTTTAAAAGAAATGTTGCTGATAACCTTTCTTTCTCTGGTGTGCTGTAGCCTCGCTTTTGACACTTGCATTGGAGGTACAGTATATTACATTTACTTATATTCTCAAGGTTTTTTTTTAATTACTTTTATGTATCTGTAAGGGGGTGGAGTAAACTCTATGTAGATTACATTTAATTGACACCGTTTTGTTAAATTACTGTACACCTCTCGCAGTGGCGTGCCTAGGGTGTTTGGCACCCGAGGCGGGTCGTTTCTCTGACCCCCCCCAATACTTAAAAAAAATTGTACCCCCTCACAGTAGTATTGCCCTCATTGTACAACCTTCACAGTAGTTTTGTCCAGATATGTGTCCCCTCACGGTAGTTATGCTCATATTGTGCCCCCTCACGGTAGTTATGCTCATATTGTGCCCCCTCACTGTATTTTTGCCCTCACTGTACAACTTTCACAGTAGTTATGCCCACATTGTGCTTCCTTAAAGTTTTTATCCTTTCATTGTGCCCCCTTCACAGTAGTTATGCCCACATTGTGCCACCCTCACAGTAGTAATGCCTTAACTGTGCCCCCTTCACAGTTGTAATGCCCTCTCTGTGCCCCCTTCACAGTTGTAATGCCCTCTCTTTGCATCTTCAGAGTAGTTATGCCCTCACTGTGCCCCCATAACAGTAATAATGCCCTCTGTGCCCCTTCACAGTAATAATGCCCACTCAGTGCCTCATAACAGTTATGTCCACGCCTTCACATGAGTAATGCTCTCTGTGCCCCTTTACAGTAGTAATGCCCTCTGTTCCCCCTTTCTAGTAGTAATGCCCATTGTGCTTCTTCATAGTAGTAATGCCCATTGTGCCCCCTTCATAATAGTAATGCCCATTGTGCTTCCTTTGTAGTAGTAATGCCCATTGCACCCCTTTCACAGTAGTAATGCCCATTGTGCCCCTTCACAGTATTAATGCCCATTGTATCCCATTTATAGTAGTAATGCCCACTGTGCCCCCTCCATAGTAATAATTACCATTGTGCCCCTTCATAGTAGTAATGCCCATTGTGTCCCCTAATAGTATTAATGCCCTCTGTGCCCCTTTGTAATAGTATTGCCCTATGTGCTCCCTTCATAGTAGTATTGCCTTCTGTGCTCCCTTTCTAGTAGTATGCCTTCTGTGCCCTCTTTGTAGTAGTATTGCCCTCTGTGTCCCCTTCATGGTAGAAATGCCCTCTGTGCCCTCTCCATGGTAAAGATGACCTCTGTGCCCCCTCTGTTAAATTTTTTTAAAAAAAAACGCAGTACCTACTCACCTTGTCCCATTCCTGAAGCTCACAGTCCTCTCTCCCCTATAGACACAGATTGCTCTGGAGCACTGTGTGGGCTGAGCTTATGCAGATTCCCGAGCTGCAGGCTCCTCCCACACAGGCCATTGCTTCTGGGCTCTGGCACCCCCCTGACAGCGGGCACCCGGTGTGGACTGCCTCCTGCCCTGCCCCCCCTTAGCACGCCACTGACCTCTCGAGTACCCTTATGTATGCTGTCTATGTGTAGCTGTCTCTTTTTCTGTGCTGGCAATCTAACTTGGCTGATGGAAGCTGTGAATCGTATTAAAGGGGTTGTCTCACTTCAGCAAATGGCATTTATCATGTAGACAAAGTTAATATCAGGCACTTACTAATGTAAAGTTATTATCCATATTGCCTCCTTTGCTGGCTCGATTCATTTTTCCATCACACTATACACTGCTTGTATCCAGGGGTTACGACCACCCTGCAATCCATAATCGGTACCTCGATAATCGGGAGGGGCACTAAGGGACTGCGGAACAGGTGCTGGGGGCTAGTGGTTGGTAGGTCGGGCAAGACTTACAAAAGTCATCCACCTCTCTAAAGACACTGGGCCAGTAAAACTGTTGTAGGTTTCCGGTCCTGTGTCTTCGTGGGTCCAACTGCCGGCCGCCATGGTTAGAGATACCAGTGTGGTGGGGTAGTCTTTCAAGTCTCCAAGAATGCACATCACCCCAACTTTCTGGCCAGTATACTCAGTGGACCGCAGCGCCTCCGCTTGAGTGTCTCCCACTTCCACCTGGCACAAGTGGTCTAGAGCCTCCGGCGTACCTGTGGCACACAGTTTCCTAGCATATAACGATTGTCGGTAACCACAATTAGTGTCCATGGGCTCAACCCGATGAGGACACTCAGCCCAGGTGTGGCCAGGTTACTGACACCGCCAGCAGATTAACTGGGTCCGGCCCATAGGGGAAACCTCCCGGGGGGGTTTCATTGGCTCATACCTGTGGGCCTGGGGTGGTGAGTTCTGGAGTTTGCCTGCCCTCCTCCCAAAAGAACCCCCGTTGAGATTCTTGGTGGCCACATAGCATTCCACCAGGTCCATCATTTCCAGGGCATTTTCAGGAGATACCTGGCCGATCCAGTGCTGGATAGGGGGTGGCAGCGCCCTCCAGAATATGTCAGCCAATAGTCTATACAACATAGCCGTGGGACTCAGCACATCTGGCTGTAGCCACTTTTTCAAAAGGTGAAGTAAGTCATCCCACCTTCCCAGAGTTCCTTGCCCCATGTCCTCAGTCCTAACATGTGTAGCCACCATTTTAGGAAAAATTCGACGCGTGAGGAAATTCTCATTCATTGCGAATCAAATTTTTCCTGAAATTCTAAACTAATTCCACTTCGTCAGCTTCGATTCGCTCATCTCTAACAGTGATGCCTCAAGATACAATGGCCTCAGGATACAAAATTTTTACCATACAATGGTCTTTTCTGACCCATCGTAAGTTGAAACTAGACTCATCATACGATGTCTCAGACTCAGATCCAACTAATCAAGGTCACATCTCTGGTAAAATAGCTGGATTAGTTGCTATTTAGCAGCTACTCCTGGTAAGGACTTGTTTTATCTATCTTAGTTATCTTCTTCTTTTTCTTAAATCTTAATTTTCTCTTATTTTGGATGACATTTTGGGGCTTTGGAAACGATTACTTAACTTACAGTACAATGGTTTCAACATACAATTGTTGTCCTGTAGCCAATTAATATTGTAACTTGAGGGACCACTGGTACTTATGATTTTGTTTAAAAAAAATTATCTTATAGTGTAAAAGTAATAAATACGGTATAAACTTAATTGTATCAACCTACAGAATAAAGTTATCATGCTATTTATCCTTCATAGTGCCACCTATAAAAAACATAGATATAAAATGCAAACAGAATTGCTATTATTTGACCATGTCAGTCAGTGATCTAAAACTCATATATACCCCAAAATCGTACCATAAAAACTACAGCTTCAACATCAAAATACAAATCCTTACACACAGGGCCGGACTGGCCTGCCGGGATACCGGGAAATTTCCCGGTGGGCCGGCAAGCCTGAGTGCCGCAAGGCCGCGGCCCTGGTGACAAGTGGGGGCGGCCGCGGCCGGCGGCAGGGCAGAGCAGGAGATGAGCGCTTCCATTGCGGAAGCGCTCATCTCCATAGTCATCTGTATTGCCGTCCTCAGGACGGCAATACAGATGCCTGTGCTGCGGCAGAGGAGGGAGAGGTGTGTCCCCTCCTGTTCCTCTGATAGGCTGCCGGCCTAGTGCTGGCAGCCTATCAGAGGCCGGTGCAGGCGGCGCGATGACGTCATCGCGTCGCCTGACTGCCGTATAGCGAGGGACACAGACGGAAGAGGCGGCCTGCATCGCATCACATTGCTGGAGGTAAGTATAAGTTTTTATTTTTGTTTTTTTTATTTTTATTTATATAGGTACAATACTGGGCTGGGCTGGCACATGATAAGGGGGGCTACTGGGCTGGCACATAAGGGGGGACTACTGGGCTGGCACATGATAAGGGGGGACTACTGGGCTGGGCTGGCACATAAGGGGGGCTACTGGGCTGGCACATGATAAGGGGGGACTACTGGGCTGGGCTGGCACATAAGGGGGGCTACTGGGCTGGCACATGATAAGGGGGGACTACTGGGCTGGCACATGATAAGGGGGGCTACTGGCACATGATAAGGGGGGCTACTGACACATGATAAGGGGGGCTACTGGCCCATAAGGGGGCTACTGGCACATAAGGGGGACTACTGGCACATAAGGGGGGCTATTGGCACATAAGGGGGGCTACTGGCCCATAAGGGGGCTATTGGCAATAAGGGGGGCTACTGGCACATGATATGGGGGGCTACTGGCACATGATATGGGGGCACTCTGGCTACTGGCACATGATATGGGGGCACTCTGGCTACTGGCACATGATATGGGGGGGGGCTCTGGCTACTGGCACATGATATGGGGGCACTCTGGCTAC
Source organism: Bufo bufo (assembly GCF_905171765.1). Classification (NCBI taxonomy): domain Eukaryota; kingdom Metazoa; phylum Chordata; class Amphibia; order Anura; family Bufonidae; genus Bufo; species Bufo bufo. The sequence continues at coordinate 352,245,821 of NC_053394.1, forward strand.
TGGCACATGATATGGGGGCACTCTGGCTACTGGCACATGATATGGGGGGGGGCTCTGGCTACTGGCACATGATATGGGGGGGCTCTGGCTACTGGCACATGATATGGGGGGGGCTCTGGCTACTGGCACATGATATGGGGGGCTCTGGTTACTGGCACATGATATGGGGGGCTCTGGCTACTGGCACATGATGGTGGGGGGGCTCTTATTACTGGCACATGATTGGGGGCATCTATGGGGGCACATCTTACTGCAGATTATTGGGGGGCACTATAGGGGCATCTACTGAGGCTAAAAAGAAGATATTTTATATGGGGGGCTCTGTATAGGGGCATTTTATACTGGGACACATTATGGTGGGTACTATGGGGAAGGGGGGAGCACTATGGGGGTCATCTACGGGGGCACTGAGAAGGGGTATTTTATGTTGGCACATTATGGGAACATTAGCTCAACTGGGGGCATTACAAAGGGGTATGTTTTGCATATTATAAGGAGAATTATTACTACTGGGGGGGGGGGGCATTATAGTGGGCTTTATTACTCCCCCATGGTATGACCCCCTAGTAGCAGCACCATCCTCTCCCTGCTCTGCTATCCCTCTGTCCCGTCTCCAAATCCTTATTATGAAATCTTTCTCATTAGGATAAAGCATAACATCAGCTCCGCCGAGCCCCCAGCCAAGTGTTGAAGTGGTGTCCGAGATCCCCAAGGGCCAAGTCAAGTAACTGTAAGTTTTTATGGGGGTTCTACAAAAGAGCTATCGTGGGGCAAAGTTCATATTCGTGTTTACACACGTGTTTTAAAATGAATGTTTTCTCCTATTATAAACAAGTAAATAATGACGCAATGCTGTGGGGCTGGTGTGCAACTTTTTCCAGGGCTGGTTTTTATCCCCAGTCCGGCCCTGCTTACACAGCTACGACAACAAAAAAATAAAAGTCAGACTCATGACTCTTAGAAAATCATTTCAGCATGCTGCAAAAGCCAAATGGCAATTCTTCTTTTCTGAGCCCTTCTGTAACCCCAAACAGCTGCTTATTACCACATATGGGGTATTGCTATACTCAATTAAGTAACAGAGGCACAGCCTAATCAATTGCTTATCAGTTTCTACTGACAGTATAATTCACTGTGTTGCATAAGAATTAATAGGGTATTATGTAAGCAGAGGATTGCATGTCAGTCCCCTTGTGAAACTCAAAGTGGTAAAATTAATAATTTAATCAAGTTTTATTAAAGAAAAATCTCCAAGTTAAAAAAACACACACTTTTTTAGGCCGTGCGCTTCATGCCGCCGCTGCACTAGAGTAATACACTCGTAAAGATCATTTAGTGTTACATAAATGAGTATTAAAAATACAGGGGAGCAGCCAATAGCAGGCCGCGACAGGGATGAGCCTCCTTAGCGTCACCCACAATGCTAGGGAGACTTGTCCCCAATGTGGTCTGCTATTGGCTGCTCCCACCATCCCTGGATGTTTTGATCCGTGCGATGGGGAGATGCAGCGGTGGCCCCGCAGGAGTGACGTGGGTGCCGGGAGGCAGGTAAGTATAATGTATACGAGGGCCCCGGCATTTGGGGGGGGTCATTATAGGGGTTGGATAAGCCCTTTAACTTCAAAACTAAGAGGGACATTTATCAAATCAGTTACATCAGTTTTGTGGTCTAATAAAAGTCATCAGTCACTGCAATTGCATCATCTTCTGCAACATTTGGTTAAATTTGCCATATTTCGTGAGTCTCCCCACTTTTCACAGTAGTCTATATTAAGAGCTAAAAGTCAGAATAGATCTGGATTATGGCTCATTTACTATGTTCGACTTTTTCAAATAAATTTGAAACCTATGTCAGGCAAGCCCCTGGTCTACTTTTACACCTGATATATTAAGGTGCACCAGTTCAGAAATTTGGTACAGGCACACAAAGCCAGATTTAAAACTGACACAAAAACAACCTCAAATGATAAATGACCCCCTAATAACGGATTTACATGTGCCGAGCTGCTTAATTGTCAGGAAGGAAGCATTCTGCTCATTCACTGGAGGTGAACCACCGCATTTACACACAGCAATCACCTCTACAGTATGAGGACAAGCGACGCTATAGCCAGGGGTGGGCTGGGAACTTAAAGTGACCATGGAAAAAAACTAAAAGTATTCCAATTTTCTAGTGGGGCCCAAATTGACTGAAGGCAGGGTCAACATAAGTAGTTGAGGCCAGCAATACTATATTAAAGCACCTCATACCACCTCGGAAGGGCTAATACCGTAGTGCATGACAAAATACTGCCCCGGCAGCACAAAATCTTAATATCTCTCCAAAACATACCCCTCTCTGGTGGCCAGGGCCAGCTGCCATGTTCTGTCCTCCTACTCCATTTGCCTTAGGATGGCAATACAGTTAATTTAAGGGTCAGGAGGAGAGCATCAGATCATTACTTACCATGGCTTGTGGCCGTGACGAGTTCCAGGCGGGCTCATGGGCATCAGCCCACCGGGAAGTTTCCCTGTGGTGTCTATGGCCAGTCCACCTCTGGCTTTTGCGATCCAGCGTCATTATACAGCTGCATTGTTTCTGGGCAGCAGATCGCCATTTAGATGGCACGATCTGCTGCTCAGAAACAATAATTTATGTGCCTGCACAAACGATAGTTTTGCCGGATGAACAAGCGTTTTGCTCGTTCATCAGGTGATCGGAGGTACCTTTAGACGGGCAGATAGTCGGGAATGAGACCGATTATTGCCCCATGTAAATCCAGCTTAAGTTTCTAAATATGTAACCTCCAGAACCAGATAATTAGGTAATGATCCCTACACTCCTTGCTGTTTTCTGTTATGCAGTTTGGGTTATGCTACACTATATGGTTTTTATATCCACTATAAATAATTCCAATGTTTGTAGAGTCTGTATGAGGCTTTGTTTTGTGCAGGAGGAATGACATTTTTGGCACTGTTTGGGGTTACATACCCATTGCTATGTAATCTATAGATGATATTTGACACAACTATAGAAATTTTTGCCATTTTTTTTACTGTTCATGTTTAAAGTTGAGCGGACACCTGGATGTTCGAGTTCGGCGGCTTCGGTCAAACTTCGGAAAAAAGTTCGAGTTCGGGACCCGAACTTGACCTGAACTTGACCCCGAACCCCATTGAAGTCAATGGGGACCCGAACTTTTAAGCACTAAAATGGCTGTAAAAATGTCATGGAAAGGGCTTGGGACAGATGCACACTGGCGCAATATTAATAGTTTTTAGTTCGTGACGCCAATTGCAGCTTGCGCAGGTACTGTAGCAGGGCCCTTTAAGATGTTATAACTCACGTACCAGGTTGAGGAATGCCAGAGGGGGATAATGTCTCTGTATAGTAGGTGTAGTGTCAACGGTGTCTCCTACCTTGGTACGGCTGGACTCCTGTATCCTGGCTCACTTGCAATAAAATTGAGTGCGGTCAGTAGGAGTAATTGGGGAATAATTGAGATCCAAACAGGTAATATGATCCAACTTGTCTTTACTTAATGGGTGCAGCATAAATCCATATGAGTACAGCAATAGTCTTTAGGTCCCAGCAGGTATTGGCAATGTATGGCAGGGGTTAATGCCTCTTCTGCTCCTATACTATATGCCTGGAGAATCTGGCAGGTATTTATCTTCTGCTCTGTCTGTCTTCTGCTTGATATGGGCCTGACTAGCTGAGGAGGTATTTGGCTTCTCCTGGTTTCTGGATATGTACTCACAGCTTGGCTCACAGGGAATGCTTCTTCCTGGAGGCTGGAGATGGCTGCTTTTCTTGTCAACCAGCTGAGGCTGATGGCTCAGGCTGGGAAGACTGATCTTGGCCTCAACCGAGACTTGATCCTGTCTTGGGATCCCTGTTTCTGGGAGCTCCTACTAACACAGCCTTCCCCTAGCCGGGGTGGCTGGTACACACTCGATCTAACTGGTTTCTTCCCTCCCTTGCTGCAGGACATGGGACCAGCCCACTTCTGCTCCTAGAAGAGGGGGAGCTAAACACTGGAAAGAACTATTCCAGTCTAGCAATGCTAAACTGAACTAAACACATTGCTGCCACCTGCTGGTGTACATGGAAATTACAGCATAATATATATAACAGGCATAGAAAATACATATAATGGAAAATGCAATGTTAGACTACACAAGATGACAATACATATGCACCTGACATGTTGTAGCAGGGAGAAAGAGTTTAGTGACATACTCCAGGATGTTACACTAGAGGGCTGCAAATGGCGTCAAAATGTGGTTAAGAGCATGGCAAGTGCTCTGCAAACAAATGTGGATAGGGAAATGACTTTAAATAACATAAAATACGTAAAAATAAAAAATAATAATCTTGATCTAGGAGGACCAGGTCCATATGGAGTAGGAGGTTGAGGAGGCAATGGATGTGGCGGTGTAGGTGGAAGCGGCGGTGGAGGAGGAGGAGGAGGTAGCCTACAATGGTTTTTGGTTTTAAATTTTATTTTTAAAATTAGGGTACACCCCAAAACATTGGGAAATATAACCTGTGATAACCCCCTCCAGTCATGCTAAACACACGTTCAGACAATACACTGGCTGCAGGGCAGGCCAGCACCTCCAAGGCGTAAAGGGTAAGCTCAGGCCATCTGCCCAATTTGGAGACCCAGAAATTGCAGGGGCTGACCCCTGTCAGTCAGTTCGTGTTGGCGTGTGCACACTTACTGTCCAACCGTGTCTCACGTCCCCGTGATGTTCACGATCCAATTTGATATCTGCTCTATCAACTTTCGATGTTCTTTTATGCGCCTACCATGGTGATCACGGGTGGCGGGAAATCAGGGTTCCAGGCCAGAGAGGGAGCGTGAGAAAGAGAGACCACATCCAAGGGAGGATTCATTTTTTCAAATTTAAAATTAGAGTTGAAATATGGGAGAAATTATTAAAGCATAAAAGTGTGACAACTTTTCAAAGTTTAAGCATTGAATAAAAGGATGTGGCGCGCATTAATTACAGAATAATTTATAAAATATTATTCCCTGTCACCTATGCATAGCAGGTGTTTATTCACATCTAAAATTGTATAATGTCAACCCAAGAATGTAACAGAAAAATTTTTGAAATTTAATAAGCTGTCAACTAGGTAGAGGAGGGGTATATTACACCCAAAAATTGGTGAATTTCCCCAGAATATATAACTGACAATTATTATTTTTTTAACCTGTCTACTAGGTATAGAAGTGGTACTATACACCCCAAAATTTGTTTATTTCACCAGAAAATGTAACTGACAATTTTTTTTTTTTACCGTTCCACCTGGTATAGCAGTGGTACTATACACACCAAAATTGGTGAATTTCACCTTAAAATGTAAATGACAATTTATTTATTTTTTAACCGGCCTACTAGGTATAGCAGTGGTACTATACAACCAAAAATTGGTTAATTTCACCCGAAAAAGTAAATGACAATGTAGTGAAATGATATGAAATTAAACACGTACAAAAAAAAAAAATGGATTTATGAGGTGGTGTTCCATATGAAGTAGGAGTTTGAGGAGGCGGTGGACGTAGCGGAGTAGGTGGAAGCGGAGGTGGAGGAGGACGAGATAGCCAACACAGGTTTTTGGTTTTAATTTAATTTTGTAAAATTAAGGTACACTCAAAAAGAGTGTGAAATATCCAAAATACAAACATGAGCAATTGCGCTGCAGTATAACAATGGCTGCTTAGTGCCGGTATACATGTCTATTCTGGACAAGGTACGGACAAGTCCTGAGGGATCCATGCCTGATTCATTTTAATGAACGTGAGCTTGTCCACATTGGCTGTGGACAGGCGACTGCGCTTGTCTGTGATGACGCCCCCTGCCGTGCTAAACACACGTTCAGATAATACACTGGCTGCAGGGCAGGCCAGCACCTCCAACGCGTAAAGGGCAAGCTCAGGCCATGTGCCCAATTTGGAGACCCAGAAGTTGAAGGGGGCAGACCCGTCATTCAGTACGTGTAGGTGTGTGCACACATACTGCTTCACCATGTTGGTGAAATGCTGCCTCCTGCTAAGACGTTCCATATCAGCTGGTGGTGCTGGTTGTTGTGGCGTGCTGACAAAGCTTTTCCACATTTCCCTGCCTTCTGAGGTGCTGGCGGTGCCCCAGCTGCGTTGGCGTCCTCTTCCTCGTCCTCTGCCTTCGCCTTGTGCTTCCACTGTGCCCTTGCTGTCAGGTGGGAATGCCACCAGCAGCGCGTCTACCAGCGTGCGCTTGTACACGCGCATCGTACGATCATGCTCCAGTGACGGAATTAAGGACGGTACGTTGTCCTTGTAACGGGGATCCAGCAGCGTGGCCACCCAGTAATCAGCGCAAGTTAGAATGTGGGCAACTCGGTGGTCATTGCGGAGACACTGCAGCATGTAATCGCTCATGTGTCCCAGGCTGCGCAGAGGCAACGAAAAGCTGTCCTCTGTGGGAGGTGTAACGTCTGTGTCCTCTGTATCCCCCCATCTAAGCGCCAGTGATGGCCATGAGCTGGTCTGGGTGCCACCCTGCTGTGAACATGGTTCCTCCTCCTCCATCTCCTCCTCCTCATCCTCCACCTCCTCATCCTCCAGAACTGTGCCCTGGCTGGACAATTGTGTAAGTTGGGTTTGTGGGTGCAGGAACCCACCCTCGGAGCCACTTGGGAATGACTGGCCAGAAACCCTACGAAATGATCCCTCTTCCTCCTACTCCTGTGCCACATCCACTTCCATCATCGCCAGGAGCATTTTTTCAAGGAGGCATAGAAGTGGGATAGTAATGCTGAGAACGGCGTTATCGGCACTGGCCATGTTGGTGGAGTACTCGAAACAGCGCGACAAGAAACACAGGTCTCGTCATTGTTGGTGAAGTGATGCTGTTCCGCCGAGCGACTCACCCGTGCATGCTGCAGCTGAAACTCCACTATTGCCTGCTGCTGCTCGCACAGTCTGGCCAGCATGTGCAAGGTGGAGTTCCATCTTGTGGGCACGTCGCATATGAGGCGTTGAGCGGGAAGGCCGAAGTTACGCTGCAGCGCTGACAGGTGAGCAGCAGCAAGGTGAGAATGCCGAAAGCGCGCACAGACGGACCGCACTTTATGCAGCAGCTGACATGTAATTTTTAAGGAATCTCTGCACCACCAAATTCAGCACATGTGCCAGGCAAGGGATGTCGTGAAACCGGCTAGTCCCAGAGCTGCTACAAGATTTCGCCCATTATCGCACACCACCAGGCCGGGCTTGAGGCTGACTGGCACAAACCACTCATCGGTCTGTTGTTCAAGGCCCGTCCACAGCTCCTGCGCGGTGTGGGGTTTGTCCCCCAAACAGATAAGTTTTAAAACTGCCTGCTGTCGTTTACCCCTGGCTGTGCTGAAGTTGGTGGTGAAGTTGTTACGCTGACCGGATGAGGAGCTGGTAGAGGATGAGGAAGCAGAGTAGGAGGAGGAAGCAACAGGAGGCAAACTGAAGCACCCAGCAATCCTCGGTGGTGGAAGGACATGCGCCAAACTGCTATCCGCCTCAGGCCCAGCCGCCACTGCATTTACCCAGTGTGCCGTTATGGAGATATAATGGCCCTGACCGTGCTTACTGGTCCACGTATCCGTAGTCAGGTGCACCTTGCCACAGATGGCGTTGCGCAGTGCACACCTGATTTTGTCCCCTACTTGGTTGTGAAGGGAAGGGATGGCTCGCCTTAAAAAGTAGTGGCGGCTGGGCACGACGTACTGTGGGACAGCCACCACCATAAGGCCTTTAAAACTATCCGTCTCCACCAGACGGAATGACAGCATTTCAAAGGCAAGTAATTTAGAAAAGCTGGCATTCAGGGCTAGGGATCGCGGGTGGGTAGGGGGGTACTTCCTTTTCCTCGCCAGCGTTTGGGAGATGGAGAGCTGAACGCTTCTGTGGGACATTGTGGAGATGCTTGGTGACCCAGGTGTTGGTGTTGCTGGCAGATCCTCTGTTTGTGGGGTGCCAGGTGGCACTGTCACTCCAGAGGCGGATGAAAAGGCCGCGACTGCAGCAGAAGAGGAAGCAGGAGTAGCCAGAGACCTTTCTTGGTTTTTGAGGTGTCTACTCCACTGCAGCTCGTGCTTTGCACTTAAATGCCTGGTCATGCAGGTTGTGCTCTGGTTGAGAACGTTTATGCCTCGCTTCAGGCTCTGATTGCACAGTGTGCAAACCACTCGTGTTTTGTCGTCAGCACATTGTCTGAAGAACTGCCACGCCAGGGAACTCCTTGGAGCTGGCTATGGTGTGCTCGGTCCCTTGCTGCGGTGAGCAGTAGGATGCGTACTGTCTAGGGGACGGCCGCTCCGCTTTTGCACCCTGCTCCCTCTTCTGCTGTGCTGGTGGCTCTGTGTAACCACCGCCTCTTCCTCCGAACTACATAGGTCACTCGCATGACCTTGATTCCATGTGTGGTCACGGACCTCATCGTCCTCCACATCATCTTCCACCCAGTCTACATCCCTGCCTTCCTTGTCGGTCTGCACACTTTCGAAAGCCCCAGCAGTTGGCACCTGTGTTTATTCATCATCCGGGACGTGCTGCGATGGTCCTCCCATGTACTCATCTTAAAAAATAAGTGGTTGGGCATCGGTGCACTCAATCTCTTCCAGTTCTGGGGCAGGGCTAGGTGGATGGCCCTGGGAAACCCTGCTAACAGAGTCATCAAAAAGCAGAAGAGACTGCTGTATGACTTGGGGCTCAGACTGCTTGGCTGATTTGCAAGGGGGTAAGGTGAAAGACTGATGGACATCGGCTGCTCGTGCCAACTGTGGTCTTTCAGCAGGAGACTGAGTGGGAGACAATGTGAAGGAACAGGATCCACTGTCAGCAACCCAATCTACTATCGCCTGTACTTCTTCAGGCCTCACCATTCGTAGAGCAGCATTAGGCCCGACCAAATACCGCTGCAGGTTTTGTCGCCTACTCGCACCTGAGAAAGTGGTTTTACTTGTGCGTGTAGCTGACACAGATCGACCACGTCCTCCCCCTGCAACAGGAGCTCCACCAGCAGCACCACGACCTGGGCCACGTCCCTTATTTGACGCTCTCCTCATATTTTTCAAATTTAGGATCTTGCACTAAATGGGTGTTAAATTAATAGTAGAATAGAACGACAGTATGTAAAGAGTGTCTGAACCAGTGTAGGCCTAAATTAAATATTTCTTTGCCCAAAATGGCTGTATTTCAAATCCCTGATTCAAACCCCTGTATGTAGAGGGAGTATCTCACAGGGCCTGAACCAGTGTAGGCCTGAAGTAAATATATCTTTGCACAAAATGGCTGTATTTCAAATGGCTGTATTTCAAATCCCTGATTCAAACCCCTGTATGTAGAGGGGGTATCTCACACGGTCTGAACCAGTGTAGGCCTGAAGTAAATATATCTTTGCCCAAAATGGCTGTATTTCAAATGGCTGTATTTCTAATGCCTGATTCAAATTACTGTATGTAGAGGGGTATCTCACACGGTCTGAACCAGTGTAGGCCTGAAGTAAGTATATCTTTACACAAAATGGCAGTATTTCAAATGGCTGTATTTCAAATCCCTGATTCAAACCACTGTATGTAGAGGGGGTATCTCACAGGGCTTGAACCAGTGTAGGCCTGAAGTAAATATTTCTTTGCACAAATTGGCTGTATTTAGAATAGCTGTATTTCAAATCCCTGAATCAAACCCCTGTATGTAGAGAGAGTATCTCACACAGTCTGAACCAGTGTAGGCCTGAATTATATTTCTTTGCCCAAAATGGCTGTATTTCAAATGGCTGTATTTCAAATGCCTGATTCAAACCCCTGTATTGTAGAGGGAGTATCTCACAGGGCCTGAACCAATGTAGGCCTGAAGTAAATATATCTTTGCACAAAATGGCTGTTTTTCAAATGGCTGTATTTCAAATCCCTGAATCAAACTCCTGTATGTAGAGGGAGTATCTCACAGGGCCTGAACCAGTGTAGGCCTGAAGTAAATATATCTTTGCACAAAATGGCTGTATTTCAAATGGCTGTATTTCAAATGGCTGTATTTCAAATCCCTGATTCAAACCCCTGTATGTAGAGGGGGTATCTCACTCGGTCTGAACCAGTGTAGGCCTGAAGTAAATATATCTTTGCACAAAATTGCTGTATTTCAAATGGCTGTATTTAAAATCCCTGAATCCAACCCCTGTATGTAGAGGGAGTATCTCACAGGGCCTGAACCAGTGTAGGCCTGAAGTAAATATATCTTTGCACAAAATGGCTGTATTTCAAATGCTGTATTTCAAATCCCTGATTCAAACCCCTGTATGTAGAGGGAGTATCTAACAGGGTCTGAACCAGTATAGGCCTGAAGTAAATATATCTTCGCCCAAAATGGCTGTATTTCAAATGCCTGTATTTCAAATCACTGAATCACATGGTCTGAACCAGTGTAGGCCTGAAGTAAATCTATTTTTGCACAAAATGGCTGTATTTAAAATGGCTGTATTTCTAATGCCTGATTCAAACCCCTGTATGTAGAGGGGTATCTCACATGGTCTGAACTAGTGTAGGCCTGAAGTAATTATATCTTTGCGCAAAATGGCTATATTTCAAATGGCTGTATTTGAAATCCCTGATTCAAACCCCAGTATGTAGAGGGGGTATCTCACAGGGCCTGAACCAGTGTAGGCCTGAAGTAAATATATATTTGCACAAGATGGCTGTATTTCAACTGGCTGTATTTGAAATCCCTGAATCAAACCCCTGTATGTAGAGGGAGTATCTCACACGGTCTGAACCAGTGTAGGCCTGAATTCAATATTTCTTTGCCCAAAATGGCTGTATTTTAAATGGCTGTATTTCAAATCCCTTAATCAAACCCCTGTATGTAGAGGGAGTATCTCACAGGGCCTTAACCAGTGTAGGCCTGAATTCAATATTTCTTTGCCCAAAATGGCTGTATTTCAAATGGCTGCATTTCTAATGCCTGATTCAAACCCCTGTATGTAGAGGGAGTATCTCACAGGACCTGAACCAGTGTAGGCCTGAAGTAAATATATCTTTGCACAATATGGCTGTATTTCAAATGGCTGTATTTCAAATCCCTGATTCAAACCTCTGTATGTAGAGGGAGTATCTCACAGGGCCTGAACCAGTGTAGGCCTGAGGTAAATATATCTTTGCCCAAAATGGCTGTATTTCAAATGGCTGTATTTTAAATGCCTGATTCAAACCCCTTTATATAGAGGGGGTATCTTACACGGTCTGAACCAGTGTAGGCCTAAAGTAAATATATCTTTGCCCAAAATGGCTATATTTCAAATGGCTGTATTTCAAATCCCTGAATCAAACCCCTGTATGTAGAGGGAGTATCTCACAGGGCCTGAACCAGTGTAGGCCTGAAGTAAATATATCTTTGCACAAAATGGCTGTATTTCAAATGGCTGTATTTCAAATCCCTGATTCAAACCCCTGTATGTAGAGGGAGTATCTAACAGGGCCTGAACCAGTGTAGGCCTGAAGTAAATATATCTTTGCACAAAATGGCTGTATTTCAAATGGCTGTATTTCTAATGCCTGATTCAAACTACTGTTTGTAGAGGGGGTATCTCACATGGTCTGAACCAGTGTAGGCCTAAAGTAAATATATCTTTGCACAAAATGGCTGTATTTCAAATGGCTGTATTTCAAATCCCTGATTCAAACCCCAGTATGTAGAGGGGGTATCTCACAGGGCCTGAACCAATGTAGGCCTGAAGTAAATATTTCTTTGCACAAATTGGCTGCATTTAAAATGGCTGTATTTCAAATGGCTGCATTTCAAATACCTGAATCAAACCCCTGTATGTAGAGGGAGTATCTCATACGGTCTGAAGCAGTGTAGGCCTGAAGTAAATATTTCTTTGCCCTAAATGGCTGTATTTCAAATGGCTGTATTTCAAATCCCTGATTCAAACCCCTGTATGTAGAGGGGGTATCTCACAAGGTCTGAACCAGTGTAGGCCTGAATTCAATATTGGTGCACCAAATGGCGGTATTTAAAATCTCAGAATGCAACCAAAATGTATTAAGGGTGTATCTCACAATGACATCTGCATCAAAGGCTGCCAACTACATTTTTTGTGCCCAAACGAATGTTTGTTTAACAACTGAATTTGACAGCAGTATATAAGCCTTTAATTTCACACGTGCTTATGCGGCAAGGCCTGAAAATAGTGTTTTTTGTCAAAAAAAGTGTGTTTTCCAAACCTTAGAAAATGATGGGTGTATTTCTAGCTTAAATTGCACATTGACTAATCCAGATGTTGTAGATTGCAAAAAAGACTTTTTTTGTAACAGAATATGAAAGCTGTATATATTAAACTTGAATTTAACACTTGCAGATATGGAAAATACTTTTTTTGAAAAAAAATGTGTGTTTTTCAAACCACAGAAAATGATGGGTGTATTTCTAGCTTAAATTGCACACTGACTAATCCAGATGTTGTAGATTGCCAAAAATGTATTTTTTTGGTAACAGAATATGAAAGCTGTATCTATTAAACTTGAATTTAACACTTGCAGATCTGGAAAATACTTTTTTTTGAAGAAAAAAAAAGTGTGTTTTTCAAACCCCAGAAAATAATGGGTGTATTTCTAGCTTAAATTGCAGACTGACTAATACATATGTTGTAGATTGCCAAAAAAGTCTTTTTTTGGTAACAGAATATGATAGCTGTATATATTAAACTTGAATTTAACACTTGCAGATCTGGAAAATACAGTTTTTTGGAGAAAAAAAAGTGCGTTTTTCAAACCCCCGAAAATGATGGGTGTATTTCTAGCTTAAATTGCACACTGACTAATCCAGATGTTGTAGTTTGCCCAAAAAAAATGGTGATTTGCAATGTCCCAAAAGTTCAGATGCAGTGCTGGTGCACTGAGCTTGCATAAAATGGCTGCCGCCGCCGCCGCCCACCTAACTAACAGAATTATAAAAGTTTTTTTTTTTTTTTTTGTCAATGGCCTCAGGGCAGGATAAAACGTTTGTGTCCTGCACCCACACAACTATTTCTAGGTAGATCGCTGAGTTAGATTCTCTCCTATTCTCTCCCTGAAATCACAAGTCCAGCAGCATCCTCTCCCTACACTTGTAACAGCAGAGTGACGTGCAGCGCTACGTGACTCAAGCTTATATAGAGCCTGGGTCACATGCTACTCTGGCCAATCACAGACCTGCCATTAGTAGGCATGGCTGTGATGGCCTCTTGGGGCAAGTAGTATGACGCTTGTTGATGTCCCGGCGCTGTTTTTTTTATTCCAAACTCGCCCCGGTTCCTGAGCAAGTGACGCGTATAGTTTGCTACTCAAGCTATGCACTGCCAATAGAATGTTATTGTCAAAGAGAGATGAACCACAGATCTGATGATGTCCAAACCGTGCAGACAGTGCCAGAGCTCTGGACTTTTCCCTATTGAGATTCATGCCCCCTTGGCAATGCATGGTCCGAGTAGCATATTGGGGAGACAAAATTACTGACACCAATTTCACAGGAACAGAAGGGAGTAGGAAGTAAAAATTAAAGTGGCTGAATCTGAGGAGCTGCGGGTAAAGCCTAGTAATGGTGGCCATCAGTGTTGGAGGATGTGACAGCTCTTCTTTAAGGGATAACCATTTTTTACTTTATTTTATACTTTCACTTAAAGGGGTTCTGCACTTTCATTTAACTGATGATCTATCCTCTGGATAGATCATCAGCTTCTGATCGGCGGGGGTCCGACACCCAGGACCCCCGCGATCAGCTGTTTGAGAAGGCAGCGGTGCTCCAGCAGCGCCGCGGCCTTCTCACTGTTTACCTCTGGGCCGCCGGCCCACTGACATCACGACTAGTATCAACTAGCGTGGGCGGGGCTAAGCTCTGTTCACTTGAATGGAGCTTAGCCGCGCCCATGCTAGTTGATACTAGTCGTGACAGTGGGCCGGCGGCCCGGCGGTAAACAGTGAGAAGGCCGCAGCGCTGCTGGAGCGCCTCTGCCTTCTCAAACAGCTGATCGGCAGGGGTCCTGGGTGTCGGACCCCAGCCGACCAGAAGCTGATAATCTATCCAGAGGATAGATCATCAGTTAAATGAAAGTGCAGAACCCCTTTAATGTACAGTATTTGCATATTTTTGATATGCTAACACAACATCCTGTGTATTTCTATGACACATGCTGCTGTTACAGCAACACTAGTGTGCCATAACAGCATGATTACAGAATAGATAGCCATGGGGGTCCTTTCTAAGTACCCAGGAATGACTACAAAATGCTTTCACAGTCTCCAATAAGGCTACTGGAAAATCTTCTGATCAGATTGAAGACTGTGGCATTAACAGTCTGGATCGGAGCTTCCTCTGATCCTGTCTGTAGAGTAGATGGCTGCCCTAAGAACAGAAGCTGTTAGCTAGGCTCCATTAAAAGATAAGGGGAAATCATTAATGAGTTAAGGACTACTTTATAGACTAAAAGACTCCCTTTATTACCAATGCAGAATATGACATATATCAAGTTAGGTTATTGTAGCTGTGTTTAGTGCAATTACAAAACAGGCTTTTTGGAGATATACTTCCTTCAAAAAGTCATAGCAAAACTGATTCACAATAATGTGAGAAAAAAAATCTCACAAATGAAGGTAACACCCTAAAGGTGTGAGAAAATACACACATAGGGGCATAAGAAGTGTATAACCCTACCCCCAGTGACTTCCTCATACAAAAGAGATAACTCAAAAACACATTATTCCCTTACGTCCTACCAGCAGCACAGATGGGGTTAACTACCCCCCATGGACTGGTAGGAACGGCGGAATTTTAATGAGCCCAAGAACCAATAACAAAGCTTTACACCCCTACAAAAGGAGGGAACACCCCCCAGCCCACTGTGTTCTTTTCTGTCCTCCGGACAGGTGGACTGGCAGTTCCCCTCAGTTTTTTTGGGGGAAGTGTTTGTTTGTGTTTGGCGTTTTTTTTTCCGCCTACTTTGGTATTTTTTTCTCTTAGCCCCCCTTTACTATGGTTTCGGGGCTTCTCCTTTCTTACCTCCCCTCTTCATTTTCAGTTTTCAGCTTTGGCCGAGTATATTCCGTTTTTTCGGCCAGATTTTTTGAGCACTGGCTGTATTCTGGCTGCGCTAGGGGAGGGGGAGTAGTTTAGCCTATTTTTTAAATTATAATAGGCTTATTTTCTGTCTCAGAGTAGGCAGAGTAGGATCTAGTTACATCCTCCTAGGGGCGGGAGCTCTGCCCTTGGGGGCGGAGCTCCACCTATTTAAAGCTCCTTTTCTCTCTCAATCGTCCTCTGGCAGCACACGCTTTCTAAGCTAGCTCCCAGAGCCCAGAAGTACCTGGTGCTTCTTCTGATATTTGCATTGCAGTTTTTTTCTGTTGCGCTACTTCGGTGGGCCTCTGCTATGCCCTTTTCTCCTGATGGTTGTCAAATTGTCAGAATTATTAATTCTTTTTTCTTTGCAGTGATGGCTTCACCTAAGGACCCGGAGACCCGTAAATCGGTCTCAAAGAGGAAGCATCTGGCCTGCTTTGACTGCAGTACGCTGCTGGTTGACAATTGCCCCTTTTCGAGGTGCGAGGCCTGCCGTAGATCCCAGTCGGCCACAGAACCCACCATGCAGGAAATGTACCAGTGGGTCAAGGGATATGTGGATGATTCCATCAAGGGCGTGGTTAACCTGCTGGACGAGAGGCTTCCTGCCGCTACTCAAGCTCCCATGGATACCTCCGCGCCTGTGGAAAGACCCGCCGCAATTTCTTTGGTCTCCTCCTCTTCTGACGAAGAGGAGTTAACATCATGCTTTTTTCCAGCAGAGAAAACTCAGAAATTGCTAAAGTCCATCAGGTCGGGGGACCATGATGTTGACACCGGGGAGTCCTCCGATCCCGCCTGTCGGATGGAATGGAAAAAACCTGAGAAAGGTCCGGTCCTCACTAAGAAATTCAGGACCATGTTTCCCATGGCAAACTCCTTGGTGGAATCATGGGGTTCCATTCCCAAGATGGACATGGCCATCGCCAAACTGTCCAGACGCACTCTGGTGCCAGCAGACGATGGGTCTAGTCTGCAAGACCCCCTTGATAGGAGGGCAGAGTGCACGTTAAGAAGAGGCTACTCGGCCGCTGCAGCCTCTGCTTCGACCGCTATCGCGGCTACGGAAGTTTGTTCCTTCCTCCGGTCCCGCCTAAGGCTACTTTCACACTAGCGTCGGGGCTCCGCTTGTGAGCTCCGTTTGAAGGGTCTCACAAGCGTCCCCGAACGCATCCGTCCAGCTACCAATGCATTCTGAGTGGATGCGGATCCGCTTAGAATGCATCAGTCTGGCAGCGTTCAGCCTCCGCTCAGCAGGCGGACACCCGAATGCTGCTTGCAGCGTTCGGGTGTCCGCCTGGCCGTGCGGAGGCAAACGGATCCGTCCAGACTTACAATGTAAGTCAATGGGGACGGATCCGTTTGAAGTTGACACAATATGGCTCAATTTTCAAACTGATCCGTCCCCCATTGACTTTCAATGTAAAGTCTGGACGGATCTGTCTGAACAACTTTCAGACTTAGAATTTTTTCTAAACTATAATGCAGACGGATCCGTTCTGAACGGATCCAAACGTCTGCATTATAGGAGAGGATCCGTCTGTGCAGACACCAGACGGATCCTCTCTGAACGCTAGTCTGAAAGTAGCCTAAATCAAATCCAGACGGATGTGGACCAGAGGGTGTCCCATTTAAGACCATCAATCTGGCAACAGACTTTCTGTGCGACATGGCACAGTTACAGCTAAAATTGGCAGCTAAGTCCATGGCCCTGGTCTCTGCAGCCCGCAGGCCCTTATGGCTCAAACCATGAGTCGCGGATAATGCATCGAAATATAATTTGTGCGGTCTCCCCTTTGAACCTGATCGCTTCTTCGGCTTACAATTGGACAAGATTATGGAGGATCTTTCCGATAAGAAGGAGAAAAGTCTTCCCCAGCAGTCCTTTCGGGGACGGGGCAGACAAGAGTGCGGCGGTAGATCCGGCCAACAAGCGCAAAATAGATTGCGTAGAGACTGGGGGGTGCATCGAAAATTTTCAAAGCGCCCTCGCAGAGGAGCTAAGGAGGCTAAGCCCTCCTGACTATGGGCCTCTCGCAGGCTCTTGGTTAACCCCCGCTACTCCTGCCATCCTTCCGGAAGCTTTTCCTATTCCTTATCCCCTTGTGCCCATCGGGGGGCGTCTCGCCCAGTTCAAGGATGTCTGGGCTCAGGAGATTCCGGACCCTTGAGTCCTAGAGGTAATTTCCGAGGGCTACTTAATAAACCTCAAGTCGCCTCCTTTGGACAGATTTCTCATCAACCAGCGCCTACCGCTCGCCAGGCAGGCAATTCTGGAGGCCTATATCCAGGACTATATCCTCAAGGGCGCTCCGAAGGAGGTTCCGGCAGGAGAGCGGGGCTTAGGGATCTATTCTCCGGTTTTTCTAGTTCCCAAGAAATCCGGAGACCTCCGGATGATTATCGATTTTGAGATTTTTCAATCGATTTATAAGGAAGGCAAAGTTTTGCATGGAAACTATCAGGTCAGTGATCCACGTTCTCAATCCTGGAGACGTGATGGCTACCCTGGACCTCAAGGATGCCAATCTTCACATCCCCATCCATCCTGCTTCCCAGAGGTATCTCAGGATCGCGGTCCAGGTCTCGGGGGTCCTCAGGCACCTTCAATTTGTTGCCTTACCCTTCGGGATTTCCTCTGCTCCTATCACCTTCACCAAGGTGGTGGTTTCGGTGGTGGCAGCTCTGAGGCTTCAAAGGGCTGACCATAATTCCTTACCTGGACGATTGGCTCCTAAAAGCCTCCTCGGTTCCAGTTCTTACGCCCCATCTTCATGTGGCTATCTCTTTTCTGCTCCACCTAGGGTGGATCATCAACTGGCAGAAGTCGAACGTGAGCCCGTCGACTTCAGTAACCTATCTTGGCTTCATAGTAGACTCCGTTGGGATGTCCCTCCAGTTGACTCCAGAAAGAAGAACTCGGATTCTGGACCTGGCAAGGTTCCTATCTGTTCCTCGTTGAGTTTCCCTCAGGACTCTCATGAAGATGTTGGGGCTCATGTCAGCGGCTGCGGAGGCAGTCCCATGGGCTTTGTGGCACCTCCGCCCTTTACAATCGGAGGTCCTTGCCAAATGGGATGGCAGCCCCGCCGGGCTAAATTCCCTGTGTTCCCTGGCTTGTCAGACTCGAACCTCCCTGAGATGGTGGCTCCATCTCCCGGGGGAGAAGTCTATAACCCAGCCATCCTGGGTCATATTGACTACGGATGCGTCCCAAGTAGGCTGGGGCGCTCACCTAGACGGTTCTCCTGTCCAAGGGACTATGTAATGCGGCTATGTAATGACCGGCGTCACGCAAAGGGAGGGAAATGGGAAGGCCCTGTCCAAGGGAGAGGGAAAGGTGGTGACCCCTGACTCACCTTACGGCTGGCACCTGACTGCCCTGACGTCCCTAGACGGGTTCCTCACCCGTACGCCGATCGCGTGCCTAAACCCTGGCTTTCCCTAAGATGAGCCCTATGTAGTGAACGGGGCGGTGGGATCCCTAGTCCGCACCACTGACACTAAGAGGAAAACACCAAGGAGAGGACAGACAATACAGACAAACATATAATCCCAGGTGGGCGACAACAGCAGACCACCAAGGCCCAACAGGGATCCGGAGGGTAACGTTCTGGAACAACAACCAGGGAACACAGCTACACAGCTCCAGTGGGTCAGTATAGAAGTCCAGGCAGGAAGCTCTATATCTGGCAACCAGAGAAGTGGGAGAGGGGAATATAAGGAGGTTGGGAGTGCTGGACAAGAAACAGCTGAGGAGAAGGAGCTACGGATCCCTGAGTGAGCCAAAAAGGGTTGCAAGGCAAACCCAGAAAGCTACCATAAAGAAACAGCCCTATCTTTCTACATAGAGCGCACAGCCACCCGCCGCGACTTCCTGACCCCGGGTATAACGGAGTCAGGCGTGGCTCTTGACACCCTCGTGACAGGCTACTTTCCTCCAATCTCCGCGAGATTCGAGCCATCCCCGAATCCGGGGCTTAGCAGTGAGAGTACAGTCAGACAACATGACTGCAGTCCTGTACATCAACAAGCAGGGAGGCACAAGATCTCTACCCCTCCTTTCAGAGATCGGGGTAATTCTTCGGTGGGCAGAGTTGAACCTTTCCCACCTGTCTGCCATCCACATGCGTGGTTCCTACAATATAATCGCGGATCGTAGGGTATTGATGAAAATTTGTCAGGATCAGGCCTCGGTAATAGCCATCATACCGTTTTGGCCCAAGAGATCCTGGTTTACCCAGTTCATTCAGATGAGTCGAGGACATTATTGGAGGCTCCCCCCACTGCAGACCCTGGTGTCATGGGACACTCACCTCTGCCCAGATCTGCACAGGTTCAAACTGACAGCCTGGATGTTGATCAGTCCCTTCCCAGAATAGAAGGGCTTTCAGAGTCGGTCCTGAGAACGTTGTCACATTCAAGAGCAGAATCTACTAAGAAGGCTTACTCCAGAATCATGAGAATCTTCTCGTCATGGTGTGCTTCAAACCAGGTGGCGTCTGCAGATCCGCCCCTCTCTACGATACTTCAATTCCTACAGGACGGCCTAGACAGAGGCCTTGCTCTATCTACTCTGAGGGTCCAGATTTCTGCCATCTTGGCCTGTCTCTACAGACCCTATTCTCGGGACCCTCTCATCAAACGCTTCCTTAAAGGAGCCGAAAGATTGAAGCCTACAGTACTGAGGTCCATCCCTCAGTGGGACTTATCAGTCGTGCTCAGGGGTTTAGCATCTCCACCCTTTGAGCCTCTGGAGGAGGTGGATTTAAAGTTTGTGACTCTGAAGTCGGTCTTCTTACTGACGGTAACCTCAGCCAAGAGAATCTCAGAGCTTCAGGCCTTTTCGGCCTCAGAACCCTATACCATCTTTCTTCAAGACCGAGTTCTCCTGAGATTCCTTCCATATTTCAGGCCTAAGGTCCCTTCATTTCAGAACATAAATCAGGTGATTTCTTTGCCAGTTTTATTTTCTCCTTCTACCTCCTCCAGGGATCCTGTCAAGCATCCATTGGATATCTCGAGATGCCTCCAGATCTATGTGGATAGATCCAAGGAGTTCAGGATAGATGAGAATCTCTTCATCCTGTATGCCGGTAAGTCCAAAGGCAGCAAGGCTTCAAAGGCGTTGATTAGTCGCTGGATTAAGGAGGCCATTAGAGAATATTTTGTTTCTCAGGCTTTGGATCCTCCAGAGTTTGTGAAGGCCCATTCCACAAGGGCCATCTCTACTTCCTTTGCTGAAAGAAGTCTCCTTCCTCTGGAGATGATTTGTAAAGCTGCCTCCTGGAGCTCTGAATCCACGTTCATCTCCCTCTTCAGACTACACGCCAGGGTAGCAGAGTTTTCGGCCTTTGGGCAGGCTATTCTTAGCTCTGCCAGGCATGAGGGCCCTTCCTAGGGGTTCTTCTTGCTATCTCCCCATCTGTGCTGCTGGTAGGATGTAAGGGAATCGTTAATTTCTAACGATAATTTGTTTTCCCTTAGTCCTAACAGCAGCACACAAATTTTGCACCCTAGTAAGTTATTCTTGCTATAGACACAGTGGGCTGGGGGGTGTTCCCTCCTTTTGTAGGGGTGTAAAGCTTTGTTATTGGTTATTGGGCTCATTAAAATTCCGCCGGTCCTACCAGTCCACGGGGGGTAGTTAACCCCATCTGTGCTGCTGTTAGGACTAAAGGAAAACAAATTATCATTAGAAATTAATGATTATTTAACCCCTTCACGACTGCCATATGGCTATATACGTGCTATTTTCACATATCTGTGCAGATAGCACGTATATAAACATTATGGCTGCTCTTTAATCCAAGCTCTGTAATTGCACTGCCGTTGTCACGGACAGCGTACACTTCGGTAATGCCGGCAAGGGACCAATTAGAGTGGTCTCTTGCTGGCGATCGCTCCGATTGGTTAGTCTGTGCAGACTAACCAATCAGATCGTAACAATGTAAAAATGCAGTTTCCAGGCTCTGATCTGCACTCTGCAGATCAGAACCTGAAATCGGGCACTATCTGCTCTGTGCCCCCGATCTGTGCCCCCCATCTGTGCCGGCCCTGCCCCTATATGTGCCAGCACAGCCCCCATCTGTTTCAGGCCGGCCCCCATTTGTGCTCCCTGCCTCCATCCATGCCTGCCTGCCCCCTGTTGCAGTCCTCCTGTATGTGATGACGGTAGCTCCATTTCTGAGCTGCTGCGATCATCAGCGAGAGTCAGCTGTATGCTGACACTCTGCTGTAATGGGCGAGATCAGTTCTGGCAAGGAACTCGCCCAAAGGCATCCAGTGTTCCTATGTATCAGTGTTAGAATTATTCTTTGCAATACAAGAGCATTGCAAGGTATAGTACAGCCATCAGTCCCACTGGATCTTCAAGATCCAAGTGGGACTTAATAAAAAAAAACATTTTTAAAAAGTAAAAAATAAATGTAAAAAAATTAAGAAAAATGTAAATTAAATAAAATAAATTGTCTTTTCCCATATACACTCATTTATAAGATATAAAAAATAAAATAAAATAAACTACAGATAATTGGTATCGATGTGTCCATAATGACCTGATCTATAAAATGATCATGGTACTAATCCTGCGTGGTGAACACTGTAAAAAAAAACTAAATAAAAAACAACAGCAGAATTGCTGTTTTTTTTGCCTCATCTCCCAAAAAAAATAATAAAAAGTGATCAAAAAGTCATCTGAATCTGAAAAATTATACCAATAAAAACTACAGCCCATCCCACAAAAAAAAGCCCTCATACAACTATGCTGACAGAAAAATAAAAAAGTTATGGGTCTTAGATTTTGGTGATACAAAAAAAAGTTTAATAAAAAGTAATTATATGATATATAAGTGGTAGAACATGAAAAAAAAAACAATACAAATATGGTGTCTCCATACAGTATCAAACCACAGAATAAAATTATCATATCAAATACACCACATGGAGAAACCCATAAAAAAAATTTTTTTAAGTAGACAGAAATGCAAATTGTGCACACTTCACCTCCTAAAAAAAAATTAATAAAAAGGGCTCAAAAAGTCATATAGACCCCAAAATTGTACCAGTAAAAATTACTGTCAGAGGGGTTCCAGAGCCCAGAAGCGATGAGTGCTTCAATCATACAGATAGAAGCGCTCATTGCTGGAGCGCTGGGAGCTGCAGTCCTGTCTGTCAGCTCCCCGCACTCCATCTCTCCCGCACTAAATGGTGAAGCAGGGAGACTGTGAAGGGGTAACAATAGGCATAACTACTGTGAAGGGGCACAGAGGGCATTATTACTGTTATGGGGGCAAAGTGAGGGCATAGCTACTTTGAAGGGGTACAGAGGAGGGCATAACTACTGTGAGGGAGGCACAAAGAGGGCATTACAACTGTGAAGGGACACAGATAAGGCATTACTACTGTGAAAAATGCACAGAGAGGGCATAACTACTGTGAGAGGGCACAATGTGGGCCCAACTACTGTGAAGGGGGGCGGGGGCACAATGAAGGGATAAGTATTTAAGTGGGCACAATGTGGGCATAACTACTGTGAAAGTTGTACAGTGAGGACATAAATACTGTGAGGGGGCACATATCTGGACAAAACTACTGTGAAGGTTGTACAATGAACAATGTTTTTTTTTGGGGGGGGGGGTAGGGAAAGGACCTGCCCTGGGAGCCAAACACCCATGCACACCACTGATTTTATGATATAAAACAATATAAACCCACAGAATAAAATGATCTTATCAAATATTGTACATGGAGAACCCCATAAAAAAATAAGAATAAAAAACACTGCCAGAATTGCAAAAAATAAAAATGATATGGCCCTTAAAATCTATTTTAGCAAATTTCATGTTAGAAAATGCAGATGCCGCTCCTTTCCTTTTGAATTCTGCCATCTGTTCATACAGCAGGTTAGGACCACATATGGGGTGTTGCTGTAATGGGTAACAAGTTATGGGGTGCATTTGCTCCTGTTATCCCTTGTTAAAGTGAAAAATTTGGGCTTAAAGAGGATGCTTTACCACTCCTGACATGTCTGTTTTAATAGCTTTATACAGTTGTTTACGAACATAAATGGGGTGTTTTTGTAAACTGCAGAATCAGGATAATTAATATATTGAGGTTCATTTTGCCGTTAACCCTTGCTATATTATAGGAAAAATTGGATTAAAATTAAAAATCTGCACAAAAATGTACGAGGTATTATCCTAAAATCTCATTGTGAGAGGTACATACCGTATGGTAATAAAAGGTTAAGGAACAAAAAGAAACCAATGTGGATAAATAGAACTGTAAAGAAAGCAATAAATGACAAAAAGAAAGCATATAATTCACTGAAACAGGAGGGGAGCACGGAAGCACTGAAAAACTATAAGGAAAAAAATAGAACATGTAAAAAACAAATAAAAGCGGCCAAACTAGAGACCGAGAGATTAATTGCCAAAGAGAGTAAAACTAACCCTAAAATGTTCTTCAATTATATAAATGTTAAAAAGTATAAATCTGAAGGTGTCGGCCCTTTAAAGAGTAATGAGGGGGAAGTCACAGTGAGCGATGAGGAGAAAGCAAAGCTGTTAAATATTTTTTTCTCCAATGTATTCACTGAGGAAAATAAACTGTCAGATGAAATGCAGAATGCAAAAATAAATTCCCCATTAAAAGTGTCCTTCTACCGGTCGTCAAGGTAGCTTCTAATCAGATGGGTCCTACTCTAACATGCCTCTCCTGGGCTTACAGCCTACAATCTGGGCAAAGTAGTACCAAGCTGTATCCTACGCATGCCTCTCCCAGGCTGTGGGCCTGCAGTATGGGCTGGGTAGAATACAGCTGTACAAGCTATCTGATTAAAAGCACATGGTAAGAGTGCTGTTACCTGTAGTTCTTCTAATCCAAGTGTGTTTTAGCCAGGGTAGCGTGCACCTGCGTTCTCATATTCACTTATTGTGGAGGTGCTGGTTCATTTATTTTTCCCCATTGTCACTGCCACTAGGGGAGTGGCTCCCCCTGGTGGTGAGATTGAACCGTGCACCACCAGCCCATTTACCATGTGCTTTTAATCAGATAGCTTGTACAGCTGTATTCTACCCAGCCCATACTGCAGGCCCACAGCCTGGGAGAGGCATGCGTAGGATACAGCTTGGTACTACTTTGCCCAGATTGTAGGCTGTAAGCCCAGGAGAGGCATGTTAGAGTAGGACCCATCTGATTAGAAGCTACCTTGACGACCGGTAGATGGGCCCGAAATATTTTTGATCAATTATATTCGCAAAGAGCTTCTAGCTGCATTTGCAGTAAGTATGACCGCCAAGCATTTATTCTTTCAGTGTTTGCTTATATCTTTGTGTAATTGACTAGCAGAGTGCTGTTACCTGTAGTTCTTCTAATCCAAGTGTGTTTTAGCCAGGGTAGCGTGCACCTGCGTTCTCATATTCACTTATTGTGGAGGTGCTGGTTCGTTTATTTTTCCCCTTAAAAGTGTCCTGTCTGACCCAGGAAGAAGTACATCGGCGACTTAAAAAGATTAAAATAGACAAATCGCCAGGACCGGATGACATACACCCCCGTATCCTAAAGGAATTAAGTAATGTCATAGCCAGACCCTTATTTATGATATTTGCGGACTCTATACTGACAGGGAATGTCCCACAGGATTGGCGCATGGCATATGTGGTGCCAATATTCAAAAAGGGGCCAAAAACAGAGCCTGGAAACTATAGGCCGGTAAGTTTAACATCTGTTGTGGGTAAACTGTTTGAAGGTTTTCTGAGAGATGCTATATTAGAGCATCTCAACGGAAATAAGCAAATAACGCCATATCAGCATGGCTTCGTGAGGGATCGGTCATGTCAGACTAATTTAATCAGTTTCTATGAGGAGGTAAGTTCTAGACTTGACAGCGGCGAATCAATGGATGTCGTGTATCTGGACTTCTCCAAAGCATTTGACACTGTACCACATAAAAGGTTAGTATATAAAATGAGAATGTTGGACTGGGAGAAAACATCTGTATGTGGGTAAGTAACTGGTTCAATGATAGAAAACAGAGGGTGGTTATTAACGGTACACACTCAGATTGGGTCACTGTCACTAGTGGGGTACCTCAGGGGTCAGTATTGGGCCCTATTCTCTTCAATATATTTATTAACGATCTTGTAGAAGGCTTGCATAGTAAAGTATCAATTTTCGCAGATGACACTAAACTGTGTAAAGTAATTTACACTGATGAGGACAGTATACTACTACAGAGGGATCTGGATAGATTGGAGGCTTGGGCAGATAAGGTTTAACACTGACAAATGTAAAGTTATGCACATGGGAAGGAAAAATGCAAGTCACCAGTACATACTAAATGGTAAAACACTCGGTAATACTGACATGGGAAAGGATCGGGGAATTTTAATAAACAGCAAACTAAGCTGCAAAAACCAGTGTCAGGCAGCTGCTGCCAAGGCCAACAAGATAATGGGTTGCATCAGAAGGGGCATAGATGCCCGTGATGAGAACATATTCCTACCACTTTACAAATCGCTAGTCAGACCACACATGGAGTACTGTGTACAGTTCTGGGCTCCTGTAAACAAGGCAGACATAGCAGAGCTGGAGAGGGTTCAGAGGAGGGCAACTAAAGTAATAACTGGAATGGGGCAACTACAGTACCCTGAAAGATTATCAAAATTAGGGTTATTCACTTTAGAAAAAAGACGACTGAGGGGAGATCTAATTACTATGTATAAATATATCAGGGGTCAGTACAGAGATCTATCCCATCAGCTATTTATCCCCAGAACTGTGACTGTGACGAGGGGACATCCTCTGCGTCTGGAGGAAAGAAGGTTTGTACACAAACATAGAAGAGGATTCTTTACGGTAAGAGCAGTGAGACTATGGAACTCTCTGCCTGAGGAGGTGGTGATGGTGAGTACAATAAAGGAATTCAAGAGGGGCCTGGATGTGTTTCTGGAGTGTAATAATATTACAGGCTATAGCTACTAGAGAGGGGTCGTTGATCCAGGGAGTTATCCTGATTGCCTGATTGGAGTCGGGAAGGTATTTTTTATTCTCCTAAAGTGGAGAAAATTGGATTCTACCTCACAGTTTTTTGTTTTTTTTTGCCTTCCTCTGGATCAACTTGCAGGATGACAGGCCGAACTGGATGGACAAATGTCTTTTTTCGGCCTTATGTACTATGTTACTATGTTACTATGTTACTATGTATCACTATCTGCCTTTAATGCGTAGAAATTCAAATTTAGAAAACTGAAATGTTTTCCAAATTTTCTGTAAATTGTGGATTTTTTATAACATAAAGGTAAAACATATCAACTCAAATTTACCTCTAACATCAAGTGTGAGATGTCACAGATAAATAAAAGCATTCCAAAGATATTATCACATAAAGGGACACACGTCAGATTTGCAGAATTAGGCCTGGTCATGAAGGTGAAAAATAGCTTGGTCTTGAAAGGGTTAAAACACTTTTTTTAACACATTTTGGTAATTCAATAGCTCAACAAGTGAATGTGGTACTAATGTAATTGCCAGAACCATCTGCTGAGCGCACTGCTACCTCTTAGCCTATCACTAATGACCACCTATCTCCACAAGTGAGTTGAGCACTGCATGCACCCATTTGGCCCCTGAGACATCATAATATTGTTTTACAGTTTTTTTTTGTTTTTTTGAAGGTTGGGGGAGATAATAACATTTGCGCCACTGTAATGTATGCATTGTTTATATGGTTCACTGTGCAGTATAAAGGACACAATACTGTAACTTTATTCTGCAGCTCATCCTGTAGCAATACCACATCTATACAGATTTGTTATGTTTTTTTACTTCTGCTCAATAAAAACTTGTTATTTTGTGTCTCTGCAATCAAACACGCTTAACATTTTTGCTTTTTGTTGATGGAGCTGTATGGAGCTGTAAGTTTCATAAGACCTTTTAAAGGGGTTGTGTCCCTTCAGCAAATGGCATTTATCATGTAGAGAAAGTTAATACAAGGCACTTACTAATGTATTGTTATTACCCATATTGCCTCCTTTGCTAGCTTCATAAATTTTTCCATCACATTATACACTGCTCATATGCAGGGGTTACAACCGCCCTATAGGAAATAGGAAAGAACACCAACCTAGGCGAGCTCCCACAGTGCCTTGTATTAACTTTCTCTACATGATAAATGCCATTTGTTGAAGTGAGACAACCCTTTTGATCATTTTTCTATTCATTTTTGGGTAAATGGGATGAATAATTTTAGCATTGTTTTTTTTCAGCAGGTTAACTAATGTTTTCTTTTATCATACTGGTCAACATGAATGTGACAATACTAATTATATATGTTTTTTATTTTTATTTATTTTACCGTAAATGATAAAGGACTTTGTAAGGGAGACTGGTGATTTGGGGGAAGTTTTTAGTGGTATTTTTTTTCTGAAATCTTTTTTGAACTTTTTTTTTATTCACAGAGAGGATTTCTATATGATATTGTATTACTGCCAGTCAGTAGTTATTGCCTGCCAAAGACTTTGGTAGACACCTGGCTGCCATGGCAAAAGATTGACAACTCAAAATCATATCTCAGGGAGCCCCCTACCTCTGTAAAACCACGTAGGCCTCTTTGAAATGGTCAGCAATGATCAAAAGGATTGTTTCTACCAACACTTGTTCCCAATAATTGCCTGGTGTAAACGTGCCACCGATTAAAAGCAGTGTAGCTGCTGACACCTAAATCATACCTTCTGTGCAGCAGGTCATTCTGTCTAAAAGGCGATCTGCTGTCCAGAAACAATGATTATGTATGGGGATGAGTACTAGCGATCGCTCCTCCTCATACATTGTTGGTGATTGCTGCATATAAATGAAAAGCACGCAATTATCAGGAATGAACGGATCATTCCCGATAATTGCTTGCTGTGTCGGCCTGTGTAAAGGAGCCTTTTAATGCCTTTTTCAGCATTGATCACATTATCTAAGGGTCAAACCTAGGTTTTAGAGAAAGGTGTTAACTGATTGACAGAGGTGCCGGGTGTTGGACCCACATTGGTCAGATATTGATGACTAATCCTGAAGATAGGTCATCTATATGAACTGTCAATCTTTTCTCTGCAAGTTGCCTGCAAATTGTAATAATTCTCCCCCAGATTTTCTTGGAAAAAAAAAAACCTGGCAATAATACTGATTATACTTTTATTTCCCAGCAAACAAACACAAGATTCTACAAGTTCCTTATCAAATAGAAGCTAATGTTGGGGAAAATGCTGTCATCAATTGCACTGTCCGTCAGCCTGGAACAAATGGAACCAATGTGAGGAAACGTTTCGAGAAAATAATTTTCATTGGGCCGAACGGCAGTTATAAACTTCCAAAATACAATGATCGTTTATCATGTTCTGGAAATAATTCACACTTCAGTATAACATTAAAGAATCTCACAGTAAATGACTCTGACATTTATCTATGTGATACATTCGTGATAAATTCTGAAATCTGCGCCCATGGAACTTTACTGATTGTGCGCCCACCAGTCGGTAAGTGGCTTTTATTTAGTTTTGCAATGTTGATTATTGTTGAGTGCGAATATTCGAATTACGAATATTTATCTCGAATATCGCAACTTCGAGAATTTGCGAATATTTTGAATATAGTGCTATATATTCGCTATATCGAATATTCGTCATTTTTCAACATTTGAAAACATGATTCCTCCCTGCTTCTTGCTTGTGGGCCAATGAGTCATTGTCCCACAAGCAACTTATGCAGGGAGGAAACATGTTTTCAGATGTTAGAAAATGACGAATATTCGATATAGCTAATATATAGCACTATATTCAATATTCAATATTCAATATTCGTCATTTTTTTTCCTTCTTAAGTCATGACTCCCTCCTGATTAAGTTGCTTGTGGGCCAATGACTCATTGGCCCACAAGCAAGAAGCAGGGAGGAATCATGTTTTCAGATGGAAAAAATGATGAATATTCTAAAAACAAATATATAGGACTATATTCTATAGTGCTATATATAGTTTTTTAGAATATTTGTCATTTTTTTCCATCTGAAGTCATGATTCCTCCCTGCATAAATTGCTTGTGGGACAATGACTGCTCACTTCAGATGGAAAAAAATGACGTGTTATATATTTGTTATATATTTGTAAAAATAGTGTTATATATTTGTTTTTGACCCACTTCGCATTACGCGATTTTTACATTGCAGATTTTTCGCAATCGCAAAAAAATCTCGAACACGAATATTAGCGAATATGTGACGAATATTCTATCACATAATCGCGAAATATCGCGAATTCGAATATGGGACCTGCCGCTAATCACTAATGTTGATATCAACTTAATAGCAATGAATCTGCTTTTAAAGACAGAAGAGGGTACTGTCATGAGAAGGCAAAGATACTTTAAAGGAGTTTTACGATACTTTTTAATCAGTCATCAGTATCTGATCGGTGGGATTCTGACACTCAGGACCACCACCGATCAGCTGTTTGAGAAGGCACTAGCTCTCGCAATAATGTTGCTTCCCTCGTCGCTCTTTTCCTAGGCCAGTGACGACATGTTCATTGGTCACATGGTCTGGGAGCAGCTCAGCCCCATTGAAGTGAATGGGGCTGAGCTGTCATACCAAGCACAGCCACTATCCAGTGTATGGAGCTTTGCCCGATGAGCTGAGAGAAGGCTGCGTCGCTACTGTATTCTCAAACAGCCGATCGGTAGAGACCCCTACCGATCAGATACTGTAAAAAAAAATCTCAGAAAACCGGACATTCTTTGAGAAAGATTTGCTTGATTTTTACAACAGGATACTATCCTGCCTTTGACATCAACTATACAGCCATAAGATATAATATATCCATTGCATGTTATCAATTTTATTTTGAAGATCATGAAGCCTGTACTATTTACTAATTTCATAATGACGCTACTTCATGGGCCTGATGCCTAGATCAAAATTTCCCTTTTTGGAATACTGTGTTCTTTTTTTAGCGCTTTTAACTCAACTCAAATATGTTTTGTTTAAAATCACCACAAATATTACCCATTCAAATCTCCCATATAGTGATGAGCGAATCGAATCCAGAAGGGAGATTAATAAATGTGCCCCATAGTTTGCAACTTTTTAACACCACTTTTGAGGGGCAAGGGAGATGATAAATCTCCCCCTATGACTCTCCCAGAGTGGCAATATTCTGTCACAGGCTGCCAGCAACATCTCCCACCAGTATTGCTGATGGGCACTTCAGTAATCTGGAATATCACAGTCATATAAAAGCTCAATTTAGGAAGAGCAAGGCTACTTCCAACCCTCTTATAATGTAAACTGTTATCTTTATACTAGTTTAATAAAATCTTTCTAACAAACCTACAAGGTAATATCAAGTGACCGAAGAGAAAAAGAAGAGAACCGTTTACTTCATAACTGAGGTATGCTGAGCAAGATCATTTCTAGAATTCTAGAATAGTAAGAATGTGAAAGAATTATGGACACATTTATCATATAGTATAATAGACCAATATACAGCATCCTGCCAGATACCTCTTGCTAACTACTAATATGTCATCCTTTCTCTTTTTAGGAAATGTAATACATGAAGATAAAAGTACAACCAAAGAGGCAGAAACCTGCACAAAAAACACATTTGCTCCTACTCCATATATCGTCACAATATCAGCTATGCTCGTTCTCTTTGTGGCTGTTTTTGTATATATGAAACTCAAAAAATCTGTAAGTTATTAAAGATTTTCACCATGTTAAACTGCTTTAAATGCTTTAAAATGTTTTATATTTTTTTGGGGAACAACACTAATGACATTAAAATATTTAGGCACTACAATGTCCTCTTTACAAGTGCCACCTAAACATTGTAAATTTTTATGTTAAAAAGTAAAAATATACATAATCTCATAAACACACTATAATATTTAAACTGCAGAAATATGTTTTACTATGTCAAGTTCCTCAAAAGAACATGTAGTTTTTTGATGTATAAACGTGTTTTTTTTACAGTGAATGTTCAACTTTACAGTGAATGTTCAAGCTTTTTTTCAGTAGGTCCTACATTCTGTGTTGCCCAACTTCATAACACATCATTATAGGGAGCTCTATTTTTTGATACAGTATCCCGAATCCCCTACAATGCTGTGAGTTTGGGTAAGGAAAGCTTGGGCCAGTCCAGGACATATCGTCGTCAAAAAGATTTTTTCCTGGACTACAATCACCTATTTAGAATTAAAGGGTTTTTTCTTCATTACTATGGTTTTTAACAGATTTGTTCATGTAGTTGCTTATCTCCAGGGGCAGACTGGGAATTTAAAGGGGCCTTGGAAATAACTAAAAGTTGCCCCAAGTTGTGGGTGAGTCCAAATTGATAGAAGGCGAGCCAACAAAAGCCACAAGACGGCAGGGACAGCATAAGTAGGCGGGGCCAGTAATACCTTGGTGCAGCACAAAATACCGCCCCAGTAAAACCAAATACCACAGTGCAGCATAAAATACTGGTGCGTAACAAACTGTCTGACTGGTTCACCCGAACCAGAATAAATAGGGTTCGAAAGACAGAAAGAACATGATAGACAGGCACTCAAACAGCTGGATTTTAAACTAATAAAATGTGGACAATCACGGATATAGTTAAATATACAATATACCCCTTTAATAATATAGCTAATAAAATATGGATAAAAAATATATAGATAAAAATATGGATAAGAAATATATTTGAGTTGATGTAGGGAAGGTGATAAGAAAAAAGTTTATGAAAAGTTGTATAGATAAAAATTCAGTCGGTATTGAGATAGTTAGAAGAGTCTTTGTATTAGAAGGGCCAGTAGGGAATCCGGATGTCAAATTAAGTAGTAGGTAAAATCTTCATAGACTGTCCATTCATAGTTATATATAACTCTGGTTGCCCAGGAGGGGTAGTACACGTTGATAGGGGATGCAACTGTGTAGTTAAAACGAGAGGGGGGAGAGTAGGCCCCTTTAAGAATAAACTTCCCCTTGAAATTTTAGAAGAATACACCCCTTTAGGGGAAGACGGTCCTCTTATTTGTATTACAATGAACTTAAAAGCAGAGGTTTAGGTGGTGGTCATATGCTACCTCAGTGTGGCATTCCACACTGAAACTGTATTGTGCCCTAGTAGTTTGATTCCCCCCGCAGTCTGCCGTTAGTGGTCCGGTGTTCGCGCGTAGCGGCGGCTCCTAGGCGGCCCGTGGGTAGCGCGCGCGTCTCCTCTGCCCAGCGTCCCACTTGGCGGTGACGTCACCAGATGTTTGGTGTCCGCGTCAGTGGGGGGATGTGTTTAATTAAGACAATACTTTATTAGTTGTTTTTTTATTGACAGAAAGAAAAACAAAACTTCAATCAGAACACGTATGTGGACATGAGACAAACCCTGCGTCGGAACACAATGGGAAATTCTTTCATCAATAACCGAACTGAAAACGAAGCTGTCCACATGTAATTTCAGGTGTCTTATTACAAAAGCTGATCTAAAACAGCCATGGGCTCGTGAGGAACATGGTTGCATCTAGCCCATGCAGTAACATCTCAAATTGTTATGCCACAAGGTGCTACCATCAATGGTGATGCAGCTAGCATTATCTTCATCAGTTATTAGCCAATTACATGACCATAAGCAACTCTACTTATTATCGGATTTGCTTAACCACTTAAAGACTGAGCTAATTTTTGTTTTTTGCACTTTTTGTTTTTTCCTTCCCAATTTCCAAAAGCCGTAACTTTTTATGTTTTCCGTTCAGGGTTGTTGTTTTTTTTTTTTTTGTTTTTTTGTGGGACGTTATATTTTTTTATGCCACTATTTAACTTCCTATCGCATGGATTGTGGGGTGAAATGAAATTTTTTTTGGGGAGTTTTGTTTTATACAGTGTTGACTGTGCGCTAAAAAAGACACAATGACCTTATTTTGCATGTATGTATGACAATACTAAATTACATTTTTTGTTATGTTTTACAATAAAAATAAAAACAGAACTGTGTGAAGACTCACTTTTTGGGGTACATACAACTTTTGATCATTTTTTATTCAATTGCATATTTTTTTTTATTTAGTTTTTTTTTCCATTACGGCATCCAACTATTATATTTTAGTAATTCCGACATTTTCAGACGTGGCAATGCCAATTACATTTCTTTTTTTTATTGTTTGTTTATTTTTATATGTAAAATTGGGAGGGGATGATTTGAGGATTTTTTTATATATTTTTTGTGTTTTTAAAACATGTTTTGTTTTTCACAGTAAATTTTAGTCCTGTTAGGGGACTTGAATATGCAATTTTCTGATCGCTTATACGATAGACTGCAATGAAATACTATTGCAGTCTATAGGATTTTTCTGGCTGCCTGTCAGCATGGCTTATTATGACAAGTCTGGGAGCCTTTACAATGCCCCATGATGTTGCCATGGGGTTCCATTAGGAGGATAGAGGAAGCCCCCTCCCCCTAGCCACTCCGGTACTACGGTTGCTATTGACAGCAGCATCTGAAGTGTTAAATGCCCGGGATTGGAGTTTCCAATCTCAATCACTGGCGGTTGATGTTTGCTGTGTTATACAGCCGGCACCTGCTACATATGGAGCTGGATCAGCTTGTGAGCCAACTCTGTGCATTCCCTTAACAGCAATCACATACCTGTTTGTTGTTAAAGGGGTTGTGTCACTTCAACAGATATAATTTATCATGTAGAGAAAGTTAAAACAAGCAACTTACTAATGTATTCTTATCCATAGTGCTTCCTTTACTGGCGGAATTCATTTTTTAATCACATTGTACACGGCTCATTTCCATGGTTATGACCACCCTGTAATCCAGCAGCAGTGGCCGTACTTGCACACTACAGGAAAAAGTTCCGGCCTCTCTACTGGCCGGGACTGTGGGAGCTCACATAGCCTGGTGCTTTTAGCTATAGTGTGCAAGCACGGCCACCTCTGATGGATTGCAGGGTGGTCGTAACCATTGACACGAGCAGTGTATAATGTGATGGAAAAATAAATGCAGCCAGCAAAGGAAGCAATATGGACAATCACAATACATTAGTAAGTGCCTTATATTAACTTTCTCTATGCAAAAAATGCTATTTGCTGAAGTGACACAACCCTTTTTAGGGGTTAATAGTGGTGCGTGATAAGTAAAGAAGGGTTCCTCTTTGCCTGGGATTCCTGAGAGCCTACTTTACATTGTCACAAGGATGTTTTAGGGGGTTGCTCTCCAGGGATAGTGGGAAGCTCTTCTGGTGGCCCTTTAAAAGCAAAAGGTAAAAGAAACAACTTGTTATATTAGATTCTGTAGCTACAGTGATGCCATCGCTTTCACCATACATAACAAGCTGTTTGCTGCTTTCTCTTGTACTATATTTGCTATCATGATGCACCATGAAGGAGAGATACAGAGTCCTATCATATCACAATTTCACCGCACCTCTTTTGTTTGTAGATGTGACACATTGCTTTGCTCGAAGCTCCATCATATAGCATTAAAAGGAGCTGTAAACTTTTCTATAACTGTACAGAGCTTTTGCTTTGCTTACATTATTATTACAATGTTAAAATTAATTTCCTGTCTTGTATAACCTCAATGGTTGTCTATGTCAAATGTAGGAAGTAAATGTGGCAGAAAGGGGAAAGGCGCTCATAGGGTAATATGTAGAAAATCTGATGTTTATGAATAAAAACGCATCAGTCGTTATGCTCACCTTTTGGTGTTGTGCATACGCAGGCACAACACTCGTGAGGGCGATGGGTCGGTGCTGCCGGTATCTCTCAGTCCTCGTAAATGGAGTTGCCAGTCCTCCAGAGGAGTGATGTGGAATGCAGTGGGGGGACGTGTACTAGTATAGTGCACAAATATGATTCCTCTTGGCGCAAATACATGACCTCAATGAATGTATCTAAAATCTTTATTTATTTTCGATTGGTACAGAGCGACAACGCGTTTCGGAGTGAATATACTCTTTGGGGTCCGAGCTGGTGTAGTTAGCGTGGCTGATCACAGAGCTGTGGAATCCATGCTGCTGCGGGTGCCGGTCATGTATTTGCGCCAAGAGGTATCATATTTGTGCACTATCCTAGTACACATCGCCCCCACTGCAAATTTAGGAAGTGGAAGAGTATGCAAGAGCGTGTAATCAAATTTATTTTATAGCACTTTTATTGGCTTGTTACACCAGTAGGAGTGTAGGAATACTCCATGTATTTGTATATATACAAAGCTGTGAACCCTTGTATAGAATACCACTGGAAGGCTATGTTCACATGTGGCAGATTGGCTACAGAAACTGATCGTGTCCATCTGATTTAAAGGGAATCTGTCAACAGCGACCACCCTATCAAACTGTTTGCATAGACGCATAGCTGTGGTTCACCTGATTAAAATGCTGTTTTTCTATTTTTTTAATTGAAAGCTCAATCTTATTCTTAATATGCAAAGTAGGCCTTTGGTGCAATGAGGGCATCACTGTTGCTCTTGTTGCGTCCAAGATCTGCTCTTTTCTGTGGCTAACACCACTGTGGCTGCTCTGACTGACAGGGCCAGGCAGTGGCAAAGCAGTGAGGGAAGGGCTGGCCACAGATGGGAATGGAGCTTTGGTGAAACAAGAGCAATGGTGACACCGTCATTGCACCATAGGCTTAATTTGCATATTGCATCTCAGGAATGGAGCAACAAAAGAAAAAACGTGTTTTAATCAGGTGAACCACATCTATGTGTCTATGCAAAAAGTTGGATAGGAGGTCG
Source organism: Bufo bufo (assembly GCF_905171765.1). NCBI lineage: Eukaryota > Metazoa > Chordata > Amphibia > Anura > Bufonidae > Bufo > Bufo bufo. The sequence goes on from NC_053394.1 coordinate 352,281,676, forward strand.
CTGGTGACAAGCACCATGTTATAGAGCTGAGTGTAGATTTGTAGCGCCCCAGAGTGGCATTACCACCTCTGCACCCTGCTACTGTCTTTATTGGTTAACCTCATGTCATCTGGTGTATTTATTTCACATCCAAATATTGTGCATTTCCTATGTTTTGCAACTGTTATGTTATCATGTAATTTACCTGGTTCACAAGTAGGGGGCAGCAAGCATGGCAGAGCTACAGTTTCAGAGAATGGAACCCTTCTTCCAATTCTAACTCTCCCTCTAAGGAGGGGAGTGTACTAGTTAGTCAGATGTCAGTTTAGGTTGGACGTGCCCCAGCTAAGCAAAGCAAGCCAGCTAGAGCACCTTTAGCTCTGCTGGACATGGAGGCCACAGCTTAAAGCCTCAGAAGCCAGGAGGAGTTTTCCCTGGACAAATCTAGAGACAGAGCAGACTACAAAGTGAAGTACAGCATAAAGAAGAAGCTGGGTTCTATAGCCAGCCTTTCAGTACAGAAGAGCCAGAGAGAAACAGAGGTAGCAGAGTGGAATTTGCCTGACAGTTTTAATGCTAAAGCCTGCTGGAACCAAGATAAAGTCTGTAAACCATTTGGAGAAACATTTATGCCAAGTAAAGCTGTTGTTGAACTAAATCACAAGGTCTGGACTCAATTTATTCTTTATCCCCAAGTTAACAATTCCCCTTTTGCTGCTTCGGAGCCCATGCCTGGGGTCCAGCTGTATCCAGGTAGGAGCACCATGACAAGTACACTTAAAGGGACATTGTAGGCCACCCTACACCACTCTGGCATTCCTATACCTTGGTACCACCAACATCATTTCTTAAAGGAGACTCCGTCCCATTGTTGCATCGTTGCAACTGGCGTCGCAAAACACAATACCTCCCCCCCCCCCAAACTTTATAATAGGGCCCCAGAGGGAGGCGCCTGTCGCAGATTCATACATAGTTTTCTAGGTAAATATTCAGTATAACCTGTTTCATTCATTTATGTTCCAGTTCATTCTGGCCTTTTGAAGTCCAGGAGACAGTCCTATCAGTGATTGACAGCTATCCCTGTATACACCATCATAGAGGGAAGTGTACTTGATACATTAAAGAATTATACAATAGATTAAAGTTGGTGATGCAATAAAAATAAATTGTTCACAGGATTCCGAATTTTCATTCATTTTGCAGATGATGATTTACCTTGATGTGATGATAAATGTTATCTAATGGAAGGCATTGATAAACTATACAAAATTGCATAACCAGGTTTTCACAATGAGTCTTCTTAAAAGTCATCTGTCAGCAGATTTGTACCGATGACACTAGCTGACCTGTTACATGTGCGCTTGGCAGCTGAAGACATCTGTGTTGGTCCCGAGTTCATATGTGCCCACATTGCTGAGAAAAATTATGTTTTATTATATGCTAATGAGCCTTTAGGCGCAACAAGGGCATTGTCATTACACCGAGAGGCTCCACTCTCTCTGCATTTTGATTGATAGGGCCTGACAGTGTAAACATTATAACACCTCGACCTGTCAATCAAAGTTCAGAGGGCACGGCAGTTACAGAGAGAGCAGAGTCTTTAGGTCTAATGGCAACAAGGGCAGACTGGGAACTTAAAGAGGACCTTCCATGGGTCCAAACATTATAAACTAAGTATCGGGATACGTAGGGCATAGTGCAGGGATCTCACTGCTCTTACTATTTTTTCTGGGCGCCGCTACGTTCGCCAGCTGTGGCCCCCGTTGTATTCTCCCGCCTGGTATGCTAATTTGAGCATCAGAACAAAGAGGAGGAGACTGAGTCTTTCTCTGTGGGCGTCTCCTTCTCCCCTGGCTGTATCGCTGTCCAATCGCAGTAGAGAGCGTCATAGCCAGGGAGAAGGTGAGGTTTCACTTCAGCAAATAGCATTTATTATGTACAGAAAGTTAGTACAGGGCACTTACTAATGTATTGTGATTGTCCATATTGCTTCCTTTGCTGGCTGGATACATTTTTCCATCACATTATACACTGCTCATTTCCAGGGGTTAAGACCACCCTGCAATCCAACATCAGTAGTGGCCGTGCTTGCACACAATAGGAATAAGCGCCTCTCTGGTGGCTGGGACCATAGGAGCGCACCTAGGCCTGTTCTTTTTCCTATAGTGTGCAAGCACGACCACCACTAATGGATTGCAGGGTGGTCATAAATCATGGAAATGAGCAGTGTATAATGCGATGGCAAAATGAATCCAGCCAGCAAAGGAAGCAATATGGACAATCACAATACATTAGTAAATGCCTTGTATTAAAGAGGACCTTTCATGTTTTTTTTATTTTTTATTTTAGATAAATACCTTTTCTTGCGGGGTACCCCCGGCTGATGCTGCCACCCTGCCTTTTTTTTTTTATATCGCTCCTACGCCCCGCTGTGCCCCCCTGTAGTATTCCCGTTCAGTATGTTAATACTGAGCATAGGTACAGGGAGGAGGAGACGCCAGGGTTTCTCAATGGGCGTCTCCTTCTCCCTGGCTGTGACGCTCAGGGGGGGCACAGCGGGGCGTAGGAGCGATATTAAAAAAAAAACAGGCAGGGTTGCATCACCAGCGGGGGTACACCACAAGTAAAGGTATTTATCGAAATAAATAACTAAAAACATGAAAGGTGCTCTTTTTAACTTTCTCTACATGATAAATGCAACTTGCTGAAGTGAGACAACCCCTTTAAGCATTTCAAACATTAAAATTTCTTTAATAGCCTTTCCACAAAGAATGTGTACAAGTTCCTTTTCTGTGTGTGTTAATTGGAAGCCCTGCAGAAACACCACACAGAATTTTATGCAGAAATTTGTGGCAGTCATTTTTGAGCTGTCCTTCCAGCAACCGGATTCTTTAAAAATAAGGACAAGTCATTCTTTGCTTCTCTTATAACTGCACAAAGACGTGTGAGAACCATCTCTGCCTTGACTCTTATGAGAACAATTATTTGCAACATTGTAACCGAAAAATGTTCAGTAATATATGTACTGAATAGTGCGGTTATTATGTATAATAAATGTTATATAAGTTTACAGTTTCTCTGTATGCCGCCTTATTATTCTGGATTACTATGTATTTTATATGAACATGTGTTCATGAAAAGTTCAAATCTATTGTCTGCAATAAAACATTGACATGTGATGGTAAATTAAGGGGTTGTACAGGGTTTTTAAGTAATGGCCTATCCTCAAGATATCCCATCACTAGCTGATCAATGGGAGTCTAGCAGCCCACACCCCCACCAATCAGCTGGTTTGTCTAGCTTCGTCGACAGAAGTCAGCTCCTAAGCTACCAGCAACATTTTAGCAGTGGGAGCTCGCTAGTCCACTACAATGCTGCTGGTGCTGTGTAACTTCCGACCTGACTTCCATTAATGGAGCTAGACAGACCAGCTTATCAGCAGGGTGAGGGGTGTCAGCCCCTACTGATCAGCTGGTGATGACCTATCATGATGATAAACCATCACTTAACAAACCATGGACAATTCCTTTAACATATAGAAATAAAATGAGAAAAAAAGGAGTTGAGCGAAAGGGTACAAAAAGGTTAGGGGAAAAGGGAAGGAGGGAACTGGGTGCGAGGCGCCAAACGTATAGAAGAAGGCAGCTCCCCAAACCAAGAAATCAGTACACACCAGAGATGATATAGGACGAGGAAAAAAAGTATACAGTACCACTCCAGTGGCATACTAGGAGCACCGTGGGGGCGCTAAAAGAGCAAGACACAAGAAGTGGTCTGAATTACCACTGTTGGTGATCAGTGTTTAGATACACGAAAAATGAGTACATGGTTGGAGTGCATAAAATGATGCATAAAATAGTAAGTTTTATAAAAAGTATCATAGAAAAAATACTGTATCATAGAAAAAAAAGTATACTGTGTATATATATATATATATATATATATATATATATATATATATATATATACACTGCTCAAAAAAATAAAGGGAACAGAAAAATAACACATCCTAGATCTGAGTTAATTAAATATTCTTCTGAAATACTTTGTTCTTTACATAGTTGAATGTGCTGACAACAAAATCACACAAAAATAAAAAAATGGAAATCAAATTTTTCAACCCATGAAGGTCTGGATTTGGAGTCACACTCAAAATTAAAGTGGAAAAACACACTACAGGCTGATCCAACTTTGATGTAATGTCCTTAAAACAAGTCAAAATGAGGCTCAGTAGTGTTTGTGGCCTCCCTGTGCCTGTATAACCTCCCTACAACGCCTGTGCATGCTCCTGATGAGGTGGCAGACGGTCTCCTGAGGGATCTCCTCCCAGACCTGGACTAAAGCATCTGCCAACTCCTGGACAGTCTGTGGTGCAACGTGACGTTGGTGGATAGAGCGAGACATGATGTCCCAGATGTGCTCAATTGGATTCAGGTCTGGGGAACGGGCGGGCCAGTCCATAGCATCAATGCCTTCCTCTTGCAGGAACTGCTGACACACTCCAGCCACATGAGGTCTAGCATTGTCTTGCATTAGGAGGAACCCAGGGCCAACCGCACCAGCATATGGTCTCACAAGGGGTCTGAGGATCTCATCTCGGTACCTAATGGCAGTCAGGCTACCTCTGGCGAGCACATGGAGGGCTGTGCGGCCCAACAAAGAAATGCCACCCCACACTATTACTGACCCAATGCCAAACTGGTCATGCTGGAGGATGTTGCAGGCAGCAGAACGTTCTCCATGGCGTCTCAATTCACGTCTGTCACATGTGCTCAGTGTGAACCTGCTTTCATCTGTGAAGAGCACAGGACGCCAGTGGCGAATTTGCCAATCTTGGTGTTCTCTGGCAAATGCCAAACGTCCTGCACGGTGTTGGGCTGTAAACACAACCCCCACCTGTGGACGTTGGGCCCTCATATCACCCTCATGGAGTCTGTTTCTGACCGTTTGAGCAGACACATGCACATTTGTGGCCTGCTGGAGGTCATTTTGCAGGGCTCTGGCAGTGCTCCTCCTGTTCCTCCTTGCACAAAGGCGGAGGTAGCGGTCCTGCTGCTGGGTTGTTGCCCTCCTACGGCCTCCTCCACGTCTCCTGATGTACTGGCCTGTCTCCTGGTAGCGCCTCCATGCTCTGGACACTACGCTGACAGACACAGCAAACCTTCTTGCCACAGCTCGCATTGATGTGCCATCCTGGATAAGCTGCACTACCTGAGCCACTTGTGTGGGTTGTAGACTCCGCCAGTGAAAGCACCGCCAGCATTCAAAAGTGACCAAAACATCAGCCAGGAAGCATAGGAACTGAGAAGTGGTCTGTGTTCACCACCTGCAGAACCACTCCTTTATTGGGGGTGTCTTGCTAATTGCCTATAATTTCCACCTGTTCTCTATCCCATTTGCACAACAGCATGTGAAATAGATTGTCACTCAGTGTTGCTTCCTAAGTGGACAGTTTGATTTCACAGAAGTGTGATTGACTTGGAGTTACATTGTGTTGTTTAAGTGTTCCCTTTATTTTTTTGAGCAGTGTATATACAGGGTGGGCCATTTATATGGATACACCTTAATAAAATGGGAATGGTTGGTGATATTAACTTCCTGTTTGTGGCACATTAGTATATGTGAGGGGGGAAACTTTTCAAGATGGGTGGTGACCATAGCGGCCATTTTGAAGTCGGCCATTTTGAATCCAACTTTTGTTTTTTCAATAGGAAGAGGGTCAATTGACACATCAAACTTATTGGGAATTTCACAAGAAAAACAATGGTGTGCTTGGTTTTAACGTAACTTTATTCTTTCATGAGTTATTTACAAGTTTCTGACCACTTATAAAATGTGTTCAATGTGCTGCCCATTGTGTTGGATTGTCAATGCAACCCTCTTCTCCCACTCTTCACACACTGATAACAACACCGCAGGAGAAATAATAGCACAGGCTTCCAGTAGCCGTAGTTTCAGGTGCTGCACATCTCGTATCTTCACAGCATAGACGATTGCCTTCAGATGATACGAGATGTGCAGCACCTGAAACTACGGATACTGGAAGCCTGTGCGAGCATTTCTCCTGCGGTGTTGCTATCAGTGTGTGAAGAGTGGGAGAGGGCAACAGCTTCAACAGCGTCACTGGGCATGCGCCGATCCCAGCTGGCTGAGGAAAAAGCGAACACGTCACTGGGATCGGCACATGCCCAGTGACGCTGTTGAAGCTGTTGCCCTCAGTCGTCTTATCATCGCGCAGGCGCAGGCAATCGCCGGCACTGCGCCTGCGCGGGATTTCGGATGCAGGTGAGAGGAGGATCGGGGGTGTTTGGAATATAACAAGTATAAAATACATATAAAAATGCGGGGGGACAAGAAGAAGAGGGAGCAGGGAGGAGAAAAAGAGCGCCACCCTGGGAGGAACGCTCCGGTCTGGATAGTAAAATATATGAGAGGTCAGCGGGATAAGAATCTATAATAAATAAGTAACCTGCCCGCAGACAACTCTGATTGTATAGTAGGCAGGTGGGTCAAAATAAATGACAAAACCCAGAACCAGGCTGGATGTTGGCGCCCGGCCATGAAAGGATCAAACATAAAAGTAAATGAGTAAATGAAAAAAGACCGGGAGAAACAATGAAACAAGACCTCACCTCAAACAGACCAGGAGTGGACCGACCAGGATGGCGCTACCCCAACGCGCGTTTCGGCGTGCCTTCGTCAGGGGGTAACGCCATCACTGCAGATCGGATGTTTTAAAATCTGTACCAACCAATCCAATGTCAGCAGTTGCTGGTCCCCAGGTGCATCTGATTATCGGCGCGCGATCATTCCGGTGTAACCACGTCCGGCCACCCCACAGCCGGCGTCAGGTCAAAGACACGCCCACATCACGTGACTACATGACCAGGCGGAAATGACGTATGACGCACGGGCATGGGGCGCCGGAGGCGACTCCAGATGATGCGCGCACACATCACACCGGGGGAGGAGCAATGGATATCATCCACCAGAATCAAAATATCGGAACACCACAATTCATAGAATTTACAATATAATAATGGTAAGGAGGAGCATATACATAATAGGCAATTGGACAAACACAACAGCGGAAAGACTAGAAACAAAAGGATATTAACATAACCACATGTGTCTTATGTACATGTTGTCTAGTCCGTTATGAATACAATAATAATGATAATAAAAAAATTGAATAATGGGGATACAATAAGCAGAAAAAATCAACAATGCCATAGACCAAAAGTAAATGTGAATATAAATGAATATGTAAATATATAAATATGAATATATGTACACTGCGTGCAGAATTATTAGGTAAATGACTATTTTGACCACATCATCCTCTTTATGCATGTTGTCTTACTCCAAGCTGTATAGGCTCGAAAGCCTACTACCAATTAAGCATATTAGGTGATGTGCATCTCTGTAATGAGAAGGGGTGTGGTCTAATGACATCAACACCCTATATCAGGTGTGCATAATTATTAGGCAACTTCCTTTCCTTTGGCAAAATGGGTCAAAAGAAGGACTTGACAGGCTCAGAAAAGTCAAAAATAGTGAGATATCTTGCAGAGGGATGCAGCACTCTTAAAATTGCAAAGCTTCTGAAGCGTGATCATCGAACAATCAAGCGTTTCATTCAAAATAGTCAACAGGGTCGCAAGAAGCGTGTGGAAAAACCAAGGCGCAAAAAACCTGCCCATGGACTGAGAAAAGTCAAGCGTGCAGCTGCCAAGATGCCACTTGCCACCAGTTTGGCCATATTTCAGAGCTGCAACATCACTGGAGTGCCCAAAAGCACAAGGTGTGCAATACTCAGAGACATGGCCAAGGTAAGAAAGGCTGAAAGACGACCACCACTGAACAAGACACACAAGCTGAAACGTCAAGACTGGGCCAAGAAATATCTCAAGACTGATTTTTCTAAAGTTTTATGGACTGATGAAATGAGAGTGAGTCTTGATGGGCCAGATGGATGGGCCCGTGGCTGGATTGGTAAAGGTCAGAGAGCTCCAGTCTGACTCAGACGCCAGCAAGGTGGAGGTGGAGTACTGGTTTGGGCTGGTATCATCAAAGATGAGCTTGTGGGGCCTTTTCGGGTTGAGGATGGAGTCAAGCTCAACTCCCAGTCCTACTGCCAGTTTCTGGAAGACACCTTCTTCAAGCAGTGGTACAGGAAGAAGTCTGCATCCTTCAAGAAAAACATGATTTTCATGCAGGACAATGCTCCATCACACGCGTCCAAGTACTCCACAGCGTGGCTGGCAAGAAAGGGTATAAAAGAAGAAAATCTAATGACATGGCCTCCTTGTTCACCTGATCAAGAACCTGTGGTCCATCATCAAATGTGAGATTTACAAGGAGGGAAAACAGTACACCTCTCTGAACAGTGTCTGGGAGGCTGTGGTTGCTGCTGCACGCAATGTTGATGGTGAACAGATCAAAACACTGACAGAATCCATGGATGGCAGGCTTTTGAGTGTCCTTGCAAAGAAAGGTGGCTATATTGGTCACTGATTTGTTTTTGTTTTGTTTTTGAATGTCAGAAATGTATATTTGTGAATGTTGAGATGTTATATTGGTTTCACTGGTAAAAATAAATAATTGAAATGGGTATATATTTGTTTTTTGTTAAGTTGCCTAATAATTATGTACAGTAATAGCCACCTGCACACACAGATATCCCCCTAAAATAGCTAAAACTAAAAACAAACTAAAAACTACTTCCAAAAATATTCAGCTTTGATATTAATGAGTTTTTTGGGTTCATTGAGAACATGGTTGTTGTTCAATAATAAAATTAATCCTCAAAAATACAACTTGCCTAATAATTCTGCACTCCCTGTATATATAATAATAAGAGATAATAATACATATAAAGCATATAAAAATGTATACATAGATAAATCCAAATTATGTGCATACATATACGATAATATGAAGAAATACAAAAATAATAAGGAATGGTGAACAGAAGATAATAGAAGTGAATGTGAAATGAAAAGTGCATATTAAATAAACCAATGCATGAGAATATGCATATGGGAATATAAACATGATTGCTAGATCACACAAGTGAATCAATGACTACATGATAAATACAATGTATGAGCAAAGAAACAGAGATAATAATCACAAAAGTGAGAAAACAAACAAAAGTATATATATGCGCATATATACACGAAAATATGTGACACATGTCACCTGACGTGTGAAAAAAACAAACAAAATGTGTGGTGAATATACATTTTGCATAAGGTGCTATGTGCAGAATAAAGTGTCCAAAATAAAAATGAAAATATATATGTCGATGGTGAAAAACCATCGAAAAGGGAGTGTGTGAAAAGTCTTCCTCCAAAAAATATAATGATAATAATGATCACAATGATAATAGAAGGGAGAAAAACTGGTGCTGGGGAAGACAGGGGCAGAAAAAGGTGGATTTGCGTGCTGGTAATACATCTAAGAGGCTGGCCCAACGGGAGAGCCGTTGGATATGGACTCTGGGGACACTTCGTCCCAGGGGCCTTAATAAAAACCTGGGTTTCTCTGCATTTTTGTAGTCGCTGGGTCCACAACTGTGGATTCCACTCTTCCATTTTTCTTTTAACAGCTTGTATGTAATTACTATAATTTGTACTGACCTTTGTCATTTTGTTCATCTTTCCTTTTTTCAGCACTCCACCAGTATTCTACAGGACGTCGATTTTACTGTTCTCTGTTCTCGATTCATTCATCTGATTTCTCCATGCTGCTCCTCTCCTAATGTCTTGGCAAAAAATTTGGACTTTTTACAACATGCATTTGTTCTTTTTATGTTGTTTTTTGCTCATTCCAATTAATTTAACTCTGTTACTCATTTTGCTGTATATGTGTTTTTTCCTCCTCTTTTCTTCCCTTCTCCCTCTACCCCTTTTTTCCTCTCCCCCTCCCATCCTCCCCTTCTTTCCCCCCCCCCCCCCCCTTTTTTTCTGCCCCTGTCTTCCCCAGCACCAGTTTTTCTCCCTTCTATTATCATTGTGATCATTATTATCATTATATTTTTTGGAGGAAGACTTTTCACACACTCCCTTTTCGATGGTTTTTCACCATCGACATATATATTTTCATTTTTATTTTGGACACTTTATTCTGCACATAGCACCTTATGCAAAATGTATATTCACCACACATTTTGTTTGTTTTTTTCACACGTCAGGTGACATGTGTCACATATTTTCGTGTATATATGCGCATATATATACTTTTGTTTGTTTTCTCACTTTTGTGATTATTATCTCTGTTTCTTTGCTCATACATTGTATTTATCATGTAGTCATTGATTCACTTGTGTGATCTAGCAATCATGTTTATATTCCCATATGCATATTCTCATGCATTGGTTTATTTAATATGCACTTTTCATTTCACATTCACTTCTATTATCTTCTGTTCACCATTCCTTATTATTTTTGTATTTCTTCATATTATCATATATGTATGCACATAATTTGGATTTATCTATGTATACATTTTTATATGCTTCATATGTATTATTATCTCTTATTATTTGTGGCGAAACCAACCTCGCCACTGGGTTTTGGAGGGGCCTGGCTACCAGCCTCTTGCCCCAGGATTATGGGCCCTCTCATCAGCCCATGCAAAACTTAAACCCCATGGCGATTTGACTGTGTTTGCGGCATCTGAGCGCTCAGATCCAAGCCATATGGGGACATGTGGGGTTTTGAGATGGGTGACAGAACCATCTGTCTGTGTAATTGTATTGTATGTTATGTGAGGGTACCCAGTTAGCTCATTTTATTGTATTCATGTTGTCTGAGTGCCATTCACCTAATAATATGCACTCAGACTTGAGCTGTCTGGGAATGTGTTAAATGTCTATGTGTATTGTAAAGGGTGGGACATTGTATGTTTGAGTAAGTGATGTCTGTTCCATTGTCCCCACGTGTGTATTGGCCATTCCCCTTTGTCCTGAGAGATAATTGAATTGCTCCTCGGGTGTCTCCAGGGCAGAGAGGAGGAAACCATGATGCATTGTGGGGATGTGTTGTAATATATTGATTGGTTGTATTTCAAAACCCTGTGGGCAGTACTATGTTTTTGGTTTGTGAATAAAAGAGGCTGTACGTGAAGTACAGTCAGTTCCTGTTTTACCCTTTATCATGTTGAGGCTGATGTTTGGGTAACTGATCGACGCTGGGGATTGCTATACGCTGGGAGATTTGCTATACTCCCCTGGCTATAACTACTAGCTCTTTTAAGGGCTGTTCCTGCTCTCTGGTTTTAGGAGAGGTCCACCCACTGGAGCCTGGAGCCTTGTCGTAGGTCCAGGGTGGGTAGGAGACGGTGAGACCTCAACCAAGCTTAGGCGGTTCGTGGGGTCTGCAGTGCGTACGGTGTCAAGTGGAGTGCTTGGAGTCCTCGGAAAGCACTAGGAGCATCTATCGACGGAGGTACCCGGTCGGGGTGCTAGGCGTTCCGTTACATTATTATATATACATATATTCATATTTATATATTTACATATTCATTTATATTCACATTTACTTTTGGTCTATAGCATTGTTGATTTTTTCTGCTTATTGTATCCCCATTATTCCATTTTTTTTATTATCATTATTATTGTATTCATAACGGACTAGACAACATGTACATAAGACACATGTGGTTATATTAATATCCTTTTGTTTCTAGTCTTTCCGCTGTTGTGTTTGTCCAATTGCCTATTATGTATATGCTCCTCCTTACCATTATTATTTTGTAAATTCTATGAATTGTGGTGTTCCGATATTTTGATTCTGGTGGATGGATATCCATTGCTCCTCCCCCGGTGTGATGTGTGCGCGCATCATCTGGAGCCGCCTCCGGTGCCCCATGCCCGTGCATCATACGTTATTTCCGCCCGGTCATGTAGTCACGTGATGTGGGCGTGTCTTTGACCTGACGCCGGCTGTGGGGTGGCCGGACGTGGTTACACCAGAATGATCGGGCGCCGATAATCAGATGCAATTGGGGACCAGCAACTGCTGACATTGGATTGGTTGGTACAGATTTTAAAACATCCGATCTGCAGTGATGGCGTTACCCCCTGACGAAGGCACGCCGAAACACGCGTTGGGGTAGCGCCATCCTGGTCGGTCCACTCCTGGTCTGTTTGAGGTGAGGTCTTGTTTCATTGTTTCTCCCAGTCTTTTTTCATTTACTCATTTACTTTTATGTTTGATCCTTTCATGGCCGGGCGCCAACATCCAGCCTGGTTCTGGGTTTTGTCATTTATTTTGACCCCCCAGAGTTGTCTGCGGGCAGGTTACTTATTTATTATAGATTCTTATCCCGCTGACCTCTCATATATTTTACTATCCAGACCGGAGCGTTCCTCCCAGGGTGGGGCTCTTTTTCTCCTCCATGCTCCCTCTTCTTCTTGTCCCCCCGCATTTTTATATGTAAAGGATAAAGGATTTATTACATTCATTATCTGGCGATTTGGCTCCTTTTTTCTGATATGTGCACTTGGGAGCTTTTGCCGAGTTATTCTACAGGGGTGTGTTTGTGGGTATATTAGGGTGGGCACGGTCCCCCCCCCCTCCCCTCTCTTCCTTGTGGCACCCCTTGGGTCGCCATTTTTTTTCTGATCTCCCATAACAATAGTAGCCATGATTTTCCAAAACAACCGCAGCCACGATACCCCTTAGAATGGTCATTTTACAATGTGCTCCTAGGGGCAGTGACTAAAGTTAGCCACAGAGTCCCCACTAGACCACATAGGGTCGTTCTAGGTTGTTGGAGGCATCTTGTCCACCTCAGGGACTTGGACCCCTACTGGACTCTTTATAGAAGCCACATATAATCTAGCTTGTGGTGATAAATGCATGTCCATAAGAGTGCTTTTTAGTCTCCAACATAAGAATCATCTGCCTTCCAAATGTTTTATTCATTTTCTCACTATTATAAAGAAGTGATTTACACTGTAGAGTGTGTATAGAGCTCTTCATTCATTACTCATTCCTAGAAAGTCTGCCCTACACTAATCATATAGAAATATAGAGAGAAGATGACTCAGAGGGAGCAAAGCTATGAAAGAAATTAGATGCAGCAACTGTGTATAGAACAATTCACTGTGACAGGTTGTACGCTCTCTTTAAATATAACAGGAAAACATCTGCACTAGAGATGAGTAAATCTATTGGAAATGAATTGAATTATCTATGAATTTCACAATTGGGTTAAAAAAGTGCCCAGCATTATTTTACTGTTGATATTGGCAGGAAAAGAAGATTGAGAACACATAATACTGATAGGAAATGGGTGGAGGGCTTGCCCTGATTGGCTCAGAGGCTGAAAGACATCCAAACAGCTGACTGAAAAGAAGTGTCACACTGTTTTCAGCTTCTGACCTGGAAGGAGTGTGTCTTGCAAAAAAGCAACAACAGACACAAGCCATTAATGTAGAGTGATAGGAACATTATAGGGAAAGTTATAATTGTGTAGATTTTAGGGAATTTGGTCAGGGAAACCTTTGTGGTAGTGAGGGGTTCGTCACACTGTGCTTAATACAGCTTCTTGCTGACAGTTCTTCATTACAAAACTCGTTTTCTTCTGTATATGAAAAGAGAGACAGCTTTTTTTTTTTTCAAAACCTCTAGCACAGCACCACACTAGCACTCTGCTACAAGTGCTGAACAATTGCAATTTTTTTCATTGCAATTATATCCGTATTATTAAATGCATTGCAGTATAGCAAGAACATTTTACGATAATAATGTACTTTTATTCACGTGTACCACAAACACTGCATTGTTATATCCATGTTAACCGAAGCATTACTGTATCAGACCGTGTTTCATAGACATTTTAGTACAAAAATGTCATTGTTGAACCAGTAATATTAAACGCATAGTTCAAAGACATTTCACTGCAAATCCTGCATTGTCAGCCAGGCCCAGACTGGAAATGTGCTCTAGCAGGCAGATTTATGATGGGCCATTCTGTCAGGAGGCCGTCTGACATGAATAAACATTAACTGCACTCATCCACAAACTAGCTAAAGAAATTCTGGGTTGGCACTGTCACATGCATTTAGGGTAAAATGGAGTTGGTGCTCAGCATATAGAATTGTGCACACTTATGAAATAAGACAATAAACTTGTGGTACTCACCGAATCACTTTGCAGTTCTTTTATTCCATCTTAAAACATCTTAGTCGCCGATGTGGGCACTCACACAGTATAAGCATTATACTGTGAGTGCCCGCATCAGTGACTAAAATGTTTTAAGATGGAATAAAATAGTGCAAAGTGATTAGGTGAGTGCCACAAGTTTATTGTCTTATTTATTAACTGCACTGATGAAGCATACCCTGCAGCATGAGTGCAGTTCCTAGTATATGATAGCTCGAGGACCTGTGATGACATCTGTAGTACCCCAGTACAGGGGTATCTGCAAATAGTTTGTAATGTTATATATTGAAGTGTAATCTTATGTACTGTTATGCAATGTAATGTACAACCAGTATGACCTGGTATGGTTGGCATGGAAAGGGTTTATCACCCTCTTCCTCCCCTCTTGGCAGGAGTAGGATAGTCTAGTGAGTGACTCCACATGCTCCGACTCCTTTGGTCTCAGAATGCTACAGCAAAAGAGATAAAGAAAGAAAGAGGAAAAAAGACAAGAGCTCAGAATCTGCATTGCTAAAGTGTAAAAGTTAGTAGGGAGACTACAGTTATTCAGACTTTTCTGCTTTTGAGGGACCACAGTTAAGTGTTGAGCTAATCGAAGCATCCGAAGTGGAATTCGATTTCAAGTTTAGGAAAAATTTGATTTGCAACTAATCCAAATTTCCTCGTGCTTCATGAAAAAAAATCGTTTTTTTTCCTTAAAATGGCGGCTAAACGTGTTACAAAGTGAAAGTAAGAAGCCCAGGAACGTGATATAATTCATAATGCCATGCAGCCAGCCAATCAGCAGATGGCCATCCTCTATGATGTCACAGCCCTTTAAAAGCCTCATCCCACGAGGTCTCCGACATTTCACTGTGATCTGAACATAGGGAGAGACGTGACAAGCGCTAGGGACAGTAGTCAAAAGCCTTTAATTGTGGAATATTGGATAGCAAGACTGCAGGGACAGTGTAGGGAGATCGTAGGGAGAGTTTGTACACATTGTAGGGTGAGTATAGGGAGAGCATAGGGAGACTACAGGGACAGTGTAGAATCTGTAATCTGAAGCTGAAGGGATCCATATGAGACACAGAGCTATCTAACTGAACAGTGTCCACCTTGTTAAATAGATAAGCAATTTAATTAGGCCTTGATTCTCAAATTGGGTTGAATAAGCTGTGTAATTTAACTGTTGTTGGAATGCCCACCTTGTTTAATAGATGAGCAATTCAATTACGCCTTGATTCTTAAATTGGGTTGAATAAGCTGTGTAATTTAACTGTTGTTGGAGCGCCCACCTTGTTAAATAGATAAGCAATTCTATTAGGCCTTGATTCTCAAATTATAGTAAATAAGCTGTCTTATACTACTGTTATTGGTGTGTCCATCGTGTTTAACACATAAGCAATACTATTATGCCTTGTGTAAGACACTCTCCTATTCCACGATCCACTGGGGCCCCCAGGGGTCCTCGTAAGGCTCGGCCTGCGGGGCACCCCATTGGAGTAGCGGGACATGGTCACGCATGTGCCTGGGGAATCTTCGGTTCCGGCTCCTTTGCGGGCAGACGTGGTAGTGCGTCCACATGGTCGCCGGAGGGGAAGACCGCCGGATTCTTGGAGGCAGATTGACCGGACTGGTGGTGGCACACAGCGGACAGTTCTGTCTCCGGTATCACCTGCAGGTTCCTTTCCGGCGTCCGTGCCGATGCGATCGTGTATTCATGCTGGGCCGCTTGAGCGTCCGCGTGCACGCTCGAGAGGAGGTTCGCAACAGGATACGCGGCCGAACGTACGTGCATCTTATTTGCTACGCCGGCCGCTGACGGGGAAAATACCTGTACGTAAATTCTAGTAGATTAGAGGGCAGGCATGGGTTAAGTGACTAAGGACCAGCCTAGGTCGCACAAGTGTAAGGAATTAAGATCATTATATGACCTATGAGGAATAGACACATGACCCTTTGTGATTGGCTAGCAGGTACTTAAAAGGTAATGTCCCTGGCTGGTCAGTGCCCACTGTTGTTTTGACAACCCGGGTGTATGTTGCGGTTCGCATTCTCTCAGACTTACCTGTGCATAACCCCGCCTTCCTCGATTTATCTCTAAAAACTGCCTCTGGATACCTTATCTTTGCTGAACAGTTTGTCTCGTGTATGACCTTGGATTGGACCTTAGAAATCCTGACGTCTCATCCCTAGGTACCACGTTACACGGACTAATACTGCGCATATGAACTTTGGTCTGGTCACTGGCTGTCCTCTTGGTGTTTCCCTGCACAGGTTATTATTCGGGTTGGTTACCTGTATATACTTACTGGTTTGGACTGTACTGCCGTTTATTTAATAAATCTACTATTGTTTAACCTCTGTCTGGTTGCTTGAGGTTCTGCACCATTACACCTTGATTCTCAAATTGGGGTAAATAAGCTATTTTTTGTGTTATTGGGGTGCCCACCTTGTTTCATAGATAAGCAATTCCATTTGGCCTTGATTCTCAAATTCAGGTGAATAAGCTTTCTCGTTTAACTGTTTTTGGGGTGTCCACCTTGTTAAATAGATAAGCAATTCCACTATGCCTTGATTCTCAAATTGGTGTGAATAAGCTGTCTATTTTTACTGTTATTGGGGTGTCCACCTTTTTTAATAGATAAGCAATTCTATTACGCCTTGATTGTCAAATTTGGGTGAATAAGCTTTTTCGTTTAACTGTTTTTGGGGTGTCCACTTTGTTGAATAGATAAGCAATTCCACTATGCCTTGATTCTCAAATTGGTGTGAATAAGCTGTCTATTTTTACTGTTATTGGGGTGTCCACCTTTTTTAATAGATAAGCAATAATATTATGCCTTGATTCTCAAATTGGGTGGAATAGGCTTTCTCGTTTAACTGTTTTTGGGGTGTCGACCTTGTTCAATAGATAAGCAATTCCATTAGGCTTTGATTCTCAAATTGGGGTCAATAAGCTGTGTAATTTAACTATTATTGGGGTGCCCACCTTGATTCATAGTTAAGCAATTCTATTACGCCTTGATTCTTAAATTGGGGTGAATTAGCTGTCTAATGTTACTGTTATTGGGGTGTACACCTTGTTTTATACATAACCAATTCTATTACGCCTTGATTCTCAAATCGGGGTGAACAAGCTGTTGATTTTAACTGTTATTGCAGTGTCCACCTTGTTAAATAGATAAGCAATTCTATTAGGCCTTGATTCTCAAATTGCGGGGAATAAGCTATCCGTCCTTCCTTCTTATGGATTCCGTTATTTTCTGTTATAACCATGTTATAGCGGAAAGCCATAACGGAATCCGCTAGTGTGAACCCACCCTAACTTTTTGACTACAAGAAAGGACCAGCTATGCATGTTGCTGCAATGCACAGTTATGTACACTGAGATACACTCTCCCTGCAGGCCTGGATATGGCTGATTTAATGCACTTTGTGACTAACTAATTTGGAACAAAGGAAATTTTTGGGAAAAATGTGTTCAAATCAAATTTTTTAAAACTTTGCTCATCTCTAGTTAATACACCCATCTCACTTAACCACATCCTGTACAGACATGCCTCTAAAGATCTATATCCCGCATTGGACCTACAGCTATAATTGACCAGACAGAGAGATTTTATATAGAGAGAGACTTTAGCTAGATAGCATACCAAGAGTGCCATTATTTGCCACTCTGCCAGCCTTTTCGCAATTTGGGAAAAGGATTTGCACTGTGTACAGAATATTGTTGGATGCACTACAAATCCTGTTTTGCACAAAAAGTAAAAAGAGACGTTTATTCTTGTACTTCTTGCCTTGTTTCCTGATGCTTACCACGCCATAAGCTGGCCACTGCATTACACTACACATCCTGCCAGGCGCCCATACAATCACCAAGATCAAGGGCAACCCAAACTACCATCAGGCAGGAGCCCCAAGTACAGGAAGTGCCCCGAGGAAAGAAAGGGGGAACCTTTCTCTCATGACATTGGCCCTAGAGTGTAATGGCATGAGAGAAACTATTGTGACACATACTATAGTTAGAGCCACCACCACTTCCGCTTCTCTGGATGCTAAAGGGCTAACTGCAAATTAACAGCACAGGTACTTAACTGCCCTTAACACTGAGAGTATAGGAATTGCACTGTATTAGTGCAGTTCCAAGGTTAGAAATGCTCGAGGACCTGTGATGATGTCATAAAAAGTGCTTATCCACCTAAGGGTACAGGACATAGCCACTGTGGTAAAGTCCCTAATGTATGGCCACCCTGAGAGGCTTAAGTCATATGACAAGGTCATGCGAGTCTGCGATAGGTAATGTTCACTGATAAGGTTGCAGTTCCAAGGTCAGGAGCGCACAAGGACCTGTGATGATGTCATCTGGGTTATGGTTCTGGGAAGTCAAAAAATAAAAATAACAAGAATTAAATAATTGGTAAATTGCTCCTCCAGGAAAGGCTTGCCTGGGGACAATGCTGCTGCCAGTAAGAGAGGGGTGGTCAAGAGGCAATGGTGCTGGGAGGTATTTTATGCTGCACTGTGGCATTTATTTGGTGCTGTTGGGGAAATACTTATTTAATGCACAGTAGTACTGGATGGTGGTGGAGGAATTGTAATAGGCTGATAAAGATGATTACACCGGCCATGTTAATCAGTTGGGGAAGAGCCTTGAAGAACTGGGTCCTTAGGCACAACTGTCAGAATAGCTAGCTTTATTCTTGCTTACTTACTTAGGGCCAGCCATATACCTAACTTCAAGCAATCTCATTAAGTACCCCTAGGTTGCCAGTGAAAGGCCCAATGTTGTGTGTTTGTATTTATTAGTTAATATGTGTTTTCAGCTTGCTGCATGTTTCGGTGAGTAGATGTCTGGAGATGTAGGGTCTGAGCACCCAGGTTCACTTCTTCCTGGACTCTAGCCTAGTGAATTTCTTATAATAGATTTCAAGAAATTCATTCCTCTCTAATCTGCACTTCTGCAAGATACCAAATACATTAAAGAGACACTGGTGTTATAACTGTTATTAGCCACACAAACCACGGTGCTATAAGAAAAGATCTTGCACATAGCAAGTGGAAAATACATCTGTAACATTTAAAAGTTCTTACAATCTGCCCTTTTTCAGATGTTTCCACAGGCTAAGTTGGTACTGTCAAAAAGCTTATGCCAGTGGTCCCTGCATGTATGCTATTCGTCACCCGGTATGTTGATACCTCCGGAAGGGGGCTGGTTTTCCGGAGGGGTGAACCATTAGTCTGGATGCAGTGCTGCCTGGGGCTGCCGTGCACCTTGCTGTATGGGGCCCAGGCAGTATCAGGTGTGCTGGATTCTGGTGTGTGGTGTAGTAATGGCCCGACTGGGGGGCGGGAGCCTTTAGGGGAGGCATCATGACTGGGGGTTGGTGGGAGGGAGACCCCCGGTGGCGATTGGGTAGTTTAAGGAAAGGGGGAGATACAAAGGGTTTAAATAGCTGTGGCTGCAGGAGAGTAGGGGCCATTTTGTGTAGCAGTGTGAGCACCCACGCTGTTTGGAAGGCTTTGGGTCAATGGCGGAGGCCAGGTTGAGGTCTTGATTGGGTAGTGGGGGGGTTTGTGAGGCAGGGGTGGCAGTAGGTATGCATCTTGTCACGGCGGCTGGGGCGCGGGGAGGTCCTTGAAGTTGGAGAGTTTATTAGGTGGTGAGGATTGGAGGGCTCCATGGTTGGGGCTGGACTCCCATGGTTGGCGGTCGATTGTGACTGAATTTTGGGGGGCCGTCACTGGTGCCTCCAAGCTGGCGGTCAACGGCTGATGGCAAGACGGCTCAACACGGTGGGGTAACTCATTTATTTTGGGGCTTCAAGGACCTCCCCCTTTTTGGTTTCATGGTTGGTTATAATATTAAAAGGGTTATTTATATATATGTATGTTATGTTAATAAAAAACGGCTGCTGTGGCCGATTTAATCCAACATCGGTGTCCGTGTTTTTTTGGGGCTAGTTAATCTGCATTGGGGATCAGGTGGGGGAGGCATGGGCCAAATAAATAGTTGGGATGGTGGGTAGAGGAGTCGAGTGACAAATAACCAATACCCTCGTCATGTTTGTACGGTGTCCTATTTGGTGTGTGGGCACCTGCACGGGTTCCAGTCGTGGTGGCTGCGGTAGGTAAGTGTGTTTCTGGTGTTCTTACCTGCCACTTCTGTTGCTGTATTCAGTCGTCCACTTTTCCCTGCAGCTAGGCCTGTGGAGACTCTGGTTCATCCGTATCTTGAATGAACCTGGTTGTCTCTTGTCCCTGTCTCCTAACCTCAGGGATTTCAGGGTTCTGAGGTTTCCAGTGTATGGGCCCTCCTACCTTATGGGTTGGCTCATACAGTTAGGAGAGCAGGGCCAGATTTAGGGATGCTATAGGAGGTGACCAGCTCCCTTTTCTTGGCAGCCTGGTCTAGCTGCTACCCCTATCCATTTTACATTGTACGGTGAGGGCTTTCCCCCACTCCCCACCGTGACAGTATGTTACATAAAGGCATCTCTGTTTTGGCCTTTGGAAGAGGGCGCAGCATGTGTCGCCTGCCGTTTTCTGGAGCACATGCTTATCCTCCGGAGGGAGGGTGAAAGGGGAATCCTGTTAACAGTGTGGTTCTCTGTAAAAGTGGTTGCAGTGGGTGTGAACCAGCACTTGTGTTTGGGTCTCCCCTCATCCATGTCTCAGGTGTTCTGTTGCTTGTGTTGTGTTGCTTGCTGCATTCATTGTTGAACTGGCTTTGGTGTATGCTGGTGGGGGATGCATGCTGGCAGCGACTTGGTGTGAACCGTTTCTGAGTGTGGACGCAGTGATCATTGCGGTATCTCCTGTCTGATCGTTTGCTGGATGCCTGGCTTCTAGGTGGTTGCGGGGGCTGGCAGCAGTCCTGGGTAGACTTGCTTGCACTGACACTGATTCTGCTACTTTTTTTTTTTCCCTTCCCCCATCCCTGTTTGTGGGTTCCTCACTAGCTTCCCTTTTTCTGTTGGGGGAGCTTTGAGGGGTGGGTGTGTCACAGTCATATTGTTGTTTGACCGTGACACAGTTGCCATGCAGACTGGTTGCCAGTGGCAACGAGTTATTGGCAGTTTGCATGTGCACTTCCCCTTCAAGGCTTGGTGAGCAAGGGGTTAATCTTCTTGCTGGTGGGGATCAAGGTGTTTCCTGGGTGTGGCCATGGCCTTGATATATACCTGTGGCTTGCTGGCTGGGTGCAGTTGTACTACAGCCTTGCTTGGTGTTGGAGCTTTGCTCCTTGCCTGGGTGTTTTTGCCCAGTCCTTGAGGGCAACCTTATGGAACATAAATTGTCCTCCCTTATGTACCCTCTATGTACCTTTACCCTCACTTGTTGTATGTGTGGTGTGGGTTTATGTTCTGGGTGTGTGAAGCGGTTTGTTGGTTGTTACATGTCTGGGCTGTTGTTGGTGTTGGTCCCTGCATTTGCTATTCGTCACCCGGTATGTTGATACCTCCAGAAGGGGGATGGTTTCCCGGAGAGGTGAACCATTAGTCTGGATGCAGTGCTGCCTGGGACTACCTTGCACCTTGCTGTATGGGGCCCAGGCAGTATCGGGTGTGTTGGATTCCGGTGTGTGGTGTTGTTTGTACAGTGTCCTATTTGGTGTGTGGGCACCTGTACTTATGCACGGGTTCCAGTCGTGGTGGCTGCAGCAGGTAAGTGAGTTTCTGGTATTCTGACCTGCCGCTTCTGTTGCTGTATTCAGTCGTCCTTTTCCCTGCAGCTAGGCCTGTGGAGACTCTGGTTTATCCATATCTTGGATGAACCTGGTTGTCTCTTGTCCCTGTCTCCTAACCTCAGGGATATTCAGGGATTTCAGGGTTCTTAGGTTTCCAGTGTATGGGCCCTCGTACCTTATAGGTCGGCTCATACAGTTAGAAGAACAAGGCCAGATTTAGGGATGCTATAGGAGGTGACCAGCTCCCTTTTCTCGGCAGCCTGGTCTAGCTGCTACCCCTATCCCTTTTACATTGTACGGTGGGGGGTTTCCCGCACTTCCCACCGTGACACTGCTATTCTACTACTTTGTTCTGCTGGTGAGCCCCTGGTACTGTTGTGCTTCTTATGTCATTGCCGCTGTTGCCTCCATCCTTTAACATAAGTTAGGACATTCTTGGTGTGACATCCTGGATTCCATTTTACTGGGCTATGCACCAGTACTGCACATGGTCCATCTCTCCTTATTGAAGAAAGAGGTGCTCAATTTCCATACTCCTTTTGATCATGGACTGAGCAAGGCTTTTGCTCATAGCAGTTAATGGCTAAGAAGTAACATTTCATCATACAGTAGAGTTCATTCCATGATAAAAAAAAAAGTATTTGCCAATCTAACAGAGGACATTTCTGTGTCTCCTCTTATGGAAATCTCATTTCATAACACTAAGCATATTCCCTGACTGGCTATTAGTGGTGCCGACCAGGTACAGCTCTCTTTTACTGACTAGACGAAATATGTGAGACCCAATCAGCCGGGTCTCAAAATGACTTCTTCATCCTATGCTAAAGTATGTTCAGAGTCCAGCTCAGGAAGGAAAATGGTTCTGTCCCACAGGTGCTATGTTTACTGACTAACCCTTTTAGGGTATCTACATTGTCCTATAATCAGCAAATATGGGGTGTTAGTTTGCGCAATCTTCCTAAAAGTTTGTCATTTAGGCAGAAAAGTTGTGCTGCTGTAGGCAACTGCATCTGGAAAATGACATGGGGACAATATAAATACAAAAGGTGCTGGTCTAGGTTTCCTCTTTTTATTTAAATTGATTAAACAGAAGATTTTATTTTTTGCTTCTTACACCCCAGTGGCATACAAACTCTTGGTGGCTACAATTCTCAGACAAGGCACAGAAGCTAAGAGACTTCAATACATTATAGGTTAAGCTATTTGGCTTGTTGGTTGCTGTTCACTACTATTGATGTAGAATGCTCAAACCGGTAGAAAATAACTCAAGCAGAGCTATAAACATTGGAATATAACTCCAAACAATAATGTTGACAGCATTATTTTCACACTGTTTAACGGAACTTGCCAATGTTAAATATTCAAGTTTTTCTGCAGCTTTTTCTTACTGATGATCTATCCTCTGGATAGATCATTAATATCTGATCGGCAGGGGTCCGACACCCGGGACCCCTGCTGATTAGCTGTTTGAGAAGGCAGTTGCACCATGGCCTTTTAGTTGTTTCTCGCAGACCAGTGACATCACGACTAGTATCACTGGCCTGGGCGCAGCTAAGGTCCATTGAGGTGAACGGGGTTTAGCCGCGCCCAGGCCAGTGATTCTAGTCGTGATGTCACTGGGCCTGCAGGAAATGACGAGAAGGCCACAGTGCAACTGCCAACACTGCTGTTTTCTCAAACAGCTGATCAGCAGGGGTCCAGGGTGTTGGACCCCCGCCGATCAGATGTTGATTATCTATCCAGACGATAGATCATCAGTAAGAAATATATGCAGAACCACTTTAAATTACAATTCAACTTTCAAACATAACTTTTTGTACCTGAATAGGAGGTGGATCACTACTACTCCTTGTGTGCATTTAGAGTGTGTGCGGGCGTGTCTTTCCTCCTTTTGTGAGGCATCATGCACACGCCTTCTATCTTCCAAAGCCTGTGGCTGGTCTGCAGGAGGTATTTAAAGGCACCTCCTTCTACAGGAAGACGCCTGAGCAACTTTGGTTCCTAGGTTTGTCTAGTTCCTGTGAGCGAAGGTGTTTCTGGGATTTCTGCCATTACTGTGTACTGGACCCTTTTTCTTGTTTAATCTTCATCTAGTAACCTATAATATTATTACTAGAGCTGAGCAGACACCTGGATGTTCGGGTTCGACGGGTTCGGCCGAACTTCGGAAAAAAGTTCGAGTTCGGAACCCGAACTTGACCCCGAACCCCATTGAAGTCAATGGGGACCCGAACTTTTGAGCACTAAAATGGCTGTAAAAATGTCATGGAAAGGGCTAGAGGGCTGAAAGTGGCCTCAAAATGTGGTTAAGAGCATGGCAAGTGCTCTGCAAACAAATGTTGATAGGGAAATGGCTTTAACCCCTTAAGGACTCAGCCCTATTTCACCTTAAGGACTTGGCCATTTTTTGCAAATCTGACCAGTGTCACTTTAAGTGCTGATAACTTTAAAACGCTTTTACTTACCCAGGCCATTCTGAGATTGTTTTTTCGTCACATATTGTACTTCATGACACTGCTAAAATTGGGTCAAAAAAGTTAATTTTTTTTCCACAAAAAAATACCAAATTTACAAAAAATTTGGAAAAATTAGCAAATTTCTAAGTTTCAGTTTCTCTACTTCTATAATACATAGTAATACCCCCAAAAATTTTGATGAATTTACATTCCCCATATGTTTACTTCATGTTTGTATCATTTTGGGAATGTCATTTTATTTTTTGGGGATGTTACATAGCTTAGAAGTTTTCCAAATCCCACTTTCTATGGACCCGTTCAGGTCTGAAGTCACTTTGTGAGGCTTACTTAATAGAAACCACCCAAAAATGACCCCATTTTAGAAACTACACCCCTTAAGGTATTCAAAACTGATTTTACAAACTTTGTTAACCCTTTAGGTCTTCCACAAGACCTCATGGCAAATGGACATAAAATTTAAGAATTTCGATTTTTGGGGAAAATTTTCCAATATAATCAATTTTTTCCAGGAACAAAGCAAGGGTTAACTGCCAAACAAAACTCAATATGGGTTGCCCTGATTCTGTAGTTTGCAAAAACACCCCATATGTGGTCCTAAACTACTGTTTGGCCAAACGGGAGGACATAGAAGGAGGGGAATGCCATATGGGTTTTGGAAGGCAGATTTTGCAGGACTGGTTTTGTTTATACCATGTCCCATTTCAAGCCCCCCGTTGCACCCCTAGAATAGAAATTCCAAAAAAGTGACTCCATCTAAGAAAGTACACCCCTCAAGGTATTCAAAACTCGGTTTACAAACTTTGTTAACCCTTTAGGTCAGGCATCTCAAACTCGCGGCCCTCCAGCTGTTGTAAAACTACAACTCCCACAATGCCCTGCTGTAGGCTGATACCTGTAGGCTGTCCGGGCATGCTGGGAGTTGTAGTTTTTCAACAGCTGGAGGGCTGCGAGTTTGAGATGCCTGCTTTAGGTGTTCCACAGGAGTTAATGGCAGATGGAGAAACAATTTAAAAAAAGTAAGGGTTAACTGCCAAACAAAACTCAATATGGGCTGCCCTGATTCTGTAGTTTAAAAAAACACCCCATATGTGGTCCTAAACTACTGTTTGGCCAAACGGGAGGACATAGAAGGAGGGAAACGCCATATGGGTTTTGGAAGGCAGATTTTGCAGGACTGGTTTTGTTTATTGAGCCAACACAAGAACAAAACCAATAACCCCAAAGAAAGATGGGAGACTCACATATAAAATCTATGTAATTTATTAAGACATAACCAAATAACGAACAATATACAAGACATAAGGCACAAGTGTACAGGAGGGGGGGAGACCTCATGTAAGGAGGTCAGATACAACCTTTCTCCCAAACACCCAGCTGGCAGGGAAAAGAGGTCACAGCCCTAGGTATACAGTACATCAGCATGAAAATTGTGAGAACTGTAGGTTCACTCAAAGTAACATGTGCTGGTATGTATGCTGTATGCACAGAAAAAGTAAATGAAATGAAAAGATACAAATAGCACAAGGAAAACTAGCCCACCCACAGACCTGGGATGGCCGCATGAGGTATGCACATAGCCATTGAGCTGTATGATACAGACAGAGGCAAGTGTGCCAAGTGCAGATGGTAATTGGAATATAACAACTAACTGAGCAAAATAACAAAACATATATTACCCATGATATGCTGGACCCAGAGCGTGTGACCAAAAGCTGCACCTCGACGTACGTTTCACCTGGAGAGGCTTCGTCAGGAGGTAAAGTAACAAACTGAGTTCATCCTTAAATGGTGTGGTCCACAGCTGGCAGCTAATTAGCGCATCCGCCCAATGTTGCAGGGATGACATCATAAAGACGCGCCACCCAGCTTACAGAGCAAGGCAAGGCACGCCCACCGCGTCACATGACCAGACCAGGAGGAGGGAGGGAGCCGCATCTGACATCACGCAGCCACACCTCCCCACGTCCGATCACATGACACACGGGCGCATGTCGGCCGGCCCACAGACAGCCAGGTATAGAAGCGTCGCTACAATGTCAGCCAAACAGCGCACCAGAGCGATGCGCATATGCCAGGTGGAGACAATGTATAGAGGACAGTGAATAGATAACTGCGTATGAAGGACAATAAATCGTGGACACAGAGAAATGGCCAATGGTCAGCTCGATCGTACAACATATTTGGATAACATATATAGAGAGAGCAGCATAGTATAATGCCCCCCATAGCCTTCACCATTAGCGATATATACATGGCCCCATAAATATGCCCCCTTCTTTTGTGTTCCTATAGCTCAAAAACTGTACAGTAAAATATTGTAACTTTATAAAAATGGACCCATGCGGTGATCCCATGCTGGGCATAAGTCAAAATAGTAATAGAAACCCATACCAGCAATGAGAACATGACCCTAAACCAAAAAAAATAATAATAATAGAGAAGATTTTATTTATTAACCCCTTCCTTTATATATATATATATAATCAAGCAATGGTGAACATATAATATTATAATAATGGTCATGATATTTTCTAAAGTGAATGCACAAAAAAATAAATAAAGAAATACCCCTCTCAACTAGGAAATAGGGATATGGATACTGACGTAACAAAGGAAAGAGAATAACATAACCCCCCCACATATCTCTATAATGTGAATGCATGTGGTGAAAACAAATTACATATACATACAAATGTGCAAAAAAATAATAATAATAAATAGTGTTACATGATAATAATCCATATAGGTGATAAGATGTAATGGTCATAAAAATTATGAACTCATATAAAGTGCACTGTGCAGTGAAGCCCTGAGCAAGCTAGCCTCAGAGCCAAAACAAATAATGCCCATACATTGAAGCTTAAAGTCACCCACTAATATGGCCGTGCGGATCAACCAATACAGAAAATAGAACACAGGATACAGCAATGTTGTAAGATGAATATTCTGATATTAGTAGACAGTTGATGTCCGTTGTTCCATAGGGCATATTCTATTCTGCATCATGACACAAAGAGCCTCCAAAAGGACCACACCATCGCAGCAATCAAATATGCTATGAAGATACAAATAACATCAATGAATACATGATAAAAACAACGAACACATAGTGAGATAAAAAGCACGATTTATAGAAAGGACCTGAAGCTAGCCGTCTCATTGAGACCTTTAGGGATCTCACTCTTAAGCAGCACAATCCACTTGGTCTCCAGCTGCAAAAGGCGTTTCTTGATATCCCCTCCACGGCAACCCAAGGACACCCTATCAATACCCCTACATTGTAACCCACGATGGTCCCCCCCGTGGTAATCCCTAAAATGTAGGGCTATGGGTTGGAACTGGCTCCCCTCATCCTGTGTAGTAGTGGCTGCCTGCCGAATTTTGCTTGCATGTTCAAAAATCCTAACACGCAACTCCCTGGTGGTCATTCCAACATACAGGAGCTTGCAAGGGAAGGTGATCAGATAGATCACAGAGGCAGTCCTGCATGTGATGTGTTGCACAATTTGGTATTCACGTCTTTCCTCGGAGTCCCCAAATGTGGAAGACCTGATCATATACCTACACGCCTGACAATTATTGCACGGATAGGAACCCCACTTTGGCCCTTTGCTGCCAAAAATGTAAGATGGACGAAGGGGATACATAGTGACTGCTGGTAAGCAAATCACCTAGATTTTTTGAGCGTCGCCATGTCACCTGGGGATAATCCTGAAGAGTTGCCCGCAAATCACTATCTGAGAGCAGTATTGGCCAATGCTTTGTTAGTATTTTGTGTATTTTGCGCCACTGCATGTTGAAAGGGGTGATAAAACGACAACAGGTATTGTCAATTTTAGATCTACTACTAGTTAAGAGGGAGTCACTATTTGCGGATTTGGCCCGTGTATAGCCCTTCTTGGTGTCAGCCTGATTATAGGCCCTATTACGGAACCTCCTAGACAGCTCCCCAGATTGTATCTCGAATTTTTGATCGCTGGAGCAAACTCGTCGAAGGCGCAAAAATTGCCCGACCAGAATGGCCCTCACTGTCTGCGGATAGTGTGCAGATTTCGCATGTAGCAAGGTGTTGGTGGAGGTGGGCTTTCTAAATAGGTCCGTGGAGACCCGGCTGTCCCTCTCCCTACAAATGAGAATGTCCAAAAATTCCATCCTATCCTGGCTGTAATGCCATGTGAGCCTGATATTGAGGGTGTTGTTATTCAGTTGCTGGAGGAAGGACAAGAGCCGGTTCTCCGCGCCCTGCCAGATGAAAAGAACATCGTCGATATACCGCGACCACAAGACCACAGAGCCGTAATCGGGGAGGTTCTGGACTATCTCTCTTTCCCACAGTCTGAGGAACAGGTTAGCATAAGAGGGGGCACAAGTCGCCCCCATCGCTGTTCCCCGGAGCTGCAGGAAGAGGCGGTCCTTAAATGTGAAATAGTTATGTCTCAAAATAAAGTCCAGAAGCTCCGTTACAAAAACAATAATATCTGGATCTAAATCTGCCATACGTAAAAAGTATTGGCAGGCTCTGATCCCGTGGTCGTGGCATATCGACGTGTAAAGGGCCTCAACATCACACATGACCAGCCACATGTCCCCCTCCAGCGACACCCCATTGAGTTTACACAATACATCAGCGGTGTCCCTGACATAGGACGGCAGGGTCTCCACGCACCCCCTCAGATAGAAATCCACAAATCTGCTAACTCGTTCACAGAGGCTTTTCATGCTGATGTATACCTAGGGCTGTGACCTCTTTTCCCTGCCAGCTGGGTGTTTGGGAGAAAGGTTGTATCTGACCTCCTTACATGAGGTCTCCCCCCCTCCTGTACACTTGTGCCTTATGTCTTGTATATTGTTCGTTATTTGCTTATGTCTTAATAAATTACATATATTTTATATGTGAGTCTCCCATCTTTCTTTGGGGTTATTGGTTTTGTTCTTGTGTTGGCTCAGTATATTATACTAGACCCCAGTGTTATTCACACATTATATGTGAGTTTTTTCTTATAGGTTGGTCTAACTGGTTTTGTTTATACCATGTCCCATTTCAAGCCCCCTATTGCACCCCTAGAATAGAAATTCCAAAAAGTGACTCCATCTAAGAAAGTACACCCCTCAAGGTATTCAAAACTGGGTTTACAAACTTTGTTAACCCTTTAGGTGTTCCACAAGAGTTAATGGCAGATGGAGAAACAATTTTGGAATTTCTATTTTTTGGAAAATTTTCCATTTTAACCCTTACTTTATTACTGGAAAAAATGGGTTAACAGCCAAACAAAACTCAATATGGGTTGCCCTGATACTGTAGTTTGCATAAACACCCCATATGTGGTCGTAAACTACTATTTGGCTAAACGGGAGGACATAGAAGAAGGGGAACGCCATATGGTTTTTGGAAGGCAGATTTTGCTGGACTGGTTTATTTACACCATGTACCCTTTCAAGCCCCCTGATGCACCCCTAGAGTAGAAACTCCATAAAAGTGACCCCATCTAGGAAACTACGGGATAAGGTGGTTGTTGTTTTGGAACTATTTTAGGGTAAATATGATATTTGGTTGCTCTATATTACACTTTTTTGAGGCAAGGTAACAAAAAATTTAAATTCTAAAATACTGTAGTTTCTACATTTGCTATTTAGTTTTGTGGAACACCTAAAGGGTTAACAAAGTTTGTAAAGTTACTTTTGAATACCTTTAGGGGTGTAGTTTCTTAGATGGGGTCACTTTTTTAGAGTTTCTAGTCTAGGCTACATCAGGGGGGGCTTCTAATGGGACATGGTGTAAATAAACCAGTCCATCAAAATCTGCCTTCCAGAAACCATATGGCGTTCTCTTCGTTCTATGCCCTGCCTTGTGGCTATATAGCCATTTACGACCACATATGGGGTGTTTCTGCAAACTACAGAATCAGGGCAATAAATATTTAGTTTTGTTTGGCTGTTAACCCTTGCTTTATTACCGGAAAAAAGGGATTCAAATGGAAATTCTGCTAAAAAAATGGGTGTTTTGGCACTGTTTTTATTTTATATTTTTAACGCTGTTCATCCGAGGGGTTTGGTCAAATGTTATTTTTATAGGGCAGATTCTTACGGACGCGGCGATACCTAATATGTCTACATTTTAAAATTTCTTTTGATTTTACACTATATTATCATTTTAGGAACAAAAAAAAATATTTTAGTATCTCCATAGCCTGGGAGCTACAGTTTTTTTTTTTTTGTTGGGCGACTATCTAATGTAGGGGCTCATTTTTTGCGGGATGAGATGAATTTTTTTTTGGCAATAATTTGGGATGCATATGACATTTTGATCGCTCGCTATTACAATTTTTGTGATGTTAGGTGACACATTTTATTTTTTATTTTTTTTAACGCTGTTCATCCGGGGGGGTTGGGTTAAATGTTATTTTTATAGAGAAGATTTTTACAGACGCGGCGATGCCCAATATGTATGGCTCTCAGACTTTGGAGACACTAAGCAGGCATCCTCAAACTGCGGCCGTCCAGATGTTGTAAAACTGCAATTCCCACCATGCCCTGCTGATGGCTGTAGGTTGTCTGGGCATGCTGGGAGTTATAGTTTTACAACATCTGGAGGGCCGCGGTTTGAGGATGCCTGCACTAAAACTAATATTTTTTGGGGGAAAAAAATTCTTTCCGTGTCTCCAAAGTCTGAGAGCCATAGTTTTTTATGTTCTCTAGGGGACTGTTGGGGATTATAAAAGTTTAGTACTGCATGGAAGTGTGATAATCCCTGAAACAATCGATAACGCAGAGGCCCGCATGATCGGGGCAAGTGTCACATTGAGTGGTGGTGTCCTTCCGTATCCCCCTCTTGTGACACACTCTGCACTTTTTTGGGGTTCGTCCCTTCTTTCCAGTATGGGGGACCACACCTGGAAAATGTTGGCCAGGGACGATCCGGGCGCCTCCAGTTCCCGAGGTACTCCGGCCTGCTCTTTCCCGGTCTGAAAGCTAGAAAAACAATAAATTCAGATAAAGTTTTTTCCCTTCTATCCCTGCCTAACGGTGCCTCTCCCTCACTGACCCTAACCTACCTGGAGGGTGATGGGTGCAGGAGGGTGATGGGTGCCGATGGGGGGATCGCAAGAGCCTGGTGAGGATGGTGCTGCACGGTGCAGGTGCTGAACAGGAAGAGGAGGGGAGAGAGGAG
Organism: Bufo bufo; assembly: GCF_905171765.1. Taxonomy (NCBI): domain Eukaryota; kingdom Metazoa; phylum Chordata; class Amphibia; order Anura; family Bufonidae; genus Bufo; species Bufo bufo. The sequence continues at coordinate 352,313,149 of NC_053394.1, forward strand.
CGCTGGAAGTTTGAATCTCACGCCTCTCTCCCCGCAGCAATCAGCACCCTGGACAGCGGCATTCAGCACCACGGCCAGCACCGCCTCTCCCAAATGCTCGGACTGTGATTGGTGGTGTGTAATTACACCACCGATCACAGTCCTTTTCCGGTTCATCGGGTCACCGGAGAACCAAATGGACCTAAAAATGGACCTGCAGTTTGCTGCGATCGCCGATGCGGGGGGGTCTGATTTCAGCGGACATCCTGTTGCGATTAACCCCCGCCGCGCCGCAATCGCGATTTAAAGTTAAGACGTACCAATACGTCCTGAGTCCTTAAGGACTCGGGAAATAGGGCGTACCGGTACGTCCTAAGTCCTTAACCCCTTAAGGACATAGGACGTACCGGTACGCCCTATTTCCAGAGTCCTTAAGGACCCAGGACGTACCGGTACGTCCTAACTTTAAATAGGCATTCCGGCGCCCCAGGGGTTAATCTGAACAGGATGCCGGCTAAAATATTTCAGCCGGCGTCCTGTCACAACGCCAAATCATTGAGCAGGCACCTAGGCTAAATGCGCGGGGGGGTCCCGTGACCCCCCCGTGTCGGCGATCGCAGCAAACCACAGGTCAATTCAGACCTGCGGTTTGCTGCGCTTTTTGCAGTTTCTGATCCCTGCAAAAAGTGCCTAAAATCAATATTTTTCACCCCCCCCCCCCCTGCACCCCTGCACGATTTGATGCCGGCGGGTGGTGCGGGGGGGGGTGTCGCAGGCGGTGGGGGGGCGTTGAATGATCGTTGGCTTCTAGTGGGTATACCAGGGTGCCAGCACATTGCTGACACCCTGGTATAAATGGCTGACATCTGTGCAGATGTCATCCGTTTAACCCTTTCCATACCGCGGTCGGCAGACGGGGAAGGTTCCCATGGCAACAGGACGCCTGCTCAGGCGTCCTGCTGTCCATGGTGCTGAACAGATCTATGCTAAAAGCATAGATCTGTTCAGTGTAAGTAAAATACAGTGCAGAGCCCTATATAGGGTTCTGTACTGTATTATACAGACATCAGACCCACTGGATCTTCAAGAACCAAGTGGGTCTGGGTCAAAAAAATGTAAAAAAAAAAGTAAAAAAAGTAAAGATAAAAAAAAAACATTTATCACTGAATAAAAATTAAAAAAATAAAATAAACTACACATATCAGGTATCGTCGCATCCGTAACGACCTGATCTATAAAACGGTTATGTTACTTTCCCCGCATGGTGAACGCCATAAAAATAAAAAAATAAAAACTATGAGAAAATTGAAATTTTGCCCACCTTACTTCCCAAAAAAGGTAATAAAAGTGATCAAAAAAGTCGCATGTACGCCAAAATAGTACCAATCAAACCGTCATCTCATCCCGCAAAAAATGAGACCCTACTCAAGATAATCGCCCAAAAACTGAAAAAACTATGGCTCTTAGACTATGGAAACACTAAAACATGATTTTTTTTTGTTTCAAAAATGAAATCATTGTGTAAAACTTACATAAATAAAAATAAAGTATACATATTAGGTATCGCCGCGTCCGTATCGACTGGCTCTATAAAAATATCACATGACCTAACCCCTCAGGTGACCACCGTAAAAAAAAACAAAAAACAAACGGTGTAAAAAAAGCAATTTTTTGCCATCTTACGTCACAAAAAGTGTAATAGCAAGCAATCAAAAAGTCATATGCACCCCAAAATAGTGCCAATCATACCACCATCTCATCCCACAGAAAATGAGACCCTACTCAAGATAATCGCCCAAAAACTGAAAAAACTATGGCTCTTAGACTATGGAGACACTAAAACATTTTTAGTTATTGGAGAAAACTTACATAAATAAAAAAAATTGTATACATATTAGGTATCGCCGCGTCCGTGACAACCTGCTCTATGTAAATAACAAAAAAAAAAAAAACGTGTCAAAAAAGCTATTTCTTGTTACCTTGCCGCACAAAAAGTGTAATATAGAGCAACCAAAAATCATATGTACCCTAAACTAGTACCAACAAAACTGCCACCCTATCCCTTAGTTTCTAAAATGGGGTCACTTTTTTGGAGTTTCTACTCTAGGGGTGCATCAGGGGGGCTTCAAATGGGACATGGTGTAAAAAAAAACTGTCCAGCAAAACCTGCCTTCCAAAAACCGTATGGCATTCCTTTCCTTCTGCGCCCTGCCGTGTGCCCGTACAGCGGTTTACGACCACATATGGGGTGTTTCTGTAAACTACAGAATCAGCGCCATAAATAATGAGTTTTGTTTGGCTGTTAACCCTTGCTTTGTAACTGTAAAAAAAATATTAAAATGGAAAATCTGCCAAAAATGTGAAATTTTGAAATTGTGTCTCTATTTTCCATTAAATCTTGTGCAACACCTAGAGGGTTAACAAAGTTTGTAAAATCAGTTTTGAATACCTTGAGGGGTGTAGTTTCTTAGATGGGGTCACTTTTATGGAGTTTTTACTCCAGGGGTGCATCAGGGGGGCTTCAAATTGGACATGGTGTCAAAAAAACAGTCCAGCAAAATTAGCCCTCCAAAAACCAAACGGCGCACCTTTCACTCTACGCCCCGCTGTGTGGCCATACAGTAGTTTACGGCCACATATGGGGTGTTTCTGTAAACGGCAGAGTCAGGGCAATAAAGATACAGTCTTGTTTGGCTGTTAACCCTTGCTTTGTTAGTGTAAAAAATGGGTTAAAATTGAAAATTAGGCAAAAAAATGAAATTCTCAAATTTCATCTCCATTTGCCAATAACTCTTGTGCAACACCTAAAGGGTTAACGACGTATGTAAAATCAGTTTTGAATACCTTGAGGGGTGTAGTTTCTTAGATTGGGTCACTTTTAGGGAGTTTCTACTCTAGGGGTGCATCAGGGGGCTTCAAATGGGACATGGTGTAAATAAACCAGTCCATAAAAATCAGCCTTCCAAAAACCAAACGGCGCACCTTTCACTCTACGCCCCGCTGTGTGGCCGTACAGTAGTTTACGGCCACATATTGGGTGTTTCTGTAAACGGCAGAGTCAGGACAATAAAGATACAGTCTTGTTTGTCTGTTAACCCTTGCTTTGTTAGTGGAAAAAATGGGTTAAAATGAAAAATTAGACAAAAAAATGAAATTCTCAAATTTCCTCCCCATTTGCCAATAACTCTTGTGCAACACCTAAAGGGTTAACAATGTATGCAAAATCTGTTTTGAATACCTTGAGGGGTGTAGTTTCTTAGATGGGGTCATTTTTGGGTGGTTTCTATTATGTAAGCCTCGCAAAGTGACTTCAGACCTGAACTGGTCCCTAAAAATTGAGTTTTGTAAATTTCGGAAAAATTTCAAGATTTGCTTCTAAACTTCTAAGCCTTATAACATCCCCAAAAAATAAAATATCATTCCCAAAATAATTCAAACATGAAGTAGACATATGGGGAATGTAAAGTCATCACAATTTTTTGGGGTATTACTATGTATTACAGAAGTAGAGAAACTGAAACTTTGAAATTTGCAAACTTTTCCAAATTTTTGGTAAATTAGGTATTTTTTTGTGCAAAAAAAATAATTTTTTGGACTTCATTTTACCAGTGTCATGAAGTACAATATGTGACGAAAAAACAATCTCAGAATGGCCTGGATAAGTCAAAGCGTTTTAAAGTTATTAGCACTTAAATTGACATTGGTCAGATTTCCAAAAAATGGCCTGGTCCTTAAGGTGAAAATGAGCCCGGTCCTTAAGGGGTTAAGGGGTTAAATAACATAAAATACGTAAAAATAAAAAATAATAATCTTGATCTAGGAGGACCAGGTCCATATGGAGTAGGAGTTTGAGGAGGCGGTGGATGTGGCAGTGTAGGTGGAAGCAGCGGTGGAGGAAGAGGTAGCCTACACTGGTTTTTGGTTTAAAATTTTATTTTTAAAATTAGGATACACCCCAAAACATTAAGAAATATGACCTGTGATAACCCCCTCCAGTCATGCTAAACACACGTTCAGACAATACACTGGCTGCAGGGCAGGCCAGCACCTCCAAGCAGGTAAAGGGCAAGCTCAGGCCATGTGCCCAATTTGGAGACCCAGAAGTTGCAGGGGCTGACCCCTGTCAGTTCGTGTAGGCGTGTGCACACTTACTGCCTCACCATGTCGCACGTCCCCGTGATGTTCACGATCCAATTTGATATCTGCTCTATCAATGTTCGATGTTCTTTTATGCGCCTACCATGGTGATCATGGGTGGCGGGGAATCAGGGTTCCAGGCCAGAGAGGGAGCGTGAGAAAGAGAGACCACATCCAAGGGAGGATTCATTTTTTCAAATTTAAAATTAGAGTTAAAATATGGGAGAAGTTATTAACCTCCTCAGGACCGCCGTACGCAGGATTGCGTCTTTGCGGCGGTCCTGTTACTCTGGGTGGACGCATATACGCGTCCTCTCGCGATAGCCGAGATTTCCTGTGAACGCGCGCACACAGGCGCGCGCGTTCACAGGAACGGAAGGTAAGCGAGTGGATCTCCAGCCTGCCAGCGGCGATCGTTCACTGGCAGGCTGGAGATGTGATTTTTTTAACCCCTAACAGGTTTATTAGACGCTGTTTTGATAACAGCGTCTAATATACCTGCTACCTGGTCCTCTGGTGGTCCCTTTTGCTTGGATCGACCACCAGAGGACACAGGCAGCTCAGTAAAGTAGCACCAAACACCACTACACTACACTACACCCCCCCCCCGTCACTTATTAACCCCCTATGAACCACTGATCACCCCATATAGACTCCCTGATCACCCCCCTGTCATTGATCACCCCCCTGTCATTGATCACCCCCCTGTAAGGCTCCATTCAAACGTCCGCATGATTTTTACGGATCCACGGATACATGGATCGGATCCGCAAAACACATACGGACATCTGAATGGAGCCTTACAGGGGGGTGATCAATGACAAGGGGGTGATCACCTCATATACACTCCCTGATCACCACCTGTCATTGATCACCCCCCTGTAAGGTTTCAGACGTCCGTATGATTTTTACGGATCCACGGATACATGGATCGGATCCGCAAAACACATACGGACGTCTGAATGGAGCCTTACAGGGGGGTGATCACCCATATAGACTCCCTGATCACCCCCCTGTCATTGATCACCCCCCTGTAAGGCTCCATTCAAACGTCCGTATGATTTTTGCGGATCCACTGATACATGGATCGGATCCGCAAAACACATACGGACATCTGAATGGAGCCTTACAGGGGGGTGATCAATGACGGGGGTGATCACCCCATATAGACTCCCTGATCACCCCCCTGTCATTGATCACCCCCCTGTCATTGATCACCCCCCTGTAAGGCTGCATTCAGATGTCCGTATGATTTTTACGGATCCACTGATACATGGATCGGATCCGCAAAACACATACGGACATCTGAATGGAGCCTTATAGGGGGGTGATCAATGACAGGGGGGTGATCAATGACACGGGGGTGATCACCCTATATAGACTCCCTGATCACCCCCCTGTCATTGATCACCCCCTTGTAAGGCTCCATTCAGACGTCTGTATGATTTTTACAGATCCACTGATACATGGATCGGATCCGCAAAACACATACGGACGTCTTAATGGAGCCTTACAGGGGGGTGATCAATGACAGGGGGGTGATCACCCCATATAGACTCCCTGATCACCCCCCTGTCATTGATCACCCCCCTGTCATTGATCACCCCCCTGTAAGGCTGCATTCAGACATTTTTTTGGCCCAAGTAAGCGGAAATTATAATATTTTTTCTTACAAAGTCTCATATTCCACTAACTTGTGTCAAAAAATAAAATCTCACATGAACTCACCATACCCCTTACGGAATCCAAATGCGTAAAATTTTTTAGACATTTATATTCCAGACTTCTTCTCACGCTTTAGGGCCCCTAGAATGCCAGGGCAGTATAAATACCCCACATGTGACCCCATTTCGGAAAGAAGACACCCCAAGGTATTCCGTGAGGGGCATATTGAGTCCATGAAAGATTAAAATTTTTGTCCCAAGTTAGCGGAAAGGGAGACTTTGTGAGAAAAAATATAAAATATCAATTTCCACTAACTTGTGCCAAAAAAAAAATAATTCTATGAACTCGCCATGCCACTCATTGAATACCTTGGGGTGTCTTCTTTCCAAAATGGGGTCACATGTGGGGTATTTATACTGCCCTGGCATTCTAGGGGCCCTAATGCGTGAGAAGAAGTCTGGGATCCAAATGTCTAAAAATGCACTAATAAAAGGAATGTGGGCCCCTTTGCGCATCTAGGCTGCAAAAAAGTGTCACACATCTGGTATCGCCGTACTCAGGAGAAGTTGGGCAATGTGTTTTGGGGTGTCATTTTACATATACCCATGCTGGGTGAGATAAAAATCTTGGTCAAATGCCAACTTTGTAAAAAAAATGGGAAGAGTTGTCTTTTGCCGAGATATTTCTCTCACTTAGCATGAGTATATGTAAAAAGACACCCCAAAACACATTGCCCAACTTCTCCTGAATACGGCGATACCACATGTGTGACACTTTTTTGCAGCCTAGGTGGGCAAAGGGGCCCACATTCCAAAGAGCACCTTTCGGATTTCACAGGTCATTTACCTACTTACCACACATTAGGGCCCCTAGAATGCCAGGGCAGTATAACTACCCCACAAGTGACCCCATTTTGGAAAGAAGACACCCCAAGGTATTCCGTGAGGGGCATGGCGAGTTCCTAGAATTTTTTATTTTTTGTCACAAGTTAGCGGAAAATGATGATTTTTTTTTTTTTTCTTACAAAGTCTCATATTCCACTAACTTGTGACAAAAAATAAAAACTTCCATGAACTCACTATGCCCATCACGAAATACCTTGGGGTGTCTTCTTTCCAAAATGGGGTCACTTGTGGGGTAGTTATACTGCCCTGGCATTTTAGGGGCCTAATGCGTGAGAAGTGGTTTGAAATCAAAATCTGTAAAAAAATGGCCGGTGAAATCCAAAAGGTGCTCTTTGGAATGTGGGCCCCTTTGCCCACCTAGGCTGCAAAAAAGTGTCACACATCTGGTATCCCCGTACTCAGGAGAAGTTGGGCAATGTGTTTTGGGGTGTCTTTTTACATATACCCATGCTGGGTGAGAGAAATATCTTGGCAAAAGACAACTTTTCCCATTTTTTTTATACAAAGTTGGCATTTGACCGAGATATTTATCTCACCCAGCATGGGTATATGTAAAATGACACCCCGAAACACATTGCCCAACTTCTCCTGAGTACGGGGATACCAGATGTGTGACACTTTTTTGCAACCTAGGTGGGCAAAGGGGCCCACATTCCAAAGAGCACCATTCGGATTTCACCGGCCATTTTTTACCGATTTTGATTTCAAACTACTTACCACACATTAGGGCCCCTAGAATCCCAGGGCAGTATAACTACCCCACAAGTGACCCCATTTTGGAAAGAAGACACCCCAAGGTATTCGCTGATGGGCATAGTGAGTTCATGGAAGTTTTTCTTTTTTGTCACAAGTTAGTGGAATATGAGACTTTGTAAGAAAAAAAAAGAAAAAATAAATCATCATTTTCCGCTAACTTGTGACAAAAAATAAAAAATTCTAGGAACTCGCCATGCCCCTCACGGAATACCTTGGGGTGTCTTTTTTCCAAAATGGGGTCACTTGTGGGGTAGTTATACTGCCCTGGCATTCTAGGGGCCCAAATGTGTGGTAAGTAGTTTGAAATCAAAATCTGTAAAAAATGGCCGGTGAAATCCGAAAGGTGCTCTTTGGAATGTGGGCCCCTTTGCCCACCTAGGCTGCAAAAAAGTGTCACACATGTGGTATCTCCGTACTCAGGAGAAGTTGGGCAATGTGTTTTGGGGTGTCATTTTACATATACCCATGCTGGGTGAGATAAATATTTTGGTCAAATGCCAACTTTGTATAAAAAAAATGGGAAAAGTTGTCTTTTGCCAAGATATTTCTCTCACCCAGCATGGGTATATGTAAAATGACACCCCAAAACACATTGCCCAACTTCTCCTGAGTACAGAGATACCAGATGTGTGACACTTTTTTGCAGCCTAGGTGGGCAAAGGGGCCCACATTCCAATGAGCACCTTTCGGATTTCACCGGCCATTTTTTACAGATTTTGATTTCAAACTACTTACCACACATTAGGGCCCCTAGAATGCCAGGGCAGTATAACTACCCCACAAGTGACCCCATTTTGGAAAGAAGACACCCCAAGGTATTCGCTGATGGGCATAGTGAGTTCATAGAAGTTTTTATTTTTTGTCACAAGTTAGTGGAATATGAGACTTTGTAAGGAAAAAAAAATAAATCATCATTTTCCGCTAACTTGTGACAAAAAATAAAAAGTTCTATGAACTCACTATGCCCATCAGCGAATACCTTAGGGTGTCTACTTTCCGAAATGGGTTCATTTGTGGGGTGTTTGTACTGTCTGGCCATTGTAGAACCTCAGGAAACATGACAGGTGCTCAGAAAGTCAGAGCTGCTTCAAAAAGTGGAAATTCACATTTTTGTACCATAGTTTGTAAACGCTATAACTTTTACCCAAACCATTTTTTTTTTACCCAAACATTTTTTTTTATCAAAGACATGTAGAACAATAAATTTAGAGAAAAATTTATATATGGATGTCGTTTTTTTTGCAAAATTTTACAACTGAAAGTGAAAAATGTCATTTTTTTGCAAAAAAAATCGTTAAATTTCGATTAATAACAAAAAAAGTAAAAATGTCAGCAGCAATGAAATACCACCAAATGAAAGCTCTATTAGTGAGAAGAAAAGGAGGTAAAATTCATTTGGGTGGTAAGTTGCATGACCGAGCAATAAACGGTGAAAGTAGGGTAGGTCAGAAGTATAAAAAGTGGCCTGGTCATTAAGGGTGTTTAAGCTAGGGGGGCTGAGGTGGTTAAAGCATAAAAGTGTGACAAGTTTAAGCATTGAATAAAAGGATGTGGTGCGCATTAATTACTAAATAATTTATTAAATTTTATTCCCTGTCACCTATGCATAGCAGGTGTTTATTCATGTCAAAAATTGTATAATGTCAACCCAAGAATGTAACAGAAAAATTATTGAAATTTATTAAGCTGTCAACTAGGTAGAGGATATATTACACCCAAAAATTGGTGAATTTCACCAAAAAATGTAACTAACAATTTATTTTATTTTTTTCGGTCTACTAGGTATAGGAGTGATACATCACACCCAAAAAATTGTGAATTTCACCAGAATATATAACTGACAATTTTTATTTTTTTTAACCTGTCTACTAGGTATAGCAGTGGTACTATACACCCAAAAATTTGTTTATTTCACCAGAATATATAACTGACAATTTTTTTTATTTTTTTTTACCGTTCCACTAGGTATAGCAGTGGTACTATACACACCAAAATTGGTTAATTTTACCCTAAAATGTAAATGACAAAGTAGTGAAATGATATAAAATAAAACAAGTACAAAAAAAAATGAATTTATGAGGTGGAGTTCCATATGGAGTAGGAGTTTCAAGAGGCGGTGGACGTAGCGCAGTAGGTAGAAGCGGCGGTGGAGGAGAACGAGGTTTTTGGTTTTAATTTAATTTTGTAAAATTAAGGTACACTCCAAAATACAAACATGAGCAATTGAGCTGCAGTAAAACAATGGCTGCTTAGTGCCGGTATACATGTCTATTCTGCACAAGGTACGGACAAGTCCTGAGGGATCCATGCCTGGTTCATTTTAATGAACGTGAGCTTGTCCACATTGGCTGTGGACAAGCGGCTGCGCTTGTCTGTGATGACACCCCTGCCGTGCTAAACACACGTTCAGATAATACACTGGCTGCAGGGCAGGCCAGCACCTCCAAGGCGTAAAGTGCAAGCTCAGGCCATGTGCCCAATTTGGAGACCCGGAAGTTGAAGGGGGCAGACCCGTCATTCAGTACGTGTAGGCGTGTGCACACATACTGCTCCACCATGTTGGTGAAATGCTGCATCCTGCTAAGACGTTCCATATCAGCTGGTGGTGCTGGTTGTTGTGGCGTGCTGACAAAGCTTTTCCACATTTCGGCCATGCTAACCCTGCCTTCTGAGGTGCTGGCGGTGCCCCAGCTGCGTTTGGCAACCTCTTCCTCCTCCCCTGCCTTCGCCTTGTGCTTCCACTGTGCCCCCGCTGTCAGGTGGGAATGCCACCAGCAGCGCCTCTACCAGCGTGCGCTTGTACTCGCGCATCTTACGATCACGCTCCAGTGACGGAATTAAGGACAGTACGTTGTCCTTGTAACGGGGATCCAGCAGCGTGGCCACCCAGTAATCAGCGCAAGTTGGAATGTGGGCAACTCGGTGGTCGTTGCGGAGACACTGCAGCATTTAATCGCTCATGTGTGCCAGGCTGCCCAAAGGCAACGAAAAGCTGTCCTCTGTGGGAGGTGTATAATCTGTGTCCTCCGTATCCCCCCATCCACGCACCAGTGATGGCCATGAGCTGGTCTGGGAGCCACTCTGCTGTGAACATGGTGCCTCCTCCTCCTCCATCTCCTCCTCCTCATCCTCCACCTCCTCATCCTCCAGAACTGTGCCCTGGCTGGAAAATTGTGTACTTGGGTTTGTGGGTGCAGGAACCCACCCTCGGAGCCACTTGGGAATGACTGGCCAGAAACCCTACGAAATTATCCCTCTTCCTCCTCCTCCTCCATTGCCACATCCTCTTCCATCATTGCCAGGAGTGTTTTTTCAAGGAGGCATAGAAGTGGGATAGTAATGCTGAGAACGGCGTTATCGGCACTGGCCATGTTGGTGGAGTACTCGAAACAGCGCAACAAGGAACACAGGTCTCGCATGGAGGCCCAGTCATTGGTGGTGAAGTGGTGCTGTTCCGCCGAGCGACTCACCCCTGCATGCTGCAGCTGAAACTCCACTATTGCCTGCTGCTGCTCGCACAGTCTGGCCAGCATGTGCAAGGTGGAGTTCCACCTTGTGGGCACGTCGCATATGAGGCGGTGAGCGGAAAGGCCGAAGTTACGCTGCAGCGCTGACAGGCGAGCAGCAGCAGGGTGAGAACACCGAAAGCGCGCACAGACGGCCCGCACTTTATGCAGCAGCTCTGACATGTCGGGGTAATTTTTAAGGAATATCTGCACCACCAAATTCAGCACATGCGCCAGGCAAGGGATGTGCGTCAAACCGGCTAGTCCCAGAGCTGCTATGAGATTTCGCCCATTATCGCACACCACCAGGCCGGGCTTGAGGATGACTGGCACAAACTACTCATCGGTCTGTTGTTCAAGGCCCGTCCACAGCTCCTGCGCGGTGTGTGGTTTCTCCCCCAAACAGATTTTAAAACTGCCTGGTGTCGTTTACCCCTGGCTGTGCTGAAGTTGGTGGTGAAGGTGTTACGCTGACCGGATGAGGAGCTGGTAGAGGATGAGGAAGCCGAGTAGGAGGAGGAAGCAACAGGAGGCAAACTAAAGCGCTCTGCAATCCTCGGTGGTGGAAGGACATGCGCCAAACTGCCATCCGCCTCAGCTCCAGCCGCCACTGCATTTACCCAGTGTGCTGTTATGGAGATATAACGGCCCTGACCGTGCTTACTGGTCCACGTATCCGTAGTCAGGTGCACCTTGCCACAGATGGCGTTGCGCAGTGCACACCTGATTTTGTCCCCTAATTGGTTGTGAAGGGAAGGGATGGCTCGCCTTGAAAAGTAGTGGCGGCTGGGCACGAAGTACTGTAGGACAGCCACCACCATAAGGCTTTTAAAACTATCCGTCTCCACCAGACGGAATGACAGCATTTCAAAGGCAAGTAATTTAGAAATGCTGGCATTCAGGGCTAGGGATCGCGGGTGGGTAAGGGGGTACTTTCTCTTCCTCTCCAGCGTTTGGGATATGGAGAGCTGAACGCTTCCGTGGGACATTGTGGAGATGCTTGGTGACCCAGGTGTTGGTGTTGCTAGCAGATCCTCTGTTTGTGGGGTGCCAGGTGGCACTGTCACTCCAGAGGTGGATGAAGAGGCCACGACTGCAGCAGAAGAGGAAGCAGGAGGAGCCAGAGACCTTTCTTGGTTTTTGAGGTGTCTACTCCACTGCAGCTCGTGCTTTGCACTTATATGCCTGGTCATGCAGGTTGTGCTCAGGTTGAAAACGTTTATGCCTCGCTTCAGGCTCTGATTGCACAGTGTGCAAACCACTCGTGTCTTGTCGTCAGCACATTGTCTGAAGAACTGCCACGCCAGGGAACTCCTTGGAGCTGGCTTTGGTGTGCTCACTCCCTTGCTGCGGTGGGCAGTAGGAGGCGTACTGTCTAGAGGACGGCCGCTCCGCTTTTGCACCCTGCTCCCTCTTCTGCTGTGCTGGTGGCTCTGTGTGACCACCGCCTCTTCCTCCGAACAACATAGGTCACTCGCATGACCTTGATTCCATGTGTGGTCGAGGACCTTATCGTCCTCCACATCATCTTCCACCCAGTCTTCACCCCTGCCTTCCTTGTCGGTCTGCACACTTTCGAAAGCCCCAGCAGTTGGCACCTGTGTTTCGCCATCATCCGAGACGTGCTGCGATGGTCCTCCCATGTACTCATCTTGAAAAAAAAGTTGTTGGGCATCTCTTTTACTTCTGGGGCAGGGCTAGGTGGATGGCCCTGGGAAACCCTGCTAACAGAGTCATCAAAAAGCAGAAGAGACTGCTGTATGACTTGGGGCTCAGACTGCTTGGCTGATTTGCAAGGGGGTGAGGTGAAAGACTGATATCGGCTGCAGGTGCCAACTGTGTTCTTTCAGCAGGAGACTGGATGGGAGACAATGTGAAGGAACTGGATCCACTGTCAGCAACCCAATCTACTATCGCCTGTACTTGTTCAGGCCTCACCATTCGTAGAGCAGCTTTAGGCCCCAACCAAATACCGCTGCAGGTTTTGTCGCCTACTCGCACCTGAGGAAGGGGTTTCACTTGTGCGTGTAGCTGGCACAGATCGACCACGTCCTCTCCCTGCAACAGGAGCTCCACCAGCAGCACCATGACCTGGGCCACGTCCCTTATTTGACGCTTTCCTCATTTTTCAAATTTAGGATCTTGCCCTAAATGGGTGTTAAATTAGACTAGAACGACAGTATGTAAAGGGTGTATCTCAAACGGTCTGAACCAGTGTAGGCCTAAATAAATATTTATTTGCCCAAAATGGCTGTATTTCAAATGCCTGATTCAAACCCCTGTATGTAGAGGGGGTATCTCACAGGGCCTGAACCAGTGTAGGCCTGAAGTAAATATATCTTTGCACAAAATGGCTGTATTTCAAATGGCTGTATTTCAAATCCCTGTATCAAACCCCTGTATGTAGAGGAAGTATCTCACAGGGCCTGAACCAGTGTAGGCCTGAAGTAAATATATCTTTGCCAAAAATGGCTGTATTTCAAAGGCTGTATTTCAAATCCCTGATTCAAACCCCTGTATGTAGAGGGGGTATCTCACACAGTCTGAACCAGTGAAGGCCTGCAGTAAATATATCTTTGCACAAAACGGCTGTATTTCAAATGGCTGTATTTCAAATCCCTGATTCAAACCCCTGTATGTAGAGGGAGTATCTCACAGGGCCTGAACCAGTGTAGGCCTGAAGTAAATATTTCTTTGCCCAAAATGGCTGTATTTCAAATGGCTGTATTTCAAATCCCTGAATCAAACCCCTGTATGTAGAGGGAGTATCTCACACGATCTGAACCAGTGTAGGCCTGAATTCAATATTTCTTTGCCCAAAATGGCTGTATTTAAAATGCCTGTATTTAAAATCCCTGAATCAAACCCCTGTATGTAGAGGAAGTATCTCACAGGGCCTGAACCAGTGTAGGTCCGAAGTAAATATATCTTTGCCCAAAATGACTGTATTTCAAATTGCTGTATTTCAAATCCCTGATTCAAACCCCTGTATGTAGAGGGGGTATCTCACACAGTCTGAACCAGTGTAGGCCTAAAGTAAATATATCTTTGCCCAAAATGGCTGTATTTCTAATGCCTGATTCATACCCCTGTATGTAGAGGGGGTATCTCACACGGTCTGAACCAGTGTAGGCCTGAATTCAATATTGGTGCACCAAATGGCAGTATTTAAAATCTCTGAATGTAACCCAAATGTATTAAGGGTGTATCTCACAATGACATCTGCATCAAAGGCTGCCAACTAAATTTTTGGTGCACAAACGAATGTTTGTTTAACAACTGAATTTGACAGCAGTATATAAGCCTGTAATTTCACACGTGCTAATGCTGCAAGGCGTGAAAATAGTGTTTTTGTCAAAAAAGTGTGTTTTTCAATTCCCAGAAAATGATGAGTGTATTTCTACCTTAAGTTGCACACTGACTAACCAAGATGTAGATTGCCAAAATTGTGTTTTTTTGGTAACAGAAATATGAAAGCTGTATATATTAAACTTGAATTTAACACTTGCAGATCTGGAAAATGCTGTTTTCCGAAGAAAAAAAAGTGTGTTTTTCAAACCACAGAAAATTATGGGTGTATTTCTACCTTAAATTGCACACTGACTAATCCAGATGTTGAAGTTTGCCAAAAAAAAAATGTTATTTGCAATGTCCCAAAAGCTCTGATGCAGTGCTGGTGCACTGAGCTTGCATAAAATGGCCGCCGCCGCCACCCACCTAACTAACAGAATTATAAACGTTATTATTTTTTTGGTCAATCGCCTCAGGGCAGGGTAAAACGATTGTGTCCTGCACCCACACAACTATTTCTAGGTAGATCGCCGAGTAAGATTCTCTCCTATTCTCTCCCTGAAATCACAAGTCCAGCAGCATCCTCTCCCTACACTTGTACCAGCAGAGTGACGTGCAGTGTTATGTGACTCAAGCTTATATAGAGCCTGGGTCACATGCTGCTCTGGCCAATCACAGGCATGCCATTAGTAGGCATGGCTGTGATGGCCTCTTGGGGCAAGTAGTATGACGCTTGTTGATTGGCTGCTGTGCAGCCTTTCAAAAAGCGCCAAGAAAGCGCCGAACACTGAACCCGTACCCAAACTTTTACGGAAATGTTCAAGGTCCGGGGTGCAAAAATCCTAAAGTTCGGTATGAACCCGAACTTTACAGTTCGGGTTCGCTCAACCCTAATTATTACACTCCAGAAATATATCCAGGCCCCTCTTGAACTCTTTTAGTGAATTCACCATCACACCTCCTCAGGCAGAGAGTTCCATAATCTCACTGCTCTTACCGTAAAGAATGTTCTTCTATGTTTGTGTACAAATCTTCTTTCCTCCAGAAACAGAGGATGTCCTCTCGTCACAGTCACAGTCCTGGGGATAAATAGATGATGGGAGAGATCTCTGTACTGACCCCTAATATATACCCTTATATATTTATATATAATATATATAATATGATATATAACCCCTTATACATAGTTATTAGATCTCCCCTCAGTCTTCTTTTTTCTAAAATGAATAACCCTAATTTTGATAATCTTTTAGGGTATTGTAGTCCCCCCATTCCAGTTATTACTTGCCCTTCTCTGAACCCTCTCCAGCTCTGCTATGTCTGCCTTGTTCACAGGAGCCCAGAACTGTACACAGTACTCCATGTGTGGTCTGACTAGTGATTTGTAAAGTGGCAGGACTATGTTCTCATCATGGGCATCTATGAATTTTTGGATGCAACCCATTATCTTACTGGCCTTGGCAGCAGCTGCCTGACACTGGTTTCTACAGCTTTGTTTGTCGTTCACTAAAATTCCTAGATCCTTTTCCATGTCAGTGTTACCCAGTGTTTTACCATTTAGTATGTACTGGTGACATATATTTTTCCTTCCCATGTGCATAACCTTACATTTGTCAGTGTTAAACCTCATCTGCCACTTCTCTGCCCAAGCCTCCAATTTATCCAGATCCCTCTGTAGTAGTATACTGTCCTCTTCTGTGTTAATTACTTTACATAGTTTAGTGTCATCTGCAAAAAAAATGTATTTTACTGTGCAAGCCTTCTACAAGATCATTAATAAATATATTGAAGAGAATAGGGCCCAATACTGAACCCTGAGGTACTCCACTAGTGACAGTGACCCAATCTGAATATGTACCATTAAAAACCACCCTCTGTTTTCCATCACTGAACCAGTTACTTACCCACATACAGACACTTTCTCCCAGTCCAAGCATTCTCATTCTAGATACTAACCTTTTATGTGGTACAGTATCAAATGCTTTGGAGAAGTCAAGATATACGACATCCATTAATTTGCCACTGTCAAGTAGAGATGGCCTTGCGGTTCACCCGGCTGTCGTTTCGCAGCTAACTTTGCTCGTTCGCGATTCGCCGAACATGCAAACATATGGTGATGTTCACATGCGCCATATTCTTTTGCATTGCGCCAAAGTTTGACCCATGACACATCCATCAGGTGGGACAGGACAGCCAATTGAGAAGTTTCAGCACATGGACACACCCCCACCCTATAACAAAACCCGATCTGGCAGCCATTTTACATTCTGTGTTTTGCCAATGTAGGGAGAGATTGCTTTGTGGAGCAGGGACAGACTGTTAGGGACACCAAACGCTAGCTATAGGGCCACAAAAGTTCTTTTAACGGACTGGTATAGGTGTGCTATCGATAGGTGTGATATACTGAGGGGTGCGATATACTTATAATATACTTATTAACATAAAAAATTATATTATAGTGCATTTGTATTGTGCAGCAGTTGTGTGTGGTTCTGCTGCGATACCGCAGCTATATAGAGCGACAAACGCTATTGGAATGACTAATTGCAACTAGTGTGATATACCTGTTGCCCCCAAAAAACTGATTGAGGGGTGTGATATACCTATAATATACTTTCTAGCATAGAAAGTATATAGTGCATTTTTATTGTGCAACAGTTGTGTGCGGTTCTGCTGTAATGCCACAGATATATAGAGGGACAAGCGCTATTGGAACAACTATTTGCAATGAGTGTGATTAAGGGGATTGATATACCTGCTTCCACCAAATATTGATTAAGGTCTGCGATACACCTGCTTTCACCAAATATTGATTAAGGGGATTGACATACCTAATTCCACAAAATACTGAATAAGGGGTTTGATATACCTGCTTCCACTAAATACAGATTGAGGGTTGCGATATACCTGCTTCCACCAAATATTGATTAAGATGTTCTATATACCTGTGTCCACAAAATACTGATTGAGGGGTGCGATATACCTGCTTCCACAAAATACAGATTAAGGCTACATTCACACTAGCGGCAGGACAGATCTGACGGGCTGTTCACCCTGTCGGATCCGTCCTGCCGCTATTTTGCCATGCCGCCGGACTGCCGCTCCGTCCCCATTGACTATAATAGGGACGGGGGACGGAGCTCCGGCGCAGCATGGCAGTGCATGGCGAGAGGCCGCCGGACTAAAAGTACTGCATGTCCGACTTTTTAGTCCGGCGGCCTCTCACTGCGCACTGCCGTCAATGGGGACGGAGCGGTATTCTGGCGGCACAGCGAAATATCGGCAGGATGGATCCGACAGGGTGAACAGCCTGTCAGATCCGTCCTGCCACTAGTGTGAAAGTACCCTTAGGAGTGCGATATACCTGTTTCCACCCACATTGTCTGAAGAACTGCCACGCCAGGGAACTCCTTGGAGCTGGCTTTGGTGTGCTCACTCCCTTGCTGCGGTGGGCAGTAGGAGGCGTACTGTCTAGAGGACGGCCCGCTCCGCTTTGCACCCTGCTCCCTCTTCTGCTGTGCTGGTGGCTCTGTGTGACCACCGCCTCTTCCTCCGAACAACATAGGTCACTCGCATGACCTTGATTCCATGTGTGTCGAGGACCTTATCGTCCTCCACATCATCTTCCACCCAGTCTTCACCCCCTGCCTTCCTTGTCGGTCTGCACACTTTCGAAAGCCCCAGCAGTTGGCACCTGTGTTTCGCCATCATCCGAGAGTGCTGCGATGGTCCTCCCATGTACTCATCTTGAAAAAAAAGTTGTTGGGCATCTCTTTTACTTCTGGGGCAGGGCTAGGTGGATGGCCCTGGGAAACCCTGCTAACAGAGTCATCAAAAGCAGAAGAGACTGCTGTATGACTTGGGGCTCAGACTGCTTGGCTGATTTGCAAGGGGGTGAGGTGAAAGACTGATATCGGCTGCAGGTGCCAACTGTGTTCTTTCAGCAGGAGACTGGATGGGAGACAATGTGAAGGAACTGGATCCACTGTCAGCAACCCAATCTACTATCGCCTGTACTTGTTCAGGCCTCACCATTCGTAGAGCAGCTTTAGGCCCAACCAAATACCGCTGCAGGTTTTGTCGCCTACTCGCACCTGAGGAAGGGGTTTCACTTGTGCGTGTAGCTGGCACAGATCGACCACGTCCTCTCCCTGCAACAGGAGCTCCACCAGCAGCACCATGACCTGGGCCACGTCCCTTATTTGACGCTTTCCTCATTTTTCAAATTTAGGATCTTGCCCTAAATGGGTGTTAAATTAGACTAGAACGACAGTATGTAAGGGTGTATCTCAAACGGTCTGAACCAGTGTAGGCCTAAATAAATATTTATTTGCCCAAAATGGCTGTATTTCAAATGCCTGATTCAAACCCCTGTATGTAGAGGGGGTATCTCACAGGGCCTGAACCAGTGTAGGCCTGAAGTAAATATATCTTTGCACAAATGGCTGTATTTCAAATGGCTGTATTTCAAATCCCTGTATCAAACCCCTGTATGTAGAGGAAGTATCTCACAGGGCCTGAACCAGTGTAGGCCTGAAGTAAATATATCTTTGCCCAAATGGCTGTATTTCAAAGGCTGTATTTCAAATCCCTGATTCAAACCCCTGTATGTAGAGGGGGTATCTCACACAGTCTGAACCAGTGAAGGCCTGCAGTAAATATATCTTTGCACAAAACGGCTGTATTTCAAATGGCTGTATTTCAAATCCCTGATTCAAACCCCTGTATGTAGAGGGAGTATCTAACAGGGCCTGAACCAGTGTAGGCCTAAAGTAAATATTTCTTTGCCCAAAATGGCTGTATTTCAAATGGCTGTATTTCAAATCCCTGAATCAAACCCCTGTATGTAGAGGGAGTATCTCACACGATCTGAACCAGTGTAGGCCTGAATTCAATATTTCTTTTGCCCAAAATGGCTGTATTTAAAATGCCTGTATTTAAAATCCCTGAATCAAACCCCTGTATGTAGAGGAAGTATCTCACAGGGCCTGAACCAGTGTAGGTCCGAAGTAAATATATCTTTGCCCAAAATGACTGTATTTCAAATTGCTGTATTTCAAATCCCTGATTCAAACCCCTGTATGTAGAGGGGGTATCTCACACAGTCTGAACCAGTGTAGGCCTAAAGTAAATATATCTTTGCCCAAATGGCTGTATTTCTAATGCCTGATTCATACCCCTGTATGTAGAGGGGTATCTCACACGGTCTGAACCAGTGTAGGCCTGAATTCAATATTGGTGCACCAAATGGCAGTATTTAAAATCTCTGAATGTAACCCAAATGTATTAAGGGTGTATCTCACAATGACATCTGCATCAAAGGCTGCCAACTAAATTTTTGGTGCACAAACGAATGTTTGTTTAACAACTGAATTGACAGCAGTATATAAGCCTGTAATTTCACACGTGCTAATGCTGCAAGGCGTGAAAATAGTGTTTTTTGTCAAAAAGTGTGTTTTTCAATTCCCAGAAAATGATGAGTGTATTTCTACCTTAAGTTGCACACTGACTAATCAAGATGTAGATTGCCAAAATTGTGTTTTTTTGGTAACAGAATATGAAAGCTGTATATATTAAACTTGAATTTAACACTTGCAGATCTGGAAAATGCTGTTTTCCGAAGAAAAAAAAGTGTGTTTTCAAACCACAGAAAATTATGGGTGTATTTCTACCTTAAATTGCACACTGACTAATCCAGATGTTGAAGTTTGCCAAAAAAAAAATGTTATTTGCAATGTCCCAAAAGCTCTGATGCAGTGCTGGTGCACTGAGCTTGCATAAAATGGCCGCCGCCGCCACCCACCTAACTAACAGAATTATAAACGTTATTATTTTTTTGGTCAATCGCCTCAGGGCAGGGTAAAAACGATTGTGTCCTGCACCCACACAACTATTTCTAGGTAGATCGCCGAGTAAGATTCTCTCCTATTCTCTCCCTGAAATCACAAGTCCAGCAGCATCCTCTCCCTACACTTGTACCAGCAGAGTGACGTGCAGTGTTATGTGACTCAAGCTTATATAGAGCCTGGGTCACATGCTGCTCTGGCCAATCACAGGCATGCCATTAGTAGGCATGGCTGTGATGGCCTCTTGGGGCAAGTAGTATGACGCTTGTTGATTGGCTGCTGTGCAGCCTTTCAAAAAGCGCCAAGAAAGCGCCGAACACTGAACCCGTACCCAAACTTTTACGGAAATGTTCAAGGTCCGGGGTGCAAAAATCCTAAAGTTCGGTATGAACCCGAACTTTACAGTTCGGGTTCGCTCAACCCTAATTATTACACTCCAGAAATATATCCAGGCCCCTCTTGAACTCTTTTAGTGAATTCACCATCACACCTCCTCAGGCAGAGAGTTCCATAATCTCACTGCTCTTACCGTAAAGAATGTTCTTCTATGTTTGTGTACAAATCTTCTTTCCTCCAGAAACAGAGGATGTCCTCTCGTCACAGTCACAGTCCTGGGGATAAATAGATGATGGGAGAGATCTCTGTACTGACCCCTAATATATACCCTTATATATTTATATATAATATATATTAATATGATATATAACCCCTTATACATAGTTATTAGATCTCCCCTCAGTCTTCTTTTTTCTAAAATGAATAACCCTAATTTTGATAATCTTTTAGGGTATTGTAGTCCCCCCATTCCAGTTATTACTTGCCCTTCTCTGAACCCTCTCCAGCTCTGCTATGTCTGCCTTGTTCACAGGAGCCCAGAACTGTACACAGTACTCCATGTGTGGTCTGACTAGTGATTTGTAAAGTGGCAGGACTATGTTCTCATCATGGGCATCTATGAATTTTTGGATGCAACCCATTATCTTACTGGCCTTGGCAGCAGCTGCCTGACACTGGTTTCTACAGCTTTGTTTGTCGTTCACTAAAATTCCTAGATCCTTTTTCCATGTCAGTGTTACCAGTGTTTTACCATTTAGTATGTACTGGTGACATATATTTTTCCTTCCCATGTGCATAACCTTACATTTGTCAGTGTTAAACCTCATCTGCCACTTCTCTGCCCAAGCCTCCAATTTATCCAGATCCCTCTGTAGTAGTATACTGTCCTCTTCTGTGTTAATTACTTTACATAGTTTAGTGTCATCTGCAAAAAAATGTATTTTACTGTGCAAGCCTTCTACAAGATCATTAATAAATATATTGAAGAGAATAGGGCCCAATACTGAACCCTGAGGTACTCCACTAGTGACAGTGACCCAATCTGAATATGTACCATTAAAAACCACCCTCTGTTTTCCATCACTGAACCAGTTACTTACCCACATACAGACACTTTCTCCCAGGTCCAAGCATTCTCATTCTAGATACTAACCTTTTATGTGGTACAGTATCAAATGCTTTGGAGAAGTCAAGATATACGACATCCATTAATTTGCCACTGTCAAGTAGAGATGGCCTTGCGGTTCACCCGGCTGTCGTTTCGCAGCTAACTTTGCTCGTTCGCGATTCGCCGAACATGCAAACATATGGTGATGTTCACATGCGCCATATTCTTTTGCATTGCGCCAAAGTTTGACCCATGACACATCCATCAGGTGGGACAGGACAGCCAATTGAGAAGTTTCAGCACATGGACACACCCCCACCCTATAACAAAACCCGATCTGGCAGCCATTTTACATTCTGTGTTTTGCCAATGTAGGGAGAGATTGCTTTGTGGAGCAGGGACAGACTGTTAGGGACACCAAACGCTAGCTAATAGGGCCACAAAAGTCCTTTTAACGACTGGTATAGGTGTGCTATCGATAGGTGTGATATACTGAGGGGTGCGATATACTTATAATATACTTATTAACATAAAAAATTATATTATAGTGCATTTGTATTGTGCAGCAGTTGTGTGTGGTTCTGCTGCGATACCGCAGCTATATAGAGCGACAAACGCTATTGGAATGACTAATTGCAACTAGTGTGATATACCTGTTGCCCCCAAAAAACTGATTGAGGGGTGTGATATACCTATAATATACTTTCTAGCATAGAAAGTATATAGTGCATTTTTATTGTGCAACAGTTGTGTGCGGTTCTGCTGTAATGCCACAGATATATAGAGGGACAAGCGCTATTGGAACAACTATTTGCAATGAGTGTGATTAAGGGGATTGATATACCTGCTTCCACCAAATATTGATTAAGGTCTGCGATACACCTGCTTTCACCAAATACTGATTAAGGGGATTGACATACCTAATTCTACAAAATACTGAATAAGGGGTTTGATATACCTGCTTCCACTAAATACAGATTGAGGGTTGCGATATACCTGCTTCCACCAAATATTGATTAAGATGTTCTATATACCTGTGTCCACAAAATACTGATTGAGGGGTGCGATATACCTGCTTCCACAAAATACAGATTAAGGCTACATTCACACTAGCGGCAGGACAGATCTGACGGGCTGTTCACCCTGTCGGATCCGTCCTGCCGCTATTTTGCCATGCCGCCGGACTGCCGCTCCGTCCCCATTGACTATAATAGGGACGGGGGACGGAGCTCCGGCGCAGCATGGCAGTGCATGGCGAGAGGCCGCCGGACTAAAAGTACTGCATGTCCGACTTTTTAGTCCGGCGGCCTCTCACTGCGCACTGCCGTCAATGGGGACGGAGCGGTATTCTGGCGGCACAGCGAAATATCGGCAGGATGGATCCGACAGGGTGAACAGCCTGTCAGATCCGTCCTGCCACTAGTGTGAAAGTACCCTTAGGAGTGCGATATACCTGTTTCCACCAAATATTGATTAAGGGGTTCTATATACCTGCTTCCACAAAATACTGTTTAAGGGGATTAATATATCTGCTTCCACAAAATACTGATTAAGGGGTTTGATATACCTACTTCCACAAAATACTGATTGAGGGGTGCGATATACCTGCTTTCACAAAATACTGTTTAAGGGGATTGATATATCTGCTTCCACAAAATACTTATTAAAGGGTTTGATATACCTACTTCCACAAAATACTGATTGAGGGGTGCAATATACCTGCTTTCACAAAATACTGAATAAGGGGTTTGATATACCTACTTCCACAAAATACAGATTGAGGGGTGCGATATACCTGCTTCCACAAAATATTGATTAAGGAGTTCTATATACCTGTTTCCACAAAATACTGATTGAGGGATGTGATATACCTGCTTCCACAAAATACTGATTAAGGGGTTCTATATGCCTGTTTCCACAAAATAATGATTGAGGGGTGCGATATACCTGCTTCCACAAAATACTAATTAAGGAGATTGATATCCCTGCTTCCACCAAATATTGGTTGAGGCCTGCGATACACCTACTTCTACAAAATACTGATTAAGGGGTTTGATATACCTGCTTCCAACAAATATTGATTAAGGGGTTCTATATACCTGCTTCCACAAAATAGAGATTTAGGGTTGCAAAACACCTGCTTCCACAAAATACTGATTAAGGGGTTTTTATATACCTACTTCCACAAAATACTGATTGAGGGGTGCGATATACCTGCTGCCACAAAATATTGATTAAGGGGTTCTATATACCTGTTTCAAAAAATTCTGATTGAGGGGTGCGATATACCTGCTTCCACAAAATACTGATTAAAGGGTTTGATATACCTGCTTCCACAAAATACATATTGAGGGGTGCGATATACCTGTTTAAACCAAATTTTCATTAAGGAGTTCTATATACCTGCTTTCACAAAATATTGATTAAGGGGATTGATATACCTGCTTCCACAAAATACTGATTAAGGGGTTTGATATACCTAGATCCACAAAATACTGATTGAGGGGTGCGATATACCTGCTTCTACCAAGTATTGATTAAGGAGTTCTATATACCTGCTTCCACAAAATACTGATTAAGGGGATTGATATACCTGCTTCCACCAAATATTGATTGAGGCTTGCGATACACCTGCTTCCAAAAAATACTGATTAAGGGGATTGATATGCCTGCTTCCACCAAATACTGATTGAGGCCTGCGATATACCTGCTTCCACAAATACTGCTCTTCTCTAGGGACTTTGGCACAGGGTCATTTTAAAAATGACAGGCAGAGGAAGAGGCAGGCCATTCCACAGGTTTGATAGGGGTCGCGGAGGTGAACCAGGCCAGAAGGTGTGGGAAGTTGGAGAATGTGTGTGCGATTACGTCACCAGAGTTGGTTGAGTGGCTCACTCAAACTTCCGCTTCTGCACCCTCCTCATCCTCTGTATCTGCATCCTCCTCACTCTTTGCTGTGTGCACCCCCAAAGACACCACCACCACAGCCCCTCCACTCGAGTCAGAGGAATTATTTTCCCATCCATTCCCAGACCTTACCGATGCGCAGCCATTCTTGGCATCGGATGAGGAAGAGGAGGTAGCAACGGCCGCCACCTAGCGGTCTGACGACAGTACCCAGATCAGCTCAAGGAGGGCGGTCCCCGCTGTTGCTGCCTACTCCGAGATCTCGAATGTCAGTGGTGGTGAAGGTAACGATGATGATGTGTTGATGGACGTCACGTGGGTGTCCACAAGTGAGGAAGAGGAGGGGAGTTCAGAGGGAGAGACGGAGCAGCAGATAGGGAAGAGAAGCAGGCAGAACTCACAGTGCACCGGAGGCAAAAAGCAGACTGCAAATGTATCTGGAACGAGCCATCTATCATGCACGATCACATCTTGCTCTCCCAGGACACCGCCACATGGCTCCGCAATGTAGGCATTTTTTAACGTGTCAGCTGCTGATAATAGTGTTGCCATCTGCAGCCTGTGCTGTTAACAGGGCCGCCATCAGGGGGGTAAAGCCGATACCCCAGTAAGGGGCCCGGACCCAGGGGGAGCCCGGCCGGTCCCGAGCCTTTTTTTTTTTGTGTCAGTGTGTTAACTTTAAATCAGCACTCAAATCTTTACTACCTTACACTGACTCAGCTCCGGTAACAGGCAGTGCGCGCGGCGCTCACTCATTGACGTCACGTGCCTGCTCCTCCCACTAGGCGGCGCATGCGCGTGGCGTCAGTGAGTGAGCGTTGCCGCCCGCACTGCCTGTTACTGGAGGGAGCTGAATGTAAGGTAGTAAAGAGATGAGTGCTGATTTAAAGTTACTGTCTGCAGGATACGGATTACAGTTTATAAATGTATACTACTGTGAGCAGCGGGGAGGGGGGTCTATGGATGGCGGCACTGTTATAGGAGGGGGATCCGTGGATGACACTGTTATGGGGGATCTATACTGTGGATGGCACTGTTATGGGGGGTCTGTGGATGACACTTATGGGGGGGATCTGTGGATGACACTGTTATGAAGGGGGATCTGTGGATGACACATAGCATAAGATGCTATATACGGTATGTGTCATCCACAGATCCCCCTTCATAACAGTGTCATCCACAGATCCCCCTCCATCACAGTGTCATCCACAGATCCCCCTCCATCACAGTGTCATCCACAGATCCCCCTCCATCACAGTGTCATCCACAGATCCCCCCATAAGTGTCATCCACAGATCCCCCCATAAGTGTCATCCACAGTTCCCCCATAACCGTGCCATCCACAGATCCCCCTCCATAACAGTGCCATCCACAGATCCCCCTCCATAACAGTGCCATCCACAGATCCCCCTCCATAACAGTACCATCCATAGATCCCCCTCCATAACAGTGCCATCCACAGATCCCCCTCCATAACAGTGCCCTTCACAGATCCCCCTCCATAACAGTGCCATCCACAGATCCCCCTCCATAACAGTGCCATCCACAGATCCCCCTCCATAACAGTGCCATCCACAGATCCCCCTCCATAACAGTGCCATCCACAGATCCCCCTCCATAACAGTGCCATCTACAGATCCCCCTCCATAACAGTGCCATCCACAGATCCCCCTCCATAACAGTGCCATCCACAGATCCCCCTCCATAACAGTGCCATCCACAGATCCCCCATAACAGTGTGTCATCCACAGATCCCCCATAACAGTGTGTCATCCACAGATCCCCCATAACAGTGTGTCATCCACAGATCCCCCATAACAGTGCCATCCACAGATCCCCCATACAGTGCCATCCATAGATCCCCCCATAACAGTGACTGGAGCAGACCTGCTGATAAACACACCTAGGCCACCACCAGTCAAGGTAAAAACTTACAGTTGTCAATATTATAATGTAGTGTAGGGGGCCATGTAATGTTTTGAGGCCAAAATGGCACAGATGACCAACAAGAATATCTAGAATATCTAAAATTAGCTGGTCAAGTAAAATGAAACAATCATTAAATAGGTGGCCGACAAAAGGGGCGGAGCATTAAAGGGTGTGGTCAATGGGCTGAGTCAAGGGGGGGCGGCAAAATTAGCTTTCGCCTGGGGGTGGCCCAGGACTTGAGCTGTGTTAGGGGCCCCAAAATTTCTGATGGCAGCCCTGGCTGTCAACGCATGTCAGAGTAAGCCCAACACTCACCTAGGGACGACTGCCTTAAGAAGGCACCTGGCCTCCCATCACCAAGCCCAGTAGGAGCAACGCCGTCAGAAACCACAAAGCCACACTCCTGGAGATCCACGTCCTGCCTCTTCTCCTCTCTCCTTCCATTTGTCCTTCACTCCACCTTTCACCGTGCCTTCGTCGCGTTCATCTGGCAGAAGGCAGGCAGAAGGCCGCCCAAATTTTTTGAGCGTAAAAGGATGATGACGCCAGATAACCCTCTTGCCCAACGGCTGACCACTGGCTTGTCGGGACTGCTAGCTCGCCAACTACTGCCATATAAACTGGTGGACTCTGAGGCCTTTAGAAAATTTGTGGCCATTGGTACACTGCAATGGAAAGTTCTGGGAAGGAAATATTTCTCCCAGAAGGGCATCCCAGAGCTATATGGCCACGTTCAGTGGCAAGTGAATATATTTCTGGCACACAGTGTCAGTGCGAAGATACATCTGAACACAGACACGTGGTCAAGCAAACACGGGCAGGGAAGGTACATAACTTTTACTGCCCCCTGGGTGAACCTTCTGACGGCTGGCGAGCATGTAACCCGTGGCACCCATGTGGATTTGGTGTTACCGCCACGGATTACATGCAGGTCTGCCTCTTCTTCTCCTCCTCCTACTCCATCCTCCGTCTCCTCCTCGGCTGACTGCTCCTTTTCCACTGCTGCCGCCTTTTCCGCTGCACCCCCCCAAGCTCCCCAGAACCTATTCAACGTGCCAGGTGAGACGTTGCCATGCTGTGCTGTGGCTGTTGTGCCTGGTAGCTAAAAGCCACAGCGGTCCTGCGCTGCTTTCAGTTTTGCGGTCACAGACCGATCAGTGGCTAACCCCGTTTAATTTCACAGTTGGTAAAGTGGTGTACAACAACTGTGCCAATCTGCTGAGTTCGCTGAAACCGGGCAAAATGACACACGTGCCATGCATGGCACACGTCCTGAACTTAGTGGTGCAGCGATTCGTTGCCAAATACGCCGGGGTCCAGGATGTCTTGCGGCTGGCCATTTTAGAAGCGCTTACATGGCCATGGCTTGCCTTGATGACGTTCAGCAGCGACACCACCTGCCCGTCAGACATCTGATTTGTGACAGCCCGACGTGCCGGAACTCAGCAAAGTGCCATTAACGACTACCTGTACGAACTCTGCAGCAGGACAGGTTCTGGGGAGCTTTGTTTCTTTTCACCGCGCCAGTGGCTGTTCATGCTTGACGCATGCAGACTTCTGCAGCCATTTGATGAGATCACCGAACCTTACACCTTCTTTCTGGAGCGTGCATTGCGTCATGTAATTGATCAAGCTGTCAAGGAGCAGGAGCAGGAAGATGAGGTCGCAATGCTGAATGATTTCCCAAGGGGGGCTACTCTATCTGAGACAAGTATGCAGGAGTGTGAAGAGGAGTCAGAGGAGGATAGTGGGAGCAGGCTTTGTGGGGGACTTTAAACTTTTCGGGGATACCTGGTGTTGTCCGTGGCTGGGGGGAGGAGACCAGGCGATGAGCAGGAGCCAGGGCGCTCCACCACTTCCAATGTAGTGCAAATGGGGGCCTTCATGCTCCAATGTTTGAAGAGGGACCCCCGTATAAAAAGTATAAAGGGCAAGGACCAGTATTGCATGGCAACGTACTCAGACCCCGGTACAAACACAAAATAGCGGATATGTTACCAGAATCACAGAGGGCAGTCAGAATGCAACATTTACAGGCCTTGCTGCGAGAGATGCTGCATTCTGCTGTTGCAAGCGCTGGCAGAGGAATTTCCACCCACAGCGAAACAGGTGTGGGTACCAATCCTACCGCACCTGCAAGAGGGCGGTTTGAAGATGTGTTTGTCACTTTGGATATGAGATAATTCTTGCAGCCAACCCATCGACAGCCGCCCTCCGGATCCGCCTCAGGGAACGCCTAGATCGACAGGTGTCCGACTACATCGGGTTAACGGCCGATGTGGACGCTCTGAGAAGCGAGGAACCCCTGGACTACTGGGTGTGCAGGCTTGACCTGTGGCCAGAGCTGGCACAATTTGCAATGGAACTCTTGGCTTGCCCCTCGTTGAGTGTCCTGTCCGAAAAGACGTTCAGCACAGCAGGGGGGATCGTGGCCGATAAGCGCACTCGCCTAGTTCACGACAGTGTGGACTACCTTACATTTCTGAAAATGAATGAGGCATGGATCTCGGAGGAATTCAACACCTGTGACGACCACGTGTAATTGAATTTCCTCATGCCAGCCCACACATATCCGCCACCACCCAGAACAAACAATTGTCCTTGTCTTATATATATACAGCGGCATGAAAGGCCTTTTCTGTCAGGTGAATGCCTAATTTTGGGGGCCTGTACTCCACTGACCTACAGTAAAATTGTTATTCAGTGACCGACTAATGTACCTCCAGCCACATAATCATTTGTTCTTTTCTGTCAGATGAATTCCTAATTTTTGGGGCCTGTACTGGCTATCACGGCCTTTGGTGTGCGCTGTGACACTTATGCCACACTTGCTGTTGCCTGTGGCAACATTTCGTTGTTTCAGCATGCGGGGGCAGTGTCACGGGCTTTGTGGTGTGTGCCGTGACATGGTTGCCTTGCATGTTGTTGCCTACGGCAACATGTAGCTTTTTATACTGGTGTGTTCACTTCCCCTTTCAGTTGTTTCCTACTCTGTCTGGTGCTGGAGGGGTTAACCACCTTGTTGGGCGTGGTCACTAGGTGCTTCATCTTGCCTGTGGCTAGAGGCCAGGAGTCAGTGGTACTGGTCTTCATGTTTCATCTCCCAGAGTGAGGGTCTCCTAGTAGGAAATTGAGGTCTCCAGCGATGTCTTCCCTCCCTTACATGTGTTTTATGTTTGGTGTGGGGTTATGATTTGGTGTGTTGTTGAACCACAAGCCTGTATGCAGTGCCGCCTGGGGCTGCCATTCACCTTGCGGCATGGGGGTCCTAGCGGAGTCTGGTGTGCTGGATACCTGTGTGAGTTGCTGGTATGGTGTCCTGTTTGGTGTTAGGGCTCCGGTACATATTCACGGGTTCCAATTGTGGTGGCAGCAGCAGGTAAGTGTGTTGTCTTGTTTTCTTACCTGCCGTTTCTCTTGCTGCATATGGTCTTTTCCTTTCCCTGCTTCTAGGCCTTTTGAGACTCCTGTTCTTACGTGTCCTGGAAGAACAGGGCGCCTCTCCTCAGCTCCTTTGTGAGGGATTCTCATGGCGACTCAGGGCCTCAGGTATCCAGGGTATGAGCCGTCCTACCATCCAGGTCCGCTCATACGGTGAGGAGTTAGGGCTAGGTATAGGGATGCATTAGGAGGTGACCTGCTCCCTTATCCTTGTGTTCAGGCCTAGTTGCTTTCCTTATCCCCCAGTCATCGTACGGTGGGGGGTTTTACGCACTTCCCACCGTGATACTGGCCTACAGTCAAATTGTTATCCACTGACCGTCTAATATACCTCCAGCCACATAATCACTTGTTCTTTTCTGTCAGGTGAATGCCTAATTTCTGGGGCCTGTACTGGCCTACAGTAAAATTGTTATCCACTGATCATCTAATATACCTCCAACCACATAATCACTTGTTCTTTTCTGTCAGGTGAATGCCTAATTTCTGGGGCCTGTACTCAGGGCCGGCCTTAGGTGTTCAGGCGCCCTGTGCGAGCTAACCTTGTGGCGCCCCCCCCCCCCAAAAAAAAAAAAAAACACTGCTTGTTGCTGGCATCATGGCATAGGCTGGCTGACTATCCAACCAAGTAGTTACCAGCCCACACACCCCAAAGGCCGGTGTAATGTTATACTTCCCTACTTCGTGAGATTTCCCTACCCTCGTCACTTCCGGTCGCACCGGACATGACGTGGGGAGGTGTGCCGCGCAGGCGCACAACGACAGGTTAGGGAAATTTCACAACAGAGTGCGCATGCGCCAGGAGCCTCGCCGGCGGTTAGGGTAGGGAAAAACTATGGGCCAATGCGCAGGCGCAGTGATCGGATGGATGTTCTCAGCTGAACACCGGCCGACACTGCGCATGCACCGGGAGCCTCACCAGCGGTTAGGGAAGGGAAAAATTACGTACGGGCCAGTGATTTTTCCCTACCCTAACCGCTGGTGAGGCTCCCAGCGCATGCGCAGTGTCGGCCGGTGTCCAGCTGAGAAAATTAGTTTCCAATGTAGTATTAATAACTAAATTAAATAATAAACATATTGCATTGTCTACTTACAACCAGGACAATAAGATGATCTGGACTCTGGCTGCAGTCTGGCTCTGCGGACTCCCTTGTCACTCTCTTCCCCCCCCTTCCCTTGTCACTCTCATTATTCCCCCCCCCTCTCCCTTGTTACTCTCATTATTCCCCCCCTCCCTTGTCACTCTCATTATTCCCCCCCCCTCGTCACTCTCATTATTCCACCCCCCCCTCCTTTGTCACTCTCATTATTCCACCCCCCTCTCCCTTGTCACTCTCATTATTCCCCCCCCCTCTCCCTTGTCACTCTCATTATTCCCCCCCCTCGTCACTCTCATTATTCCACCCCCCCTCCCTTGTCACTCTCATTATTCCACCCCCCCCTCCCTTGTCACTCTCATTATTCCCCCCCTCTCCCTTGTCACTCTCATTATTCCCCCCCTCCCTCCCCCCTTGTCACTCTCATTATTCCCCCCCCCTCCCTCCCCCCTTGTAACTCTCATTATTTCAACCCCCTCCCTCCCCCCTTGTCACTCTCATTATTTTCCCCCCCCTCCCTCCCCCCTTGTCACTCTCATTATTTCCCCTCCCTCCCCCCTTGTCACTCTCATTATTCCCCCCCCCCTCCCCCCTTGTCACTCTCATTATTGACCCCCTTCCGCGCCTTTTCAATCTCATTAATTCCTCCCCCCTCCCCCCTTGTCACTCTCATTCCACTCCCACCTCCACCTCTAGTGTAGCGTGGCCGAGCTCTGTTCGATCCGCGGTACAGGAGCATTTGTTTCCTGTACCCGGCCGGACTGACAGGAAGTGCACACTAAGTGAGCACTTCCTGTCAGTCCGGCCGGGTACAGGAAACAAAAGCTCCTGTACCGCGGATCGAACAGAGCTCGGCCACGCTACATTAACAGCACACAGCCGGCGCAGGCAGGATTCTTTAGAGCGGCAAGCGCTCAGCCTCAGCCGCTCAGGCGGCGCAGCATGAGGGGCGCCGCCGGCCGCCCGAACTTATATAAGCAACTTTTTTTTTAAACCGCAACGGGCGCCGGGCCCCCCATGCTAAATGCAGGGAAGGGGGAGATGGAGGGAGCGGGGGGCCCGCCCCGAGGGAGAACACAAGTGCCGCCTCGCCTGCCGCATATTACATTGCGAGCTGTCGGCCGCCCGGCGCCCCTGTTGCTATGGCGCCCTGTGCGGCCGCACAGCCCGCACACCCCAAAGGCCGGCCCTGCCTGTACTGGCCTACAGTAAAATTGTTATCCACTGATTGTCTAATATATCTCCACCCACATAATCACTTGTTGTTTTCTGTCAGGTAAATGCCTAATTTTTGGGGTCTGTACTCCCGCGGACTAAAATACTTTTTTTCTAGGCTCCAGCAGGGCACATTTTTGAGAATTTCACTTTAAGACGCATAAAAATGGCCCCTGATTAAAATTCATATTTTTGTCGGAATTTTTGGCATTGATCCCCCTCTGGTATGTCACTGTCCATGTTGTGGGACTATTTGTGCACTTTTTTCTTTTTAAGATGCAGCTCCACTTCTTCCTTGGTCAGACAGAGCACTTTTAATGGGGAATTTACTTTTACATTCTGCATTTCATCTGACAGTTTATTTTCCTCAGTGAATACAGTGGAGAAAAAAAACATTTAATAGATTTGCTTTCTCCTCATCGCTGTCTGCAGCTCCCCCCACCTTCAGATTTATAGTTTTTACCGTTTATATAATTGAAGACTTTTAGGGTTAGTTTTACTCTCTTTGGAAATTAATCTTTCGGTCTCTAGTTTGGCTGCTTTTATTTGTCTTTTATATATTCTATTTTTTCCTTAGTTTTTTTCTATGCTTCCTCACTACCCTCCTGTTTTAGTGATTTAAATGCTTTATTTTTGTCATTTATTGCTTTCTTTACAATTCTATTTATCCACATAGTTTTTTTCTTGTTCCTTACCATTTTATTCCCATAAGGAATTAGAATTTAGGATGCTATATATATATATATATATATATATATATATACAGGGTGGGCCATTTATATGGATACACCTTAATAAAATGGGAATGGTTGGTGATATTAACTTCCTGTTTGTGGCACATTAGTATATGTGAGGGGGGAAACTTTTCAAGATGGGTGGTGACCATGGCGGCCATTTTGAAGTCGACCATTTTGAATCCAACTTTTGTTTTTTCAATAGGAAGAGGGTCATTTGACACATCAAACTTATTGGGAATTTCACAAGAAAAACAATGGTGTGCTTGGTTTTAACGTAACTTTATTCTTTCATGAGTTATTTACAAGTTTATGACCACTTACAAAATGTGTTCAATGTGCTGCCCATTGTGTTGGATTGTCAATGCAACCCTTTTCTCCCACTCTTAACACACTGATAGCAACACCGCAGGAGAAATGCTAGCACAGGCTTCCAGTATCCGTAGTTTCAGGTGCTGCACATCTCGTATCATCTGAAGGCAATCGTCTATGCTGTGAAGATACGAGATGTGCAGCACCTGAAACTACGGATACTGGAAGCCTGTGCTAGCATTTCTCCTGCGGTGTTGCTATCAGTGTCTCTTCCTATTGAAAAAACAAAAGTTGGATTCAAAATGGTCGACTTCAAAATGGCCACCATGGTCACCACCCATCTTGAAAAGTTTCCCCCCTCACATATACTAATGTGCCACAAACAGGAAGTTAATATCACCAACCATTCCCATTTTATTAAGGTGTATCCATATAAATGGCCCACCCTGTATATATACATACATACACACGCTATGTACACATTAGAAATAACCAAAAAGTCACCATTTATGAACTATCTAGCCTAGAGTATACTGTATATTCTACAGGACAAAGTAAAAATGTTTCTCCCAACTCAGGGAACAGTAATGTTAATATCAACGCAATGTGCATAATATTGGCCTTTTTATTATTATTTTACTATTTTATATTCTCTATATTTTTGACTTTATACACATGGGGCATCATGGTGGCTCAGTGGTTAGCTCTTGTGCCTTGCAGCGCTGGAGTTTGTATGTTCTCGCTGTTCTAGCTGGGTTTTCTCCAGGTACTCTGGTTTCCTCCCACACTCCAAAGACATACTGATAGGGAACTTAGATTTTGAGGACAGTTGGATACTAATGTCTGTTCTGCGCTGTGGAATATAGCCCAGCTATATAAGTGCAGCTGTTAGGCACCTAGCCACCATTTCCTCCCTATCGACTGTGGTTTATATTTCTAGTTAATTTACTATTTGGTTACATGCTCATATTGCTTATACTTCAAAGTCCTCAAAGGGGACGGACTGCTATTGTGACCAACTGTGCTACAAAGGAACTGATTCACCGACCAGTATTACAAAATCTGACCTTTAAAAAATCATGCTTCTACTTAGTCATGCAAACCAGTTTTCTGTAAACTAGACCCCTATACAATGCTTGGTTTATCAATAACAAAATACCCACCAAACATTCATTAAATATATCTTTATATTATAAAAGGCAATATAAGCTAAAGTGGGCCATAATATTGAATAATACAATCTTTCAACAGTAAAATGCTAATCCAATACAACAGTAATCAAAGTCAACCAGACTGAATCATAATTCAATCACAATTAAATAGTACAGCATTCCTAAGTAACTATATTTCTAACATTAAGCAGTATATTTAATGCATAACTATAAAATAAAGAGCAATTGCCGCATTATTAAAAAAAACACGGTGCAGATCAGATTGAGATACAATATAAATGATATAATCCTCCATCAATCTCACCACATAAAGTGAAAGTGATGATTAAATACTGACCAGACTGAATCCTAATGTCAGGTAAAGTAGTCCTCCTAAAGTTCTATGCGTTTCGCTCACGGCTTCCTTGAGAGGTATTAAATGTTAACAAAAGGTGGGAGCTCTGTATAGGCATCCGATCAATAGTAATAGTGTTGAGCAAATCTAAGCATTTGAAGTGGAATTAGATCAGAAGTTTAGGAAAAATTTAATTTGCCGCGAATCTGAATTTCCTCATGCTTTGTGGTAACAAATATATATTTTTTTAAATGGCTTAGGAAGAGACGTGGAAAGCGCTTACACGCTAGTGACAGTTTTGCAGATAGCTATTAATAAAAGAATATTGGATAGGGAGAGTGCAGAGACAGTGTAGGCATGGTGCAGGTAGAATGAAGGGACAGTGTAGGTACAGTGCAGGGAAAATGTAGGGAGAGTAATTAGAGACTGTAAGGAGAGCATAGGGAGAAAGCAGGGATAGTGCAGGTGCAGATTGAGTGTAATCGCCATGTGCATCTTGTTAAACTGCTGCCACAATCCCAGTTAATTTGTTAGTTTATACATAGAATTACTGTGGCAAAAATGTTACTGTAGCCAGCACAAGTAGCAGCAGAAGAAGGGGTGGTGGTAGCAGCAGCCGCAGCAACAGGCCAGAGTCATCCAGCAGTCGTGTTTTGACCAACAATCCAGCTGTAATGGTTTACTCGCTCTTCACAGACTACCTGTGAGAAACACACTAGCAGTGCACAGAGGGAAATTGCCATACTCGCCAGTCACTGGGGGACATTAGAGTGGCGGTATACAGGATGTGTGGGCAGAAGGTGAGGTGCAGCTAGGGTGTTAATGATGGCATGACAGCTCTGCGTCAACACATGGAGGATCACCATAAATTGGGGTGGGAAACCTGTGCCACTCATTTAGTGTTAAAGCCTGATGCAGCAACCTCTGCATCTCCCACTGGCCCACTGGCCCACACCCCCTCTCCAGCAGTCAGGGCTCATCAACACCAGCAGAAGGAAGAATTACTGTGGCAAAAATGTTACTGTAGCCAGCACAAGTAGCAGCAGAAGAAGGGGTGGTGGTAGCAGCAGCCGCAGCAACAGGCCAGAGTCATCCAGCAGTCGTGTTTTGACCAACAATCCAGCTGTAATGGTTTACTCGCTCTTCACAGACTACCTGTGAGAAACACACTAGCAGTGCACAAAGGGAAATTGCCATACTCGCCAGTCGCTGGGGGACATTAGAGTGGCGGTATACAGGATGTGTGGGCAGAAGGTGAGGTGCAGCTAGGGTGTTAATGATGGCATGACAGCTCTGCGTCAACACATGGAGGATCACCATAAATTGGGGTGGGAAACCTGTGCCACTCATTTAGTGTTACAGCCTGATGCAGCAACCTCTGCATTTCCCACTGGCCCACACCCCCTCTCCAGCAGTCAGGGCTCATCAACACCAGCAGAAGGAAGCTATCGTTCCTTCCCATCGACTTTAATGTCGTCTATTGCTCCTGATGCTTCTCTTCCTCCTCCTCATTTTGACTTGTTTTGACAGAAATTGATCATAGGTGATTGCCAAAAGACAACAGTATGCATGCACTCTTCGCAGAAGCTTAACATGCACTTGGCCAAGTTACTGATACTACAGTCCCTCCCTTTCCATGTAGTTGACTATGGAAGTAGTATGTAGTAGAATATGGAAATCATTCTGTTTTTATGCATCCCTTAGGAAAACCAGGTCTCAATGATGACCATTCTCATCTATTATTGGCTTTACTTCTTCCATATTATCCTTTGCAGTCTCCATGTCCAAGAAAAGTCAGAAAGATGCAGAGAGAGGAGGAGTTGGATATTCCTGATGACATATCATCGGTATTAGATGATGTGGAAAAAAGTGGAAAAGCAGATGGCAGAAGAAGGGTTCTTTGACGTGTCTTCATTGTTTGTGTTGCTTTCAGAACATTTAAAATAGGGCCCATTTTTGGTTTTCCATTTTCGTTATTTTTCCTCCCAGCGTTCCAATAACCATAACCTTTTTTCATTTTCCATTCATATAGCATTATGAGGGCTTATTTTTGGTGGGAGTATTACTATTGGAAAATGGGAAAAAATTATTTGTGGGGTTAAACTGAAAAAAATACATATGTATATTCTGACTATTCCGGTTTTTAAATCACGACATTCACTGTGCGCTAAAAATTACATACTGTAACATTCTTATTCTGTGGCTTAATACAAATATGGCCTGTATATATATTTTTTTTGTTTTACTACTAAAAAAATAAAAACCTTTGAAAAAAAAATTTTGCATCACCATTTTCTGACAGTCAGAACTTTTTTCTATTTCGGTCTACAGAGTATGAGGTCTTGTCTTTTGCTGGACGAAATTTTGATTTTATTGGTATAATTTTTGTGATACGTACAACTTTTTGATCACTGTTATAAAAATTTTGGGGAGGTGGCAAAAAAACTGCGAATCTTGTGTTTTAATTTTTTTTTTCCATTATAGCAATCAGTGCACAGGATATTTTTATTAATATTTTAATAGCTCAGATATTTTAGATTCCTAATATGTTTTTTTGTTTATTTATTTTTATATGTAAAATAGGGTGATTTAACCCCTTCAACCCCGGGCCTGTTTTCACCTTCCTGCCCAGGCCATTTTTTGCAAATCTGACATGTGTCACTTTATGTGGTGATAACTTTAAAACGCTTTTACTTATACAGGCCATTCTGAGATTGTTTTCTCGTCACATATTGTACTTCATGACAGTGGTAAAAATAAGTTAAAAAAAACATTTTTATTCATAAAAAAATACAAATTTCCAAATTTCAATTTCTCTACTTTTATAATAAATAGTAATACCTTCAAAAATAGTAATTACTTTACATTCCCCATATGTCGTCTTCCTGTATGGATCATTTTGAAAATTACATTTTATTTTTTGGGGACGTTAGAAGGATTAGAAGTATGGAAGCAAATCTTGAAATTCTGCTTCCCGACCGCCTAACGCAGGATTGCGTTCCGGCGGCGGTCGATTCATTCCTCCTGGACGCGCCGGCGCGTCATCTCGCGAGACGCGAGATGACGCTCACAGCCGGCCCGCGCATGCTCATCGCGGGCCTGCAAAAGTTAAAGGACAAGTTCGTCATCAGCCTGCCAGCCAATGATCGTCGCTGGCAGGCTGCTGATTTTCAAAAAAAACAAATCACAAGCCGGTTAACACATTATATTTATAAATATAATGTGTTAAATGGCTTCTGTGCTCCTCTGCTGGTCCTTTTCGTCGGTTGGTCCCAGCAGAGGAGCACACATCACTGTGAGTACACACCAAACACTTCACTTAGCCCCAGATCACCCCCCATCACCCCAATTAACCCCTTGATCATCCCTTGATCGCCCCTGTCAATCACCTAGTGAAAGGGAAAAAAGTGATCATTGTAAACTGTCACTTTTTTTTCCCACTGGTATTGACTGTTAGGTTTTAGGATAGTTTAGGCCCCTTGGTTAGGTAGTTAGCGATCGTTTAGCGCCCAGCCCACCGCACCCCAGTCACTGATTCGCTGATTAGCGTATCGCTAATCAGCATTTGTACTTTTATAGTATCTGTAAGTGATCAGAACTGATCACATTCAGATCTATAATAGTATTAGTGTCACCTTAGTTCGCCCTTCACCCAAAACGCAGTGTTTGCCCGATCAGGCCTGATCGGTCGCCCACACGTGCGTTCACCCACGCCCGCCCCGCCGCAGTGACAAAAATGTATTATTTTTTATCACTGCACAATCACTTTACAAGCGCTGCGGCGATAAAAAAATCTGTTTTGATATTTTTTATCAATCACAGCGACCTCCGGTACTTCGCTAGCCTCCTATTTGTAAGACAGGCTTGCTTTTTTTCTTGGGTAGTCTCAGGGAATACCCCCTAAATTTAGTTGACCAAATGGCAAACAAGGGGTATTCTTCTGAAGAGGCCTACAGGATTCTGACCCAGTCGGATGAGGAATGGGAAAGCTCATCTGCCGAATCTAGCGGGTCAGAATATGAACCTGTAGAAAGCAGTGGCAGTCTGACCCAAAGTTCGGACGAGGAGGTTGAGGTCCCTGATAGCACCAGGTGTACCAGGCCCCGTGTTGCTAGACCACAGGTTGCGCAGGATCCGCTTCAAGGGCAGCAGAATGGGGCTGGCGCTGTTGGATTACGTGGTGAGGCATACACCAGCAGCGCAGCCCATCCTGGACCTAGTACCAGCACTGCCGTACAACATGGTGAAATGGCGAGCACCAGAAGGGCAATTGAAGCTGGTACGGTGGCACGTGCATTAGTTCCCCCGTCGCAGCCACCGCACAGACAGGCCCGTAGAGTCCCTGAGGTGCTGGCAAACCCTGATTGGCAGCCCCCAACTTCAGCTGCAACAATAGTTCCCCCTTTCGCTGCCCAGTCTGGAGTTCGGGTTGAGACAGCTCAGATAGGTTCGGCACTGGGATTTTTTGAGCTGTTCTTGACTGCGGAGCTCTTGGACTTAGTCGTGTCAGAAACAAATCGGTATGCCACTCAATTTATAGCCGCCAACCCGGGAAGCTTTTATGCCCAGTCTTTCCGGTGGAAACCCGTCCAAGTTTCCGAATCAAATTTTTTTCTGGGCCTTCTCCTCAACATGGGTCTGACAAAAAAAAAGCATGAATTGTGGTCATATTGGTCCACGAACCCAATTCATCACCTGCCCTTGTTCTCTGCTGCCATGTCCAGGACACGATTTGAGACCATCCTGCGTTTCCTGCACCTCTCGTCCCAGAGGCCACCCAGCTTTTGACCGGCTCCACAAAATTTGGCCCCTCATAGACCACTTCAACACCAAATTTGCAGATTTGTATACCCCTGAGCAAAACATCTGCGTAGACGAGTCCCTTATACATTTTACCGGGCGCCTTGGCTTCAAACAATACATCCCAAGCAAGCGCGCCCGGTATGGGGTCAAATTGTATAAGCTCTGTGAAAGAGCCACAGGCTATACCCACAAATTTCGGATCTATGAGGGTAAAGATCAGACACTGGAGCCGGTCGGTTGCCCTGACTACCTGGGGAGCAGTGGGAAGACAGTCTGGGACTTGGTGTCACCCTTATTTGTCAAGGGGTACCATCTTTATGTGGACAATTTTTACACAAGTGTGCCCCTCTTCAGGCATTTGTTCCTAGAACAGATTAACTGCTGTGGCACCGCGCGACCTAGTTGCCGGGGCTTCCCCCAACGGTTCGTTACCACCCGTCTTGCAAGGGGGGAGAGGGCTGCCTTGTGTAACGAAGAACTGCTTGCGGTGAAATGGAGAGACAAGCGTGACGTTTACATGCTCTCCTCCATTCACGCAGACACGACAATACAAATAGGACGGGCAACCAGTGTCATTGAAAAGCCCCTCTCAGTCCACTACTATAACCTTCACATGGGAGGGGTGGATTTCAATGACCAGATGTTGGCTCCTTATTTAGTTTCCCGACGCACCAGACGCTGGTATAAGAAGGTGTCTGTATATTTGATTCAATTGGCTGCATATAATAGTTTTGTTCTCTACAGTAAGGCTGGGAGAACAGGATCCTTCTTCAAATTTCAGGAAGAGATCATCGAGAACCTCCTGTATCCAGGAGGTTCCGTGGCCCTATCCACCAGTGTAGTGAGCCGTCTACACGAGCGGCATTTCCCCAATGTCGTTGCCGGTATCTCAACCCAACCGTCACCCCGAAAAAGATGTTGTGTCTGTAGCAGGAGTGGAATAAGGCGTGACACCCGCTATTTCTGTCCTGACTGCCCTGACCACCCTGCCCTATGCTCAGGGGAGTGTTTCCGGAAGTACCACACACAGGTACACTTAGCATAGGGATTGCGTTTCACAGGACAGGCACACAGGGCTATTAGGGCCCTTTCACTCACAGCTGCTGCAAACCTCTCCTTTCACCTGGGACAAAGTGCATAATGTACTTCGCCACATCTTTGGGCGATTTGCGCTTTGCACATTGTCCCAGGGGAAGGAGATGTTTGTCCTATAAAAGGTAAAAAAAAAAAAAAAAAACACCGGTAAGCAAAAAAGTTAATGTTCTGTTCAAAAAGTTAAAGTTTATATGTTCCGTTCAAATGTTATTATAGAGTTAATAAAGTTATTGCGTTGCGGCCTGGTTTTTTCTTTTCTTTTTTGTTTTGTTTTTTTACCTTCTAGGTGGACCAACCGATCAACCAGCTGCAGCACTGATGTGCATTCTGACAGAAGCATTGCGCTGCTGTCAGATTACACAAAAGTCGGTGTATGCGGCGCTGCAAGACGAGATTTCTCCTCTGCAGTAAAAGATACGTTTGCCGAGGCTTATGAGCTGAGGGGGAGGTGGTGTTCATATACTTTGGCAAACACTTTGTATATAAAAAAAAATAAAAAATCCCGGCAATGATTTATTCATCCACATCGATTGATGTGAATGGAGAAATCGGGTTTGCCAGGGCATACGGGCTGAGTGGGTTTGGATGTTGGGCGGAGCTCCTATGTCCTGGCAGACGCCTTTCCCCTCCTTTTTTTTTTTTGGCAGAGATTTTTTCATCCACATTGATCAATGCGAATGAATAAATCTGTGCCGTTCATTTTTTCTTTCAGCCCAGAGGCTGAACGAAAAAAATATATATCATTACCCGTATGCTCAATATAAGGAGAATAGCAAAAACTCCTAATGCTGGCCATACATGTAATGATTGCGGAGACCCTCAAATGCCAGGGCAGTACAAACACCCCACAAATGACCCCATTTTGGAAAGAAGACACCCCAAGGTATTCGCTGAGGGGCATATTGAGTCCATGAAAGATTTAAATTTTTGTCCCAAGTTAGCGGAAAGGGAGACTTTGTGAGAAAAAAACAAAAAAAAAATCAATTACCGCTAACTTGTGCAAAAAAAAAAAAATCTTCTATGAACTCGCCATGCCCCTCATGGAATACCTTGGGGTGTCTTCTTTCCAAAATGGGGTCACATGTGGGGTATTTTTACTGCCCTGGCTTTTTAGGGGCCCTAAAGCCTCTGGGATCCAAATGTCTAAAAATGCCCTCCTAAAAGGAATTTGGGCCCCTTTGCGCATCTAGGCTGCAAAAAAGTGTCACACATGTGGTATCGCCGTACTCAGGAGAAGTTGGGCAATGTGTTTTGGGGTGTCATTTTACATATACCCATGCTGGGTGAGATAAATATCTCGGTCAAATGCCAACTTTGTATAAAAAGTGAGTTCATGGAAGTTTTTATTTTTTGTCACAAGTTAGTGGAATATGAGATTTTGTAAGGGAAAAAAATAAAAATAAAAAATAATCATTTTCCGCTAACTTGTGACAAAAAATAAAAACTTCCATGAACTCACTATGCCCATCACAGAATACCTTGGGTGTCTTCTTTCCAAAATGGGGTCACTTGTGGGGTAGTTATACTGCCCTGGCATTTTAGGGGCCCTAATGCGTGAGAAGTAGTTTGAAATCAAAATGTGTAAAAAATGCACTGTGAAATCCTAAAGGTGCTCTTTGGAATGCGGGCCCCTTTGCCCACCTAGGCTGCAAAAAAGTGTCACACATGTGGTATCGCCGTACTAAGGAGAAGTTGGGCAATGTGTTTTGGGGTGTCTTTTTACATATACCCATGCTGGGTGAGAGAAATATCTCGGCCAAAGACAACTTTTCTCATTTTTTTATACAAAGTTGGCATTTGACCGAGATATTTATCTCACACTCATTTATCTTTTTTTTTTCTTACAAAGTCTCATATTCCACTAACTTGTGACAAAAAATAAAAACTTCCATGAACTCACCATGCCCATCAGCGAATACCTTAGGGTGTCTACTTTCCAAAATGGGGTCATTTGTGGGGGTTTTCTACTGTCTGGGCATTGTAGAACCTCAGGAAACATGACAGGTGCTCAGAAAGTCAGAGCTGCTTCAAAAAGCGGAAATTCATATTTTTGTACCATAGTTTGTAAACGCTATAACTTTTACCCAAACCATTTTTTTTTTTTACCCAAACATTTTTTTTTTATCAAAGACATGTAGAACAATAAATTAAGAGAAAAATTTATATATAGAAGTCTTTTTTTTAAAAAATTTTACAACTGAAAGTGAAATTACATATAATTTTTATTGCTCTATATTACGTTTTTTGTGAGGCAAGGTAACAAAAAATTTACTGTTTTGGC
This sequence comes from Bufo bufo, assembly GCF_905171765.1. NCBI lineage: Eukaryota > Metazoa > Chordata > Amphibia > Anura > Bufonidae > Bufo > Bufo bufo. Next base: position 352,355,998 of record NC_053394.1, read on the forward strand.
ACCGGTTTTTTTATTTTTTTTCACGGTGTTCACCTGAGTGGTTAGGTCATGTGATGTTTTGTAAACTTTTTTATTTTTTTCACTTTAGCACAATAATAGCAGTTTTAAAGCAAAAAATAATCATATTTTTGTGTCTCCATAGTCTGAGAGCCATAGCCTTTTTATTTTTTGACCAATTCTCTTAGGTAGGGTCTCATTTTTTGCGGGATGAGGTGACGGTCTGATTGGTACTATTTTGGGGGGCATACGCCTTTTTGATCACTTTCTGTTGCAATTTTTGTGATGTAATGTGACAAAAATAGCTTTTTTTTACACTGTTTTTTTTTTTATGGTTAGGTCATGTAATATTTTTATAGAGCTGGTTGTTACGGACGTGGCGATACCTAATATGTATATTTATATCATGTCTTTCACTTTAGCACAATAATAGCAGTTTTGAAACAAAAAAAATATGTTTTAGTGTCTCTATGTTCTGAGAGCTATAGTTTTTTTTTTGGGCGATTGTCTTAGGTAGGGGCTCATTTTTTGCGAGATGAGGTGACAGTTTTATTGATACCATTTTGGGGGGCATACGCCTTTTTGATCGCTTGGTGTTGCACTTTTTGTGATGTAAGGTGACAAAAATGGAATTTTTTTACACAGTTTTCATTTTTATTTTTTTATGGTGTTTATCGGACAGGGTGGATCATGTGATATATTTAAAGAGCCGGTTATTACGGACGCGGAGATACCTAATGTGTGGGTTTTGTTTTTTTTCTTCAGTTTTTTATTATAAAATAAGGGGAAAGGGGCGTTTTTTTTTCTTTTTTACTTTATTAATTTTATTACTTTACTTTTTTTATGACATTCACTTTTGGGGGTCTGATCCCCTCTGCAATGCATTACAATACATCTGTATTGTAATGCATTTGCCTGTTAGTGTATGACACCGAGTCATACACTAACAGGTTGCCTAGGAGACCCAGCCTGAGGCTGGATCTCCTCGGCTCCCGTAGAATGCAGTTCCCGATGCCGTGCAAGGCATCGGGCTGCCTGGTGTCGCATCGGGTCCCCGCCACAGCAGCTCGGGGACTCGATGCTCTCCCTCACCCGACACAAACCTCTTCTATGTCGCGGTCAGCACCCCGGTTCTTCGTCTCGCTAAATTTTTATTTAAAATCCGAGATCTCGCGAGACGAAGAACCGGGGTGCGCCGAGTCAACAACGGAGAGCGGCGAAGACAGAAGGAGAACCCCGGAGAGTTGAGAAGACCCCCCGGATAGCGGAGAAGACCCGTCGGGATAGCGGAAGAAGAAGAGCCCCCCCTGGTAAAAGAGCTAATAAAGAAGACAGGGGGCGGCCTCCGGAGCAGAAAAATAAAATATTTTAATACACTGTGTGGTTTATTTGTGTTTTTACCACTTTTCTTGCAGGTGAATGGGTAGGGGTACGATGTACCCCATACTCATTCACTTAGGGTGGGGGGCCGGTATCTGGGGGCCCCCTTATTAAAGGGGGCTCCCAGATTCCGATAAGCCTCCCGCCCGCATACCCCGACAACCAACGGCCAGGGTTGTCGGGAAGGGGCCCTGTCCTCATCAACATGGGGACAGGGTGCTCTGAGGTGGGGGGGCCGCAGTGCGCCCCCTGCCCCAGAGCACCCAACCCCCCCATGTTGAGGGCATGCAGCCTGGTACGGCTCAGGAGGGGGGGGGGGCGCTCGCTCGTCCCCACTCCCTTCCTGGCTGGCCGGGTAGCGTGCTTTGGATACGGGTCTGGTATGGATTGTAGGGGGACCCCCTACGCCGTTTTTTTCGGCGTAGGGGGGGCTCTCCTTACAACCCATAACAGACCTAAGGGCCCGGTATGCTCCTGAGGGGGGGACCCATGCCGGATTTTTATTTAAAATCCGGCGGGGACTTCCCCCTCAGGATTCATAACAAACGCCGCACACGTGTAGAATTGGCGGGAATCCAAGTCGGATCTCCCGTCACTTCTATGACGCGCTTGCTGGGATGTGCTGTCACTATTCCAGTGAGTGCGAGATCTCGGCACCATGTCGCCGAGTATCAGCGCGACGCTGTCGTGCTAAAAGCACAATATCACAAACACCTACTGTACCTGCCACAGCCTTGCTGACTGGATCCCTGTGCAAACAGGAATCCAGATCCATAAGCTGCACTAAACAACATAGGAAAATCCCAACAGACCATCAAATAGACATCACACATAAAGATGAACATAAACTTAATGTGACATTATATTTATGAACCACAAGGGTGGCTCTCACTGGCAGTTGGTAAACACAGGAGGCTGCTCCAGCTAAGCATGGCTGAAGCAACCTACTGAGCCATGCCAAACACCAAGGCTATATAGGCCAAAGTGGCCACACCCACACAATCAGACACACCCCGTGACTCATACACACAGAAAGGGAGTTAACCCTTCCAAAACCACAGGGAAGGGAAAACACCAACTTAAAGGGGAAGTGTCAAAACTAAAGTCAAACTGTGGCTGTTGCCGCAGGCAACGACATGGGTGGCTACCATGTCCTGGGAGTCAGCCCGAAGGCCGGGACACTGCCACCACATGTACACACTATACAAAACGTTGCTGCCACGGACAACCACAGTGAAGGGAAGATGTAAGTGCACACCACACATAAGACAGTGTGCACACAGACATACATATCACACGAAACCGCATGCATAACATAGCAAGCTGCCACGTACATACTGTTGCCAGCGGCAACCACAGGTGAGGCAAATACCACAGCCCTCACCTGTGATTGACAACCAAACTAAACCGCTGACAACCGCATGCGGTTCAGGAGTCACGGTCATAGCCATGGCCGTGACACTAATAGAGACCTATTAGTTCAACAGGATTTTGACACGCTCCTTGCTGAGCTGTGCCTCATGCACAGTGCAGCAGAGAGGTTACCGTGGCCATGGGAAGCTTCAAAAGCGCCATGGTGGCCCCTGCAATTTCTCTGTGGGGACTCTGATGGGAAGGTAGAGGGAGCAGCATCCCTCAGCCTTACCTCAAACATGCCACAATCAGTATTGATTAAATGACAGGGTTTGGCGGGAGCGCCATTCTCCGTCATTGTGGCCGGTTGTCTGCTGTATGATACAGCCAGCATATTCCCTCAGCCACCATGATATTTATCGCAATTACATTTATTGCAATTTGGGACTAATTAATTCGTAACTAATCAAATTTCTTGTCGAAGTTTGTCAAATCTGCTGGATCGAATTTTTCAAAACTTCGCTTATCTCTAGTAATAAGTTATACCTGCTACTTACATGGCACTTGGATAATATACAAACGCCACAGTGCCCAAGAGCAGTAAAACAAGAAGTACGTGATTTGCACAGTTTGTGTTACACAAGCACACCTGGCCATGGAGAGCGATGATGTTGGTATGCTGCCAAGCACACAGCATCCATCATCTTAAGAGGGAAATTGCCATCATTATAGTAAATCAATAGAGATATTAATTAAATAATTCTACATATCAATGGAATAGAAATCTATCCTTAATAATAATTTAACTATTTTATTCTTTCAGGAGGTTATCTTACATTATTGTGCAAAGAATAGGACATTTTAAATGAAGTATTATTGCAATTTACGAGCAATAACAATATTGTTTGTTTTTTATGTTCAATACATGTACGGCGCTGGAGCGAAGTGCAAACATGGCGTCCGCTCACGCGTGCTGCGAGCATTATGGCTGTCGATTCTCCGCTGTTTCAAACAGCAGAGACCCGCGGCTAATGACAGTGACCGGCAATATTGCTGATCGCAGTCATTAAAGCCTTTAGATGTTGTGATCAAGTGTGATCACGGCATCTAAAGGGTGAAAAAAATGGAAGCTCGCATTTCCAGGCTTCTTACCAGCATCCTCTGCAGCCAATGAGGATACTGGTAATTGATTTCAATACCCTGGGTCTCTCTGAAGAGACCCAGGGTATTGAAGCTGCAATTCGTATTTTGGCAGCAGGTGGCAGGCCAACATAAGAAATGAGCAATTCTGCTCAAATAATGGGTATATGTGTATGGAAAAATAAAAAAAAAGTTATGGCTCAAGAAACATAGGGAAGAAAAATGAAAACAAAAAAAACTCTAGTATCCTAAGGGTTAAAGGGAGCCTGTCAATTGGTTTGCGGCAGTAAATCACCAGCATGCCATTAAGCAACTGGGGTTTAGGGTCCCAAACCTGCCCATAGCAAACCCAGCCATCCCTGCCACGAATAGTAAAGGAAAATCAATAAATCAAATACATTTAGGGAACACTTAAGAATCACAGTAAACCCCCAAGTCACGTACACTTCAGAGTTATCAATATGTCCAGATAGAAGGCATAAGAAATTGTTAATTTAATCTGCTTTGGTGGAAATGAAAGCAGCAACAGGTACACTGGAGATTTAACAGCAAGACAGCCCTCAAACATGGAATGGTTTTGCAAGTGGTGATGTCACGGTCCCTTCTGTGACAGATGTCAGGAGATCAAGGAGACTGGCGGAGCGTGAAGGAATCTAACAGCCTCTTTGATTACTCTTTATTCATTATTTGTTTGTGACCTCATCCCCTGTTTCAGGTGTAGCTTAGTACTCATTACTCTACTCTATTTAGTGTTGCCCCACCCTTCTGACTGTGCGGTAGATAGCTTAATTTGGTTTTGGCAAAGCTGGTGTGAGGTCATCTCTGGTGTTCCTGCTCATCCACCACTACAGAAGTTAAGTGTCGCGTTTGTTCGTGTTTTGTTTTCCCTTCATTGCTTGTTGTTACTATGCCTCAGGGAGATACCTGTTCCTTCATCGGGGAAGGAACGGGTCCCAGGTTCTAGGGTATGATCATTTCTACCTTCAAGGGGTGCCCATACGGTTAGGAGTCAGGGCCAGGAGTAGGGTTACTAGGAGGTGACCTTTTCCTTTTCCTAACGTTGAGGCCTAGTGGCTTTCCCTTTCTCTCCTGGTTGTCAGTTTGGTGTTTCCTCTTATACCTCATCCGTGACAGGTGACCACAGACTATTACCTTCTCTATGTCCTTTGTGACTGATTCTTCTCCAGTTTTGTTTTTTTAGTTAGTGCTCTTGTAACATGGTAACATGGTAGCATGAGGTGGTACCTACAGCCCAATCAGGTTGCATGGGTAGCCCTGCTCCTCAAGGATTGCACATCCATACGTGCCATCCACAACAGACCAGCACTATGCAGCTTGTTTGGCATTTGCTAGAGAACACCAGAATTGACAGGTCCACTTTTGGCACCCTGTTCTCTACACAAATAAGAGCAGGTTTTACACTGAACACCTGTGACAGACAGGAAAGAGTCTAAAGATGCAATGGTGAACATTTTGCTGCCTTCAATATCATCCAGCATGACTGGTTTTGCAGTGGGTCAGTGATGGTCTGGCGAGGCATATCATTGGAGAGTTGCACAAACCTAAATTTGTTAGTCAATGGTACCCTGACTACTGTTAGGTACCAAATGAAATCCTCAGTGTCAGACTTTATGCTACTGCAGTGGGTCCTGGTTTCCCCTACTGGAGCAGGGCAATGTCTGCCCTCATGTCGCAAGTTTGTGTAGGAAGTTCCTGGATGAGGAAGGCATTGACTAGCCCTCCAGAGCCAAATCCAATTGAGAACCAATTGGACATTCTATGCTAGTGCATCTAACACCAGCAAGTAGCTTCACAGACTGTCCTGAAGCTAACTGATGCCCTAATCCAGGTTATGGAGGAGATCCTACAGGATACCATCAGGACCATGCCCACATGTTGTCGGGAGGCACCTGGGGACCATATCCACTACTGAGTTGCATTAAGAGTAGCTGTGATCAAATTCATGCAAATTTTCAAATTGGATCTGGCTGTGGTTGGAATTTTTTAGGGAAAGTTTTCATCGCAGTTTCATTTTCCGTTCTTCTGATCCGTCAGAAGAACAGAAAAAATAAATAAAAACAGGATCCTGTAAAAAAATTAAAACGGATCCTGTGCATCAGTTTTTTCCCTACCACCTGGATGCCGCCGTGTATTTTTAATATTGCAACACTGTATAATTGTTTGTTGCGTATTGTATGGTGTAATCGCTGACTACATCTGATGAGGTGACACTCTTGAAACTACAAATTTTGTGCCTATTGCCACTTCTCCTCGTGGTCGAGTCTACACCTTCTCACTTCCCGAGACCCAAGCTATGTCTGAGTACATTAAGGAAAATCTCGAGACAGGGTTTATCTGGAAATCTACTTCACCAGCCGGTGCCGGGTTCTTCTTTGTGAAAAAAAAAAGATGGATCCTTCCATCCCTGTATTGACTATCGTGGTCTGAATAAAGTCACAATCAAAAACTGATACCCTCTACCGCTAATCTCAGAACTCTTCGACAGGATCCGGGGAGCTAAGGTCTTTACTAAATTTGACCTGTGCGGCGCATATAATCTTATCTGCATTTGAAAGAGCGATGAGTGGAAGACTGCTTTTAACACTCATGACAGACACTACGAGTATCTCGTCATGCCCTTCGGTCTGTGCAATGCTCCCGCAGTATTCCAGGAGTTTGTGAACGACATCTTCCGGGATCTGCTTTATGTCTGCATAATAGTGTATCTGGACGATATACAGGCCACTGGGGGAAGGCAGGATAAATAGCCTCACTAACGATGAAACCCAGTACATCTGAGGGAAGGACATGTGCAGCCAGTCTGACAGATCTCCGCACATTCACAGGGCAAGGCGTGACAGTACTCCCCCCTTCTACGGTGACCTCTGGACACCCCGGACCAACCTTATCTGTGTGTGCCCTGTGAAAGGCCCTCACCAGATGGCTAGCACTGACATCAGCAGCCGGAACCCACATTCTTTCCTCGGGACCGTATCCCTTCCAGTGCACCAGGTACTGGAGGGAACCCCGAAGAACACGTGAGTCGAGAATGTTAGAGATTTCAAACTCCAAATTTCCATCCACCAGGACAGGGGAAGGTGGCAATAGAGATGGTTCCACAGGTTCCATATATTTCTTTAATAAAGACCTGTGAAACACATTATAAATTTTCCAGGTCTGCGGAAGATCCAGACGCAACGCCACCGGGTTGACAATCGCAGAGATTTTGTAAGGGCCAATAAATCTTGGACCCAATTTCCAAGATGGTACCTTCAGTTTAATGTTTCTAGTGGACAACCACACCGAATCACCCATACACAGGTCTGGACTAGTCATACGTCTCCTGTCAGCCATCCGTTTATATCTTTCACCCATCTTTTCCAAATTAACTTGGATCTTCCGCCAGATAGATGACAAGGCAGACGAGAATCTCTCCTCTTCTGGCATCCCAGAAGATCCAGTCCCAGAAAAAGTACCAAACTGTGGGTGAAAACCATATGAGCCAAAAAATGGCGACTTATCAGTGGACCCCTGTCTACGGTTATTCAAGGCAAACTCGGCTAGAGGCAAGAACGAGGACCAGTCATCCTGGTTCTCAGCAACAAAACACCTCAAATAGGTCTCCAGGTTTTGGTTAGTGCGCTCTGTCTGATCATTCGACTGGGGATGAAAAGCCGAGGAAAAAGACAGTTGAATTCCCAGGTGAGAGCAGAACACCCTCCAAAACCTGGAAACAAATTGTGTCCCTCTATCAGACACCACATCAGAGGGAATGCCATGTAGTTTCACAATGTTATCGACAAAAACCTGAGCAAGAGTCTTGGCATTGGGAAAGCTAGGCAACGGTACAAAGTGGGCCATCTTACTGAGGCAGTCCACTACCACCAAAATGACAGTTTTCCCAGAGGAACACAGTAAATCGGTAATAAAGTCCATGGACAAATGCGTCCAAGGACGAGACGGGATGGAAAAAGGAAGAAGGGGTCCTGAAGGCCGAGTGTGAGCCACCTTGACGCGTGCACAGGTCTCACAAGCTGTCACATAACCCTCTACACTCTTGCGCAACTCTGGCCACCAGAATCTCCGGGAAATAAGATCTATGGTGGATTTGCTTCCAGGATGTAAGGACTGTATCATGATGTTCCTTGAACACCTTGTATCGCAGTTTAGCAGGAACAAACAACTTGTCTGGAGGACAAGAATCAGGAGCCTTCTCCTGGGCCCCTAACACCTCTATCTCCAACTCGGGGTACAGAGCGGAAACCACCACCCCATCAGCCAAAATCATAGCGGGATCCTCCGAATCACTCCCCCCAGGAAAACTACGTGACAAAGCATCTGCCTTAACGTTTTTAACCCCAGGGCGAAAGGTGACCACAAAATTGAACCTAGTAAAAAACAGTGACCACCTTGCCTGTCTAGGATTCAGGCGCTTAACAGACTGCAAGTAAGCCAAATTCTTATGGTTAGTATATACCGTAATAGGATGAGTAGCCCCCTCCAACCAATGATGCCATTCCTCAAAGGCCAATTTAATGGCCAGCAACTCTCCAACATCATAATTTCTTTCAGCGGCCGAGAGCTTTCTGAAGAAAAAAGCACACGGACGCCATTTGCTAGGGGATGGACCCTGCGACAGAACTGCTCCGACCCCCACTCCTGATGCATCAACCTCCAGGATAAATGGCTGAGACACATCAGGTTGCTTCAGAATGGGAGCAGACGCAAAACATTTCTTAATAGCAGAAAAGGCATGTAATGCCTCATCCGACCAGACAGAAAAGTCGGCGCCTTTTTTAGTCATATCAGTCAAAGGTTTTACAATGGTGGAAAAATTCAAGATTAATTTTCTGTAGTAATTGGTAAAATCCAAAAACCACATCAGAGCTTTCTGATTCTCAGGCCGGTCCCATTCCAGTACCACCCGGACCTTTTCGGGGTCCATACGAAAACCAGAGTCAGAAAGCAGGTATCATAAAAACAGTAGCTCCTGGACTGCAAATACACATTTTTCCAATTTTACATAAAATTTATTCTCCCGAAGGATCGACAACACCTGTCTCACGTGATCCTGATGGGTCTCCAAATCAGGTGAGTAAATTAGTATATCATCAAGGTAAACAACAATGAACCTTCCCACTAAATGATGGAAAATATCATTCACAAATCGCTGAAAGACCGCTGGCACATTAGTTAAACCAAAGGGCATGACAAGATTCTCGAAATGACCTTCGAGTGTATTGAAGGCCGTTTTCCACTCATCTCCTTCCTCGATTCTGATCAGATTATAAGCTCCTCTTAAATCCAGCTTGGGGAACACCTTGGCTCCGACAATTTGATCAAATAGATCAGAAATCAAAGGAAGGGGATACGGATCATGCACCGTAATTAGATTTAATTCCCGGAAATCTAAACATAGTCTAAGTGATCTAAACATACGAAAAATAAGCCGGCGGCCACAGGTGACTTAGATAGCCTAATATGTCCCTTTGCCAAACTCTCTGCAATATACTTCCGCATAGCTTCTCTTTCGGGTTGGGAAAGGTTGTATAGTCGAGATTTTGGCAGTTTAGCTCCAGGGATGAGATTGACCGGACAATCATATTCTCGATATGGAGGCAGCTCCTGGGCTCCACCCTCCGAGAATACGTGCGCAAAATCAGAGAGAAACTGAGGTAGGACCGTAGTTGACACCCCTGAGATAGAAGCACCAAGACAGTTGTCCGAACAAAATTCACTCCAGCTACTGATTTGTCTTGTTTGCCAGTCAATAGTAGGCTTTATAAACCAGAACCCAGAACCATCGGAGCAGGCAAGCCCTTCATAACAAAACAAGAAATGGACTCAACATGTGAATCACCCACCCTTAACTTAATGTCATGAACGATATGAGTCAGACACTGGTATCTCTTTATCTAAAGTGCTAGTTCTAAAAACCAAGATTTTGGAAGCACTGAAAATCAATAAGATTTACCCTCGAACCACTGTCAACAAATACCTCAAAATCACCATGTCAGGCAGGAGGAAACGGGTACTGCAGGGAGAATGTCTATTTGCTTGCTCAGACTCCCAATTCACACTACCAAGAGTCAGGGAAGTCATTTTTTTCTCTTTATGTGAATACCTCCATAGTTTTTCATTACCGCTTTGAGGTGTAAGAAAAGGACATGCACAAACAAAATGACCTTTTCCACAGAAGTAACATAGCTTATTCAACTTTAAAATCCCTATCACCTGAGCGAAAGGAAACCTGGCCCAACTGCATAGGCTCCTCTCCTGCCCCTGATTCAAGAGTCATCTTACCCCGGGAACTAGGTGGGACAGATCCACTTACAGACGGGACCCCCGGCCCTTTCTCTAAGACGTCTATCAAGCCGCACTGCCAAAGACATGGCCGTCTCCAATGAATCAGGATACTCATGAAAAGCAAGGGCATCTTTCAACCTCTCAGATAGCCCCTGACAAAACTGACTCCGGAGTGCAGGATCATTCCACCCCAAGTCAGTTGCCCATCTTCTAAATTCTGCACAATACGACTCCGCAGTATGTTCTCCCTGTAACAAACTGCGCAGCTTAGATTCAGCCATAGAGACGCGGTCTGGGTCACCATAAATCAAGCCCAAGGCTCTAAAAAAATTCATCCACCGACCGGAGGGATGGTGAACCGGTCGGCAGAGAAAAAGCCCCAGACTGCGCGTCCCCTTTGAGCAGAGATATAATGATCCCCACTCTTTGATTCTCGTCATCAGATGACATCAGCCGCAAGCGAAAATACAATCTGCAGGACTCCCTGAACCATATAAAGTAATCACCACCCCCTGAGAACCTATCAGGGAGAGCGACTTTAGGCTCTAAGCAGACCTGATCTCCTTTAACGGCACCAGACGCCAGAGCATTCTGACACTGTGCAACAGAACTGCGGAGATCAGCAACCTCCAGCGATAATCCCTGCATGTGATCAACCAAGGCATTCATAGCCTCCATTTCGCAAGCAGGCAGGAATATGACAGTTTTTTGGGCGGGTTATAATGTCACAACAGGTGGGTAAGCGGGGAAACAACCAAACACAGGGAAAACCAACAGAACATATGACTAGGCCCAAAAGCTAGGGAGAAAAGGGTCACCTCCTAGCGATCCCTAAAAGCTTTCCCTAGACTGCTGTGCCCATGTGCATACCCTTAGGGTGGATATGCACATGCCCTCGTGCCTAAATCTGAACACCCTGGACAAATCCTAAGCAGCAGGGAAAAGGGAAGAGGCAACCTGCTTCTTCCAACCAGGAAGAAGCAAGCGTCTCCCTAGAGACCTAGATAACACACACAAAGGGAAAGGAAGGAGAGGACATCTTGAGAAGAGCTGGTGCAGACGATCCACCACAAATCAAGAGCACCTAGAAAAGAACTATAACCCGCACAGACCACTGGGGGAAGAAGGGATAAATAGCCTCACTAACGATGAAACCCAGTACACCTGAGGGAAGGTGGATCCAGCTCAAATCCAAATAAAAACAAACCAAGAAGTCAGACATGTGCAGCCAGTCTGACAGATCTCCGCACATTCACAGGGCAAGGTGTGACACTTACATCTCCAATCTCCGCTCTTACTAGGAAAGGGGTGAATGCCAAGAACCGGACTCCAGAGGCCACCTTCATCCAATTAAAGAAGTCTGTTGCTTCCACACCGGTTCTGCGTCACCCTGATGTCTCCCGCCAATTCTTTCTAGAAGTGGACGCCTCCTCCATAGGGTTCTTCTTCTACAGAGAGGTTCAATGGGCAAGATGTTTACCTGTGGGTTCTCTTCTCTTCTCACCGGTTGAGAGGAATTACTGTATAGGAGACAGAACTTCTAGTCATAAAACTTGCCTTGGAGGAGTGGCGTTATCTGTTGGAGGGGGCCCAGCATCAGGTGAGAATATTCACGGATCACAAGAACCTCACATATCTGCAGACAGCCCAGCGTCTGAACCCTCGCCTAGCTAGGTGGGCTCTCTTCTTCTCTCATTTTAATTTCGAGTTGCACTTTCGCCCAGCTGAGAAAAACATCAAGGTGGATGATCTGTCTAGGTCATTTGATTTCACAGACCAGCAGGAGGAGCCCCAATTCATTGAAGATCCTGCTCACTTGATCACAGTGGCTCTTGTCCTGGTAAGAGACATTGCTCCCAGGATAACATTCATGCCATCTGCCAAAAGGAAACGTATCCTAACGTGGGGCAACAACTCCAAACTGGCCGGTCACACAGGAATTCGCAAGGCCACAGAACTGGCCCACATTATCTAAGGATGTGCGTGATTATGTCTCTGCCTGCACCATCTGTGCTCAGAATAAAATCTCCTGGAGCAAACCGCCTGGTCTGTTGTTACCGCTATCTGTTCCTGATGCTCCATGGCAACACATTGCCATGGACTTTATTACAGATCTGCTCTCTTTGGCCGGATGTACCATGATTTGGGTGGTCGTGGACCGCTTCTCCAAGATGGTGCACTTCGTTCTTTTGACTGGATTGCCCTCGGCTGCGGAACTTGCTAAACTGTTTGTGAAACATATATTCCGTCTGCATGGTTTACCGGGGCATATTGTTTCTGATCGGGGAGTCCAGTTTACCTCCAAGCTCTGGAGAGCTCTTTGCTGACTGCTAGAAGTTGACCTGGACTTCTCCTCTGGTTATCACCCCCAAACCAACAGGCAAGTAGAATTACAATTGGCATTTTGTTTCAGCTCAACACGACAACTGGGTACAATTGTTACACTGGGCAGAGTTCTCATACAATAACCATACAAGTAAGTCTACGGGGTCATCGCCTTTCTTTGTCGTTTTTGGACAGCATCCTCGTACTCCTCTCCCTGTTCCTATATCTTCTGGGGTATCTTCTGGGGTACCAGCGGCGGATTCCTCTTTTAGGGATTTTTTGAAGATGTGGCAGAACCAAGATTTGCATCGATAAAGCAGTGACCCGCATGAAGACGAATGCAGACAGGAAAAGAAGAAAACCGCCTCCGTTCTCACCGAGAGATAAGGTATGGCTCTCCTGCAGAAACATCTGTTTAAGGGTTCCTAGCTTCAAGTTTGCCCCTAGGGTCCTGGGACCCTTCGTAGTTGTGAAGATCAATAAAGTGACCTATAAGTTACGGCTACCTCTTTCTTCGTGTCCCCAATGCCTTCCATGTATCTTTGCTCAAACCGGTAGTACTTAACCGCTTCTCTACAGCTCCATCTACGGCGATTCCAGTGTCTGAAGACTCGGAAGAGACATTCGAAGTCAAGGACATACTACCTACTACCTGGTGGATTGGAAGGGCTTCAGTCCGGAAAAGAATATTCACGCTCCGGACCTGATAAAAAGGTTCTTGTCCCGTCGTTGACTCAGGAAAAGGGGGCGTAAGGGGGGGGTACTGTAACAGCGGCTGCTGTACGCCACTGTTCCCCCGCTTATCGCCCCGGGCGCCGTGCTCAGCGGTGACCTGTGGTTAGAGATGGCCTTGCGGTTCGCCCGGTGGTCGTTTCGCGGCGAACTTTGCGTGTTCACGATTCACCGAACATATGGAGAAATTTGCGCCCGCCATATTCTTTTACATTATGAAGAACTTTGACCAATGACACATCCATCAGGTGGTACAGGACAGCCAATTGAGACGTTTCAGCACATGGACATACCCCCTACCTTATAAATAAACCTGATCTGGCTGCCATTTTACATTCAGTGTTTTGCCAGTGTAGGGAGAGGTTGCTGTGTGGAGCAGGGACAGGCTGTTAGGGACACCAAACGCTAGCTAATAGGGCCACAAAAGTCTTTTTAAGGACTAGTATAGGTGTGCTATCTATATGTGTGATACACAGAGGGGTGCGATATACTTATAATATACTTTTATAATGAGTAAAAAACACATCTATATACAGTAGTGATCACCTTGAAGTCAGGGGGCTAGGGGCTTACTAGGGCCATTTTTATATAGGGTAAGGTTTCGGCCGGGGTCGCTCTTATCAGGGCGGGTGGTCTGTGGTTAGGCTATCAGGGCCACAATAAAACCCCCCTGTAGGGCAATATCAGGGGCAGTTCTTTGCCCACCCTGTCCTTCTATACCACATCATCATCTAGCCCAGGGATAGATGTTTTTTGCTTTCTCTCCGGGATTCATGGATGTGCACTGGAACCCCCCGGATTGTGGTAGGACATATGGTTTCTGATTTGGTGCCGCCGAACACCTGATTTAGTGCCGCTGAGCACTTGTTATTCCCTACCACATCTATGCTTTTTGCTTAAAGGGGTTCTGCACTTTGTTTCAACTGATGATCTATCCTCTGGATAGATCATCCTCTGGATAGATCATCAGCATCTGCAGGGCCGTCTTTACCAAGGGGCAAAAGGGGCAGCTGCCCCGGGCCCAGTTGCTCCTGGGGGGCCCAAGGCAGCTGCCTCTTGAGCCCTGCTAGCTACTGCCCCGGGTGTCAAGCTGTCAGCTACACAGGGGGTGCTGCCATGCCTGCCTGCACTGAGTCCAGGCATCATGATCGTACTGTGTTAAAGTTGTGATCAGGACCTTAATGACATCATCACCATGTGACCAGTAACCTAGCAATTACTGGTCACATGGCTATGAGGTCATCACAGGTCCTACCAGGAGTGTTCTGTGGAGCTTTTTTGTGTGAACATTACATCAGAAAAAGGTGACAGGGGCTGTTATGTTAATGAACTGTAAACTACTGTATAGTGGTGGGCTGTATACTGTGTGGGGGCCTGTATACTGTGGGGGGCCTGTATATTGTGTGGGGCCTGTATACTGTGTGGTGGGCTGTATACTGTGTGGGGGCCTGTATACTGTGGGGTGGGGCTGTATACTGTGTGGTGGGGCTGTATACTGTGTGGTGGGCTGTATACTGTGTGGTGGGCTGTATACTGTGTGGGGGCCTGTATACTGTGGGGGGGCTGTATACTGTGTGATGGGCTGTATACTGTGTGGGGGCCTGTATACTGTGGGGGCTGTATACTGTGTGGTGGGCTGTATACTGTGTGGTGGGCTGTATACTGTGTGGTGGGCTGTATACTGTGTGGGGGCCTGTATACTGTGGGGGGGGCTGTATACTGTGTGGGGGCCTGTATACTGTGGGGGGGCTGTATACTGTGTGGTGGGCTGTATACTGTGTGGGGGCCTGTATACTGTGGGGGCTATATACTGTGTGGTGGGCTGTATACTGTGTGGTGGGCTGTATACTGTGTGGTGGGCTGTATACTGTGTGGGGGCCTGTATACTGTGGAGGGGCTGTATACTGTGTGTGACTGTATACTGTGTGGGGGCCTGTATACTGTGGGGGGGGGCTGTATACTGTGTGGGGGCTGTATACTGTGGGGGCTGTATACTGTTGGGACTGTATACTGTGTGGTGGGCTGTATACTGTGTGGTGGGCTGTATACTGTGGGGGGGGGCTGTATACTGTGGGGGGGGGCTGTATACTGTGTGGTGGGCTGTATACTGTGTGGTGGGCTGTATACTGTGTGGGGGCCTGTATACTGTGTGGGGGCCTGTATACTGTGGGGGGGGCTGTATACTGTGTGGTGGGCTGTATACTGTGTGGGACTGTATACTATGTGGGGGCCTGTATACTGTGGGGGGGGCTGTATACTGTGGGGGGGCCTATATAGTGTGGGGGGGCTGTATAGTGTGGGGGGCTATACTGCTGTACTGTATACTGTGGGGGTCTTTATACTGTGGGTGCGGTATAGTGTGGAGTGCTATACTGCTGTACTGTATAGTGTGGGGGGCTGTATCGTGTATAGTTTGTGGTGTTGTATACTGTGAGGTGCTGTATACTGTGGGCTGCTATACTGCTGTACTATATACTGTGGGGTACTGTATAGTGTGGGGTGGTATACTGCTCTACTATATACTGTGGGGTACTGTATAGTGTGGGGTGCTATACTGCTCTACTATATACTGTGGGGTACTGTATAGTGTGGGGTGCTAAACTGCATACTGTGTGGTGCTGTATACTATAGGGTGCTATACTGCATACTGTGGGGTGCTGGGGTGCACTGTAACACTAGGGTGAGCCGAGCCCTGGTCTCCTCCCTGCAGAGCGGTGCCCACTTCCAGCCTGAGCCCAGCTGCCCAGAGCACTGATCCTGAGCCGCTGGAGTCTTCAGAACTGGAAGTATTTACAGTCATTCACTGGACTCTACCAGATGTGTGGATTTTTTTCTGTGTGTGTTGTGGTGGAGGGCGTGATTGCCTAAGGTGTGGGAAGGCGGGATCCAGGGGGCCCAAGTAAATTTTTGCCCAGGGTCCAATCAATATTAAAGACGGCCCTGAGCATCTGATCGGCGGGGGTGCGACACCCAGGACCCCCACCGATCAGCTGTTTGAGAAGGCAGCGGTGCTTCAGCAGCGGCGCGGCCTTCTCACTGTTTACCGCTGGCCCAGTGACGTCACGACTAGTATGAACTAGCGTGGGCGGGGCTAAGCTCTGTTCACTTGAATGGAGCTTAGCCCCACCCACACTAGTTGATACTAGTCGTGACGTCACTGGGCCGGCGGAAAACAGTGAGAAGGCCGCGCCGATGCCTTCTCAAACAGCTGATCGGCGGGGGTCCCGGGTGTCGGACCCCTGCCGATCAGATGCTGATGATCTATCCAGAGGATAGATCATCAGTTTAAACAAAGTGCAGAACCCCTTTAACTTTAATAATTTAATTTATTTTGATTTTGAGGGATATCTTTTCCATTCACTCGTCCGCAAAATGGGTCCGCATCCGTTCCGCAATTTTGCGGAACGGGTGCAGACCCATTCATTTTCAATGGGGCCAGAATGTGCTGTCCGCATCCGCATTTGCGGATCCGCACTTCCGCATCTGTGCTTCAGTTTCCACAAAAAAATAGAACATGTCCTATTCTTGTCCGCAATTGCAGAGAAGATTAGGCATTTTCTATTATAGTGCCGGTGATGTGCGGTCCACAAATTGCGGAATGCACATTGCCGATGTCCGTGTTTTGCGGATCCGCAAAACACTTACGGACGTGTGAATGGACCCTCATAGTAAAATTATTAAAGGTTACGTTTTATCTTTATATATATTCTAATGGATTGCCTTCCTTGTACATTGTTATAATATACTTTTTATGTTAGAAAGTATATTATAGTGCATTTGTATTGTGCGGCAGTTGTGTGCGGTTCTGCTGCGATACTGCAGGTATATAGAGGGACAAGTGTTATTGGAACAAATAATTTCTACAGGTGTGATATACCAGTCGCCCCCCCCCAAAAAAACTGATTGAAGCGGGGTGTTATATACCAATATACTTTCTTTATAGTGCATTTGGGTACTGTATAGTGCATTTTGCATTGAAAAAAATTATGAATGGAGATCGCAAATTTGAATAATACATCTGGTATGTCACTGTCCATGTTGTGGGACTATTTGTGCACTTCTAGTAATTATTTCTTGGCTGCAAATATGAGCTGAAGGTTTTTCAGGTTCGCCTGCCATTAAAATGAATGGGACCCGCCGCGAACTTGCGGTTCGCTAACATTTGATCGCGTTCGTGCGATCACATTCACGAACCGTCCCGGCAGATGTTCGTCCATCATTACCTGTGGTCAGTGCTTTCCATTTCACCGCTGCGGTCCTGGGGTCTGTGTCTGTAGGTGGTATTGCTTTTGAGGATTCCGCTCCACAGCTTCCACTCAGCCCTGGCTGGTTTCATGTTACACTGCTCTAAGGGCGGAGCGCATCACTCTGGGCTGTGTGGATTAGGTCAGGTGACCTCGCTGACCACCCCTTGCTCTCCTGCAGGTATTCCCAGATGCCTCAGTGTCAAGGTCCTTGAGTTTGCTGGTTCCTGATACTCTTGTGTGCTCCTGATTTATACTTCATTCCTGGACTCTGCTTATCATCTGATCCCTGCATGCTTGCCTTCTCTCTCCTGTTGCAGACCCGGATTGCCTGACCTGTACCTGTGCCGCCTGCCCTGACCTTTTGCCTGTCTGACTATGCCTCTGCCTCATTTTTCTATTGACTATTGACTATTGTCATCATCATAAAATCCTCTTGTTCAGCACAATGATGCTAAGACTCCTGGCATCAGCCTTCCACCACTGCACCAATTTAAGTATTTCATAAATATTTAATGGAGTATTCCCCATTGTGGCAGGTTATCAGAAAAGTATCAGATTCATTGGAGTACTACCGTTGGGACCCCCATTGCTCATGAGAATAGAGATCCCGTACCTCTTGGGGCCCCGATTATATGAATGGAGCAGCAGGTCAGGCATGAGCACTGCCGCTCTATTCATCTCTACAGCTACAACACAGATGATTGAAGCCACAGTGCACAGGCCGAACTGCTACTCCATTTATTTTGGGGGGTGGGGGGCCCAGAGAGCACAGGGTCCCCATTTTTATGACCGGTGGGGGTCATTCAGTTCACTACACTACTAAGTAGCATGCCAGATGTTTGTTAGCCGGTTGGTAGATATTATGCTATTCATGAGACATCCTTTTATGAGCAGTAATACTGTCAGTCATCTTCTGTGGAGCTGAAATGCAAAAAAAAAAACTACAGAGCTGTTTTCTTCGGTGGTATAGACAGGAAATATAAATGTATTTGTGACGTATATACCACAATAGAGTACAGACCACACTGAGAGATACAAAACATAGATCAATATTCAAAAACTACCTTTTTTTTTTTTTAACCCCAATAGCAATGTCACATCCTGGCTTTCTACAACACTTAGACATAAAGGTCAACTGCCTACCGCATAGAGCTTCTGGTTGAGGGCTGAGTGTGAACCATGCAAGTAACACAATCTTTGTACATTAAGAAGAAAACTAAAAAACTTCTCCTGGGTCAGGGCCAAAAGGGCCCTGAAAACCAAGATGTGATCATATTTTTCCACTGACTAAAAGCAATCATCTGACCACCGCGCTTTAAAGGAAGAGAAAAATACCACTAAAACACCACTAAGACGTAAACATAGTGTATGAATGCAGAAGTATAGCTTCAGTAAAACAGGAGCCGAAATAACAGAATCATAGAGGGCAGCTATATCAAATACTGAAGGCTACTCTGCGCAAGTGAGGCACCTAGAACAATTGGTCTAATTTCACATTATCTGTAATCATAGAATAACTGGAGGAAGGAATCTGTGTGATCGTTGGATATCTTCTGACAACCATAAGGCTCGCTACATGCAAAAATTTGCTCTTGCGTTTTCTGCTCACAAAAAAAACGCCAGAGAAACGGTCCATATTTTCTTTTCATACCACATGGGGTTTTTATGGACTGGATGAACCACACTTTTTATGGCATTTTTATCTATATAGGACATGTCAAAACGGCAGAAAAAAATGCTTGAACAGTTATACATGTATTTAAAAAAAAAAAAAAAGACCCCAAAATGCCACATAATTAATAAAAATAGCAGAAGCAAAAAATGCTTATGTGTCTTGCATTTTCCATTTCCAAAAGACTTTCAGCTAACATATGGAGACGGTGTTTTTAACCGCAAAAAAAATGCACCAAAAACCCGTAGGTGCAAACAGCAAAACTAAAATCCCAAAAGAGCAAATAAATGCCATTAAAAAGCTATAGGTATGTGTGAACCCACCTAAATACACGTCTAAATAAATGTAAGTTTCATTCAGCAACAGAATATCAGTTTAGTCACCTGTTGGCAGTCACATTGGCGACATTACCCGTTTGTAGCCAAAGCCAAGAAGTACTAACATTATTGTGTATAGCTATAAACCCTCAATGTTAGGGCTCATGCACACGACCATATGTATTTTGCGGTCTGCAAAAAATGGATCCGCAAAAAATACAGATGACGTCCGTGTGCATTCTGTATTTTGCGGAACGAAACAGCTGGCCCCTAATAGAACAGTCCTATCCTTGTTCGTAATGCAGACAATAATAGCACATGTTCTATTTTGCAGAACGGAAATACGGACATACGGAAACGGAATGCACACGGAGTAACTTCTGTTTTTTTTGTGGACCCATTGAAATGAATGGTTCCGTATACGGTCTGCAAAAAAAACAACTGAACGGACAGAAAGTTAATAGATATTACTTTTTAGATTAAAGCCTTTTTGTGATATTTTTGCATTAACACTGTCAATAAGCCATTATGTGTCCTGATTTGTAAGAACAGTAGAGTAGGACAGCTAAGTGTAGAATGGTATTTAGACCACTATTCTAGATTAGTTGTTGTCAAAAGAAGAGAAAGATAATGGATTCAGGGTATAACTATTTATTTTTTGTCAAAATGCATATAAAATGAAAAATTCTGCATTTTTGAAAATAATCATTATTAAAAATGATCCACCATTTGTTGGCTACAGCTCCTATGCAGACCCACATGCCAGACTGCAAACAATGTAGTCTGATCCTGCAGTTAGGCCTCCTGCACACGACCGTTGTGTGCACCCGTGGCCGTTGTGCCGTTTTCCGGTTTTTTTTCGCGGACCCTTTGACTTTCAATGGGTCCGTGGAAAAATCGGTAAAAATGCACCGTTTTGCAGCCGCATCCGTGATCCCTGTTTCCAGGCTGTGAAAAAAATATGACCTGTCCTATTTTTTTCACGGCCAACGGTCCACGGACCCATTCAAGTCAATGGGTCCGTGAAAGAACACGGATGCACACAAGATTGGCATCCGTGTCCGTGATCCGTGGCCGTAGGTTACTTTTTATACAGACGGATCCGCTGGTTACTTAGCAATTTGTAGAAGCATTATACTTACCTGCGAGGCTGCGATGTCTGTGTCCGGCCAGGAGCTCCTCCTACTGGTAAGTGACAGGTCTGTGCGGCGCATTGCTTAATGATCTGTCACTTACCAGTAGGAGGAGCTCCCGGCCGGTCACAGACATCGCAGCCTCGCAGCCACACAAAAGTTTTTTTTTGTTTACGTTCCGTTTTTTTGCGTTCCGTATACGGAACCGTTCATTTCAATGGGTCCGCAAAAAAATGGAATGTACTCCGTGTGCATTCCGTTTCCGTATTTCAGTTTTTCCGTTCCGTTCAAAGATAGAACATGTACTATTATTGCCCGCAAATCACATTCCGCAGCTCAATTCAAGTCAATGGGGCTGTAAAAAAAAACAGAACGGGTACGGAATGCATCCGTATGTCTTCTGTATCCGTTCCGTTTTTGCGGAACCATCTATTGAAAATTTAATGCCCAGCCCAATTTTTCTATGTAATTACTGTATACTGTATATGCCATGCTTCCATTTCCATTTGCGAAAAAACGGAAACCAAGCGGAAAAACGGAACGGCAAAACAGAATGGAAGCAAAACGGAAACACTATTGAAACATAAAGTGGAAAAACGGATCTGTTTAAAAAGGACCGCAAAAGCATACGGTATGGCTTTTTCAGTATTTTGCGGTCCTTTTTTAACTGATCAGTTTTTCAGTTTTTTTGTTTCAGTAGTGCTTCCGCTTCCGTTTTTCCGTTTGGTTTCCGTTTGTGATCCGTTTTTTTGTGGATCGCAAACGGAAATGGAAGCATACAATAATGTTTAAACAGTAAGTACATAAAAAAATTGGTCTGGGCATAACATTTTCAATAGGTGGTTCCACAAAAACAGAACTGATACGGAAGACATAAGGATGCATTCCGTATGCATTCAGTTTTTTTTGCGGACCCATTGACTTGAATGGAGCCACAGAACGTG
Source organism: Bufo bufo (assembly GCF_905171765.1). Lineage (NCBI taxonomy): Eukaryota > Metazoa > Chordata > Amphibia > Anura > Bufonidae > Bufo > Bufo bufo. The sequence continues at coordinate 352,377,544 of NC_053394.1, forward strand.
ATTTGCGGGCAATAATAGGACATGTTCTATCTATCAGCAGAACGGAAATACGGAAACGGAATACATACGGAGTACATTCCGGTTTTTTTGCGGAACCATTGAAATGAATGGTTCTGCATACGGACTGCAAACGGAATCTTCAAAAACGGAACGGAAACGGGAAAAAAAAGCATTCGTGTGCAAGAGGCCTAAGGGTACATCCACAAATTGCGGATCTGCAAAACACGGATACCTTTCCGCTTTTAGCGTAATGCACAGGGCCGGCACTATATAGAAAATGCCTATTTTTGTCCGCTTTTTGCAGGGCCGCGGAACTGAACCACTACCACAGTGTGCTGTTGTAACACCCCAGAGTTGTGTTACTACACGCCTCTACCCCGCTACTGCCCTTTAGGAGATTTTATATTGTCAGCAGATATAATTTGTATTATGTCTCCAACCATGTTAAATGTAATTTTTTTTCTTGTAATTTTACAGGTCCACCAGTAGATGGCAGCATCATTGGTAGAGATAGTTTTAATGTTATGGCCATTCAGAGTGGAACGATTCTGTTCTATTCTGCCCCCCTGCTGAGGAGAAGTGGAGGATTCCATCTTCCTGCAGCAAGGGAGAAAAAAACTGTTAGGGCTGTTTCACACGAGCGGATGCCATGCGTGACATCTGCTCCGTGAATGACAGTCAAGACCCGATGCAGACTGCAGAGGCACGGAGCATTAACATGATTGATAATGCTCCGTGCCTCTCTGTGATCTCTTTACTACGAAATCACAGTGAGATAAAGTTGTCACTGTGATTTCGTAGTAAAGAGATCACAGAGAGGCACGGAGCATTATCAGTCATGTTAATGCTCCGTGCTTCTGCAGTCTGCATCGGGTCTTGACTGTCATTCACGGAGCAGATGTCACGCACGGCATCCGCTCGCGTAAAATAGCCCGTAGATCCAGTTTTAGGTTGTCCCTGTATAGGGAAGACAGCATCAAATTCCCAGTCTGAGCCCTGCAGCTCAACTGGATGGAAAGAGGCAGAAAGTTGCAGACAACCTCCAGTTCCAGGAAGAAAGCATCCCCTTAGAATATAGTCAAGTCCAGAGACCTAGGAGAAGCCATTCCTCCTCAGCTAGTCTGTCCCCACAAAGCAGAAAGTACAGTTCAAAGCAGTAGCATTTATTCCTGCCAATGATTGCCAAAAACCTGCTGGGACCAAAGACCAAAGCTATATTCTGTTTGGATTCAAGTTATCTTCAGTAAAGAAAAGTTTGAACTTCATCTAAAGGTCTGGACATCAATATCTGCTGCAAAATTCCTCTATTACTCCTACTATCACTACACTCAAATTTATTGCAAGTGAGCCAGGAGCAAGGAGTCCAGCCGTACCCAGGTAGGAGACAACTTTGACACAATTACCACCACCTATAGAGACATTATAAGCCATTACACCACTCTGGCATTCCTAACCTGGGACGTGCGTTATAACACCTTGGAAGGGCCCTGTGATAGTACCCTGCGCACGTTGCAATTGGCGTCACAAACAAAATACAGACTATTATCCACCTGACCCAGCCACTGCATTAAAGTGGCGTCAGCGTACCCGCATCCTGGTAACTGCACTGTCCACATCTTTGAGGCTCAGTTGAAATGAATGGATCCGCACCTGTTCCACAAAATTGAGGAACAGATGCAGACCCATTCATACGGTCGTGTAAATATATAGCCTTAGTGGTACGGTAGCAACTGCATCGCCAGCACAGAGTTGTTTCCTAGTCACACATTCTGTTAAATATGGCTGACATTAGAGTGGAGGAGGAGGAGGAGGAGGAGTAGTCTGAATGGGATAAGCAGTAACTGACGATGACAATTACATGGATGTTGTACTGCATGTGGATGCAGCCTGACACTCTTGGTCAGCTCACTGGTGGCCAGTTCTATTTTCCCACTGGATCGGGTGATCCAAAAAAATGGTTCAATGACAATGAAGCAGAGGTGCTGGATTGGCCCCCACAGTCCCCAGACCGCAACCCAATTGAACACTTGTGGGTAAAATTTAAGAAAAAGCTGTGTTCGTACCCAAGTGAGTCAACATTTGAGTCGAGACACACTTGAATCTGATCAAGAGGATGCCCAGAAGGATTCAGGCAGGGTTGAAAGACAATTGTGGATTAATAAAAATTCAAATTTAGAATTTTAGGAGCAAAACAGTAACAATGCAGTTACATGACAAAAATCAAAATAACTAATCAAACGCGAAATAGTTGCAAGTCCAATTTATGTATAAGATAGCCAAGATGATTGTTTATAAAATGATGGTAGCCTCACGTTGAAAGCTGTAGTGGATGGTGAGATATGGAGCCTGAAAGTCAAACTTTCAAAACATGGTTACCCTTTTGCTCCTTAGTGTAAATGGCTCAGCAGGTGAACTAGATAAACAAGCCTATATATTAGACTGCCTGTTGACAATGAGTCTTATACACAATAAGTCTATGTATAACAGAACAGATTAAGAATAAATGGCGCAGCAGTTGAACAAGATGCACAGGGCTATTATACTGAGCCTACACTGTCCCTTCAGTCTCCCTACAGTGTCTAAAAATTCTCCCTAAGATCTCCCTACACTGTACCTGCACTCTCCCTATCCAATATTCTACAATTAAAAGCTTTCTAAAACACTTGCCATGTCTTTCTCTATGCTCAGTTCACAGTGAAATGGCGGCAACCGTGCAGGATAAGGCTTTTATAGGGTTGTGACATCACAAGTGATGACTATCTGTTGATTGGCTGGCTGCACAGCATTATGGGTCGTATCACGTTCCTGGGCTTCTTATATTCACTTTGTAACTCGTGTAGTCTCCATTTTAGGAAAAAACAATTCATTACCACGAAGTGCAAGGAAATTCAGAATCATGGTGGATCAAATGTCTCCTGAAATTTGGATCAAAATCAATTTGTTTTACTTTGATTCCCTCAACACTACTGGCAGGCTGTTTATACAGAAAAATATGAGTTTCTTGCAGGATTTTGTAATGCAGAACTTGCCAGTAAGTTGTACAAAGCGACTAAAACAGTGGCCAATCCCTTACTCGCTCTCTATGCTAAACTTTCCCTGATAAAACTCACATCCGCCCAATTACAGTGGATATAAAAAGTCTACACACCCCTGTTAAAATGTCAGGTTTCTGTGATGTAAAAAAATGAGACAAAGATAAATCATTTCAGAACTTTTTCCACCTTTAATGTGACCTATAAACTGTACCACTCAATTGAAAAACAAACTGAAATCTATTAGGTGGAGGGAAGAAAACAAAATAAAATACTAAAATAATGTGGTTGCATAAGTGTGCACACCCTCTTATAACTGGGGATGTAGCTGTGTTGAGAATTAAGCAATCACATTCAAATTCATGGTAAATAGGAGTCAGCATACACCTGCCATCATTTAAAGTGCCTCTGATTAACCCCAAATAAAGTTCAGCTGCTCTAGTTGGTCTTTCCTGAAATTTTCTTCGTCACATCCCACAGCAAAAGCAATGGTCCACCGAGAGCTTCCAAAGCATCAGAGGGATCTCATTGTTAAAAGGTATCAGTCAGGAGAAGGGTACAAAAGAATTTCCAGGGCATTAGATATACCATGGAACACAGTGAAGACAGTCATCATCAAGTGGAGAAAATATGGCACAACAGTGACATTACCAAAAACTGGACGTCCCTGCAAAATTGATGAAAAGACGAGAAGAAAACTGGTCTGGGAGGCTACCAAGAGGCCTACAGCAACAATAAAGGAGCTGCAGGAATATGTGGCAAGTACTGACTGTGTGGTACATGTGACAACAATCTCCCGTATTCTTCATATGTCTCTGGGCTATGGGGTAGAGTGGCAAGACGAAAGCCTTTTCTTACGAAGAAAAACATCCAAGCCAGGCTACATTTCGCAAAAACACATCTGAAGTCTTCCAAAAGCATGTGGGAAAAGGTGTTATGGTCTGATGAAACCAAGGTTGAACTTTTTGGCCATAATTCCAAAAGATATGTGTGCCTCAAAAACAACACTGCACATCACCAAAAGAACACCATACCCACAGTGAAGCATGGTGGTGGCAGCATCATGCCAAGGGGCTGTTTTTCTTCAGCTGGAACTGGGGCCTTAGTTAAAGGGCTTCTGTCACCCCCAAAACCCTATATTTTTTTTTTTGGACTTGTTAAAATCCTTATTTAACTACTATTCCCTATATAGGGATCTTACCTTTGTCTGTGGCTTCTTTTCCTTAAAAAACTATATTTTAAAATATGCAAATCGCTTCACTACTAGCAAGTAGGGCGTCTACTTGCTGGTAGCCTCCGCAAAAAACCGCCCCCTCCTCCTGTTGATTGACAGGGCCAGCGAGCGCTCTCCTCCTCCGGCTGGCCCTGTCAGCATTTCAAATCCCGCGCCTGTCTTCATTCGGCGCAGGCGCTCTGAGAGAAGGAGGCTCGCCTCCTCAGCACTCCCTCAGTGCGCCTGCGCCGATGACGTATTCTCTTTCGGTGACGTCATCGTAAACAAATCTGATTAGTTTAGCATTCATTCACTAGCCTGTGGTAATATATACTGTAGGTGGCTACTGACACTTTTGGGGGATTTTTTTTATTATTGCATTCTATTTAATTTAGGTAAACATTCTTTTCAGTTTGAAAAGGGTGTGTTCACAGTAGCGTTAGGGATTCCGTTATGGCTTTCCGTTATAACATGGTAATAACGTAAAATAACGGAATCCATAAGACGGAAGGGCGGATCCGTTCTTCTGCCAATATACTTGTGTTACGACGGAATGTAAAACAGAAGCCTTTAAAAGGCATTCTGTTTGCTCTCCGTCCGATTAGAAGTCTATGGGAATCAAAACGGATCCGTCTGGGTCCCGTTATGCAAGACGGAGAACAAAGTTCTGTCGACAGGATTTAGTTTTCCGTCTTGCATAACGGGACCCAGACGGATTCGTTATGCTTTCCCATAGACTAATATTAGGACGGAAAGCAAACGGAATGCCTTTTAAAGGCTTCCATTTTGCATTCTGTCTGGGCATTCCGTTATTTTCCGTTATAACCATGTTATAACGGAAAGCGATAACGGAATCCCTAACGCTAGTGTGAACCCACCCAAAGAATTTGCCTGTAATGAACGTTTCGGAGCTATTAGGAAAGTAATGCTAAGGCCTACAGATCAAGCCATCAGACCAGCTCTTTGATGGATTCAGTGAGAAGGGGGAGCAACAGTCCGCAGATGCAGTGAAGACATTTGTTGAAAAATGTTAATAAAGACTAATTAAAAAAATTATTTTTATCTCAAAATAAGTAGAATACAATAGTAATAAAAAGTGTCCAGAGCCTTTAAATACTCTTATAGTCTTTGAAGTGATACTGAGTTTTAAACCTAGTAATATCTCTTATATTATAAAAATGAGTTTCTGTCTGTCTGTCTGGACGTTCTTTATGCGTGACCAAACGACTGGACCGATCTTCACCAAATTTGGCACACAGATACATCAGGTGTCCGGGAAGGTTTTAGACCGGGTCTCAGCTCTTTAGGATGTACTGTTCCTGAGATATTCCCAAAAAATTACCTGGAATTAGCCAATAGAAGCCTGCAAATCTTTCTCTTCATATCCCAACTGCCATACACACGGTCACATGTCCCTTATTAGCCAATAGAAGCTCACAGGTCCTACTCCAGGTTACCATAACAACTGATCACAGCTTTTAGCAGTTCGCAGATCCTTGAATATTCAGTGATATGATGTATGACGGCACAACTACACTGCTACATGCATGGGGGGCAGGGGCCACTATAAAATGGATATCTACTTATCCCTCTGTGAGCACCCACCTTTAAGAAGGTGTGCAGATCTCAATAACCAAAGAACTGTTATTAAATGGGCGGGCACTGTGGAGGTTACTGTTATTAAAGGGGTGGGCGCTATGAAGGTCCCTGTTAAAGGGGCGAGCACTGTGAAAGTCACTGTTAAAGGGGCGGTCACTGTGAAAGTCACTGTTAAAGGGGCAGTCATTAAGAAAGTCACTGTTAAAGGGGCGGTCACTGTGAAAGTCACTGTTAAAGGAGTGGCCACTGTGAAAGTCACTTTTAAAGGGGCAGCCACTGTGAAAGTCACTGTGAAAGGGGCGGTCACTGTTAAAGGGGCGGTCACTGTGAAAGTCACTTTTAAAGGGGCAGCCACTGTGAAAGTCACTGTTAAAGGGGTGGTCACTGTTAAAGGGGCGGTCACTGTGAAAGTCACTGTTAAAGGGGCGGTCACTGTGAAAGTCACTGTTCAAAGAGCGGTCACTGTGATAGTCACTGTTAAAGGGGTGGTCACTGTGAAAGTCACTGTAAAAGGAGCGGTCACTGTAAAAGTCACTGTAAAAGGGGTGGCCACTGTGGAGGTCTTTGTTAAAGGGGCGGGTACTGTATAGTTCACTGTTATGAGGGAAACTGTCGATATCTTTTTACGACACACAGAAACATAAAATGAAATAGATGAAATATATCCGTGCGAACCAATAAACTGGAACGATCTTTACCAAATTTGGCACACAGGTACATCAGGTGTCCGGGAAGGTTTTAGACCGGGTCTCAGCTCTCTAGGACTTACCGTTCCTGAGATATTTCCAAAAAATGACCTGCATTAGCCAATAGAAGCCTGCAAGCATTTCACTTAAATCCGAACTACCATTTACACGGTCACATGTCCATTATTAGCCAATAGAAGCTCGCAAGTCCTACTCCAGGTTGCCAAAACAACTGGTCACAGGTTTTATTAGTTTGCAGGTCCATAAATATTCAGTCATATGACGTATGACAGCACAGCTACACTGCTACATAGAAACATAGAAACATAGAATGTGTCGGCAGATAAGAACCATTTGGCCCATCTAGTCTGCCCAATATACTGAATACTATGGATAGCCCCCGGCCCTATCTTATATGAAGGATGGCCTTATGCCTATCCCATGCATGCTTAAACCCCTTCACTGTATTTGCAGCTACCACTTCTGCAGGAAGGCTATTCCATGCATCCACTACTCTCTCAGTAAAGTAATACTTCCTTATATTACTTTTAAACCTTTGCCCCTCTAATTTAAAACTGTGTCCTCTTGTGGTAGTTTTTCTTCTTTTAAATATGCTCTCTTCCTTTACCGAGTTGATTCCCTTTATGTATTTAAAAGTTTCTATCATATCCCCTCTGTCTCTTCTTTCTTCCAAGCTATACATATTAAGGTCCTTTAACCTTTCCTGGTAAGTTTTATCCTGCAATCCATGTACTAGTTTAGTAGCTCTTCTCTGAACTCTCTCTAGAGTATCTATATCCTTCTGGAGATATGGCCTCCAGTACTGCGCACAATACTCCAAGTGAGGTCTCACCAGTGTTCTGTACAGCGGCATAAGCACTTCACTCTTTCTACTGCTTATACCTCTCCCTATACATCCAAGCATTCTGCTGGCATTTCGTGCTGCTCTATTACATTGTCTTCCCACCTTTAAGTCTTCTGAAATAATTACTCCTAAATCCCTTTCCTCAGATACTGAGGTCAGGACTGTGTCAAATATTCTATATTCTGCCCTTGGGTTTTTACGCCCCAGGTGCATTATCTTGCACTTATCCACATTAAATTTCCGTTTCCAGAGTTCTGACCATTCTTCTAGTTTTCCTAAATCCTTTTCCATTTGGCGTTTCCCTCCAGGAACATCAACCCTGTTACATATCTTTGTGTCATCAGCAAAAAGACAAACCTTACCAGCGAGGCCTTTTGCAATATCACTTATGAAGATATTAAACAAAATCGGTCCCAGTACAGATCCCTGTGGAACCCCACTGGTAACATTACCTTGTTTTGAATGTTCTCCATTGACTACAACCCTCTGTTGTCTGTCACTCAGCCACTGCCTAATCCACTCAACAATATGGGAGTCCATGCTCAATGACTGCAGTTTATTGATAAGTCTTCTATGTGGGACAGTGTCAAAAGGCTTACTAAAATCTAGATATGCGATGTCTACTGCACCTCCACCGTCTATTATTTTATTCACCCAGTCAAAAAAATCTATAAGATTTGTTTGACATGATCTCCCTGAAGTAAACCCATGTTGTTTTTCATCTTGCAATCCATGGGATTTTAGATGTTCCACAATCCTATCCTTTAATAGGGTTTCCATTAATTTGCCTACTATTGATGTCAGACTCACTGGTCTATAGTTGCTCGATTCCTCCCTACTACCTTTCTTGTGAATGGGCACGACATTTGCCAATTTCCAATCTTCCGGGACGACTCCTGTTACTAATGATTGGTTAAATAAATCTGTTAACGGTTTTGCCAGCTCACCACTAAGCTCTTTTAATAATTTTGGGTGTATCTCATCAGGCCCCTGTGACTTATCTGTCTTCACCTTAGACAGCAAACTTAGAACATCTTCCTCTGTAAAGATACATGCATCAAACGATTTAATAGTCATCCTTTCTAGTGCATGGAGGGAAGGAGCCACTATTAAACGGACGGCCGCTGTGGAGTTCACTGTTAAAGGGGTAGTCAATGTTAAAGGGGCTGGCACTGTGGAGGTCACTGTTAAAGGGGTGGTCACTATACACAGCTCAGCAGACAGTATCACACAGGATAGGATTATATACACAACTCAGCATGGATTAGATACACAGCTCAGCAGACAGTATCAAACAGGATAGGATTACATACACAGCTCAGCAGACAGTATCACACAACATAAGATTAGATACACAGCTCTGCAGACATTATCACACAGGATAGGATTAGATACACAGCTCAGCAAGGATTAGATACACAGCTCAGCAGACAGTATCACACAGGATAGGATTAGACACACAGCTCAGCAGACAGTATCACACAACTAGAGATGTCCTGAACTATTCGCCGGCGAACAGTTCCCGGCGAACATCGCTTGTTCGCGTTCGCTGCGGCGGGCGAACATATGCGATGTTTGGTCCGCCCCCTATACGTCATCATTGAGCAAACTTTGACCCTGTACCTCACAGTCAGCAGACACATTCCAGCCAATCAGCATACCCTCCCTCCCAGACCCTCCCACCTCCTATAAAAAAGCAAGGACGGCATCCATCTTAGATTCATTCTGAAGCTGCAGTGTTAGTTAGAGCAGGGAGAGCTGCTGCTGCTGAATGAATAGGGAAAGCGTTAGCTAGGCCAGTGTTCTGTGTCCACTCCAGTCCTCAAAGACTCCTCTGCTGTAGGGACAGCATCCTGACAGCACCCCAAAAAGCCCTTTTTAGGGCTGGTACATCAGTCTGCTTTTGTTTATTTTTTCTATATATACACTGCTCAAAAAAATAAAGGGAACACAAAAATAACACATCCTAGATCTGAGTTAATTAAATATTCTTCTGAAATACTTTGTTCTTTACATAGTTGAATGTGCTGACAACAAAATCACACAAAAATTAAAAAATGGAAATCACATTTTTCAACCCATGGAGGTCTGGATTTGGAGTGACACTCAAAATTAAAGTGGAAAAACAGACTACAGGCTGATCCAACTTTGATGTAATGTCCTTAAAACAAGTCAAAATGAGGCTCAGTAGTGTGTGTGGCCTTCACGTGCCTGTATGACCTCCCTACAACGCCTGTGCATGCTCCTGATGAGGTGGCGGACGGTCTCCTGAGGGATCTCCTCCCAGACCTGGACTAAAGCATCTGCCAACTCCTGGACAGTCTGTGGTGCAACGTGACGTTGGTGGATAGAGCGAGACATGATGTCCCAGATGTGCTCAATTGGATTCAGGTCTGGGGAACGGGCGGGCCAGTCCATAGCATCAATGCCTTCGTCTTGCAGGAACTGCTGACACACTCCAGCCACATGAGGTCTAGCATTGTCTTGCATTAGGAGGAACCCAGGGCCAACTGCACCAGCATATGGTCTCACAAGGGGTCTGAGGATCTCATCTCGGTACCTAATGGCAGTCAGGCTACCTCTGGCGAGCACATGGAGGGCTGTGCGGCCCTCCAAAGAAATGCCACCCCACAGCATTATTGACCCAATGCCAAACCGGTCATGCTGGAGGATGTTGCAGGCAGCAGAACGTTCTCCACGGCGTCTCCAGACTCTGTCACGTCTGTCACATGTGCTCAGTGTGAACCTGCTTTCATCTGTGAAGAGCACAGGGCGCCAGTGGCGAATTTGCCAATCTTGGTGTTCTCTAGCAAATGCCAAACGTCCTGCACGGTGTTGGGCTGTAAGCACAACCCCCACCTGTGGATGTCGGGCCCTCATATCACCCTCATGGAGTCTGTTTCTGACCGTTTGAGCAGACACATGCACATTTGTGGCCTGCTGGAGGTCATTTTGCAGGGCTCTGGCAGTGCTCCTCCTGTTCCTCCTTGCACAAAGGCGGAGGTAGCGGTCCTGCTGCTGGGTTGTTGTCCTCCTACAGCCTCCTTCACGTCACCTGATGTACTGGCCTGTCTCCTGGTAGCGCCTCCATGCTCTGGACACTACACTGACAGACACAGCAAACCTTCTTGCCACAGCTCGCATTGATGTGCCATCCTGGATAAGCTGCACTACCTGATCCACTTGTGTGGGTTGTAGACTCCGTCTCATGCTACCACTAGAGTGAAAGCACCGGCAGCATTCAAAAGTGACCAAAACATCAGCCAGGAAGCATAGGAACTGAGAAGTGGTCTGTGGTCACCACCTGCAGAACCACTGCTTTATTGGGGGTGTCTTGCTAATTGCCTATAATTTCCACCTGTTGTCTATCCCATTTGCACAACAGCATGTGAAATTGATTGTCACTCAGTGTTGCTTCCTAAGTGGACAGTTTGATTTCACAGAAGTGTGATTAACTTGGAGTTACATTGTGTTGTTTAAGTGTTCCCTTTATTTTTTTAAGCAGTGTATATTGCAGTTGCCTGCCCGTGTGTGAGAGGCCACAGGCCCACAGACTGTACTGTGTGCACACCACTCATATCGGGTGGCACAGTACCTTGCAGATAAAAAAGTCATTTAATTTTTCCTCTGTAATATAATTGCAGTTGGCTGCCAGTGAGTGCCAGGCCCACAGACTGTACTGTTCCCACTGCCCACCACTCATATAGGGTGTCACAGTACCTTGCAAAAAAAAAAAGTCATTTAATTTTTCCTCTGTAATATAATTGCAGTTGCCTGCCAGTGAGTATCAGGCCCACAGACTGTACTGTGCCCACTGCCTACCACTCATATAGGGTGGTACAGTACCTTGCAGATAAAAAAGACATAGAATTTTTCCTCTGTAATATAATTGCAGTTGCCTGCCAGTAAATGTCAGGCCCACTGACTGTACTGTGCCCACTGCCCACCACTCATATAGGGTGGCACAGTACCTTGCAGATAAAAAAAGTCATTTAATTTTTCCTCTGTAATATAATTTCAGTTGCCTTCCAGTGAGTGTGAGGCCCACTGACTGTACTGTGCCCACTGCCCACCACTCATATAGGGTGGCACAGTACCTTGCAAAAAAAAAAAAGTCATTTAATTTTTCCTCTGTAATAAAATTGCAGTTGCCTGCCAGTGAGTGTCAGGCCCTCAGACTGTACTGTGCCCACTGCCCACCACTCATATAGGGTGGTACAGTACCTTGCAGATAAAAAAGACATAGAATTTTTCCTCTGTAATATAATTGCAGTTGCCTGCCAGTGAGTGTCAGGCCCACTGACTGTACTGTGCCCACTGCCCACCACTCATATAAGGTGGCACAGTACCTTGCACGCATAGTACCACTAATTTAAAAAAAAATGACAGGCAGAGGCAGGCCACCCCGAAGGGGCCATCGTGGTCATGGTGCTGTGATTTCCTTTGGCCCTAGAATAATGCCCAGTGTTCAGAGGCCACGTACCCTGAACTCAAAAAATTCTGAGGATATAGTTGACTGGCTAAGGCCTCTTTCACACTTGCGTTGTCCGGATCCGGCGTGTACTCCACTTGCCGGAATTACACTCCGGATCCGGAAAAACGCAAGTGTACTGAAAGCATTTGAAGACGGAACCGTCTTCCAAATGCTTTCAGTGTTACTATGGCACCCAGGACGCTATTAAAGTCCTGGTTGCCATAGTAGGAGCGGGGAGCGGGGGAGCGGTATACTTACAGTCCGTGCGGCTCCCGGGGCGCTCCAGAATGACGTCAGAGCGCCCCATGCGCATGGATGACGTGATCCATGCGATCACGTGATCCATGCGCTTGGGGCGCCCTGACGTCACTCTGGAGCGCCCGGGGAGCCGCACGGACGGTAAGTACACTGCTCCCCCGCTCCCCGCTACACTTACCATGGCTGTCAGGACTTTAGCGTCCCGGCAGCCATGGTAACCACTCTGAAAAAGCTAAATGTCGGCTCCGGCAATGCGCCGAAACGACGTTTAGCTTAAGGCCGGATCCGGATCAATGCCTTCCAATGGGCATTAATTCCGGATCCGGCCTTGCGGCAAGTGTTCCGGATTTTTGGCCGGAGCAAAAAGCGCAGCATGCTGCGGTATTTTCTCCGGCCAACAAACGTTCCGTACCGGAACTGAAGACATCCTGATGCATCCTGAACGGATTACTCTCCATTCAGAATGCATTAGGATAATCCTGATCAGGATTCTTCCGGCATAGAGCCCCGACGACGGAACTCTATGCCGGAAGACAATAACGCAGGTGTGAAAGAGCCCTTACACAGGACAGCCAATCTTCTACAGCTTCCGCTCGGAACCTTGATGCACCATCCTCCTCCAGCTCAGCTTCGGGCACCTCTCAAGTTACCACTCGCCCGCCCGCCGCCACCACTAACACTAGCACCACAGCCGCTTCACTTGATCTGTCAAAGGAGTTATTTACACATCAGTTGGAAGAAATGAGTGATGCGCAACCATTATTGCCAGAGGATGTAGATAACAGGGATATGTCTAAGTCAGGCAGCATTACACACATGGACGTACGGTGTGATGATAATGATGTTGTACCCACTGCTGCTTCCTTTGCTGAGTTGTCAGATACAAGTGAAGAGGTTGATGATGACGATGTGTCCATGGATGTCACGTGGGTGCCCGCTTAAAGAGAAGAAGAACAGGGGGAAAGTTCAGATGGGGAGACAGAGAGGAGGAGGAGACGAGTTGGAAGCAGGGGGAGGTCGTCGCAAGGAGCTAGTGGCACAGTCAGACAGCATGCATCGGCACCCAGGGTCAGCCAGACAGCACGCCAATCAACGCATGCTGTTGCCACCACCAGAATGCCGTCATTGCAGAGCTCAGCAGTGTGGATTTTTTTGTGTGTGTCTGCCTCTGATAACAGCGATGCCATTTGCAACCTGTGCCAAAAGCCACCTAGGTACAACTGCTTTGCGAAGGCACATGATCTCACATCACAAATGCCTATGGGATCAACAGATGAGTACAAGCAGCACACAAACTCAAAGCCACCATCCTCCTCCTGGTCCAGCATCTTCAGCCACGTCAACCACTGCTGTCCTCCTTGCCCCCTCTCAACCACCCGCCACTCCGCCTCTCAACTTCAGCAGTTCCTGCTCATCTGCCCACAGTCAGGTGTCTATCAAGGAAATGTTTGAGCGTAAGAAGCCAATGTCACAGAGTCACCCCCTTGCCCGGCGTCTGATAGCTGGCTTGTCGGAACTCTTAGCCCGCCAGCTTTTACCATACAAGCTGGTGGAGTCTGAGGCCTTCAAAAAAAATTTAGCTATTGGGACACCGCAGTGGAAGGTACCCGGCCAAATTTTTTTTTCACAAAAGGCAATCCCCAACCTGTTCTCTATTGTAAAAAAGGAAGTCATGGCATGTCTGGCACACAGTGTTGGGGCAAGGGTTCATCTGACCACTGATGCCTGGTCTGCAAAGCACGGTCAGGGCAGGTATATCACGTACACTGCGCATTGGGTAAACCTGCTGACGGCTGCCAAGCATGGAATGCGTGGCTCTGCAGCAGAGTTGGTGACACTGCCACGACTTGCAGGCAGGCCTGCTACCACCTCCTCTACTCCTCCTACTCCATCCTCTTCGCTAACCTCCTCGGCTGAGTCCTCTTCTGCTGCTGCGTCTTGCTCCACATCAACTGCACCCCCCCCCCCCCCAGCTCCCCAGAGGCTATTCCACATCCCGGATACGGCAGTGTCACGCCGTCTTGGGGTTGACATGCCTGAAAGCAGAGAGCCACACCGGACCAGCACTCCTGTCCGCCCTGAACGCACAGGTGGATCAGTGGCTGACCCCGCACCAACTGGAGATTGGCAAAGTGGTGTGTGACAACGGAAGCAATCTGTTGGCGGCATTGAATTTGGGCAAGTTGACACATGTGCCGTGCATGGCACATGTGTTGAATCTGATCGTACAACGCTTTGTGTATAAGTACCCAGGCTTACAGGACGTCCTCAAGCAGGCCAGGAAGGTGTGTGGCCATTTCAGGCGTTCCTACACGGCCATGGCGCACTTTTCCGATATTCAGCTGCGAAACAACATGCCAGTGAGGCGCTTGATTTGCGACAGCCCGACACGTTGGAATTCAACACTCCTAATGTTCGACCGCCGACTCCAACAAGAAAAAGCCGTCAACGAGTATTTGTATGACCGGGGTGCTAGGACAGCCTCTGCGGAGCTGGGTATTTTTTTGCCACGTTACTGGACGCTCATGCGCAATGCCTGTAGGCTCATGCGTCCTTTTGAGGAGGTGACAAACCTAGTCAGTCGCACCGAAGGCACCATCAGCGACCTCATCCCATTTGTTTTCTTCCTGGAGCGTGCCCTGCGAAGAGTGCTGGATCAGGCCGTAGATAAGCGTGAAGAGGAAGAGGAAGAGTTGTGGTCACCATCACCACCAGAAACAGCCTTATCATCATCGCTTGCTGGACCTGCGGCAATGCTGGAAGAGGAGTCTGAGGAAGAGGAGTCAGAGGAGGAATGTGGCTTTGAGGAGGAGGAAGACCAACCACAGCAGGCATCCCAGGGTGCTCGTTGTCACCTATCTGGGACCCGTGGTGTTGTACGTGGCTGGGGGGAAGAACAGACCTTCAATGAGATCAGTGAGGACGAGGAACGGGACATGAGTAGCTCGTCATCCAACCTTGTGCAAATAGGGTCTTTCATGCTGTCATGCCTGTTGAGGGACCCTCGTAAAAAAGGCTGAAGGAGAACGACCTGTACTGGGTGGCCACGCTACTAGACCCCCGTTATAAGCAGAAAGTGGCTGAAATGTTACCGAATTACTGGAAGTCGGAAAGGATGCAGCAGTTCCAAAACAAGCTGAAAAGTATTCTTTACACAGCGTATAAGGGTGATGTCATAGCACAACGGGAATCTAACAGGGAAAGAGGTGAAAGTAATCCTCCTCCTACAACGACCACGCCGGCAAGGACAGGACGCTTTACAGACGTGTTGTTGATGGAGGTCATGCAGAGCTTTTTAAGTCCTACGCATCGCCACAGCCCTTCGGGGTCCACCCTCAGAGAACGACTCGACTGACAGGTAGCAGACTACCTCGCCTTACCTGCAGATATCGACACTCTGAGGAGCGATGAACCCCTTGACTACTGGGTGTGCAGGCTTAACCTGTGGCCTGAGCTATCCCAATTTGCGATAGAACTTCTGGCCTGCCCCGCTTCAAGTGTCCTGTCAGAAAGGACCTGCAGCGCAGCAGGAGGTATTGTCACTGAGAAGAGAAGTCGCCTAGGTCAAAAAAGTCTAGATCACCTCACCTTTATTAAGATGAATGAGGCATGGATCCCGAAGGGACTGACAGTGGGGGATGCATTTGACAAAAAAAGGCCTGATGAGATGCCTTGGGCTAAAAATGGTCCCCACGCTGCTGTATTTAATCTCTGCATGCCAGATTACTTGCGTGACTTCTCCGCCACCAATTAGAGTTCAAGCCACAATGTTTTAGTACACTTTCTGCCTGGAAAACATCAATTTTTCCGGCCGCTGCTATAGAATACCTAATTTTTCAGGCATGTGGCCTCTGGTGCTGCACTGTGGCTGCAAAAACAAAACAAAAAAAAAGGCACATACATGTGTCAATTCCCCTTTCGTGATCGTTACCTTGTTGTGGTGAAGGGGCTTGCGTATCACAATGAAGCGATCACCTCTATGAGTGTGTTGGCAATGTTGGCACAGCCCAGATGATAAGTTCATTGCTTCATTGTGAACAGACCAAAAGCGATCGGCTGGATAATTTTTCATAGAAAAAACATTAAATGTCTTTGTGATCATCTAAGGTGACCATTAAAGCCTACTAGGCCAACAATGGGCCCACACTGCAGAATCATTGTTTTCTGTGTCACTTAACTGTCACTGAACTACCTCAGCACGACCATAGGCTTTGAAAAACTGCCATCGCCTGCAATCTCCCAAACGTGCGCACAAACACAGTCATCACTACACGCATAGAGGAATAAAATTTATGTCATGAGTGTGTCAACTATTGACAACTCTTTGCGGTTGTTTGCGGTGCGTTAAACGGAGAGTTTGGTCTGTCACAGTTTGGTCTGTCACTGTGAAGCGGGCATAACCCTTACACTACCTGATCGATACAACATCATACCTGATCGTATACACACACTGGATGTTTTAAAGCACGTTATTCCAAACAATTTAGGAATGTTAGGTGATTTATGCCCTTTATGGATTAAAACCCGACTCTGCGTCAACTAAGTAATTTTCCATGGGAGTTTTGCCATGGATCCCCCTCCGGCATGCCACAGTCCAGGCGTTAGTTCCCTTGAAACAACTTTTCCATCACTATTGTGGCTAGAAAGAGTCGCTGTGGGTTTTAAAATTCGCCTGCCTATTGAAGTCTATGGCGGTTCGCCCGATTCGCCCGTTCGCGAACATTTGCGTAAATTCGCATTCGCCGTTTGCAAACGGAAAATTTGATGTTCGCAACATACCTACACACAACATAAGATTAGATACACAGCTCAGTAGACAGTATCACACAGGATAGGATTAGATACACAGCTCAGCAGACAGTATCACACAGGATAGGATTAGATACACAGCTCAGCAGACATTATCACACAACATAAGATTAGATACACAGCTCAGTAGACAGTATCACACAGGATAGGATTAGATACACAGCTCAGCAGACAGAATCACACAGGATAGGATTAGAAACACAGCTCAGCAAGGATTAGATACACAGCTCAGCAGACAGTATCACACAGAATAGAATTAGATACACAGCTAAGCAGACAGTATCACGCTGTATAGGATTAGATACACGGCTCAGCAAGGATTAGATACACAGCTCAGCAGACAGTATCACACAGGATAGGATTAGATACACAGCTCAGCATGGATTAGATACACAGCTCAGCAGACAGTATCAAACTGGATAGGATTAGATACACAGCTCAGTAGACAATATCACACATAATAGGATTCGATACACAGCTCAGCAAGGATTAGATACACAGCTCAGCAGACAGTATCAAACAGGATAGGATTAGATACACAGCTCAGCAGACAGTATCACACAGGATAGGATTAGATACACAGCTCAGCAAGGATTAGATACACAGCTCAGCAGACAGTATCACACAGAATAGAATTAGATACACAGCTAAGCAGACAGTATCACGCTGTATAGGATTAGATACACGGCTCAGCAAGGATTAGATACACAGCTCAGCAGACAGTATCACACAGGATAGGATTAGATACACAGCTCAGCATGGATTAGATACACAGCTCAGCAGACAGTATCAAACTGGATAGGATTAGATACACAGCTCAGTAGACAATATCACACAACATAAGATTAGATACACAGCTCAGCAGACAATATCACACAACATAAGATTAGATAGACAACTCAGCAGACAGTATCACACATAATAGGATTCGATACACAGCTCAGCAAGGATTAGATACACAGCTCAGCAGACAGTATCAAACAGGATAGGATTAGATACACAGCTCAGCAGACAGTATCACACAGGATAGGATTAGATACACAGCTCAGCAAAGATTAGATAGACAGCTCAGCAGACAGTATCACACAGGATAGGATTAGATACACAGCTCAGCAGACAGTATCACACAGGATAGGATTAGATACACAGCTCAGCAAGGATTAGATAGACAGCTCAGCAGACAGTATCAAACAGGATAGGATTAGATACACAGCTCAGCAGACAGTATCATACAGGTTAGGATTAGATACACAGCTCAGCAGACAGTATCACACAGGATAGGATTAGATACACAGCTCAGCAAGGATTAGATAGACAGCTCAGCAGACAGTATCAAACAGGATAGGATTAGATACACAGCTCAGCAGACAGTATCACACAGGTTAGGATTAGATACACAGCTCAGCAGACAGTATCACACAGGTTAGGATTAGATACACAGCTCAGCAGACAGTATCACACAGGTTAGGATTAGATACACAGCTCCGCAGACAGTATCAAATGGGATAGGATTAGATACACAGCTCAGCAGACAGTAGGGCGAGGTGCTGTAGAGGTCACTGTTATGGGGGATACTGTCAATATCTTTTAACGACACACAGAAACTTATATATGAAATAGATGAAATATACTCGTGCAAAGCCGGGTCATCCTGCTAGTCTCTTATAAAAATGAATTTCTGTCTGTCTGTCTAGACTCTAGACGTCTGTCTGGACGTTCTTTATGCGCGACCAAACGACTGGACCGATCTTCACCAAATTTGGTACACAGGTACACCAGGTGTCCGGGAAGCTTTTAGACCACGTCTCAGCTCTTTAGGACTTAACGTTCCTGAGATATTCCCAAAAAATGACCTGCATTAGCCAATAGAAGCCTGCAAGCCTTTCACTTAAATCTGAACTGCCATACAGCTAGCCTGGAATGGTCTATTCCAGTCTAGGTATACTAACTGGCCTTATTCTGTCTACATATTGCTGCCACCTGCTGGTGTACATTTGGAATTACAGCAAATACATTTAATACAGACATAGAAAATCCAGATAATATAAATGCAATGTCAGGATACACAAGATGACAACACATCTACACTTTAACATCATGAAGCTGGGTGACAGAGTTTTAGTGACATACTCTGGGATGTTACAAATGCTAAAGGGGCGGGCACTGTGGTGGTCACTGTTAAAGGGGCAGGTACTGTGGAAGTCACTGTTAAAGGGGCGGGCACTGTGGAAGTCAATGTTAACCACCTCAGCTCCCCTAGCTTAAACACCCTTAATGACCAGACCACTTTTTACAATTCTGCACTACACTACTTTCAAGGTTTATTGCTCGGTCATACAACTTACCACCCAAATGAATTTTACCTCCTTTTCTTCTCACTAATAGATCTTTCATTTGGTGGTATTTCATTGCTGCTGACATTTTTACTTTTTTTGTTTTTTCACTTTCAGTTGTAAATTTAAAAAAAAAAAACTACATTTCTATATAAATTTTTCTCAAAATTTATTGTTCTACATGTCTTTGATAAAAAAAAATGCAATAAGTGTATATTTATTGGTTTGGGTAAAAGTTATAGCGTTTACAAACTATAGTACAAAAATGTGAATTCCCGCATTTTGAAGCAGCTCTGACTTTCTGAGCACCTGTCATGTTTCCTGAGGTTCTACAATGTCCAGACAGTAGGAACACCCCACAAATGACCCCATTTCGGAAAGTAGACACCCTAAGGTATTCGCTGATGGGCATAGTGAGTTCATAGAACTTTTTATTTTTTGTCACAAGTTAGTGGAATATTATGATTTTTATTTTTTATTTTTTTTTCTTACAAAGTCTCATATTCCACTAACTTGTGACAAAAAATAAAAACTTCCATGAACTCACTATGCCCATCACGAAATACCTTGGGGTGTCTTCTTTCCAAAATGGGGTCACTTGTGGGGTAGTTATACTGCCCTGGCATTTTAGGGGCCCTAATGCGTGAAAAGTAGTTTGAAATTCAAAAAATGTCCTGTGAAATCCTAAAGGTGCTCTTTAGAATGTGGGCCCCTTTGCGCACCTAGGCTGCAAAAAAGTGTCACACATGTGGTATCGCCGTACCCAGGAGAAGTAGGGAAATGTGTTTTGGGGTGTATTTTTACATATACCCATGCTGGGTGAGAGAAATATCTCTCTAAAAGTCAACTTTTCCCATTTTTTTATACAAAGTTGTCATTATAGAGATATTTCTCTCACCCATCATGGGTATATGTAAAAATACACCCCAAAACGCATTGCCCTACTTCTCCTGAGTACGGCGATACCACATGTGTGACACTTTTTTGCAGCCTAGGTGCGCAAAGGGGCCCAAAATCCTTTTAGGAGGGCATTTTTAGACATTTGGCTTTAGGGCCCCTAAAATGCCAGGGCAGTATAAATACCCCACATGTGACCCCATTTTGGAAAGAAGACACCCCAAGGTATTCCGTGCAGGGCATGGCGAGTTCATAGAAGTTTTTTTTTTGGCACAAGTTAGCGGAAATTAATATATATTTTTTTCTCACAAAGTCTCCCTTTCCGCTAACTTGTGACAAAACGTTCAATCTTTCATGGACTCAATATGCCCCTCAGCGAATACCTTGGGGTGTCTTCTTTCCGAAATGGGGTCATTTTTGGGGTGTGTTTACTGTTCTGGCATTTTGGGCAAGGCTAAATTGTGAGCAACCCTGTAAAGCCTAAATGTACTCGTTGGACTTTCGGCCCCTTTACGCACCTAGGCTGCAAAAAAGTGTCACACATGTGGTATCGCCGTACTCAGGAGAAGTAGGGCAATGTGTTTTGGGGTGTATTTTTACATATACCCATGCTGGGTGAGATAAATATCTCTGTAAATGACAACTTTTAAAAGTTTTTATACAAAGTTGTCAATTTACAGAGATATTCCTCTCACCCAGCATGGGTATATGTAAAAATACACCCCAAAACACATTGCCCTACTTCTCCTGAGTACGGCGATACCACATGTGTGACACTTTTTTGCAGCCTAGGTGCACAAAGGGGCCCAAATTCCAATGAGAATCTTTACAATTTCACAGGGCATTTTTTACGCATTTGGATTCCAAACTACTTCTCACGCTTTAGGTCCCCTAAAGTGCCAGGGCAGTATAAATACTCCACAAGTGACCCCATTTTGGAAAGAAGACACCCCAAGGTATTCAGTGAGGGGCATGGCGAGTTCCTAAAATATATTTTTTTTGGCACAAGTTAGCGGAAAAATATTTTTAATTTATTTATTTTTTATTTTTTTCTCTTACAAAGTCTCATATTCCACTAACTTGTGACAAAAAATAAAATTTTACATGAACTCGCCATGCCCCTCACGTAATACCATGGGGTGTCTTCTTTCCAAAATGGGGTCACTTGTGGGGTATTTATACTGCCCTGGCATTTTAGGGGCCCTAAAGCGTGAGAACAAGTCTGGAATATAAATGTCTAAAAATTGTTAAGCATTTGGATTCCGTGAGGGGTATGGTGAGTTCATGTGAGATTTTATTTTTTGTCACAAGTTAGTGGAATATGAGACTTTGTAAGAAAAAAAAATATATATAAATATCTATTTCCATACGGACGTCTGAATGGAGCCTTACAGGGGGGTGATCAATGACAGGGGGGTGATCAGGGAGTCTATATGGGGTGATTAATGACAGGGGGGTGATCAGGGAGTCTATATGGGGTGATCAGGGGTTAATAAGGGGTTAATAAGTGACAGGGGGGTGTAGTATAGTGGTGATTGGTGCTACTTACAGAGCTGCCTGTGTCCTCTGGTGGTCGATCCAAGCAAAACGGACCACCAGAGGACCAGGTAGCAGGTATATTAGACGCTGTTATCTAAACAGCGTCTAATATACCTTTAAGGGGTTAAAAAAATCGCATCTACAGCCTGCCAGCGAACGATCGCCGCTGGCAGGCTGCAGATCCACTCGTTTAACTTCGGTTCCTGTGAACGCGAGCTCCTGTGTGCGCGCGTTCACAGGAAATCTCGCCTCTCGCTAGATGACGTGCCGCCGCGTCCAGGAGGAATGAATCGACCGCCTCCGGAACGCAATCCTGCGTTAGGCGGTCCGGAGGCGGTTAAAGGGGCTGGTACTGTGGAGGTCACAGTTAAAAGGGGGGCCACTATGAAGGTCACTGTTAAAGGGGTGGTCAATGCTAAAGGGGTGGGCACTGTGGAGGTCACTGTTAAAGGGGCAGGTACTGTGGAAGTCACTGTTAAAGGGGCGAGCACTAAGATCACTGTTAAAGGGCGGCCACTATTAAAGGGACAGGCAATGTGGAGGTCACTGTTAAAGGGGCAGGCACTGTGGAGGTCACTGTTAAAGGGGCAGGCACTGTGGATGTCACTGTTAAAGGGGTGGTCACTGTTAAAGGGGTGGGTACTGTTCAGGTCACTGTTAAAGGGGCGGCCACTATGAAAGTAACTGTTAAAGGGGTGGTCAATGTTAAAGAAGCGGGCACTGTGGAGGTTACTGTTAAAGGGGCGGGCACTGTTGAAGTCACTGTTAAAGGGGCGAGCACTGTGGAGATCATTGTTAAAGGGGCAGGCACTGTGGAGGTCACTGTTAAAGGGCGGCCACTATTAAAGGGACAGGCAATGTGGAGGTCACTGTTAAAGGGGCAGGCACTGTGGAGGACACTGTTAAAGGGGCGGTCACTGTTAAAGGGGCGGACACTGTGGGGGTCATAATTAAAGGGGAGGACACTGTGAAGGTCACTGTTAAAGGGGTGGTCACTGTTAAAGGGGCGGGTACTGTGGAGGTCACTGTTAAAGGGGCGGCCACTATAAATGTCACTGTTAAAGGGTTGGTCAATGTTAAAGGGGCGGGCACTGTGGAGGTCACTGTTAAAGGGGCGGACACTGTGGAAGTCACTGTTAAAGGGGAAACTGTCTATATCTTTTTACGACACACGAAAACATAAAATAAAATTGATGAAATATACCCATGCGAAGCCGGGTCCTAAAAAATAGTTTCTGACTGTCTGTCTCTCTGTCTGGACGTTCTTTATGTGCGACTAAACGACTGAGATATTCCCAAAAAATTACCTGCATTAGCCAATAGAAGCCTGCAAGTCTTTCTCTTCATATCCCTTCATATTACATGTCCCTTATTAGCCAATAGAAGCTCGCAGGTCCTACTTTAGGTTGCCATAACTACTGATCACAGGTTTTAGCAGTTCGCAGGTCCTCAAATATTCAGTCATATGATGTATGACGGCACAACTACACTGCTACATGCATGGGGGCAGGGACCACTATTAAACGGACGGGCGCTGTGGAGTTCACTGTTAAAGGGGCAGGCACTGCGGAGGTAACTGTTAAAGGGGCGGGCACTGTGGAAGTCACTATTAAAGGGGCTGGTACCGTGGAGGTCACTGTTAATGAAGTTGCCACTATAAAGGTCACTGTTAAGGGGCTGGTCAATGTTAAAGAGGCTGGCACTGTGAAGGTCACTGTTAAAGGGATGGGCACTGTTAAAGGGGCAGGCACTGTGGAGGTCACTGCTAAAGGGGCAGGCACTGTGGAGGTCACTGTTAAAGGTGCGTGCACTGTGGAGATCACTATTAAAGGGGCAGGAACTGTGGAGGTCATTGTTAAAGGGGCGGGTACAGTAGAGGTCACTGTTATGGGGGAAACTTTTGATATCTTTTTATGACACACGGAAACATAAAATGTAATTGATGAAATACACCCGTGCGAAGCCGGGTCTTTCTGTTAGTCTCTTATATACAGTACAGACCAAAAGTTTGGACACACCTTCTCATTCAAAGAGTTTTCTTTATTTTCATGACTATGAAGGCATCAAAACTATGAATTAACACATGTGGAATTATATACATAACAAACAAGTGTGAAACAACTGAAAATATGTCATATTCTAGCCACCTTTTGCTTTGATTACTGCTTTGCACACTCTTGGCATTCTCTTGATGAGCTTCAAGAGGTAGTCACCTGAAATGGTCTTCCAACAGTCTTGAAGGAGTTCCCAGAGATGCTTAGCACTTGTTGGCCCTTTTGCCTTCACTCTGCGGTCCAGCTCACCCCAAACCATCTCGATTGGGTTCAGATCCGGTGACTGTGGAGGCCAGGTCATCTGGCGCAGCACCCCATCACTCTCCTTCATGGTCAAATAGCCCTTACTTTAAAAGTTTTCCCAATTTTTGGGCTGACTGACTGACCTTCATTTCTTAAAGTAATAATGGCCACTCGTTTTTCTTTACTTAGCTGCTTTTTTCTTGCCATAATACAAATTCTAACAGTCTATTCAGTAGGACTATCAGCTGTGTATCCACCTGACTTCTCCTCAACGCCACTTATGGTCCCAACCCCATTTATAAGGCAAGAAATCCCACTTATTAAACCTGACAGGGCACACCTGTGAAGTTAAAACCATTTCAGGGGACTACCTCTTGAAGCTCATCAAGAGAATGCCAAGAGTGTGCAAAGCAGTAATCAAAGCAAAAGGTGGCTACTTTGAAGAACCTAGAATATGACATATTTTCAGTTGTTTCACACTTGTTTGTTATGTATATAATTCCACATGTGTTAATTCATAGTTTTGATGCCTTCAGTGTGAATCTACAATTTTCATAGTCATGAAAATAAAGAAAACTCTGAATGAAAAGGTGTGTCCAAACTTTTGGTCTGTACTGTATATATAATAATGAGTTTCTGTCTGTCTGTCTGTCTAGACGTTCTTTATGCGCGACCAAACGACTGGACTGATCTTTACCAAATTTGGCATACAGGTACAACAGGTGTCCGGGAAGCTTTTAGACCGGGTATAAGCTCTTTTGGACTTACCGTTACTGAGATATTTCCAAAAAATTACCTGCATTAGCCAATAGAAGCCAGCAAGCCTTTCATTTAAATCTGAACTGCCATTTACACGGTCACATGTTCCTTATTAGCCAAAAGAAGCTCGCAGGTCCTACTCCAGGTTGCCATAACAACTGATTACAGGTTTTAGCAGTTCGCAGGTCCTTAAATATTCAGTCATATGACGTATGATGGCACAACTACACTGCTACATGTATGGGGGGCAGGGGCCACTATTAAACGGATGGGCAATGTGGAGGTCACTGTTAAAGGGGCGGGCACTGTGGAGGTCACTTTTAAAGGGGCGGGCACTGTGGAGGTCACAGTTAAAGGTGCAAACACTGTGGAGGTCACTATTAAAGGGGCGGACACTGTGGAGGTCACTGCTAAAGGGGCGATCACTGTTAATGGGGTGGCCACTGTTTAGATCACTGTTAAAGAAGCAGGCACCATAAAGATCACTGTTAAAGGGGCGGGCACTGTGGAGGTCACTGTTAAAAGGCGGTTACTGTGAAAGGGGCGGGCACTGTGGAGTTCACTGTTACAGAGGGGGGCACTGTGCAGGTCATTGTTAAAGGGGCAGGTACTGTAGAGGTCACTGTTAACAGGGTAGTCAATGTTAAAGGGGCAGGCATTGTGGAAGTCACTGTTAAAGGGGTGGGCACTGTTAAAGGGGTGGGCACTGTGGAGGTCACTGTTAAAGGTGTGGGCACTTTGGAGGTCACTGTTAAAGGGGCGGGCACTGTGGAGGTCAATGTTAAAGGGGCAGGCACTGTGGAGGTCATTGTTAAAGGGGCAGGTACTGTAGAGGTCACTGTTATAGGGGAAACTTTTGATATCTTTTTATGACACACGGAAACATTAAATGAAATAGATCAAATATACCCATGCGAAGCCGGGTCCTTCTGCTAGTCTCTTAAATATATTAAAATTATTTTCTGTCTGTCTGTCTGTCTGGACGTTCTTTATGCACGACCAAACGACTAGACTGATCTTTACCAAATTTGGCACACAGGTACATCGGGTGTCCGGGAAGGTTTTAGACCGGGTCTCAGCTCTCTAGGACATACCGTTCCTGAGATATTCCCCAAAAATGACCTGCATTAGCCAATAGAAGCCTGCAAGTCTTTTACTCATATCCCAACTGCCATACACACGGTCACATGTCCCTTATCAGCCAATAGAAGCTCGCAGGTCCTACTCCAGGTTGCCATACCAACTGATCACAGGATTCAGCAGGTCGCAGGTCCTTAAATATTCAGTCATATGACGTATGACGGCACAACTACACTGCTACATGCATAGGGGGCAGGGGCCACTTTTAAACGAACGGGCGCTGTGGAGTACACTATTAAAGGGGCGGGCACTGTGGAGGTCACTGTTAAGGAGCGGGCACTGCGGAGGTCACAGGTAAAGGTGCAGGCATTGTGGAAGTCACTGTTAAATGGGCGGGTACTGTGGAGGTCACTGTTAAAGGGGCGGGCACTGTTAAAGTCACTGTTAAAGGGGCGGTCACTGCGGAGGTCACTGTAAAAGGGGCAGACTGTCACTGCCTGCCCTTTGAGAGGTCTGAGAAGATCAGATAGACTTGCAGCACGTGAGTCTTTGGTCTCTTTCACCCGACCGTTTTCTTTTTTCCATTTACGGGCAGTTTTTTGCGTTCCGTATACGGTCCGATTACAGAACCTTTCATTTCAATGGTTCCGCAAAAAGACGGAATGTACTCTGTATGCATTCCGTTTCCGTATTTCCATTTTTCCATCCGTTGAAAGATAGAACATGTCCTATTATTGCCCGCAAATCATATTCCGTGGCTCCTTTCAAGTCAATGGGTCCGCAAAAAAACAGAACACATACGGAAATGCATTCGTATGTCTTCCGTATCCGTTCCATTTTTGCGGAACCATCTATTAAAAATGTTATGCCCAGCCCAAGTTTTTCTATGTAATTACTGTATACTGTATATGCCATACGGAAAAACGGAATGAAAAAATGGAATGGAAACTGAAACAAAAAATGAAACAACAGATCTGTGAAAAACAGACCGCAACACTGAAAAAGCCATACGGTCGTGTGAAAGAGGCCTATCCGTCTGTTTTTCCTTGCTGTCTGTTGTTGTGGGCAGGATCTCACCTCTCCACAGGTACTGCTCATTTGTTGTTTAGTGGCTCTATTTAAGCCCGCCTCTGACTGCAGACCTTGTGGTTGTTATTTCCTTCTGGAGTTCTTAGCTGGTTGTTAGAGGTTCTGCTTCTTACTCATCTCAAGCTAAGTCCTCCTGTTTCTACTTTGTGTGTGTGTTGTGTCTAGGTCTCAGGGAGACGCTGGTCCCTTCACGGTGGAAGGTTCCGTCAGTCTCATCCCCGCTCCCTAAATTAGGGTTTTTGACAGTTTCAGCAGTTCTTAGGTTCCGGTGTATTTCTTCGACCATTAGGATTTGCTCATATTGTCAGCAGTCAGGGAGAGGCTCAGGGATAACTACGAGGTTACCATCCCCCTCTCACTAGCTTTGGGGTCTAGTCTGTGTTACTGTTGTAGTTTGCTTATTTGGTGTTCTTCCTTTCCCCACTTACCGTGACACGAACACTGTGGAGGTCACTGTTAAAGGGGCGGGCACTGTGGAGGTCACTGTTAAAGGGGCAGGCACTGTGCAGGTCACTGTTAAAGATGTGGTTAGTGTTAAAAGGGCGGGCACTGTGGAGGTCACTGTTAAAGGGGCGGGCACTGTGGTGGTCAATGTTAAAGGGGCGGCCACTGTGGAGGTCAATGTTAAAGGGGCGGCCACTATGGAGGTCACTGTTAAGGGGCGGGCACTGCTGAGGTCATTGTTAAAGGAGCGGGCACTGTGGAGGTTATTGTTATAGGGACGGGTACTGTAAAGGTCACTGTTATGGGGAAAACTGTTGATATTTTTTTATGACACACGGAAACATAAAATGAAATAGATGAAATATACCCGTGCGAAGCCGGGTCCTTCTGCTAGTAATAATATAATATAAAGTTAATTGGTCAGGACTCTTCTCATATTCTTAGGCTACTTTCACACTTGCGTTCGGGGTTCCGCTTGTGAGCTCCGTTTGAAGGCTCTCACAAGTGGCCCCGAACGGATCCGTACAGCCCCAATGCATTCTGAGTGGATGCGGATCCGCTCAGAATGCATCAGTTTGGCACCGTTTGGCCTCCGTTCCGCTCAGCAGGCGGACACCCGAACGCAGCTTGCAGCGTTTTTGTGTCCGCCTGGCCGTGCGGAGCCAAACGGATCCGTCCAGACTTACAATGCAAGTCAATAGGGACGGATCTGTTTGACGTTGACACAATATGGTGCAATTTCAAACGGATCCGTCCCCCATTGACTTTCAATGTAAAGTCAGGAGTCCCCTATTAATATACCATCAGATCGGAGTTTTCTCCAATCCGATGGTATATTTTAACTTGAAGCGTCCCCATCACCATGGGAACGCCTCCATGTTTAGAATATACCATCGGATTTGAGTTAGATCGTGAAACTCAGATCCGACAGTATATTCTAACACAGAGGCGTTCCCATGGTGATGGGGACGATTCAAGTTAGAATATACTGAGAACTGTGTACATGACTGCCCCCTGCTGCCTGGCAGGTGCTGCCAGGCAGCAGGGGGCAGATCCCCCCCTCCCCCCCCTGTATTTAACTCATTGGTGGCCAGTGCGGCCCCCCTCCCTCCCTCCCCAGTATTAGATGTGACCAGTGCGGCCCCCCTCCCTCTATATTTATTGGTGGCCAGTGCGGCCCCCCTCCCTCCCTCCCCAGTATTAAATGTGACCAGTGCGGCGCCCCTCCCTCTATATTCATTGGTGGGCAGTGCAGCCCCTCCTCCCTCCCTCCCCAGTATTAAATGTGACCAGTGCGGCCTCCCCTCTCCCCCCCCCTAATTAAAATCACACCCCCCCCCCCCCCCCATCATTTATGGCAGCGGAGAGTTCCGATCGGAGTCCCAGTTTAATCGCTGGGGCTCCGATCGGTTACCATGGCAGCCAAGACGCTATTGCAGTCTTGGCTGCCATGGTTACTTAGCAATAAATAGAAGCATTATACTTACCTGCGAGCTGCGATGTCTGTGACCGGCCGGGAGCTCCTCCTACTGGTAAGTGAAAGGTCTGTGCGGCGCATTGCCTATAGCACAGACCTGTCACTTACCAGTAGGAGGAGCTCCCGGCCGGTCACAGACATCGCAGCTCGCAGGCAAGTATAATGCTTCTATTTATTGCTAAGTAACCATGGCAGCCAAGACTGCAATAGCGTCTTTGGCTGCCATGGTAACCGATCGGAGCCCCAGCGATTAAACTGGGACTCCGATCGGAACTCTCCGCTGCCACCAATGATGGGGGGGGGGGGTGATTTGAATTAGGGGGGGGGGGAGGGGAGGCCGCACTGGTCACATTTAATACTAGAAATCCGCACTAGCCACCAATAAATATAGAGGGAGGGGGGCCGCACTGGTCACATTTAATACTGGGGAGGGAGGGAGGGGGGGCCGCACTGGCCACCAATGAATATAGAGGGAGGGGGGCCGCACTGGTCACATTTAATAATAGGGAGGGAGGGGGGGCCGCACTGGCCACCAATGAATATAGAGGGAGGGGGGCCGCACTGGTCACATTTAATACAGGGGAGGGAGGGGGTCTGCCCCCTCCTGCCTGGCAGCACCTGATCTCTTACAGGGGGCTATGATTCGCACAATAATTGTGCGGATCACAGCCCCCTGTAAGAGATCGGGTGCTGCCAGGCAGCAGGGGGCAGTCATGTACACAGTTCTTTTAGTATATTCTAACTTGAAGCGTCCCCATTACCATGGGAATGCCTCTGTGTTAGAATATACTGTCGGATCTGTAAAAACCAGTTATGCAGACGGATCCGTTCTGAACGTAACAAAAAGCAACTTTCAGTATCATTTTGAGAGAGAAGAACTTAAAGTGTCAGGAAATAAGTTATTTGTTTAAACATGTTGACATCAACAGAAAGCGGTGACATACTGCATATTATATGTACATGATTCACTTGATGGAAGACATATACATGACTTTTAAAAAAGTATAGTTAACAGTGACAGCGATATAATCTGAACACAGTAAAACCTACAATGATTGTATATTTTTGGTGAATTTTATTTTAACTCTGATTTATTGTGTACTCATAGGCGTGCGCACGGGGTGTGCCAGCGAATACTAATGAGCGCTTTCATTTTGGAAGTGCTCATTAGTACCGGAGGACCAGAAAGCGGTGAACGCTATGTACTTACCTCTTCCTGGTCCTCGGATGTTGGCTGCGCTTTGTGAAGTCACGCTGTGCACGCCAGTTCAGAGCACAGCCGATAGCAGGAGGAAGGGGATCGCGGGCGGCGAGGAGCGGCGGCGTCCAGGAACAGAGAGGTTAGTGGTTTTTTATTTTATATAAAATGAAGCTGCTGGGGGCATAATGGAGGCTAATGAGAAGCATATGGGGGCTAATGAGGCATATGGGAGCTATTGAGGCATATGGGGGCTAATGAGGCATATGGGGGCTAATGAGGCATAATGGGGGCTAATGAGGCATATGGGGGCTAATAAGAGGCATAATGGGGCTAATGAGGCATAATGGGGCTAATGAGGGGCATAATGGGGGCTAATAAGAGGCATAGGGGCTGATAATGGGGCTAATGAGGCATAAGGGCTGATGATAGGGGCTAATGAGGCATAATGGGGGTAATGAGAGGCATAATGGGGGCTAATGAGGCATAAGGGCTGATAATGGGGCTAATGAGGCATATGGGCTGATGATGGGAGCTAATGATGCATAATGGAGGCTAATGAGGCATAATGGGGGCTAAAAAGGCATAATGGGGGCTAATGAGAAATAATCGGGGCTAATGAGGGGCTTAATGAGGGCTAATGAGGAGCATAATGGGGGCTAATGAGAAGCATAATGGGGGCTAATGAGAGGCATAAGGGCTGATAATAGGGGCTAATGGCATAAAGGCTATATATATATATATATACACACATACATACATACATACATACACACACACGCCCGTGGTGTGTGTGTTTGTGCTTTAGGGTGCACACCCTAATGCAATAGGCTGTGCACGCCTATGTGTGTACTGTTTTATACCACAGAAATATATTCAATTTCAAAATATATGAAACCTCCCACCATGTCAACCATGCATAAACGCATTATATATACAGCCTGGAAAACAGTTGAGTTTCATGGTTTTATCTGGGATCTGTGTCACAGCTTGACTGAGGCTTTACTTCTTAGGTAGGGGGTTAACTTGAGGGATTTCATGCCCATGAGAATCATGTCAGGATGGGGTTAAAAGGGTGGCCCATCTCAGACAGTGATGGCATATCATTAGGATATTCCATCAATGTCATGTATATGCAGGTCCCTCCTCTGGGACCCTTTCCTATCTACACAATTGAGTCCCCAAAGTAAACGAAGAGAAGCCACATACTCAGCCACCCTCAGTTCATCACAATGAGAGTCCTGAAATTTGTCAAGTGCTGGCTCAGCTAGTTCCAGCAGTCATATGGCAGTGAATGGAGAGTTGGCCGCACTTGTGCAGTGCGCTCTCCATTCACCACTATGGGACTTCCAAAAACAGCTGAGTTCGCTCAATATCATCTATACGTAGGTCCCTCCTCTGGGAGCCTTTCCTATCTCCAGAATTGAGTTCCCAAAGTAAACAGAGAGAAGCCACAACTCAGCCATCCTCAGTTCATCGCTATGGGAGTCCTGAAAATAGCCAAGTGCTGGATCAGCTAGTTCCAGCAGTCGTACAGCAGTAAATGGAGAGTTGGCTGCACCTGTGCAGTGCGCTCTCCTTTCATCATTATAGGACTTCCAAAGACAGCTGAGTTCACTCATTCAGCTACTTTTGGAACTTCCATAGCGATGAGTATGCCATACATGCGCAGTCTGCTCTTCTTCGCTTTAGGGGCCTCATTCTGGTCCCACCTCTGGGACCCACATCTATCTAACATGGTGGCATATGCTAACAATATTCCATCAATGTCTAAGATGGGCCAACCTCTTTAACCATCCTGACATGATTCCCATGGGCCTGAGATCCCTCCAGTTAACCCCTACCTAACTTGTCCCTGCAGGCACTCCCTTAAAAAGTGCAGTGTCTGGGTTTAGAGTGGCCCCAACGCTGGGTCTTCAGGACTCCTTTGAGGTGTCACCATGTGTTGCTACTTTCCAAAAAGTACGGTAAGGTGCAGTGCACCACAATGGGAAGTAAGTCCAAGATTTAGGGTTTCCAGTAAACACTGTGTTTCTTTACTGGGAAACTCAAGTGCAAAGCAATACAGGCAACGCACTGATCTGGCTTCTCCAGTCTTATCTCTGGCACAAGAAGGTTTTCTGCTGAGGAAAGGCCTGAGTAAGCTGTCCCTTTCTCAGAAGGCTTGTTCCCTGGCAAAAGGCTGGTGGCCCTGGGTCTTTGGCTCAGTCATCTGGCTGGCTCCCTGGTCACAGGGTTGGTGACCCAGAAACTGTGGCTGAGTATCCCCATCTCAGTGTCTTCTTCTGGTCACTCTGGTCACTCAGTCTGGCAGACTCTTTCCTAAAAAGCACTGGTCCCTATCTGCACAAAACTAGGGGATATGACTGCTCTCCTTATATACAGTTTCTAGCTGAACTTCAACCTTCTGGTGGGAGGGGTGGAGTAGAGAAGCACAACCTAAATAGAAACATTGTTACAATTTCTATCATAGACTTGTATAGATATTCAAGACATAAACAAGTCTTCAGACAACAGAGCTAAACCAGTCAAAAGGTCAATGTGTCAGTTTTTTCGCTCCAAAACTACAGATCATAGCTATCATAGACAGAAATTCATAATAAAGTATCTTAGTATTAGCTGGCGGTGCATTAACCCTTTCCACACTGCAGTGTAGCTATAGTGTAATAACAGTGCAAATGAACAGGATATATTACAATAAACATATAAATGCAGTTCAACAATATGAAACAGTATAAGTGCACATAACAGCATAAATCTCAGCGCAAGTTAACCCATCAAAGTACAATAAAGTAGGGAGTTGATGGCTTTGCATAGCAACAATACGAGCAAATGTTCACACATGTCCATAGTCCAAAGTACCCTTGCTCCAGGGCACTACAAAAGTAACTATGACCCACTCTATAGTTGGTTGGTCTCTTTTCCTGTGTCCTTGTGAAGGAAGAAGAGTTTTCAGTGTCCCACTCGATGGTCTTTTTTCTTTATTGACTCGAGTGTGACTTTTGTCTGGTGTCTGATATCGTTTATGGAAAAAAAAGAAGGGGAATGATTTATCTTATTCTAGGCTCAATAGAGCTATAATTTGTTTCTGATATTTAAATCACATCACAGCTGATGTTTGCTATACTTTTGTGGTTCTGGACCATCAGACGTCATGTCCAGGTCTGGCAGCAGTGGGTGTACGATTGCGTTGGTAAGTTATCTGGTTTGACATTAAGTTAATATCAATAAATGTCTGAGTTCTTATTATGGTGGGATTTGGCTCAGAGTAAGGAGCTTAGAGTGGTTTGCTCCTTGCCACATTTATCAGGTCTCCTTGAAAATAAGGCGTGACCTAGCATGAAATGGGCATGCTTTGTGGGAAAAGGGGGTGTAACATAAAATGTGATGCCGGGCTCCAAAATTGCACCAGAATTTCGGTGTACAACTTTGCCACTAAATAGGTCAATTAATAGGTGGTATAAAACTAAACTAGACAGTCTAAAGCGTGTGCCATATTCATCAACCAGCATCAGCCACTGGGATGAACATGGCACATCTTTCAACTGTCTAATCTAAGTGGAGAATGTTTTAGGACTAGAGTTTCGCCATATTTAGACACCTACATTTTTATTTTTCTGCTGATGGAGCTGGGCAAGTTTTTATTGCTTTGGAATACATTTGGGATATATGTGACCTTTTAATAATTTTTATTCCATTTCTTGGGAAAGAGAGGTGAACAAAAAAATAACAATTCTCCACGAGCGATAGATAACATTATATTTTCATATTCCAGACATATTTTGTTTAGGTTTTTCTGTTCCTTTCATATGGTTAGTTTTTAGCAGTGGCTGTATGATTGGCTACACATTCTATTTTCACTGCGCATGAACTTCCTAGCACTATAATGCCGAAACCACTACTATATAGTCTAAGCTCATGCTCACACTTTCAGAATTCTTTCATGGATATCGAGCCTATATTCAGACGGTATTTGCTGACATTCTGGTGGTAATGCATGTGAGCAGTGTACCTGTGCAGATTTTAATATCCATATTCCATTTTCATTATGACCATAGATTCTTGTAGTAATGGGGATGATCTGCAGGAGCATATGCTTGCCAATCCACAGCAGAAATTGCTTTGGACTTCTGATGCATATTTTCCAAAGAATTCATAAAACTTATGGCAAACCAGTGCCTTGTGTTCATGCCCTTATTCCGTCTCAGAGATATAACTGCCATAACAGCACAAAACCAGTTGAGGAGCTCTTTCCATTTAGATAAAGGACCAGCTACTTACTGATTGCAACTCATATGTAGTACTCCAGACCAGGGGGTATCTACAAAGTTTGGTGTGTTATGTAATGTTTGTAATGTTATTTAATGTTTGCACTGTATACCAGCACCATTTCACTGCACTGATCCCAAGGGAGCAATGGAATGATGCAGTACACTGTGACATATTATCTCATAAGGGCCGCTACCGCTCCCATACTCTGTTCCTAGCTAGTTTATAGCTCCTCCCACTCAGCTGGTTACAGAGACACTCCCCCTTTCCCTATAAGAAAGAGCTGCATGGACATCATCATGTGACCACATCCAAGAATGGAAGATAGGAGCAACAAAGGAAAAATAAGTACATTACAAAATTACTGCTTTCTTCATAAATAATTATTTTAAAGGAAGTGGAAGCAAACTGGAAAACCCCTTTAAAGCCATGCCATACTAGC
Source organism: Bufo bufo (assembly GCF_905171765.1). NCBI lineage: Eukaryota > Metazoa > Chordata > Amphibia > Anura > Bufonidae > Bufo > Bufo bufo. The sequence goes on from NC_053394.1 coordinate 352,412,304, forward strand.
ATTTTTTGCAGTATTTCTTTTGAAACAATCTTGTCAGAATAGGTCATCAATAGCCAATCAGTGGGAGCATGACAACCTGCACCCCACTGATCAGCTCACAGCTCCATTCAAGGTGTAGTGGCCGTTCCGGGTTACTGCTGCTTATTGCCCATTCACTTCAATGTGAGCTTAGCTACAGTAGCCTAGCATGACCACTACACATTGGATCTGTGCTTCCTGTTCTATTCAAAGTGCTAGTTCAAGGTTTGGAGGCTGCAGGGAAAAGCTGATTGGTTGGGGTGCGGGGCCTCGTACTCCCACTGATTAGATATTGATGACCTATCCTGAGGGTAGATCATCAACATCAAGAGCATAAAAAAACATTTACTGTATTTTTCGCCCTATAAGACGCACTTTTCCCCCCCCCCCAAAAGTGGGGGGGAAATAGCAGTGCGTCTTATGGGGCGAATGCTGCATTTTGCCGAACTGTCAATGATACGCCGCGCCGCGATGCCGCACGGCGGGTGTATCAGCTGAGAGGAAGGAGGGGCTGGGGGCCGGCATCTGCTTTTATAATGACAGCGGGGCCTGTGCAGTGACTGTATTCTACTACACGGGCCCCGCTCACTGTATGAATGAAGCAGGCGGCGTGGGCGCATGACGTAGTGACTCACGCTGCCAGCGCCCGTCCTCCCGGCCTGCCTCCTCCCTCCTCTCTGCTACCGAGCGCTTGTTGTAAGTAATACAGGCGCTGATTAACCTGAATTTGTATATATTAACAATGCCACAATTATAGATAAGATTACGGTATATACAGTGAGCGGGGCCCGTGTAACATAGTAACATCATAGTACATAAGGCTGAAAAAAGACATTTGTCCATCCAATTCGGCCTGTCACCCTGCAAATTGATCCAGAGGAAGGCAAAAAAAAAACTGTGAGGTAGAGGCCAATTTTCCTCACTTTAGGGGAATAAAAAATTTCTTCCCGACTCCAATCAGGCAATCAGAATAACTCCCTGGATCAACGACCCCTCTCTAGTAGCTATAGCCTGTAATATTATTACGCTCCAGAAATACATCCAGGCCCCTCTTGAATTCCTTTATTGTACTCACCATCACCACCTCGTCAGGCAGAGAGTTCCATAGTCTCACTGCTCTTACCGTAAAGAACCCTTTTCTATGTTTGTGTACAAACCTTCTTTCCTCCAGACGCAGAGGATGTCCCCTCGTCACAGTCACAGTCCTGGGGATAAATAGATGATGGGATAGATCTCTGTACTGACCCCTGATATATTTATACATAGTAATTAGATCTTCCCTCAGTCGTCTTTTTTCTAATGTGAATAACTCTAATTTTGATAATCTTTCAGGGTACTGTAGTTGCCCCATTCCAGTTATTACTTTAGTTGCCCTCCTCTGGACCCTCTCCAGCTCTGCTATGTCTGCCTTGTTCACTGGAGCCCAGAACTGTACACAGTACTCCATGTGTGGTCTGACTAATGATTTGTAAAGTAGTAGGAATATGTTCTCATCACGGGCATCTATGCCCCTTTTGATGCAACCCATTATCTTATTGGCCTTGGCAGCAGCTGCCTGACACTGTTTTTTGCAGCTTAGTTTGCTGTTTATTAAAATTCCTAGATCCTTTTCCATGTCAGTGTTACCGAGTGTTTTACCATTTAGTATGTACGGGTGACTTGCATTATTCCTTCCCATGTGCATAACTTTACATTTGTCAGTGTTAAACCTCATCTGCCACTTATCTGCCCAAGCCTCCAATCTATCCAGATCCCTCTGTAGTAGTATACTGTCCTCTTCAGTGTTAATTACTTTACACAGTTTAGTGTCATCTGCGAAAATTGATATTTTACTATGCAAGCCTTCTACAAGATCAGTAATAAATATATTGAAGAGAATAGGGCCCAATACTGACCCCTGAGGAACCCAACTAGTGACAGTGATCCAATCTGAGTGTGTACCGTTAATAACCACCCTCTGTTTTCTATCACTGAGCCAGTTACTTACCCACATACAGACGTTTTCTCCCAGTCCGAGCATTCTCATTTTATATACTAACCTTTTATGTGGTACAGTGTCAAATGCTTTGGAGAAGTCCAGATACACGACATCCATTGATTCGCCGCTGTCAAGTCTAGAACTTACCTCCTCATAGAAACTGATTAAATTAGTTTGACATGACCGATCCCTCATGAAGCCATGCTGATATGGCGTTATTTGCTTATTTCCGTTAAGATGCTCTAACATAGCATCTCTCAGAAAACTTTCAAACTGTTTACCCACAACAGATGTTAAACTTACCGGCCTATAGTTTCCAGGCTCTGTTTTTGGACCCTTTTTGAATATTGGCACCACATTTGCCATGCGCCAATCCTGTGGGACATTCCCTGTCAGTATAGAGTCCGCAAATATCAGAAATAAGGGTCTGGCTATGACATTACTTAATTCCCTTAGGAAAAGGGGGTGTATGCCATCCGGTCCTGGCAATTTATCTATTTTAATCTTTTTAAGTCGCCGATGTACTTCTTCCTGGGTCAGACAGGACACTTTTAATGGGGAATTTATTTCAACATTCAGCATTTCATCTGACAGTTTATTTTCCTCAGTGAATACATTGGAGAGAAAAATATTTAACAGCTTTGCTTTCTCCTCGTCGCTCTCTGCAACTCCCCTCTCATTACTCTTTATAGGGCCGACACCTTCAGATTTATACTTTTTAACATTCATATAATTGAAGAACATTTTAGGGTTAGTTTTACTCTCTTTGGCAATTAATCTCTCAGTCTCTAGTTTGGCCGCTTTTATTTGTTTTTTACATGTTCTATTTTTTTCCTTATAGTTTTTCAGTGCTTCTGTGCTACCCTCCTGTTTTAGTGTTTTATATGCTTTCTTTTTGTCATTTATTGCTTTCTTTACAGTTCTGTTTATCCATATTGGTTTCTTTTTGTTCCTTAACCTTTTATTCCCATACGGTATGTACCTCTCACAATGAGCTTTTAGGATGCTTTTAAAGATATCTCATTTTGTGGCTGTATTTTTATTTGTGAGGACTTTATCCCATTTAGTGAGGCCTATGGCCTCTCTTAGTTGGCTAAATTTAGCTTTTTTGAAGTTTGGTATTTTTGTTCCTCCCTGTAGAAACACTCTTTTGAATGATAATTGGAAGGTTATTACTTTATGGTCACTATTTCCCAGGTGTCCCCCAACCTGCACGTCTGTTGTTCTGTCAGGTCTATTGGTTAATACTAAGTCCAGTATGGCCGTCCCTCTAGTCGGGTCCTGAACCAGTTGGGAGAGGTAATTGTCTTTGGTTATTGCCAAGAACCTGTTTCCTTTATGAGATATACAAGTTTCAGTTTCCCAGTCTATAACTGGGTAGTTGAAGTCCCCCATAATAACCACCTCATTATGATTTGCCGCCTTGTCTATCTCATTTATTAATAGATTTTCTGTGGACTCTGGTATATTAGCTGGTTTATACTAAACTCCTATTAGTAATTTATTGTTCTTTTTAGCTCCATATATCTCTACCCCGTCCTCCCGGCCTGCCTCCTCCCTCCTCTCTGCTACCGAGCGCTTGTTGTAAGTAATACAGGCGCTGATTAACCCGAATTTGTATATTTAACAATGCCACAATTATAGATAAGATTACGGTATATACAGTGAGCGGGGCACGTGTAGTAGAATACAGTCACTGCACGGGCCACGCTATCATTATAAAACCAGATGCGACCCCCACCCCCTGTATTGGGGGTCATTCACACTACAGGGACACTGTTATGGAGGGGATCTGTGGATGACACATACAGTATATGTGTCATCCACAGATCCCTCTATAACAGTGTCATCCACAGATCCCTATAACAGTGTCATTCAGAGACCCCAATAAGAGCCATCCAGAGATCCCCCATAACAGTGTCACCCACAGATCCCCCATAACAGTGTCACCCACAGATCCCCCATAACAGTGTCACCCACAGATCCCCCATAACAGTGTCACCCACAGATCCCCCATAACAGTGTCACCCACAGATCCCCCATAACAGTGTCCTCAACAGATCCCCCATAATAGTGTCATCCACAGACCACCATTAGTTCAAAACCCACCAAAAGCAGACCTTTTGGTTCAAAATATATTTTTTCTTATTTCCCCCCTCAAAAACCTAGGTGCGTCTTATGGGCAGGTGTGTCTTATAGGGCGAAAAATACGGTATATATATTTGCGTTTCACACTGCGGTGTCCTGATTTATACCAGCCACATCTATGCCTGAATGACAACTTTTTGCAACACATGAGGCTATCAAAGTCTATCAATATTCCCATATATATGTAAGACATTTCCAGTGCACCAAAAATGTGTTGAATTGAGTTTCAGTTCTTTTTATAAAAGTGTGTTCAGAAAATATACTACTAAGGCCTCATGCACACGGCCGTTGTTTTGTTCCGCATCTGAGCCGCAGTTTTGGCGGCTCGGATGCGGACCCCTTGACTTCAATTGGGCCGTAAAAGATGCGGACAGCACTCCACTTGCTACGTTCTGTGGCCCCGCAAAAAAATATAACATGTCCTATTCTTGTCCGCGCTTTGCGGACAAGAATAGGCAGTTATATTAAAGGCTGTCCGAGCCGTTCTGCAAATTGCGGAAAGCACACAGACGCCATCCGTGTTTTGCGGATCCGCGGTTTGCGGACTGCAAAAAACAGAACGGTCGTGTGCATGTAGCCTAAGGATGTGCTCTAAGAATGTAGTGGGCTATCTGCAGGTAGTACTGTAGACCTGGATGCCTTTGTTTCTTTTAAGGTGTGGTGCTAATAAATAGGCTGTAGACCACTATAAAAGAACGCACGTGGAAGCAATAATAATAATGCTTACAAACAAGGTTCAAAGCATAATGGTCACTCACAAAGCAGAAAGCACAATTCTTATAGAATCTCCACTGACTCACTTCTTAGACTAGTGGAGCCCTGGGTCTGCTGACTACACTTACATTCAGATGGGACTGGCTGTATAAGCTCAGAGCCCCCTGCACCTCTCTGGCATGCTAGATCTGTCTCAGGCCTCCTGCACACGACCGTATGGCTTTTTCAGTGTTTTGCGGTCCGTTTTTCACTGATCCGTTGTTCAGTTTTTTGTTTCCGTTGTGTTTCTGTTTCTGTTCCGTTTTTCCGTTCCGTTTTTCCGTATGGCATATACAGTATACAGTAATTACATAGATAAAATTGGGCTGGGCATAACATTTTCAATAGATGGGTCCGCAAAAAGCGGAACGGAAACGGAAGACATACGGATGCATTTCCGTATGTGTTCAGTTTTTTTGCAGACCCATTGACTTGAATGGAGCCACGGAACGTGATTTGCGGGCAATAATAGGACATGTTCTATCTTTAAACGGAACAGAAAAACGGAAATACGGAAACGGAATGCATACGGAGTACATTCTGTTTTTTTTGCGGAACCATTGAAATTAATGGTTCCGTATACGGAACGCAAAAAAACGGCCAGTAGACGGGTGGAAAAAACGGCCGTGTGCAGGAGGCCTTAGGCTAGGCTCATATCATTGTTTATTTTTCCATTCTTTTAATCCATCAGAAGAACAGAAAAAAATACGGATCCGGTATTTAACCCTTTCTACCCCGGAGGTTTCTTTTTATTTTGCGTTTTAATTTTTCGCTCCCAGCCTTCCCAGAGCCATAACTTTTTTATCTTTCCGTTCACATAGTCGTATGAGGGTCTATATTTTGCGGGACAATTTGTACTTTCCAACTCCACCATTTAATTTTGCATAGAATGTAGTGAGAAGTGGGAAAAAATTCCAAAAGTGGTTTTTTGTTTTTTTTACGGCATTCATTATGCGATAAAACTGACTTGTAATCTTCATTCTCCGGGTCAGTACGAATCCGTAAATACCACATATGTATACTTTTCCATGCATTTGTTGCTAAAAAAAAAAATAAAAAACGACATTTTTTTATTTATTTTTTTGCTGTCACATTCTGACCCCTATAACTTTTTTGTAGTTATGTGTGCACAGCTCATTTTTTTTGCTGGCGATCTGTACTTTTCATTGATACCATTCTGGGGCATGTACAACTTTTTGATCACTTTTTATTTAATTTTTTTGTGGGAGGAGAAGCGACCAAAAAAGTGGAAAATAAGCCATTTTTACCCTTTTTTTCATTTTGACTTTTTCTGTATGGGATTAATACTTTTATATTATGACAGTACGGGCATTTACGCAAGCGGCGATACCCATGATGTGTATTTTTCGATTTTTTTACATTCTTTATTCTCATTTTGGGTAAAGGGGGGTGACTTTTATATTTATTTTATTTGTAAAAACTTTATAAATTTTTTTTACACTTTTTTATAGTTTCCATAGGGAACAATAACAATTAACCATTTGATTGCTATTATTATAGACTCCAATGCACTTGCATTGGAGTCTATTATGATTTTACTACTTTCCTATGGAGCCCTATTACAGGCAAGGGCAGCCTCCTGTCATTCACAAAGACAGGGGCTGCTGCACACAAGCTCCAGCTCCTCTGATCGCATTACCACCGGATGCGGACATTAACCGCCGATGTTGCTATGGCGACATCTTTAAAGACCCGACATGTGACGTAATAGTACGTCACAAGTCGGGAAGGGGTTAAAGCATCCGTTATGCTCAGTTATGCACATTTGGCATCAGTTTTAGCCATTTCTGTCTGAGATCCGTTATTATAGATGGGGAAAAAAGTCCTGCATGCAGGAAAAACAGATTCCAAATGTGCATAACGGATGCTTTAAATATAGGATCCATTTTTTTCTTTATTTTTCTGTTCTTCTGGTGTATCAGAAGAACGGAAAAATAAATGGTGATGTGAACCTTTTTACGTCCTACTACAAAAGATCTGCTGCTCGCAATACAGAGAGTGCCCACTAGATGTCCTCAGTGCACTTCTAGAAGAGAACAGACAGTTTTGGCTGCGAGCATAACTGTGCATGCTGGAACGGGAAGTGGGACATGCAATGAAAGTACGCAACATGTCAACTCAATTATAGTCAATGTTCAAATCCTGTAGGTAGAAATACACATTAAACACATAACATATTAAATAACATAAATTTCTTATAATGGGAAAACCCTTTTAAGCAAGGCCACCTTGAATACACGGGCAGCATGGAGGCTCGGTGGTTAGCGCTGGTGCCTTGCAGCGCTGGGCTCCTAGGTTTGAACCCAATCAAGGACAACATCTGCATGGAGTTTGTATGTTCTCCATGTGTTTGCGTGGGTTTCCTCTGGGTACTCTGGTTTCCTACCAAAGACATACTGATAGGGACCTTAGATTGTGAGCCTCATTGGGGACAGTGTGATGCTAATGTCTGTAAAGAGCTGTGGAATATAGTAGCGCTATATTAGTGTGTAAATAAATAAAACATACTAAATGTTATAGTTTCTTTGCTTTAAGCATTTTGAAAGAGAATGCTACAGTGTTTCTCGAGATAATATGCAATCATACATGGTAGTTGGGCAGTCAGTCCTCCAGTCACTGGCGGATCCAGGGAAGGGGGGCAACGGGGCAATTTCCCCCCTCCCCCGAGCTGCTCAGAAGTGGGGGTTGCGGTGTCGGCAGGGCACAGGTAGATGAGCGCTACCATTCCTAGTGCCTGCAGCCTATCAGAGGAAGGGGAAGGGACATTCCTCTCCCTCCCCTGCCTCGCCGCAGCACTTCTCAATGACTATATTTTTATATGTGTACAATAGTTGTACTGCCACATTGGGGGGGGGGGGGGCTCTTGTTACTGGCACATCGGGGGGGGGCTCTTGTTACTGGCACATTGGGGGATCTCTTGTTACTGGCACATTGGAGGGGGTTTTATTTACTGGCACATGATTGGGGGGTGCTTATTACTGGCACATGATAGGGGGGTGCTTATTACTGGCACATGATGGGGGTGCTTATTACTGGCACATGATGGGGGCTCTTATTACTGGCACATGGTGGGGGATCTTTTTACTAGCACATGATGGAGGCTCTTATTACTGGCACATGATGGGGGGCTCTTATTACTGGCACATGATGGAGGCTCTTATTACTGGCACATGATGGGGGTCTCTTATTACTGGCACATGATGGGGGGTGCTTATTACTGGCACATGATGGGGGCTCTTATTACTGGCACATGATTGGGGGGCTCTTAATACTGGCACATAATGGGGGGCCTCTTATTACTGGCACATGATGGGGGGGTGCTTATTACTGGCATATGATGGGGGGGTGCTTATTACTGGCACATGATGGGGGGTGATTATTACTGGCACATGATGGGGGCTCTTATTACTGGCACATGATGGGGGCTCTTATTTTTGGCACATGATGGGGGCTCTTATTACTGGCACGTAATGGGGGGGCTCTTATTATTGGCACGTGATGGGGGGCTCTTATTACTGGCACATGATGGGGGGGCCTCTTATTACTGGCACATGATGGGGGGCCTCTTATTACTGGCACATGATGGGGGGCCCGCTTATTATTGGCACATGATGGGGGGGTGCTTATTACTGGCACATGATGGGGGCTCTTATTACTGGCACATGATGGGGGGGTGCTTATTACTGGCACATGATGGGGGGATCTTATTACTGGCACATGATGGAGGCTCTTATTACTGGCAAATGATGGGGGGCTCTTATTACTGGCACATGATGGGGTGGCTCTTATTACTGGCACATGATGGGGGGGCTCTTATTACTGGCACATGATTGGGGGGCATCTATGGGGGCACATTTTACTGGCACATGATTGGGGGCACATTTTATTGGCACATTATTGGGTGCACTTATTACTGACACATTATTGGTGGGCACTATAGGGGCATCTACTGAGGCCACAAAAAAGGGGTATTTTATATGGGGGGCTCTGTACAGTAGATTTTATACTGGGACACATTATGGTGGGTACTATGGGGAAGGGGGGAGAGGAGTACTATGGGGTCATCTAAGGGGGGCACTAAGAAGGTGTATTTTTTTACTTGAAAATTATGGGGGACACTGAGGGCATCTACTGGGGCCCTATATATTGTATGGGGCATTTTACACTGGTACATTATGGGGGCACTAGGAGGAAGGGGGGAGGAGCACTATGGGGGCATTTACTGGGGGCACTATATAGGGGTATTTTATACTGGCACATTATGGGGGCACTATGGGGACATTAGCTCACCTGGGGCATTAAAAGGGGGTATTTTTTGCATAAGGAGAATTATTATCTACTGGGGGGGCATTATGGTGGGCTTTATTACTCCCCCATGGTATGAGCCCCCTAGTAGCAGCACCAGCCTCTCCCTACTCTGCTATCCCTCTGCCCCTTCTCCAAATCCTTATTATGAAATCTTTCTCATTAGGATAAAACACAATATAAGCTCTGCCGCCCCCCCCCAGCCAAAGTGTTGAAGTGGTGTCCGAGATCCCCAAGGAGGCCGTTCTCGGAACTGCCTGCTCCCGGAGACCACATTTCATTTTAGACCGGCTTGCGCACAGGCACAGGTAAGGACTTACCTGTGCCTCGCCGGACTTGTCAGTTAAGTTGGCAGATCGCATGTGTTTGCGGGTGAACACTGCGAACTGGCCATCACTGCCCAAGAGCCAAGCCAAGTAATTGTAAGTTTTCATGTGAAATATGTTTATGTTATACACATATAGCATACACTGTGCCACACAATATACAGTATACCTCTACACTGTGTAGTCTGTTCTATAAGCACCATTGTTTTTGGCGGCGGACAGAAAATAATCTGGAAGTGCCCCTCCCAAAACCAGGCTCTGGATCCGCCACTGCCTCCAGTAAGGACAGGATGTAGAGAAAAGCAGCTGAGAACATACATTTGGATGACCTGGCCACAAACCTTCATAAAAAAACATGAACACATCCGTTAAATGTTCCCTTTATTCCCTTTCTTCAGCATCTTCCAGTTCTTGCAGATATGAATGCAGGTGGATCACATTCGATGAAAGATTTCTCAGTGAAGATGACATGAACATCCAATAACATCAAAGGTTGTGGTGAAAAGTGTAGGCACTTGACGAATAAATTCTGTCACTTTGAACTTGTAATAAAATGCACACAGTTTTCTTTTGATCTGATAATAACATTTTAGCTGAACTAATATGTATTGTAGCGGTAGATGAGTGGAGAGGTATTTCTGGGGCCTCAAGCAGAGTTGGGGATCACCCTGTAACACCTCTAAGCTCTGCCCCATTACATTGATAATACAATACCTCTTATGTGCCCCTAACACAGTATGCCCCCTTATATTCCTCCAACACAGTATAATGCTTCTTATGTGTCCTAATACCGTATAATGCCCTCTATTAGAGTTGAGTGGACACCTGGATGTTCGGGTTCGACGGGTTCGGCCGAACTTCACAAAAAAGTTTGAGTTCGGGACCCGAACTTTACCCCGAACCCGAACCCCATTGAAGTCAATGGGGACCCGAACTTTTGAGCACTAAAATGGCTCTAAAAATGTAATGGAAAGGGCTAGAGGGCTGCAAATGGCAGCAAAATGTGGTTAAGAGCTGGCAAGTGCTCTGCAAACAAATGTGGATAGGGAAATGACTTAAAATAACATAAAATACGTAAGGAGGCAGTGGATGTGGCAGTGTAGATGGAAGCGGTGGTGGAGGAGGAGGAGGTAGGCTACACTGGTTTTTGGTTTAAATTTTTTTAAAATTTTATTAGGGTGCACCCCAAAACATTGGGAAATATAACCTGTGATAACCCCCTCCAGCCGTGCTAAACAAACGTTCAGATAATACACTGGCTGCAGGGCAGGCCAGCACCTCCAAGGCGTAAAGGGAAAGCTCAGGCCATGTACCCAATTTAATCACAGCAAAAATGTAACAGACAAATTAGTGAATTTTTTTTACCTGTCTACTAGGTATAGCAGTGGTATATCACACCCAACAATTGGTTAATTTCACCTGAAAATGTAACAGACAAATTAGTGAAATGTTTTTACCTGTCTACTAGGTATAGCAGTGGTATATCACACCCAAAAACTTGTGAATTTCACCCGAAAATGTAACAGACAAATTAGTGAAATTACATAAAATAAAATACGTACAAATTTTTTTTTAAATGAAAACAAAAATACAGTGTTGGCTACCTCATCCTCCTCCACCGCCGCTTCCACTTACACCGCTACATCAACCGCCTCCTCAAACTCCTACTCCATATGGACCTCCACCTCATAAATCCAATTTAAAAAAAAAATTAGGGTACACTCAAAAGAGTGGGAAATATACAAAATACAACAATGAGTAATTGCGCTGTAGTATAACAATGGCTGGTTAAGGCCGGTATACATGTCTATTCTGCACAAGGTACGGACAAGTCCTGTGGGATACATGCCTGGTTCATTTTAATGAACATGAGCTTGTCCACATTGGCTGTGGACAGGAGGCTGCGCTTGTTTGTGATAACGTCCCCTGCCGTGCTAAACACACATTCAGATAATATATTGGCTGCAGGGCAGGCCAGCACCTCCAAGGTGTAAAGGGCAAGCTCAGGCCATGTGCCCAATTTGGAGACCCAGAAGTTGAAGGGTGCAGACCTGTCATTCAGTAAGTGTAGGCGTGTGCACACATACTGCTCCACCATGTTGCTGAAATGCTGCCTCCTGCTAAGACGTTCCATATCAGCTGGTGGTGCTGGTTGTTGTGGCGTGCTGACAAAGCTTTTCCACATTTCGGCCATGCTAACCCTGCCTTCTGAGGTGCTGGCGGTGCCCCAGCTGCGTTGGCGACCTCTTCCTCGTCCTCTGCCTTCGCCTTGTGCTTCCACTATCCCCCCGCTGTCAGGTGGGAATGCCACCAGCAGCGCGTCTACCAGCGTGCGCTTGTACTCGCGCATCTTACGATCACGCTCCAGTGACGGAATTAAGGACGATACGTTGTCTTTGTAACAAGGATCCAGCAGCTTGGCTACCTAGTAATCAGCACAAGTTAGAATGTGGGCAACTCGGCAGTCATTGCGGAGACACTGCAGCATGTAATCGCTCATGTGTGCCAGGCTGCCCAGAGGCAACAAAAAGCTGTCTTCTGTGGGAGGTGTATCATCTGTGTCCTCTGTATCCCCCCAGCCATGCATCAGTGATGGCCATGAGCTGGTTTGGGTGCCACCCTGCTGTGAACACGGTTCCTCCTCATCCTTCTCCTCATCCTCCACCTCGTCATCCTCCAGAACTGTGCCCTGGCTGGACAATTGTTTACCTGGCGTTTGTTGGTGCAGGAACCCACCCTCTGAGCCACTTGTGAATGACTGGCCGGAAACCCTATAAAATGATCCCTCTTCCTCCTCCTGTGCCACATCCTCTTCCATCATCGCCAGCATCGCCAGCAACAGGAGGCATAAAAGTGGGATAGTAACGCTGAGAATGGTGTTATCGGCACTGGCCATGTTGGTGGAGTACTCAAAACAGCCCAACAAGGAACACAGGTCTCGCATGGAGGCCCAATCATTGCTGGTGAAGTGGTGCTGTTCCGCAGTGCACACCTGATTTTGTCCCCCACTTGGTTGTGCAGGGAAGGGATGGCATGCCTGGAAAAGTAGTGGCGGCTGGGCACGGCGTACTGTGGGACAGCCACCGCCATAAGGCTTTTAAAACTCTCCGTCTCCACCAGACGGAATGACAGCATTTCAAAGGACAGTAATTTAGAAATGCTGGCATTCAGGGCCAGGGATCGCGGGTGGGTAGGAGGGTACTTCCTCTTCCGCTCCAGTGTTTCGGAGATGGAGAGTTGAACACTTTCGTGGGACATTGTGGAGATGCTTGGTGACCCAGGTGGTGGTGTTGCTGGCAGATCCTCTGTTTGCAGGGTGGCAGGTGGCACTGTCACTCCAGAGGTGAGACTGCAGCAGAAGAAGAAGCAGGAGGAGCCAGAGACCTTTCTTGGTTTTTGAGATGTCTACTCCACTGCAGCTCGTGCTTTGCACTTAGATGCCTGGTCATGCAGGTTGTGCTCAGGTTGAGAACTTTTATGCCTCGCTTCAGGCTCTGATTGCACAGCATGCAAACCCCTCGTGTCTTGTCGTCAGCACATTGTCTGAAGAACTGCCACGCCAGGGAACTCCTTGGAGCTGGCTTTGGTGTGCTCGTTCCCTTGCTGCGGTGGGCAGTAGCAGGCGTACTGTCTAGGGGACAGCCGCTCCGCTTTTGCACCCTGCTCCCTCTTCTGCTGTCCTGGTGGCTCTGTGCAACCACTGCATCTTCCTCCGAACTACACAGGTCATTCGCATGACCTTGATTCCACGTTATCCTCCACCCAGTCTTCACCCCTGCCCTCCTTGTCGGTCTGCACACTTTCGAAAGCCACAGCAGTTGGCACCTGTGTTTTGTCATCATCCGAGACGTGCTGCGGTGGTCCTCCCATGTACTCATCTTGAAACATAAGTGGTTGGGCATCGGTACACTCAAACTCTTCCAGAAGAGAATGCTGCATGACTTTGGGCTCAGACTGCTTGGCTGATTTGCAAGGGGGTGAAGTGAAAGACTGATGGACATCTGCTGCAGGTGCCAACTCTGATATTTCAGCAGGAGACTAGGTGGGAGACAATGTAAAGGAACTGGAGGCACTGTCAGCAACCCAATCTACTATCACCTGTAATTGTTCTGGTCTCACCATTCGTAGAGCCGCATTAGGCCCGACCAAATACCGCTAAAGGTCCTGTCACCTACTCGCACCTGAGGAAGGTGTTTCACTTGTGCGTGTAGCTGGCACAGATCGACCACGTCCTCTCCCTGCAACAGGAGCTCCACCAGCAGCACCACGACCGGGACCGCGTCCCTTATTTGACGCTCTCCTCATATTTCTGAAAAGAACAACAGTTTCTAACGCGTGTATTTCAAACTGACAGATGCAGCAAAGGCTGCAATATTAAGTACAGGGTGGGCCATTTATATGGATACACCTTAATAAAATGGGAATGGTTGGTGATATTAACTTCCTGTTTGTGGCACATTAGTATATGTGAGGGGGGAAACTTTTCAAGATGGGTGGTGACCACGGCGGCCATTTTGAAGTCGGCCATTTTGAATCCAACTTTTTTTTTTTCAATAGGAAGAGAGTCATGTGACACATCAAACTTATTGGGAATTTCAGATTCAGAGTCCACATAAGGGGCCTTGTGATGAGCCTATGCAGTTAGGAGGAGCTACTCCTGGCAAAAGCTTGGGTCATGTGAAAGGAGTCTGCTTTTATTGTGGCAAGAAGGGACATTTTGTGAATATTTGTCCGTACTTGCAGCATCAAGGTGTAAACAAAAAGGAAAAAACTTTTAATCCTCAAATTACTATTGGTGGTGTGGATGGGGAGCAAGAAAACCTACTTTTGTCTTTTACTGGTAGTACCCGTTTTCTCCTGTCTGCCGAGGTGGCGCTAGAGTCCAAAACTGTGAAAATCAAAGCATTTATCGACAGTGGGGCTGGAGTTAACTTGATTGATGGACAGTTTGTACGCATTAATGGGTTGACTACTAATGCATTAAAGAAAAGTATTTCTGTCTTTGCAATTGACTCAGCACCTCTCACCAAAAATGCCTGTCGCAGAGTGGGTGATTTTCATCAGGAATCTATCTCCTGTTATGTATTGGAGGGTCTTACCATGGTTAAGCAAACATAACCCTAACATTGACTGGCAAGCGAGACAGATTCTCGATTGGAGTGATTTTTGCATGGACAACTGTCTTAATGCATCATTCTCTATGGTGACCATTTCAGAATTTTCTGATGTTTTCTCTGAGAGTGGTAATCAGGAGTTGCCTCCGCACCGGGAGTATGACTGTCCCGTCAATCTTATTCCCGGAGCTAAATTGCCCAAATCTCGGTTGTATAATCTTTCGGAACCCGAAAGAAATGCCATGTGAGAGTATATTACCGAGAGTTTGGCAAAGGGACATATTAGACCATCCAAGTCCCCAGTGGCTGCTGGGTTTATTTTTGTAAAGAAAAAAGATGGTACCCTGAGACCATGCCTGGACTTCTGTGAGCTCAATCGTATTACCGTCTGTGATCCTACCCCCTTCCTTCGATTCCGGATTTGTTTAGTCAGATTGTCGGTGCCAAGGTGTTCTCTAAATTGGATCTGAGGGGGGCATATAATCTGGTAAGGATCAAGGAGGGGGATGAGTGGAAGACCGCATTTAAAACCCCTGAGGGTCATTTTGAAAACCTGGTCATGCCCTTTGGGTTAACCAATGCTTCTGCGGTTTTTCAACACTTTGTCAATGACATCTTTCATCATCTGGTGGGGAGGTTTGTCGTTGTATACCTTGATGACATACTAATTTATTCACCTAATATGGAGACTCATCAGGATCATGTGAGACAGGTGTTACAGATCCTAAGAGAGAATAAGTTGTATGCTAAGATGGAAAAGTGTGTATTTGCTGTACAGGAAGTGCAATTTCTGGGTTACCTGGTCTCATTCTCAGGTTTTCGTATGGATCCCGAGAGGGTCCGTGCCGTGTTGGACTGGGCTCGACCCGAAAATCTGAAAGCGCTTATGCGGTTTTTGGGGTTTACCAACTACTACAGTAAATTTATCTTGAACTATTCATCGGTGGTTAAACCTTTAACAGACATGACTAGGAAGGGTGCGGATATTTACAGGCATTTTTCTGCTGTGATAGAATGTTTTGCTTCGCACCTATTCTGACGTGACTCAGCAATTTATTGTTGAGGTTGACGCGTCCGAGGTAGGGGTAGGAGCAATCTTGTCGCAAGGTCCTTCACCTAGTAAATGGCGCCCATGTGCTGAAAGGAATTATGTTTCAAATGCTTTATTAAAAGTTATTTTCAACAACAACAATGTATCTTGGTGTATTAAAGAATAATTGTTGATATACAAACATTCTGTTCATATAGTAAGTATAGACATACAAAGAAATAATAATTAAAAACAATATGTATAAAACAATAATTAATTGTCAAATGGAGGTCATCTAGAGTACTTTAGGTAGAGAGTCATAGGTGAATTTGGATAGCATCATGAATAAACACAGCCTGCTCGTTTTTAGTCTAATGCTACAACACTTTGAGTAATGTACATTACAGAGATAGATTATGTTGTATCCTGGCGGAGTAGGTTGAAGAGACCCAGGGTTCCCATAGTTTTTCGAACGCTTCGAAGGTGTCAGTTCGAATTGCTGAAAGTTTTTCATAAAGAAGTATCCTATTAATTCTATCTATAACTGCCTGGAAGCTTAGGACGCTTGTTTTCCACTTAAATGCTATGTGAATTCTGGCTGCCATTAGTATGTACTGTGACAATTTAAATTTGGCAAAAGTTAGTTCAGGAGGTTTATCTCCCAAGAGGCATAAAGTTGGTGTAATTTGATAGGAACATCCTAAAATTGTAGTAAGTAATTTGCCAATTTTGGACCAGAATAGTTGTACATGAGGACAAGTCCACCATATATGATAAACCGTACCCACATCATTGCATCCCCTAAAGCATGATGGAGATACCTCTGGATATATACGGTGTAACCGAAATGGGACTAAGTGGGTTCTATGAAGGACCTTCACTGAGGTCTCAGCCAGTGTGGTCTGCCAAGAAGTCTTGGTCAGTGTCTGAGAACGAAGGAACCACTCAGATAGTGGACATTCTTCTTGGATATCTTTTTCCCACTCCGCCATGTACGGAAGACGGACCCCTTCGGGCGTGAGATCCAGCATACTATAAAATCTAGACAACATACCCCGTCTACACAGAGAGAAGTTGATAAATCGCTCAAAAGAAGTAAAGTCTAATGTCTGATTATCAATCTTCAGGGATTGAAGGAATGAGAAAATTTGATTAGCCCTGAACGATTCATCGCTTGGGAGATCTACTTTATCTCTAAAATCGCCCAGGGTAATCAACTTCCCCCTAACCAGGAATCTGTGCAGATTTATATAATTGTTGTCAATCCACCACTTAAAATTGGAGTATATCAATCCCGGTGCAAAGGCAGGATTGCCTATTAATTGAATGAGTGGAGAGGGTTTTGACTGTAATGAAAGCTTAAACCTAACTGACCTCCATAAAAGTATGGCCTGGTATGATAGTGGCGAGTCAGTACAGATTCTTTTTGGAATGGGTAATGAAGTCCAGATTAAAGCTTTCCATGTCCAAGGGGATATAAGGGACTGCTCCAGCGAAACCATTAATGTGTGAGTTTCATATTTGGTGTGAGTCAAAAAAAGTTGGGATAATCTAGCTGCTTTGTAATATTTAATGAAATCGGGGACAGATAATCCACCCTGTGTTTTATGTCGGCACATGGTAGTCTTAGCAATACGCGCTCGTTTATTGCCCCAAACGAACTTCATTACATCCCTTTGTAGGTCTTGGAGATCTCCACTTGGGACTGGGGTTGGTATAGTCCTGAATAGATACAGGAGTTTGGGTAATACCACCATCTTAATAACATGTATTCGTCCTATCCAGGATATTGGTAACTTATGCCAAGTTTTAAGGTCATCTCTTATACTTCTGTATAAAGGGATATAGTTTAATTTATACATCTTATTCGGAAAGTTTGGTAATAATGTGCCTAAATATGGAATGTGGTTGGGCAAATAATGAAATTGGAAGTTTTTTAGGAGGAGAGACTTCAAGGAGGGAGGATTATTACATAACATAAGTTCGGATTTTTGGTGATTAATTCGTAGTCCCGAGGCCTCTGAGAAATTTTCCAAGAGACGTAGGAGGTTTGGTAGGGAGACTAGAGGATTGGTAATGGTAAGGAGGAGGTCATCTGCAAACAAACTTAGTTTGTAATCTTTCTCGCCAATTTTAACCCCCTTTATGTTCTGATCATTTCTAATAGAGATGGCCAATGGTTCCATTGCCAGTGCAAAAAGTGCCGGGGATATGGGACATCCCTGTCGAGTACCTCTAAGTATTTGGATAGGGGAGGGGTTCAGGGACGGGAGTTTAAGGTAAGCTACTGGAGTTGAATAAAGAGCTTTAATGGCCTGCACAAATGGACCCTTAATACCCATGGATTGGAGGACTGAGTAAAGATAATCCCAAGTGACTGAGTCGAAAGCTTTCTCTATGTCTAAGGCCAGAACAGCTAATGGTGTTTTTCTTTTGTTTGCTTCTTGTATTAGATTAAGGGTTTTACGGATGTTGTCAGGGGCTTCTCTACCTGGGATGAACCCTACTTGATCCTTACCCACCAAATTAGGGAGCAGAATATTAAGTCGACGTGCGAGTATAGATGTAAGAATTTTTGTGTCTAAATTCAATAAGGAAATTGGTCTAAAGTTGGAGGGAGAGAGATGATCCTTTTTGGGTTTTGGAATAACTGTTATATTGGCCGTCAAAAAGTCAGGTTGCGGGGTGTTACCTTGTAATATGTGATTACAAAATTTTGTAATATGCGGGGTTAGGAGGGAGGCAAATTTTTTATAGTATAGAGCAGACAACCCATCTGGGCCAGGTGCTTTACCTAACTTCAGGGACTTAATAGAAAATTCTACTTCTTCGTTTATCACTGCTTTTCCCAAATCGTGTACCGCCTCAGGGGAGATCTGTGGCATACTAATAGATGCTAGGAAGTTGTTAGGGTTCTGACCTTGCAAGTCGTTCGGTTTAGCATATAATTTCTGGTAAAAAGTATGAAAGGTCTGGTAGATAGTTTCGGGATTGGATGAGGTTTGACCTGTTTTAGATCTAATCTGAAATACCTGGTTAATAGTTTGTTTAGCTTTATGCTGACGTGCTAACATTTTATCGGGCTTATTAGCAAATCTGTAGTAGTAGGATTCAGTCCACCTCAGGGCTTTTTCTGTTTGGTCCGTAAGGATCATATTAATTTGGGTTTTGGTGTTCTTAATCTCCCTTAAAAGATATAGCGAAGGAGTTGTTTGGTGTGCATTTACTAATTTGCTGAGTTTGGATTCAAGGTTTAGTAATGTTATTTGTTTTTCTTTTTTTAAGCGTGATGCTTCTTTTATAATTTGGCCCCTCATATAAGCCTTGTGAGCTAGCCAAACAGTTGTAGGGTCTACATTCTGATCAGAGTTATCTAGAAAGAACTGCTTTAACTCGTCTTGGATCCTATCTCGTATGACTGGTCTGGTCAGTAATGACTCATTAAGCCTCCATGTATATAACCTACTAGTTGGGGCGGACGGGTTAAGATTAGTGATGTCGCGAACATAAAATTTTCAGTTCGCGAACAGCGAACGCGAACTTCCGCAAATGTTCGCGAACTGGCGAACCGGGCGAACCGCCATAGACTTCAATAGACAGGCGAATTTTAAAACCCACAGGGACTCTTTCTGGCCACAATAGTGATGAGAAAGTTGTTTCAAGGGGTCTAACACCTGGACTGTGGCATGCCGGAGGGGGATCTATGGCAAAACTCCCATGGAAAATTACGTAGTGGACGCAGAGTCGGGTTTTAATCCATAAAGGGCATAAATCAACTAACATTCCTAAATTGTTTGGAATAACGTGCTTTAAAACATCCAGTGTGTGTATACGATCAGGTATGATGTTGTATCGATCAGGTAGTGTAAGGGTTACGCCCGCATCACAGACATTGACAGACCAAACTCCCCTTTTAATGCACCGCAAACAGTTCATTTGCACAACCGCAAACTCCCCATTTGCACAAGGTTGGATACCAAGCTAGCCACGTCCCGGTGATGTCATTGAAGGTTTCTTCCTCCACCCAGCCACGTACAACACCAAGGGTCCCCGAAAGGTCAATTGAATTGATTTTTCGAACGGGGAGATGGTTAAAAAAACGCTGGCTCCCTCCCCTTTGTTTTTATCCACGGTGACTGCGTCTGCGCCGTGCAATTTACTGTCACACCCGATATGAGTGGTATTTTCTGTAGTACTATTCTCATCAGTTTAATCCCTCTAACGTCCCCGACTCCCCAATCTGGGGGCCATTTATTAAACAGATTTTTCGGACGGGGAGATGGTTAAAAAAACGCTGGCTCCCTCCACTCTGTTTTAATCCACGGTGACTGCGTCTGCGCCGTGCAATTTACTGTCACACCCGATATGAGTGGTATTTTCTGTAGTACTATTCTCATCAGTTTAATCCCTCTAACGTCCCCAATCTGGGTGCCATTTATTGAATAGATTTTTCGAACGGGGAGATGGTTAAAAAAACGCTGGCTCCCTCCCCTTTGTTTTTATCCACGGTGACTGCGTCTGCGCCGTGCAATTTACTGTCACACCCGATATGAGTGGTATTTTCTGTAGTACTATTCTCATCAGTTTAATCCCTCTAACGTCCCCGACTCCCCAATCTGGGGGCCATTTATTAAACAGATTTTTCGGACGGGGAGATGGTTAAAAAAACGCTGGCTCCCTCCACTCTGTTTTAATCCACGGTGACTGCGTCTGCGCCGTGCAATTTACTGTCACACCCGATATGAGTGGTATTTTCTGTAGTACTATTCTCATCAGTTTAATCCCTCTAACGTCCCCAATCTGGGTGCCATTTATTGAATAGATTTTTCGAACGGGGAGATGGTTAAAAAAACGCTGGCTCCCTCCCCTTTGTTTTTATCCACGGTGACTGCGTCTGCGCCGTGCAATTTACTGTCACACCCGATATGAGTGGTATTTTCTGTAGTACTATTCTCATCAGTTTAATCCCTCTAACGTCCCCGACTCCCCAATCTGGGGGCCATTTATTAAACAGATTTTTCGGACGGGGAGATGGTTAAAAAAACGCTGGCTCCCTCCACTCTGTTTTAATCCACGGTGACTGCGTCTGCGCCGTGCAATTTACTGTCACACCCGATATGAGTGGTATTTTCTGTAGTACTATTCTCATCAGTTTAATCCCTCTAACGTCCCCAATCTGGGTGCCATTTATTGAATAGATTTTTCGAACGGGGAGATGGTTAAAAAAACGCTGGCTCCCTCCCCTTTGTTTTTATCCACGGTGACTGCGTCTGCGCCGTGCAATTTACTGTCACACCCGATATGAGTGGTATTTTCTGTAGTACTATTCTCATCAGTTTAATCCCTCTAACGTCCCCGACTCCCCAATCTGGGGGCCATTTATTAAACAGATTTTTCGGACGGGGAGATGGTTAAAAAAACGCTGGCTCCCTCCACTCTGTTTTAATCCACGGTGACTGCGTCTGCGCCGTGCAATTTACTGTCACACCCGATATGAGTGGTATTTTCTGTAGTACTATTCTCATCAGTTTAATCCCTCTAACGTCCCCAATCTGGGTGCCATTTATTGAATAGATTTTTCGAACGGGGAGATGGTTAAAAAAAACCTGGCTCCCTCCACTCTGTTTTAAACCACGGTGACTGCGTCTGCGCCGTGCAATTTACTGTCACACCCGATATGAGTGGTATTTTCTGTAGTACTATTCTCATCAGTTTAATCCCTCTAACGTCCCCAATCTGGGTGCCATTTATTGAATAGATTTTTCGAACGGGGAGATGGTTAAAAAAACGCTGGCTCCCTCCACTCTGTTTTAAACCACGGTGACTGCATCTGCGCCGTGCAATTTACTGTCACACCCGATATGAGTGGTATTTTCTGTAGTACTATTCTCATCAGTTTAATCCCTCTAACATCCCCAATCTGGGGGCCATTTATTAAATAGATTTTTTGAACGGGGAGATGGTTAAAAAAACGCTGGCTCCCTCCACCGATATGAGTGGTATTTTCTGTAGTATTATTCTCATCAGTTTAATCCCTGTTACGTCCCATATCAGGAATTGCCTTTTATGAAAAAAAATTTAGGCCGGGTACCTTCGACTGCCTTCACAGTGACAGACCAAACTCTCATACACTAAACTGAATTGATTTCAGGAACCGGGAGATGGAAAAAGCAGCTTGGTCGGTCCTCTTACTCCCAAATTGGGGCACTGCGCGTGCACAGAGCAATGTGCTGTGACACCCTATATGAGTGGTGTCTTAACTAGTACTATTGCTATCAGTTTAATCCCTGTTACGGACCCTATCCGGTCGAATTGATTAACCATTGTCGAATCCCCCATTGACATCCCCCTTATAAGCTGTGTAAAGCATATTTTTTAGTTTGGTTTTGAACTGCTGCATCCTTTCCGACTTTTGGTAATTTGGTAACATTTCTGCCACTTTCTGCTTATACCGGGGGTCTAGTAGCGTGGCCACCCGATCGCTTTTGGTCTGACCATAATGAAGCAACGGCCTTATCATCTGGGGTGTGGCAACATTGCCAACACACTTTTATAGAGGTGATGATGATTGCTTCATTGTGATACGCAAGCCCCTTCACCACAACAAGGTAACGATCACGAAGGGGAATTGACACTTGTATGTGCCTTTTTTTTTTGGTTTGTTTTTGCAGCCACAGTGCTGCACCATAGGACAGAAAAATTAGGCATGTACACATGCCTGAAAAATAATGGCACTGTTGCAGACGCTATTGTAGCAGCGGCCGGAAAAATTTATGTTTTCCAGGCAGAAAAGTGACTAAAACATTACGGCTTGAACCCTAGTTGGTGGTGGAGAATTCACGAAAGTCATCCGGTATGCAGACATTAAATACAGCAGCGTGGGGACCATTTTGAGGCCAAGGCATGTAATCAGGCCTTTTGTTAGTCAAACGTATCCCCCACTGTCAGTCCCTTCGGGATCCATGCCTCATTCATCTTTATGAAGGTGAGGTAATCAACACTTTTTTGACCGAGGCGACTTCTCTTGTCAGTGACAATGCCTCCTGCTGCACTGAAGCTCCTTTCTGACAGGACACTTGAAGCAGGGCAGGCCAGAAGTTCTATCGCAAACTGGGATAGCTCAGGCCACAGGTCAAGCCTGCACACCCAGTAGTGAAGGGGTTCATTGCTCCTCAGAGTGTCGATATCTGCTGTTAAGGCGAGGTAGTCTGCTACCTGTCGGTCGAGTCGTTCTCTAAGGCTGGATCCCGAAGGGCTGTGGCGATGAGTAGGACTGAAAAAGCTCCGCATGTCCTCCATCAACAACACATCTGTAAATCGTCCAGTCCTTGCCGCCGTGGTAGGAGGAGGATTACACTCACCTCTTCCCCTGTTAGATTCCCGTTGTGCTGTGACATCTCCCTTATAAGCTGTGTAAAGCATATTTTTTAGTTTGGTTTTGAACTGCTGCATCCTTTCCGACTTTCGGTAATTTGGTAACATTTCTGCCACTTTCTGCTTATACCGGGGGTCTAGTAGCGTGGTCACCCAGTACAGATCGTTCTCCTTTATCCTTTTTATACGTGGGTCCCTCAACAGACATGACAGCATGAAAGACCCCATTTGAACAAGGTTGGATGCAGAGCTTCTCATTTCCCGTTCCTCGTCCTCACTGATGTCATTGACGGTCTGTTCTTCCCCCCAGCCACGTACAACACCATGGGTCCCAGATAGGTGACAACAACGAGCACCCTGGGGTGCCTGCTGTGGTTGGTCTTCCTCCTCCTCAAAGCCGCCACATTCCTCCTCTGACTCCTCTTCCTCATACTCCTCTTCCAGCGTTGCTGCAGGTCCGGCAAGCGATGATGACAAGGCTGTTTCTGGTGGTGATGGTGACCACAACTCTTCCTCTTCCTCTTCACGCTCATCTACAGCCTGATCCAGAACTCTTCGCAGGGCACGCTCCAGGAAGAAAACAAATGGGATGAGGTCGCTGATGGTGCCTTCGGTGCGACTGACTAGGTTTGTCACCTCCTCAAAAGGACGCATAAGCCTACAGGCATTGCGCATGAGTGTCCAGTAACGTGGCAAAAAGATTCCCAGCTCCGCAGAGGCTGTCCTAGCACCCCGGTCATACAAATACTCGTTGACGGCTTTTTCTTGTTGGAGCAGGCGGTCGAACATTAGGAGTGTTGAATTCCAACGTGTCGGGCTGTCGCATATCAAGCGCCTCACTGGCATGTTGTTTCGCCGCTGAATATCGGAAAAGTGCGCCATGGCCGTGTAGGAACGCCTGAAATGGCCACACACCTTCCTGGCCTGCTTGAGGACGTCCTGTAAGCCTGGGTACTTAGACACAAAACGTTGTACGATGAGATTCAACACATGTGCCATGCACGGCACATGTGACAACTTGCCCAAATTTAATGCCGCCAACAGATTGCTTCCATTGTCACACACCACTTTGCCGATCTCCAGTTGGTGCGGGGTCAGCCACTGATCCACCTGTGCGTTCAGGGCGGACAGGAGTGCTGGTCCTGTGTGGCTCTCTGCTTTCAGGCAAGTCAACCCCAAGATAGCGTTACACTGTCGTATCCGGGATGTGGAATAGCCCCTGGGGAGCTGGGGGGAATCAGTTGATGTGCAGCCAGACGCCGCAGCAGAAGAGGACTCAGCCGAGGAGGAAATTAAAGAGGATGGAGTAGGAGTAGAGGAGGTGGCAGTAGGTCTGCCTGCAAGTCGTGGTGGTGTCACCAACTCCGCTGCAGAGCCACGCATTCCATGCTTGTCAGCCGTCAGCAGGTTGACCCAATGCGCAGTATACGTGATATACCTGCCCTGACCGTGCTTTGCAGACCAGGTATCAGTGGTCAGATGGACCCTTGCCCCAACACTGTATGCCAGAGATGCCATGACTTCCTTTTCAATGACATGGTAGAGGTTTGGGATTGCCTTTTTTGAAAAAAAGTTTCGTCCGGGTACCTTCCACTGTGGTGTCCCAATAGCGACAAATTTTTTGAAGGCCTCAGACTCTACCAGCTGGTATGGTAAAAGCTGGCGGGCTAAGAGTTCCGTCAAGCCAGCTGTCAGTCGCCGGGCAAGGGGGTGACTTTGTGACATTGGCTTCTTATGCTCAAACATGTCCTTGACAGACACCTGACTGTGGGCAGATGAGCAGGAACTGCTGAAGGTGAGAGATGGAGTGGCGGGTGGTTGAGAGGGGGCAGGGAGGACAGCAGTGGTTGACGTGGCTGAAGATGCAGGACCAGGAGGAGCATGGTGGCTTTGAGTTTGTGTGCTGCTTGTACTCATGTGTTGATCCCATAGGCGTTTGTGATGTGAGATCATGTGCCTTCGCAAAGCAGTTGTACCAAGGTGGGTGTTGGACTTCCCACGACTCAGTTTCTTTTGGCACAGGTTGCAAATGGCATTGCTTTTATCAGAGGCAGACACACAAAAAAAATGCCACACTGCTGAGCTTTGCAATGACGGCATTCTAGTGGTGGCAACAGCATGCGTTGACTGGCGTGCTGTCTGGCTGACCCCAGGTGCCGATACATGCTGTCTGACTGTGCCACTAACTCCTTGCGACGACCTCCCCCTGCTTCCAACTCGTCTCCTCATTCTCTCTGTCTCCCCTTCAGAACTTTCCCCCTCTTCTTCTCTTCGAGCAGGCACCCACGTGGCATCCGTGGACACATCGTCATCATCAACCGCTTCACTTGTATCTGACACCTCAGCAAAGGAAGCAGCAGCGGGTACAACATCATCATCATCACACTGTACGTCCATGTGTGTAATCCTGCCTGACTGAGACATATCCCCGTAATCTACATCATCTGGCAATAATGGTTGCGCATCACTAATTGCATCCAACTGATGTGTAAATAACTCCTCTGACGGATCAAGTGAAGCGGCTGTGGTGGCTGTGGTGGTAGTGGCGACGGGCGGGTGCGTGGTAACTTGAGAGCAGGTGACCGAAGCTGAGTTGGAGGAGGATGGTGCGTCAAGGTTCTTAGCGGAAGCTGTTGAAGATTGGGTGTCCTGTCTAAGCCAGTCAACTACGTCCTCTGAATTTTTCGGGTTCAGGGTACGTGGCCTCTGAAAACTGGGCATTATTCCAGGGACAGTGGAAATCACAGCACCACGACCACGACGGCCCCTGCGGGGTGGCCTGCCTCTGCCTGTCATTTTTTTTTTAGATAAGTGGTACTACGCGTGCTAGGTACTGTGCCACCCGGTATGAGTGGTTGGCACTGGCAGTGGGCACACTACAGTCTGTGGAAGTGGGCCTGACACACACTGGCAGCAGGCAAGCAACTGAATTTAGACTACTGTCTAAAAATTAAATGCCTTATTTATCGGCAAGCTACTGTGCCACCCGGTATCAGTGGTTGGCACTGGCAGTGGGCACACTACAGTCAGTGGAAGAGGGCCTGACACACACTGGCAGCAGGCAAGCAACTGAAATTACACTAAAGTGTAAAAATTAAATGCCTTATTTATCGGCAAGCTACTGTGCCACCCGGTATGAATGGTTGGCACTGGCAGTGGGCACACTACAGTCAGTGGAAGAGGGCCTGACACACACTGGCAGCAGGCAAGCAACTGAATTTAGACTACTGTCTAAAAATTAAATGCCTTATTTATCGGCAAGCTACTGTGCCACCCGGTATCAGTGGTTGGCACTGGCAGTGGGCACACTACAGTCAGTGGAAGCGGGCCTGACACACACTGGCAGCAGGCAAGCAACTGAAATTACACTAAAGTGTAAAAATTAAATGCCTTATTTATCGACAAGCTACTGTGCCACCCGGTATCAGTGGTTGGCACTGGCAGTGGGCACACTACAGTCAGTGGAAGCGGGCCTGACACACACTGGCAGCAGGCAAGCAACTGAATTTAGACTACTGTCTAAAAATTAAATGCCTTATTTATCGGCAAGCTACTGTGCCACCCGGTATCAGTGGTTGGCACTGGCAGTGGGCACACTACAGTCAGTAGAAGCGGGCCTGACACACACTGGCAGCAGGCAAGCAACTGAAATTACACTAAAGTGTAAAAATTAAATGCCTTATTTATCGGCAAGCTACTGTGCCACCCGGTATGAGTGGTTGGCACTGGCAGTGGGCACACTACAGTCAGTGGAAGAGGGCCTGACACACTGACTGGCAGCAGGCAAGCAACTGAATTTAGACTACTGTCTAAAAATTAAATGCCTTATTTATCGGCAAGCTACTGTGCCACCCGGTATCAGTGGTTGGCACTGGCAGTGGGCACACTACAGTCAGTGGAAGCGGGCCTGACACACACTGGCAGCAGGCAAGCAACTGAAATTACACTAAAGTGTAAAAATTAAATGCCTTATTTATCGGCAAGCTACTGTGCCACCCGGTATCAGTGGTTGGCACTGGCAGTGGGCACACTACAGTCAGTAGAAGCGGGCCTGACACACACTGGCAGCAGGCAAGCAACTGAAATTACACTAAAGAGTAAAAATTAAATGCCTTATTTATCGGCAAGCTACTGTGCCACCCGGTATGAGTGGTTGGCACTGGCAGTGGGCACACTACAGTCAGTGGAAGAGGGCCTGACACACACTGGCAGCAGGCAAGCAACTGAATTTAGACTACTGTCTAAAAATTAAATGCCTTATTTATCGGCAAGCTACTGTGCCACCCGGTATCAGTGGTTGGCACTGGCAGTGGGCACACTACAGTCAGTGGAAGCGGGCCTGACACACACTGGCAGCAGGCAAGCAACTGAATTTAGACTACTGTCTAAAAATTAAATGCCTTATTTATCGGCAAGCTACTGTGCCACCCGGTATCAGTGGTTGGCACTGGCAGTGGGCACACTACAGTCAGTTGAAGTCGGCCTGACACACACTAGCAGCAGGCAAGCAGCTGAAATTACATTAAAGTGTAAAAATTAAATGCCTTTTTTAAGCAAAGTCCTGTGCCAGCCGGTATGAGTGGTGGGCACTGGCAGTGGGCACACTACAGTCAGTGGAAGTCAGCCTGACACACACTGGCAGGCAACTAACCTTAGATTAAAGTGTAAAAATTAAGTGCCTATTTTTTAAGCAAAGTCCTGTGCCACTCGGTATGACAGGGGTGGGCACTGGCAGTGGGCACACTACAGTCAGTTGAAGTCGGCCTGACACACACTAGCAGCAGGCAAGCAGCTGAAATTACACTAAAGTGTAAAAATTAAATGCCTTTTTTATGCAAAGTCCTGTGCCAGCCGGTATGAGTGGTGGGCACTGGCAGTGGGCACACTACAGTCAGTGGAAGTCAGCCTGACACACACTGGCAGGCAACTAACCTTAGATTAAAGTGTAAAAATTAAGTGCCTATTTTTTAAGCAAAGTCCTGTGCCACTCGGTATGACAGGGGTGGGCACTGGCAGTGGGCACACTACAGTCAGTTGAAGTCGGCCTGACACACACTAGCAGCAGGCAAGCAGCTGAAATTACATTAAAGTGTAAAAATTAAATGCCTTTTTTAAGCAAAGTCCTGTGCCAGCCGGTATGAGTGGTGGGCACTGGCAGTGGGCACACTACAGTCAGTGGAAGTCAGCCTGACACACACTGGCAGGCAACTAACCTTAGATTAAAGTGTAAAAATTAAGTGCCTATTTTTTAAGCAAAGTCCTGTGCCACTCGGTATGACAGGGGTGGGCACTGGCAGTGGGCACACTACAGTCAGTGGAAGCGGGCCTGACACACACTGGCAGCAGGCAAGCAACTGAAATTACACTAAAGTGTAAAAATTAAATGCCTTATTTATCGGCAAGCTACTGTGCCACCCGGTATCAGTGGTTGGCACTGGCAGTGGGCACACTACAGTCAGTAGAAGCGGGCCTGACACACACTGGCAGCAGGCAAGCAACTGAAATTACACTAAAGTGTAAAAATTAAATGCCTTATTTATCGGCAAGCTACTGTGCCACCCGGTATGAATGGTTGGCACTGGCAGTGGGCACACTACAGTCAGTGGAAGAGGGCCTGACACACACTGGCAGCAGGCAAGCAACTGAATTTAGACTACTGTCTAAAAATTAAATGCCTTATTTATCGGCAAGCTACTGTGCCACCCGGTATCAGTGGTTGGCACTGGCAGTGGGCACACTACAGTCAGTGGAAGCGGGCCTGACACACACTGGCAGCAGGCAAGCAACTGAATTTAGACTACTGTCTAAAAATTAAATGCCTTATTTATCGGCAAGCTACTGTGCCACCCGGTATCAGTGGTTGGCACTGGCAGTGGGCACACTACAGTCAGTTGAAGTCGGCCTGACACACACTAGCAGCAGGCAAGCAGCTGAAATTACATTAAAGTGTAAAAATTAAATGCCTTTTTTAAGCAAAGTCCTGTGCCAGCCGGTATGAGTGGTGGGCACTGGCAGTGGGCACACTACAGTCAGTGGAAGTCAGCCTGACACACACTGGCAGGCAACTAACCTTAGATTAAAGTGTAAAAATTAAGTGCCTATTTTTTAAGCAAAGTCCTGTGCCACTCGGTATGACAGGGGTGGGCACTGGCAGTGGGCACACTACAGTCAGTTGAAGTCGGCCTGACACACACTAGCAGCAGGCAAGCAGCTGAAATTACACTAAAGTGTAAAAATTAAATGCCTTTTTTATGCAAAGTCCTGTGCCAGCCGGTATGAGTGGTGGGCACTGGCAGTGGGCACACTACAGTCAGTGGAAGTCAGCCTGACACACACTGGCAGGCAACTAACCTTAGATTAAAGTGTAAAAATTAAGTGCCTATTTTTTAAGCAAAGTCCTGTGCCACTCGGTATGACAGGGGTGGGCACTGGCAGTGGGCACACTACAGTCAGTTGAAGTCGGCCTGACACACACTAGCAGCAGGCAAGCAGCTGAAATTACATTAAAGTGTAAAAATTAAATGCCTTTTTTAAGCAAAGTCCTGTGCCAGCCGGTATGAGTGGTGGGCACTGGCAGTGGGCACACTACAGTCAGTGGAAGTCAGCCTGACACACACTGGCAGGCAACTAACCTTAGATTAAAGTGTAAAAATTAAGTGCCTATTTTTTAAGCAAAGTCCTGTGCCACTCGGTATGACAGGGGTGGGCACTGGCAGTGGGCACACTACAGTCAGTTGAAGTCGGCCTGACACACACTAGCAGCAGGCAAGCAGCTGAAATTACACTAAAGTGTAAAAATTAAATGCCTTTTTTATGCAAAGTCCTGTGCCAGCCGGTATGAGTGGTGGGCACTGGCAGTGGGCACACTACAGTCAGTGGAAGTCAGCCTGACACACACTGGCAGGCAACTAACCTTAGATTAAAGTGTAAAAATTAAGTGCCTATTTTTTAAGCAAAGTCCTGTGCCACTCGGTATGACAGGGGTGGGCACTGGCAGTGGGCACACTACAGTCAGTTGAAGTCGGCCTGACACACACTAGCAGCAGGCAAGCAGCTGAAATTACATTAAAGTGTAAAAATTAAATGCCTTTTTTAAGCAAAGTCCTGTGCCAGCCGGTATGAGTGGTGGGCACTGGCAGTGGGCACACTACAGTCAGTGGAAGTCAGCCTGACACACACTGGCAGGCAACTAACCTTAGATTAAAGTGTAAAAATTAAGTGCCTATTTTTTAAGCAAAGTCCTGTGCCACTCGGTATGACAGGGGTGGGCACTGGCAGTGGGCACACTACAGTCAGTTGAAGTCGGCCTGACACACACTAGCAGCAGGCAAGCAGCTGAAATTACATTAAAGTGTAAAAATTAAATGCCTTTTTTAAGCAAAGTCCTGTGCCAGCCGGTATGAGTGGTGGGCACTGGCAGTGGGCACACTACAGTCAGTGGAAGTCAGCCTGACACACACTGGCAGGCAACTAACCTTAGATTAAAGTGTAAAAATTAAGTGCCTATTTTTTAAGCAAAGTCCTGTGCCACTCGGGATGACAGGGGTGGGCACTGGCAGTGGGCACACTACAGTCAGTTGAAGTCGGCCTGACACACACTGGCAGGCAACTAACCTTAGATTAAAGTGTAAAAATGAAGTGCCTTTTTTTTAAGCAAAGTCCTGTGCCACACGGGATGACAGGGGTGGGCACTGGCAGTGGGCACACTACAGTCAGTTGAAGTCGGCCTGACACACACTAGCAGCAGGCAAGCAGCTGAAATTACACTAAAGTGTAAAAATTAAATGCCTTTTTTATGCAAAGTCCTGTGCCAGCCGGTATGAGTGGTGGGCACTGGCAGTGGGCACACTACAGTCAGTGGAAGTCAGCCTGACACACACTGGCAGGCAACTAACCTTAGATTAAAGTGTAAAAATTAAGTGCCTTTTTTTAAGCAAAGTCCTGTGCCACACGGAATGACAGGGGTGAGCACTGGCAGTGGGCACACTACAGTCTGTGGGCCTGCAGCTCCTCACACACAGGCAGGCCAGGCAACTGCAATATGTATATAAAGGAAAAAAAAAAAGCAGACTAATGTTGCAGCCCTAAAAAGGGCTTTTTGGGGTGCTGTCAGGACGCTGTCCTTACAGCAGAGATCAGATGAGTCTTTCAGGACTGGAGTGGACACTGAATTCACTAGCCTAGCTATCGATTTCCCAATTAAATCAGCAGCAGTTACAGTCTCCCTCCTCTCACTAAGACTGCAGCTTCAGAATGAATCTAAAATGGATGCTGTGCAGGAGGTGGGAGGGTCTGGGAGGGAGGGTATGCTGCTGATTGGCTGGAATGTGTCTGCTGACTGTGAGGTACAGGGTCAAAGTTTGCTCAATGATGATGTATAGGGGGCGGACCGAACATCGCATGTGTTCGCCCGGCAGAGGCGAACGCGAACAAGCTATGTTCGCCGGGAACTGTTCGCCGTCGGATAGTTCGGGCCATCTCTAGTTAAGATCTGCTACAACCATGTCATGGTCTGACCATGATATTACCTGGTGTCTGCAGTACGTTAGGTGTGGCAAAAGGGATGATGAAATTAAAATTAGATCGATACGTGTATAGAGATGATGGGCTGGGGAGTAATACGTATAACCCCTCTGGCCGCCATTATATTCCCTCCAAGAGTCTGCCAGAGAGAGGGATTTCATAACCATCTTAATTTGGTTCCCTAATACAGTAGAGCGCGGGGTGCTAAGTTGAGAGGATCTATCAATCGGTGGATTCATCACAAAATTAAAGTCTCCTGCCCATATGATTTCATCATACCGTAAAGGCTCTATTAGGTGAAACATATGGGTGAAGAAAGTAATTGGGTCTTCGGTTGGAGCATACGTATTCACAATACACATAACTTTTCCTTTGTATTCTCCCAATAGGATAACATAACGACCTTCCTGATCTATAATCTGATCGTTAACCTGGATCGGAAAGGAATTCCTTATCAGAGTAATTACTCCCCTACTTTTAGTACGGAAGCTTGAAGAAAAAAATCTAGAGTATCGAGGGTGAAAGTATTTAGGGTGAGAAGACGTGGTGAAGTGTGACTCTTGTATACAAATAATATCTGGGTTGTGTTTATGGTAGGCTGTAAAAGCAGTTTTGCGTTTACCTGGGGAGTTCAAGCCCCTCACATTATGTGATATTAATTTAAACATTATCCCAGCAATAAATAGTGTAATTTAGCGTAGTTAATTGCCTCATTCCTAAAGAGCATCTAGTCGTGGCTGTTAGGATCTCCATATAGACAAGAAAACTGAAAAACACATTCAAAAACAACAAAAACAACATAAACAATGCCGTAGTACAGCAAAAATGGCAGGGCTTAATGAGGCCTGCAATAACAAGTGGGCCTACTGCAGAGATCAGGGGAGCGATATTAATCCCTGACTCCACAAAATATGGCCTAATGAAGGAGGACAGCAAGAGTGTCCGATACGCCGTAACCCTGGCGAGTGTCCTGAGACATAACCCTGCAGGTATCCGTTTATAATGGATCTCAAGTCCAGGGCAAGCAGGTTTTATAATAAGCAGTCCCTCCTTGAAAACATGGAAAACATTAACAACAGAGTCTCACTTTCAGTGGTTCGGTGAGTTAGCGTTGGTCGGTACCTGGGTCCAAACTCTGGCCGGGCGTTGCGGCCTTGGGGATGCCACCGATTTATCCAGACGATCCACCTTTAGTCCGGCTTGTCGTAGCTTCTCGATCCCCTCTTCAGGAGTATGAATAGTGTAAGAGCGTGAATTGAGCTGGAAGGATAGGGCGAAGGGGAACCCCCATCTATAGCGCACCTGGGCTTGTTGAAGTGCTTGCGTGACAGGTTTCATCTCCCTGCGCTTACGGAGTGTTGTGGGCGCTAGGTCGGCATAGATGTGCACTTCTGGCGGGAGATCAGGTAGGGCAGCCATATTTCGCGCCGCATTCAAGATCATGTCTCTTGTCTCCGGGTAATGTAACTTTAAAACCACGTCCCTGGGAGTATCAGGGATACGCGGCTTCCCCAGTGCTCTATGGATCCTGTCCATTCGTAGCTGACTCGGTTGGGTCTGGGGTAGCAAAGCTGTAAATAATGCACTTACTGTGCTCGTTAAGTCCTGGAAGGATTCAGGTAACCCTCTTATACGTAGGTTCCCTCTTCTTGATCTGTTCTCCAGGTCTTCAATCTTTGACTCGAGGGCCTGAAGCTGGAGTGAATGTGCGTCGATGTCCTCTCTGTCAGCGCCGACGGCATCTGCAAGTTCATCCGTTCTGGACTCCAGGTCAGAAACTCTGTTTCCCAGTTCATTAATCTGGCGGGAGAACTCTGCTACCGCCTGGGTCAGCTCAGTTTTAAAGAGAGCTGCAATGTTGGCATAAAGTTCTGCCTGGCCTGGTTGTGAGGAGCCTGTATCCACGATAGGCTCATTCTCAGTTGAGGAGGCCGGGCTCGCAGGAGGCACCGCGTTGTCGGCCATGATGGAGTGTCTCGTGGCCCGGAAGATCTCCGGTATAGTATGTGCTGCGAGTGGCGTACCCGGGTTTTTCGATCCTCTCTTGTTTCGGGAGTTCTTCTGCGACCCCTGCATGTTTTCTCAGGGCTTGTGGAGCCGAATGAACGGCGCTAATATAGGGTAATTACCGGCGGTCGGAGCGGAGCTCACAGAGACATGTCTGCTCCGAAAGCTTCGCGCATGCACCTCCCGTGCTGAAAGGAATTATGATGTGGGGAATAGGGAATTGCTGGCCATTAAGTTGGCATTCGAGGAATGGCGGCATTGGTTGGAAGGAGCAATTCACCCTATTACGGTAATTACGGATCACAAAAATCTGGCCTACCTAGAGTCGGCTAAGCGTCTGAACCCAAGGCAGGCCAGATGGTCATTGTTTTTCACCAGATTTAACTTCATCGTCACTTACCGCCCTGGGGTTAAGAACGTCAAGGCGGACGCTTTGTCGTGTAGCTTTCCTGGGGGGGGGTGAGTCTAATGACCCTAGTCGCATTTTATCTGAAGGGGTAGTCATATCCGCTCTTTATCCTGATCTCGAGGCCAGGGTGTTGGAGGCACAGGAGGATGCTCCGGACTCTTGTCCTCCGGGGAAGTTGTTTGTTCCCTCCGAATTATGTCACAAGGTGTTTGAGGAACATCACTGTACGGTGCTTGCTGGGCACCCTGGGAGCAGATCGACTATCGATCTCATCTCTCGCAGATTTTGGTGGCCGGGGCTGCGTAAGTGTGTTGAGGACTATGTGTCAGCCTGTGGTACCTGTGCACGTGCTAAGGTGACACATACTCGGCCTTCCGGATCTCTGCTTCCATTGCCCATCCCATCCAGACCTTGGACCCATTTGTCCATGGATTTTATCACGGATTTACCGAATTCTTCGGGAAGAACTGTGATTCTGGTGGTTGTAGATCGTTTTAGTAAAATGGCACACTTTATTGCATTACCTAGTTTACCCAATGCTAAAACTCTTGCACAGGTGTTTGTCGACAACATCGTGAAACTACATGGCATTCCCTCTGATGTGGTGTCCGATAGAGGGACTCAGTTTGTTTCCAGATTCTGGAAAGCATTCTGTACTCGTCTGGGTGTACAATTGTCCTTCTCTTCAGCTTTTCATCCTCAGTCGAACGGACAGACGGAGCGCACTAATCAGAATCTGGAGACTTACTTGAGATGTTTTGTTTCAGAGAATCAGGAAGAGTGGTCTTCATTTTTGTCGTTAGCTGAGTTTGCTATTAATAACCGTAGACAGTAATCCACTGATAAGTCGCAGGGTTTTGGGGCATATGGTTTCCATCCACAGTTTGGTACATTTTCTGGTGCTCAAAATTCCGGCATTCCTGAGGAGGAACGATTTTCCTCTTCTTTGTCTTCTATTTGGCAGAAAATCCAAAATAACCTGAAAAAGATGGGCAACAGGTATAAGCGTGCAGCTGACAGGAGACGTATGAGTGGTCCGGACCTGAGAGTGGGGGATTCTGTGTGGTTGTCTACAAGAAACATTAAACTTAAGGTACCTTCTTGGAAGTTGGGCCCAAGATTTATTGGACCATATAAGATCACTGCCATTGTTAACCCTGTAGCCTTCCGTCTTGAACTTCCTCAGGCATTGAAAATCCATAACGTATTTCATAAATCGTTGCTAAAGAAATGTGTCGAACCTGTTGAGCCGTCCTCCTTGCCTCCCGCTCTTGTCATGGTGGACGGTAATTTAGAATTTCAGATCGGCAGGATTGTGGACTCCCGAGTTCTCCGGAGATCCCTCCAGTATCTCGTTCATTGGAGAGGGTACGGACCAGAGGAGAGAATGTGGGTTCCAGCGACAAATGTTAATGCTAGTCGTCTGGTGAGAGCATTCCACAGAGCTCACCCTGATAAGGTCGGTCCTGGGTGCCCGGAGGTCACCCGTAGAAGGGGGGTACTGTCACATCCTGTGACAGGTCTCAGAAGGTCTGAAAGATTATCTACACATTAGTGATCTGACAGCCTCTTTCGGTTTCACTTTGTCTGTATGTTGCTGGTATGTCCACACCCCCTGTTCAGGTGTGGATCATGTGACCTTTACCTCGCCCTAATTAGTCTGACTTTTCCCATTACTCCTAGCTTCATTTGGTCTTGGAAGAGCTGGAGTGTGGTTCGTGTTGAAGTCCTGTTCATCCATCATCCTCTGAAGTTAAGTGTTCCGCTTGTTGTGTTTTGTATTCCCCCCTTCCCTGGTTGTTTACTAGGCCTCAGTGAGACGCTAGTTCCTTCACTAGGGAAGGAATGGGTGGTCTCTGCCCTGTCATTATCTTTAGGGCATCTGAGGGTCACCAGGTGCCCATACGGATAGGAGTTAGGGCCAGGAGCAGGGTTTTATAGGTGGTGACCATTTTCCTTCCCTAGCGGTGAGGCCTTCCTTTTCACTTCCTTCTTGTTGTCTTTTGGGGTTCTCCCCTAATACATCCGTGACAACTTCATACTGACTAATGCTGCATAGGCCCCAGATGGAGGGTATTGCCAAAAATTGGTGCTTTTTTAAACCCAGAAAATTATTGAAGTATTTTAAGCTTATATTGCACACTGACAAAACCTGCATAGGCCCCAGATAGAGGGTATTGCCAAAAAGGGGTGCTTTTTTAAACCCAGAAAATTATTGCTGTATTTCAAGCTTGTATTTAACAATGACAGAGGCAGATAAGGCCGCAAATTTAGTATTTTGCCCTAAATGGATGTTTTTTTAATAACAATATGACAGTAGTATTTAACACTTGTATTTCACACTGACAGATGCAACAAGGGCTGTAAAATGTATTCTTTTTCCCAAAAAGGGTGTTTTTTAAAACCCAGAAAATTATTGCTGTATTTCAAGCTTAAATTGCACACTGACTAATGCTGCATAGGCCCCAGATAGAGGGTATTGCCAAAAATGTGTGTTTTTTAAAACCCAGAAAATTATTGAAGTATTTCAAGCTTAAATTGCACACTGACAAAACCTGCATAAGCCCCAGATGGAGGCTATTGCCAAAAATGGGTGCTTTTTTAAACCCAGAAAAATATTGCTGTATTTCAAGCTTCTATTTATTTATTTATTTATTTATTTTTTAAATTCTTTATTTCTTATTTTGCAAAAGTAACAAAATTATTGCATGTTGAAACACATACATTAGAAAATAATAGTCGGAACCATGCCGACTGACAATCTGAAGCATAATCCAACAACGCACAAACAAATATAACACGTTAGTCTGTGTTTGATATTCAGCCTATTGTGACAATGAAGCACCTTGATTCATTTAACGAGAACCATACACAAATCAAAGGGCCAATGAAGAAGTGGCCACAGCAAGAAAATAAAAGTAAATTCGACAAACAATAACAGGGAATGGGGGGGGACACAAGACAGTGATACGAAAGGAAGAGTTAATGGACAAGGGGGTGCAAGGAATTAAAGGGGGGGAGGGTAACTGAAGTGTATATGAGTGGCCAGACGAGACTTTCATGCCAGTAAATTCCGATACTCCGGGGTTTCAAGCTTCTATTTAACAATGGCAGAATATGACATCAGTATATAACGCTTGAATTTCACACTGACAGATGCAGCAAGGGCTGTAAAATCTAGTATTTTGCCCAAAAAGGGTGTTTTTTAAAACCCAGAAAATTATTGCTGTATTTCAAGGTTAAATTGCACACTGACTAATGTGGCATAGGCCCCAGATGGAGAGTATTGCCAAAAATGGGTGTTTTTTAAAACCCAGAAAATTATTGAAGTATTTAAAGCTTATATTGCACACTGACAAAACCTGCATAAGCCCCAGATGGAGGCTATTGCCAAAAATGGGTGCTTTTTTAAACCCAGAAAATTATTGCTGTATTTCAAGCTTGTATTTAACAATGACAGATGCAGCAAACGCCGCAAAATTCGGATTTTGCCCTAAATGGGTGTTTTTTAATAACAGAATATGACAGCAGTATATAACGCTTGAATTTCACACTGACAGATGCAGCAAGGGCTGTAAAATCTAGTATTTTGCCCAAAAAGGGCGTTTTTTTTTAAACCCAGAAAATTATTGCTGTATTTCAAGCTTAAATTGCACACTGACTAATGTGGCATAGGCCCCAGATGGAGAGTATTGCCAAAAATGGATGTTTTTTTAAACCTAGAAAATTATTGAAGTATTTAAAGCTTATATTGCACACTGACAAAACCTGCATAAGCCCCAGATGGAGGCTATTGCCAAAAATGGGTGCTTTTTTAAACCCAGAAAATTATTGCTGTATTTCAAGCTTGTATTTAACAATGACAGATGCAGCAAACGCCGCAAAATTAGGATTTTGCCCTAAATGGGTGTTTTTTAATAACAGAATATGACAGCAGTATATAACGCTTGAATTTCACACTGACAGATGCAGCAAGGGCTGTAAAATTTTGTATTTTGCCCAAAAAGGGTGTTTTTTTAAACCCAGAAAATTATTGCAGTATTTCAAGCTTAAATTGCACACAGACAAATGCTGCAAAGGCCACAGATGTAGGGTCTTGCCAAAAATGGGTGATTATTTTAAACCCAGTATATAATTGCAGTATTTCAAGCTTCTATTTGACTGTCACAAATGCACATATGCTATGCTGGTGCACAGAACTTGCATAAAATGGCCGCGGCCGACCACCTAACTGACGGATAAAAGTTATTTTTCTGGGTCACTGGGCTCAGCGCAGGGCTACGTGACTCCAGCTTATATAGAGGCTGCACTGGCCAATCACAGACATGCCATTAGTAGGCATGGCTGTGATGGCTTCTAAGGGCACACGAGTTAAACGCTTGTTGCTCGGCAGCCTTTCAAAAAGCGCCATTAACTCGCCGAACACCGAACCCAAACTTTTACTGAAAAGTTTTGGTTTGGGTCCAGGGTACAAAAAGCCTAAAGTTCGGTACGAACCCGAACTTTACAATTCGGGTTCGCTCAACCCTACCCTCTATATGTGACCCTCATACAATACAGTGGGATGCGAAAGTTTGGGCAACCTTGTTAATCGTCATGATTTTCCTGTATAAATCGTTGGTTGTTACGATAAAAAATGTCAGTTAAATATATCATATAGGAGACACACACAGTGATATTTGAGAAGTGAAATTAAGTTTATTGGATTTACAGAAAGTGTGCTATAATTGTTTAAACAAAATTAGGCAGGTGCATAAATTTGGGCACCAGAAAAAAGAAATGAAATCAATATTTAGTAGATCCTCCTTTTGCAGAAATTACAGCCTCTAAACGCTTCCTGTAGGTTCCAATGAGAGTCTGGATTCTGGTTGAAGGTATTTTGGACCATTCCTCTTTACAAAACATCTTTAGTTCATTCAGGTTTGATGGCTTTCGAGCATGGACAGCTCTCTTTAAGTCACACCACTGATTTTCAATTATATTCAGGTCTGGGGACTGAGATGGCCATTCCAGAACGTTGTACTTGTTCCTCTGCATAAATGCCTTAGTGGATTTTGAGCAGTGTTTAGGGTCGTTGTCTTGTTGAAAGATCCAGCCCCCGCGCAGCTTCAGCTTTGTCACTGATTCCTGGACATTGGTCTCCAGAATCTGCTGATACTGAGTGGAATCCATGCGTCCCTCAACTTTGACAAGATTCCCAGTCCCTGCACTGGTCACACAGCCCCACAGCATGATGGAACCACCACCATATTTTACTGTAGGTAGCAGGTGTTTTTCTTGGAATGAGGTGTTCTTTTTCCTCCATGCATAATGCCCCTTGTTATGGCCAAATAACTCAATTTTAGTTTCATCAGTCCACAGCACCTTATTCCAAAATGAAGCTGGCTTGTCCAAATGTGCTTTAGCCCACCTCAAGCGGCACTTTTTGTGCTGTGGGCGGAGAAAAGGCTTCCTCTGCATCACTCTCGCATACAGCATCTCCTTGTGTAAAGTGCGCCGAATGGTTAAATGATGCACAGTGACTCCATCTGCAGCAAGATGATGTTGTAGGTCTTTGGTGCTGGTCTGTGGGTTGACTCTGACTGTTCTCACCATTCGTCGCTTCTGTCTATCCGATATTTTTCTTGGTCTGCCACTTCGAGCCTTAACTTGAACTGAGCCTGTGGTCTTCCATTTCCTCAATATGTTCCTAACTGTGGAAACAGAGAAATCTCTGAGACAGCTTTCTGTATCCTTCCCCTAAACCATGATGGTGAACAATCTTTGTCTTCAGGTCATTTGAGAGTTGTTTTGAGACCCCCATGTTGCTACTCTTCAGAGAAAATTAAAAGAGGAGGGAAACTTACAATTGACCCCCTTAAATACTCGTTCTCATAATTGGATTCACCTGTGTATGTAGGTCAGGGGTCACTGAGCTTACCAAGCCAATTTGAGTTCCAATAATTAGTTCTAAAGGTTTTGGAATCAATAAAATGACAACAGTGCCCAAATTTATGCATCTGCCTAATTTTGTTTAAACAATTATAGCACACTTTCTGTAAATCCAATAAACGTAATTTCACTTTTCAAATATCACTGTGTGTGTCTCCTATATGATATATTTAACTGACATTTTTTATCGTAACAACCAACGATTTATACAGGAAAATCATGACGATTAACAAGGTTGCCCAAACTTTCGCATCCCACTGTATATTGCTCCCTGCTGTGTCCGTCATACAGTATAATTGCAGCAAGCCCCTGAGGAGCCGATGCAGAGCATGGGAGTGATAGTGACCCTGATGAGATGTTGTCTACTCTGTCAGGCCGTCGCTCCCTGGGGTTCAGTGCAGTGAAAAAGTGTGAAGGAATCAGGCAGATGTAAGAGTACAACAGATGGCTTTACTGAGTGTGAAGAATAACTTGTGGCACATCCAGCAATAGTAAATACAGGGTGCAGTCTCTGTCACTAGATTGTGAGGTATGGTGGCTGGTTAGATAGCAAATGATGACATTCAGAAATATGCTAGTTGACAAAGTCTCTCTCTCTCTCTCCTTATTCCTCTTCACTAAGGCTATAAAGCTGGTACCTGTGACAGTAGGTGTCCACTACATAATTAAGCTTTCAGATTTGCCTATAAAGAACTGGGGTGATGGGTGTCTTAATTTTATTTCCCTCACCTTGCAGCAGTATCTGTATTTAACTTTACTGTCTTGTATGCCATAGTTTAGATGGATTCTGCTGCCCTTGGACCTTCCCGGAGCATTGATCCTAACTATAGAGCTGGATTTCTCGTCCTAAGGCCCTACGGGGCAGGAGCTGATGGAAATGCTCCCTGTCACCTCACTAGCTAGCTCTCCCCCCTCTTGACAGGAGGTCAGACCAGCCCACTCCTATCAAGAGGGGTGAAATGGAGTGGTTAGCTCC
Source organism: Bufo bufo (assembly GCF_905171765.1). NCBI lineage: Eukaryota > Metazoa > Chordata > Amphibia > Anura > Bufonidae > Bufo > Bufo bufo. Next base: position 352,453,217 of record NC_053394.1, read on the forward strand.
ATTACCAATGCCACTCATACACCATCTGCTGTTGTAAAAGTACATGACATAAATAAAGCATTACAGTAGCATTACAAACCAAACAATTTTCAAATACTCTGTCTGAGGTTTTGCATAATACATGTGCCATCATATAGTATAATGCCTCCTACATGTGACCCTCATACTGTATATTACCCCCTGCTGTGTCTTTCATACAGTATAATGCCTCTCCTTCATCACACCTGCCTCCACCAAACTACAGTATCTCACAAAAGTGAGTACACCCCTTACATTTTTGAAAATATTTTATTATATCTTTTCATGGGACAACACTGAAGATCTGACACTTTCATACAATGTAAAGTAGTCAGTGTACGGCTTGTATAAATTTGGTGTCCCCTTGTCACGGCGGACAGGATCTAAGATACACAGATAACTAAACAAACAAGTTTCTAGGCGAGAAGCTGGGGATAAGGTCACCTCCTAGCAAATCCCTAACAGTTCTCCCTATACTGCTAAGCCCACATTCAGACCCTAATGGTGGGAATAATGTGTCCTTGTGCCTTGGCTGAAAATACCCTAGAATCCCTGAGATGGTGAAAGGGGAAAAGGGGCAGCCTGCTCCCTCAGAACCTGGAGGGGACAGACGTCACTCAAACAGCCTAGACAGAAAACCAAAGAAATCAGAAACCAACTTATCTTATCAGAGCAGGAACAGCCAAACCTTCCTTCCTTGCTTCCATAGCCTGACAGAAGCTATAACCCGCACAGAACCCTGGGAGTGAGAGTAATTTAAACCAACGACCCCACCCAGAGCACCTGAAGGGAGGCGGATCCAGCACGACTCCAAAACAAAACAAATGACTAGACATGTGCTGCCAATCTGGCAGACCTCCGCACATAGTCTGAGCAGGGCATGACACCCCTCAAAATGTCTAAACTGCTGGCAACAAAAATGAGCACATCCCTAAGTGTAAATGGCCAAATTGGGCTCAATTATCCATTTTGCCTCGCCGATGTCATGTGACTCGTTACAAGGTCTCAGGTGTGAATGGGGAGCAGGTGTGTTAAATTTGGTGTTATCGCTCTCACACTGATCTCATATTGGTCACTGGAACTTCCACATGGCCCCTCATGGCAAAGAACTCTGTGAGGATCTGAAAAAAAGAATTGTTGCTCTACATAAAGATGGCCTAGACTATAAGACCCCCAACTGATTACCACTCCTCTGTACCCTTACTGCAGACTGCTAGTAATTCATTCATAACATCTAGTAGAAATAATAAAGGAATGGCACAACATTGAGTCATAAGAATAGATGCTCCAGAATTGTTATTACATGGGGAATGCATGAAGCTATTAAAACAGACATGTCAGGAGTGGTGAAAGGTCCTCTTTAAACACAGAACACTGTGCAAAGTGGCGCTGTTCACGAATTGTTGAAATTTACCAAATGTTGCAGAAAATGTTGCATGACTTGCAACTTTTTTAAACCTCAAAACTGACCTATCTGATCTGCAAACCCATTCAGCTTGAATGGGTCCATGTTCCGTCCGCACCGCAAAAAAACAGATATACTATATTTTTGCGGTGCAGAGGAACAGAGAAACCCCACGGAAGCGCTCCATAGTGCTTCCATGCCTCCGTTCCGCACTGCACCTTCCGGATTGCGGATTACTTGAATGGGTCCACATCCGTGCTGTTTGCGGGCCGCAATACGGGCCCAGCCAGCACACGTTTGTCTGCATGAGCCCTAAGGCTATTTGGCCAAACAACCTCTTTAACAGTTTGTCTTTTGGTAACTTTTTTATTTTTACATTACTACATTGAGATTCTTTTAATTTAGTTCCAGTTCATTCACAAAGTCTAAATATCCCGCACTTTGTTCCAGCTGTATGAAGAGAAGGCACGTGCCGTGTGCTGTCTCCTGTCTCTCTTCTTGCTCGCTGCTGCTATGTCTATGTCCTAAGGATAGGTCATCAATATGAATAGCCTGGAAAAACCCTTTTTGTCCGCATTACGGACAAGGATAGTACTTATCTATGAAGGGCCAGCTGTTCAGTTCCGCAAAATACGTAATGCACACGGATGTCATCCGTATTTTTTGCGGACAGCAAAATACATACGGTCGTGTGCAAGAGGCCTTAATGAATAGAGCTATTCACATTGGTGTATAATTTCCGTCACTATTTGAAATCCGCAGCATGTTCGAGTTTTGTGCTTATTTCTTTCCAAATACGCCCATTACAGTCTATGGGAGTGCATAAAAATACAGGGAGGAAAGTGATGAAATCCTGAAGCAATACTGATGACAATACTGATGGTAATCTGTGCATATTCCAGAGCCAGAATACTGATGGCCTTACTCTATTTTCTATGGTTGTGGCTGTCCAGTGATTCGGATAATCTGGCACTTGTCATAAAGGAAGTTTACTGTAATTAGTAAGAAATAGTATTTCTTGACTATATATTACTATCTACTTCTAGTTATTATAAAAAAAATATTGGCATTTATAGATAAAGCACAGAATAAAATGCATTCCTTGAGGTCCCTGTCATTTTACTGAGCTTACAAATTGCATACATAATTTTCAGATGAAATTCATCAGGCGCCTAAAAGGTTAATAACCAAAGACTTCAAATTTCTACGATCAAACTGTGTGCACCCCATCTAGATAAATATATATATAATAGGCTCACACAACACTTGGCCTTTGACCCCAAGTGTAAACAAAAAGTGTGTAGTACAGGAGAATAGCCTGGCAAATACCAAGCACATGTGCAGACACTGCATAGCACAGTATACACAGGAGTCCACCTCCTCCGCAGATATCCTCCTTCAGACATCCCACTTTATCCCACATCAGTCCTCTTGTCTATGTGGCTAATTGAAGGATTGTGTGTAAAAATGTCAGTATGTTATTTTATGGCAAGATATGGGAATGTGGGAACTTTTACATGGGTCAAAGTTTTTGTGAAAACATTTGTTCAACGTGGTACTGATTCCATTGCAACAGGTGCTGGCTTCATAAACTTTAACTACATAGAAAATGTTAGCTGCGAAACAAAGGTTCAATAATATAAACAAAAAAAATCACGCTCAAATGGATTGTTCCATGATTAATCTAAAAAATGATAATCAGACATCATATAGTACATGACATCTCTTTCTAACAAAGCTAGAACCAGCCCTGTACTTCACACAGATCCAGAGATCTTTCCATTCTTTTGCTCTAGTTGCTCTGCTAGATTTATTTCAAGCTGGTGGCTAAGGAGCATGTGTTTTCTGCTGCAGTGTGTCCTTTCTCAGGGGTGTGTAATTTCTGCAGCAGCTCTTTTCCTATCACTGCTCAGAGGGCATGCCCTTTCTCAGGAGGTGTGTCCATTCTGCTGCAGCTCTTTCCCTGTAACTGGCACAGCTTCTGTGAGGAATATGGATCATTATTTACTGGCAGCCATGATTTTTATCTGATTCACCTTTGTCAGTGTACATGCAAAATAAGTTCTCACTTCAACCCTCTTCTTGTCAGATAGCGGAGGTAGTGAGCTCCACAGCGGTTCTGGCCTCAAGGAGGCCACATGCGTACAAATTCACACCTCAACCAGTCAGCAAGGAACCAAGATGATGTGATAGGAAGAATCTCTCAGCATGAGGTCTAGTCCATTCCCCAGTTCAATTAAATCTAGCAGACAGCATGGAACCAGCAATATATAAGGAATTATGAATCGCCCGGCCATCATAGGCACAAACCGGATACATATTTGTGTCCCTGTGGCCACGATGAACAGGCCCATGGTCTTAGTGTGGTGGTGGGAGGCCAGGGAAGGGAGATATACATATCTCCCCACAGAAAACAAATAACGGTACTCTGCTTGGAGTCTACTGGTAGCCGGAACCCAGGCAGATCTGTTGGTCCCAGAACCATCTCCCTGTGACCTTCTGATCTGGAGCTATGAATCCTAAAGGGTTTTGTGGGTCATTTGCTGCCAGTCCAGCAGAGAGGGGTGGACCCTTCCCAGAGGCCGTGAGGGGAGGGAATGGCTACAGGTTAAAAGGCTTGTGCCAGCAAGCGGGTGTGTCTTTCTCTGAAAGGGGGTCACATCGTGCCATGTGTTTGGAGAGACCTGGAAACTGCTAACATCGCTGCCCCCACGTGACCGCAGCCAAGGACTATTCCACCATCATAACCCAAAGGAACATTCATCTACCCGGTAACTGACTTGTACTCTGTGTAATCCTGTTTGTACCATACTACCTGTATTCGTAACCTCAGACCACTGTATATATTCCTTGTGTATAGTGTGTTATCTAGTGTGCCCTTAAGGCGATTAAATATATAATTTAATCTTGTGCTGTCTTGTATCTCGATTACGAATCCCCACATCCGTGTTTCGGCATAGTTATAAGCTACCACGGGTTGGTTTCTCACCCTATATAATCCCGTTAGCGGAACGGGCTTATATCAAACGAGAAGCTGGTGGCAGATTTCCCGGGCTGAGGAAGCGCTGTTTCACTGGGGCAGTGACCAGGCTCCCTCAGCTTGTTGCCTCTCTGTGCCCGTGTGCACAGAAGGAGTCGGTGTAAACTGTACCAAGCTAACCTTACATGCTCCTTCGTGAGGGCGTAACATCACGTCTTGGTAACCAGAGACCATACCGTATCACGTAGCTTCTAACAGTAAATAGTGCTGGTGGCAGTTGAAGGATGGAACAGAGAAATACAGAAAGGAACAAAAAGAAGGTGGTGTCATCCAAAAATATTTTATTGAGTTATTTAGTGACTATACACATTTTTTAGTCACACGCAATCACAAAAATATTCAGATCCAGAATATTTTTTGCAGCAACCCCTTTAAGTAAACAATTCCCACTACAACCACAGTACCAGAGATCTATCCATCTATACAACATCTATAGATGAGACAATGGGGCAGGACCAGCCCAAAAAGTAGAATTCCACCTCCACATGGTGAGAGAAAGTCTCGGGCTCCAGAGACATAATTTATGACAGTCCTTGACTATGATATTGGTGTATAATTATTATTCAGCAACCAAGAAATTAAAAAGACAAAATAAAAATTTTTTCCTAGGAACCATATAAAATGTATGCATTTTAATTGAAAAATAGTAAGTGGCTTGTAATAGGTTTGGAAGGTGTAAATGTATCTAGGACACTACAGGAAAATTGTTGTAAAAACTTATTTGTCATACAGTGAAATCATGCACTTACACTTACGTTTGTGCACAGAAAAACATAGATTAATAATAACCGGAGAAAATGTACCACACAAATATATAATAGATAATTGTGGGGAACTTTCAGTATGTTCTAATCATGCAGTTACACATCCATTCTGAAAGTTTTCCGACCCTATCGTTTATTTTTTACATTTTGTTATTTTGTGGCCTTGTGCTAAGAAATTTAAAAAATTCAATCTTTCCCCATCATTCTGCACTGAGCACTCCATAATGACAAAGTGAAAACAGAATGTTCAAAATCTTTGCTAATTTATTGAAAAGGAAAATATAAAATTCTGCATTGACATGAGTATTCCGACTCTTTACTCAGGACTTAGCTGAAGCCCTGTTGGCAGTGATTACAACCTACAGTCTTCTTGGGTATGATGCCACAAGGTTTGCACACCTGGATTTGGGGATTATCTGCCATTCTTCTCTGCTGATCCTCTCAAGCTCTGTCAGGTTGGATGGGGACCATCGGAGGACAGTCATTTTCAGGTCTCTCCAGAGATGTATAATTGAGTTCAAGTCAGGGCTCTGGCTGGGCCACTCAAGGACATTTACAGAGTTAGGCTACTTTCACACTAGCGTTCGGGGCTCCGCTTGTGAGCTCCGTTTGAAGGGGCTCACAAGCGGCCCAGAACGCATCAGTACTGCCCTAATGCATTCTGAGTGGACGCGGATCCGCTCAGAATGCATCAGTCTGGCAGCGTTCAGCCTCCGCTCCGCTCAGCAAGCGGACACCTGAATGCTGCTTGCAGCGTTCGGGTGTCCGCCTGGCCGTGCGGAGGCAAGAGGATCCGTCCAGACTTACAATGTAAGTCAATGGGGACGGATCCATTTGAAGATGACACAATATGGCTCAATTTTCAAACGGATCCGTCCCCCATTGACTTTCAATGTAAAGTCTGGACGGATCCGTCTGAAGCTACTTTCACACTTAGAATTTTTTCTACAATATAATGCAGACGGATCCGTTCTGAACGGATCCCAAGTCTGCATTATATGAGCGGATCCGTCTGGGCAGACATCAGACGGACCCGCTCTGAACGGTAGTGTGAAAGTAGCCTTACCCCTATGCCACTCTTGTATTGTCTTGGCTGTGTGTCTTCTTGTCTCAGCCACTGAAAAATAATTCCACAGCATGATGCTACCACCATCATGCTTCACTGTAGTAGTAGTTTTCTCCAGACATGACACTTAGAATTGAGACCAAAAAGTTCAATCTTGGTTTCATCAGATGAGAGAATCTTGTTTTTTACAGTATGAGAGTCCTTTAGGTGATTTTTTTGAAAGGCTTTCAAGTGTCTTTTACTGAGGAGAGGCTTCTTTCTATCCACTCTGCCATGAAGCTTAAATTGTTGTAGTGCTGAAGTGATGGTTTACCTTCTAGATGTTTCTCTGCACACAGGTTCTTTGGAGCTCAGCCAGAGTGACCATTGGGTTCTTAGTCACTTCTATTACTAATGCGCTTCTCCCCCAATTACTTAGTTTGGTGGGGGGAAGGGCAGCTCTAGCAAGAGTTTTGGTTGTTCCAAACTTTTTCTATTAAAGAATTATTGAGAATATATACAAGCCCACCCGCGCTCCCAGATTCACTCAAACCTACGTATCAAGCAAGGAATCGCTGCAAGATTCACTGCCACAGTCTGCTGCATTGACCGTAAAGTAAAAGTAATATCAAGGTCTGATTTGAACACAAATCAGAATCGGAACCTGCGCTGATTCTGATACGTTTCGGGTGGATATGCAAAGGGAGGGGTATTCACAGTATTAAGTGAGTATGCAAGGGGAGAAGTATTCACATTAATCTTTGGAGTGGTTACCTTAGTTAGCAGGTAATCTGTCCGTAGAATGTTCGTCTTTTTGGATCCGGTGGGTTGGTTTCCAAAGCGCCTTCAGGTTCAACCTCTAGCGTAGGTGGTGCTCCGGCCGGCAGCAGATCACTCACGCGAGGGAACCCCAGTTGAAGTCCGGGAACTTGGCGTGTGACGTCACCGCACTGAGTATGGAAGCCTTCAGGAGACAAATTCAATCCGACGCGTTTCTGAGCCTAAACGGGCTCCTTCGTCAGGGATCCCTGACGAAGGAGCCGGTTTAGGCTCAGAAACGCGTCGGATTGAATTTGTCTCCTGAAGGCTTCCATACTCAGTGCGGTGACGTCACCTGGCGGGGTCAAATAGACCAGCCACACCTTACCTGTTATTACCCTAGAGTCAGGAACAATTATTTGGGTGTGTGATGAGGGCTAGTCTGTGATACAGCACAACAGCATAAAATCTTATTCCATGTTATAATAATTCCCTCCCCTAACAACTGGTTAAACAGCACGTGCTATAGTGTTTCTCGTGAATACACCAGCCTGGCTTGAATTAGTTGTGAAGCTTCTGGGCTGTCAGGTGTGAACTGACACTTTAAACGTGAAGTCCTTTGTTAAGAGCAGTTAAGAACACTTGTGGCCTTACACAAACAGCAAACCTAACTAACTACAGGCCTGATCACAGTCTCTAGGATCCAAGGCGCCAAAACTGTATGAGATGCATGCATTGTTAGTCTTACCGAACCAGGTCTGCTTTGTGTAAGCTGGTGACTGTGGATGGAACAAGGGTTTCTCCAACCAGCGTGCGGTAACGCAGTGTCTGTGGCTTTACTCCTCAGCTCTCATCTGAGTTCCTGGCAGCAGTTCCCTTTCCTCTGGACAAGATAAGGGTAATGGACACGATCCAGCTCTTTGGCTGCAGCTCTGGTCCCTGGAGGATGCTCTCACGCTTGGATGTTGAGAGATTCTCCTCACACACAGCTCCTGGATGCCTCTTCCAAGCTCACCCTAAGATGGAGAATCCTTCACTTCCTTTCCAGGCTTGTAACTCCATCCCTGAGAGTTTTCAACTTCAGATCAATCTAGAAATGCTGTCCTTTTTAGCTATGCTTAGGAAACAGTGGGCTCTTGTGGCCAAATAGCAGAATGTCAGTCTAAATCATTTAACTTAATTTACACAAATACAATGTTATTAAAATGAGTGCTGTTTCCCCATCTCACACCTGTGTGAAGTGTCGAAGAGTCAGGGTATATTCGTAGTCAGGAAACAGGCCGAGGTCAGGGCAGGCAGCGTACAAATGAATCAGAGTAGCAAATCAAAGGTAAGAGCAGGTGACAATGGGTCAATAAGAGAAACAGGCTAAGGTTTGGGCAGGTAGGGGATAATCAAAGTCAGTTTTCAAGCTGAAGTTTGGTACATGGACAGAATAACACATCCTCACTGGTTAACTATAGGCTAAGGAAGAATTAAGATGTAATTCATAAATTTGTTGCAACCACACAATGCAAAACCAGACTTAAAAGTGACAAAAAAAAAACAATCTTAAATGATGATTATTCCCCCATGTGCTTTATTTTCTCTCTTTTCTTGGTGTTTAGGATTTTTTTGCTCTGGTTGACAGCAGTTCCACTAGATGGACCATTGTTGTATTCCTCTATAATGGAGCTGGACATCACATTATTTTCCAGGCTTTTTATTATGTCTAACTTCTTTTAAGTAGGAACCAGGGGTGGGATAAAAACAGCAGTGGTTTCAGAATATGACCTATGACCCTTGAAGTAAAGTAATAACTGTCTGTGGTCTCATATTTATACTACACCTGTGCTCTGGTTGGCAAAAAAAATGTAATAGCAGAGCACTGAATTTAATTTGTTCATTAATTTAATTTCATATTATAATCCATAACTTGTGCACTTGCCATGACACCCTATGCACCTGTGCAGTACCACAGACCTGGGAGTATCTGCAACTGTAAATAATTTTGCATTGTAATATTACATATTTTTTATTGTCTGAGCAAGGATGATTTACATATTGCTAGGTTGATGAATAGAGGATTTCAAAAAAATCCGATTTACCCGACCCAATTCGAATATGCCCCAGTTGCCCGGAAAAGTCGTATATGATACTCTGAGGTCTCCTAGGACTGTATCCAACCTCTTTCAAGGCCCTTTACCTAAAGCAGCATAGGTCACTCTTGACTATGGGTTACAGATGTCCAAATTTCCCAAAATTCATGACGGTGGTATTGGTTACTTACCACTCGACCCTCTACTACTTACCTGAATACAGATAAACACGCAACCTAACACTCCTAGGACTGTATTCAACCACTTTCAAGGCCCTTTACCTCAAGCAGCATAGGTTTACATGATGATCACTCTTGACTATGGGTTACAGATGTGCAAATTTCCCAAAATTCATGACGGTGGTATTGGTTACTTACCACTCGACCCTCTACTACTTACCTGAATACAGATAAACACCCAACCTAACTATCCCAAACCCCTTAGCCCCCTCCCTCAAATAACCAAACCCAATAAGACACAGACACCAGGTTGGATTAATATTGGCCACAACAGCCAATTTATTTTATTTCCATAAACATAAACCATTTTAAATAATATATACAGCAAGGCAAATGAAACCGGCCGTCTACCATCCTCCCCAACACGTGACCGCTGCCACCCCTTAAGTGCCCTGCCAACAAGAAATGACTTGGTGAAATCCGGCATCTTGCGCAACCGAAAACCGAAAGCTAGTCCCACAACATACCAATTCGCCTTAGAAACTGACCACCCCTCCTCCCTGCAATGACCAAGAAAAATCAACAAAGGCATCTCCATATCACCCTCACCAACCCCCAGCCTGTCACACCACTCCTCCCAGCAGTGCCAAGCCCTAAAATAGGTATCGCATATAATGGGAGCCAGAGACGACTGGATGAGCCCCGCTACTATGCTTCCAATAAATCCCACAGGCAACCCGGGCACGCCAGCTCGACCTCCTTCACCTCCGGAACAATTGGAACGGACGGACTCCCAATAAGAGGGGGGCCACCAGGGGGTCCCTTTAAGTGAAAAATATTTTTGTTGTGACGCCAGTTGCATTTCAGCAACGAGGGACAGATTCCCACTAAGTAGATGGTGATGGTGTTAACCAGGTGTAGGAATGCCAGAGTGGTGTAAGGGTAGTCTATAATGTCCCTTTGGATGTGGCTGTGTACGTGTCACGGTGCTCCTACCTGGATATCCTGGAACCCCAGGCGTTGTCGTCCGTAGCAGTGCAAATAGGGTGAATAGTTGATGAAGGGGATGATGAAATTAATTGAGTCCAGACTTGTAAGAACAGCTTTACTTGAATAAACTTTCATCAGGGAACAATCTTCCAACTTTATCTTGGTCACCGGCAGGCTTTCGCTTAAATTCTGGCAGGCAAACACACTCGGCTATACTACATCTGTTACTCTTTAGCTCTGCTGTGCTGTAAGGATTAAATATAAACTTTTCCTTTCTGATGAACTTAGCTTTCTGTAGTCTGACTCTGTCTTTCTTTATCTGTATCTTTATCTTTCTATTGGTCTTTCTCCAGGGAACCTTTCCTCCTGGCTTCTGAAGCTCTTAGCTCTCTTCTCTTGTTCCAGCAGAGCAGACAGTGCTCTGATGGCTGGCCTTAGCCGAGCTCGTCCAGCAGGGATGAGGGCCTGCTGCCTTCCCCAAGCAGGGGGTAAGCTAAACTGGCTTTCACTAACCTCTCTAGAGAGGGCTAGAATGGACAGAAGGTTCCATTCTAGGTAAACTAGCTCTGCCAAGTTTGCTGCCACCTGCTGGGAAACCAGGCACATTACATGTTAACAGTCACAAACTAGGTAGGGAATACAAATACACAATGTGCAGGACCTGGCAATAAATATACATAATGACATTAAATCAACAATAAAAGATAGTTGAGAGGTATAAAAAGGTAGTAATGCACCTCTGGGGCGTTACATAAGCTCCCAAATACATTCCCACTGTGAACGAGAGAGGGCGTCAGCAATGCAATTGTCAACCCCAGGTACATGCACCGCCATGACCCAAGCATTAAGTCATAAGCATTCCAACACTAACCGCTGTAAAAGCTGCACCACTAAAGACGACGACACCGACAACATGTTAATCGCCTGGACGACCCCCAAATTATCACACTTAAAATGGATCTTTCCATTACGGAAAAGCTCACCCCAAAGCATCACTGCTACCACAATTGGAAAGAGCTCCAACAAGGCTTAATTCCGCACCCAACCCTTCGTAACCCAGCTATTCGGCCAAACCCCTGCACACTACTGGCTTTTGCAGCAGACCCCAAATCCGCAACCCTCAGCCGCATCTGAAAATAACTTGAAATCAAAGGAATCCACCACCTTCCCCATGAACAATGACCTGCCATTATAAGTATCCAAGAACAAGCTCAAAACCTGTAAATCCGACCACAACTCCCAACCCAAACTAATGTAGTGATGCGGTGTAGACACCCCCGCCGTCGCCCCCGACAGACGCAGACTAAAAACCCTTCCCACGGGCATAATCCGGCGCACAAAATTACGTTTTCCCAGTAGGGATTGGAGCTTATGTAACCAAACCTTATGTAAATTCCTTGGCCTTTCCACTTCTCTATTCAAATCCGTGAGTTTATCAGGGGTCAACTGACACTCCATTCTCACCGTGTCAATCACTATCCCTAAAAAACTTAACTCTGTTACTGGACCGATGGTCTTTTCCGCCACCAGAGGTACCCCGAAACTACCTAACAACGCGCACAACGTGTGCAACAACACAGAACAAACCTGCAAATCCTGGGGTCCAATACACAGGAAGTCATCCAAGTAGTGAATGATAGACTTACACAAGCAGCATCCGCCACCGCCCATTCCAAAAAAGAACTAAATGTTTCTAAATAAGCGCACGACAGGGAACATCCCATCTGCAAACAATGGTCAATGAAAAAACTTCCTTCCCAAAAACACCCGAACAGATGCAAATTATCCGGATGCACTGGCAACAATCGAAACGTTGCTTCAATATCTGTCTTAGCTAACAACGCCCTTTTGTCAAACCTACAAACCCATGTCACCTCCGCATCAAATGAGGTATAGACCAGGGAACACATATCCGTATCAATACCGTCATTGACCGACAAACCCTTCGTAAAATATAGGTGGTGAATAAGTCGAAACTTATTCGCCTCCTTTTTTGGAACCACCCCCAATGGGGATCAACTAAATGAGGCTCTAAAAACGGTCCTGCCATCCTACCCAACCTGACCTCCTTCCAAAACCACCTTAGGACACTCTAAGGCTGATTGCAGATTATTTTTAACCAACACCGCTCCAGACGGACTAAATGGAATCCAGAAACCAAACAAAAACCCTTCCCTCAACAATTCTGCCGCTGCCCTATCTAGGTATCTATTTAGAAACGGCTCCATCTTTTCCAGCTGAACCGGCGTTTCCCCCTTTGATATGGGAGTCCCCCCATTTTGCTTATTATTTCTAAAACAACGAGTAGCTCCATGAGACCCCCCTCACACGTGGAGCACGCATGCTTAAACTTGCACTTTGCCCCGAACTTGCAAGCCCCTTCATTAAATAGGAAGCGCAATCCTTTTGTGGATGCTACCGCAAAACCGTATTAACCCCCTCCCTCGATTATCCCCGAAAGGACTGGCCTGATATGACCGGGGACGTAACCTTTAACCACAAGGCAATGTCCTTATGGTCCCACTGGATGTTATAGCGAACTGCTTTCCGTTACCTAAATTGTTTGTCAAAGCAAAGCCACGCTTGCCCCCCATACACCAGGTACGCTTCACCAATGGCATCTAGATAACAAAACAGCGCAGAACAACACTCCGGCGTCTTCTTCCCAATCACGCTTGCTAATATCGCAAACGCCTGCAACCAATTTAGAAAAGTGCACAGGATCAAACAATAACGCTGCTTCTCCTCGTCTTCCTTCTTACCCTCATCCTTCTTACCCTCATCCTTCTTACTCCTATCTAAATTAAACTTTTCCAAGCGGAGCAAGGAAAATATTTCCACGTACTCCCCTTTCCAAATGCGCTCACGCATCCTGATTTAAATGTGCACCTAATGGGCCCTCAAAACAGACGTAAACCTCCACTTTTGCTCTATCATCTAATCTCACAGTATCCTCATCCATCGATCCCCCCGCTTGCGTCTCCACCGACACCAGTGGCGTACCTCCATTAGAGGCAAACCACGCAGCTGCTATGGGGCCCCTGGGGGAAGGGGGCCCACTGTGGGGGATAGGCCCCGCCCACTAATTACACTTGTATGGCTACCTGAGAATGTAAGAAGTGGAGAAGGACCTTTGGTGATGTCATCAACCATGTGACCAGTGCAGGGAGCCAAGGAATAGCAGAGCAGCAGAAGTCTAAAGGACCTTTGGTGATGTCATCATCATGTGACCAGTGCAGAGGACTGGTGAAAGACCTGTGGGATGTTGCTGTGAGGGGGCGAAGCTTCTGTGTGGTGCCTGGAGGAGAGGTTAGTGGTGTTCTAGGATAACCCATAACATCCTAGAAAAGCTGGGAGTGGTAGTTCTGTCCTATTATATCCCTTTCCATTTAATTTAAACATATGCTCTAGTACAGTCTGGTAATTCTGGAAGTTGTAGTTCTTCGGGCCTATTGTATGCCTTCCCATGTAATTTCAACTTTTGCCCTAGTACAGTTTAGTAATGCTGGGAGTTGTAGTTCTCTCCTTTTATACCTCCTCTCTGTAATGTATAGTGATGCCCTAAGTCTGACCATGCTGGGGATTATAGTTATTTCCTTTTAAAGCACCTAATGCAATAAAAAATGAGCTCCACAGCACTTCCAAATACAGTATGCAGTTAAGGCTCTATTCACACGTTCGCAAGTGTGGTCCGCATCCGTTCTGCAATTGTGCGGAACAGGTGCAGACCCATTCATTCTCTGTGGGGACGGAATGGATGCGAAGAGCAAGCTATGTGCTCCCTGCATCCGCATTTCCGGAGCGCGGCCCTTATCTTCCGGCCCGCAGCTCCGCAAGAAAATAGAGCATGTCCAAGAAAAGGCATTTCTATGGGGGGTGCCGGCCAGGTGTATAGCTAACTATTGTATAAACTGCATATTTTTTGGGAAGTGCCGTGGAGCTCATTTTTTATTATTTATGGTTGGTGGATCGCCTCTACATCCACTGGCACTCCACACATCATTGTTGCTGTGCTGCTCGAGAACTTGTTTTTTTGTATCACCTAATACAACTAGATGATGTCCTATAATAATCTGGACATGCTGGGAGTTGTAGTTCTCTCCTCTTGTATCTCCTCTCTGTAATATATACTGATGCCCTATAATAAGTCTGGCCATGCTGGGGGTTATAGTTATTTACTTTTAGGTAATGCTGGGAGTTGTAGTTCTTTCTTCTTAGGCTGGGTTCTCACCACCGTTTCCAATAATAACAACCTGGTGATGATGAGACTTGTAGTTTCCTTGTCACTATTGTGAGGTTCTGCAGCTTCTGAGGTGTGTATTGGGCTTTGTTCACATCTGTGCTGGTGACGTTCGCTGTTCTGCCATCATAGGAGTAAATCAACAAAAATCACCGTAGCTCCGTATCTGGCACTTCATGGACGACAACACCAGACAGATCCCGCTGACTATGATGAGATCTGATGGGTTCCATCTGCCAGGCTATAAAATTGTGTCCAGCATTTATGACCTGATCTGCGAATGAAGCCCAACACAGATGTGATCAAAGCCTTATATGTTCTAGCATCAGATTATAATGTTCTGCAGCAACTGAGGTGTGTATTAGGACGTCCTGCAGCAGCTGAGGTGTGTAAGGAGGTTCTGAAGCAGCTGAGGTGTGTAAGGAGGTTCTGCAGCAGCTGAGGTGTGTATTAGGAGGTTCTGCAGCAGCTGAGGTGTGTATTAGGAGGTTATGCAACAGCTGATGTGTGTACTAGGAGGTTCTCCAGCAGCTAAGGTGTGTATTAGATGGTTCTGCAGCAGCTGAGGTGTGTATTAGGAGGTTCTGCAGCAGCTGAGGTGTGTACTATAAGGTTCTGCAGCAGCTGAAGTGTGCATTATGATGTTCTGCAGCAGCTGAAGTCTGTACTGTGATGTTCTGCAGCAGCTGAGGTGTGTAGTATGAGGTTCTGCAGCAGCTGAGGGGTGTATTAGGATGTTCTGCAGCAGCAGAGGTGTGTATTAGGAGGTTCTGGAGCAGATGAGGTGTGTAGTATGAGGTTCTGCAGCAGCTGAGGGGTTTATTAGGATGTTCTGCAGCAGCAGAGGTGTGTATTAGGAGGTTCTGGAGCAGCTGAGGTGTGTAATAGGAGGTTCTGCAGCAGCTGAGGGGTGTATTAGGATGTTCTGCAGCAGCAGAGGTGTGTATTAGGAGGTTCTGCAGCAGCTGAGGTGTGTAGTATGAGGTTCTGCAGCAGCTGAGGGGTGTATTAGGATGTTCTGCAGCAGCAGAGGTGTGTATTAGGAGGTTCTGGAGCAGCTGAGGTGTGTAATAGGAGGTTCTGCAGCAGCTGAGGTGTGTATTAGGAGGTTCTGCAGCAGCTGAGGTGTGTATTAGGAGGTTCTGCAGCAGCTGAGATGTGTATTATGAGCTTCTGCAGCAGCTGAGGTGTATATTAGGAGGTTCTGCAGCAGCTGAGGTGTGTATTAGGAGGTTCTGAAGCAGCTGAGGTGTGTACTATGATGTGGTGCAGCAGCTGAGGTGTGTATTAGGAGGTTTTGCAGCAGTCAGAGAAACATCAGTTGTGACTGTATAAAATCCTTTAGTTTTCTGTGTCTGCACTTTGTAAAATGTCCCTGTTCTGTTTTTCTGCCGGCACTCGTCACACTGTGACCTGACTGACCAGATCCAGCAACGTCACCAGTCCAGACTCCAGTCCAGCTCCGTGAAGATTTGCCCCAGGCCCTGACTGCGCTCTGCCCATGGGCGTAGGAAGCAGGGGGGACGGGGGGGACGGATCCCCCCCAGGAAATAATGCGGGGGGGTACAGGTTTGGTTAAATCCCCGCCAGGCTCCAGCCAGGCCAGCGGCAGTGTCTGTGTGCGGCGGGGCAGGCAGTGTGCAGCGGCGGCGGCAGGCAGTGTGCGGCGGCAGCGGGGCAGGCACTGAGATGAGCGCTTCCATTGTGGAAGCGAAGCGCTCATCTCCATGGTGATCTGTTTCTGTACAAACAGAAGGCTGCGGAAGAGCAGGGCAGGGAGGTGTGTCCCTTTCCTGTTCCTCTGATAGGCTGCCGCCACTACTATGCCGGCAGCCTATCAGATAAATTAAAGGAAATTGTGGAGTCCGCACACCTTTGTAAGATGATGGGTGCTCGCGGAGGACTTCAGTTGCAGAATATGTAGATAATCCACGGCACACCAATGTCTTTTGTTTGCAAATTTATTTTGGGTACTAAATTCAGAAAATTGTCAATATATGACTAATCGCGCCATAATTATAATACGAACATGTACATAATATATTTGTAGGCCATAATGTATCCCAACGTTTCGGTCCTATCAAGACCTTTCTCAAGGGATCGTGGCCAAGCTGCAAAAGGGCGTAATGAAGGCGCTGCATGAGCGCCTTCATTACGCCCTTTTGCAGCTTGGCCACGATCCCTTGAGAAAGGTCTTGATAGGACCGAAACGTTGGGATACATTATGGCCTACAAATATATTATGTACATGTTCGTATTATAATTATGGCGCGATTAGTCATATATTGACAATTTTCTGAATTTTGGCAGCCTATCAGAGGCCGGCATAGGCGGCGCGATGATGTCATTGCGCCGCCTGAGCTGTACAGCGCTGGAGTCAGGACACAGGCTGGAAGAGGCCTGCATCGCATCGCTCCAAAGAGGTAAGTATAAGTGTTCATATAAATTTTTTTTTAACTATATTATATACAATAATTAGTTTTTTGTAACTGACACATAAAAGGGGGGCACTGGTATTATACTGGCACATGATTGGGGAATTTGGGGGGGCCCTGGTATTATACTGGGCTGGCACATGATTGGGGAATTTGGGGGGGCCCTGGTATTATACTGGGCTGGCACATGATTGGGGAATTTGGGGGGGCCCTGGAATTACTGGCACAGATTGGGGGGGGGGGTGTCTGGTATTACTGCCACATGATTGGGGGGTCTGTCTGGTATTACTGGCATATGATTGGGGGTGGTCTGGTATAGTGGCACATGATTGGGGGGTCTGGTCTGGTATTACAATACTGCCACATTATTTGGTGGGTCTGGTATTATTGGCACATGATTGGGGGGGTCTGGACCGTCTGGTATTACTGGCACATGAATGGGGGTCTGGTATTACTGGCACATGATTGGGGGGGGTCTGGTATTACTGGCACATGATTGAGGGGTCTGGTATTATACTGGCCCATGATTGGGGAATTTGGGGGGGTCTGGTATTACTGGCACATGATTGGGGGGGGGTCTGGTATTACTGGAACATGATTGGGGGGTCTGGTATTACTGGCACATTATTTGGGGGGTCTGGTATTACTGGCACATGATTGGGGGGGTCTGGTATTACTGGCACATGATTGGGGGTGTCTGGTATTACTGGCACATGATTGGGGGGGTCTGTTATTACTGGCACATGATGGGGGGGTCTGTTATTACTGGCACATGATTGGGGGGTCTGTTATTACTGGCACATGATTGGGGGGTCAGTTATTACTGGCACATGATTGGGGGGTCTGTTATTACTGGCACATGATTGAGGGGGGTCTGTTATTACTGGCACATGATTGGGGGGTCTGTTATTACTGGTACATGATTGGGGGGTCTGTTATTACTGGCACATGATTGGGGGGGTCTGTTATTACTGGCACATGATTGGGGGGGTCTGTGATTACTGGCACATGATTGGGGGGGTCTGTTATTACTGGCACATGATTGGGGGGGTCTGTTATTACTGGCACATGATTGAGGGGGGTCTGTTATTACTGGCACATGATTGGGGGGTCTGTTATTACTGGCACATGATTGGGGGGGTCTGTTATTACTGGCACATGATTGGGGGGGTCTGTTATTACTGGCACATGATTGGGGGGGTCTGTTATTACTGGCACATGATTGGGGGGGTCTGTTATTACTGGCACATGATTGGGGGGGTCTGTTATTACTGGCACATGATTGGGGGGGTCTGTTATTACTGGCACATGATTGGGGGGGTCTGTTATTACTGGCACATGATTGGGGGGGTCTGTTATTACTGTCACATGATGGGGGGGTCTGTTATTACTGGCACATGATTGGGGGGGGTCTGTTATTACTGGCACATGATTGGGGGGGTCTGTTATTACTGGCACATGATTGGGGGGGGTCTGTTATTACTGGCTGATGAGAGGCGCCCCGGGGGGCTGATGAGAGGCACTGGGGGCTGCTATGAGGCATGGGGCTCTTATCTGAGGTCTGATTGGGGGTCATTCATATTGGGGTCTGAGCTGAGGTGTGATCTGAGGTGTTATTAATATTGGGGATCTTATTGGGGCTGTTAGCTGAGGTCTGATTAACATTGGGGGTCTGATTGGTGGTCTGACCTGAGGTGTAATGAAAAATATTTTTTTCTTATTGTGCCCACTTCCAGCCCGGAGCCCAGCTGCCCAGAGCACTGATCCGGAGCAGCTTGGAGAAAAAGGCCTCACAGTCTCCCACACTCCTTCTGCCCGGCCAAGCCAGCCAGCACCCCTGAGTCTTCAGAACTGTAAATGTGTGTGGGGGGGGGGGGGGGGTTCACACACACACACACACACACACACACTTAAAATTTAACGATATAAACAACTCGCAGTTTACTGAATAAGAATATACCCGGCGAGCAAAGCTGTCCCCCCCAGATTTTTGGCGGTTCCTACACCCATGGCTCTGCCAGCAGCACAAACAGTAAGTCAGCATTGGGAGGGAGGTAAAGCAGGAGCAGCAGCAGGTACAGTCCTTGGGGGAAGGCCAGGTAATCACTTGCCATCAAATTTTGGTATTCTGTTCCAGCCACCAGCAGAATTCCAGAATCGCCAGATCCAGCATATGCCAAACACTGCTGTCACCTGCCAGATCCCATTTACAATGATGGGGTCATTCAAGATTGTTTTGCCCTTTGTTTTACCAGAATCTGCAACGGAGGCTTCTGCTCTCTGCAGTAGATGTGCACGTACCCTAAGGGGTGCTATGGGTCACTCAGAAGGGGGCCCAATTTAGATTCTTGCCATGGGGCCCAGTGATTTCTATGTACGCCCCTGGCCGACACTAAGCCTCCGCGCACACCTGTTGCAGCCCCCCCTACCCCCGGGGGACCACCAAACCCCCTGCATATCCCCCATGCTGGCAATGGTGACCCCCCCTGCTGCCCACCCAGCAAGCAAACCCACCAAACCACCCAATAACTGCCCCAAGCCCCTACCTAAATCCGCCGGGGGGCCCCCAACCCCCCCTCCAGGACATGACAGAAAAGGTAACAAAGTTCCCCAATTCATCTCACCTGGCTGCCTTGGTGTTGTGACCCCATCAGCCGCAGATCCAGACTCCAGCCGATCCATCCTATGAGCCGTCCCAGAAGATCCTGGCGAAGAACCATCAGTTGTCAGTCCCCCAGCATCCACCATGCCAGAGACGTTGAAAAAGTTGCTCCCAGAAGCCTGCATAGGAGGGGAGGTGGAGCCAGCTCCCTGCTGCTCCGAGGGGGGTAAGAGCCTGCTGCCTCCTGACACATGGCCCACAGCAGCCCTGTTCTGGCTGCCATCTTGAGACTGCAGAGGGGCCTCCTCCCCACCTACACGATGAGGGGAGCCTGCCATCGCTGGTCCTGCCCCAATGCTGCGCACTGTAGAAGGTAGGGGTGACTGGGCCCGGCCACTCCGTGAGTCCCGCCTGCCTGGTGGATTCCTTCCACGCCGAGGCGCATGGGAAGGAGCCTGGCCCGCCGCCTTCTGGTGAGAAGGATCCCATGAGGGGCTCCTGATATGGAGCTGAACTCTGGGGGGATGATCGGGACTAAGGCTCGCTGCGGATGGGCCCGCCGTGGATGGCGTGAACATGGCTGGTGAGGCTGGGGACTCAGCCGCCCACCGCAAGAGTCCTTGAAGTTGCTCCTGCACCCACCCTGCGCCGCTGACATCTGCAGCTGCCCACAGCTCACTCAGGAGAGCCTCCAGCTGAGTCATGGATCCTGGTGAATGGAAGCTTCTCTGAGGTACCTAAAATGGCCCCATCCGCTTCCTGCTCTCGCCTTTTAACCTCACATGACCCGCCCCCCTAACTTAAACTAGCCAACCCCGGGTCTGGGTCTCCCTGAACAAAACACCCGTCATGCTGGCATCCCCTAAGGCCCTGTCCCCGGTCCGGCCTCTTCTTTTGAAGTATAATTCAACTGAATTGCTGCCAGATTCGATTCGATCTGAATACATTTGGGAAACCTTTCAAGCTCTTTAACACCAAGATAGTATTAGTAATGACAAAGTGACAGCAACATATATAACTACAGGAAAATAGATGGTAGCCGGTGGTGACATTGCACAGTAGGATTTTATTCTTAATTGGTAAATTGTCTAAAAATTATTCATTTCCGGTGGCAAATAATTTATTCTATGTCTTCTGATCTGTAAAACGGTGGCTCCCATTTTCAGCAATTTGTGTGGGATGATTTTATAAAAGTTTCGGATTTGCTGAATGTTGGATTTTTTGGGAGAAATTTGTAACGAATTCCATTCATGTAGAGACGATTTGTTCATGTCTAGTGGGTTTGCCAAATTCGATTCCTTCATCAAATTATGTTAAATAAAGTAAGAATACCTAAAGACTAGGATGAGGAACTCAAAAAATGAGACAGCCATCAAGCTAAGCTGCTGACAGAAAGATGATTCGAGGGCCTATATTCAACCTGTTCTGTGTCCACACCCCTGAAATTGTAAAGATACAATGACAATAATTATCATGTTTAAGTGTTTGCTTCAGGGTGACTTCTCTTCTAGAAGGAAGATTTATGTGACAGAGGAATCCTACCTAGAATTAGTTGTACCAGAAGATCAAAAACAGAAACATACCGTATGCAATGTATTCTACTAAAAAAAAGTACAATGCATACTTCCTCCAGGTAAATGATTTTCTCTGAGCTGTGTCAATGGCCCAGGAAGGAAAAGTCTATCCTTTCCTGGGCTATGTATGTATGGTGGTAGAGCACTGGTGATGCAAAGGATTTAAAAGCAAGAAGTCAAGACTAGCAGCAGGTAGCAGGGGGTGATTTGTCCACTCTTAGATGCCAATCAGAAGAGTGCAAAAATTTCTGCAAGCAGTCAGCTGGGAGACTGCTAATTGCTGTGGATAAAGTTTGTATTTCGCTAAATGCATTGGCTCATCAAAGTTGGAGGTGTGATTTATTTCTTGTATAGGAGTTCTGTCCATATAGATCACTTGCAATGCAGGCACATCATATAACCTTTAAAGAGCATCTATCAGCAGAATCAGCCCTAGTAAACCGGGCATTTCGCACGATAGGGTTGATCCGGCTGAGTAAAAGGACACCTTTTTTATGTTTTGCAGAAGCACTGTTGCCAAGTGATATTATTTTTCTTTTTATCAAAATGAGCTTATTGGAGCACCAAGGGGCAGACTGAACCCCTCAGAGCACCAGATCTTCAATGCTCTGCTCCTTCTGCCACTCCCCCTTTCCCGTTGATTGACAAGGCAAGGTATCTGGTCTGGGCCTGTAAATTAGCATCTGCACAGCTGCTTGCAGGATCAGCGCACACATGCAAAATATCGGCTTCGGCTGCCTAAGCAGCACCGATGCCTACTGCGCATGTATAAATGACTTCATCAGCCACCTAAATGTGGAAACATCAGCTTCACAAGAAGAGGGTCATCTGGAGCTGTGGGTAGTATGACGTAAGTATTTCCCACATTATAATCTTCTACGCAGCTCCGGACGTCATCAGCGATTCAGTGAAGCATACGAAGGGTGTAATTTTACTTGGCGTCATGCCTGGTTTAATAGGTTTGCTGAAAGAGCCAGCCTACATGAATTTGAAATGAGTTTCCCCAGGACACATTAGACCTTTCTTTTGTGATATTAGATGATAATATAATATTAAAAATATATATATCTCAAAGAAAAAACTGTAAAAATGATAGAATAAATATATATTTTTCCTTTATCAATTTTTTTCCCAACTGTTACAAAAGAATTCAAAACAAAAGATTTCTAAAAGCCTTACAGTATGTTTGTAAAATAAAAAAAAATGAATACTACTTGTGTCATTAGTATAATGGTTCAGCTCACGGCAAGACCTAAAATGAGTGCAGCACATTATAGATTTTGACAGGCAATTTTTTTATTGATGGTTTTATGGCACCGTCCTGCCAGTACAAATGTTCAGTGCCAAAACATTATAAACTCCTTCAAAGTAACTAGTTTTTTTTTCTTTTTTATGTTGGCCCACTTCCTTAGGTATTTGGGGAGATATGTGTACATATGTATATACAGTATGTATATTTTAGGTACACAAAGTCTGCTGTACTACTGCTAAAACGAATAACTATATGTAACGCCTGTATGTAAAGACAGACACAGATAGTGAGCCCATAACCTAGAATGCAGCCTGCGTTCCCAATCTACTTTCAGTACAAGCCCTAAGTAGCAAGGCCACAACTGGTCAACAGCTCCCGCTCTACTTACGCACAGAGGCCTAGAAACACCAAGAGACAAAACAAGACAAAAACAGGGTCGTACGTAAATGGGACAGAAAGAGACAGGCTATGCAGTTCCAAATGAGCGAGAGAGAGAGTGGTCAGAAGGCAAGCTAGGGTCAGAGGCACAAGCAATCCAAAAAGCACACACAGGAACCAGGAACACAGCTAGTGAGTCAGAGACTATCTCTGGCACTGTTGTATGGCCAGTAAGGGGTTTAAATAGAGCACTGAGTCCCAGGATCAGAACCCGATACGTTCATGACTCGGCGCTCCATAATAGTGAATAAAATAAACGTAGGCACTCCTTGAGATTTGTTTGAAGAATTGTACAGATTTTTATTTGGTTTTCATATGCAAGGCAACTTTATCGTGTACATGTGAAATTTCGGTCCTACTTGGACCTTTTTCAAACATTAGTTGCCATGGGAAGAAAGAAGAGTATAGTGATTTGAGAAAGGTGAATTCTCACCATGTGGTCTCAATTCTTTAAACAATTCTCAAGGAGTGCCTACGTTTTTTTTTTATTCACTGTCTTCTACGGGGTTGGGACTCGACAACTAGAGCACCAGATTAACGAGTGCCACATTCTACTAAAAGTATTTCGGTGCTCCATTAGTCAGAAACACTAGCACACAGGAATAGAGCAGCTGAGCAATCAGCCCCCTACTAATCTCCTCCTGCCCAAGCCCAATGTGGGGAGAAACCAAGCATTGCATCCTGTTGCTAAGGAGGTTGTTGCATCACTGGGGGGGCGTGACTTAGCAGCGCATCTCTCTCGGCACTGCCGCACCAAAGCCGGGGAGATCAAGCCCCTGGAGCCCGGACAGGTGAGTTTGTGACACTATAGCCATATCTTTTTATTTTATTTTCACTTTTGAAATAAAAAATAGGGGAATTAACCCCTTTCTGTCACAGTTAGGACATAAAGGAGTAAATTCTCAATGACACAAGGATCACATTTATAGCCAGCACAGTTTCTCTCACACCAAGACGATCTTAGCAGAGAGAGGCTGTGCTGGCTATAAACTTATCATATTTGTTACTCTTCATGTTATCTGGAGAATCACAAGGATTAGCAAGTTTTCCAAACTGAATTTGTTTTGCATTTCTAGAAAAGATGGCCGGACCACTGTACTAAATAAGAACTTTTATCTTGTGTCCACGGCCATAGACCCTAAAGTGAAATTTCCCAGTGGGCCAATGTCCAGGGGCCACCAGGGCCTTTCTCACAGACGCCACACAGGTACATAATGATCCGATGCACTCAACATTAATTCATGTAGCATCAGGTTCTTATTGACCTGGCCAGCAACTGAAGGTTCTCTACTGAATTCAACTGTATCGCCATCCTCAGGATGTTGATACACTTGAATACTGCAGCGAGAGTGGTGGAACTTTGTGCTGCACTGTGGTATTTGGCTCTGCAGGGGTGGTGTTTTGTGCTGCATACAGTATTGCTGGCCCGGCCTACTTGTGTTGCGCGGACTGCAGTCAATTTGGACTCGTCTACAACATAGGGTCCCTTTTAGGTTTCCACTTTAAGTTCCTAGTCTGTCCCTGCTTGTGTCACTCCTATTTCTTCATAGATTGTAAGCTCTTGTGAGTAGGGCCCTCACTCCTCTTGTTTGCATTGCTGAATGTCTGTTTTTCATTCTATGTACATGTCCCTTTCCGAATCAAAGTGGTATTCCCATCTGAGACAATAGGGGTATATCGCTAGGATATGCCCCCATTATCTGATAGGTGCAGGTCCCACCACTGGGACTCGCACCTATATCGAGAACGGAGCGGGCAAAGTGATGGTTGGAGGACTGTGGTCCGGCCACCAACAAGCGCTTTTCCCATAGAAGTGAATGGGAGAGTATTACCGGCCACGACTCCCATTCACTTCTATGGGCCTGACAGAAATAGCCCAGCCAGCGCTCGGCTATTTTCGGCGGCCCCATAGAAATTAATGAAGGGTGGCTGCACATGCGCAGTGCGCCCTCCACCACTTTCGCGGCTCCATTTAGGGGATAGGTGCGGGTGCCAGCAGTGGAACCCGCACCTATCAGACAATGGGGGCATATCCTAGCGATATGTCCCCATTGTCTCAGATGAGACAACCCCTTTAAGAGCTGCAGAATCTGTTGGTGCTATATATATAATACATTTAATAATAAGATTATTATTACAAACCGGATTCCAAAAAAGTTGGGACACTAAACAAATTGTGAATAAAAACTGAATGCAATGATGTGAAGATGGCAAATGTCAATATTTTATTTGTAATAGAACGTAGATGACAGATCAAACGTTTAATCCGAGTAAATGTATAATTTTAAAGGAAAAATACGTTGATTCCAATTTTCACGGTGTCAACAAATCCCCAAAAAGTTGGGACAAGTAGCAATAAGAGGCTGGAAAAAGTAAATTTGAGCATAACGAAGAGCTGGAAGACAAATTAACACTAATTAGGTCAATTGGCAACTGTCACGGAACCATGAACCAGACGTACAACAAGAGATAAGTGAAAATAGGAAGGCTTTATTGAAAATAAAGCTGTAAAGCAAAAGTCCAAACGAATGGTGAAACCGAAGCAGAGTCTTTGAGAGGCCAGAGATCAGGAACCAGAAGGGTAGTCAGACGAAGCCAGGATCAGGAACCAGCAGGGTAGTCAGACGAAGCCAGGATCAGGAACCAGCAGGGTAGTCAGACGAAACCAGGATCAGGAACCAGAAGCAGCAGCAGTCTAAGAAGCATGTGAACACAGGAGGACCAAGCAAGGAACTGAAGCCACAGACCTCCTATGTATATGAGCTAGGCATCCAGCTCCTCCCAGTGGGAAGGAGGAGCCGCAGGGTGGAAGGCTACAAGAAACCCAGAAACCAAGATGGCCGCCAGCACATGTCAAACGAAGGAGAACAGCAAGAAGGTAAGACCATGACAGTACCTCCCCCTCAAGGGCCCCTCCTCCGCGGAGCAAAAAACGGTTTCTGAGGGAAGCGTGCGTGGAAGGCTCGGAGCAAGGCAGGAGCATGGACATCTGCGGAGGGAACCCAGGAACGCTCCTCTTGACCATAACCACGCCAATGGACCAAAAACTGCACCCGACCGCGGACCAGGCGTGAGTCCAGGATATTGCTCACCTCATACTCCTCATGATTGCCCACTCGGACCGGACGAGGCCGAGGAAGTGAAACGATTACACACCAGTGGCTTCAACAGGGAGACATGAAACACGTTAGAGATCCGCATGCCAGAAGGAAGCGCAAGGGCATAGGCTACCGGGTTTACCCTGCGAAGCACTCGGAAGGGACCAACAAAGCGAGGCGCCAGCTTGGGAGTGGGCACTCGAAGGTTGAGGTTGCGGGTGGACAACCATACACGGTCTCCGACCTGGTAGGAAGGAGCAGGCGCTTGTCTGCGATCAGCCTGGAGTCTCTGGCGCTGCGCAGAGACCTCAAGGGACTTCTGGATCTGTACCCAAGAAGCACGTAGGACGGAAGGTGATCCTCCACCGCCGGAATATCCTGGGGAGAGAATACCTCCGGTAACACGGCAGGTTGGAACCCATAATTGGCCATGAAGGGAGACGTCCCAGAGAACACCGCCGTGTTCCTGGCAAACTCAGCCCAAGGCAGGAGGTAAACCCAATTGTCTTGGTGATCGGAGACATAGCAACGAAGAAATTGCTCCAAGGCCTGATTGGATCGTTCTGCGGCCCCATTGGACTGAGGGTGGTAGGCCGAGGAGAAGGAGAGATGAATCCCCAACTGGGAGCAAAAGGCGCGCCAGAACCTGGACACAAACTGACTCCCCCGATCCGACACAATCTCCTTGGGCAAACCGTGCAACCGGAAGACCTCCCTGGCAAAAATCGTGGCCAACTCTTGTGCAGAGGGTAACTTCTTGAGAGGAACACAGTGGCACATTTTGGAAAACCGATCCACAATCATGAGAATGACCGTATGGCCTCGGGATGCAGGGAGGTCCACAATGAAATCCATCCCCAGGTGTGACCATGGGCGCTCCCCGGTGGCTATGGGTTGCAGAAGGCCCAACGGAAGGTGCCGAGGGGACTTACTCTGGGCACAAACGGAGCATGCCGCTACATATGCGGCAATGTCGGAACGTAGGGAAGGCCACCAGAACAGACGTGAAACAGCCCAGGACAGCTGATTCTTTCCAGGATGCCCCGCGGTCTTGGAGTTATGGTAGGTTCGCAACAACCGAGTGCGCAACTCCTCAGGCACAAAACATCTGCCGTTGGGTCTCCCAGAGGGAGCACCAGATTGAGCCGCCAAAATCTGCTCACCCAGGGGAGAGGTCAGGCTGGTGCGAATGGCGGCCAGGATCTGATTCGGAGGTATGACCGAAGTCGGAATCGACTCCTCCCTGGACAGCTCGGAGTACTGCCGTGATAGGGCATCCGCCCTGATGTTCTTGGAACCGGGTAGGTAGGAGACCACGTAATTAAAACGTGACAAGAACAGAGCCCATCTGGCCTGACGTGGTGTCAATCTCTTGGCCTCAGAAAGGTAGGTCAGATTCTTATGGTCCGTCAGGATGAGAACCGGAACCACCGAACCCTCGAGCAAGTGCCTCCATTCTTTAAGGGCCTGCACGATGGCCAATAACTCCCTGTCACCAATCTGATAGTTGCACTCCGCGGAAGACAGTTTCCGGGAGTAAAACCCACAAGGAAGCAGAGGACCCTCTGGTGTTCTACGCTGAGACAGAAGGGCGCCTACTCCCGTCTCAGACGCGTCCACCTCGAGGACAAAGGGCAACCCAGGGTTGGGATGCGACAGAATCGGAGCCGACACAAAAGCGGACTTTAGGGCCTCAAAAGCTCGGATGGCCTCGAGCGGCCAGATCTGGGAATTACTGCCCTTCCTGGTCAGATCCGTGAGAGGCTTGGCTAGCATGGAAAAGTCCCTGATGAACTTCCGATAATAATTGGCGAAGCCCAAAAAGCGCTGCAGGGAACGAAGACCACTGGGCTGGGGCCACTGTAAGACAGCCGAAACCTTCTCAGGATCCATGGAGAACCCCTCAGCGGAAATGATGTAACCTAAGAAGGTTACCTGGGATCGGTGAAATTCGCATTTCTCAAGCTTACCGAACAGCTTGTTCTCTCGTAACCGTTGCAACACTCGTCTGACATCCAGAATGTGGGCCTCCATGGATTCAGAATATACCAAGATGTCATCCAAATAGACCACCACACACTGCTGCAACAGGTCACGGAAAACATCGTTGATGAATTCCTGAAAGACTGCGGGCGCATTGCACAACCCAAAGGGCATAACCAAGGATTCATAATGACCGGTCCTGGTGTTAAACGCGGTCTTCCACTCATCGCCCGCCTTGATCCTTACCAGGTTATATGCCGCCCTCAGGTCGAGTTTGGTAAAGACCGTGGCCCCTTTAAGGCGATCGAACAGCTCGGAAATCAAGGGTATCGGGTAAGCGTTCTTGATCGTGATGCGATTGAGACCCCTGTAATCGATGCAAGGCCTCAACTCACCGCCCTTCTTTTTCACAAAGAAAAATCCAGCCCCTGCCGGGGACGAGGATTTGCGAATGTGTCCGCGTGAAAGCGCCTCCCTCACGTACTCCTCCATGGCCTCATTCTCCGCTACCGACAGTGGATAGACTTTGCCACGAGGAGGAACGGCACCAGGTTGTAACTCTATGGCACAATCGTGTGGGCGGTGCGGAGGTAGGGCAACCGCGCGCACCTTATCGAATACATCCCGGTACTCCTCGTATTCAGGAGGCAACAGAGAGTCCGAGGAAGTACACAGCAACTTGACAGACCCATGGATGCAACTAGCCCCACACTGCGGTGACCACGAGAGGATCTCGGCCGATCTCCAATCGAAAGTCGGATTATGCTTCTGGAGCCAGGGGTACCCCAAGACCACCGAGTAGTGTGGAGACGAAATAACCTGGAGACAGACCGACTCTCTGTGAACGGCACCAATGGCTATCCCCACTGGAAGGGTCTCATGAGTCACGTGTGACGACAGAAGGGGTCTGCCGTCTATCGCCTCGAGAGCCAGTGGGGAACCTCGAGCCTGCAGAGGAATGGAATTGGCGGCAGCGAACACACTATCAATGAACAAACCACCAGCACCAGAGTCCACCAACGCCTGGGTCGTCACCGAGCCCCCGACCCAGGAAAGGACAACAGTGATCAGTGGTTTGTCAACACGGGAAACCGGGGACGAGGAGACTCCACCCAAGATCTGCCCCCGACAGGATCTCAGGTACGAGCGTTTCCCGGACGGTTCGGACATGTCAACCGAAAATGCCCACCGAGACCACAGTACATGCATCGACCCTCGCGTCTCCGGAGTACCCTCTCCCCCTCGGACAGGCGAGCAAACCCCAGCTGCATGGGTTCACCCCCAGACAAGTCATCCCCAGGAGGCGTGGGAGGAGAGGGAGGCACGGGTGGGACAGCAAACGTAGGCGCCAATCTGTTAGAAGACCTCCGCAGGCTCTCCTTAAAGGAAGGTCTCTCCCTGAGTCTGGTGTCAATCAAAATCATGAAAGAAATAAGAGACTCGAGCTCCACTGGTAGGTCCTTAGCTGCAACCTCATCCTTCAAGGCATCCGAGAGACCATGAGAGAAAGCAGCGACCAGAGCCTCATTATTCCAGCCCACCTCTGCTGCCAGGGTACGAAACTCAATGGCGTATTCAGCTACGGATCGTGGACCCTGTCTGATGGACATAAGGAGCTTCGCAGCAGAGGCAGCACGAGCCGGCACATCGAATACCTTCCAAAGAGAAGCAACAAAACCGGAAAACTCGGCAACCACCGGATTGTTGTTCTCCCATAAAGGGCTGGCCCAGGCCAAGGCCTTGTCCGAGAGCAGCGAGATCAAGAAGCCCACCTTTGATCTCTCAGTAGGAAAGGCATGTGGCAGCAACTCGAAATAAATGCCCACCTGGTTCAGGAAACCTCGGCACTGAGTTGGCTCTCCCCCAAAGCGCTGTGGAAGAGGGGCAGAACCGGTCATACCCCGAAGCACCGCAGGCGCAACAACAGGTGTCGGGG
Organism: Bufo bufo; assembly: GCF_905171765.1. Taxonomy (NCBI): domain Eukaryota; kingdom Metazoa; phylum Chordata; class Amphibia; order Anura; family Bufonidae; genus Bufo; species Bufo bufo. The sequence continues at coordinate 352,483,053 of NC_053394.1, forward strand.
TAGACTCTGGCGCAACAACCGGAGCGGCAGTAGGAGCGACAACCGACCCATCGGCAACGGGAGCGAAATGAGCCGTGCGTTCAAGCAGGGTTTGCAACGCCACAGCGAACCGACCCAACAGGTGATCCTGCTGATCAAGTCTGGCAACCAGCATGGGTAGCGAGGATGGCCCTGTACCGTCAGAACTCATGGCTTGGTCCTAATGTCACGGAACCATGAACCAGACGTACAACAAGAGATAAGTGAAAATAAGAAGGCTTTATTGAAAATAAAGCTGTAAAGCAAAAGTCCAAACGAATGGTGAAACCGAAGCAGAGTCTTTGAGAGGCCAGAGATCAGGAACCAGAAGGGTAGTCAGACGAAGCCAGGATCAGGAACCAGCAGGGTAGTCAGACGAAGCCAGGATCAGGAACCAGCAGGGTAGTCAGACGAAACCAGGATCAGGAACCAGAAGCAGCAGCAGTCTAAGAAGCATGTGAACACAGGAGGACCAAGCAAGGAACTGAAGCCACAGACCTCCTATGTATATGAGCTAGGCATCCAGCTCCTCCCAGTGGGAAGGAGGAGCCGCAGGGTGGAAGGCTACAAGAAACCCAGAAACCAAGATGGCCGCCAGCACATGTCAAACGAAGGAGAACAGCAAGAAGGTAAGACCATGACAGCAACATGATTGGGTATAAAAAGAGCTTCTCAGAGTGGCAGTGTCTCTCAGAAGCCAAGATGGGTAGAGGATCACCAATTCCCACAATGTTGCGCAGAAAGATAGTGGAGCAATATCAGAAAGGTGTTACCCAGCGAAAAATTGCAAAGACTTTGCATCTATCATCATCAACTGTGCATAATATCATCCGAAGATTCAGAGAATCTGGAACAATCTCTGTGCGTAAGGGTCAAGGCCGTAAAACCATACTGGATGCCCGGGCCCTTAAACGACACTGCACCACAAACAGGAATGCTACTGTAAAGGAAATCACAGAATGGGCTCAGGAATACTTCCAGAAACCATTGTCAGTGAACACAATCCACCGTGCCATCCGCCGTTGCCAGCTGAAACTCTACAGTGCAAAGAAGAAGCCATTTCTAAGCAAGATCCACAAGCTCAGGCATTTTCACTGGGCCAGGGATCATTTAAAATGGAGTGTGGCAAAATGGAAGACTGTTCTGTGGTCAGACGAGTCACGATTCAAAGTTCTTTTTGGAAATCTGGGACGCCATGTCATCCGGACCAAAGAGGACAAGGACAACCCAAGTTGTTATCAACGCTCATTTCAGAAGCCTGCATCTCTGATGGTATGTGGTTGCATGAGTGCGTGTGGCATGGGCAGCTTGCATGTCTGGAAAGGCACCATCAATGCAGAAAAATATATTCAGGTTCTAGAACAACATATGCTCCCATCCAGACGTCATCTCTTTCAGGGAAGACCCTGCATTTTTCAACAAGATAATGCCAGACCACATTCTGCATCAATCACAACATCATGGCTGCGTAGGAGAAGGATCCGGGTACTGAAATGGCCAGTCTGCAGTCCAGATCTTTCACCTATAGAGAACATTTGGCGCATCATAAAGAGGAAGGTGCAACAAAGAAGGCCCAAGACGATTGAACAGTTAGAGGCCTGTATTAGACAAGAATGGGAGAGCATTCCTATTTCTAAACTTGAGAAACTGGTCCCCTCGGTCCCCAGACGTCTGTTGAGTGTTGTAAGAAGAAGGGGAGATGCCACACAGCGGTGAAAATGGCCTTGTCCCAACTTTTTGGGGATTTGTTGACACCATGAAATTCTGATTCAACATATTTTTCCCTTAAAATGGTACATTTTCTCAGTTTAAACTTTTGTTCCGTGATTTATGTTCTATTCTGAATAAAATATTAGAAGTTGGCACCTCCACATTATTGCATTCAGTTTTTATTCACGATTTGTATAGTGTCCCAACTTTTTGGGAATCCGGTTTGTATTATTATTATTATTAACTATTACTTATAGCAAACCCTGTGCTATAAGTTTTACATCTATTACTATGAAAGCAGAAGGACACATGCTTTGTTTTGTTTTTTTATGGGGGTCATGCTACTCAGAGGGGATTTCATATATTCCTACACTATATATGATGTATCATTACCTAGAATGGTGCACTAATCCTTAACCATGCATGTTTCTGGAATAAATCATTTTGCGTTACGGGACATGTCGGTAATATCATTTCATCACGAAGCACTGTGACATTTGTGTACATATCAGGGATGGAAGCAGGATTTAAGAGGTCAAGGTCAACATTAAGAAGTAGTGATCCAGACAAGATGCCTCCTTCAAGGAGTTGGACAGCATTTTGGACATTTTTAACTGGTGGCAGCACTATAGTGTACCCAGACTCTCTGTTCTGGATCCATGGCTTCCTTCAATAATTTTCCAGACAGATGGGGTTACGTGTGTTGCTGAGGCCAATGACTAGGTGGCACATGATGCAGCAGTGAAGTGTCACTTGGGCCACATCACCATTAAGGCCAGTCATAGACCACAGCAGAGCATGTCCTGAAGTTTACAGGCCAGGGAGCGAGAACAGAGCAGATGGAAGCAAGTGAATAGGATTTTTTGCAACAGGTATAATGCTGTGCTGTTAACAGTTAAGAACGTCCACAGGGCCGAAAACCCCTTTAATTAGTGTCGGACTGGGGTACTTAGGGCCCACCAGTGTTACTGATTCTAGGGGCCCACCTTAGGGCTCCTGCACACAAACTAATTTGTTTTCCATGTCTGTACCGTTCACTTCACTTCAATGGGGCCGGGGAAAAAAAATGACTCTGTGTGCATTCCGTGTCTGTATGTCCGCATGGCCGTTCTGCAAAATGATAGAACATGTCCTATTGTCCACATTACAGACAAGAATACTGTGATTACAGACAAGAATAGGACTACAGACAAGAATAGGACTGTTCTATTAGAGGCCGGCTGTTCTATTCCGCATAATGTGGAATGCACATAGCCGGTATCCATGTTTTGCGGATCCGCAATTTGTAGACTGCAAAACATCCAACGTGTTCATGAGCAATTACAGTGATATTAAAGATGAAGTATGATGGCAGACATTCACAGCAAAATGCAGAAACATACATGTGGCAGAATTTACACATATATGGATGTCCTGCACTTAAGTCAGTCAGAAACAAGACACATGCAGCGCACAGCAATCACTCACTGGACAGATGTGGGACACAAGAGCTTATACATGGGTCACATGCCACCCAGGCATATATCACATACTGCACATACACCACTGATACATAGAACATATATAGCACACACCAATCACACATAAACACGCAATGCACACACCAAGACATTTATGCCTAACCCTTTTAAGTGTAGCACACTTAAAGGGGTTGTCCGGGATTGGGGACATTGTCGTAATAGTACTAGAGTGACATACATATTTCACACATGCATATCCTACCTGCGCCACATATTTCTGAAGCCCCGTTTTGATACTGCAAATTATTGGCCGGAAATTACTATTTTTGTAAAATCAGTGACATACCAGGTCCCTTGCAGGTGAGCGAAGCCTCTTCTTCCGATTCGCAGGGAGCCCGGTGATGTCAGCGTCAGTCTAAGTAATTATGCATAGCGCACGGGGGGGAAGGGGCGGTAACTAAGCTTGCAGACATTGTGCTAAGCCACGCCCCTCCAGTCTGGTGACATCACTGGGCATGGATCTTTCTAATGGGGGAGGAATATGTGCGGCAGGAGGATGAATATGTATGAGGGGGGCGGATAGATGGAGGAGTGGACGATGTGCGTCAGGAGGCAGAATATGTATGAGGGGGGCGGATAGATGGAGAAGTGGACGATGTGCGGCAGGAGGCAGAATATGTATGAGGGGGGCGGGTGCAGGGACGAGTTGAAAGACAGTAGAAACCAGGATATGCCGCGCTGCGCTGTGACCCACAGTGCAGTACGGCAGGAAGTCATCGCACAAATAAACATCAATGTCAACAATCTGTGGGGGACCGTACGAGCCATGCAGCAGTGTAAAAAATACCGAAAAACATTGTGGGATCCTTGACTCGGCTAGTAATAGTGAGTAAACTATTTTTGAAAAAATAATTTTGATCCCGGACAACCCCTTTAAAAAGGGTTAAAGGGATTGTCTCACTTCAGCAATTGGCATTTATCATGTAGAGAAAGTTAATACAAGGCACTTACTAATGTATTATGATTGTCCATATTGATTATTTTCCATCACATTATACACAGCATGTATCCGTGGTTATTACCACCGTGTAATCCAGTAGCGGTGGCCGTGCTTGCACATTATAGATAAAGGTGTTGGCCTATGAGCATTTCCAGCCTTTCCCTATAGTGTGTAAGCATGGCCACCACTGCTGGATTACACGGTGGTAATAACCACGGATACGTGCTGTGTATAATGTGATGGAAAGGAGGCAATATGGACAATTACAATACATTAGTAAGTGGCTTGTATTAACTGCATGATAAATGCCATTGAGTGAGACAAACCCTTTAAGCATAAATGTCTAGCAAGAAATTTACCAAATTATAACCTCCTCATATTGTACATAATCTACAGTATATTTAAAAGGGTTGTCCTACCATAATGACCTATTGCCTATCTACAGGATAGGTGATAAATATCAGATTGCTGGGGTCTGACTGCTGGAACACCCACTGATCATGAAAAAAGGGGTCCTGAGACAATCAATTACATTACGACCAATCTATGTACACAAGGGTCGTAAGACCACGTTCCCTTGATCATGGAGGTCTCAGCAGTCAGACCCCCATTAATCAGACACTTATGACCTGTCGTGTCATAGCTGTTGGACCTTTTCACATTCCCTATCCTTAAAGGTTTTCTATGGGTGTTAAAAAAAAAAAAATTTACATTTCAAAATCTGGCCCAAAATATGTGTCAAACTAAAAAAGAAATGCTCGCCTGTTAAAGGACCTGTGTCCACTTTTCTAGTTATCCTGTATCCACAGTATCGGGGATAACTAAGTGATCCATGAGGGTCTGAAAGCTGGACCCCCACTGATCCACCTTCTTGATTGAGTGGCAGGTTGAGTATATGCCCTGCCTCTCCATCCATTCTCTATGGGGTCACTGGAGATGGCAGAGAACAGCGCTGGCTATTTCCAGTGGTCCCAAAGAGAATAAATGAAGCAGCAGGGCGTATGTGTGGCCTTCCACACCATCAATAAGGGGGAACAGGAACCATTCCTGGGATCAGTGGGGGTCGCAGAATCGGACCCCACAAATCATATAGTTATGTCCTATGGTGTGGAGAGGATAACTTGAAAACCTAGACAACCCCTTTAAATCCTCCACCACTCCACCACCAGTATCTCTTTACATGGCAGCAGTGATGCCTGTTAATACGGAATATCATCACTACCGCCATGTAAACCATACGTGTCAATACTGGAGAATGTGACGCACTGTGCAGAATTTTTCAGTCATAAGTCCAACCCCCTTTGGAGGTCATAATATTTAATAAAGCCCAAGAAAAGGTGCTAGAGGAGCAACGTGAGCAAAGGGCACAAACGGAGGGTCATAACTGAAACAGAGGCATTAGGGTCAAGTGATGTAGGGAAGTAGTGGGGATCCTGGAGCAGGGGTAACTGGAGAAGAGGCAATATTAGCAGTGAATTTCGGGCATCTGGAGCTGGGGCAATTATGGGGGTGTACCTAAAGGAGAGGCATTGGGGAGACCTAGGACAGAGTCCCCCCAATGCTACTCTGGACTCTGCAGATCCCCTATTTCCCCATTACAGTCTCCTACAGCTCACTACTGTCACACACCTGAGAAATCAGCCCAGCACCACAGAGGAGTCCTTCTCTTCAGCAGCCACAATTTTCTGACAGCAGGGAGGGCAGGAGGATGGCCAGACATGTTCACTCCTCCTTCACTGCCAGCAGCCCGGGAAGTTTAGAAGATACTGCAGGGCCTCCTGTACAATTTACACCAGTAGGAGGCTGCATCACTATGCGATACTGCCACCTAGTGGTTACAATAATTATCTCTCCTGAGAAACAAGATAAATAATTACTCCTCCGTCTTATCTCCGGGCGCAGGAGACTGGGAGCTTACCGAGTAATCCCCTGCCTCCCCGGTGGGCCAGTCCGAGCCTGCCTTTAATGATTCTTAGAGAATAACCAGGCTCCTCATGTATCCAATCTTCTTTATCCAGTCTATATGGTGTGTCCAAAATATTGTAGTTGGCACAAAATGCTGGGGTCAAGTAATTTATCTGACCTCTTAAACTGGTGGGGTCTATGTTTTGAACTAAAACAATGGTATTCCTATTGACGTGCATTTCTGTAAATGCAAGAGTTAAGGGTCAGTAGGCCATGTCTTTACTAAACATTAACCTGGCCTTCAAGATATAAGGAAGTGTGTGCAAAGCAAATAATTCACAGTCACTTATATGACCATCACTGGTTGATATATCAGGTCACAAAACAGGAACAAAACTGATGGAAGAGATAGATTTAGGATGAATGAAAGAAAGAAAGAAAATAGATAGAAGAGGCATAAATATCTAGATGGTTAGATAGTGTGGGGTTTTGCTCTGGTAGATAGGGTAAGCGGGCGCAGTACAAAGGCAAAATACAAGTTCTTAACTCAAAACGTCAGTGTTTATTCACAGTTGAGGCAATTGCCCAAAACAGCACATAACTTTGCAGTCTTGGTGTTAATTCACACACAGTGGAAAGTTCATATCACACAAGTCACCTTGCTGGCAGTTCTGCCTTCAGTAGTCCACAGCAGGCTTTAGGGGGCCTGTTTCACAAGCGTGCGGCTCTCAGCCCTCCAGCACGGCACAAAGCCTTAGATCCCAAAAACAGAGACATCTCTGCTGAGCCCAGCTGCCTATTTAAGGACAGCCAGGTGCTGCCAAAACCCGAATAGGCACTTAAACTCCGGTCCAGTATTTGACCTCACCTGGCTGGAAGCCAGCCCAGCCACACATGCTGGGAGGAAAATACCTGCCTTGCCAGACACAACCCCTCACTGTGTCACAATAGATAAAAAGATATGAAGTACATAGAGAGATATATAGATAGATAGATATGACATACATAAAAATATAGATAGATAGATAGATAGATAGATAGATAGTGTTGATCGAGCACCATAGTGCTCGGGTCGAACACATCGGGATGCTCGGGTGCTCTACCGAGCATCCGAGTATAATGGAAGTCAATGGGAGAACCTGAGCATTAAAGCAGGCACCCCCTGCTCTGAAGAGGGGAGGGTGCCTGGTTCATAGGAAAAGGTCAGAAATTGATGGAAACACAAAATTATCTCTGCAAGCAAAAAAAGCACAATAACTAGTGTGGCAAGCGCCCGACTGTATAGGGAGGGTGCTCAGGGACTGATGGTCCTCCCCCTTTTCCCCTTAGGGGTGTTTAGGGAGCTGGCCCCGTCTCAGTAATGGTTAAGTAGGTTGCAGATTAGGGTCATTAAGGGTTAATTCACTGGGGATCCTCCTTAGACAGGATGGGGGTGGTGCAGGAAATCCTGAAGGTCACATATACCTCCTCTCTGTTCTGGCCACTTCCTCTTGCAAGTGGAAGCAGATTGGCCCTCCCTCCCTTTGTGGTTATTCTTGGGAGGCGGATCAAGGTGCACGGTTATGATCAGTTATGGATACTTGGTTATTCTGTTTTGTTTTTTCTATTCTTAAGAGCCCCCACTGGGAGTCCAGCGGTTTTGGATATCGCTCCAATGATTACGGCTTTTGAGGGCTGTGAATTCTGGTCGAGTTTATGAAGTCACAGCTGGCGGCATTTGAGTACAACGGAGATATGGTGGTAGCAGATGGCGTAACTGCCCGCTGGGAGTCCAGCGGTTGGCAGACCGCTCTGATGATTACGGTTTAACTTGCCCGCTGGGAGTCCAGCCTTTGGCATACCGCTCCGATATTATGGTTTATTAAGGTTTGCCGCTTTAATAAAGAAGCTGTGGCCGGTCACCACCCAGCAATAAAATGATACAGTTGTCGGTGTCTTTTGTTATGGGTCAAGATTGGGTAAAGGGGCCAAGGGTGAGTTAAAGGTGGTACCCCCTCCCCTGTTTCCTTGGATACCAGTAGTCTTGATCGAGCACCAAAGTGCTCGGGTGCTTGAGTAGAACGCCTCGGGTCAATGGGAAAACCCAAGCATTAAACCTGGCACCCCCTGCTCTGAAAGAGGGGAGGGTGTCTGGTTCACATGAAAAGGTCAGAAATTGATGGAAATACTACTGAAATGGTTTGAGAACAGCATGGGGAGGATGTCTGGATGCATCTTGGACTCCTAGGTCGCTGCTGGGAATGATGTTGTCCGAGTAGTACGCCACTTTTACAGACTGACAATAATACGCACAAATTGTTCGGAAACATTCTTTCCTGTATATCTACTTGTATATAAAGTGCAAGTGCTGCCAAAAAGTACAAGGAAGAGACACTCCAATACAACCTGTACACTCACCTAAAGAATTTTTAGGAACACCTGTTCTATTTCTCATTAATGCAATTATCTAGTCAACCAATCACATGGATGGCAGTTGCTTCAATGCATTTAGGGGGGTGGTCCTGGTCAAGACAATCTCCTGAACTCCAAACTGAATGTCAGAATGGGAAAGAAAGGTGATTTAAGCAATTTTGAGCGTGGCATGGTTGTTGGTGCCAGACGGGCCGGTCTGAGTATTTCACAATCTGCTTAGTTACTGGGATTTTCACGCACAACCATTTCTAGGGTTTACAAAGAATGGTGTGAAAAGGGAAAAACATCTAGTATGCGGCAGTCCTGTGGGCAAAAATGCCTTGTGAATGGTAGAGGTCAGAGGAGAATGGGCCGACTGATTCAAGCTGATAGAAGAGCAACGTTGACTGAAATAACCACTCGTTACAACCGAGGTATGCAGCAAAGCATTTGTGAAGCCACAACACGCACAACCTTGAGGCGGATGGGCTACAACAGCAGAAGACCCCACCGGGTACCACTCATCTCCACTACAAATAGGAAAAAGAGGCTACAATTTGCACGAGCTCACCAAAATTAGACTGTTGAAGACTGGAAAAATGTTGCCTGGTCTGATGAGTCTCGATTTCTGTTGAGACATTCAAATGGTAGAGTCCGAATTTGGCGTAAACAGAATGAGAACATGTATCCATCCTCTGATGGCTACTTCCAGCAGGATAATGCACCATGTCACAAAGCTCGAATCATTTCAAATTGGTTTCTTGAACATGACAATGAGTTCACTGTGCTAAAATGGTCCCCACAGTCACCAGATCTCAACCCAATAGAGCATCTTTGGGATGTGGTGGAACGGGAGCTTCGTGCCCTGGATGTGCATCCCTCAAATCTCCATCAACTGCAAGATGCTATCCTATCAATATGGACCAATATTTCTAAAGAATGCTATCAGCACCTTGTTGAATCAATGCCACGTAGAATTAAGGCAGTTCTGAAGGCAAAAGGGGGTCCAACACCGTATTAGTATGGTGTTCCTAATAATTCTTTAGGTGAGTGTATATCACATAAAGAAGGGCCTCATTCACATTATGGTACAATTGTTCAGGTAGTGGGACTCCTACACTCATAAAGCCTATGCATTAAGTGAAAGTGCTGCCAAAAATTACAAGGAATCGGCACTACAATACACCCTTTGTTGCACATAAAGGAGGGCATCATACACAGCCTTGGAAAATTATGATTGATGGCCTGCTGGTGACCCTCAAAAACATTTGGAGCAAGGACCTACTGATCTGACCATCTAAAACATTATGGGAGAGGGCCTGCTGCCTCTTTGGTGACAAGAGATAACCTTGGCCCAATCGCACGTTCCCGTGACTGCGACGATCCATTCGGATGTCTGCCCTATCAACTTTCAATGTTATTTTCAGCGCCAACCACGATGACCACGGGTAACGGGGAATCAGAATTTAATTCTGTAGAGGGAGAGGGAGCCTGAGAAAGAGGCTACAGCTAACACTTCCAAGCAAGGCAGCATGCGCACAAATTACCTATTAGGTATAATTAGGTGAGGGCCTGCAGATAGGCTGACCCTCTAAAAGATTGTAGGTGAGGGCCTGCAGGTGAGCTGACCCTGTAAAAGATTGTAGGTGAGGGCCAGCTGGTGAGCTGACCCTCTAAAAAATTATATGCGAGGGCCTGCAGGTGATCTGACCCTCTAAAAAATTATATGCGAGGGCCTGCTACTGAGCTGATCTTCTGAAACATTATGGTTAAGGGCCTGCTGCTGAACTGACCATTTAAAAAATTATGGGAGAGTGCCTGCTGCTTAGGTGACCATTGAAAAAATTTACAGTGTTCAAGGCAGGCCGGGTCGACTGAATACTTCAGCTAGGAATAATGGAATAGGACTCTGGTTCTATTTTGTAGGTTTTCGGAACTGGGGCCATGATTAAGAGGGACGGCCGGGGGCATCCGTATTGAGCTTCTAGAGGTGAAATTCTTGGACCGGCGCAAGACGAACCAAAACTAAAGTATTTGCCAAGAATGTTTTCATTAATCAAAAACGAAAGTCGGAAGGTTCGAAGACGATCAAATACTGTCATAGTTCCGACCATAAACGATGACACCGTCTACGGAAAATGTACACTGTATGTCACAGATAAATTTTGGAAGCGCACACATTGCACTGCAGATGTGGGGCTGGTAATGTCACTGTCCGCAGCAGACACCGTCTACGGAAAAAGTACACTGGATGTCAGATAATTTTTGGATGCGCACACTTTACACTAGAGATGTGACGCAGCTAAAGTCACTGTCCGTAGCGGACACCGTATACGGAAAAAGTACACTGGATGTCAGATATTTTTTGGATGCGCACACTTTACACAGGAGATGTGGAGCGGGTAATTTAACTGTCCACAGCGGGCACCATCTATGGAAAAAGTACACTAGATGTCACTGATATTTTAGGGATGCGCTAGGAGATGTGGCGCGGATATTTTAACTGTCCGCAGCGGCCTATTAGATGCTATTTAGCCATGATGTGCTAAAAATATATATTGCTGCTGTCACACACAATAGACCTTAAAAGGAATTCTGGGTCTCTGAAAAGTTTTTCTAATGAAAATCTTCCAATAACCCTCCCTACACTGTCTATCTCTTCCTATGCACAGCTCTCCCTAGAGCTGAGCATAGGAAGGGAAAGACAGTGTAGGGAGGGTTATTGGAAGATTTTTATTACAAAAACTTTTCAGAGACCCAAAAGTCCTTTTAAGGACTATTGTGTGTGATAGCAGCAATATATGTTTGTAGCGCAACCTGCGATAAATTGCTCAGTCTTTAAGACTGAGCCGAACACGCGTCATCGGGTGCTTCATAGCACCCGATGACGCGTTCCGGCCAGCCAATCCTGTAATGCCAGTAGCCAACATGGCTACGGCATTACAGTGCGTGCCAGTACCTCCCTGCACGTTTATTGGCTGTGTAGCATTGCGCTGAGTACCGCCATGTGCCGAGCATCGAGATGCTCGAGCCGAACAGGTGTTCAGCCGAGCATCCTCGATCATTACTAATAGATAGATAGATAGATATACACTCACCTAAAGAATTATTAGGAACACCATACTAATACGGTGTTGGACCCCCTTTTGCCTTCAGAACTGCCTTAATTCTACGTGGCATTGATTCAACAAGGTGCTGATAGCATTCTTTAGAAATGTTGGCCCATATTGATAGGATAGCATCTTGCAGTTGATGGAGATTTGAGGGATGCACATCCAGGGCACGAAGCTCCCGTTCCACCACATCCCAATGATGCTCTATTGGGTTGAGATCTGGTGACTGTGGGGGCCATTTTAGTACAGTGAACTCATTGTCATGTTCAAGAAACCAATTTGAAATGATTCGAGCTTTGTGACATGGTGCATTATCCTGCTGGAAGTAGCCATCAGAGGATGGATACATGTTCTCATTCTGTTTACGCTAAATTCGGACTCTACCATTTGAATGTCTCAACAGAAATCGAGACTCATCAGACCAGGCAACATTTTTCCAGTCTTCAACAGTCCAATTTTGGTGAGCTTGTGCAAATTGTAGCCTCTTTTTACTATTTTTAGTGGAGATGAGTGGTACCCAGTGGGGTCTTCTGCTGTTGTAGCCCATCCGCCTCAAGGTTGTGCGTGTTGTGGCTTCACAAATGCTTTGCTGCATACCTCGGTTGTAACGAGTGGTTATTTCAGTCAACGTTGCTCTTCTATCAGCTTGAATCAGTCGGCCCATTCTCCTCTGACCTCTAGCATCCACAAGGCATTTTTGCCCACAGGACTGCCGCATACTGGATGTTTTTCCCTTTTCACACCATTCTTTGTAAACCCTAGAAATGGTTGTGCGTGAAAATCCCAGTAACTGAGCAGATTGTGAAATACTCAGACCGGCCCGTCTGGCACCAACAACCATGCCACGCTCAAAATTGCTTAAATCACCTTTCTTTCCCATTCTGACATTCAGTTTGGAGTTCAGGAGATTGTCTTGACCAGGACCACCCCCCTAAATGCATTGAAGCAATTGCCATGTGATTGGTTGACTAGATAATTGCATTAATAAGAAATAGAACAGGTGTTCCTAATAATTCTTTAGGTGAGTGTAGATGTGACATAGATTGATCGATGGATAGATAAGATAGATAGATAGATAGATAGATAGATAGATAGATAGATAGATAGATAGATAGATAGATAGATAGATAGATAGATAGATAGATAGATGAGATAGATATTAGAGCCACAGCCTGGCAGTCAGTGCCCACAAATAAATCATTCGGGGGTCCTATGGGGCTAATGAATAATTACAATGGGAACTTTGCAGCTTCCCTGTGATCTGCCTTGTGTATGAAAAGTGTAATCTCTTCTCAGGTGATAAATCACAGTAAACCAGGTGGGTTAAGGTTTTCTTGTAGAACATTCCTGGCTCTATCCCCTGTCAGAATAAAGGGAAGGTATTGATGTTATATGTCTGCGGAGTTAATGGCAAGGGATTTCTCTTCATCTTACATGACTGGCGGTCCTGAATGTGCATGTTTAGCTGATGTCACCCCCTCCCCTTTACTCTGCTGAAATTGGATATGTTTACCCTCACAAATGCCTGGAAAGGAAAAAAAAAGTTCCCTTTTTGACAGAGAGCAGCACTTTGTACTGATAGAGATTACCTAGCTTGGACTATCCCCAGCCAGCCGTACCATTGCTGGTAACGTGGGGGTGTCATGGGGTAGCTGTTATGCCCAAAGAAATATCTATGACATATGGAAAGAAGAGACCATGCTGACTCTACAGCAACAATGATAACGTAATAGCCGCTACCAGTGTATAAACTCATAATAGTGACTCATGAAGGGCTGGGCCAAGAGGAGAATAACAAGGACGTTTTATATAAAAGCTAGTGGGGGAGATACATCAAACTGGTGTAAAGTAGAACTAGGTTAGTTGCCCATAGCAACCAATCAGGTTCCAGCTTTTATTTTTCACAGCCCCTTTGTAAAATGAAAGGTGGAATTTGATTGGTTGCTATGGGCAACTAAACCAGTTCTACTTTACACCAGATTTATAAATCTCCCCCAGTGACTTAGAAGATATTCCAAAACTGAGACCCCTAAAGTCTAGTGAGTTCATATTTCTATAAATCGGTTTATAAGTGATTGGAAAAAACTGGGTGAAAGAGTTAAAAAAAACATTATTTAACTAAGAATCAGAACCAGAACCAGAATTTGGCGCTATTAGGATTGTTTTGTTCTCTCTCCTGAAGTGGGTTTGGGTGGCTTTTGGGGCGGGATCAATTTTTTATTTTTTGTCATGTCTATGGTTATTTGAATTGTAAATGTCCTAATAAAGATTTATTAAAAAAAGATAATAATAATAAATCGGCTTATCTATGATGATTAGTAGGGACAGGTTCATAGGGACAATATGTGGCACAATACCCGCACCATTCCAAACTGTGCCCACACCGTGGGCGCCTTCAGCATCTTATTTACCTGCGCAATTATGTTTTGAGACTTGTCGTTTTAGTTATTGCACTGGAAGCTAGGACGTGTGCAGTGGAATGGGTAATGGCGGATAAATAGACAATGTATGAGCAGGCAGGGTTGTCATTCAGGAGCTGAGTGGCTTTAGTAAATATGAGGCGTTTTTCTGCCCTTTTGCGTTTTTAGAGGCGTTGTTTGCATTAAAAAACGCCAGCTCCAGATGGAAGCTGAAGGTCTACTGGAAATATGAAACACAGGATACATAAGCGCAATTGCTTCGCTCCTGGTGTTTTTGTTCATTAGGGTACTTCTACACTAGTGGCAGGACGGATCCGACAGGCTGTTCACCCTGTCAGATCCATCCTGCCGCTATTTTGCCATGCCGCCGGACCGCTGCTCTGTCCCCATTATAATGGGGATGGGGGCAGAGCTCCGGTGCAGCACGGCAGTTTGCGGTGAGAGGCCGCCGGACTAAAAAGTCGGACATGCAGTACTTTTAGTCCGGCGGCCTTTCGCCGTGCACTGCCATGCTGCGCCGAAGCTCCGCCCCGCCCCCATTATAGTCAATGGGGACAGAGCAGCGGTCCGGCGGCACGGCGAAATAGCGGCAGGACGGATCCGACAGGGTGAACAGCCTGTCGGATCCGTCCTGCCGCTAGTGTAAAAGTAGCCTTAGGTGGCGTTTTCTGTCTTTCTGCCTTTTTTTTTTTTTTAAACGCAGCATGCTGGAGCTCTTGGTATTTTTTGCAGCCATCTCTATAGGAGAAAAACACCATAAAGAAAGCACTTGTGGTAAGACACACTGGCCCTGAGTTATCAAACTGGTGCAAAGTAAAACTGGCTTAGTTGCCGGTTGCAACCAATTAGATTCTTCCTTTCATTTTCCAAAGGAGCTGTGAAAAATGAAAGGAGGAATCTGATTAGTTGCTATCGGCAACTAGGCCAATTTTCCTCTGCACCAGTTTTGATTAAAAACCCGCCAAAAAAATATGTGGCAAAAACTGTGGATGGCAGTAAAAACAACAAACACTTGCGCTTATCTGCCGTTTACCAATATAAATGCCAGGGACCAATCCGTGTGTGTAGGGACTAGAGATGAGCGAAGTTTTAAAAAAATTTGATTCGGCTGGTTCGTCAAATTTTACAGAAAAATTTGCTTGGTGAGGAATGACTTTGTCACGAAGTGCATTTATTTCTCAGTAGTGGGTGCAATGACAGGGCACGGCGATTGCGCCGCTCCCCCAGTCATTGTACCCCTCAGATGCCGCGTTGATACATGATGATCGGGTGTAAAATAATAAATAAATAAAAATTAATCATACTAACCTCCATTTGCTCGCAACGGGCCGGCTGTCGCCATCTTGATTGAAGATCTAGCACAAAATCTTGCGCGGCCCATGATGACGTCATCACATCAGCTGGCATGGTAAAGCTATACGTCACCTCGCACAGGATTTCGTGTGAGATCTTCGATCAAGATGGCGGCAGCCAACCTGTCGCGAGCAAATGGATGAAGCAAGTATGATTTTTTTACATTTTTTACTAGGGAAATAAATCCGCTACCATGAAGCACGAGGAAATTTGGCTTTGCGGCGAATCGAATTTTCACTAGTGGAGACCCTAAAGACAGCTAAATTTGTTGCCACTGAGTCATCCTGGCGAGTCATTATTTCCGCTGTAAAATCTGCCTATATGGCGTGGATTTTCTACGGATTTTCCATGATATTCACAGCCTAAAAAAATCCTCACCACAGTTCATGCTGCGTTTTGTTTTGTTTTTGCAGATTATATTTTTTTTTGTATAATTTCATCAGCTTTGCTGTGGATTCACTAAGAGCTGCTGCCTCTCCATTGAAATGAATGGTTTTGGGGGCGGGTGGTTCAATAACAACCAAGCGTTGGAAAGGGGGCTGAATTTTTTTTTAAGGGGTAAAGGAGCTGAAAGATTAAAAAGTGGAATCCTAAGCTGACAAACAAATGTACACGAAGCTCATGACGTGACCTACAATCCTTGGTATTCCTGATATTTTGTGAATGTCACAGCAATGTCCTTGACCCCCGTAAACGTAATATCGTATTATATGAATGTTCGGAGGATGTGAACAGCAGCTGCCAATGACAAGACAAACACTCTCACAATAAGAGAACATAGGAGCCATTGTTTGCAAATCCTCATTCTGACTCAGGTTTTTCAGTCTCTCAGGGGTTAACGCTGTGAACACTTGCAAGTTGGCGGGGAAAGGGTTAAAAAAAAGTGAGGTCAGGCTGGAGGTGCCAGCAGTACCCTGCGTCTCTGAGCGCATTGGTGCATTCCATAACTGTGCACAAGTTCACTAAAAGGTGTGTTCCTCTGGAAGAAATGGGAGTGTACTGATTGTGTATCCGTGTAAGTGTGTGCTCCCCTTCTCTGCCCTCCCCAGTCTGCATTTGTCTCTCCTGGGAGGTCAGAATTCCCTGAGGATCTTAGCCTGGGAAGCTGCGAAGGAAGCCTTGGGGTTACCATGAGGAAGTCCTCTACCACCGGTAAGGGAACCCCCATTTTTTCTGCTTGTTTACTGCCCCCTTCCTCCTTCAAAAATGTAAAAGTTCCATTGGGACATGTATTAGAAGAGGGACATAGAGTCTACCAGAGAAGAAGGAGAAGCAGATGCCAACCCTCGCGTGAAACGCCTGGCACGAAAAGCCGCAGGATGAGGTGGAAGAAAGAGAATCCAGGGAAAACACATACTGTCCCAGCACTGCCATTTATACTGGTGTGACAGCTCTGAGGGTTGTAAATATGGGTCATAATGGAAGCAGAAGGGAACTTTGACCCACAGTAAGACATTTCAGCAGCGCCAGTTGTCAGACATACACTAGAGAGAGAAAAAGAAGGGAATCGGGGGCATCAGCTGTCAGACAGACTCTAGAGAGAGAAAAAGAAGGGAATCGGGGGTGTCAGTTGTCAGACATACACTAGAGAGAGAAAAAGAAGGGAATCGGGGGCATCAGCTGTCAGACAGACTCTAGAGAGAGAAAAAGAAGGGAATCGGGGGTGTCAGTTGTCAGACATACACTAGAGAGAGAAAAAGAGGGGAATCGGGGGTGTCAGTTGTCAGACATACACTAGAGAGAGAAAAAGAGGGGAATCAGGGGCATCAGTTGTCAGACAGACACTAGAGAGAGAAAAAGAATGGAATCGGGGGTGTCAGTTGTCAGACATACACTAGAGAGAGAAAAAGAGGGGAATCGGGGGTGTCAGTTGTCAGACATGCTGTAGAGAGAGAAAAAGAGGGGAATCAGGGGCATCAGTTGTCAGACAGACTCTAGAGAGAGAAAAAGAAGGGAATCGGGGGTGTCAGTTGTCAGACATACACTAGAGAGAGAAAAAGAGGGGAATCGGGGGTGTCAGTTGTCAGACATGCTGTAGAGAGAGAAAAAGAGGGGAATCAGGGGCATCAGTTGTCAGACAGACTCTAGAGAGAGAAAAAGAGGGGAACCGGCGGCGTCAGTTGTCAGACATACACTAGAGAGAAAAGAGGGGAATCGGGGGTGTCAGTTGTCAGACATGCTATAGAGAGAGAAAAAGAGGGGAATTGGTAGTGTCAGTTGTCAGACATGCTCTAGAGAGAGAAAAAGAGGGGAATCGGGGGTGTCAGTTGTCAGACATGCTGTAGAGAGAGAAAAAGAGGGGAATTGGTAGTGTCCGTTGTCAGACATGCTGTAGAGAGAGAAAAAGAGGGGAATCGGGGGTGTCAGTTGTCAAACATGCTCTAGAGAGAGAAAAAGAGGGGAATCGGGGGTGTCAGTTGTCAGACATGCTCTAGAGAGCAAAAAAGAGGAGAATCGGGGGTGTTAGTTGTCAGACATGCTCTAGAGAGAGAAAAAGAGGGGAATAGGGGGTGTCAGTAGTCAGACATGCTGTAGAAAGAGAAAAGAGGGGAATCAGTGGTGTCAGTTGTCAGACAGGCTCTAGAGAGAGAAAAAGAGGGAAATTGAGGGTATCAGTTGTCAGACAGGCTCTAGAGAGAGAAATAGAGGAGAACTAGCGGCATCAGTAGTCAGATATGCTATAGAGAGAGAAAAAGAGGGGAATCAGTGGTATCAGTTGACAGACATGCTCTCGACAGAGAAGGAAGAGGAATTGGTGGCATCAGTTATCAGGCATGCGCCAAAGAAAAGAAGAGGGGAATTAGGGTGTCAGTTGTCAGACATGCTCTAGAGAGGGAAGAAGAGGGGAATCGGGGTCTCAGGTGTCAGACATGCTCTAAAGAGGGAAGAAAGGAGGAATCAGGGTCTCAGGTGTCAGACATGCTCTAGAGAGAGAAAAAGATGGGAATATCAGCTGAGTCTGTAGGATGAAGAAGACATCTCAATGTCCTACATATACATGCAATCGTCTTTGACGCCTGCAGACAACTTTAACATTTTCTGGCATTACAAAGTGGTTATAAGTTCATGATATAACGCGTTTAGCGCCATTATTTCTTTATGCTCTAGTCTGTCAATGGACTTATGCATCCAGCAAAGCTCTTGTATGTGTTCTTACAGGCCCCATATGGTGCCATAAGGTCTGTACTATGGAGACAGACATATCGAGGGGGGGCTATTAGGTGACTTGCACCAGTTTTATGGCGTAAAAAAGGTTCTTAATATAGGTAGTTGAGAGGGTTACGGACAGAAATGGAGTAACGTATAGCGCCAATCTGCGCCAGCTTATAACTGTGGCATAGCTTTGTATTCCTGGCACATGGATCCCAGATGATGCGAGTATGCACGCTGCTGCAATATTCATTTCTATGGGACTGCTGGAAATAGACAAGCGCCATAGAGAATGAATCAAGCAGCACTGCACATGCTCGAACAGCAGCGCTATTCATTTTAGGGGGCACCACTGGGTATGGGCCCCCATTCTCATGATTGGTGAGGGGTTCCAGCAGTCAGACCCCCACTGATCTATTAGTTATTTCCTATCTTGTATATGGGGGATTCCCTTTAAAGTGCACATTGAAACCCCAATGAAACTATATAATAGTCAATGGACTTATCCTGAGTTATGACCTGCACTAGAAATGTGTTCACAGTTCTGCAGGCTTCAGAGCAGAACTCTCCAAGCATTCTTGGCTAGTTTAATGCCTGCACAGAGCTTGCTGTGGGATGTATCATCTGTAAATCAGACAATATACTGTACACTCACATGATGTAGGACAAGCTAACTGCTATACTTCATTATAGATGTTCAGCTTAAATGTTATTGGTATGTTGGATACCATTCCTGTTGACTGTTTCCAATAATTAAAAAAAACTGCAGAATTGTGAATGCAGCTCTGGGTAATAATACATTCAATAACTTGGAATCAGTACAAGGAAGGTAATGTAATGTATTTACAAAGTTTCACAATTATTTAATAAAATGTAAATGTGGGGTACCATGGTATACATTCACTTTTAGGAGAAGCTCCATCTTTCCATAATAATGGCTTCCTAATTGCTATAATAATTACCCTTTTAATTGTATTTTTTTTATTAAAGGGGTTATTCAGCCTCTTGTAATCGATGACCTACCCTCAGAATAGGCCATTACTAGCTGATCAGCTGAGATCCAACACCCCGCACCCCCGCTGATGAGCTGTTCTGCATAGCTTTGACACTGTAAGTCGGCACCAGAGCTACAGAGCACAACACTGTAGTGGACAGCGCTCGTCACTGCAGTGCTGCTCCTATTCATTTCAATTACTCTGCTCAACACGCTGCTGTCCCCTTAAGGGACTTGAACATGTGATCGTTAGATTGCTTCTCCCACAGACTGTAATGAATTACTATTGCAGTCTATGGGAGATTGAATTTGTTAGCCTCGAACCTTCCTAAGGATCGAGGCTACCACTGTAAACAAATGACCTCCTCGATCTTGGCACAGGGGAGACATTTGGATCTTGGGAGCGAAGCGCTCCCAGGTAAAAGCCTCTCAGATGCCATGGGCACAATTTACCAGGGCATCTGAAGGGTTAAATGTCTGTGATCGGCATTATCATTAACATTCGCTTATGGTGTCTGCTGTGTAAAGCAGGAGGCATCCGGTGGCTATCTTTAAAGACCCGACATGCACAGTGCATGTCAGGAAAGGGTTAAAAGATTAAAAAGACAAGAATGAGTTTTTTTCTAGAAGTGTTGCCTGAGTGGAACTGAAATTCCACAGTCCATCGACAAGAGAGGCACTACTGCTGGAAAAAACTGCAGCTGATGGAAAAAACAGACCAAGACTCCTGTCTACCTGTTCTGTCAGTGCTGGTGGACCCAGTCTGTCCATGTATTAGGCTACTTTCACACCTGCGTTCGGTGCGGATCCGTCTTGTATCTGCACAGACGGATCCGCACCGATAATGCAAACGCTTGTTCAGAACGGATCCGTTTGCATTATTCATAAAAAAAAAGTCTAAGTCAAAACGTTTTCAATTGCACCATATTGTGTCAGTGAAAACAGATCCGTCCCCATTGACTTAGGCTACTTTCACACTAGCGTTCGGGGCTCCGCTTGTGAGCTCCGTTTGAAGGGGCTCACAAGCGGCCCCGAACGCATCCGTACTGCCCCAATGCATTCTGAGTGGATGCGGATCCGCTCAGAATGCATCAGTCTGGCAGCGTTCAGCCTCCGCTCCGCTCAGCAGACGGACACCCGAACCGGTGTCCGCCTGGCCATGCGGAGGCAAACGGATCCGTCCAGACTTACAATGTAAGTCAATGGGGACGGATCCGTTTGAAGATGACACAATATGGCTCAATTTTCAAACGGATCCGTCCCCATTGACTTTCAATGTAAAGTCTGGACGGATCCGTCTGAACTACTTTCACACTTGGAATTTTTTCTAAACTATAATGCAGACGGATCCGTTCTGAACAGATCCAAACGTCTGCATTATAGGAGAGGATCTGTCTGTGCAGACACCAGACGGACCCGCTCGGAACGCAAGTGTGAAAGTAGCCTTAGATTGTAAGTCAGGACGGATTTGTTTGGCTCTGCATCGTCAGGCGGACACCAAAACGCTGCAAGCAGCATTTTGGTGTCCACCTCAAAAGCGGAACGGAGACCAAACACAGCCAAACTGATGCATTCTAAACGGATCCTTATCCATTCAAAATGAACTGATCCGTTTTGGGCCGCTGGTGAGAGCCCTGAAACGGATCTCACAAGTGGACCCAGAAACGCCAGTGTGAAAGTAGCCTTACAAGGGCAACCAGGAGCACACCTAGCCTTTCCGCTGCCTGAGGTGAAAACTGAAACAGCACCCCCCACCACCACCACCAATGCCAATTTCTTAACCTAACCTGTTCCCCTCTTGCACCTACCTGGTGCTGCCTGAGGCCATTGCTTCACCTGGCCTCATTGGTGGTGCACCCCTGAGGGTAACATGTGGCCAACCCTGACCCAGTTGCCAAAAATTGTTTAGAAGCCAACTACCCCGCCAATCCTTCTCGGCACACAGGGAATGCCCGCTTATTGCTGTGGCCAGTGACTGACGACTGACTGAGCAGGCATTTCTTGCATGTCAAAAAGCACCAGGACGCAGAAAGTAGCCAGGGACCCAGGAAGCATCAGAATGAGGTGAGGGGTTTTGTACATCATTTTGTGCTGGTTTAAAAAAAAAATTTATCAGCTGGACAATCCCATATTACTGCTCTTATTACTGCTTCCAGGCCAACTTGTTCATGACTTTCATCTCTACAAAGACACTCACTGCTATTGAGTACTCAACATTAATTTCAATGGGAACTGCGTAATGTGTTATTTCCCCTGTGGTGGAATCCTACACTGTCTGCTAGGTTCCCCCATAAATTACACCTGAGTGGTGGGACTCCCTGTAATCAGCTTATTTTCAGGAATGCTTTAAAAAGCATAAATTGTCCAAAATGGACAACTCTTTTAAACTATTGACCTTACTCCCCATTCTTCAGCAGTCCTCAGGACTACAGGCAACATCGGAGTTGCCAACCTAATTGTTTTGGTTGGTGTTCAAAATTGACTGATGTTGATCTAATTGTATAATATTAATACACATTGTAAAGGATTCTTTAGAAGAGGAGTGACTCCAAAAATGATGGTTTATTTATGGTCTCTGCACAGAACAAATTTGGATCGGATAAAGCAGGGCTGATCTCATGAGAACTAAAAATACATTTTCACAGGTTCCACAGTTACTGGGAGAAATATCTAAATTTAAACTTTCTGGAAGATATGACTGATCTAGAATCTTGGTGATTTCAGGGCCTTCAAGCTAGATAGTGATCCACAGATTGGACTGATAGAATGAAAGCTTTTGGGCTATGTGTATTGTGTATGAAGATTTTTTCTTTGAGTCCATAGATACTATAATTGAACATTTTAAAGCTGAACCTGGACATCCCTCCATTTTCACCCCGGCAGCCCCCCTGACTTGAGCACCGGAGCAGTTCATGCTCCGATGCTCTCCTTTGCCCTGCGCTAAATCGCGCAGGGCAAAGGCATTTTTTTGGAGATCCGGTGACGTATTGGGGCTCTCCATGGGGCTGGCAGGAAGCCCGGTGACGTCACTGGCACTGATGGGTGGGATTTAGTGCTGCCCTAGCCAGTAAAACGGCTAGGGCAGCGCTAAAGCCTGCCCATCAGAGCCGGTGACGTCACCGAACACACTGCCGGGCGGAAGTTTCCACCCGGCAGTGTGTTATTCTAACTAAAAGAGCCCGTGCCCTGCGTGATTTAGCGCAGGGGGAGGGAGCGCATCGGAGCATGAGATGCTCCGATGCTAGCCTCAGGGGGGCTGCCTGGGTGAAAATAAGGGTATGTACGGGTTCAGCTCTGAACCCGGACAACCCCTTTAAAAAACTTACAGAATAAAGTTCTCCTACAGTCAGAATAGTTGGCTTGTTGGGTGGAAGCATGTTCTGCTGCTTAAATGAAATATAGCCAAGTTTCTTAAGAACTCATGTATACCCATACATCTCCAAAGCCATCCCCCAAGCTGTGCAATCATCGCCGTTATCCTTCCACTAAGATGTCAGGCAAGAGCCAGCACGCTGCGATGACACAATGTAGAAGAAGAAAGGCTTTTCTTGCACACCCTGAAGCGACTCCACCTCTGTGTCAGGAACGTGCCAGACCTGACAAAACTCAGTGACCCTAAGAACAATGAGGAAGCTGAACCAGTTCTTATGGACTCCCCTCACAACTCATGGGTGGTGGTGTACAGTGTTCATTTTAGGAAGTAGCGGTGGGATCAGAAGATAAATCACTGCACAAAGTCATCTCAGTTATGCTGTTTTTCTGCGCTCGGTTTGGTATCAAGGCTAATGTTAACCTATTCCCACATGTGTACTTTCCCGTATCATGGTGCAGTCATTGCAGCTATTCTTCCTGTAGCTCATCTTTCATGAAGGCTAGGTAATATGGGTGATTTTTTAGGTAGGACTGAAAATATGTGCTTATCTGGTTTGGCACTGTACATAACACGTCAGAAGTGCAGCTATTGCCATGACTGGAAACAAGTGTTATAAACTAAGGGCAAGGTCTATGGGATCAATGTGAAGATAAGAAAAAAACTTCAGGACATTGGACCTGTTGGAAAATTTGAAGGATTGATTGATCCACTGTTCCATCTAACCTTGTATGGGTGGCCATATACTAATGTGTGAGGGTTTCACCTCAGGTTTATGTTCTGATGAACCTTGACGTAGTTCCTGCTGCCATAGCCTACACAAGCGCAATAAAAATTGGAAACACATTATTTTGTAATCGACGTCCCACGCCTAAAATATGTTTCGAAATGAAGTCTGTGTTGTAAGCTTCTAAATCTACTTTTACTAATAAGTGGTAAGGAAAATGAGGAAAGCTTGTGTACCTCATGTTGCTTAGCGGGCCACACTTGAAAGGATCTGTATTAGGCTACTTTCACATCTGCAGCATGGATTCCGGAAGGCTGTTCCGGAAGAGAAAAGCCCGCCTGAATGCCCTATTAACTAAAATGGGGTCTGGTGGAGATCCAGCCGCAATCCGGCAAATATGCCAAGAATTGGCCAGACAGAAACTGCTGTACACCGGTCTGTGTCCGGCCGATTCCCTACATTCTCTGCTGGAACTGGTGGTCGGATCACAGTGCCGCAAATATGAAAGTAGCCTAACAGAGGTATTTCCACTCGAAGAATTGATTCTCACGGAGGCACTAATGCAACAACCAAGACGGGAGGAGTAGAGGATAAAAGTAGAAGTGAAGATGGGAGTTGTAGTAGTCAAACAGGCTGCTCTCCCCACGCTCCCTAAAGACGTGGAATCAGATGATGATGCAAATGGTATTGCAGTGCGGTACAATGATGACATCAGGTCTTACTGCTACAAGTCCACTGTACTTTACTGGGGTGATTCAATGGATGGTTCACACAGGCAATGTACACATTGAACTTTCAAGTACATTTTATTAAAACTTTATAGGAAATGGTCAAGATTTTTTATTTTTAATGTACTTTTTAAAAAACTTTTTCATGTAAAGTAGGCTCCTGACTTTCAGGTGGCTATTCACGCTATAGAATCCCTATACCCATACAGCGCTGTGTATGGGATTAAGGACTCTCTCCCTGCAGCCCTACTGTCAGCGTTGTAAAGATAGGAGCTCCATAGCACAGGGCTGCTCCTGTCTGTACCAGCACTGCTTGCTTAAAGAGGACCTTTTAACCAGCTTTTTCATGATATGCTGCTCTGTTGCTCCGCTGTGCCCATCGTTCTGTTTAGGCGCCCTGTATGCTAATTAATAGCATCGGAACAGGGAGAAGGAGACATCAGCTTTTCTCAGTGGGCGTCTCTTCTTCCTTGCTGTGGCGCTGTCCAATCACAGCACGGCAATTGAGAAAAAACAACTCACCTTCTCCCCGGCTGTGACGCGCTCCGCTGTGATTGGACAGCTCACAGCCAGATAGAAGAGATGCCCACTGAGAAAAGCTGATGTCTCCTCCTCCCTGTTCCGATGCTATTAATTAGCATACAGGGCGCCTAAACAGAACAAGGGGCAGAGCGGCGCTACGGAGGAGCACATCATGAAATAAAATAGCGATATGACATCTAGGGAACATGGGCTACAGTGTGAGGTATCGCTTTTATAAAGTAAAAACTGGTGAAAGTGCTATGTGAGTCTTTAGCAGAGCAGCCAAGCAGCAGGAGTGATGCCTTTATATCAGCTCCTGCTCTGCGCTTGCTTCATTCTGAAGGTAAAGCAGAAGAAAATGAATTCTTAGCCAGGGAGACACCATCCCTGTGAGATTTCAACTAACCTCTGAAGGAGAGAAGAACAGACATTTTACAAAAGTTTGAGATCCAATTAAAAGAGACAGTGCTTGGACTACGTCAGTAAAGTTAACGCATGCATACTGCAGAAGACTTTACTGCATGTGGTTTGGGTTGTATTGCTTCTGGCACCCGTCATACAACTGAGACGAACTGGCCATCCATTCAAGAACTGCAGCCCGCAGTTGGACATTGGAGAAAGGTTTGGAAAGATTGCTTGTATCTATAGAGGGAGACTCAGGGAGAACCATCATAGTAGCCATCCCCTATACAAGGTCCTTGGGAAGTCCACCCTGTGAGATATCTAAGAACTGTGCCTACTACCAGTGTTTGTACTGTGCCACTCATCATCTGTTGTTATCTGTTATAACTATGCCAGCCTGGTCATTGGTTCCCTGCAACCACTGGCACCTACTCTGACCTCCTCTGACCCCCAGCCACCATAAGGCAGGAGACCACAAAATCCAGGGAATGTCCCAAGGAGAAGGGTTGTGCTCCTCCATGCTCGCATGCCCAGGCTTGGAGAGCTCTAGAACAGGGAATAGCCACTGTGAGGACTGTGACTGCCAACGCCTCCCCTGCAGGCCAGTGAACCACTCAATGAGAGGCATAGCAGGCCATAGCAGATATCAGACATTTTTGTATGACTTTACATAAGAAGATAAGACGAACTATATTCAGGGTAGTACAGTCTTGCACATGATAGGTGAAGGATTAGGCTTATAAACAGTAATGGGTGTTGCAGGACCCTAGATGCGTGTCCCAACACTATTAGTTACTTCACTTTCACTCTTACCTTTAAAGATCTTTTCTCATACTCCACCTCTGTCCTTGCTTTCTTAAGATACAGTACTCCAACCATTTTGCCAGAAGTAGGTGATGAGTGACGGAAAGGGGGTGACACATGGGTCACATTCCACAATTGTCAGCACGCAAGGATGCCGCTACAGTCCAGACAGGGTGACCTTATCACCTATGTGTGACCTGTACATTGCATTCACCTGACTGTGAATTTTCTCCTACATGGTCTGATATTTGGGTTGGAAACGGAGCAAAAGATGACAATGACATTTCTCTTATTCAACAGAGATTACCGGGGAATGCATCGACCTCACCTTGTGTGGGAAGACACATGCAAAACTATGTCTTTTAACAAAACGATTATAAGCCATAATAAGGTTCTTAAGCCCTATTAGCAGGTGGTGTGAGAGCAGGAAAATATCACTGCAATTTACAACATGTGAATTCATCACAGAAGGAAAGCCTTGAGTACCCAGTAATAGGGCACCACAATGCAACCTGAACATCCAAGTAAAGACATTTATGTCTCCTGCCTGCAACTTTTGGGCAATTTTGGACCTTCATCAGTTTGTGTCTTATTTCTAATTCATTTATGATTGCTTAAAGGGGTTGTGCAAGAATGGGACCTCACCTGCAAATGAAAGATGACTACCTGCTTCCTGTCACCGTCTTCCCGCTCCTTCTCCCACAGGCCATCGATTTCAAAATCTGGTTTGACATTGCCGCTTCCAATTACTGGATGCGGCAATGTCCGGCCAGTGTCCTTCATGACAAATGGTCACATGATGCAAGGGGAGCCGGACACCGGCGCGGCCTGCGATTGGCTGCGATGATGTCAAACTGGATGTTGACATCAATAGAGCCCCGCAGAGAAGTCCAGGCCTGCAGAAAAAGGAGCGGGGAGCCAGCAACAGAAAGCAGGTGAGTCATCATCTGCCCTCCCCTGCCCCCCCTCCATTCTTGCACAACCCCTTTAAATGAAAATTTAATAATACATTGTTAAAAGCATTTCCTTTGGGCCTCCTGCACGTGACATTACTGATCTATGTCAAACAGATAAGCCTACAATGAACCTTAGTATGGACCTCATCTAACATTATACAGGGTCAATGATGCACTTCGCAATGATGAGCGTACAGACCCTTTAGGCAGTTGTTGCCTGTTTAGATAACCCATTTTCATACACCCTATTAGGGAGTTCAGAGTCAATAGAGGGGTTCTATGTTGGACAGAGTAAAAAGCAGTTACAAAAACATCTCTCGCTCTGGAAGACCTTTCCTGTGCTGCAGCACAGAAAATCCATTCATTTGAATCAGCACCACCAATGAGGCCAGGGGAGGCGATCGCCTCTGGCAGCACCAGGTAGAGGCAAGAAAGGGACAGACGAAGGGCCATGGGCTTAGGTTAAGAAATTGGGGAGGGGGGGGCGTCGTTTCAGTTTTCGCCTCAGGCAGCAGAAAGGCTAGGTGCACCCCTGGTGGCGCTGCAGGAAAACTGAACGCTAAGGTTTTTCCATAAATTAGATCTGATCACTGGAGGTCCAAGGAGAGGGACATATGATCAGCTGATTGTCAAGGGACCCTTCTAAGAAGTAGGGATTGTCCAAAGCGGAGAACCACTTTAAGAGCAGGAGTGCAGCCCTGCAAATCTGTATCTACCCTGCAAACCTGTATTGAGGTTTGGGATTCTACAGTCTGTGATTGGGACATGAACAATGTGATATAGTCTACAGGTGAGGTGACAGAGAAGTTGCAGGGAATTCACTTTGCTGCTCTGCTGTATGATTAGATAATTCACATATCTCAAAGAATAGACTGCAATCATATTAATATTAACAATAAAGAGGACCTGTCACCTCTCCTGACATGTCTGTTTAAGTAATCATTTGAATCCCCCATATAATAACCATTTTTAAGAATTGTGCAATAAAGTCCAACTAGGTATTTCAAATTGGGGGGGTGACCCTGACCAGTCTGACACTATCCAACCAGTGCTGCAGTGTGCATGGAAACACCCCCAACTGGTAACACCCATCAGGACCTTCATCACGAACTGCTGGCAATCCATTCAGAACTTCTAGCAGGAATAATAAAGGAATGGCACAATATAGAGTCATGATCCAGAATTGTCATTTCATGGGGAATGAAGTCGGATGTCCGAATCCAAACGTCCGTTCCATGCTTTCCGCAAAATTATGTCTTATTCTTTTCTGCATTACGGACCAGGATAGGAGTGTTCTATTAGGGGCAGAATTCACACGGCCGGTATCAATGTTTTGTGGATCCGCAATTTGCAGGCCGCAAAACAGCCAACGGTCGTGTGCATGATCCCTTAAAGGGGTTGTCCGGGTTCAGAGCTGAACCCGGACATACCCATAAATTCACCCAGGCAGCCCTCCTGATGTTAGCATTGGAGCATATCATGCTCCGATGCTCTCCTTTGCCCTGCGCTGGCTCGCACAGGGAAAGGGCTCTTTTATTTACAACAACACACTGCTGGGCGGACGCTTCCGCCCAGCAGTGTGTTCGGTGACATCACCGACTCTAATGGGTGGGCTTTAGTGCTGCCCTAGCCGTTTTACAGGATTGGGCAGCACTAAAGCCTGCCCATCAGTGCTGGTGATGTCACCGGGCTCACTGCTGGGCGGAAGCCTCCACCTGGCAGCCCCATGGAGAGCCTGGTACATCACCGGAACTCCAAAAAATGCCTCTGTCTTGCACGATTTAGCGCAGGGCAAAGGAGAGCATCGGAACATGAACTGCTCTGATGCTTAAGTCGGGGGGCTGCGTGGGTGAAAATGGGGATATGTCCAGGTTCAGAGCTTTAACCCCCTTAAACGTATACCTAGCCTGTCTTTTAGTTTATATGTTATAATATGTGAAGGTCCTTTAGGGTACTAGCTTTGTACTTGATCTACATAATAAAGGCTCATGCACGCGAACGTATTTTCTTTCCATGTCTGTTCTGTTTTTTTTGCGGACTGTATGCGGAACCATTCATTTCAATGGGTCCCCAAAAAAAGCGGAAATTACTCTGTGTGCATTCCGTTTCCGTATGTCTGTATGTCCGTTCGTATTATTGTCTGCATTACGTACAAGCATAGCACAGTTCTTTAGAGGCTAACTGTTCCGTTCCGCAAAATACGGAATGCACATGAACGGCATCCATATTTTTTGCGGATCTGTTTTTTGAGGACCCCAAAATACATACGGTCGTGTGCATAAGCCCTAACTTGCCTTTATTATTTGAGACTGCGGTTAGTTTTCTCCAGCCCCTGTGGACAGCCATGACATATATCTAGATGGGGATTGTTACATGTCATGTGCATATTTACAAGCTTATTGTGTGGTAAATGACTGCTGTAGCTTGCATATACTGTACATGTTAGATTTAATGGTTTGCTGCTTACCAGGGCTATATATTGTGCCCATATTTGGCTATTATATTGGAGAAGGTGTCTATCGGCTGGGGTCTGTTTTGAATGCCCCCTCGTGCCTGGGCGTCTTTGTTTAGCACAGATCAGCTGTTGTACCTGGTTCTGGTTGAGATCTGTTTAATGGTTAAACTGTTGTCTGTCAGATCAATGTACTATGCTGCCCTCTGACAGCAAAAGTTTTACGATCGTCCTATGAGTAACACATTAGTTCAAACTTTCACTCACATTCATTTCTTTTTTGCTGCTTTATGTGAGAAATGTAAAGTTTCTATTCATTTTAATAAAACGATTATTAGAATAAAAAAAAAGTTTAATATTTTCGGCAAAAAGTTAAAACGAAGGGGCACATTTATTAAGATCGGCGTTTTACAAGCCGGTCTTAATAAAACCCCATAGCTGGCGGAGGATCCACCGATAGTATGAAGAGGCGCCGGCCTCTCTATAACTTCGGCGCACCCAGTGCCAGTTGTAAATGTATGACAGCTTCCGAGCTGTCTTAAATTTAGACCATTTTCTACGCCCCGTCCCCTTACCCACCCATGCCATGCCCACAATTTTAGACCTGACGTGAGCGGGGAAAAGTCGGAGATAGGATAGTTGTGCCACCATCTGCGCCTGGAATACGCCTAATATACGCGTTTTTCAGTTTAATAAATGACCCCCTAAATGACAATAACTAGGCTGAACATGTTCACACACTGGATCACTCCACCTGATGTCTCCTTCCTGTAATATATAAGGGAAGGCCACATGGATCAGCCTCGTGCAGCCGAGAATCATGTAGCTCCATGTGGCCTTATCCTAACTACATTTTCAAATATACCATTATATAATAATGTGTACAGTCAATCCCGGACTGGTAATCTGCCTTACTAGGCAGATTCCGGGTGGGCCAGTCTGTCATTAGGCTGCCTGAAAATGCACTGATAATGCAAGTCCTGCAGTATCAATACAGTTCAGAGGTTAGAAGGGCCCAAGGACCTGTCTGTGACATCATCATAGGTCCATCACCCCCTGAGAGTACAGAGCTGAATTCTCCCTCCACCTCCTGTGTCACTGATCTTTCCAGTCTGCCAGAGAAGTAAGGAACTGTATTGGGGACAATGTTACTGCCAGTGGGGGAGAAGTAGTTAGGGGGACAATGTAAATGCCAGTAAAGGGAGTGGTTATGGGGAGAATGGTACTGCCAGTGGGGAAGGGCTAGTAAGGGGGACAATGTTCCAGTGGAGGGAGGGTTGGTCAGGAGGACAATACTGCTGCCAGTAGGTGGGGGGGGTCAGGGGACAATGCTGCTTTGTAATCCCAATTCACCCTGCATAAGGTGCTCACGCTGTACACAGAAACTATTACATCTGTTCCTATAGAGCTAAAAGACTCCATGGGGACAGGGACAGATTAGACAAGGTTCTGAGAAGTCAGTTGACCTATTAGTATGTTTTTGGAATGTGGCATGCCATGGGTAAAGCCATATAAGTTCACTGCAGCATTAGTTTACATGAGCTGACAGGGGCGTAAACAGCTCCATAGGGACTGACACATTAAAGAGGTTGCCCAGCCATAGTATTTTTTTAATAATTGCAATGCTATAAAATAACTATAGAAGTAATACCTTACTAACTCCTGCTGCTCCCATGTCAGCCCTTCCCAGGTCCCCCATCACCCTCTGTTCTTGCAGCTCAGGCAATAATGTGTTGACTGAACATGTGACTGTTGTAGCCAATGACTGGCCACAGCACTGACCTCAATGGTGATTGAGTGTGATTGGCTACAGCGGTTATGTCTTGTCAACACATCACCAACGGAGCTGGATGAACAGAGATAGTGGGGAGATGATTTTGTTGGGAATTTACGTTTTTGAGAAATTCAACTTTTTTTTGTTTAGAGTTGATTTGTTCATCACCTCTAGTATCATATGCACAGACATATTCCATTTGCAGGTTTTTATTTTTATTTCTATGGGTACATATGTAGGTAATACCAATTACCTTCTTTTTTTAAAAATCATAGAATACACAAGGGACAGCTCTGAAGATAGTCATTACCACCTTAACAATGAGATTGGCAAGCTTACTGTACACAGTGGTAGGACAAGTTATTTCACCACCCAAGGCAAAGTTGGCAGAATGTTCTTGCCATCAGTATGTGAGTCAACTTGCCATTGAAAATATTAAATTTCACTTTATATATAAAGGGAATTTGTCACCAGTCTTATTTTGCCCTATCTAATGGCGACATAAACTGGTGACAGAGACCCTGATTTAAGCACAGTGCAAAACTGCTGTATTTTGCGGTATAATGCATACAGGTTTTGCTTTGCGTACAGACTGTCGGAAACCTCTATAATAAATGAGGTTAGACTGAAAAATCCATAGATATTCAATGCCACAAATGTAACAAATGGCATGCAAAATTTAGTAAATTTGTTGTAAAAAACAATTGCAGCCCATAACACACTCCAAAAATGAGAGCAAAAGGCCTTAGATAGTCTATCTATACCATACCTGCAGATTTATCACAGTGGCTCTGGATGGGGAACAGGGATAAACACTTTTGTCTAACACTATGCCAAAGTAAGGTTGGCTTACTTTGAGACAAAAGTTCATGCCAGAATTGTGGTGCAATTTTGGAGCAAAATATCACATTTTAGGCCATTCCCCCTTTCTCAACAAGCCATGCCTCTCTACTTTCTTTTTCAGACTCTCTACGTTCAAACTTATGCTCCAAACTGTGCCAAATGTTGCCAGTTTTTGGAGCAATTTATGCCAAAGTCTAGGTGCACTCACATTAATTACTACATGTGAGCCATTGTTGCATCTTAAACCACGCCTCCCTCCTTCTACATCTGTAACACCCCAGAGGTGCATTACCACTTCTGCACCCCGCTACTGTCTCCTATGGGTAATCTAATGTAATCTATGTATTTATTTCCAGGTTCTATACACTGTGCATTTATTATAATGTTATGTAACTGTTCACATGTAATGTGCTTGGTTCACCAATAGGTGTCAGCAAGCATGGCAGAGCTACATTTACAGAGAATGGAGCTTTCTATTCCATTCTAACACCACCACAACCCCCCTGTGGTGTGGTGGGCGTGTCCAACTTGCTGCAGGAAGGGTGGAGTTCTAGTTAGGAGAGAGTGTAAGTTAGGGGAAGGCAGCAGGGGCACGTCCCTGTTGGATGAGCCCTGTCCAGGCCAGCTGGAGCATCTTCAGCTCCACTGGATGTGGAGGCAGAAGCTTGAAGCCTCAGTAAACAGGAGTAAAGTTTTTCCTGGACAAATCTAGAGACAGACCAGATTACAAAGCAAAGTACAGCATAAAGAAGAGCCAGAGCCAGAGCCAGAGAGCAACAGACATAGCAAAGAGGAGTTTGCCTGCCACAGCTTATGCCAAAGCCTGCTGGAAACCAAGACAAAGCCTGTAAATCGTTTGGAGGAACGTTTATGCAAAGTAAAGCTGTTATCAACTTTGTCACAAGGTCTGGACTCAATTTATTTCATCATCCCCTTCAGCAACTACCCCCCTTTGTCTGCTTCAGAGCCAACGCCTGGGGTTCCAGCATATCCAGGTAGAAGCACGGTGACTCGTGGAAAACACTTAAAGGGACATTTAGGCCACCCTGCACCACTCTGGCATTCCTACACCTGGATACCATCCACAGTATCACTAAAAGGGGCCCTGTGCCCTTGTTGCTTCACTGCAACTGGTGTAATGAAAAATAAGTAAACATCTCTTTCCTTAAAGGGACCCCAGCGCGTCCCCGGCCTCTATTGCATTTGGCGTCACAAACAGGATAAAAACAAGATAAATTTGTGTGCCCATGGATCATAATGCCTACAGAATTGACCAAATACCTTTGAAAACGACTTTCATACATTTGTGCGCCGGCATCCAAAGCGTTAATCCGCCATTTTTACCAGTAATGGCGCATCAACTCATTGCCCAAGTAGAGCGGGAAAGGAAAGGAACGCCCCTATCAAAAGTGGGAAAGTCTAGCCCTGCCCACAGGGAGTGATATCACAGTGAAGAGAGAGAAAGTGGAGACTCCTTCTCAAAAGCTCCTCCCCCTTCACAGTTGGTGTTAGTGAGAGAGAAGGCAAGATGGCGGTGCCGAAACCTAACTGGCACGAGATGAGCTGTGGCGACGACCTACCTGAACTGCGAGAAGTGGTGGAGGAGATATGGTATCGCAGCTCGTGAGGAGACCCGAGAAGGGGTCCGCAGCATTCCCCGTGCCGGTTGGCGCGGCAGAGGTGGCAGGAGCAACCACTCAGTCGCCCAGGAAGCGAGGTACGTTTGAATGCCTCAATCCCATAGTGCCTAAGGAGGTGATGGTCCACGCTAGAAACATGTGGGAATATAAGCGGGCAATAGAGGACTGGGCCATCCGAGTATGGGATAGACCGCAGCCTCGAGATCCTATTCTGGAGTGGAGAACGGGCTCTGTCATATGGTTCTCGATCCAGCAAGGCAGTGGTTTCCTCATGGAGGATAGAACTGGCCGGGAGTTCTTTATGGGGCGGCGCTCCGTCAAACGCCACTACCTTCCTCAGGCAAGGCACAGTCTCTACCAAGGGTATAGAGTGGAATACATTCCCATGGAGTCCCTCCAGGGGCACTTTGCGACCGGAGGTGATCCTGCTGGAAAAGACACTGGTGCCCCTAAATAAGCTGGAGACGTGGCCAGAGGACCCAAATGCTGCCATGAGGATACACTGTCTGCAAGAGTCGGCAGATGGTGTGCTCCGCTTCCGAGAACGACCTCAGCCACAGCCGGAGCCGCTCATTCCAGGGTTGCCTGCACCACCAGTATCTCAAATGGGCTGTGTGTCCACATCCATCGGTTCTTTTAAACCAAAAGTGGTTTATCAACTTCCCTGGAAGATGGCCACGGCCCAGGATTCGCCACCACACGAGGAGGACTATCTTCTAGCGCCCATGTAGCCGGAGGTGCTGGATCCTTTTGGGATAACGGGAGCATCCGCTCCTGTGCGACGGAAGTTGTGGCCCAGATGAGGAGTGTGACCACCCAGTTAGTACCGTGTTCCACCAAAAGGAGGCAGTGGCGCTCCACTACACAAGCCAGAATGGATTACCAAAGGCAGGACAAACCTTTGATTAGTTTCAGCAGCAGCTCTAGAAGCGAGGAGGATTTGAGGTCCTTCCTCTACAGAGCCTTACCCTCTTCATTTAAAAGAACAAGGACTTATGGGAGCCACTTCGTGGACTGGACCTGAAGGGTGAGGAAATGTTGGCGTTTTATTTGTTTTCATGTTCTTGTTTGCCTTCATGCTAGTAAGGATTCCCCCCAGCTACCAAAAATGTCACCAAGTTGCGCACATTTGCCCCAAAATCCCTTTTTTCCCCCTTTTTAGGTTATTTGGGAGCCCCCTTTTACCAAAAAGGTTCTCATTACCTGTGCTGCTATTCTTATACCCATGTGGATTACAAATGACTTTGCTATCTCATGTGGATTACAAATATTATCTTATTTGGATTACAAATAATGACATTACTTTATTTTCTCTGGATTACAAACGACTCTTTTGCACTTTTGTTCCCGTTCGGTGCACTTTACCTACAAGCATTGAAGAAATTGACTCAAATGCGATTTTATTGCAATGTGATTTTATTCCACCATTTAAATGCCTTATCTATTTTGCACTGTGATTTGCACTAATCTTTTTGTTTCAGTAATGTTTTAAGTATTTTGACAATTGTCTGGACTATCTTATACATGTACAACAATGTGATTATTTGCACTTTTTGTATGGACTTTGGACTTTATACCATTAGCCAGCTAGTCAGCACCTTACTTCATTTCTTACATGGACTGCCTCTGAGGACGTTCGGTACGTCACAAGCAAGTCTTACATCGTTATTGCTCATATGGACTGCCTCTGAGGACATTAAATACTAATGGTTCTTACTTTGCCTCTGTTAGCTAGCTAGGTATTGTACCGTATTGTATTGCTACACAGGGGGCACCAAGTGGTGAATTACAAGCAGATCGTCAAGGGTAACTCGCTACTATCATGTGTCCAGAGAGATTGGAGAGCACCGCCTCATCCTCCTAGTGTATATGTTTTAAGGCCTTGTGCTTGGCCAAGGTTATGTATTTTTAGGTCTTGTGTGTCGCCAAGCCAAGAAATATGTGTGTAGCTACCTGGTCAGTCATCAAGGTGACGAAGCGTAAAGCATAACTAAGCCTTGGTGCTAGTAAGGGAATACAGGATGAAGCCACCCTTCTGTTTGCGGGCCTATCATGACATGTGGAGGGATTAGAGTATATGACACCCCCACGCTCCATATACGACTATGGCCACGTCGTGGAGAATTGAGCGCTTAGTGCAGTATATTTAATTGGTTGGTTCACTGTGAGAGGGAAAACCGTGGATATACACCCTACTCAGGCAAAAACCCATACGTAGCCATCTTATATGTCAGTCTATGTACAGGGAGTGCAGAATTATTAGGCAAGTTGTAATTTGAGGATTAATTTTATTATTGAACAACAACCATGTTCTCAATGAACCCAAAAAACTCATTAATATCAAAGCTGAATATTTTTGGAAGTAGTTTTTAGTTTGTTTTTAGTTTTAGCTATTTTAGGGGGATATCTGTGTGTGCAGGTGACTATTACTGTGCATAATTATTAGGCAACTTAACAAAAAACAAATATATACCCATTTCAATTATTTATTTTTACCAGTGAAACCAATATAACATCTCAACATTCACAAATATACATTTCTGACATTCAAAAACAAAACAAAAACAAATCAGTGACCAATATAGCCACCTTTCTTTGCAAGGACACTCAAAAGCCGGCCATCCATGGATTCTGTCAGTGTTTTGATCTGTTCACCATCAACATTGCGTGCAGCAGCAACCACAGCCTCCCAGACACTGTTCAGAGATGTGTACTGTTTTCCCTCCTTTAAATCTCACATTTGATGATGGACCACAGGTTCTCAATGGGGTTCAGATCAGGTGAACAAGGAGGCCATGTCATTAGATTTTCTTCTTTTATACCCTTTCTTGCCAGCCACGCTGTGGAGTACTTGGACGCGTGTGATGGAGCATTGTCCTACATGAAAATCATGTTTTTCTTGAAGGATGCAGACTTCTTCCTGTACCACTGCTTGAAGAAGGTGTCTTCCAGAAACTGGCAGTAGGACTGGGAGTTGAGCTTGACTCCATCCTCAACCCGAAAAGGCCCCACAAGCTCATCTTTGATGATACCAGCCCAAACCAGTACTCCACCTCCACCTTGCTGGCGTCTGAGTCGGACTGGAGCTCTCTGCCCTTTACCAATCCAGCCACGGGCCCATCCATCTGGCCCATCATGACTCACTCTCATTTCATCAGTCCATAAAACCTTAGAAAAATCAGTCTTGAGATATTTCTTGGCCCAGTCTTGACGTTTCAGCTTGTGTGTCTTGTTCAGTGGTGGTCGTCTTTCAGCCTTTCTTACCTTGGCCATGTCTCTGAGTATTGCACACCTTGTGCTTTTGGGCACTCCAGTGATGTTGCAGCTCTGAAATATGGCCAAACTGGTGGCAAGTGGCATCTTGGCAGCTGCACGCTTGACTTTTCTCAGTTCATGGGCAGTTATTTTGTGCCTTGGTTTTTCCACACGCTTCTTGCGACCCTGTTGACTATTTTGAATGAAACGCTTGATTGTTCGATGATCACGCTTCAGAAGCTTTTCAATTTTAAGAGTGCTGCATCCCTCTGCAAGATATCTCACTATTTTTGACTTTTCTGAGCCTGTCAAGTCCTTCTTTTGACCCATTTTGCCAAAGGAAAGGAAGTTGCCTAATAATTATGCACACCTAATATAGGGTGTTGATGTCATTAGACCACACCCCTTCTCATTACAGAGATGCACATCACCTAATATGCTTAATTGGTAGTAGGCTTTCGAGCCTATACAGCTTGGAGTAAGACAACATGCATAAAGAGGATGATGTGGTCAAAATACTCATTTGCCTAATAATTCTGCACGCAGTGTATGTATTCTCATGCAGCACTTAAAATTTTCCCTGGGAACCTTAGAGCACATATATATATATATATATATATATATATACACACCCTAAGCACAAGCCAAGGGCGGCTTGACTTTTAAGTAAGTAAGGGTGTATGTATGCATTACCACTTCTGCACCCTGCTACTGTCTCTTATGGTTAACCTAATGTCATCTATTTATTTATTTCCAGGTTCTATACACTGTGCATTTATTATAATGTTATGTAACTGTTCACATGTAATGTGCCTGGTTCACCAGTAGGTGTCAGCAAGCATGGCAGAGCTACATTTACAGAGAATGGAGCTTTCTATTCCATTCTAACACCACCACAACCCCCTGTGGTGTGGTGGGCGTGTTCCACTTGCTGCAGGAAGGGTGGAGTTCTAGTTAGGAGAGAGTCTAGCTTACCCCCTGTTATGGGAAGGCAGCAGGGGCATGTCCCTGTTGGACGAGCTCTGTCCAGCCCAGCTGGAGCACCTTTAGCTCCGGTGGACGTGAAGGCAGAAGCTTGAAGCCTCAGAAACCAGGAGTAAAGTTTTTCCTGGACAAATCTAGAGACAGACCAGATTACAGAGCAAAGTACAGCATAAAGAAGAAGCTGAGTTCTATAGCCAGCCTGTTAGCACAGCAGAGCCAGAGAGCAACAGACATAGCAGAGAGGAGTTTGCCTGCCACAGTTAATGCCAAAGCCTGCTGGAAACCAAGACAAAGCCCGTTTGGAGGAATGTTTATGCAAAGTAAAGCTGTTATCAACTTTGTCACAAGGTCTGGACTCAATTTATTTCATCATCCCCTTCATCAACTATCCCCCTTGGTCTGCTTCAGAGCCAACACCTAGGGTTACAGCGTATCCATGTAGGAGCACCGTGACACTTGCACAACACTTAAAGGGACATTTAGGCCACCCTACACCACTCTGGCATTCCTACACCTGGGTACCATCCACAGTATCACTAAAAGGGGCCCTGTGCCCTTGTTGCTTCACTGCAACTGGCTTAATGAAAAACAAGAAAACATCTCTTTCCTTAAAGGGACCCCAGCGTGTTCCCCGGCCTCTGTTGCATATCCTGCCCCTTTTTCACAAAGAAACAAGCTATTGCCACATTTGATCTGTTAGCCCAGCGGTTCTTGCCGACGCTGCTGCCCCTACCCGCGAGCACGGGACCCGGGCTCCCTCTTTCCCTCCTGCTGCCATGCGCCGTGCTGACAAGCGCGGGCAGCAGGTAGCTTAAATGTTGTATCTGTGCTCCGTGCTAGAGCTTACTTCCTGCTTGAGTCCTGTACTGCTTCTTAGGGCTTGCATGGGCGTGTCTCTCCTCCCTTGTGAGGCAGCACGTACACGCCCTCTGTCTCCCCAGCCTATGGCTGGATTGCAGGAAGTATTTAAAGGTGCCTCCTGCCCCACGAATGCGCCTGAGCAACTCTTGGTCACTTAGCTTGTCTAGTTCCTAGTGTGAAGGTATTTTTGGAGTTTCTGCTTTTCTGTGTACCGGACCCTGCTTGTGGGTTTATCAGATTTTGCTTGTTTGCCGTCTGCTTCTGACCTTGGATTTCGTTTACGGACTTGCTTGATCGCTACCTGCCCTGACTTTGGACTTCCTGACCATGTACTTTCCCTGTGTGCTTGCACCAGTATTGCTGACAACCTGGTCAGCTTCCACTGACTTAGGGACTGCTCTGGAGTGGCACCTGGCAAATACCCTAACAGCCCAAACCTATTCTCACCATCAGAGGCTCTAGTGAAGACCAGGTAGTTGCTTAGTCATGCCCCTCCATAATATAGCCAGTCAGTGGCGCAGTGTGTCCACACCCGTTTGCATAACATGATTCATAAATCAGTCTAGAATCAAATGGAGCCAACCAAATTGTTCCAAGTGTTAAGACAAAATTTAGGTGCCATCCCATTAGTATATGTGGGCCAAGGTGTCTACAAGGGTGCTGACACATGTTGAAGCTTTTTAATGTAGTTTTTTAAGCCAAAATCTAGGGGATCATAGAACTAGAGAAAGTATTACGGACAGATTTGACCTTGAAAAAACTGAACACGTGGCCATAACCTAACAAGCATTTAAAGGGCTTCTGTCACCCCACTAAACTGTTTTTTTTTTTTTTGTTACTTATAATCCCTATACTGCGATTTATGCATACATACTGTAATTAATTATTTTGGTTCAGCAGATTCTGTAAAAACGTACTTTTAAAATATTCAAATTACCTTGCTACCAGCAAGTAGGGTGGCTACTTGCTGGTAGCAGCCGCATCCTCCTATCCTAAAGACGCCCCCTCCGCATGTTGATTGACAGGGCCAGCGGACGGGATCTTTCTCTGCTGGCCCTGTTTGCATTCAAAATCTGGCGCCTGCGCCGTACCTGTCTTCAGTCGGCGCAGGCACACTGAGAGGAGGACGCTCGCTCGGCCGCTCCTTCCTCAATGCGCCTGCGCCGGGTGTAGATGTGACGTCATCGGCGCAGGCGCATTGAGGATGGAGCGGCCGAAGGAGCGTCCGCCTCTCAGTGCGCCTGCGCCGACTGAATACCGTTACGGCGCGAGATATTGATAGCAGACAGGACCAGCCAGAGGACGATCCCGTCCACTGGCCCTGTCAATCAACATGCGAGGGGGCGTCTTTAGGATAGGAGGATGCGGCTGCTACCAGCAAGTAGCCGCCCTACTTGCTGGTAGCAAGGTAATTTGCATATTTTAAAAGTACGTTTTTAACAGAATCTGCTGAACCAAAATGATTAATTACAGTATGCATGCATAAATCGCAGTATAGGGATTATAAGTAACCAACAAAAAAAAAAAAACAGTTTAGTGGGGTGACAGAAGCCCTTTAAACAACTGAAAAGATTATGTAAATGAAAGAATCATTATAAAGATATATATTGCAGTTTGGCAGTGGTCCCCTCTAATACTCTGGGATAATGCCCAAATGTGCAAACATACTCTATTTATATCTGTAAAGAATAAATCAAGGCAACTGGACTTACTGTAGATTTCTTGAAAACGTTTCACTCGTTCTTCCAATGAGCTTTCTCAATTCTGAGAATTCCCAGAGAATTCTTATACAGTCACTCAGAATTGAGAAAGCTCGTTGGAAGAACGAGTGAAACGTTTTAAAGAAATCTACAGTAAGTCCAGTTGCCTTGATTTATTCTTTACAGATATACCATGACCTGGATAAATGAGAACCTTCACAGACATACTCTATTTATAGCTTTTTTTTGCTGAAATGATAGGTTTTCTCCATTGTGCTTGGGAAAACTTACTATTAATTTGTTAAAGGTCAGTTATAGATTGGCTAGGCTCATTATGGTCAGGTACTATGGCGTAAATTTATTAAGATCAGCACTTTGTGAAGTGCCCCAGAGGATCACTGCAAGTATTAGTGTAATGCTAAAGAGTTAAATGTTGTGATTTGCTGTTAAAGCACTTATTCCATTATGCACTGTGTATTCCACATAGTTATGGAGACAGAGCTCGTTAAGAGCTCATTTGCATCCCTTCCCTCCCAGAACTCCAGAGGAGCATGTATGGCCTATAAGTCTCCTCACACTGATTAAGGTGCTCTCTCCCTAAGGAGAGTTAGTTCCCCCCTGTTCCACATAGTTATGTATGGGCAACACACAGTTAAGAGGCAGCTTTTAGGGCAGTTGCCTGGGTGATGAGCTAGTCCTTTCCCCTGGTTAGTAAGTATGTAGAGAAAGGAGGTATAGTGTGTCTGAGCATGTCTGTAGTGTGTCTGAGCGTGAGTAGTGTGTCTGTGCTCCTGTACGCTAGGCCTAGTCTAAGGAACATTAATCCTTGAGACTGAAAGCTGCCAGGAAAATCAACTGAACTTAGAGAATACTGCTAAGAGTTAAAGCATGAAATCCATACAGGTTGTAGATAATCAAGATAATGCCTGTTACAGACAGTAAGGTACTGTACGTTTCTGGCACTAAAGCTTTGCTGTTTGTATAGAGAGTTAATCGCCTCCTGCACCCAACACACTGGACTGGATATCCAGATCTAAGACCTCCACCAGATTGGGAATTGCAGAAAGAGCTGATGAGAGTTGATTTTTTCATGTCTGTTGTTGCTTGAGAAAATTGCAAAGGGTATCTAGAGAGGCTCAGGAAGGATTACTGCCATAATTACCATTACCAGGGGCGTAGCAATAGGGGGTGCAGAGGTAGCAGTCGCTACCAGGCCCAGGAGCCTGAGGTGGCCCAAAGACCCTTGTGCCTCATAAAAAGATACCAGTATTATAGAAAGTGCATGCTGGTCAAGTTTAACCTCTGGCTGGAGGGAAGGGGTTAGGTCAAGAAATTGCCATGGGGGGGGGAGCTGCCCCGGGAAGGATGAAGGCTATGTGCTTCCCTGCCCCTGGCCACAAAGCATTCAGGGCCCATGAGCCTTTAGCTACGCCCCTGACCATTACCCATACATAATTATTGGGAAAAGCCTACTATGTAAAATAGCCCAGAACTCTGCCTATTGCTGCTATGTGTAGAATTGACTCCACCATCTATTCATCCGCTCTTACATCTGCCCTCCTGCCTTGCACCTATCTACTTATTATTAAGGGTACCCCATCCAACACCAGGCGAGAGCCCCTAAGAGTCCAAAGAGCATTAGAGTTAGGACTACTACTATCAGTGCCACAATTACCATTCCATTCCTCCCAGCTCTCCCCCTGCAGCAGGGCCGGTTTTAGACAAAGTGTGGCCCTGGGCAAAATTTTAAGTGGGGCCCCAAAAGAAATATTGCACAAACAACACATTCACACATAGCCTGCCTGCACTGATTGCAGATTACACATGGTTTTTCCACACAGATTCTCGGGCAGAGAAATACAGTACCAGCAAGGTGTATGAGATTATCTTTAGGATAGGTCATCAATATCAGATCGTATGGCGTCCTTCTCCCGGGACACCTGACGATCAACTGTTGGGAGGCCAGTGATGTCACTGTATATCAGTCACATGGCCTAGTTGCAGTTCAGTCCCATTCAAGTGAAAAGAGATGAGCTGCAATGCCAAGCATCGCTGCTGTCTAATGTACTGCGCTGTGCTTGGTAAACTATAAAGAGACCGCAGTGCTCACCGGAGCTCTTGTGAGCGCAGTGGCCTCTTCAAACAGCTGATCAGCAGGGGTGTCAGGAGTCGGATCCCCACTGA
The DNA here is from genome assembly GCF_905171765.1 of Bufo bufo. Taxonomy (NCBI): domain Eukaryota; kingdom Metazoa; phylum Chordata; class Amphibia; order Anura; family Bufonidae; genus Bufo; species Bufo bufo. The sequence continues at coordinate 352,525,769 of NC_053394.1, forward strand.
TCTGATACTGATGACCTATCCTGAGGATAGACAATCCATATCAAATTCCCAGGTAAACCTTTTTACTGAAAAAAAACAAGAAGCAGGTTGGAAAGACAAACAATCATAGCCTTTAAAGTGAAACTCTCCTTTAAAAACACTTTCTACATGTCATAGTGACCACATATCTCTTATATCCAGGGACATCTCCTGTCATGTGGGTAGACCTTCTCTTTCCTCTTCTCCTCCGTTTGACCAAGACCGCCATGACAAATTCTTTCAGCCACATCTCGTCTCTACAGAGTTAGGCCCCTTTCACACGGGCGAGATTTCCGCGCGGATGCGATGCGTGAGGTGAACGCATTGCACCCGCACTGAATCTGGACCCATTCATTTCTATGGGGCTGTGCACATGAGCGGTGATTTTCACGCATCACTTGTGCGTTGCGCGAAAATCGCAACATGCTCCTCTTTGTGCAATTTTCACGTAACGCAGGCCTCATAGAAATGAATGGGGTTGCGTGAAAATCGCAAGCATCCGCAAGCAAGTGCGGATGCGGTGAGATTTTCACGCACGGTTGCTAGGTGACGATCGGGATGGGGACCCGATCATTATTATTTTCCCTTAGACAATGGTTATAAGGGAAAATAATAGCATTCTGAATACAGAATGCATAGTACAATAGGGCTGGAGGGGTTAAAAAAAAAATAAAAAAAATTTAACTCACCTTAATCCACTTGTTCGCGCAGCCGGCATCTCTCCTGTCTTCTTTTGTGAGGAATAGGACCTTTGATGACGTCACTACGTTCATCACATGGTCCGTCACATGATCCATCATGATCCAGGGTTCTCTCAACTCGGGCCTAGTTGTGACAACCTCCTTCCACCCACACCCCACCGACTTTTTGGAAAAATTGGGACTTGCGTCCAAAATTTGCATATTTTCTATGCCAGAAAACAAGTGTATCAGCTTGATAAATCTCCTCCCATGGTTTCTCACTATAGTGTCATCTTAAATTTCTAAGTATTTCAGGATTTAAAATTAACCTGTTCTTAGTGCTGTTGTGTCTCTCCAGCAGGAATGCATTGCAGACCTATTGATCATAGAGGTCTCAAGGGTCAAACTCCCACATTGGATAAACCACCAAATTATAACCTAGAAAAACCCTTTGATTACCCTATCTTTTTTTTTCTTCTCTGTTTCTATGTATATGCAGTGTATTGTCCAAAAAAATTAATCAGATTCCCACCAGAAAATATGTAGCCTACACTAACAGATATGCATATTGTATGGGCTGTTCTTCCTTGTATTGAGAAAGAAGATGATTAGGAAAAGGTTTACAAGAAAGAAAATATGACATGAGTCATGCGAACAAGGAAGACAACGAGCAATATTAACAAAATGAAATCACACTCGGAGTAGCTGTGCTAAGGCTACTTTCACACTTGCATTTTTAATTCCGGTATTCAGATCCAGCAGAGGATCACAATAAGGGAATAAAACGGATCTGTTTTTATTTTGCACATCAGGATGCATCCGTTCCGTTAGGATTCGGTTGTGTGAAATCAAAACCGAAAACACACATACATTGGCTCCTGAAAAACGGATCCGTCACCATTGACTTACATTGTTTTCAGTGACAGATCCGTTTTTTGTTTTTTTTCAGTTTTTATGACTGGACACAAAACCGCAGCTTACAGCAGTTTTGTGTCCAATCACAAAATGGAATGCTGACGGAACGGAAGACATCCTGAACTGATCTTCAGGACTAAGCGGAACGTTTTTTTCCGGTATTGAGATCCTCTGCCTGACCTCAATACCGGAAAACAACGGCACAAGTGTGAAAATAGCCTAACATTAGCCCTCAAAGACTTTCATGTACACATTTTTGCTATTCTGGGTTCAGATACAAGGGAAGAAAGTCATAACTTCTAGGCTCCAATGCCAAAATCTGGAACAGGGCCCCTACCTGGGGTATTTATAATACTGGTGGTTTCATTGGTGGCAGAGGAATCTGCTCATGAGCCCAATGCAAAATCTGTAGGGTCACCACCTACCATATACATTTATAACACTGGTATCTTCTTATGTGACAAAACGATCTTTGGGCCTTTTCAGGCATCAAGGTCCGAAGCCACTGTTACACCCCTGCATAAGGGAAGAAAAGTGAAGAAAACATGTTTAGAAAGGAAACAGTTGCACGTCACCCACATTGCATTTTGATCCACTGACAAACCTTAAAAAAAGGGAGACAACAGAACTGCTACAAGGCCCAGGGGGGAGGGGGGCTCAAGCGAACGCCATGTAACTGCCACTAGGGTGAGCTCAATACAAAGAGATAATTTCAGCTTCCATTCCAGGAAATGGTAATTGTATAAACTCCTGTGCACTGAGATTTCCCTAGTGGTGGCTTCGGCCAGCCAGCTTTGTAATAGTTGGGAAGCAGGAGATTTATCAATGTATTTTTACCATTGACTGGTATAAATACGTTGAGAAATATGGTGTTAAAAAGGAGCGTAATATATTTATGAAGCACCTACTCCACTTTTGCTAATATAGAAGCTTGATAAAGTGGGTGAAGTGGAGAATGACTTTTTTATTACAATTTTTGTAAATAAAAAAAATTTCCCATAAAAAAAAAGAATAAAAATTTGTCAGAAATCTGGGGAATTTCGTATTGGGAAACTGGATGAGGCTTGAGGCCAATACTAAGACTTGCTATGGGATCCTATGAGGTCTGTATTTTCAACAGAGATTTACTAGAATTTAGGCTTTATGCTTGGAATTACTTCTCCTGATAAAATATACTGGATCTGGGACAGTTGGGAGCTTGAATAATGTGACCTGCGGCTGGTGGGTCCGGTCCTGGTGCCTGGTATTATAAGTCAGTCCCTTTCACTTAGATTACCGGGGTCTCTCTCATCATACAGCTGACCAACAGGAGTGCTGAGACTTAAACCTCCGCCAATACACAATTGATAGACAATAGCTATGACTCTGGAGAGAAGTCACCATATAAATGTTTTACATTCTTCCAGGGATAAAAGTGTTCAGTGTATTTATCCTTCGTGTATTATTAACTACATGTACTGTAGGTAAGTGTCTGTGTGGATTGTCTTGGTGCTTACACAGAAGCTATGTATCCACAGTGCTTGTATACTGTAAAGAACATATTTAATATTTAACTGTAGTGATGGACGAACATCAGCCGGGACGTTTCGCAAACGCGTTATTAAATGTTCGCGAACCGCGTGTTCGCGGCGGGCCCCATTCACTTTAATGGTAGGCGAACCTGAAAAACCTTCAGGTCATATTTGCAACCACCAAATACTTACTAGAAGTGCACAAATAGTCCCACAACATGGACAGTGACATACAAGAGGGGGATCCATGGCAAAAATTCCCACAAAAAATATGTATTTTAATCAGGGGCCATTTTTATGCGTCTTAAAGGGAAATTCTCAAAAATTTGCCCTGCTGGAGCCTAGAAATTTTTTATTTTAGGCCACAGGAGTACGGGCCCCAAAAATTATGCATTCACCTGACAGAAAAGAACAAGTGATTATGTGGCTGGAGGTATATTAGGCGGTCAGTGGATAACAATTTTACTGTAGGCCAGTACAGGCCCCAAAAATTAGGCACTCACCTGACAGAAAAGAACAAGTGATTATGTGGCTGGAGGTATATTAGGCGGTCAGTGGATAACAATTTTACTGCAGGTCAGTGGAGTACAGGCCCCAAACATTAGGCACTCACCGGACAGAAAAGAACAAGTGATTGTGTGGCTGGAGGTATATTAGGTGGTCAGTGGATAACAATTTTACTGCAGGCTAATGGAGTACAGGCCCCAAAAATTATGCATTCACTAGACAGAAAAGAACAAGTGATTATGTGGCTGGAGGTAAATTTGACGGTCAGTGGATAACAATTTTACTGCAAGCCGTGGACTACAGGCCCCAAACATTAGGCATTCACCGGACAGAAAAGAACAAGTGATTATGTGGCTGGAGGTATATTAGGCGGTCAGTGGATAACAATATTCCTGCAGGCCAGTGGAGTACAGGCCCCAAACATTATGCATTCACCTGATAGAAAAGAACAAGTGAATATGTGGCTGGAGGTATATTAGACGGTCAGTGGATAACAATTTTACTGTAGGCCACTGGAGTACAGGCCCCAAACATTAGGCATTCACCTGACAGAAAAGAACTTGTGATGATGTGGCTGGAGGTACAATAGGCGTTCACTGGATAAAATTTTTACTGTAGGCCACTGGAGTAGAGGCCCCAAAAATTAGGCATTCACCTGACGGAAAAGGCCTTTTATGCTGCTGTATATACATAAGACAAGGACCATTCTTTGTTCTGGGTTGTGGCAGATATGTGTGGGTTGGCATGAGGAAATTCAATTACACGTGGTCATCACAGGTGTTGAATTCCTCCGAGATCCATGCCTCGTTCATTTTTAGAAATGTGAGGTAGTCCACACTGTCGTGAGCTAGGCGAGTGCGCTTATCGGTCATGATTACCCCTGCTGCGCTGAACGTCCTTTCGGACAGGACACTCGATGAGGGGCAAGCCAGGAGTTCCATGGAAAATTGTGCCAGCTCTGGCCACAGATCAAGCCTGCACACCCAGTAGTCTAGGGGTTCCTCGCTTCTTAGAGCGTCCACATCGGCCGTTAAACCGATGTAGTTGGACACCTGTCAGTCTAGACGTTCCCTGAGGCTGGATCCAGAGGGCGGCTCTCGATGGGTTGGTTGCAAGAATGATCTCATATCCGAAGTGACCAACACATCTTCAAACCGCCCTCTTCTTGCAGGCGCGGTAGGATTGGTACCCAAACCTGTTTCGCTGTGGGTGGAAATTCCTCTGCCAGCGCCCGCAATAGCAAAATGCAGCATCTCTCGCAGCAAGGCCTGGAAATGCTGCATTCTGCCAACCCTCTGTGATGCTGGTAACATGTCCGCCATTTTGTGTTTGTACCAAGGGTCTAAGTACGTTGCCACCCAGCACTGGTCTTTGCCCTTTATGCTTTATATACGGGGGTCTCTCTTCAAACACTGGAGCATTAAGGCCCCCATTTGCACTAAATTGGAAGCGGTGGAGCGCCCTGGTTCCTGCTCATGTAGTCCTCGGTCTCCTCCCCCCAGCCACGGACAACACCAGGGATTCCCGAAAAGTTTAAAGTCCCCCTCAAAGCCTGCTCTTCTTGCTCCTCCTCCACCCAGGAACCATCCTCCTCTGACTCCTCTTCAAACTCCTGCTGACTTGTCTCAGATTGAGTAGCCCCCCCATGGTATTCATTCAGCATTGCAACTTCCTCATCTTCCGAGCTGCTCCTCGACGGCTTGATCAACGACACGACGCAATGCACGCTTCAGAAAGAAGGCGTAAGGTATGATGTCACTGGCTGTGACTGATCAGTTTGGTGATTTCATCAAATGGCCGCAGAAGTCTGCATGTGTCGCGCATGAGCAGCCACTGGCTCGGCGAAAAGAAACCAAGCTCCCCAGAACCTGTCCTGCTTCATAGTTTGTACAGGTAGTCGTTAACGGCACGTTGCTGCTGGAGTAGCCTATCAAGCATATACAAGGTGGAGTTCTAGCGTGTCGGGCTATTACAAATCAGACGTCTGACGGGCAGGTGGTGTCGCTGCTGAACGTCAGCAAGGCGAGCCATGCCCGTGTAAGATCTTCTAAAATGACCAGAGATTTTCCTGGCCTTCCGAAAGATGTCCTGGACCCCTGGGTATTTGGCAACGAATCGCTGCACGACTAAGTTCAGGATGTGTGATATGCACGGCAAGTGTGTAATTTTGCCCTGTTTCAGCGCTCTCAGCAGATTGGCACCGTTGTCACACACCACTTTACCAACTGTCAAATTGAGAGGGGTTAGCCACTGATCAGCCTGTGACTGTAGAGCTGAAAGCAGTGCAGGATCGGTGTGGCTCTTGGCTTCCAGGCACAACAGCCGCAGCACAGCATGGCAACGTCTCATCTGGCATGTCGAATAGGTTCTGAGGAACTTGGGGGGTGCAGCGGAAGAGGCAGTAGCAGTGGAAAAGGAGGAATCAGCCGAGGAGGAGACGGAGGATGGAGTAGTAGAAGAAGAGGCAGGCCTGCATGTAATCCTTGGCGGTAACATCAAATCCACATGGTTGCCACGGGTTACATGCTTGACGGCCGTCAGAAGGTTCACCCAGTGGGCAGTAAAAGTTATGTACCTACCCTCCCAGTGTTTGCTAGACCACGTGTCTGTGGTCAGATGTATCTTGGCACCGACACTATGTGCCAGAGATATATTCAATTGCCGCTGAACGCGGCCATATAGCTCTGGTATGCCCTTCTGGAGAAATATTTCCTTCCGGGGACCTTCCATTGTGGTGTGCCAATGGCCACAGATTTTCTAAAGGCCGTTGGGCAAGAGGGTTAGCCAGCGTCATCAACTTTTTCCACTCAAACATTTGGGCCACGGAAGCCTGCCTTCTGCCAGATGAACGTGATGACGGCATGGTGGAAGGTGGAGTGGAGGACAAATGGGAGGATAGAGGAGAAGGAGAAGAGGCAGGACGTGGAGCAGCGGGAGTGTGGCTTTGTGGGTTCTGACGGCGTTGCTCCCACTGGACTCGGTGATAGGAGGCCAGGTGCCTTCTTAAGGTGGTCGTCCCTAGATGAGTGTTGGGCTTACCGTGACTTATGCGTTGACAGCACAGGCTGCAGATTGCAATACTATTGTCAGCAGCTTGTTAAAAAAAAGCCCACACTGCGGAGCCATGTGCCGTCGTCCTGGAAGTGCAAGATGTGATCGTGCATGCTGGATGGCTCGCTCCAGATACATTTGCAGTCTGCTTTTTTGCCTCCTGTGCACTGCGAGTTCTGCCTGCTTCTCCTCCTTCTCCTCCCTATCTGCTGCTTTGTCTCTCCCACTGAACTCCCCTCCTCTTCCGCTCTTGTGGGCGCCCACGTGACGTCCATCTACACGTCATCATCGTCAGCTTCACTACCACTGACATTAGAGATCTCGGAGTAGGCAGCAACAGCGGGGACCACCCTCCTTGGGCTGATCTGGGTACTGTCGTCAGACCGCTGGGTGGCAGCCGTTGCTACCTCTTCTTCCTCATCCGATGACAAGAATGGCTGCGCATTGGTAATGTCTGGAAATGGATGGGAAAATAATTCCTCTGACTCGAGTGGAGGGGCTATGGTGGTGGTGGTGGTAATGTCTTTGGCGATGCACACAGCAGAGAGTGAGGAGGGTGCAGATATACAGAGGATGAGGAGGGTGAAGAAGCGGAAGGCTGAGTGAGCCACTCAACCAACTCTGGTGACGTAATCGCACGCACCTTCTCCAACTTCCCACTTAGGCTCCGGCCTGGTTCACCTGCCCGACCCCTATCACCCCTGTGGAACGGCCTGCCTCTTCCTTTGCCTGTCATTTTTTAAATAACCCTGTGCCAAAGTCCCTAGAGAAGAGCAGTATTTGTGGAAGCAGGTATATCGCAGGCCTCAATCAGTATTTTGTGGAAGTAGGTATATCAAACCCCTTAATCAGTATTTTGTGGAAGCAGGTATATCGCACCCCTCAATCAGTATTTTGTGGAAGCAGGTACATAGAACCCCTTAATCAGTATTTTGTGGAAGCAGGTATATCGCACCCCTCAATCAGTATTTTGTGGAAGCAGGTACATAGAACCCCTTAATCAGTATTTTGTGGAAGCAGGTATATCGCACCCCTCAATCAGTATTTTGTGGAAGCAGGTACATAGAACCCCTTAATCAGTATTTTGTGGAAGCAGGTATATCGCACCCCTCAATCAGTATTTTGAGGAAGCAGGTATATCGCACACCTCAATCACATTTTTTGTGGAAGCACGTATATAGAACCCCTTAATCAGTATTTTGAAGAAGCAGGTATATCCCACTACTTAATAAGTATTTTGTGGAAACAGGTATATAGAACCCCGGAATCAATATTTGGTGGAAGCAGATATATCACACCCCTCAATTAGTATTTTGTGGAAGCTGGTGTATCGCAGGCCTCAATCAATATTTGGCGGAAGCAGGAATATCACACCCCTCAATTAGTATTTTGTGGAAGCAGGTATATCGCACACCTCAATCAGTATTTTGTGGAAGTCGGTGTATCGCAGGCCTCAATCAATATTTGGTGGAAGCAGGTATATCACACCCTTTAATCAGTATTTTGTGTAAGCCGGTGTATTGCAGGCCTCAATAAATATTAGGTGGAAGCAGGTATATCGCACCTTTCAATCAGTTTTTTGTGGAAGTAGGTATATCGCACCCCTCTATCAGTATTTTGTGGAAACAGGTACATAGAACCCCTGAATCAATATTTGGTGGAAGCAGGTATATCGCACCCCTCAATCAGTATTTTGTGGAAGCCAATTTATTGCAGGCCTCAATCAATATTTGGTGGAAGCAGGTATATCGCACCCCTCAATCAGTATTTTGTGGAAACCGGTATATAGAACCCCTGAATCAATATTTGGTGGAAGCAGGTATATCGCGCCCCTCAATCAGTATTTTGTGAAAGCCGGTGTATCGCAGGCCTCAATCATTATTTGGTGGAAGCAGATGTATCGCACCCCTCAATCAGTATTTTGTGGAAGCAGGTATATTGCACCCCTCAATCAGTATTTTGTGGAAGCAGGTATATGGAACCCTTTAATCAGTATTTTGTAGAAGCAGGAATATTGCACCCCTCAATCAGTATTTTGTGGAAGCAGGTATATCAAACCCCTTAATCAGTATTTTGTGGAAGCAGGTATATCGCACCCCTCAAGCAGTTTTTTTGGGGCAACAGGTATATCACACCCGTTGCAAATAGTTGTTCCAATAACGCTTGTCCCTCTATATACCTGCGGTATCGCGGCAGAACGCACACAACTGCTGCACAATACAAATGCACTATAATATACTTTCTATGTTAGAAAGTATATTATAAAAATATCACACCCCTCAGTATATCACTCCTGTTGATAGCACACCTATACCAGTCCTTAAAAGGACTTTTGTGGCCCTATTAGCTAGCGTTTGGTGTCCCTAACAGTCTCACTACACTGGCAAAACACAGAATGTAAAATGGCTGCCAGATCGGGTTCTGTTATAGGGTGGGGGTGTGTCCATGTGCTGAAATGTCTCAATTGGCTGTCCTGTCCCACCTGATAGATTCGTCATGGGTCAAAGTTCAATATATGGCGCATGCGAACATCGCCATATGTTTGCATGTTCGGCGAGTCGCGAACCAGCAAAGTTCGCCGTGAAACGACCGCCGGGAAAACCGCAAGGCCATCTCTATTTAACAGGCTGCACCATCAACTGGCCATTCGTTCTCAGGGGCAGTCATTTAGGGTGCCGCACTTGCAGCTGTAATGTGCCAGGTGGCTCAGCATGCAGCTTTATCTGTTTTGAGCAATTTTTGGCTGCTCAGTTTTTACAGTTGATACATATGGCTCACCAATCTTTTATCATTTTAACACTTTAAAATGGGCTTTGAGGACACTTTGCTAAAATTTGGAAAACTCCTTTAAGGGGTTGTCCATCTTTGAAACACTTTTTGGTAGCCGTTACTCCTCAACGGACTGTGGAAGAAAGCATATTTACCTGCTCCCAGGAGCTCATTTCCAACACCTTCGGTCCCCTCTTGTCTACTTCTGGATTAGGCGTAAGGTCACATGTGCTGCTGTAGCCAAGGAGTCCCTCAAGTGGCGCATGACCCAGGGATTAACCAATTGGGGTGTAAATCATTACTGCAGAAAGTGATTTGCTGGAGCGGCACACGTGACCCCTGTCCACCCCAGAGGTGGACAAGCGGGGACTGAAGTGCAGTGAACCAAAGGTGTTAGAAGTAAGAGATGGGGGGCAGGTAAGTATGCTTCTTCCAAAAAATTTGGACAACCGATGTAAGTGACGACAAGAGTGTCCGAAAGCGCAATCTCATGGGTGTTTAGACAACTCTACAAAAGATGCCTCTCCTTTAAGACACTGAAGAGGAACTAACTCCATGTATGTGATGTTCAAGTGTTTACATACTTTTAACCATATATCTGTGACCACCAGGTAACTGTACCTACCTGTAAGAGCTTCACATGTCTCCGTACAGTGTATGCTTCTACCTTTTACGTTAACTTGAGACTAGAAAGAGTAAGCATTTCTATTTGTGTTGTACTGCCTACTTATTCGCAGGTCTCAGCCTGCAGCTGATGTTAAAATCAATATTTGAGGCATATACTGGGCTTACATTCCAAAAATGTATGAATAAACACAGTTTTTTTTTAAAGAGGGTGTGTGAGAGGTGCCAGTGTAATAATAACACACTAATATCAAGGGTTTCTCCGCAATCAGTAAATATGCAGAGTTATAGCCTTTAGGGATGTTTCAAATAAATTACATTACTAAGTAACTATTACAACACGATTCAACAAAAGTATCCTAATAGTAAAAAATCTTCTGCTTTTCAGTGTTTTTAGCTGTAGATGGGTCATCTATTGCAACGTAGGCATTCCCCTTAACAATGACCATACCTCTTGGGTTGGGCAAAGGATGGATAAAGTCTTAGGGCCCCTTTACATGGCCAATGGTTGGGTGGACGCGTTTGTTCCGGGCAACTGGTCCAAGTCGATTGATCTCATCTCACATGTGGACATTAAAATCATCAGCATTGGTTGTCAGCAGCACATCGCCTCTGTGTTAAAGGGGTTCTCCGGGATTTTTACACTGATGGCCTATTTTCAGAATAGGTCATCAATATGAGATCAGTGGAGGTCCGAATCCCAGCACACGGGCTAGTCAGCTCACAAGTGAGTGAGTGAGTGCCGTAGTCTCCTCGCAGCTCAGGACAGCGCCGTACTGTGTATAGTGGTTTTTGGTATCGCAGTTCAGCCCCATTCACTTGAATGGGACTGAGCTGTGTCTAGTTTAAATGACCGATGAATGTGATGTCACTGGCCTAGGAAGAGGCCTAGAGCAGCGCTAAAGGCCGCCCATTAGTGCAGGTGACATCACCGGGCTCACTGCTAGGCGGAAACCTCTGCCTAGCTTTACCAATGGAGAGCCCAATACTTCACCGAATCTCCAAAAAAAAGCCTTTGCCCTGTGCAATTTAGCACAGGGCAAAGGACAGCATCGGAGCACGAAATTCTCCGATGCTCATCTCTGAGGGTCTGACTGGGTGAAAACGGGGATACGTCTGGGTTCAGCTCTGAACCCGAACAACCCCTTTCAGTTCTGGGAAATACATTTTTACACATTCCAGTAAACACGGAGGCAAATAGATATTCCTGCCCTGTATGATGCTACATACAAGAGGACTAAACTAGTGCTGACATATAGTTATCCTAGTGGAAGATATGACCCCTCACAGCCTGGTCTAATTAACTAGTCTGCATAGTTGGGCCTCCAGGTGGCAGTGTGTGTGTCACTGGAACCTCTCAAGTAAGAGTATATATTATTATTATTATTATTAACAGTAGTAGTAGTTTTATTACCACCACATACTGCTGAGGTTTGTATATTTTATATAGATGTGAAAGAAATACTACTAGTATTGGATTCTGTATACTGCCTGATGAAGGAGCCTCTGTGCTCTGAAAGCTTGTAAACATCCTTTTTTTCCCTTATAACATGGTTATAAGGGAAAATAATAGCATTCTGAATACAGAATGCATAGTAGGTGATCAATTGAGGGTTAAAAAAAAATAAAAAAATTAACTCACCTTCTCTTGTTCGCGTAGCTCCCGGTCTATTCTTTACTTCTCAAAAGATGAACTATCGGCTAGGACCTGTGGTGACGTCAGATCACATGCTCCAATCACATGGTCCATCACCACGGTGATGTACCATGTGATTGGAGCATGTGATCTGACGTCACCAAAGGTCCTTTAGCCGATAGTTCATCTTTTGAGAAGTAAAGAATAGACCGGGAGCTACGCGAACAAGAGGAGAAGGTGAGTTAATTTTTTAATTTTTTTTTAACCCTCAATTGATCCCCTACTATGCATTCTGTATTCAGAATGCTATTATTTTCCCTTATAACCATGTTATAAGGGAAAATAATACAGTGAATAGACTGTCACCTAGCAACCATGCGTGAAAATCGCACCGCATCCGCACTTGCTTGCGGATGCTTGCGATTTTCACGCAAACCCATTCACTTCTATGGGGCCTGCGTTGCGTGAAAAACGCACAAAGAGGAGCATGCTGCGATTTTCACGCAACGCACAAGTGATGCGTGAAAATCACCGCTCGTGTGCACAGCCCCATAGAAATGAATGGGTCAGTATTTAGTGCGGGTGCAATGCGTTCACCTCCCGCATCGCATCCGCGCGGAATACTCGCTCGTGTGAAAGGGGCCTTAGGCTATTTGAACTGAAGCATCATTAATTAGGAGCAGGTGCACCATCATAAAACTTGGTCAGAGCCTTGCCTCACACAGTGCTTTTCCTTCACAGACAGGGGGCAGCACTTTGACAAATATACACTCCTTTCCTACATTGTCCCATTTGCAATGTAGGAAAGTGGGTATTACTCCGGCAGCAAAAAAGGTGAAAGCGCTTACACCACAAATTTAGAACTATTTTTACTCACTTTTTTGGAGGACTTTCTTTCCTTTCTGTGGGTGGGTAGAAGTACATAAAGCACTTATGCAATGTGCCGCCACCCAGGGCTGATCGCGTCCCAGATTTTTAGGAATGCTTAGTGGTGTGGTGCAGCCTTAAAGAGGACCTTTCACCAGAATAATACATCTAAACTAACTATACACCCATGTAGAGCGGCGCCCAGGGATTCCCCTGCACTTACTGTTATCCCCGGGCGCCGCTCCGTTCTCCTGGTATAGCCTCCGGTATCTTCATAGTTAGGCTCCACCCAGGGGAACCTCCAGGCGTCTCTTTCTCCTATGCTGTAGCGCTGGCCAATCGCAGTGCTCAGCTCATAGCCTGAGAGTTTTTTTTTTCTCTCAGGCTATGACCTGAGCGCTGCGATTGGCCAGAAATACTGCGGTCGCTAATCCTGTCTACCAGAGGTAAACCCCACAGCTGCCACCTGCTGGTGAACCAGCCATATAACATGTACATAACTGTTTCATAGCAATATTATGAATACACAGTGCAAAAGGAACTTCCTAGAAAATAGCCCCTCACTTATAGTCCCAGAGGTACGGATAGTATATAGTGCTATTGTCTAGAAAGAGATATAGCTATATGTTTCTATAAATTGACAATGAATGAATGGTGTCTGGAGTACTTCACTGTGAGATCACTACACCCTGGCACTGAAGGGAGCAGGGAAGCTATGGAGCATGTTAGTCCATCACTGAATGCAGGAGAAGGTGGACCAGAAGGAGAATCAGCAGGGGGTGCTACCAGAGAAGAAAAAATGTAATGTACATAGAAAACTGAACAATATTTTTATTGCATATACATTGCAGTAACATTTCATTTGAAATACACTATTCAATGTGGTGCAGACGTTGTCTATGGGAAATGATTTGCCCTGCAACGTGTGCAGCTTCAAGAGGTCACCACATGCTAACATAGTTGGGTGTCATATAGAGAACCAAACCTATGATCGGGACCACCTACTGCCATAGGATCAGCCGTTGTCCTTAAAAACCACCGCTCATCAGAGCTCGGTGGATACACTAAGTCATTTCTATCACTGCTCCCATAACAGTATGTGAATAGCTTGCAGAAAGAGTGACTCAAACTCATTTCACAATTTTCCAGCCAATGTCTCGCTGTTGACTTTGTACAAAGCCGAGCATAGACCACGATCACAGGAGCAATGTAGTATAGCGGTGTTTATTATTATTCTTTACCTGGAGCCCGGAAAGTCCCGACTGACTGCCTACAAATTGCATATGTATTATGTGTGATTTTTTATTTTACTTTTTCATTACACTGATTGTGTGGATACCATAGCGGGCAGGCAGACTAAACAGTAAGCAGATTGAATTATTTGGGTACAGCTCACAATTTGTGCAGTTGGGAAGAGGTCTAAACACCTTACACAGGGAGGGGAAGGGGCACCCGCAAGCCTGTCTTTGCCAGGTTATCTAAATATAGGGCTAGGGCAGTAAAACTAGACCCGGGTGCAGGGAAGCCTTGGGCCCCTTGCAGACGAGCGTGTGTGTGTGGATTAGATCCGGATGCATTGCGAATGCGCTCAGTGAAAAATGCGCAATTTCGCAAAGTCATTCAGTTTTGTCTACGATCGCGTTTAGTTGTTCAGTTTTCATAGCGCGTGTGCAATGCGACTTAATGCTTTTTCCACGCGCGTGATAAAAAACTGAATGCTTACAAACAACATCCCTTAGCAACCATCAGTGAAAAACGGATCGCATACGCACTTTCTTGCGGATGCGATGCGATTTTCACGCTGCCCCATTCACTTTTATGGGGCCAGCGTTGCGTGAAAATCGCAGAATATAGAACATGCTGCGATTTTCATGCAACGCACAAGTGATGCGTGAAAACCAACGCTCGTGTACACAGCCCCATTGAAATGAATGGCTCCGGATTCCGTGCGGGCGCTATGCGTTCGCATCACGCATTGCACCCGATCGAAAAACTGGCTCGTGTAAAAGGGGCCTTGCTCCAACTCTGGCTTATATAACCAGTTCTTAATATATTATCAATACATTGGTCCCTAAAAGGGGTATTCTGAGCAGTGGCATTTATGACACTGTGTGCTGTCTGCATCCGTAAGTCCGCTCCGCAAAAATAAATAGAACGTGTCCTATTCTTGTCCGTTTTGCTGACTAGAATGGGCATTTTCAACAGAGAGCGGGACATGAGGACCTAATGGGGTTGCCTGATTTTAAAAAAAACTATGCGTTTAGAATCAGCTCCAGATCTAAACTTGCAGGACTTTTACAGCTCTAAAAAGGAGCCTGTCCAGTTGTCTGCGCCCGATGCCTTTACTATGGAGGTGAACTTCAAGATGTTGGCTGACTTCTTATTGCCAACTAGCAGAACTATTATTCTTTATTCCCAACTCGGCAAGTGCTCCTGCTTTCCTGCATACGCGCTGCTCCACGCCATCTTGTTGGTCCTGAATGACATTCCCATTCATTTCTATGTCACTGTATCTGGCCACAATCTCCTGCACATTTGCTGTGTGTTCCCGCACCAACATATGTGCCGTACATCAGTGAAGACATTGTCCACTGCTGGCAGACTGCTGCCCAGGCGCTCATGAACAGACTGCTGCCCAGGCGCTCATTATAGCTAAATTCTTATCAGTTTGATAAGGATTTAACTTCGATGCGTGTTTATGAGCTGTCGGGATTTGATAGATAAGGGATACAGATCCAGCGATCGGCTCCCTGACAGATTCACACGACCATATAATTTTATTCGCGTCCGTTACGCATCCGTTACGCATTTTGCAGAATAGATGCGGATCCATTCATTCCTATGGGTGAATAAAATGTGCGGACAACATTCAGCATCCGTGTTTTTCCGCATTTCTCGTCCGCAAAAATATGAAGCTTGTACTACTATTGTCCGCACAGGTCGGTCCGCAGCCCCATTCAAGTCAATGGGTACAACAGTGGGACCCGCACCTGTCAGACACCTAGCAATATGCCCCCATTGTCTCAGATGAGAATACCCCTTTAACTAGGCAGATTTGCCTTCCATGAGTTTGGAATAGCTGGATGGATCACAACCCCTTAGTAAACTGCTTGTGTGGCCATGTTGTGGCCAGAGATGAAACGAAAAAATGGTGGCATACTGAACACTTTTAACAATGTGACAGAAGAAGCCGGCTTTATGGCTTGTACTAGGGATGTTTGCTTTTCGGCATGGTCACAAGAGAAAGACCATGTACAATTTGTTTGTTTTTTTCTTTTGTGCTTTTCATTTTCTCAAACCTCTATCACATTCCTGTATTACACGGCATCTTGAAACAGTAATGAAATATATTTATTGCAGATATTCTACCATGTAAGAAACTTACACTTCCAGTTGGGATGTTATAAATAAAATGGTCAGCAGAGGGCATCAGAGCACCATCTCTATAGTTGTTTCCAGTTGGTCCAGTTGGTAGCTGAGGCATGGAAAACTACTGCTGAAAGGGCTTTTTCTATAACATAGTGCATGTAATAAGCAGATCTTGTTAGGAGAACATTATATTTTATTTGACGTATACTTTAGATAAAGGTAATCTTGGTTCAGGACTTGAGTGTTAGCTTTCTCCTTGCTAACATTCTCCTACTTGTAACACAACGTAAATTGTATTCCCTGCAGGAGAGCAGAATTCTGCATTGTACTGTTTCTCTGTTATTCCTCCTAAAAATGTATGAATTAATGGACAGCTGGGTGTTACTAGTTGGGAATGGGTCCCTGCTCACCCTGATGCTGTCCAATTCCAGTTGACAGTATCAGACAGTGTAGGCAGAAGGAACAGTAACACATGTTACCCCCCCCCCCCCCCCATAAATTTCTAGGAGTATTAACAGAGGAACGTCACAATGCAGAAAAAGAAAAGATGCTCCAGAATTCTTGCTTCATGGGGAATTCAGACACATTGGTAGGTCTTCCTGTATGAGCTGTTGTATGACTGTTTCAGGCTCTGTTGGTCAGGACTAGCATTGAGCAAATCAAAGTTTGATCCGAATTTCAGGATAAATTAGATTCGCCACAAAGTAGGATTTCCTTGTGCTTCGTGGTAGCGAATCAACTTCACCTGAAATCAAAAAACAAAAAAAATCATACTGCTCCATTTGCTCGCGACGGGCCGGCCGCTGTCATCTTGCTTGAAGATCTCAGCCGAAATCCCGTGAATGGTGACATATGACGTCACCACGCCATCGTGATGATGTTATCTTGGTCCGCTCGAAATCAAGCAAGATGACAGTGGTCTCGGCCCATAGCGAGCAAATGGAGCAGTATGATTTTTTTTATCTTTTTTTTACACCGTGTTATGTATATCAGATGCCGCCATCATAAATGATCGCGGCATCTGAGGGGTACAATGACGGGGAGGAGCAAAACGCTGCTCCCTGTCATTGCAATCACTACTTACAAAGATATGTGCTTCGTGGCATAGTAATTCGTCACAAAGCAATTTTTTGGGTAAAATTAGGCGAAGACGGAGAGCCTTTAATATAACTGCCTATTCTTGTCCGCAAAGCGCGGACAAGAATAGGACAGGTTATTTTTTTTTGCGGGGCCACGGAACGGAGCAATGGATGCGGACAGCACACGGAGTGCTGTTCACAGCTTTTGCGGCCCCATTGATGTGAATGGGTCCGCATGCACTGTATTATTTTCCCTTATAACATGGTTATAAGGGAAAATAATAGCATTCCTAATACAGAATGCTTAGTAAAATGTTGATTAAGGGGTTAAAAAATAAAAAAAAATAACTCACCTTATCCACTTGATCGCGCAGCCGGCATCGCCTTCTTTTTTCTTCTTTCAGGACCTACAAAAGGACCTTTGATGACATAATCATCAAAGGTCCTTTTGCAGGTCCTGAAAGAAGAAGAAAGAAGACGATGCCAGCTGCGTGATCAAGTGGATAAGGTGAGTTGTTTTTTTTAACCCCTCAATTTTACTATGCATTCTGTATTAAGAATGCTATTATTTTGCCTTATAACCATGTTATAAGGGAAAATAATACAGTGAATTTACTTGAATGGGGTCTGGGGTTGCTGATCACTATCATCTCCTAGCAACCATGCGTGAAATCGCACCGAATCCGCATCTATGGGGCCTGCATTGCGTGAAAAACGCACAATATAGAGCATGCTGCAATTTTCACACAACGCACAGGTGATGCGTGAAAATCACCGCTCATCTGCTCAGCCCCATTGAAGTGAATAGGTCCGGATTCAGTGCGGGTGCAATGAGTTCATCTCACGCATTGCACCCGCGCGGGAAAACTCGCCCATGTGAAAGGGGCCTTAACACTTTTATTTTTCTATCAACTGAGCTCCATGAAGCCTTGTGTTTGGACGAGTTGGAGTTTCCAGTGGTACCAATTTTTTGGTACCTATACAGGTTTTTGATGTTTTTTTTATTCATTTTGAGGGAAAGATTGATGAAAAAAACAGCACTTCTGGCAATTTTCAGATTTCTTTTAATTTTCATTTTTTCACTGTGCTGTTTATATACCATAATAACTTTATTTTCTGGGTCCATACAATTGCTGCATTTTTAAAGGGTCACTAAACTGTCAAAAAACTTTTGATATGTCATAGAGAAATATCAAAAGTTTCGATCAGTGGGGGTCTGTGCGCTGAGACCCCCACCGATCTCTACATCGAGGGGACAGAAGCTTGAGCCTATTGCGATGCACGAGCCCGGCTGCATAGAATATAGGGCCGTCTCAATTCTGCCCTCTGCAGTGAGGAGAGCGCGATATGCTCTTGATTCTCTCCCCTCATTCTAGAGATCGTGGGGTCTCCATGCCTAGACCCCCACTGATCTAAACTTTTTATATGCCTCTGTAACATATCAAAATTTTTTTGAAAAGTCAGTAACCGTTTTTTGTAAAAAAAAAAATATGCTTTTGTGTTGTCGCATTGATGGTGACTAAGGAGTTAAATAACAATTCCTTGATATCATCTTATTCTTGGATTAGACCCTAGTAGCTGCGGTAGCTTTCAGATAATAAAAAACAGGGTTGTGGGGAATTCTGAATAGACTAGACTTCCTTGCAGCCCTGTTAATAGACTATAAGGTGAAGCCTAGGACAGCTTGTAGTATATTATCCGACTGTAGACTACAGACTGCCATAAAACAGCCCTAGATTTCTGATAGCTTCATATGGAAAATTGTCCTCCATCGCCTGTTATGAACTATTCTTACAATGACAGGAGATTGTATAGGAGCATCATAAATTGCCAGCATGTGGTACTCTACCTACATATCGGCTGGGAAGATTACTATGTCATTATCACAATTTTTATAATGCTTATTTAAAGGGCATCTGTCAGCTCTTGTGGGTGGTCCTCCTTTATGCACTAAGGAGGGAATTTATCATTTGCCGTCTTTTCAATGTCATTTTTAAGGGGCATCTGTCAGCAGATTTGTACCTAGGACACTGGCTGACCTGTTACATGTACACTTGGCAGCTGAAGACATCTGTGTTGGTCCCATGTTCATATGTGCCCGCATTGCTGAGAAAAATTTTGTTTTTATATGCAAATGAACACCTAGAGGCTCTGATCTCTCTGCAACTGCTGCTCCCTCTCCACTTTTATTGACAGGACCAGGCGTGATGGCGTTTTCACTGCCTGACCCTGTCAATCAAGGAGCTGTAGTTGCAGAGAGAGCAGAGCCTCTAGGTGTAACGGTAGCCTAGAGGCTCATTTGCATATATTAAAAGTTAATTTTTCTCAGCAGTGCAGCACATATGAACATGAGACCAACACAGATGCCTTCAGCTGCCAAGTGCACATGTAACGGGTCAGCCAGTTTCTTAGGTACAAATCTGCCAACAGATGCCATTTAAGACCTAAGGGCCCCTTTACACTGGGAATCAATGTTCATAGGAACACTGAATCCCAATAATTGCTGAGTGTAAAGTTGTCACCATTCACCTGACAAGTGAGCTTATTTGTCAGTGATCACATCCTTCATGCGTCACCTAAAATCACTGTTTGTCAGCAACTGCCGACAATGCAACAGCCAAGTAAAAGAGCAATTTTGCAATTTGGCAGGGCAACTGTTATACGTATGAGTGGTGTGACAAAGTGAGAGGTTTTGTCTGGGAAAACAGGTATTTTCCTCCCAGCATGTGCTGCTGGGCTGATTTACAGCCAGGTGAGGTCAAATACCGGATCGGATTTTAAGTGCCGTTCCGGGTTTAACAGCACCTGGCTGTCCTTAAATAGGCAGCTGGACTCAGAAGTGAGGTCTCTGTGTTGGGATCTGGGAGCCTTGTGTCTGGATGAAGGCTTGCTACCTGTTTGGCGTGAAAACAGGTTGGTGCTGCTATGGTTATGAACTCTTTGAGGCAGAATTGCCACGTGGTGTGAACTACCACCAACACCGCAAGGTGACTTTTTGCTTGTTTATGACTGCTTGTTTTGTCACTTGCCTAAAGTGTGAATAAAACACTGAACTGTTTGATCCAAAGAACTTGTTGTTGCCTCTATACTGCATCCGCTAATCCTGTCTACCAGAGCGAATCCCCACAGTGGTGAAATGTGAAGTGTTGGTAGGTTATCAGTTTTTAAGTGCAGCCTCAAGTAGGTTACAATAGCTGTGTAACAATGTTACTATTATATGAAAAGGCCATTGTGTAATCTCAATTGATGGCTCTCAAATACAATACATGTAGTCACAGATTGTCCTTCCATAAAAGCTACGACTCCTAAAATGTATCTGTCGATAGGAAGCTTTTAGTGGAAACAAAGAATCCAGTCCATAGTACATGCTCTACAACAGGGATCAGCAACCTCCGGCACTGTGCTGAAACTACAACTCCCAGAATCCTCCATTCATTACAAGACCAGCCGAGTAGGTGTGCATGCTGAGAGTTGTAGTTTCACAGCAGCTGGACTGCCGAAGGTTGCTGATCTCTGCTCTACACTATAAATTCCACAGACTGGATAACAATGAAGTGAATCTTCACCTTATCATCATGTACAGATTATAGGTTTATAATACTCGGGGCTGATGCACAGCTCCAAATCCACTGCATAGACATAGGGGGGATTTGTTAAAGGTGATACACCATACGGTATATAGAAAAGTCACACATTTTTGCAGAAGCCCCGGTTTGCACAAAAACGTGTCACTAATTGCCTCTTTACAACCCACTGGCTACCTGAAAGGAAAGGGGTGTTATGCAGCCTGGCAGATTTAAGAAGACGTAATCTAGATGCTGGTGTACATTTAAGTTTCTAGCATGCGGACCTGCCAAGAGGCACCAAAATGACGTGTGCCTCTTAATAACTTTGGTGTATGTCACATCAACGCAAATTAGATCAAAAATGGCATTAGAAATACCACTCATGATAAATTCCAACCATGGTTTTAAAAATACAACACTGTAGCTACCTGCAGCCACCACAAGAGGGAGCTCGGAAGCTTACTGCATACTGGTTTATTATTATTAAGGTCCCTGTATAACAGTATGCATTAAGCCCCCAATGCTCTAGTGGCAGCTGCAGGCAGACAGAACACTGTATTTTAAAACCTATGTCTATGAGGCAGATTTGGAGCCTCGCCAGGTGTTTCTCCACTTATTGAAATGAGTAGAGATTTACTGTAAGAACATAATGAAAGCTCTCAGTATTTTCAAAACTCCCATTCATTAAAATGGATAGAGAACACATCCGGCACGTCCTGATCTCCTACGTCAGCTAGGACTAAAATCTTATTTTTGGGGTTGGTCGGGGAGCAGGGGTGAAACACTGAGGTCCTCCTTGTCCACACAATTAATTTGTTAGGATTTTTTTTTAAATTCTATTTATGAAGGGATTTCATTCTATTTATAAGGGATTTTCCAGTCTATTTATATTAATGGCCTATCCTCAGGTTAAGTGACCCGTATCTGAACGGCGGGCATCTGACACCCCGCAGCCCCATCGAGCTCCTGCACCAGAATTGTACAGCTCCGTCCACTACGTAGTGGACAAAGCTGGCTACTGTAGAGTTGCTCTTCATTGGGAACAGCGCTGAATTAAAGGGGCTGTCCGGACTTTTACTATTGATGACCTATCCTCAGATCATCAATAGACCGCACGTGCTGTCTCCCTTCTCTCTTCCTGTCCACTGTCTTTGCCATAGACAGCAGCGGTGAACAGGAAGAGATAAGGGAGACGGCACATGCGCAATGCACTCGCTATCTCCTCATACAGCTGTTCGTGGGGGTGTTGGGTGTCGGACCGCCGCCAATCTGATATTGATGCCCTATCCTGAGGATAGGTCATCAATAGTAAAAGCCCGGACAACCCCTTTAACCAGTTCAATCCACTATTCACAATGGACGGAACTATATAGTTCCAGCAGCAACTTCAGGCAGCAGAGCTACTGCAGAACAACTGACTGGCGGGGATTTTAGGGTGTCGGAACCCCTACTGATTAAATATAGATGGCCTATCCTGATGGTAGGTCATCAGTATAAAAGGACCAGAAAACCACTTTAAGGGAAAGTGGTGTTACAATAAAATATTTTTGTCAAATCGATTGTGACTCAGATTTTTCAGGCTTCTGTAAGTCTAATGAAAGCTTGGTGACAATATCTTCAGGAGCCGTAAGGGTGGCCTTTGCCGATAACCATCTTTTCATAAGCAATTGACTTCAAATTTGTAGACATCTTTCCAGTGTATGGAGGGTGAGTATGGTCTTACACATACATATGCTGATGGACTTCTGTGGGGCACAAGTGCACGTTCTCCAGAAATAGTGCTACGCTCGTCACTGCGTTGTGTCTAGTACTGTAGCCCATCCTCATTCAAGTGAATGGAGATAAGCTACAATACCAGGGGCAGCCTATGGGCAAGAGTGGTTCTGTTTCTGAAGGGGGGGGGGGAAGCAGAATTGTTTTCTAATCCCAGACATCCCCTTTAATTTTCATGATATATAAATACCATATTTTTATATAAGTAGGCTAATCTAGAAATCACATTTATAGAATTGTAATTTCTGCCAAAATATTTTCTGCTTTCAGTTGTGAACTCTTCCAGCATTTAAAAATAAAACAGTCACCATTTCTGAAAGCAGCGTCGGCCAAGTTTTCGCATGAAGACATTCACATGTGTTGGCGTCACATGCCAATAGTTCAAACGTTATTAAAAATTATGTTTTATTAATATTTTATAACCCGTTCAACCTCACTGTATTCTAGGTGTCACAAGGACGACCAGTGGGCGACTACGGAAACTCAGCAGTGATGTGATCAGCCCAAGTAAGTGTCTGCTTGGTTTTTGCATTTAAAATCACAGTAGAAGCTGTAGAACAGGAGGTTCTTAGAGTTCTTGTTAGAGTGACCAAATTATAAATGTAGTCCTGCTGAAAAGCAAACGTGCCAATCAAGGGTACTTCTACTTGTGTTTTTGTCTCCTTTTATGTTCCTAAGATGGCCATGAACATCCGAAGTCGATTCACATAAAACTTTGTTCTAATACTGTACGGAGCAGGAGCTCCATACAGTATTAGAATGTATTGTCTACGATGAGCCGAAGTTATTGCTTCGCGAAGTCTTGCGAGACTTCGTGCAATAACTTCATAAATTAATTTGTACTAAAAAAACATTTCCCGAACTCGGGTTTGATGTGCTTAGGCACCAGAGGCAACTCCTGAATATGGACAAGTTAGACAAGTTATCTCTACTGAACTTTCTCTACACCTCTCTGGCCCTGTCCAGTCCAGATCCTTCTCCAGGACGAGCTTGAGTGACAGCTCCATACATGAGCTTCCTCTCCCGAGCCCTAGCTAGGCTAGACTACATTGGAATGTTCTAAACCTTCTCCCTTATGGGGAGGGGAAACAGCTCCACATGGTGGTGGATGCTACAGCCTACTAAACACCATGTGCACACTCCAGCAACTCTAGAGAATGACTCTGCACATACAGCTGAGGGGGTAATTGACTGTCCTGCAGTTATCATCTCTGATTTCCACATACTGTATGCTTAGATTGGTGAAATGTTCATGTTTTATACCATAAGAACATGTCTACTCCGGGTGAACCTGGCATGGGGCATGTTAAAAACCCAGTCAACCTAGTGCTTTTTCCCAAAAGTAGCTACGAGGTGACAGCTACACTTGCTGCCTCTGACAGCAAAACATGCTACTCTGTCTGGTTAAAAACAATAAAGGAAGCTTGAAAGACTCCTGACAAACCCATTATAAGTTAACAGGTTCCAAAAAGGATTCTGTCAAAATGGAGGCCATCGAACCAGTGTGAACATAGCTTAAAACAAAGTCCCTTACCTAAAGTTATTTAACTGGGATCTCCAGGTAATGAAAAAAATACATAAAAAAGTCTAAATAAATAAATTCAGAAATGATGTTTAATTAGCTACGTATGATCATTTTACTTAGGGGTTAATCACTGCTGCAAATTAAAATTTCTGTCCTCTCTACTGACCATCAGAAACCTGTCCTAGTTCCATTCCTATTCAGGCTGACACCAGACCTGAGCATGTTTGATGTGCCCATTCAGGATTTTGGAAATATGAACTGCGGCTGCGGCATCAGCCACTGATTGTGGAACAGTAGAAGATGATGCCACAGCGTGCACAAACATCCTGTCAGACTGACTGTGCACAATATGCATGCTCAGCTTTGGTGCCATTCAGCCTGAATAAGAATGATGTGCAGCATTACTGCAGTGCGCCAGCCCGAAGAGGAGGCATGAGTGGCGCAGAGGGTGGTGGTGGTAGTGCTCATGGGCCCTAAGGTCCTCCCCAGCACTCGTCGGCCGAGCACACAGTGGAGGGAGAGGAGCACTCCTTCCTCTCTTCGGGGCACACCCTAGTTATGGTGGTGGTTCAGGGTGCCTTTAGTGCTGGTGATGAGTTGTGGGGTGCAAGGCAGGAGATTGGGGTGAGTGGCAGAGGAGGCTATGACCAGGCTGGCTTGTCGAACAAGCAAACATAGCTTTACTGAAGAAACTCATCAGCTGATATGCTCACGTGTTGGCAAGAGTAAGTACAGCCTGTACATGTTGCAGAAAACAGCTTCCCAAGTCTGTATGTAGGATAAGTAGAAGAGGTGGAATTAAGGGCCCTCTGAGTCCCTTTCCAGATAAACAATGCAATCTTTCCAATCTGGCAAAAGGAGTGAAAATTCCCTCTCTCTTTTTATCGATAATTCTGCAATGCCCAACTGCGCGGTGCAGTCCTTTAACAGATGGCTCTTGGCTATGGAAGGATGTCTGAAGCCACTAACCCAATCCAAATTGCAGTAAAGTCTATAGCCTGACATGTGCGTTACCTCTAGTGCCTTCTTATCCACACTCTTCCTTGAAATAGCCACTCTACCTTCCATTAGATTCCGTTCTCCTCTCCCCTTCGAGGCTGGCTCTTATTACGGTCCCTTTTCCTGGCTGTTCTTGGCTCACAGGGCTGGTGTATCTGTCTGCTGCTTCTTCTCTCTCACACACACACACACACACACACACACACACACTGCACAAAGCCCCCAGATAAGAAAATAGGGTTGAACTAGCCCACACCTAGCAACCAAACCTAGGGCTGGAAAATTAACCCCTTATCCCCATATACAGCCTTTGGGAGTTACAGTGCACCATAGTGAGATGATACCACTTTAGCAGTGAACTACTGGCTCACTGCCTTATGCCCCACTCCCCCATTTATAGGTGTTGAGCAGCACAGTTACATTGTAGGACAGACTTAAATACGGATGGCTGCCATTTTCATTTACAGCCGTGATTAGTGAAAATGAGCATCAGTCATTCATAGAAGGTATTTATGAATTTCTTTATATTGACATATATTTTTTTAATTTTCTAGAAAACCCCTTTAAGATACATATACCAATCTTAGGCCTCAAGCAGACACCCATGATATAGGGCTGTACTACTTCCAAGTTGTATATGTGGTTCATACTTGTGAACTGACCCTTACTGTACCGCCATATGCTTCCAATTTAATACCGAGACGTGTATAGATGTTTCTTATTGAATTTGCCAGAAATAAGGGGCATGCTCTATCGGATGCCCTATGTACATCTCATCACTGTTACAGGAGAGGGACCTTTGGTCACCTTTTCAGAGAAAGCATGACTGATCTTCCATGTCTTATGTCTGCAATGCTTTCTTTACCTCCTGATACAGCTCACGTTTTAGGGGATGTGTAAACTGTGGATCCTTCAATTGAACATCATCACATGATATTTTTTAAACAATCTTTGTATTTTCATCAGGATCGAAAGATTGATTTTACAAGCCAGTTTCACTTCACGCTCATCATGTCCATGTCCCCATAGACCCACTTTGCCTGACCGAAGTACAATATTACTATTGATGGCTTAACGGAAAAACAGTCTATTCATGACGAAAGTTCATTTACCATTGTAAGACACTGCAAGCATGTCCATAGGAGAACTTCATTTATGGAGCCAGACCTATGGCATGTACAGTAGGGGGCTTGTGGCAGAATTTCACATTTCACGCCAATAGTGATTATACAATACAAATTGGTTCTTGTTGCAACCAGCAATGCTGCCAAATGTAGTGGTATCTGCACATTGTCTACAGCTGGGAAGACTTATGAGAGGTCTACCCTACCATGTGCCTTAAGTGACAACTTAAATATGGTTGTTGCAGTTGACATCATTGCCCTTGCCTCCATTTATTTTGGGATCCCCCCCTACTCCTAATACAGTATGTGCTACAGTAACATAGCAGCATATTTAATTAATACCATGTGAATGGCAAATGTGGTGGACGAAAGTAGGAGAGCGCCTCCCCTCCCCCTGCAGTTCTACAATATGTTGGCTACACAAATGGTAGAGCAGTCATTCAGATCAATCGTCACATGATCAGGTTCTCTGCCAACTGGACGGCAGAGTTTTCCTCGCTTGCATCCTGTTTGGCTGAAGATAATAATCATTCGCCAACAGGATCATTCAGCTGTCCAGATTTTCTGTTTCTCCTGATTAAATGGAAATTGATAGAATTGAGACGTTGCTAAGAAGGACTATGATATTGTCCAGCAAAGATTCATTTGTGCAAAAAGATGAAAGCTCCGAATCAAAATTAACAAGATTTTCCGTGAGCATATGCAGCGAGCCTCTGAGGAGTTGGTGGAGAGGATGGGAGTGATTGTGGCCCTGATGAGAGGTTGTGTCACGATGTACTTGCTCAGGCCGTCCCTCCCTGGGATTAGGAGCAGTGAAAAGGTGATGTGAAGGAATCAGGCAGACATAGGTGTACATCAAACCTCTTTCTTTGCTAAGTGCAAAGGATAACCTGTACATACAGCAATAGTAGGTACAAGGTGCAGATGATGGAAGTACGGTGGCTAGTTAGATGGCAATTGATGGCACTCCAGAGTATGCTAGCTGACGAAGTCTCTCTCTTCTGATTCCTCTTCACTACATCTATAGATTGGCACCTGTGGCTGTAGGAATCCACTATGTAATGCAGACTTTCAGGTCTGCCTGAATTGAGCTCTGGTGACGGGTGTCTTAACTCGTTGTCCCTCACCTTTCCAGTGAGGTAGAGGTAGAATGAACCTAAGAAGGGGATGGAAAGGTGCAACCAGCATAACTTGGAATTTTCTGGATGAAAGGCGAAGACCTGTATTTAACTTAAGGAAGTGAGGTGGACTAAATATGGCCAGCAATACCAAACACGCAACAGGGCTAAAGTTTTTACCCTCAAACCATGACATAGAAAAATATAACAGTAGTATTACAACCCAAACAATTTGCAGTTACCATGTCTGGGGTATTGCACATAATATTGATGGCCTATCCTCAGGAAAGGTTATTACTCTCAGATCAATGGTGGTCTGGCACCCGGCTGATCAGCTGGTTGGAAGGACCTGAAGCTTCCACACAGCATACTAAACACAGATGGGGATTAGATGGGGATGCCAAGAGTCGAATCCTCAGCGATCAGATATTGATGACCTATCCTGAGGATAGATCATCAATATTAAACTTTTGGGAAACCCCTTAAACATTAAGCCAAAACACACGCAGCTCTATAATCCTTCCCCCCATGCCAACTTGGGGGCGGGGGGGGTTAGTCATGTGACGTAATACTGGATTGGAATGAGGAACTAAATTAAGTTATTCCACAATTAATGTAAAAAATCACAATCAAACATCATATAATACATGCCAATCTCTTTTTAACATAGCTAGAACCAATCCTGCACCTCACATGGATCCAGAGCTCCCACATTCATTGCTCCAATTATTCTTTTAGATTTATTTCAAGTTGGCACCTCAGGGGGCATATCCTTTCTTCTACTGCTTTTTCCCTTTAACTGTCACTCTAAGATACAGCTGTTGGCCACTGAAGAATGGAACTGAGCATGTGCGTCCACCTTAGGGTGGGTTCACACTAGCGTTATGGAGTCCGTTATGGCTTTCCGTTATACCAGGGTTATAACGGAACATAACGGAATCCATAAGACGGAAGGGCGGATCCGTTTTGCTGCCCATAGACTTGCATTATGACGGAATGCAAAATGGACGCCTTTAAAAGGCATTCCGTTTGCTCTCCATCCTAATAGAAGTCTATGGGAATCAAAACGGATCCGTCTGGGTCCCGTTATGCAAGACGGAAAACAAAGTCCTGTCGACAGGACTTTGTTTTCCGTCTTGCATAACGGGACCCAGACGGATCCGTTATGTTTTCCCATAGACTTCTACTAGGACGGAGCAAAACGGAATGCCTCTTAAAGGCTTCCGTTTTGCATTCCATCCTATGGATTCCGTTATGTTCCGTTATAACCCTGTTATAACGGAAAGCCATAACGGACTCCATAACGCTAGTGTGAACCCACCCTTAGTAAGGTGGACAGAGAAATAAGGAAAAGAACAAACAGCAGGCAGATCTGTTCAGATACATTTTATTGACTAACTCAGAGGCAATGCTAACTTTTTAGTTGTGCCCCCTTTTAGGCCTACCCGCGTACCTGGCTCCAGGCACAAGTCAGCCAGTGTAGGGTCCGGGGTTAGGCATGCTTCCCCGATTCGTTCTCAGGTAGCCACGACCACAATTACAAAAATATCTAGATTCAAATGCTGGTTTGAAAAATGTAGATGATTATTCATAGGACAACCCCTTTAAATCATCACTATATTGACTAGTAAGAGAATTATCTATACCACCAAATGGAGGGGTACAGACAATGAAATTGGGTCTGTAAAACACACACAAAATAACTTTCTTTCATGGTTTTTGTAGCCAAGTAACATAGGAGACAGCTGCGCAGGGCAACAGCTGTCTCCTGCAAAAGGTGCAGGACGAAGAAATGGTTCATATTCTCTGTAGACCAAGCTAGAAATTCACTGCAATGTAAATGATTCCATGAGCATGTATCTCAGAGAAATACTATTTGTGGAGTTTGGACAGTGGATCCAATAATCAAGAATCCGCAGGTGAGAGTGTGATGCTGGATTAACAGACCTGCTAAATGGTTATAACTCCACCCCTGAGGTACCATGTAGTGCAGCTACCAGACTCAGAGTGGACATGCTGTTGCTGTAGCGTCCATGGATCGGTCTGATTCATAGTGCTTATAGAAGTGATGGGTCAGTGCTGAGATCAGGCCTGTATTTTGTTTTGCCTACTGTGTCCATGCTGCCCTACCAAAGTGGTTCGTATGGGGTCAGAGGTTGGGAATAATTACTAGGCCCTTATCTTCACATTATTTTGCTGCCCCTCTAGTTTTATGTATGGACGCTACGCCTGCGCTTTTTCTGTTGCTTATTCAGTACTGAAAGTAAAAAAAAAAAAAAACTCAGGACTTTTGGGGATTATTTGTCACAAATCTGGGATTATTAGTTATCAACAGAAATTTTACTAAACAGATTTCTTCCCTCATAACATTTTTTTAATTGTTACAAGGGTTTTTTGTTACTTAGATATTCTCAGGATAATTCATCAATATCATATTGGAGGGGGGTCAGCACCCAGCATTTCCACCATTCATCTATTTTGGCAGCCGACAGCCACCGGAGCTGAAAGCAGAAGATATTGACACTCGATAAGAAACTGTATCCGTAGCATGTCAATTTAGGCTAGGGTAGGCATGTTGCATGGCCAGAGGTCGCAATGTGGCACTGCCTGCATCACAACGGATGTGTAGTTTCTGGTTCTGAAGCTCAGCGCCAAGTCACTTGAATGGGAGCTGAGCTGCAGTACCTGGCACAGCCACTAAACAATATACAGCGCTGTCTTCTTCCAGTTCAGTAGACTGTATTGTTTTCCGCTACCACGAGCAGCTGATCAGTGGGGGAACCAGGGGTCGGCCTCCCCCTAATCTGATATTGATAAGTTATTTTGAGGTTAGGTCATCAATATCTAATTCCCAGAAAACCCCTGGGTTTCCAGGATTTTGAAAAAAAAATTACAAACTAAATTCAGGGAATGTGGTAAAATTCTAATAGAACATATATAAACATGGAAAATCTCATCGCTGGTCAGTGGGAATGAACTAGGAGAATCCAGCCTCCCTGCGTCCACCACCCCAACAACCCTTATCGTAATCCTAATTTCATCAGAACAAGATTGATGAGATTTACCATGCTGAGTATACGTTATTTTCGTATTTTACATTTTTTTATTTTACTTGTATGTTTTGCTTTTTTTTTTGTTAAATCCTGGACAACCCTTTAAATATGGGTTGTGTGGAGGTCAACGTTAATATCTGTGCAGCTATCCTCAGCAATGTCTGGCTCCTACAAGAAAAGGCTGATCTTCAGATCTCTTGCACTAAACACATGGCAGAAGACGATTTTTGGAAAAGGAGACAGACACTCTTCTAAATATAGATTACAGTGACTCCTATTTTAAACCGATATGGCCGCAGATCCGGGATAATTCTCTGCAGGTGTCACAACAAAGGGCGATTGCAAGACTTTTATTTTTTTCTCTCTTGCATTTGTCAGGCAGCGTCGAATGGTTTCCACCGCACTTGACCCCTGCTGCTGCAAAGTTCCTGCAGCACAATCCAAAAATAATGTGCTGCATTCGAGGGGTTAAATAGCAAGCACCCAATGTAATCCCTGCATTCTGGCCAAGGATTTAGCAATGGAACAGTATAATTGCTAACAGGTACAGCAGGATCCCTCACTGTAACAATGTATTACACATTGGCAGACTGCAGTGATTTGGGCTGGGGGTGGGGGGGGGGTGTCATGTGGATCTCCATACATGCACAAATACACGCTACACGTATGTGTGATCAGGCTTCAGAAGGAGCTAAGGCGATATTCGGATGATAGTGTGCTGGGGTTTTAAATAATTCTTGGATGATGCAGCGGTCATGGCTTTGCTGAGCTGGCGACAGGACTGAAAGAGTGAAAGAGAAGAGGGAGAGATGGGGAGGGGTGAGCGGAGCGATATTAACATTGAAAGGAATGAGGACTGGAGAGTTGGGAGAGAAACAATAAGGAGAGAAAGGGAGAAAGTTTGATGGAAAGACTGAAAAAGGGACTGCTAATAATACATTGGAAAGTAAAGTAAAAATGGAAATTAAAGGGGTTGTCAAGGGTTTTTCAAGTGATGGCCGACCCTCACTATCTGGTCAGATTGGGTCCGACAAGTCGGTATCACATTTGGTAAGGCGTGCGACGCAGAGGAAGGGAGACGGGGTGCCCTAACACAAGGGAGAGGAAGGAGTGGGGACCCCTAACTCACCTAGCACTGGCACCTGGCTACCCTGACGTCCCTAGACGGGTTGCTCACCCGTATGCTGATCACGTGCCTCGTCCCTGGCTTACCCTGAAAGAAGCCCCAGGTAGTAGGAAGGGCGGTGGGAGCACTAGTCCTCACCACTGACACCTAGGGTAACAACAGGGAGTGGAAAAACAACACAAACACCACATATAATCCCCGAAGGGATACCACAAACAGTAGGAAACAGACTGGAGAGAACCGAAGATCCAACCGCACTGGTTCCAACAGCTCCAGCAGGCTCCACAGCAACACCACCTGAGGTCAGAATAGATAACCTGGAAGGAAGGTCTATATCTGGCAACAAGGGAAGTAGGAAGAGAGAATATATAGTGGCTGGGCGTGGCAGACAAAAAACATCTGAAACCAAAACTACCGATACCTAAATAGGACAAAAAGGATCACAAACCAAACCTGGACCGGAATGCATTCCCACAACTAGGTCATAGAGCGACCCCTAGAAATCGGGCGAGTAGCCACCCGCTACGACCTTCTGACCCCAAGCACCACAGGGTCAGTGATAGGTCGTGACAGTCGGTGTAGGAACTAAACAGCGCCGTCCACTGTGTAGTGGATGGAGCTGGTTACTGCAGCATTCACTACACTGGGAGCAGCTCTGCAATAGGCAGCTCCATCCATAGCGGGTGGAGCTGTATCGTTCCACAACTGACTTCTGGCGCTTCTGCAGAACAGCTGATCAGCCAATCAGATAGCAAGTATAGGCCATTAGTGATGAGCGAAGTTCATGTTTTGATGTTCGAGGTAGCCGTTTGGGTTTTCTGGCAATTCCAATTCATAAAGGAATTGCCAGAAAACCAAAACGCCAAACTCAAACTTCAGTTTGGGTGGAAAATCCCCAGCGTATTATAGCAGCAGCAAAGTGATATTTCTCGAAGAAATTTGCAGCAGATATTGACGTGACAATTTAGGCTAGGGTTAGGCATGTTGCATGGCCAAAGATCGCAATGTGGCGCTGCCTGCATCGCAACGAATGAAGGTGAGTAGGGGTGCATTGCAAACCTCAAGTTGAGGTGTCTGCAACAGGACAGTCTCAAGGAATCCAGCAACTTGCACATCGCTATGTGACCCCATCCGCTTTCATTAGTTGCGATGCAGGCACTACTACACTGCGATCTTTGGCCGTGAGACATCGGCTAAACTCATTGTGTTGCCTTAGCTTTAAAGGGGTTATCCTATAAATAATGTAAAAAATTTAAATCATACATAATCTAGTAATGCGTAATGTGGACAATAATAGGACAGGTTCTATATTTTTTGGCGGAACAGACATACGGAGTAACTTCCGTTTTTTTATTTTTTTATAGACCCATTGAAATAAATGGTTCTGATTCTGAATGTGGTCCGCAAAAAACGGAACGGACACGGAAATAAAATACGTTTGTGTGCATGAGCCTTTAGGGTCCATTCACACGTCCGTAGTGTATTGTGGATCCGACACCGGGCCAGGACCCCCATAGAACTGCAATTGCGGACACGAATAGGACATGTTCTATTTTTTTCGGGAGCTGCGGACCGGAAGATCGGGGCCGCGCTCCGGAAATGCGGAGAGCACATAGTGTGCTCTCCGCATCCATTCCGTCCCCATAGAGAATGAATAGGTCCGCACCCGTTCCACACAATTGCGGAACGGATGTGGACCACACTTGCGGACGTGTGAATGGAGCCTTATACTGTATTCCCTATGAACCGTGAAGTCTATGCACACAGGAAGCCATAAAAGATGCCATTTGTCAGCATGTAGTCACAGCGCCAGAAATCTCACCCCATAGCACCAATGGAGATCCCCTTTAAATACAATAGAACAGATGTCATGCAGTAACAAATATAGAGTAAAAAAAACATACATTATGGTTGGAGAAAAGTAGAAAGGGAGATAAATGCAAGCCAGGCATAGCATTAAGATATTCCAGGCATCTTTAGGGTGACAGGGTAACAGCTGGGCGCAGGCATACATCCAGTCACAGGTAAACCGGCAGCTGGAGGGCGAGGAGGAGGGGGCACAGTT
This sequence comes from Bufo bufo, assembly GCF_905171765.1. NCBI lineage: Eukaryota > Metazoa > Chordata > Amphibia > Anura > Bufonidae > Bufo > Bufo bufo. The sequence continues at coordinate 352,559,144 of NC_053394.1, forward strand.
TAATCTGAGGAGAGAGGGGTGATGAAAAGGTAATACATTCTGTACCATGAATATTAAATTGAGAAGAAATAAGAGAGGGGCGAGGTGATGAAAGAGGGTAACTCCGGTCTTGACCTTGATGTGGAATGCATGGGGTGAAGCTGAGACGTGCCAGGAAGAAACAAATATTCTAAATCTATAGGTTTTAACCCCTTGGTTTGAAACAGTCCACTAGGAAAAAAAAGCTGCGTTTTTGTGTGCGGCACGGGAAACTGAACAAGCCGGATCAGGCACCAAAATCATGTAAGTCAATGGGGTCGGATGCGGTTTCTTCAGTTTCAATATACTTCAACGGGATCCTTTCTGAATGGATGCAGCCGGTTGTATTAGGGCTCATGCAGCGGTCCGTGTGTATTTTGCGGTCCGCTAAACACGGATCTGCAAAAAAAAAAACAGATGACGTTCGTGTGCATTCCGTATTTTGTGGAACAGAACAGCTGGCCCCTAATAGAACAGTCCATTTCTTGTCCGTAATGCGGACAATAATAGGACATGTTCTATTTTTATTTTTATTTTTTTTGCGGAACGGACATACGGAAACGGAATGCACATGGAGTAACTTCTGGTTGTTTGTTTTTTGCGGACCCATTGAAATGAATGGTTGCGCATAAGGCCCGCAAAAGTAAAAAACTGAATGGGCACGAAAAGAAAATACGTTGGTTTGCATGAGCCCTTATTCAAACAAAGGCGTTTGGCTGTGGCATGAGATCCCATGCCGGATCTAAAAAAAACGGACAGCAAAAACCATGCCGGAACCACAGCACCATTCTCTTTGTAGTGGCCGTGTTGGGTTACTGCAGCTTAGCCTATTCCCTTGAATGTTCTAGCCTTGATGCTAAACATAAAAACTTGGCCACGTCTTACCAGAGTCTTACCTTGGCTTGTTCCTGGGTTCAATCAGCATGAAAGAAAATAGTCTAAATCGGCCTGTTCTGCCATCTACAGTCTCTAGTGTATGGCAAATTGAAATTGTTTTCCATATCCATGGTTATTCACAGGAAATTGTCCATCCAGCCCAACAGCTTGCAGGAAATGTCTGCTGGTCCAGTGACTCACATCTACGCGGCGTTCTTCAAGAAACGGTTGACAGCAGTTTTCTTGGCATTTGAAGCAGATTTCATTTTGGATAATGCTCTACATAGAATTTATCTTCTTTTGTGGCCTTCCAGCCGTCTATTTATAACTAAACGAAACTGACTTCTCAATGTTTTTTTTTTTTATCGATTGAGATACCGCACTTCTAGGGAAATTCACAATTAGTACATACACTAAAATCTGCAACGTTTTCTAAGGCTTTTGGGACCCTGACTTAGAACAGATGCACTTTAAAAAAGATTCTTTTGTATTGTCCACCACTTTTTTCCACTGATTTTTCATATGTAGTTTTTGGATTTAAAGGGGATGGCCCTTCTCAGACATTGATCGCAAAGATCAATCAATGTCAAAGGGGTTATCCCATGAGTAATGTTAAAAATAAAAATCAGACATCATATAGGACATGATCTTCCAATTCAGTGCTCCAACTGCTCTACTAGATTTATTTTAAGCTTTCAGCTCAGGGGGCATGCACTTTCTCAGAAGGCATGTCCTTTCTGCTGCAGCTGGTGGCAGTTGAAGGACAGAACTGAGCATGTGTGTCAACCTCAGTGAGCTGGACAGAGAATTTAGAAAAAGGGCAAACAGCAGGTGGCGCTATACAGATAGATTTCAGTGAATAACTGAGTGGCTATACAAAATTTTTATTTACATGCAATTTCAAAAGTATTCAGATCCAGGTGCTGGTTGAAAAAAATTTAGAATGTTTTTTAGGACAACCCCTTTAATAATTATTTAAAGGTTAAAAAAGTCAGTTTATTTTTAGTTACATGGAGTAAGAGATGAAAAGCGCAGCCTCCCCTTTCACCCCCTTGCTGATTGCCCAAGTCATTGGTGTTTTTCATAGCACAATGAAGGGTATTTATAAAAATTCTGCTGCTGAACATCAGTCAGCAAAAAAAAAAAAGTTATGCAAAATTTGTCAAGCGAAGCTATTGAACGATGACTAAAAAGTTAATTTTCACAAAGAGGATGTCACCAGGCATCTGACAGGCACATGTCTATAGACTGCTGAGGGCAAGGGTGGAAAAGGGACTAGTATACAAGGAATTAGTCAGCAAGGCAATAACTGAGGAGTAAACATGGATCAAACCTCAACTATACGTAATGATGGCTCGTTGGATAGTACTGCTACATGGAAGTCTCTGAAGGATCTCCACCCTTAGAGATAAGGTTTATATTCTTTCCATGAACATTAAATTATCTAGAGCAGTCTTTCTGAACCTTTTCATGCCAACACCCCCTAGTGACAAGAAGTTCCAACTGGGTACCCCCAAGTACGCTATCAGTGATGAATGGTAACAAAATAAGACTGTTCTCACACTGCTGTGTTCCAAGCCTCTGCCATTCTTCAGATTCGACGGAAAGAATAGCTCAAAATGACATCCATTGATATTGGGTCCAAATGTGATGTCTATTTTTTTTATTACATTCCACACTACCAAACATGCAGGAGAAAACACCATGACATACCTATTACATGCAGTGGCATTTCTTCTTATGAAGATGTTCACTTTCTTCTTCTCCATTTGGCCCAGACCAACATGATGACTTTTTCCAGTCATGTCTCATTTCAACAGAATATGCCACACAGACATCTTAGGTTCCTTATTTTTTTGTCATCCACCCCACCTTTACAACACAAGCTCCCCACACTGGTGCCCCCATACTGTCATCCTGTTGCCACTCCCAATATTGTGAAAACCCCAATGTTACCAAATGCCATACTGCAGAAACAGTCCTCTTGTGTCACATACATGATGCCCCCTTCAAAACTTATTGCTACACAGTGCCTTCAAAAAAAACTCTGCCCAGCATATAGTGCCACAAACATAGTGACCCCCAAAATGTAATTGTGCCAAGCTGATAGTATGCCAGGTAATAGTGATAATAATACAGTGACAGTAATAGGGCTGCCAAAAGTCCCACCAATAGTAATAATTCTCTCCCAGAGACCTCTCACTAGTAACAGTGCTCCCTAAAATGACCAATCATGCCCCCAGGGTTCCTCAGCACTGATAATTCCCTCTATAGTGCCACATTAGTAAACGTGGCCATACGCATTAGATATAAAATGGTTGATGGTTGAATATCAGGTGAACTTTCCTTTCACAGACGCAGCCATACACACCTTAGTCCATATTGGCCGTTACAGTTGTCTAAACTGCCCATACACATTCAATGCAAGCGGGCGATGAACAAAAGTTCTTTTTGGGAACGTCCTTTGAAAGAAAGATCTTTCGTCCGACTATTGGATGAAAATAATAAACACAGCCAGCTTCCTTTCAAACGATAATGGCCTATAATCGGTCAGCTAAAACTATTGTTCTTTGTTGAATTTCAACCAAAGAAGTTTCATTTTAGTTGAAATCACCCACAACCGTAGACTAATGTGTATGGTCACCTAAATAAAGCCCACCATAATGCCCCCCCAGTAGTAATTATTTCCCAATATAGCGTCTTCAGTAGTAGTAAAGCCCATCATGATGCCCTAGTAATAAACCACCCTAGTGCTCCCTAGTAGCAATAATGCCCACCATAATGCCCCCCTCCCGGTAGTAATAATTCCCCCATGTAGTGCCTTCAGTAAATGGGGTGAAATTGGGAAAGAAACCCGCAATTCCGCAACAGTTTTATGGATTTTGATTTTACGGTGTTTCCTATACAGTAAAACTGACCAGTTATTTTCATTCTCCAGGTCAGTACGATTATGGTGATACCACATATGTATAGTTTTTCTTGTGTTTTTATACTGAAACAAAAAAATGAAAACCTTGAAAAAAATAAAAATTTCTTTCTGACCCCTGTCACTTTTTTGTACGTATGTGTATGGAGCTGTGTGAGGGCTCATTTTCTGCAGGGTGATCTGGACCTTTCACTGATACCATATTGGGATATGTACAACTTTTGATCACTTTTTATTTCATATGCCCATGATGTGTATTTTTATTTTATTTTTTATGTTTTTTTTATTTTCATTTTGGGGAAAGGGGGTGATTTGAACTACACCGTAGTCCTATGGATCCCTGCCACACGAGCGGGCGCCATCTTTAAAGTCACGGCCAGCAACGTACATGTACAACAGCACTGGTCGGGAAGGAGATAAAGCTGGCTGGTGTAAAGAAAAAATGGCTTAGTTGCCCATAGCAACCAATCACATTCCACCTTTAAGTTTTCAGAGCTCCTTCGAAAAAATGAAAGGTTAAATCTGATTGGTTGCTATGGGCAACTAAGCCAGTTTTCCTTTACACCAGTTTGATAACTGACCTCAAGATGTTTATCAGCAAAACGTGGCAATTTGGGCAGGAGCAGTTTATCATCTGAAGTGTATGGAGGCCTCCCAACTCTCCCCCCATGGCAAATGTTGGGGGACATACTGTAAGGATCAAGTTGTTGGATTTCAATATGTGGGTTCCTTTATTTCAGCCTCTGTCTCCCCTGTTCCCATTTAGAACACATGCATGCTCAGCCGATCTGAGCATGCACGTATGTTGGAGGGTTAAGGGTAGACAACCCTCAGTAAAGGAGTGCAAAAATAAAATGTTACCTCTTAGGCCCCTTGCAGACGAGCGATACGGATGACGATGCGATTTCGCAAGCAAGTTCATTCAGTTTTGCCTGCGATTGCGTTCAGTTGTTCAGTTTTTATCGCACGGGTGCAATGCGCAATGATGTCTTTTTCACGCGCGTGATAAAAAAACGGAAGGTTTACAAACAACATCTCTTAGCAACCATCCGTGAAAAACACATCACATCCACACCTGCTTGCAGATGCGATTTTCATGCAGCCCTATTCACTACTATGGGTCCAGTGTTGCGTAAAAAACGCAGAATATAGAACCTGCTGCGATTTTCACGCGACGCACAAGTGATGCGTGAAACAAAAAGGCTCATGTACACAGACCCGTTGAAATGAATGGGTCAGGATTCAGTGCAGGCGCAATGCGTTCACGTCATGCATTGCATCAGCGCTGAATACTCGCTCGTGTGAAAGGGGCCTTGGGTAGATCAATAGATAGATACTAGATTAGATAGACAGAAAGACAGACAGATGATGTAAAAGAAAAAAAGGACTACAAGTCAGCGGGCTGCTACATGCTTGCCTTTTTTCTAGACAACTTATCCCAAAATCACAGACGGCCAACAGACAGGACAGATTGGAAAACCATAATAAATATTATAAGTAATACCTGTCTATAGCTTAAAGGGAACCTGTCACCGGGATTTTGTGTATAGAGCTGAGGACATGGGCTGCTAGATGGCCACTAGCACATCCGCAATACCCAGTCCCCATAGCTCTGTGTGCTTTTATTGTGTAAAAAAACCGATTTGCTACATATGCAAATTAACCTGAGATGAGTCAGAGCTTGAAAATATGACTCTTCTCTGGTCTCACTAGTAAGATATGACTCTTTTATGTTAATTTGCATATGTATCACATCGATTTTTTTACACAATAAAAGCACACAGAGCTATGGGGACTGGGTATTGCTGATGTGCTAGCGGCCATCTAGCAACCCATGTCCTCAGCTCTATACCCAAAATCCCGGTGACAGGTTCCCTTTAATAAACTGATAAACCTCACAACCAGCATTTACTGTGAGCTGTAAAATGATGATAATTACCACCAAAATAATCTAGTCGGGAACCAACAGCCTCAAAAAAAATCACAAACACGTCTAGTTTTTTTTCACAAACACAGGAAAAAATTCACCTAATTGACAACACAGATAGATAGATAGATAGATAGATAGATAGATAATATATAGATAGATAATAGATAGATAATACAGAGCTAGATAGATAGATAGATAGATAGATAGATAGATAGATAGATAGATAGATAGATAGATAGATAGATAGATAGATAGATAGATAGATAGATAGATAATAGATAGATAATAGATAGATAGATAGATAGATAGATAGATAGATAGATAGATAGAAAGATAATAGATAGATAATACAGAGATAGATAGATAATACAGAGATAGATAGATAGATAGATAGATAGATAGATAGATAGATAGATAGATAGATAGATAGATAGATGATAGATAGATAGATAGATAGATAGATAGATAGATAGAAAGATAATAGATAGATAATACAGAGATAGATAGATAATACAGAGATAGATAGATAGATAGATAGATAGATAGATAGATAGATAGATAGATAGATAGATAGATAGATAGATATATAGATAGATAGATAGATAGATAGATAGATAGATAGATAGATAGACAGACAGATGATAGATATTACATAGATAGATAGATAGATAGATAGATAGATAGATAGATAGATAATACAGAGCTAGATAGATAATACAGATATATATATAGATAGATAGATAGACAGACAGACAGATGATAGATATTAGATAGATAGATAGATAGATAGATAGATAGATAGATAGATAGATAGATAGATAGATCTAGAAGGCAGAGCTTAAAATAGAAAAAAAGAGAAGTGAGGAAATGAATGGTTAAAGATAAAGTAGGAAGGAGGAGGCTGGAAATAGAGAAGTGGCAGAAAGTGCAGCTCTGACAGAATGAAAACGTAGAAAGAAACCAGACAGAAAAAAAGTGTGAGAGGAAGACAAAGGAAAAGCTGGAAAGAAGACGGACAAGGAGGGAGGAGATAACCGGAGACATCAGTGTAACCGCTGAAGAGAGAGCATTAGAGGGTGAATGGCAAAAGTAGAAGGAGGGAGAGAAAGAGGAGAAAAGTGAGAGGCAGGGAGCAGTACAGGAGGCTGGAGGAGTGGAAAAGGGAGGACGGAGAGAAACACCGCCTCCCAAACAGGGGCAGAGAGGCCGGGCCGCAGAAGGACTGATGCTGGGGGAGTGATGGACAAGGAGCGCATTTCAGGTAGGGAATATTACTCCAAACTTTATTCTGCATTTATGTTTTACTAGTTGAACCCCAGTTCTGTGTGTAACCCAACAAGACCTGATGGGAAGGACAGTCTCCTTAGGACACAATGAAAGGACAATGTCCTCAGTCAGTTTAACCCTTTTGGTGCCAGTAGAGATTTGGAGTAATCTAAACTTTCCAATGTGAAAACAGAGAAATTGAAGTATATATATTTATCTTCAGAATCTGTATCTGCTGTTAGATTGTGGGCTTTCTCTTTGATGTCTCAGAGTTTGAATGGACACCAGGGCAAAAGCATATCTCCCCACTTTTCGGCTTTCTTCTAGTCACTGTCAAACTACTGTTATTCATCTCAAGGAAACAGAAAATTCCTTATCAATGGTAAAGACGTTGTCTGGAGTGGTGATCAGCCCTCCCTCCTCGTTCTTCATTTTCTACAAAGTTTCTTCCTCTTCTTGCGGCACCTCCTAACTTCCTCATGGCTTCTGGTAATTGGGATACGAGGGAGGAGTGACTTTAAGACCCTAGGTGAACCCACTCACTATTCCTTCACGTTTTTCTTTAGGGCTTCATTTTCATTGAGTGACCACCCGATAAAGAAACGTTGGAAATCTGCTTGCTTTGCCAGCCACAACTTGGCATTGCAACTGAACATGCTACAGAGTATAGGCGTGCTGAGTAGGACTTAGACTTTGTGTCCTACAAAGCTTCTTCTGTTCCAAAGCTGACCAGCTAACCTACTCCCGACTGCAGCAACAAGGCTTTTTTTTTTCCTCCACAACCAAGTGTGTTCCTTTTTTACTTGTTGATGTGGGTTCAGGGCGTTCAATTTTGTTCTGTACACACAGGCACTGTCACAAGTAACTTTCCAGTGGTTAAAGGTTTTTTTTTTTTGGAAGGGGAGGTCCAGATTGTGTCTGCCACGTGAGCAGATAATACCGAGAATCTTAAACGGTGTGGAAGGATGGACCCTGTCACGATCTGCATCATCTCTGTGTCATCGTCTGGACGTTTGTTCTCGTGCGGGACTTTGTCATTTTTTGGGGTTAGTCACTTGTCGAGGTAAAGATCAATGAGGAAAGTTGAGAGCAGGAAGGAAGGAGATGTCATTGAATGGGCCTCAAAAGAACAATGCAGGAAGGCTGGACAGCACTGAGGAACATTTGTATTGATACGTATGGTAGTCGTCGCCATCGAGGTGTTAAACAGTTAATTCTATAGCGCGTAGAACTTATTCAGTTCCATACGACAAGAAGGAAGGTCTGGGGGGAAAAAAAGAAAATCAGAAATCAGCATGTGCAGAGCAAGCCATCACCAGGAGGATGTGGTCACCGAGGATTGCTGTCAGCACATTACTCATAGACAGGCAGAAGGCGGGGGCTCACCACGTACAGCTCAGCTATGTCACCGGCCTAGTGTCTGACATTCCCAGACCAGCCAACAGGGAACTCATTTCTGTAGTAGTTAGTATGAGGAGAGGCCACCATGACGTGTCAGTGACCTATGGCAATGTTTGCACCCTGCTAAATTACTTAAGCTCCCTTATGTCCATTACACCGAGACACGTGCCTCATCCACATCTTTTAACCTAGCAGAATCCATCTTGCTGAAGCCACAGGTGGTTCCCATGGTTAGACCAGCATACGTTGTACTACAGATAGCAAGGCATTCGAGTGGGCTGTCAGCCAGTCCCTTCCCACAACGAAGGGCCATGGTTTTGAAGTACGGTACCCCGTCAATTTTTTCAGAGCTGGAAAGTAAAAAAAAAAAGCTTTGACTGACCCTTTACTTTGTCATATGTTTACTTCCTTGCTCGTTTCTGGTAGCGTTATATTGCTTATTTCATTGGTATGTCAAGAAACCATGGGACCACCAATGCTTATGGTTTTCGAGATAAGCATTGGTGATCCCTCAAATTGTCTAATGTGCCTGCGGGTTACCTCCAGTGATTGTCCGCATTGATATATGAAGGCACTGATAACAGATGGAGTAGCAGCCTGTACAGTTGAACTGGGACCTAGTATGTGAGGGTGGCCACTAGCGTCTTTAAAGGAACCAACAGCTTTTAGACTGAAGGTATCAGACGGACCTCAAGGCAGGCTGTAGGCCCGTTGCGCAGGGCAGGCCTTAGATGATTGGTGCATTTGCAGTACTCCAGACCTGAGGGTATCTGCAAATGCTTTTATAGTAAATAGTTTGTATTATTATGCTATGTATTGTATTTGGCCGTATCTTCCAGTAAGTAGTGGATGGCAATGGTTGGCAAGGAACAGGCTAACCACCCTGTTCCTGGTAGGAGTAGGCTGGTCCTGCATCCTGCCAGGAGAGGGAGTTCCTGTAGAGACAGAGAGAGGAGAGGAAGCACACTGCAGAGCTCTGCGATTCTCCAGAGAACAACCAAAACTCACACTCAAGTAAATCCTTGAGAGGAATCAGACAGCAGAGGGATCAGCTGACACCTGCTGGAAGGCGAGGGACTACAGCTAAAAACCCATCACCAAAACCACCACTAGGCCAGTTAAAGCTAACGTCTGGACCTGGCAGTGTAGATCTATACTTAAAAGCGTTACATATCAGCCATCTAACCTGCCTCCATAGTCCTTATTGGTGCCAGAAACTACACTCGGGATCCACTGCTATTGAATGCACCTGAAGTTATTCTCTGCACTTCATAAAGCAGACAGTTATCTGTTCACTTCTAGCCTCATTCTTCAAACTACATTTCCACTGTCCGGATCCTGAGGGAGGAACGGCCTGAGGGAGTGCACTGTGACACAACACTTCATCAGGGCCACTACCACTCCTGTCCTGTACTGCCGCACCTGCAGAGCTTGCTGCACATTCATTACTTATCACATATGACGTCCAAATAAAGGACGTCTGTCAGCAGATTTGTACCTATGACACTGGCTGACCTGTTGCATGTGCCCTTGACAGCTGAAGACATCTGTGTTGGTCCCATGTTCATATGTGCCCGCATTGCTGAGAAAAATGAACTTTTAATATATGCAAATGAGCCCCTAGGAGCAACGGGGGTGTTGCCGTTACACCTAGAGGCTCTGCTCTCTCTGCAACTACCGCGCTCTCTGTACTTTGATTGACAGGGCCAGGAATGATGACATTTACACTGCCTGGTGCCGCCAATCAAAGCGCAGAGGGCGCAGCAGTTGCAGAGAGGGCAGAGCCTCTAGGTGTAATAACAACACCCCCCTTGCTCCTAGAGGCTCATTTGCATATAATAAAACATCATTTTTCTCAGCAATGCGGGCACATATGAACATGGGATGAACCTGCATTGTGTGGTCACCAATTATGGGCTCAGGAACAGTAGTGCCCCATTCCGCGATGACAGGTTTGGTGTCCTATGCAGCTGCACAGTTTGCACACCCCTAAGGTTGACCGACCTGTTAGATGTCATACTTGTGGATTTTGTGAGAGACATAAGATATACTTTTGGAGAGCAAAAGTCCCATCTTCTGTTTTGCGCTTGTTTGTGCTCCCCCTGTACAGGTTCCATGGTTTAATATGAACTACATGGGGTTTTGGTCAAGTCATTTCATATGACTTAATAAACTAAAAAAGTATAACTTACAGAAAGCTGGGGGTGCACTTTTAGGAAATTTTAGATTGTCTGCATGGTAATGATTATAAGTCGTATTGACAAGATTACTTGAAGAATAGGAGGCGACCGTGGCCCTCAATGAAGGCTGAATGAAGTCTATGTGCTCTTGTGTATGAATGGGTCTTTGTCACCACCGAAATACAGACTTTCTCACCTGGATGTCACTAACTAACGCTAGAAATTCTGGCAGAGAACAAGCGAGATGTCTGCACGTGTGGCTGTAGTGCAAGTCTACATGTGATGAGTCCATGGACTGTGTCTAGTTACTGCTCAGGCCCATGCAGAAATGATACTACAAATATAGGCCCTTGAGTTATAAACCTAAAGTATGAGTTCTCGGTTATCGCCTTTTCCTTCTTAAAGCAGTGTTCCATGAGTTTAATATAAATATCTGATTAGTAGGGGTCAAACATGGAGCAACCTTGTCAATCAGCTGCTTGAAGAGGTTGCGGTGCTCTGGTGAGCTCTGCGACCTACTTACAGGAACCAAGCAGAGTGACCTACATTGCATAGTCATAGTGGTGGTACTAGGTCTAATTATCCATTCACATAGGCATATAACCAATGAACGTGACGTCAGATGATCAGAGGGGGTGCCAGGAGTTGGACCCCAACCTATCCTATATTGATGACCTATCCTGTGGAAACGCCATCAATATTAAACTCCTGGAAAAGCCCTTTAATTGACACCAAGAGTTGTAAGTGTGTCAGTACACGGTGTGGCCACGGTATACATATGTGATGTACCACTAATTGCCAACCACAACTGTGTTATTCTTCCAAATAGTCCACACCGTGCACGGCCACCCTTAGACTACTGATTGGAAAATTTACCTAGTTAAAAGGGTTGTCTCACTTCAGAAAATGGCATTTATCATGTAGAGGAAGTTAATACAAGGGACTTACTAATGTATTGTGATTGTCCATATTGCTTCTTTTGCTGGCTGGATTCATTTTTCCATCACATTATACACTTCTCGTTTCCATGGTAATGACCACCCTGAAATCCAGCATCGGTGGCCGTACTTGCGCACTATAGGAAAAAGAGCCGGCCTATGTGTGCTCCTATGGTTCTGGCCATCAGAGAGTCCAGCACTTTTTTCTATAATGTGCAACCACGACCACCACTGCTGAATAGTAGAAGTGTATAATGTGATGGAAAAATGGATCAAGCTAGCAAAGGAAGCAATATGGACAATCACAATACATTAGTAAGTGCCTTGTATTAACTTTCTCTACATAATAAATGCCATTTGCTGAAGTGAGACAATCCCTTTAAAGGGTTTGTCCGGGCTTTTACTATTGATGACCTATCCTCAGGATAGGTCATCAATATCAGACCGCTGCTGTCTATGGTCTTTGCCATAAACAGCAGCAGCGGTGAACAGGAAGATAGAAGGGAGACGGCACGTGCACAGCTGATCGGCAGGGGTGATGGGTGTCGGACCCCCACTCAGGGGCGGACTGGGAACTTAAAGTGGCCCTGGAAAAAATACTAAAAGTGACCCTGTTTTGTAGTTGGGTCCAAATTGATGGAAGGCAAGGCCAGCAATACTATATTGTGGCACATTATACCACCCCAACAGAGCCAAATACCACAGTCCATCACAAAATACATCCCCAAAAACTTCCCCTGTAAGGTCTATGGCCAATCCGCCCCTGACCCCTCTGATCTGATATTGATGACTAGGGAAGTTGATTCGCATAAAACTTCATTTCAATACTGTACAGAGCGAGCGCTCCGTACTATATTAGAATGTATTGGCTCCGATGATCTGAAGTTATTACTTTGCGAAGTCTCGCGAGATTTCGCATAATAACTTCAGAAATAGATTTATACTGTGAAAAACCATTTCCCGAACTCAGGTTCAGTTCCAAGTGGTACCTTGGAACCAAACCCGAGTTCGGGAAATGTTTTTTTACAGTATAAATCTATTTCTGAAGTTATTTCTGAAGTAATAACTTCGTCTCATCGGAGCCAATGCATTCTAATACTGTACGGAGTGCTCGCTCCGTACAGTATTAAAACAAAGTTTTATACGAATCGACTTCGGATGTTTCATTCGATTCGATTCGCTCATCCCTATTGATGACCTACCCTGAGGATAGTTCATCAATAGTAAAAGCCCGGGAAACCCCTTTAAGCAGCAGTATGTAGCAGGAAATGTTTCCTTGCATGATTAGGACATAAGATATCACTAAGAAACTGCCAAATAGAAATTTTAGCAATGTTACCAAGAACAGCAATTTAGGAGTATTTCAGTTTTGGGTATTTTTGGATTAGTTAGTGATTATACGCAGAGGAACTTAAAAAATGCAACACAGCAAAGACAAAAGCTTCTTGTACTTCATCTACATGTACATTTCCATTAAACATGACTGGCCAACATAAATTATATCAACTTTCAGAATAAAATGTATCAGGATTGTATCTGATCAGTCTGCAGCCGAAGACAACAATTAGGGTGGTCCCCTCTGTATTTCTCATTCAAAAGACAAAAAAAAGGTGTTTGTGTAAAGGCCCTTTTACAGTATGTCGGCCCTAATGCTCATTCCTGATAACTGCCCAGTGTAAATGTGCCAAACGAGCTCCTTCATCAGGTGTTCGGCACATAAAATCGTCATTTGTTGTGACCATATCGCTCTGTTTAAATAGGGATCTGCTGCTGCAAACAATCAGTCTGTATGGGAATAAATGATCACACTAACGATCATTTATCCCCCATAGCCCTAAATGATCAGGCAGTGACTGAGAGTGAATGGTTCCTTTCCGATAACTGTTTGTAAAAGAGCCTTAAAAGGGTTGCGTACCTTTAGGGGTACCCCCCCCAAGGGTACACAAAGAGAGAAGCCTACTTATCTGTTCCCGGTGCTGGTTCCCCGCTCCTTCTCTCCCTGGCCTCAGCTCCTCCATTGAGCTCCCAGGATGTAAACTTCTGTTTTTACACCTCTGCAGCCAATTGCTGGCACCAGCAGGAACCTCCTCCCTTGCATCACGTGACCCTTCACTTGTCCCTGCCAACCCCTCCTTCCCCACATGTAAGGTGCACAACTGCTTTAACGAGTCACTGAATTTTTATAAAACCTTTTAGATGTCATAGAAACTTAAAAAAAGTTTTGATTGGTGGGGGTCTGAGCGCTGAGGCAGATAACGAGAGCGAGGAGAGAGAAGTGCTCACATGGTGCGCTCTCTCTCCTCGTTGCAGGGGACGGAATAGAGGCAGGCTCATAGACTTTCTATTGAGTCCATCATGCTTCCTCCTCTGTAGTGAGGACAGTGTGCTACATGACCGCTTCTCCCTCCTCGCTCTAACAATTGTTCTTTTTTAGCCTTCATATAGTATATGTTGGCATTTAGGATACTTTGATCTGCGTATTTGTGGCATATTTGATGGGGCACTGTTACTCAAAAGCAATATGTAAAAAATCTGCCATGTGCAGTATATATATATTATGGTTGACTAAGTGGATGTGGTTGTTCCTATATTTGATTTAGGGCTCTTTCACACTTGCGTTGTTGTGTTCCGGCATAGAGTTCCGTCGTCGGGGCTCTATGCCGGAAGAATCCTGATCAGGATTATCCCCATGCATTCTGAATGGAGAGAAATCCGTTCAGGATGCATCAGGATGTCTTCAGTTCCGGAACGTTTTTTGGCCGGAGAAAATACCGCAGCATGCTGCGCTTTTTGCTCCGGTCAAAAATCCTGAACACTTGCCGCAAGGCCGGATCCGAAATTAATGCCCATTGAAAGGCATTTATCCGGATCCGGCCTTAAGCTAAACGTCGTTTTGGCGCATTACCGGATCCGATGTTTAGCTTTTTCTGAATGGTTACCATGGCTGCCAGGACGCTAAAGTCCTGTTTGCCATGGTAAAGTGTAGTGGGGAGCGGGGGAGCAGTATACTTACCGTCCGTGCGGCTCCCGGGGCGCTTCAGAGTGACGTCAGGGCGGCCCACGCGCATGGATGACGTGATCGCATGGACGGTAAGTATACTGCTCCCCCGCTCCCCACTACTACTATGGCAACCAGGACTTTAATAGCGTCCTGGCTGCCATAGTAACACTGAACGCATTTTGAAGACGGATCCGTCTTCAAATGCTTTCAGTTCACTTGCGGTGTTACGGATCCGGCGGGCACTTCCGGCAAATGGAGTACACGACGGATCCGGACAACGCAAGTGTGAAAGAGGCCTTAGCATGTTGGTGAGTATGTACCTCATGGCTTTATGCAGTAGTTTGTAACTATTTGTATTGATACTATCATTCATGAGCTGTTGTCACACCTGATGCTGTTTATGCGCTTTTTTATTGTTGTCATTGAACATCCAACTACATCCCAGGACTGTAGTACTGATGGGCTAGCCTTAGGACAGCCAGTTGATATCAGATCCATGGTGTTTGGGGTCCCCTTTAAATGTGTACTTACCCTTAGTTTAAAGTATTTAATACTTTTTGGTATTCACAGTATAATTCTATATATTTTTATATAGCTACACATTTTTCTATTGATCCAAATTTTTATTTTAAAAAAGCTACTATACAAATAGGCTTAATTTGAAATATGGGGCTGTTTTGTATTTACAGCCCTTACGCAGACTTATGTATCTCCATGGTTACTCCATGACTGCATGAACCCGGTGTATCCTGCTGCCATACACCTTTCTATCTTGATAACCTACTGAATATAGATAAACAAGAATTAGCGGACAGAGAGAAGGGAGTGATTGCAGGGTCAGACTACACATTGTTTGTTTGTAGTATGTAACCATAGAAACCATATGTATGGACCCAGAGTGCCATTACACCCCGCTACTGTCTTCTATGGGCTAACACAGTGTCATCTTATGCATTTATTTCAGTCCACTACAATGTGCATTGCTATTTCTATGGAACTGTTAATGTCCATGTAATGTACCTGGTTCACCAGAAGGTGGCAGCAAGCATGGCAGAGCTACATTTGCAGACAATGGAACCTTCTATCCATTCTAATTTTCCCCCTAAGGAGGGGAGGGTTCTAATTAGAGGTCAGTGTAGAGTACCCTCTGCTAGGGGAAGGAAGCAGGTCCACGTCCCTGCTGGACGTGTTCTGCCTAAGCCAGCTAGAGCACCTTCAGCTCTGCTGGATATTGAGCCTGTGAAGCCAGGAGGAGAAAGTTTTCCCTGGACAAATCTAGAGTCAGACTAAAGAGAGAAGTTGCAGCGGACAGCTAACGCAAAGTTATTCAGTCAGCCTGCCAGCACAGCAGAGCCAGAGAGCAACAGATGTAGCAGTTTGTTTGCCTGCCAGAGTTAATACTAACGCCTGCTGGGAACCAAGACAAAGCCTAAAACTGTTAGAGAAATGTTTATTTAAGTAAAGCTGTTATTGAACTTCATCACAAGGTCTGGACTCAATTTATTTCTTCAAATCCCTCGATTATTCTCCCTATTTGCTCTGCTTCGGACGACAACGCCTGGGTTCCAGCATATCCAGGTAGGAGCACCGTGACATGTGCACCAACATTAAGGGACATTTAGGCCCCCAACACCACTCTGGCATACCTGGGTACCACAACGTCACTAAAAGGGGCCCCGTGACCTTATTGCTTTACTGCAACTGGCGTCACAAAAAACATTTGCTTTAAGGGACCCATGGCCGTTGTCGTGCGTCGCACATAGATCTGTATGACAGCTGTAGACAGAAAATGACACTGTTTTTGTTGTTCATTTTGCGTTTAGATGCAAAAAATTGGTTGCACTGGTGACATAGCCTAAGAGCGTTTCTCCGCTTTATTTTCCATGGATATTCAGAAAGATCTGCGATTAGATTTATTACCGTAATTGCTCCCACAAGGAAACCAGAGCAAGGCAGACAGACAGCAAGCACGGGGGCACTGAGCTCTCCAATTAGATCAGTTGCCTATCATTTGCTTCTTCACTTCCTGGTGGAATGACGCAGAACAAATCATTCAAATGTTTTTCAATTATACTTGATCATATCTGGTTTACTCTACTTTATTAGATAACGCTAAACTGGAAGGAGAATTAAAGAGAGCTCCAGCTCGCTGCCTAACACACAAACCCATCTAATGCTGCTTATTCACCAACCGATCTGTACAGCAGCTGAATGAGAACTGGCTGCAATACCAGACACAGCCCCTGAATCAAAGTGGCGCTGTTGCTGAAGAAAATAGACATTTCGAGGGACATTTATCAAATCAGTTATGTCATTTTTGTGGCTTAAAAAAATTGCAAGTCATGGCAACTACACTGTTTTCTGTGACATTTCGTAGAATTTTTGGTGCTTTTCGACACTTTTCAAAGTGGTCTGTATTTAAAGGGGTCGTCAGGGTTCAGAGCTGAACCCGGACATATCCCCTTCTTCCCCCACGCTGTCCCTCTGGCATTTCATGCTTCAATACTCTCCCTTGCGCTGGATCGCGCAGGGCAATGTTTTTTTGTTTACATTTTTACACTGCTAGGTGGAGGCTTCTGCCTAGCAGTGATCCCGGTGACGACACAGGCACTGATGGGCGGGTTTTAGTGCTGCCCTATCCGTTTTACAGGCTAGAGCAGCACTAAAGCCCACCTATTAGTGGCGGTGACATCACCGAGCTCACTGCTAGACGGAAGCCTCCACCTAGCTTACCCATGGAGAGCCCGGTATGTCACCGGTTCTCCAGAAAATGCTCCGATGCTCATGTCAGGTGGGTTGAGTGGGGGAAGAAGGGGATCTGTCCAGGTTCATTTTCTATGTGTGACTTTTTCTAAAGTCGTAAAAAAAAGTCGCAGGCTACACCAGGCAACTGCCTTGGTGTACTTTTACTCATATAGGTGTAAACCACATTACACTCACTCACTATGGGGTTCAGGGTAAGAGGGGGCCCAGTCTTAATTAGGATTATCTCCTCTTCTACTGGGGGTGAAAACTTGGTCAGGACTCTACCCTCTAAAGGAACAACTTTTAGCAAATGAGGCAGTGGGAAAATGGCCCAAGGGTCACTGAAAAGGGTTTTGGCAGAGACCCTTCTGTCCTGTGTGGGGACCTGGTTTGATCCTTACTTATCTATGTACGCCACTACGGGTGCACCAGTTCAGAAATTTGGTGCAGGCACACAAACCAAAGGCAGGCATAAAACTCATACAAAAAAAACTGCAAATGATAAATGTTCTCATGCATTACATCCTTTAAACCAATTTGATTTGCCACCCACCCAGGGCAACCAGTAATGCAGGAGGGTTACTGTTTTTTTTAGGAGAAGGGAGGGATGCACTGCACTGGGAAGTTGTTGAGTACTTTATACTCTATGACCTCTCTGATACTTTCCCATAATAGTACATGTGCAGCGTGTCCTACAGTGCTGTAAGTCTCTCTCTCTCCTGCTTGCCTCTGGCCCACCAGAGGTTGGCAGGCCTCCACGTCCGCCATCAGCACAGTATAAGCTTATTAATTTCAGAAAATAATGGCTGGAGAACAAGCTTCAACTATTTTACGTCCAATGAAAAAATAGTCTTAAAGAGGTATTCCCATCTTCTAATCTTAAAGGGGTTGTCTCCCTTCAGCAAGTGGCATTTATCATGTCGAGAAAGTGAATACCAGGCATTTAGTGTCTAGATTCATTTTTTCCATTACATTATACACTGCTTGTTTCCATGGTTACGACCACCCTGTGGTGGTCGTGCTTGCACACTATAGGAAAAAAGCGCCAGCTTGTCTGGTGGCTGGAGCCGTGGGAGCGCACATAGACTGGTGTTTTTTCCTATAGTGTGCAAGCACGACCACCGCTGATGGATTGCAGGGTGGTCATAACCATGGTAGCGCAGCACTACCATGCGGTCCCTGAGAGATTTGCCAACTCTTCCGGGAGTTTTTTTTCTGGAGCCTTTTAGACTTTCTGGGAGAGCTGACAAATATGACCTCATGTCCCTACTTCAGTTGCCAGAAGAATAAGCATCAGAGGTTGGGAGATGTAGTGTTAGATTTATAGGCCTATTATTGAGTGTGATAGATCTCTGTATTTACTCAGCACTAGTAATATATGTCCATGGAAACACGGACTGCAATATATTAAACAACCAGCAGGTGGGAGTGTTGTACTCATCCCTGCAGTGAGGATGAGGTAATTGTTGGAGTAAATAGAATTTAGGTCATTTTAATGACAATTTGTCTTTAATGTCCAGCGTTCAATCACCATAAATGAAGAGCCATTTCTGCCACATGATCCTTAGTATTATCATGAATTTTTAATAGGAGGAGAGTGGTCCAGTTCATACTTACCCAGTGTTATTTCTCCTTTGAGGCTATATAAAGCAGTAAAGGCGTGATTCACATTTAGAATATTTCTGCAGGTCATTGTTCTGCAAACTGCATTCATTTTTACATTCCATTCAGGAGACATCAGAGCTGTGATCGGCATACACAAGTCCGCAGCCTCTTAATTGGAGAAATCAAGTTACGTCTTTACCTGAATGGATTTTCATTGGTGTCATTCAGATTAGAGGTGCGCAGACTTGTCAGGTTGGATTTATGATATTGTAGATTATTTAGCTGCGCAGATCATAACCTGTAACGTCACCAGTCACATTCCGAAATCCCGTGCGCCCAGAGGTGTCCTTGAACAGCGTACAATGCAGGGCATCCGCATCGGCTCCCATAATACGAAGAAAAGATGTGCATTTTCCAGAGACATAGAGACGGAAATACCTTAGCCAGCAGCTGGTAAAATCTTCAGTGTCTTCCTGAATGCAGAGACAGCCTGCTTACAGTTATGTCGTATCCTCCTAGCCCCCAATAAGCAGCCGGAGGGGATCTATTATTTGTTCATTTTCGGAATCCCTGTGCCAGTAATTTGTAGACATAATCACTTTTTTTCACATTATCGCCTATTTGTTAGGGAGAGATGGGATCACCACGATCATGAAAACATGGGTCCTGTTTGACCAGAGCAGCAGTCGAGCATGCCCACTACTGCTTGAATCATATTCTGAGAGACTGCCGGATATAGTCGAGTGCTGTCCTCTAGAACAGTGGTCCCCAACCTTTTTTGCACCAAGCACCAGTTTCATGCAAGACCATTTTCCCAGGGATCGGGTGGGGGGGGGGGGGGGGGGGGGGGGCTTTAGGGGGTGGGCCGGGCTTAGTTTTTTTTTTTCTGTTACGGGCTGACCACATAGGAAATTTTATTAATTAATAGTTTGGACTTTTCAGACGTGGTGATATGTAATATGTTTATTTATTTATTGTTTATATATTTTATATGTAAAATTGGAAAATGGGGTGATTTATACTTAATATTTTGGTGGGTTTTTTTGCTTTATTTTTTATTTTTATTTAATAACCATTTCCCCCCTTAGGGGCTAGAACCTGGGATCTTTTCTTCCCTTGTCCTATTCACCCTAATAGAGCTAGAATAGGATTTCGCACTCTCCCTACTGCCCTGTGCATAGTACACACAGCAGCAGGGAGATTACCATGGCAGCCAGGGCTTCAGTAGCATCCTGGCTGCCATGGTAACCGATCGGAGCCCTGGGATTACACTGCTGGGGCTCCGATCAGAAGCTGCCACTGCCACCAATGAGGAGGAGGGGAGAGGGGACCCTGTGGCCACTGCCACCAATGTTTTTAATACTGGGGGGGGGGGGGGCGCACTGCGCCACCAATGATAATTAACCTTTAATACAGATACAGGAGGCGGGTGCGGCAGAATCACATAGCCGTCACCCGACCTCTGACAGGGAGCTGCGATCAGCGGCAGTTAACCCCTCAGGTGCCGCACCCGCCTCCTGTATCTGTAAGAGGACCTTTCATGGGTCCGGACTTTATTAACTAAGTAGCAGGACATGTAAAGCGGCGCCCAGGGATCTCCCTGCACTTACAATTATTCCTGGGCGCAGCTCCGTTCGCCCGCTGTGGCCCCTGTTACCGTCTCCCCCGCTGTATGCTAATTACTACTATGGGAACACCAGGGAAGAGACATCAGCTTCTCTCCCAACCGCCGTTTTGAAGCGCCGCCCAGCTCATCAATATTCACTTCGCTGGGCGGCTTCTGCTGTCCCCGACGTTCCGAGATCCAGGCGCATGCCCAATAGAAAGCTATGGGCATCGGACTCACTTTCAGCTTCTGCGCATGCGCCCGGCACCCATAGCTTTCTATTGGGCATGCGCCGACTCTCGGAACGTCGGGGACAGCAGAAGCCGCCCAGCGAAGTGAATATTGATGAGCTGGGCGGCGTTTCAAAACGGCGGTTGGGGGGAGGCTGGCTGGGCAGAAATGAAGCTGAAACGCCGCCCCTTGGGCAGAAAGACGAGCGATTACATCAGGTTATAAAACATCAGTTTGCAGTATTCATAAGGTGGACAGGGGTTAGACTTATATGTTTTTAATACTCATTGGAAGACCTGTGCATTCATATATACAGCTAATTATGCTTAGTGGGCCTGTCAGTGTCCCTTTAAGGCCTTGTGCTATGTAGAGTAAGAATATAAGAACAACCTCTCACTTTTTCTGCAAACTCAAGATCCCGCCTAACTAAACTGACCTAAGTGTGGAGCTAAACATTCCCCACATCAACCTCCTCTAGGGGCTGTATTAGGGACCCATAGAAGAACCATACTGAGTATTAAATAACACGGCAAACATTACAGAACAAAACCTAAAACCCCCACCGATCTGATGTTTATGACCTGATGATAGGTCATCAATATTGGAAACCCCATTTAAAGGGAGCAGCTCTGCAGTAACCAGCTCCAGCCATTACACACAGAGCTGTGGAGTTCTGGCACCTATTTTCAGAACCTCAGCTACTCCCAAACAGCTGATCAGTAGAGGTGCAGGGTGTTGGACCCCGCCGATCTGATGTTAATAAAGATAGGCCATCAATATTAAAAACCTAATAATTGGTCATGATTTCCTGTTCTGTACAGGTAACTTTCAGTAGCTATTATCTTTATCACTACAGGGAGAATTACAATTACTTGTAACACCTCTGTATAGATAACACAGGATCTAACTTTCTCAATAGGTGATATCACAGCTTATCTGCTCCCTCCTGACCTCTGCACAAGTCACAGAACATGCCTTTAAAACTCTCCTATAGAAGTCAATGGGGTCCCATCCTGGCCATTGTGTCTGTTGCCCCTGTAGTTTTCTCAAAGGACAGGAAGTCTTAACATATTTTAAGCCTAGTGGCCAGCGTGAAAACTGCAGGAGTTTATTTATTTTTTCTATATAGATAGTGACATGGAAAAAGAAAAAAATTCTTAAAAATGTCTTTAACATAAAACATGGTTAGGCAATAGATCATTTTATGATGTCACATTCCCTTTAAATGGGTCTAAAGTTATATTTCCTGCCAGCCACCACAGCATAAAGCCAACAACCACAAGGTGCACAGTTTGTATATAAAAAAACAAAACTGACAACCATAGCTACAGGAAAATATCTGCAGTCACCAAGACAATTCTACAGTCTCTGACACCCACTAAAAACTGTGGAGCAGATATATGATTGTTCTTGCACCTAACGTATTCATAAACATGGCACAAAAAAAATATGGCAGCTAAATATTTGGGCACAAAAAACAACACTATTAACCGCTTCTGGCATCGCAGCATAACTGTACTTCTAAGGTGCGTGAGGGGTGTGGGGTGCATGGCGTATGCTCATGAGCAGAGGTGCTGGCTACAGCTGGCTGGTACCCATTTGCAATGACTGGGATTGGAGGTATTGACCGCGGCCTCTGAGAGGATATACAGTATGAGCAGGCTCCTTCTGTCCTCCAACCGGAGCTTCCGCAGAAAAATTGTGAGGTTCCAATTGGTTGCTATGGCAGCCTGGGGCCTTGTGAAGGCTCCCAGACCTGTCATAGGAAACTGCCTATTAAGCCCTGCCTGCAGCAGAGCTTAAAGGGGTTCTGCACTTTGTTTAAACTGATGATCTATCCTCTGGATAGATCATCAGCATCTGATCGGCGGGGGTCCGACACCTGGGACCCCCGCCGATCAGCTGTTTGAGAAGGCAGCGGCACTCTAGCAGTGCCGCGGCCTTCTCACTGTTTATCGCCGGCCCAGTGATGTCACGACTAGTATCAACTTGCCTGGGCGGGGCTAAGCTCTGTTCACTTGAATGGAGCTTAGCCCCACCTAGGCCAGTTGATACTAGTCGTGACGTCAGTGGGCCGGCGGTAAACAGTGAGAAGAACGTGGCGCTGCTTGAACGCCGCTGCCTTCTCAAACAGCTGATCGGCAGGGGTCCCGGGTGTCGGACCAAATCAGATACTGATGATCTATCCAGAGGATTGATCAGCAGTTTAAACAAAGTGCAGAACCCCTTTAATAGGCAGCCAGTAAAGATCCCATTGACTGCAAGCGCAGCCACCGTTCCATATACTTCAATGGGGATTTAAAAACAGCCGAGCCAGCGCTCGGATATTTTTGGCAGTGCCATAGAAATGAATGGAGGGTGGCTGCGCATGTGCGGTGAAGCCTGCAGCACTTTGCGGGCTCCGTTCTAAATATAGGTGCGGGTCCCAGAGGTGGGACTCCCACCTATCAGGCATTGGGGCATATCCTAGTGATATGCCCCGAATGTCCAAGATGGGAATACCACTTTAAAGAAAAATGTAAAAAACTGCAAAGATATGAAAAATTTATATCACCCGCATTTCCCAATTTTACATATACAGTAAATATAAACAATAAAAATAAACATTATTGCTACCAATGTTTGCATGATTAAAAGTATAAAAAATTATCATAAACGGCAAACACCGTAAGAGAAAAAGTAAAAATGGATGATTTGCTATTTTTTGGTCACCAATGTGTGTCCCCGGATCTGATGTTCTGTAACTCACAGTGCAGAGTCTCAGTGTATCCTATGTGATGTGGCTTCAGCCTGTCTCCCCTTCCTCCTGCTTATAATAGGTTTGTCCCTGCCAGCTCCTATAAGCAAGAGGCAGGGAGAGCAGTGTGAAGCTTCATCTCATAGGATACACTGGAGATTCTGTACACAGCACACAGATAGTTTGGGCAGGTAGTTTGTGTCAGGGGAGTTTAATATTCCTACAGTTAATCATTCTAATGCCTCAGCTACTATATCACTGCTCTCTTGCTCCCTTAGAAAAGGCAGAAAATATATCTTCAGCAGCACCCTCTATGTGGAGGACATACCAAGAAAAAAGGAGGGTGGAGCTTAAGGAGCGGTCTGAGAGCTGCCAGGAGAGATTTGATAGGTGGTTATGTCTTCCTGTAGGTAGGGTGACCACATTTCCAAACTGCCATTCAGGGACACCCGCCCCGGCCCCCCCGCACCCATGTCCACTCCCCAAAAAATATGATTTTTGATACTTTTTTTAAAAAATTAAGTCACTTAGTGATCAGTTGATGCTACTGTGCCCCATCAGATGCTGCCAGTGTGCCAATCAGTTGATGCTACTGTGCCCCATCAGATGCTGCCAGTGTGCCGA
The DNA here is from genome assembly GCF_905171765.1 of Bufo bufo. Lineage (NCBI taxonomy): Eukaryota > Metazoa > Chordata > Amphibia > Anura > Bufonidae > Bufo > Bufo bufo. Next base: position 352,583,228 of record NC_053394.1, read on the forward strand.
TCAATTGATGCTAGGCACAGTAGCAACAATTCATGGGCACACTGGCATTTGATGGGGCACAGTAGTGACAATTTACGTGCACACTGGCATTTGATGGGGCACAGTAGCGACAATTCATGGGAACACTGGCAGCATCTGATGGGGGCACAGTAGCGACAATTCATTAGCACACTGGCAGCATCTGATGGGGGGCACAGTAGCGACAATTCATGGGCACACTGGCATTTGATGGGGCACAGTAGTGACAATTTACGTGCACACTGGCATTTGATGGGGCACAGTAGCGACAATTCATGGGAACACTGGCAGCATCTGATGGGGGCACAGTAGCGACAATTCATTAGCACACTGGCAGCATTTGATGGGGCACAGTAGTGACAATTAATTGACACACTGGCAGCATCTGATCTGATGGGCACAGTAGCGGCAATTGATAGGCACACTGGCAGCATCTGATGAGGCACAGTTTGCGACAATTCATGGGCACACTGGCAGCATCTGATGGGGGCACAGTAGCGACAATTCATGGGCACACTGGCATTTGATGGGGCACAGTCCATCAAATGCCAGTGTGCCCATGAATTGTCGCTACTGTGCCCCCATCAGATGCTGCCAGTGTGCCCATGAATTGTCGCTATTGTGCCCCATCAAATGCCAGTGTGCCCATAAATTGTCGCTACTGTGCGCCATCAAATGCCAGTGTGCCCAATACAGCCCGCATCCTGCTGGGGGTTGTAGTTCCACAACAGCTGGAGTCCATGTATCATTGCTGGCACTGCACATGGAGTCTATAGATAGAAGTTTCTCTCCGGTAGTATTAGGACACTGGAGCAGCACTGTCTTCTCGGTGGGCTCAGTATCAGAACACAAGGTCCTTACCTCGGGGCCGCAGCGTCTTTCTGCCGTGCAGTGTGGATGACAGAGTCGGGTGACAGAACCGGGCTGCTTGTAACGTCAGTGTGGAGAGTGGCGGCACTGCGCATGCACATTCCATTCAAACTCCAGAGGCGGCGAATAGTAAAAGTTCTTTTCGAAAGTAATCACCCGGGGCCGCCAGTGAGAGCAGCCCGGCCTGGTAACCGCTGCCTGACGCTGGGCCGGGAGCAGACAGCCTGTAAACGCCTCATGTAGTCTGTGGACTGCTGAAATACCTCTCCGGCCTGGGTGAGGAGGGAACGGCTCACATGGCAATTCCCCCGTTATACTGCAACTCCCTATCTGCACAGCTACCTGCATCTGTAGGGGCTGCACTGGGAGGTGGGTGTGGAGTCGGAACCGCAGAGAGAGCGGGACATGGTGACGTCACTGGTTGCTACACGCCAAGCGGGGCAGCCGTAGCAACCAGTGATTTAGGATGAATTAATTACAACAGCACTGCGGCAGCAGCGGCAGTGAATGTTGCAGACTGGCAGGCAGTTGATTCCGGGACTCTCTATTGTCCCGGTTTGAAGGCTCCCGGGACACGGGACAAAAACGTAAATTACGGGACGATCCCGGGCAAACCGGGACACGTGGTCACCCTACGTAGGTCATAGGAAGTCAGCCACACAGGAGAGGCTAACTTCCTGTCTACAAAGGATCAAACACTGGACTGGTGGTCAGACTGTAGATCACATGACACAGCTGACCATAATAAAAGGGTTCAAAATGTATGAATGTAACTGAGCTGGGAATAAACAAAGTACACTGCTAGAATATTGCTGGTGAATTGCCATTATACAGTGTAACGACTATTTCGTCCATGAAGATGTCTTTGAGGAATCCGTGTTTAGTCCATGTGTCCGTTTTTTTGTTTTTGTGTCATCCGTATTCCATGGACACTGCCCAGCTGAAAATTCATTTCCAGGCCATCTCCTAACAATGGTCCGTGAACAACCACTGACAGATGCAATCTGTGTTCTGTCAGTGTTTTTTTATGGACCTATAGACTTCAATGGATGTGTTTGGCCCACACCATTTCACAGAACAAAACAGTGCATGCTCCTGTGATTTTTCCACTGACACAAGGTCAGTGGAAAACCTCTGATGCATGAACAAACACATAAAAAATTTATGGAGGAGATGGACAGCACACATCCATTATTTACTGAAGTGTGAACGAGGCCTTACAGTGAGAAGTCTTGGGAAATTAAAAAAACACTAACAGAGAAAAAGTCTCAAACACAGTGTTTGCCACTTTTTTAATGCCATTTGCGTACAGATTTTTGCTCCAATTACCATTTCTCCTCCATCCCCACCACTTTCCTAAAAAGGCTTGTAGTGAGGGCAGGAAGAAGGTGGGGCCAGTGGGCCTGGCACATTTATCTTCTTTTACGCTAGTAATGGACGAACATCGGCCAGGACGATTCGCAAACGGGCATTCGCGTTAAAATGTTTACGAGCCGCGCGTTCGCGGCGGGCCCTATTCACTTTAATGGCAGGCGAACCTGAAAAACCTTCAGGTCATATTTGCAGCCAGCAAACACTTACTAGAAGTACACAAATAGTCCCACAACATGGACAGTGATATACCAGAGGGGGATCATTGGCAAAAATTCTCCAAAAAAGATGTATTTTAATCAGGGGCCATTTTTATGCGTCTTAAAGGGAAACTTTCAAAAATGTGCCCTGCTGGAGCCTAGAAAATTTTTATTTTAGGCCACGGCAGACTGCCGTCGGCAGTACAGGCCCGAAAAATTAAGCATTCACCTGACAGAAAAGAACTTGTGATAATGTGGCTGGAGGTACATTAGCAGGGATCTCAACTCTCCCGGAGGTTCAGGGAGTCTCCCGCTATTAGATAACAGCTCCCTGACACCCGCATGTAAAACAATATCTCCTTATCTCAGTCAGATAGCAGAGCAGAGAGATAAGAGAAGTGACAGGACAGAGTTTAGATTACAGGTTGAATTAACCCTTTAGGGTCAAATTGGCTTCTCAAGGAGATATATATGTTAAAGGCATCCCTTCTTCTGTCTCATTCAGTAGCTATAGAACTATTGAGAGAGATGTATTTTTTTAAAATACATTTACACATTTAACCCTCCATTTTAATTATATAATTTACCCCAGTGTTAAATTCACCCCCCCTGGATGCTTTAATCATATACATAAATATGATAATTTGGGGCAGGGTAATGAGCCCAGTCCTCCACACCATAGAGCAAAGTGTGCAGATACTGCATATGTTTGGAAAATGTAATAAAAAGTTTGTAAAAAAAAAAAAAAAAAGAAAACCTCCCTGAAATGGGTTTTTGCAGGTTGGGATGTCTGCATTAGGCGGCCACTGGATAAAAATAGAACTGTCGGCCAGTACAGGCCCCAAAAATTAGGCATTCACCTGACACAAAAGAACTTGTGATTCTGTGGTTGGAGGTACATTAGGCGGTCACTGGATAAAATTTTACTGTAGGCCAATGGAGTACAAGCCCCAAAAATTTGGCATTCACCGAACAGAAAAGAACTTTGGCTGATGTGGTTGGAAGTAAATTAGGCGTTCACTGGATAAAATTTTTACTGTAGGCCACTGGAGTACAGGCCCCAAAAATTTAGCATTCACCTGACAGAAAAGAACTTTGGCTGATTTGGCTGGAGGTAAATTAGGCATTCACTGGATAAAATTTTTACTGTAGGCCACTGGAGTACAGGCGCCAAAAATTTGGCATTCACCTGACACAAAAGAACTTGTAAATCTGTTGCTGGAGGTACATTAGGTGGTCACTGGATAAAAATGTTACAGTAGGCCACTGGAGTAGAGGCCCCAAAAATTGGGCATTCACCTGACACAAAAGAACTTGCGTGTCTGGAGGTACATTAGGCGGTCACTGGATAAAAATAGAACTGTAGGCCACTGGAGTATAGGCCCCAAACATTAGGCATTCACCTGACACAAAACTTGTGATTTTGTGGCTGGAGGTACATTAGGCGGTCACTGGATAAAAATTTTACTGTAGGCCACTGGAGTAGAGGCCCCAAAAATTTGGCATTCACCTTACAGAAAATAACTTGTGATTCTGTGGCTGGAGGTACATTAGGCGGTCACTTGATAAAAATTTTACTGTAGGCCACTGGAGTAGAGGCCCCCAAAATTTGGCATTCACCTGACACAAAAGACCTTTTATGCCGCTGTATATACATAAGACAAGGACTATTCTTTGTTCTGTGGTGGCAGATATGTGTGGGCTGGCATGAGGAAATTCAATTGCACGTGGTCGTCACAGGTGTTGAATTCCTCCGAGAGCCATTTTTAGAAATGTGAGGTAGTCCACACTGTTGTGAGCTAGGCGAGTGTGCTTATCAGTCACGATCCCCCTTGCTGCGCTGAATGTCCTTTCGGACAGGACACTCGACGAGGGGCAAGCCAAGAGTTCCATGGCAAATTGTGCCAACTCTGGCCACAGGTCAAGCCTGCACACCCAGTAGTCCAGGGGTTCCTTGCTTCTCAGAGCGTCCACATCGGCCGTTAACCTGATGTAGTTGGACACCTGTCAGTCTAGGCGTTCCCTGAGGCTGGATCCGGAGGGTGGCTCTTGATGGGTTGGCTGCAAGAATGATCTCATATCCGTAGTGACCAACACATCATCAAACCGCCCTCTTCTTGCAGGCACGGTAGAATTGGTAACTGCACCTGTTTTGCTGTGGGTGGAAATTCCTATGTTGACAGCACAGACTGCAGAGGGTAAAACTATTGTCAGCAGCTGACACGTTAAAAAAAGCCCACACTGCGGAGCCATGTGCCAGCGTCCTGGAAGCACCAGAAGTGACCGTACATGGTGGATGGCTAGCTCCAGATACATTTGCAGTCTGCTTTTTGCCTCCTGTGCCCTGCGAGCTTTGCCTGCTTCTCCTCCTTCTCCTCCCTCTCTGCTGCTCCGTCTCTCCCTCTGAACTCCCCTCCTCTTCCTCTCTTGTGGGCACCCATCATCCTCACCTTTACAACCACTGACATTTGAGATCTCGGAGTAGGCAACAACAGCGGGGACGTCACTTCTTGGGCTGATCGGGGTACTATCGTCAGACCGCTGGGTGGCGGACGTTGCTACCTCCTCTTCCTCATCCAATGTCAAATATGGCTGTGCATTGGTAAGGTCTGGAAATGGATGGGAAAATAATTCCTCTGACTCGTGTGGAGGGGCTATGATGATGGTGGTGGATTTGGGGGTGCACACAGCTAAGAGTGAGGAGGGTGCAGATACAGAGGATGAGGAGGGTGCAGAAGTGGAAGGGTGAGTGAGCCACTCAACCAACTCTGGTGCATCCTTTGAAGTAATCGCACGTGCCTTCTCCAACTTCCCACTTAGGCTCCGACCTGGTGCACCTGCTCGACCCCTTCCACCACTGCGGAACAGCCTGCCTCTTCCTCTGCCTGTCATTTTCGAAATAAATGACCCTGTGCCTAAGTCCCTAGAGAAGAGCAGTATTTGTGGAAGCAGGTATATTGCAGGCCTCAATCAATATTTGGTGCTGCACAGTTCAAATGCACTATATAGAAAGTATATTATTGGTATATCACACCCCTGTCTCAATCAGTTTTTTTGGGGGGCAACTGTTATATCACATCCGTTGCAATTAGTTGTTCCAATAGCGTTTGTCCCTCTATATAGCTGCGGTATCGCAGCAGAACCGCACACAACTGCTGCACAGTTCAAATGCACTATATTGAAAGTATATTATAGGTATATTACACCCCTGCCTCAGTCAGTCTTTTTTGGGGGCAACTGGTATATCACACACTTTGCAATTAGTTGTTCCAATAGCTTTTGTCCCTCTATATAGCTGCGGTATCGCAGCAGAACCGCACACATCTGCTGCACAGTACAAATGCATTATAATATACTTTCTATGTTAGAAAGTATATTATAAGTATATCACACCCCTCTGTATGTCACACCTATCAATAGCACACCTATACCAGTTCTTAAAAGGACTTTTGTGGTCCTATTAGCTAGCGTTTGGTGTCACTAACAGCCTGTCCCTACTTCACAAAGCAACCTCTCCCTACACTGACAAAATACAGAATGTAAAATGGCAGCCAGATCGGGTTCTGTTATAGGGTGGGGGTGTGTCCATGTGCTGAAACATCTCAATTGGCTGTCCTGTCCCACCTGATGGATGTGTCATGGGTCAAAGTTCAGCGCAATGCAAAAGAATATGCCGCGCGCAAACATCGCCATATGTTCGCATGTTCAGCGGATCGCGAACGCTCAAAGTTCACCGCAAACCGACCGCCGGGAAAACCACAAGGCCATTACTATTTTACGCCAGCTCTCTGGTGTATTGAAATATACGCCAGCCTGGGGCTTGCGTAGATTTCTGTTTAGGTGCACTGACTGCCAGAAATGGGCCTGGGCATCTGTTATAAGGTTTGTACCTATGACACTGGCTGACCTGTAGCATGTGCACTTGGCAGCTGAAGACATCTGTGTTGGTCCCGTGTTCATATGTGCCCACATTTCTGAGAAAAATTATGTTTTTAAATAAAATGCAAATGAGCCTCTAGGAGCAATGTGGACGTTGCTGTTACACCTAGAGTCCCTGCTCTCTCTGCAACTGCCACGCCCCCTGCACTTTGATTCACAGTGCCAGACAGTGAACACATCATCACACCTGACCCTGTCAATCACAGTGCAGAGGGTCCGGCAGTTGCAGAGAGAGCAGAGCCTCTAGGTGTAATGGAAACGCCCCGTTGCTCCTAGATGCTCATTTGTATATATTTAAACCTCATTTTTCTCATCAATGCAGGCACATAGGAACATGGGATCAACAAAGATGCCTTCAGCTGCCAAGCACACATGTAACAGGTCAGCCAGTGTCATAGGTACAAATCCGCTGATAGAAGTCTTTAAATTAGGAGCATCTTCCAGCTGTATAGGGGAAATCATAGACAGGACAAGAGGTGTCTTCTGCTCCACCAGAAGTCTGTAGTTAGATTCACAAAACTACCAATGTGAATTCTCTGCTACGTCTACTGTGTCAACCTGCTAGGTTGACTGCTCAGCCACGTTAGACCAAGCACTCCATGTAACCTGACTTTGGGCCTTATACAAGCAAGAACCTAACGGGCATTAATACCCACAACATATGCCCTAACTGTCTGATAGAGGGTTCTTTTGGCCATTCAGATGTTTTTGAGGGTGCGTCAACATGGGGATTCTTGACTAATAGCCACAGAGCATTAGTCCTTCCTACCATTTACTACACAGTTATTTTTTGCAAATTTCCCTCTTACTTAACACTGAGGGTTTGGACTGCAAACAAATAGTCTGCCCGCTGCTGATAATCAACTCCCTATGAAACTCTGCCAGTGTGGTGTTAGCCACCATCAGCACTGGAGCATGTAAGCAGATAGTAGCAAGAATGTCATGGACAAGGAGACAATGGGGAGGTATTTGAGCTGCTGTCACAATACGAGCATGGCACATCTACTGCCCACAAAACTGGCCGAGTGAACATATGTCCAAGCCGGTACCCCCCTGTGTGTGACTGGCTTCCTGTTGACAGCTGGCCTTTCCTCTTGCTTGATATTTCGGGAGTTCCTGCTGCCTATCAATCCAGCTCCAGGATATGGTGACGCCATCAGTTTAACCCCTCCACTGCCGAACGGACCGCTTTTCAATGAAAGCAAAAAAGAGATACTGGGAAGGTTCCGACTTGCGGAATTGGGGAAGGAAATGGAATTTAGGAAAAGCTTCAATGACAGCAGTGGAAATGTCGTCAGAGGGAAAATGAACTAATCGTGGGGAGCGACAGACAACAAAAAAAAATCTGTATATTCACATATGAACAATACTGCAGCTTAGTATCAACTATTGATTAAGCAAGAGGAGGAGACGGAGTTATATACAGATGTAGGACATTTATTCTGTTTTATTATCTATAGTTTTACAGGACTAGCGAATTTCCTTAGCCTAAAGCGCCAAATGACAAACTTAGCTCTAATCCATCTGCAACTATAAAACATCTTGTTTTTTTAGTTTTTTTTTTATTAGTCATAATCTAAATACAAAAGCTGCAGAAAGTCTCAAGCATTGAATCTGAAATTTGTGGCTTGCAAAGGGTTACAGGCGGTTGCCACAAGCCACCTCAGTGCAGCTGGGAAGCCTAGGGAATGTGAGATGTGCGAGCAGTGCGAGCAGTGCGAGAGTGAGTGTGTGTGTGTGACAGGGGTGGAGTTTAAGGCTGCCTTTGCACCATTGATTCAAATCAGCCTTTAGGGGCTGTTTTCTGTCCTCCGCTTCAAGTTAGGGAGAGAGTGAGAGACAAAACCCCACACGCATTAAAGGGAAAAAGTTTAGAATCGCAGTCATAACAGGAGAATCCTCCCCCCCCTCCCTCTCCTCCATCCCCCTTTTCTTGGCGGCAGCTTCTTATGTGAGCCCATTTTTTTTTCCAAATTTGGGATTTGTTTTTTAGAAGTGGGGGGGGGGGAGAAACAAATCACTGCAAGGATCCAGGCAGATTCTGGAATTGTGGACGATCCCAAAAATGTCGGATCCGACAGTCAATGCGCACCTGGAAGGCATTATATCGGATTTTGAAGGTAGGTAAAGAGCAGATTTCTATATTTTTTTTTACGGGTTCCAGAGGTCTGGTTGTCCTTTTACCATTGTACGTGTGCTTGTGAGGGGAGAGAAGACAGATGCTTGATGTAAGACATGAGATGGATGGTGAAATGTAGATATAGGCTGATGGAAAAAACGGAGCGCAGAACGTATAGGGGTTTCTAGATACACATCTCAAAAATGCGAAATGAGATGCATGGACAGGAAATAGTGGCTGTAAGAATAGACAGGTAATGAGCGAGAAAGAGAGAGAGACATGGTGGATTGAGGGTAGGGGAAAGCAGGCTGAAAATTACTCAGAATGAGCAGTAAAAAATAGCGGTGAGTCACAGAGAGGGGGAGGAAGTGTAAGACATAGATTCGATTTTACTGCAGCACATCTGTATGAAAGGCTAAAATATGGACAGAGCAGACAGGAGCGAGAAATGAAGAGTGCTCCTACCTTAATCTATGACATCTCCAATACAAGCTTTATTGTCTAAAGAGATATTGTATCCATGAGGCAAGTACTCCAACTCCCAGCAGAGCGTCAGTGAATCACTGACAGATGGAGTCGATTCACAAATCTGTCTTTGTTCACTATGAGTCTTGCAGATCAGGATGGATTCTGCAAGAGGACAGCCTAAAAGTTGTGGTTCTTGTTGTTGTAGACACACTTGTGCCCACCCACCGTCATAGCCCCTATAGAATGACTAGCGATGGTCTGATGCCCCCATATGTCCCTTGGGTTACGTTCCAGATGGCACCCGAGGATTTCATGTGATCTCTTTTTTTTTTTTTTCTGAGGGGCGTTCTTCATCCTTATATTTTCCTGGTCCTTTGTAGTAGTCAAGTGGTATTTTGTCACATCTCAGCCCAGCTGAAAGAAAGCCCATGCCTATCAGGTTTCATTCTGTATGTTGGACGGGGTCAGCAGCTGAGCATGTCGCTTCCAAAAAGTGACAAGTCTAAAAGGTGGGGCAACTACTCAAGTCTTTTCTCCATTTCCATAGACTGATTCATTTGAATGGCGTTACTTCATTTAAAGGGAACCTGTCATCAACTTTATGCTGACCTCACTGATTGTGTCACTCATGAGCTAAAATTAAGTGGTTGCCGAGAACCAGCATCATAATCATTGCAGCACAGGTCTTGAAAAGAGTCAAATCTACCTGAGAAGAGTCATGGTTATTCATAATCTCCTTCACGCTCACCCATCTGCTGATGATTGGCAGTTCTCTCCTAGAGAGAAAGAGAGAAAACTAGGTAGAAGACTGTCAGTCATCAGGAGGTGGGCAGGGAGAGCAGGAATTCTTGAATAACCATGACTCTTCTCAGGTGGCCGTGACTCTTTTCCAGGCTCAGTCTGCAATTATTGTGATGTTGGTTCTCGGCAATCACTTACTTTTAACTTTTAAATGACAGACCGCTGAAATCAACTCACCTATCTCTACTTTATTCTGCCGTTAGTATGGGCAGCATAAAGTTGATGACAGGTTCCTTTTAAGGGAATTGTTATGACTTCTTGCATGATGGTAGGAGGTGGAGAGTTGGGATCTGCTGCTGTCAATAATACAGCTGTCCCTATTCCTATATATAGGACTATACATGTAGATATCCGCCTTAACCTAGAAATGTTCTTGGCTGATTCACTAGTTAATATAATTAAGAGTTCTTGATTGTATGAAGATGTCAAAGAGTAAAAAGGGATGTCAATTTGAAGACTAAAGCAGGCTGTACACTAGAGATTTTGGTCAGCCGATTTAGACCATTTTCCACCAATCATCATTTCCTTTTCATGACACATGTGAGCATTACAGATACTGACCAATAGCAGATACTGTATCTGTCAAAAAGTTCTGCCTTGTTGGGCTAACTTATTCCAGTCGTTGTCAGGTGCTCAGGTTAAAATGTCATTGAACGACAGATCTGCTTCTTATCAGTGGAAGTCCGACTAGGCCACGGATCACGATAAGGTCTATTGTCTTGTCAACAATGTAATTTCACAGACCAGCCATGAAGAACATCCAAAAAGAAAACCATCTGTAAACGCTAATGTATTTCAAACTTGACTCAACTTAGAACCTTACAAATTCAGCTATGACGACAAAACCCCACACATCCCACATGTGAAATGAAAGGTGAAAAATGAAAGGTGGAATCTGATTGGTTGCTATGGACAACTAAGCCAGTTCTACTTTACACCACACTATTTTGTCAGGTAAAATAAATTAATGGTGACCACAGTGTTTCCTCCAGTGAAATTTAGCAGGCGATTGTCGGGAAGCATTGCTTCCCAGCAAGTGCTTGCTCGTCAGTGAAGGAGACCACTGCATCTAAATGTAGAAATCTCCTCCACAGTATGGGGAGGAACGTTCACTAATACCATCGCTCTTCCCCAAACATATTCATTGTTTGCTGGCAGCAGAGCATGTTTAGACGGCATGATCTGTTGCTGGCAAACCATGATTTTGGTGACCACACAAACGATCATGTTACCCGATAAACAAACATTTTGCTTGTAATCGGTGGCACTTTACACCGGCAGATTATTGCTAACGAGCGTTCGTATGAACGCTTGCTAGCGATTATCTGGCTGATGGTGGGCCAGTGTAAAGAGACCTAAGGATTCCACCAAACAACACCTTATAGCTCCACTTCCAGGACTCCCATTAATGACACATGGTGGGATAATGGGGTTACCTTCACTCACACCTAAGTGTGCTCATTTTAAGTGGAGTAAAGGTGCCCATACATGACTGTATGACTACATCTGTGAAACGTTCCGTCACTAAACAATCCTTCTTTCAATGCTTGTTCAACCATCAACTTTTGTCTAGTGTGGCGACTTTAGGCTAGCGGTATTTCATGGTCAGGGATTTTGAATTGTGTCTTGTTAGAGAGTTATGGAGAAGTGAAAGTCATACATCAATTGATAGGACATTCTTTCATGATTAATATGTTATTGCTTTTACAGTGATTCCTGATGGGGTCCTGATGGGGTTGTACCATATCAAATTCTCAGTTTCATACAAAAGCTACCCAACTGTACTGGTATGGTGACAGAAGCTTTAGAAAAGTCCCACGTGACCATTTCCTAAAGGAATTACTATAATCAGTAGGTCTCCAACCAGAGAGAGTATATCATGTTGCAAGTCCACCATGTGTGAATTCACCCCAACTGGAAGCTCATTGGCCAAGATCCCCCAATTATCATGTGTCATTTACAGTAGTGGTGCTATCTCATATATGACAAAGAGGCCATAAGGTGCCATGGCTACTTCTGCACCCCCAACAGTTTTGCTTTAGCTTCCAACTACAGACTTATGGTGGGTTTAGACGCTCTGATGTACAGCCACAGTTAAGGAAGAGTTCCTTCCGACAGTCAACTGCTCGTTCAGTGAAGGAGACCACTGCATTTATATGCAGTGATCTCCTTCACAGTATGAGGAAGAGGGATTGCTATTTTGATCGCTCGTCCCCATACATTGTTTCTGGGCAGCAGATTGCGATAATTGGTGTGCATGGACGAACAACAGGAACACCCGATGAACAAGCATTTTGCTCAATCATTGGGTGATCGTTGGCACATTTAGACAGGCAGATCTTTGGGAATGAGCATTCACAGGAACGTTCGTTCTTGATCATATGCCCGATTATCAGGCAGTGTAAATCCACCTTTAATTTTGCCGTCTCTGTGGTAGCAAAAGGCTTTTATTTTGAAACCGGACATCGAAGTACATTAGGAGATGCCTGTGTATCGATATCTTTAGCATTGGTGGAGGTAGAACTTTGGCAGAATTGTGCTCTAGGGAGGCGTTGGCATGCTCAGAAGTCTTTTGATTACCGAAATATGCCCCAAGCATTTAGTTCCGTATGGGCCATCAATGCCACGATGTTCAATGATGACTCCATCTTGAAGATATAGTCATACGTGCCAGAGAAAAAAACATCCACATTTGAGTCTATGCAATACCCTAGTCCATCGTAGAAAGGTCTCTGCAGGTGTATTGCAACAGTTCTTATGCAGCAGGTGTTGTCCTACCACAGTGGATAGTAATGTACTCTTTGGTGCTAGTGGTTTGGTCTCTAAGTTGTTTAACAACTTAATGACCCCTGACAGATATATCCTGCTCCATATGTGGCGGGTCCCCTGGTCATTTAATCCCTCAGATGCCATGATCAACAGCAACCATGGCATCTGTGGGGTTGGACAGAAGGAGGGGGCTCACTCAGTCCTCCGATCGGAGCCCCGGGGTGAAATTATGAGGCTCCGATCAGTTGCCATGACAGCCTTGGGCCTTGTGAAGGTTTCCAGTACTGTCAATGTGAGCTGCCTGCATAGCTGGCAGATGAATATGACTCTAGCTAAAGGACTAATCATGGAGTCCTTCAATGAGCATAACACACTATAACACCTCACAGGTAAAAGTTTGTCCAAAAAGTTTACTACTCACTCTGCTCGTTTATTAGGATGCATATCATCTTATGTTCAGTGAATATATTGCTCTATAAGTTACTACTCCAATGTGTGATCTTCACAATAGTCTATGGAGACTGAGCTCAGTTTCATGGTCACACAGCCTTGTTCCGTACATCAGATTTATTGCCTCCACAATGCATTTAGCATAGCTATCTAATTAATTGGCTTTGAAAATGTGAGTAGGACGATACACACACTCATAGCTTACCGTGCTCTGCTCAGGTTATCCAAAGGCTTTTGATCCGGTGCCATACATGCGGTAACTACATTAATTAAGAGCTAGAAACCTTTGCGAATAGACTTGCACTTGAAGCACAACTCACAAGATCTGGGTCCACCATTGGGTGTGACTCCTATTTGGCATTTCTCAAATACAGGAGTCACGTTCTTTATATAGTCGATCTATGTTAAATTAAAAAAGTTACTAATATTTTAAGAGTCACATCGCCGGCACTTAATAGAAAATGCCTATACTTGCCCGCAATTGCGGACAAGAATAGGACATGTTCTATATTTTTCGGGATCGGAATTGCGGACCCGGAAGTGCGGATCCGCAATTCCGGATCCGGGCAGCACATCGTGCTGCCCCATAGAAATGAATGGGTCCGCAATTCCGTTCCGCAAAATATGCGGAACGAAATTGCGGACGTGTGAATGGACCCTTATAACTCCCTGCCTGCTGCCATTCTCTTAAAATAAAGACTTTTAAAATATGCGAATGAGCCTCTAGGTGCTATTAGGGCGTTGCTGCAGCACCTAGAGACTCCGTCTTCTCAACCTTTGTCATGCCCATGTACAGTTGATTGACGTCCGAGTTCTCCTCAGTGTCCCGTAAATCCCGCGCCTGCGCCGTCCCGTTTAGTATTCGGCGCAGGTGCAGTGAGGAAGCCGGCAGCAACAGCGCGTCCTTCACTCACTGCGTGGAATACTAAACGCAGGCCCGGGATTTACGGGACACTGAGGAGAACTCGGACGTCAATCAACTGTACATGGGCGTGCCAAAGGATGAGAAGACGGAGTCTCTAGGTGCTGCAGCAACGCCCCACTAGCACCTAGAGGCTCATTAGCATATTATAAAAGTCTTTATTTTGAGGGAACGGCGGCAGGCAGGGAGTTATAAAGCATACAGTTATGTTCTGCTGACATTAGCACATCGCTAATGTCAGCCAGATACATAACTATTTTTCTCATGACAGAAACCCTTTAAAAGGGTATTCCCATCTTAGGCCCTACCGGCACCACGATTGGTTTGATGTGGAAAAAATCTGCTTTTAACATACTTACCTATTATACTATTAAAGGGATGATCTTATGACATTATTGAAGTGTTTCAATTGGATATGATTCACAGTGGATCTTGTAATATACTGAGACTACTGTCAACCATCTGCAAACCAATAACCAAATGGATAGGCTGAAATGATATATATTCCTGAGCTCAGTAGAAGACCTATGTATGTGATCTCCAGAGCCATCAGCATACACAGAACTTGTGTCCTTACCTTAATATGCATGGCCAGTCTATAATTGCCTCAAGCATCTCATTCTTTGTGGCCAGGATGCTCAACCGTGACAACACCTCCTTTGAATGAATACTTCCTTGGCCTCGGAGGAGTACTTTCCTTCACTGAAACTTGTGACACACTTGTAATAAATCATTTAGTGTTTAGTTAAACATTTCTTCATGACTTTGTATTATTTGTCATGGGGTTCTGCCGCTCCATCCATCAGATGAAATATTGCCTGTTCCTCTTAGGCTAACATGACCCCCCTCAGGATGCTGCACTTAGTAGTACAGTGCTGTGGTGTCTGGAATGTCTTCTGTGTATAGCAGAGCTAGTTATGCCCAGGTGTTCAGGACACAGCCTGAGGGTTATGGCATTTTATTCCACCAGGTGAGTTCACTGGACAGAATGGAAGTTACTGATCAGTGAATTCCTTTTCTGACCCATCCAACATTACCCTCTAACACAATCATCTCCAACTTGTGCCTTTCCAGCTGTTGCGAAACTGCAACTCTGTTGGAGCATGCTGGGGGTTTTAGTTTTGCAACAACTGGAGAACCGCAGATTGGTGACCAGTGAAAAACATCTGATGTTTGCCTGCCTGTCTTCCTGAAAGCCAGAACCATTCTTATTCTGACCAGTGAATCAGTAATCAGTATTCGTCTTCAAAGTCAATCAGTTTCATTCTTTATTTCCAAACCTGCCCTAAAAAGAGAAGCTTAGAATCCGATTGGTTGGTATAGGGACCACTAAGATGCAGACCCTATCTGTGCCCCTATCTAGGGTAGCACTGAAAAAGAAAATATAAGTAGCACGGTGCTACTCCAGGTCCTTTTGTCTTCTCGGAAACCATGTAATTGGACAATGATAGTCAGTGGCTTACCATGCAGCCTCTATAAGAAGCCAAATAGCTGATCAAAGCAGATGTGGAGGTTTACTAGCACCACTGCCACTTTATTCTAGCAATTGGCATGAATCATAGCAGTCATACCACATTCATCGATGCCATCAATGTCTTTAGTGAAATGACTGCCTTTCAAGAAAATGTCTGAGATTTGGAGGACAAGGCTAGGTTGACATTGTGGCCAAATTCCAGCATTCTTTTCTAGCCTAGGAATACCAGAATTGCCAGATCCATCATATGCCAGACACCACAGGCGTCCATCAGAATTCCGGCATCAATACAGGCATTCTGCTGGACAAAATACTGCTGCATACAGCAGTATTTTATCCTTTTTTCCCCCCAAATCTGTAAACTTAGCCTAAGAGTTATCCAAATGTGGAAACCTTGCTTGCTACTAGCATTTCACGTACATGGAGTAGCTATCGTAACAGGCAATATAAACAGCTTTTGCCTTCAAGGGATTATCCAAAAAATTTTAACATGTAAATCCCCAGTCCAGCACGGCTGCTCTGGTGGTCACTGCTGGTCTGGCTTTATTTGTCCTGCAGTGATCTAATTTTGTTCATGCTGAAAGAGGTGGTCCCAGTTCTAGATATGATGACCTCTCCTAAAGGGGGGAGTCAAGTGCATGGAAGATGAACTGCAGTAACTCGGCTATTACACCGTGGATGAAGCCCATCCACTTTGTTATTTCCGGTGCAGTCCAGTGAGAACAGCTGGTCATGGGAGTTCCGGGTTTTAGACCCCCCGCCAATTTGATATTGAAGACGTAGTCTAAAGGTAGCTCATCAATTTTTAGAACTCAGAACACCCATTTAATATCTAAGACCTACAGATACAGTATACAATGCCCACTAGAGGAGAAGTTCATATCACCCTCTCTTTGTTTTAAGTATCTCATGATCTTAACCATAACCATAAATGGCCTTCACAAAGGTCGCTTTCACAAACTAAAATGTGCTTTGAACCCTCTTGTGAATGTGATATAACTAGAACATCCTTATATTACAGATGTGTCTATCCTTACCTTTCCTCTTGGTTCGGAATATCTTGACATAAGTGGTGCGAGATGACCAGCTTTAAAAAATGTAATTTCGTTACTCATAACGCCCAACATAGTAATTTTTTTTAAACTGGTCATCTCGTGATATATGGAGCCAAGAGGAAAGGTGAGGATGTACAGCACTCCGGCCCACTGAGGGAGATTGTGCTGGGCTAGAGAGGATGGGAGTGGTCCTTACAGTGTCTAATCCCTGCTCCAGCACTCCCCAAGGCGTCACATGCAGTGATGGGAGGGGCACAGCTCTTCTTTCCCTCGGGGCACACCCTGGACTTTTGGAGTCTCCTGCTTGGTGGTGGTTGGTGTGCCCTTACTATTAGGTGAGCAGCAGGGTGCAAGGCAGGAGAACAGGTTCCCAGGTTGGTTATGGAGACAACTGGCCAGGCCATCTTGGTTAAAGCAAAATATAGTCTCTCTTTCACAGAGTGGATGATGGGTGTCACAGAGCAAATACAGTTCTTGAGTATATCACAGAGTAGACTTTTCCTAAAGGCTGCATATAGGGGATAGCTACTATATAGCCTTCTCTGAGTCTTTTTCTATAAGTAAAGGCAATTGACCAAAGGTATGCAATTTCTCCTAATATTTATTTGCAATGCCCAACTGTGGGGTGTGCACTATAACATTAACTTTTTATCAGCGAACCGTATTACAGTATGGCATTAACCCTTTTAGCAGTGAAACACCATGTCACTGCAGATGGACGTATGTGTAGCTATTAAACATTACTTTTGTTTCTTCTGGTGGTAGTGAAGCAGCGAAATATGGAACCAGTAAGGAAATTACAAAATATAGTCAAGTATACAATGCAATTTTTTGGACATGTAACATTCAGTCCTTTACTCAGTATTCTGGTGTCTAACTTGCAGGACAGTAGGGAATATGAGTACTTGGTTGCTGCCCTCTGCCTCTTGTAAAGGGTGTCATTCCAATAGGTATATTACTGTTGCAATGCTATAATATAATATGGAGGTCAACCAAAGAAGAATATAGCTTTGTTATGTAGCTAATCCAGTAACTTTTACAAGGTCAATTAAATCTTGCTTATTCAGTGACTGAAATTTCCCTAGAACCTGGGATTGGCACTTTATGGACAAGCAGAGACTTGGTAAGGTGTAGCAAACACTTTTTGTGTCCTATTTATACACTAAGAAAAATTCTGCTTTGAAAGAGAGGTCACATTGTATCAAATAACCCCCACCCCATCCTCATGCCCTCACTTTTATGTGTCCATCATCATCCTAACCTCATCACCCTTCATGACAGTATGGGATTTCCACCAGCAGCGCAGGAAGCGACAGTAGGAGTTCTCATTCATTGTTTTTTCCATCCTGCATGATCTGTTGGAGCACGGTGTCCAGGGCCATTATGAAAAGTTAGGAACCATTTGTCAGACCAATGTCTGCTTTTTAAGGCAAGTTTGTTTGTTTTTAAGCCCAGATATAAAACACTACTGCAAACAAAAACTCTGAGTGACGTTGACAAGTCAATTTCATACGTAATGTACAAATAGGAGTAATATCAAGGCTTTCAGTACTGGTAGTTTGTCCAGCCCATTCACAGCAACTCAATCTATGGTCCCAATTAGGACTCCTCAAATATTCTGAAAAAAGTTCAACCCAGCTGTGCTGCAGAACTTGTGAAGGTCAATGTCATAATGTTTTTGACCGGAACCTTCTCACAATATAATGCCATTAAGAGAAGAGGAGGTGCATATGTACTGTCAAGGGGGGAGAAATTTTTCCTGAAGTTTACACTCTTGAAATGGACCAAGAGTAGGTCTAACAGAAATATCAACTACTTGCTGCAGCTGTATCTGGGCACAGCACATGCTACAGTGAAGAAGATTTGGGGCACGCGTAGTGCATTGATGAAGATGAGGCAAGTACAACTTGCTTCACACCGGGAGATATGGATTCAGCCCAGAAGAGGTGACAGGAACGGCAGTTCCCAGATGACTGTTGGGGGAGAAATTAGCATGCGGATGATTATAACTTTGTTTTCTACCCAATACAATGCAATACAGTTTATCTAAAAGCATAATGATAAAAAGCTATTACAGATCAGATTCAGAACAATGTAGTGGTTGCGGTTAAAAGGTTGTTCAGGATTTTACCATTGATGGCCCATCCTCCACATAGGCCATCAGTATCTGATTGGTGTGGGTCCAACACCCTGCACCTCTGCCAAACAGCTGTTTAGCTGTAGCATCCGAAGTCAGTGCTAGAATTGTACAGCTCCATCCATTGTATAGTAGACGGATCTGGAAAGTGCAGTGCTGCTCTCATCGAAGTGAGCTGCAGTTACAAGATTGACATGGGTGCAGGGTGTCAGACCCTCATCAATCAGATATTGATGGCCTATCCTGATGATAGGCTATAGTAAAATCCTTGACAACCCCTTTAAAGAGGTGTAAAATAACTGGCAGGTTCCCTTTAAGAAAGGTTTAGGTATCGTTCTTGTAAAACAGAATTTAGAAGGTTACTAGTATTAAAGAATTTTCCTACTAACAAAACTTCTTGTGAATAGGAGATAAGGGTCTCATCGCTGGGGGTCTTATCACTGGGACCACCAGCAACCATGAAAATAGAGGACCCGGAGACCTTTAAGATACTGGAGCAGTGGTGTGAATGAGTGACCAATGCTCCATTTACTTCCATGGGACTGCCAGTGATAGTGTCGAGCAGTAAAGTTATTCTTGCCCTCAAAGTATGTTACCGGTAATCATTTTTTTAAAATTTCACAGACGTTGGAGAACCGCTTTGGGGGCCACCAGCAGGCCGTGAGTGTAGCAGGGTCCTGATAATCACAGCATCATGTCCTCAGGTCAACTATTTGTACAAGCTTTTAGGCTCCAAATTTTCCAAGCTTGATTTATAACCTGAGATATAAAGTTCTTTATACATAAAAGCAAGAACATAAACATAATATAAAAGCAGTAACCAAGACTTGGTGAGAAAGACAGGCTTTTAGGGTGTGATCGCTCTGCTGCAAGTTACATATTCAAGCACAATTGGCTCTCTGTGTTTATCCTATCCATTGAAAGGTTGGAAGGGGGAAGTGACAGGATACTTCCCTAGTCCCCACCCTTATTGTACAGTTATCATAGGAAGACCGAGCAGCATCTGGTCACTGATAAGGGATTTTATTATTGTGGGATTGACACGAAGGCCAAAACTTCCCTATCTATAGACATTTACAGCTGCATAGCAAACAGACGAAGGGATTCTGAGCGCACAGCTCTAACAGATGTGTTTTGGGTTTGCATATCAAATAGGTACTAAAGCCAAGAAAAAAAAGCACAGGCCTAGCTATATGGGGTACAAATGTCCCTGTGCCGCATAGGAAGACACCAGTCTTACAAATGGCAAATAATAGATGGGAAGTCATTAAGCCAAGAACTTTCAAATAACTCTTTTGAAGGATTACAGATAAGAGAATTGTCATAAGGGCGTGGATGTAAAGAATCCTGAATGTTTTGTAATGAAAAAAATTAAAATGGAAAAACTTTTTGGGTTCACAACACATCATACAGTTCTACTTCATCTCATGTAAATAAGAGAAACACATGACCAGACATCAATAAACGCCAAGGAACACATTTGTACTTTTAGATCCCAATACATTTCATTTGAGCATTTGTTTTATTCCTGCAGCTGTCGCTACAACCCATGTGTACATACGTGCTCAACAGAGATATATGAGGGAAACTGTATTTTTGACCCTTGGGCTACTGCACATAGTATACTCATAGATTTTTCTAGAGCTTGAAAAGTTCATAAAAGGTGGTCAAACACTTCAGATCGCTCAAACAGCTGACAGCTATTTCTCCTGACTACACCATAAACCACCATGTCTTTTGCATGGGGAGAGGGGAATATACCAATGCTGGACCGCTGTGGCAGAAGCTTATCTCCCAAGGGAACAAAGGATTGGTCCTGTTCCAATCCAGCACATAATGCCATCCTCCGGTTGGCCCAGGCTCTGATACCATAGTGGGCACCAAAGGTACAAAAAATAAAAAAAAACAGTTGAAGCTACCTTTGGAGACCATAATTTGCCACTATGGTCTATTTCTTTAAATCAAAATCTATTAGACTTTATTGATAATATGGAGTTTGGACCCCAAGAATAATTTCCTCTTGTGGGCGCCAGGAACCCCAGTCCAACCCTGTCTACTGTGTATGGTCATCACTACCTACCTTTTGATTTCTCTCATTTGTGTATTGTGCTTATCAAAGGTTTTTTTTCTGAGACTTAGGTATTAATCATCTATCCTTCATTAATATATGTTGTCCAAATCAGACTGGTGGGGAATCGACACTCAGCACCCCCACCTATCAGCTCAGCTTCCATTCATGTGAATGAGAAGCATACCGCAGCACGACAAGTACACTTGGAAGGAACCTTGTGCTTCTGGCTCCGTTGGCTGTACAGGTTCAGGCGCCGGCAGCTGCCAGGAACAGTTGATCGGTGGGGTGGCAGGTGTCAGACCCCCACCAATCTGAAAAAGATGACCTATCCTCCTGGGGAAAAAAACCTTTAACAAGATCTGCAATATCTTATACCTCCTATGCAAATGTTCATCAAGCCCAAAGTACAATAGATATTTTGATAACCCATCTGAGCCAGCAATTACTACTAACCCTATTCTGTGTTATTATGGCTCTTCTCTGGCATTTGGTATGTCAAACTGTAAGCCAAAAAACTGGGCAGAACAATTAGTGTTCTCAAGAAGATGTTTCTGAAAGAACAGGAACCATTGTGCAATGTCAGGCGCCTGCAGCTGAGGAGCGGTAAAAAAATTGATTGCCTCTTGTAGACCATGAGACATCGTTATAAGATTATTATGGATTTTCTACATAGTTTCCAAATCATGTACTTCTAATAGAGCATGCACTGTTCATTCTGCTGCAGTTTTGATGCTTGCTTGCTCGCAAATGGTACATTTAGATTTTCAGTGCAGCATGAGTATTTCAGTTGGCTGACATATCAATCACCGTACAGTCTCTGAAGTATAAATTGATTAAAGATGTCCAGATAGAAAGATCTGATGGGGCGATCATTAAAAATGTTGTGTTATTTATCAGGTCTTTCTATTTATGTTCCTCATTATAATGATTTATCTACAGAATCTACATATAAAAGGTTGGGCTCTTACTATATGGGCCACCTGTCACGATAGGGAGTGGGAGGAAATTCCCCACTGAACACTGATGGGAAGCAGGAACACAAACTAGGCCTGGACTCCACGGAAAGGGAGCAGGGCACCTCCTAATGCCACCCTCATCCTAGCCCTGACTCCTATCCATATGAGCGTACCTAGATGGTAGGAAGGCTCATACACCGGAACCTCTGACCCTGAATTGCCCTGATAATCCCTAGAAATAATGTCAGGAAGTAGAGACAACCTGTTCTTCCACTGGAATAGATGTAAGGAAAGGGTAAGACAGTGAAAAGCAACTGGATCAGCAGGTAAGAACCCAGAACAACTAGCACTTGCCTGCCGCAGCAACAGGAAGGAAAACCAACACATCAGTAACTGCCTGGACCCCCATGCAGACAGGGTGCATGGCGGCCCTAGGCAGAGCTGCTCACGGACTTGTTGTTCCCCCTCCGGGGAATCCTGGAGCCCTCTCACCGAAGGCACAGACAGACAGGGGAATGTTTAGCATCCATGCAGGATCGTACACACCAAAACAGACCAGACATGGAACAACAACTAGACATAGAACACAAACCCTGAACGTAAACCACACCATACATAGAAACCGGTAAGGTAGGAAGACATGGTAAAAACAGGGTGTCTCACTAGGTGGCCCTCAATAACTGGGCAGATGGAATACCCAGGACAGGAGCATAGCTCCAGCACCAACAGAAGCTGGAGGACAACTAAACTCCAGGCTACCAGCCACAGGCAATATAAGCACCTTGTGACCACAAACAGACAGGCAGTTAACCCCACAAACACCAGACAGGGAAGGGAAACAAACCTTAAAGGAGAAGTGTACACACATGCTGCCTAAGCTACACGTTGCCCCAGGCAACCAGCATGCACAGCAAACGTGTCCCGGCAAGCAACACAGAGACCGAGACACAGCCATGACACCACCATAACTATAAGGACATCCTTTAGATGCCAAGAAACCAAAGAAATGGGAGATAGGCCTTCAAGAAATGTTGTCTGCTAAAGTGCCATATACAATGCATTCGGAAAGTCTTCAGACCCTTTCACTTTTTTCACATTTTGTTATGTGCAGCCTTGTGCTAAAATAGTTTTCCCCGTTATTCTGCACTCAATGCCCCAAATGAAATCTGTGCTAATTTATTAAAATGGAAAAACTAAATAAAATCTTGCATTGACATAAGTCTTCAGACCCTTTACTCAGGATTCAGTTGAAGCATCTTCGGCAGCAATTACAGCCTCCAGTCTTCTTGGGTATTATGCCACACCAGATTTGCATAACCTGATTTGGGGATTTTCTACCATTTTTCTCAGCAGATCCTCTCAAGATCTGTCAGGTTGTACAGTATGAGGACTTTCAGTGGACAGACATTTTCAGGTCCCTCCAGAGATGTTTAATTGGGTTCAATTCAGGATCTGATCTCTCTGCAACTGCTACATCCTTTCCACTTAAATTGACAGGGCCAGCCAGTGAAAACATCATCACGTCTGGTGCTTTCATTCAAAGTGCAGAGGGTGTAGCAGTTGCAGAGAGAGCAGAGCCTTTAGGTGTAACAGCAACGCCTCTGTTGCTCCTAGATCCACATTTGTATATCTTAAAACCTCATTATTCTCAGTTTTATAGGTACAAATCTGCTGACAGATGCCCTTTAAAAACATTGACACACTAGTAGTGGGGGATTTAAAAGCCAAGGTTTGATATTTTTATCCATACATACGAACAGGACCTATGTCCGTTCCACATTCCCAATATAAATTTTAATCTAGACCCAAGCACCAGTTGGATGTGCCTTGAAGACACGTTCATCTTACCTCTCTGTTCCGGCAATTAACAACATTAATCAGTTTGCAATTACATTGATCAATAGGTATACCTATGTGTTCAGCATATGGATCTCATTTACTTCATGACTGACCTGGCAATGCGACCCAAAGATGTGTTCTCTACGTTTCATAATACGTTTTCCAACAACTCACCATGCTGCCCCCAAAATTTGCTCCGTCCTTAACTTAACAGATTTTTTTATTGCATTTGGCCTTGTGTCCCTTTTTTTTTTGTCCTGGATATAGATTTGCTGATGTTGGATTTTTCTTTAACTGTTTCCTGACCGCTTTGGTGAATGAATAGGAGTATAGATCAGAGTGTTACATCTGGGCGTAGGATGTGGTTAGTCTTTGTCAGCAGAAGAGAAGCAAAATGAAAATGCTAATTCTTCTACTGCTTGGTGGAGACTGCGAACTTCAGGCCAACCAGTAGAAAAGTAGTTAAGTCACATTTCCTCTGATCCATAATCTCTTGGTAATTAACAGAAATGGACTTGCTTACAGTATGTATGACTAGTTAACACAAGGTGAGTACCCTGCTGTTTCTCATAGTTCTGGTGGAGAGACATTTTCTGTTAAAGAGGTGATAATTCTTGAGGTAAACCATGACATAGCCTTACAGGTCTATCCAGCAATACAGTTCTTCTTCTAGGCATATACATCACCGGGGTTGTCTAACTGGGACAGCACCTTTTTAGTGTGAAGTGGGTCCCTATTCATCAAGGGCCTGGATTCTGAAACCCCAGCAATCAACCAGATAAGTTGTAGACAGCCATACATTGCCCTTGTAGTGGTGGTAAATGATTGACCATCGAAGAAATACATGGACTCGAAGGTCCGCCAGAGTTAGACCTGCAAATACTTGAGGGTCTACAGTATGTGTATGTATGGGTGTAGAATAAGAAGTAATCCAAAGTGCATATTTAGTAATGTTAGTAATGTTAAGTCTATTAACACCACGTGCATAAAAACTATGGGAATACCTTAACCGCATAAAAAGTGCATTTTTGAACCCCTTTGCAGTTTATTGCTGCATTGCAGTGGGACACTGCAATAGTAAGCTCAATTTAAGCATGAGAGTTTGATAAAAAGTTTTAAAAACTTCTTCATAAATACAGCTTGGAAGAAATAATGCTCTATGTAGACTGTCTTTCTGTGTTGGGTATTTACAAGCTGAATTTCATGCTAGATCCTGGGGTAGAGTCATCAAAACTGGTGTAAAGGAAAACTGCCCCTAGCAACCAATCAGAATCCACCTTTCATTTTTCAGAGCTCATTTGGAAAAATTAAAGGTAGAATCTGGTTGCTATGGTCAACTAAGCCAGTTTTCCTTTACACCAGTTTTGATAAATATACCTCCTTGTTTGTAGACCACTAACCCAGCTGGAAGGGATTATTCCACAAAACAAGTGACTTTTGGAAGTATATGAGCCAATGTGGAGTGTGCTTTGTATAAATGGATAGAGATGAGTTATTAATCTAAAAGCTGGGCTAATGGTGAAGTTGGCGCGAATCTTGCCGATGTATCCTGCAGCATGATTCTTCTGTTCCTAATTATGAGTCAGTCTCTATGTTTGTATATTACCAGATGTTATTTATTAACGGAAATTTCATATAAATTGAACATTGATTTTTCTATTATTCTTAGCACTGAAGAGGTCTTTTGAGGTTGAGGAGGTCGACCAATCTCCGAACCCCTCTGTCCAACCACGTAGAACCCCAAACCCACTGCTAAGAGGTGCAGCCGCACAGAAATTTCAGGACCAAAGCGCTAGGAATGAGCCACACTTGAGACATGCAGAAATTGGTGGTCAGAGGTCCCCTAAATCGTCACTAAGACGTTTTGAGTTGTCTGGATCCCGGCACCCAGAACCTATGTCAAGGCGAACAGAGATTTCCATTGACATCTCATCAAAGCAGGTGGAAAATTCTGCCCCAGCAATGTCAAGGTTTGGTTTGAAGAGGGCTGAACTGTCTGGACATAAACCACCAGAACCCATACCAAGAAGAGCAGAGATCTCTCTGGGAAAGCCTCATGATCTCCGTGGAGAGTCCCCAAATTCGAAAATACCTGAATTGAACCAAAGAAAAGTAGAAGAATCCAATGCTAAACGAATTGAGATCCAGGTGCCTAAATCTCCAGAAGTCCCTCCAGTCAAGCAGATTGAAAACTCCATTCCAACATCCACTGTGCTTCACCATCAAGAACCGAAACCACAACCTGTCCAGGTAGAGGTTCAGCAAAGAACCCCTGAGGGTAAGTGATCTCTGCTTCAACCCAAGGTTATTGATTTAGATCTTCCATCTTTATTTTTGTTGTAATTTATGGTGCAAGATGTTTTAAGAATAACATAGGTGCAATGTGTATGAAAAGAGGCAATACAGGTGTGATACAAGAAGTATCTGAAGGTAAAGCAGGATCATTAGAGGACTACTGGAAGGAGTGTCCTGTAGCATTTATTCAAGGGCTAGTTGTTGATATCATTTGACTTTAGACCCATTGGCACTTTTGTTGGCGCAGTATAAGCAGCATGTGATTCTTCCATAGAGGTTCCATCATTTTACTTGATCTTTCTACGATACCTTAGGACATCAAAGCAAGGCTCATTGTGTTGCAGCTACATTGCACCTCATCGGTGGATATAACGCATTTTCTGGCTCAGGAACGGACATGCAAGAACAGTATAAGATCCCTTGTTCTTGATTAACTTAGCATAAAGTTATGCCTCTGTAATAATCCAGAAGTAACTGCAAGCTATGAAATCCATTAGCTCTATTCCTTACATGGAATCAAGAAGGAAGTAGGTCCTCTAACCTACTAGACCAGAGGCCAGGAACCTTTGGCACTCCAGCTGTTGTGAAACTACAGTTCCCAACAGACTCCATTCACTTCTTTAGGAGCTCTAGGAAGAGCAGAGCAAGTGTGCATTCTGCAAGTAGTAGTTTCCCAACAGCTGGAGTGTGGGAGGTTGCCTAGCCCTGTACTACAGCCTTGTATAACTCCAAAGGTTGCATTTGTTCCAGAATGTGATGGTTCTGAATTTCTTACTTTTGGCCATCCACAAAAGATAAAGATCTGGCTTGAATTGGTTTCGCCACATGGCTTATTCCCTTTCTTCCCATTGAAATGAGCATGCATGCTCGTTTATGGTGGAATTGGGAGAAATACCTCTTTGGGGAATTAGCTGACATTTAAGCCATGTTTATGGCCAGTGGCGGTATTTACCACCATGCAAACCAGGCAATTGTGTGGTGACCCACTTTTCAGTGGGCCCCCGAGGTGAGGACACAGATACAGTTGTGGACATGCAGGGAACTGCCTCTATGAACAAAAAATGCTGGCGCAGTACATGACGTCACTTCGTCACTGACAGAGAGAAGTTATGTATACACCCCAGGCGCAGAAGTCTGGGAGTGTCTGAGAGCATTGAACTGTCGCGGCCCACCAATTAAAATACAGTTGGGTGCAGAAGGAGAAGGGTCCGGCAGCAGTTGGGTGCAGAGGGTCATGCGCTGTGAGTGACTGTGTCTGTAGGAAAAGACTACGCAGCAGAAAGAAGCACAATGTGGACTCCGAATGTGAATAATGCAACACAATAGTGACTGCGCAGACAGGGATGTAATCTACTAAAGGCTAGAGCTATGATGTCACATGGCCTCTCTAACAAAATATTTAACTGAAAATACATGAAATAATGCTGATAAAAGTGTGTCTGTGGGTTAATAATATGATACATTACTAAGACACCAGTGACCTCCCTATAAAACTGTTTGCATAGACACATAGCTGTGGTTCACCTGATTAAAACGCCGGTCCAAGGCTCTATTCTAGTGTTGAGCGAATCGAAGTGACTTCAATCAAAATTTCATGATAAATTTGATTCGCCGCAAAGCCGAATTTCCTCGTGCTTCATGTTAGCGAATCGATTTTACCTGAAATAGCGTAAAAAATCTAATAAAAAAATCATACTTCATCCATGTGGTCGCGACGGGCCGGGCACCACAATCTTGCTTGAAGATCTTGCACGAAATTCCGTGTGCGGTGATGTATAACGTCACCATGCCGGCCGCGCAAGATTTTGCACCAAATATTGATGGCCCATCGCGAGCAAATAGATGTTAAGTATGTTTTTTTTGTTTTTTACGCTATTTCAGCTAATAACTCTGTTATTATGAACTCGGCATCTCAGGGGTACAATGACGGAGGGCGGCGCAATCGCCGCTCCCTACCATTGCACCCACTACTTACAAAGAAATGCGCTTTGTGACAAAGTAATTTGTCAAGAAGCTAATTTTTTTGTAAAATTTGGAAAAGCAGCTGAATGGAATTTTGAAATACTTGGCTCATCTCTACTCCATTCCAATATGCAGTTCAGGAGTTTAGTGCAATGAGGGCGTTAATATTGCTCTTGTTGCACACAACCTCCGTTCCTTTCTGCAGCCAGCCCTTCACTCGCTGTTTTGCCCCTGCTTGGTCTTGTCAATCCAAGCAGCCAGGAAAGGGATGGCCACAGAAAGGAAAAGAGCTTGGGTGAAACATGAGCAACAGCGACTCCCTCATTGCACTAAAGGCCTAATTTGCATGTTAAGAAAAAGCATTTTAGCTTGGGAACTGCACCTTGGATCAACAAAGGCAAATGCGCTTTTAATCACATGAACCACAGCTATGCAAACAGTTTGATAGGGAGGTCGCTGGTGACAGATTCTCTGTAAGTATAGTATATTATGCTATTACTTCACAGACCTGGTTTTATTGGCATGATATCATGTATTATTATTGGATATAATGCTATAGAAAAAATGTTTTTGATTAGGACCCCCAGATAAAACATTGCTTGGGGCCCCAGTATATGGCTAGCATTAGAGTATCATAATCTGGCAATGTGGGCTTTGAACCACAAAGGTTGTCTCCCCAAGGTTTAGGGTAATGCAGCAGCATGATAGTACTACCGGATATATTATAGCAAAAAAAGAAAAAAAAATCTTTTGTACTGTTTGCATTATGGTGATAGATGTAAAATTTAACGTGACCCTCCTGAAGCTCTAACATTTGATGCATTTATTTTCTTTCTATGTAAAACTTGACACCAGGTTTTTGCTGTTTTTGTTTTTTTTGTGCATGTGGCGCCAGACTGATTAATGCTACAGCCTCCCATCTGCCATCCTTTGACTCCATGGCCAGTTGAAGCCGTACTTGCTCTACAATATTGATGATATCATAATGTCATTGTGGCCTTTCCCCTTTTTTATTAAATGCTTGCATTGATTTCGGAGAGACGAGGTTAGACTCCAGTCTCCCGTGTGGCGCATGAATTTCATTTTCCATATGATATGAACGATGTCGAGTTGATTTTCTGCCGAGCTAAAGTTTTAAAATCTCATTTCTGTTCAGTACAGCAAAGTGGGTTCAAGTCCTGGACGGATATTTTACATTTTAGTCGCTCTTTGCACATATTGCATCATATGATTAATGAATAACCTTTAAAGAATGCCCTGTGTCCAGGCTTCCAAAATGGTCTCATTGTTCCGATGACTTGTCACATGACTCTTACTGGTTTCCAGTAACATATAGAGCTCATGATCCCAAAGAAATGGGTCACTGATAGACAGAAAGTGTTTTTTTTTTTACTTTTCTACGTTACTTAAGTACTTCTTCCTCTATAGTTTTCTAGAGTTTATAAAACAGCTGAAGGTTTCAAAGGTGTGGACTAAAAATGGAAAATAACAGTGTTTTTATAAGGGAGGGGACAAAACTAAGATTTTTCGAGGTGGTAGCACAATCAATATATTACCCATGCCGTATGAGGGGTTATACTTCGTACAGGACGTCAATGTTTCATCACTAAAGGTCTAATCTGGGGAACCCCCCTCACAAAAAACAAATGTGCCAAGGAGCCTACAGTGTACATCATGTACAACTGCACATATGAGACATTGCATGCAGGGACGGGTTGCCGCCTGCTGTTGCTTCTATTCTCTGGTTTTTGGGGCAAAATGCCCTCTAGTCAAAAGTTAATAGATTATCCTATGAGATAACAATCTGAAATTGTTGTAAAGGGGTTATCCCATCTGGGACATTTATGGCATATTGCTAGGATATGACACAAATGTCAAATAGTGGTGGCTCTGGGACCTGTTCCTATCTCAAGAACGAGGCCCTGGAGTGAATGGAGAGCAGATCGCACATGTACTGTACAGCATCTTCTTCATTCACTGCTATGGACAGGGGTGAACTGGCCATGGACCCTACAGGGAAGTTTCCCGATGGACCAATCCCCAGGAGGCCACCAAAGCTCTCCTCATGGCCCCCGGCTGGGTACATAATGATCTAATGCTCTCTCAGCATTAATTAATGCTGATTAATGTTGATGGTTCCTTTGCCCCTCGCCGGCATCCACAATTGCCCTCCTGAATTCAACTACATCTTCGTCCTCAGGACAGTAATACAGCTGTGTACTGTGATGCGGGTGTCAATACTTTATCCTGCACTGTGGTATTTGGTTCTGATGGGGCGGTATCTTGTGCCCTGCCTACTTTTGTTGCCCTGTCTTCTGTCAATCCGGATATGCCTACGACATGGGGTCACTTTTAGTTTTTTTTGCAGGACCACTTTAAGTTCCCAATCCGCCCCTGGCTATGGGACTTAAATAAATTGCGCTTAGCTATTTTCTGACACACGGCAGTCTCACCGGTCAACTGTTATCGGCAGGCGCCAGCATCAGACACTAAACAGTAGATGTAGTTGGAGGCAGAAGACCATTTTCAGCTCCCATTCAAGTGAAGGTATCCATTGAAAGGCAGCAAGCGTAGATCTTAAAAACCATAAAGGACTTCTACACAAGGTATGTTAGAAAATTACATAGCTTTTCATTCGACAATGAGAAACCAGAATACCCCATAATAAGGGTAAAGTTTTGTGTCAAGTGTTCAGTGGATGAATAGCGCTCATTACTGCCTACAGGTATAATCAGGCATCAGAGTCGGGTTACGTAGGCTTTTTTTTGTAGTAAAGGGGTTGTTACATCTCGCCACTTCCATGGGAAGTTGGGACTAAGCACTGACCAAAGTTGGCTGGGCTTCAGAAAAAGCGCAAAACAAGACGCTACACTGCTTCCATAACTGGAAGTTACAGAAGCCGCGTAGCTTGTTGTGCTATGCTCTATGCAGAGCTCCCATTCACTACAATGGGAGTTACGGAAAGAGCAAAGAGCTGGGCATTTCCATAAACTCGATCTCAATCTGTGCTACAAAATGACTAAAAGTCATGTACAATGAAAATTAAAAAACGATGCAAAACAAGCTCATACTTTACTTATTCAAAGATTTGTTAGGAAATATCATCATCATTTTGGGGGGTTGCAGAATTTGATTTCCAATTCATTGTCCAGACACAGTCATTTCCCTTATTTCTTTTCTACTGAACTCCAACTAAACAGTAAAACGCATGCACAGCTAGGAAAAAGTTTGTTGAAGAATATTGGCTTTGATTGCCAAATGAGCTACGACTAAGGGACTAAGGGGGAGGGGGTGCGCAGGGACGTCTGACCTAGTGAGTCATGAAACATACCCAGTGATCTGGGAATTCTGTTGTCCTGGGAGGAGATTGGAAACTGGCTTTATTCTACAAATGAAAACCCTTTCCTGGCCAACTCTGGCCTCAGCGCATCTTGTCACACGACTTTTTATTGTCTGATTTAGCAGATTTTAGTGGAGTGGAAACGTTATCGGGTAATAACAGCTTTACCGTCCTTGTTTTGATAACTTTGAAATCAGCAGTAGGAATATTAGATATTGGAGACGTGGCTGGATGCTTCTCTGTACCTCACCGAGCCAACCTGCCCTCGCCCGGTTACATTTTGGCAATTAATTTTCATACTGCAATCTATCTCTTACTTCTTTCGAACATACATTTGGTATATCAGTAAGACATGGAGGAGACACGGGTAGAAGGTGGTATAACTGCAGGAGCAGACCAACCAGGAAAATAACCAGCTCTGCATAATGATCAGATATTATAATCAAGACTATTTGTAAAAGGTGCGTAAAGGGCAGATTTTTACCTATGAACCAGGCTGACCTGCTGCATCCTCTCCACTTTGATTGACAGGACCATGCGGTGTAATCATCACACCTGGCCCTGTTAATCAAAGTAAAGAGGGCGTGGGAGTTGCAGAGAGGGCAGAGCCTCTAGGTGCAACGGCAACACCCCCATTGCTCCTAGAGGCTAATTTGCATATATTAAAACATTATTTTTCTCAGCAGTGCGGGCACATATGAACATGGAACCAACACAGATTCAGCTGCCAAGCGCACATGTAACAGGTCAACCAGTTTCTTAGGTACAAATCTGCTGACAGATGTCCTTTAACTTTTTTAGATTGATAGGAGCAAGTAAAAATGGCTGTGAAGATGGACCTCCAAGGATAACATTTCTCTGTTCAACCGACACATTTCACTGTAGTCCTACACAAACATGCTTCATATACCATGCATGTTTAATTCACTCTGGTGGCCTATCTCCAATGGAAAGAGTTCAGACATGCTGAAATCCAACATGTCAGATCCTTCTTTTCCCAGCACATGCCACTGGTAGAGAGTCAGGAGGCCCCCCCTTACACATAAGATCTTCAACCAATGCTACCAAAACTATGGGGGTCATTTGTTAAGACCGGTGTTTTAGACGCCGGTCTTAATAACTCCTATATCTGGCAGTGGATCCGCTGAAGTTATGAAGAAGTCTCTTAGCTGTCTTACATTTAGGGTCCATTCACACGTCCGTAAGTCTTCTGCGGATCCGCAAAACACGGACACTGCCAATGTGCAATCCGCAATTTGCGGACCGCACATTGCCGGCACTATAATAGAAAACGCCTAATCTTGTCCACAAGTGCGGAGAAGAATAGGACATGTTCTATTTTTTTGCGGAAACAGAACCACGGATGCCGAAGTGCGGATCCGCAAATGCGAATGCGGACAGCACATTCCGGCCCCATTGAAAATGAATAGGTCTGCACCCGTTCCACTAAATTGCGGAACGGATGCGGAACCATTTTGCGGACGTGTGAATGGACCCTTAGACCAATTTATTGGCCTAAAACAGGCATAGAAAATGATGAGTGAGATGGGCATGTCAGCCCGTCCCCTTCACTGCCCACTTTTTTAGACCTGGCGTGAGCGGGGAAAAGTCGCAGATTGTGGCGCAAATAACCTTTGTCCATGATAGCACAATACCTTTAAGTAATGTTATTTTCTGTAACAAAGTTTGACAATCATAGAAAACTAGGGAGAATGGTACATTTCGGAGAATGGTACTCACTGGTCAACATCATCAAAGTCGGCCATAGGCTACATGCACACGACGTTCCGTTTTTTGCAGTCCGCAAACTGCGGATTCGCAAAAAACGAAAGCCATCCGTGCGCCTTCCGCAATTTGCGGAATGGAATGGGTGGCCCATTGAAGAAATGCCTATTCTTCTTCTAAGAATAGGACATGCTATATTTTTTTTGCGGGGCCACGGAACACGGAGTGCTGTCCGCATCTTTTGCGGCCCCATTGAAGTGAATGGGTCCGCACCCGAGCCGCAAAAAATGCAGCTCGGAGGCGGACCACAACAACGGTCGTGTGCATGAGGCCATACACATATGAGAAGCATCAGCTAGAATGCGACCAGTCGTTCATGGGATCGTTGATCCCACCAGCAATGTGACAGACAAAACCGGCCAATCAGGAAGCCAGGTAAAAAAAAAGAAACAATGGGCTTGCGCAAAGTAGCCAATGAATATCTAGATTCGGCAGATCAGGCATAACACGTAGATTCAGCCGACCATGCAGATTATATTTTTGATCTGTCATTGTCCATAAACTTTTAAACAATGGCGGACCAAAATGGCCTAAAACGGCCATTATGGCCGCCTGTTATGTTATGTATGGGCAGCTTTAGTCTTCTGTTTTCGCTCGTATTTTCTGTAAATGATTTCCTACTTACGCTAATGGGATCTTAAATGTTGTGTGATGCACAAGTGCTCAAGTGGTTAAGTCCTGATCTCCGAGCCTGGCCAGCTGTCTATGAACGTGGTGCTCACTGACAGCAGAAGGACTTGTCCCACTCTCTCCATTAGTAAGAGCCAGTGGGAAAGGAAGGATCTAATCTCTGGCGTCTCGTGGGGGCCTGCTGATCCTGCAGACGTTTGTTTAGGATTTGGGGGGAATGATCCTTAAGCTCAGGATGCAGCCCGGCAGCTGCTTGGATGGCAAGGATGAGGAGGTGAAGTTGTGATATAACGGGGGGCAGGACAGCTGCTTTGGATAGGGCTAATTAAATGCCAACAGCTGCCCCAGACGTTGATTTATATTCAGCATTAAACATGATTAAACTGTGAAATATCCTCGGTGCACAAGCCATCATTCTTCACTGTTCTCAGAACTACATCTTGGCCCAAAGATATTTTTGGAACGTTTTTTCCATGGGCACATACAGTATTATTCTATCTGTAGTGGAATTCATCTCTACAGTAGGATCAGGATAAGAACCAGAACTCTGTCTTCAATGTTTGACGTGACAGCAGAAAGCAGATGTGTATAATGGAGTCGTTTCGTAACTCCCCCCACTGCAGAAATCAATCTTCTGTGCAATTCTCTTAGGCCTCAAAAAAAATAAAAAATATCTGGGCATGGGAAAATGATCCTTATCCCCCCCAAAAATCTACTATTGCGGAAGGAACAGGAGGTTCCATAGTAGAGGTGAGCAAATCAATTCTAACAATTTAAAATCAGCTTTCTGGGGCATCGTGGGGCCTGGCGTCTCTGCTCAAAAGGCACCACTGCTCCCCTTTGTAGGACAGGGACAGACATCTTTCCTGGCCCTGTCAATCTGGCTCTGGCACCGTTGCTCCCAGTATTGGCAAAAGTGCAGAAGATCTGCTTCTGCTACCAACTGCTCATGTGTCGCTTAAAGGGAACCTGTCACCAGTTTTATGGTGTCCTAACTAAGGCCAACATAAATAAGTGACTGATTCTCTTAGCAAAATGCTGGGTCACTTTCTTTAATTGACCCAGGAAATCTGCCAACATCTTGTATTGAAAAGCTCCAGCTGATAATGATGAGTCCTGAATATTCATGAGCTCCTGACTCTCCCCGCCTACCGGCTGCTGATTGACAGTTATTTTCCATATGAATCAGCAGCAGGTAGGCAGGGGAGTGGCTATAGCTCTGAATTAAAAAAACGCTGGACTCACTGACATCACGCTGGACTCAAATCAGCTCATTAGCATGAGGCATGTGGCATCTTTGTGTGTATATTATGAGGTAACCATCTGTCACACCAGTAAGTGAATACATCTAAGGTACTTTTTAGTAGTTAATGATTGTATATAATTAGTTAGATTATATTCAAATATCCACATGACAGGTTCCCTTTAAGTCTGGGCGCACCCAGAAGTGGAGCCGTTAGTGGTCCATGCACAGTCGGTATCTGCGCTACTCATATAGCAGCAGCAATTCCTTTGCGTTTGCGCCAATACTCGGAGCAACGGACCTAGTGTGAGATTGACAGGGACGAGCAAGATTTCTGGGCCTGTTCATCAAGTGGAAGGGGGCAGTCTTTTAAGCAGAGGGGTAGCCCCTCAGTATTCCAAAAGGCTGATTTTGAACAAATTTGTTTTGTGACAGTGTGAGTTATCGACAAATTATGTGATATGACATCACTACTGGAGAGGGGATCCCCATCATTTTTGCCAAGAGGCCTCCACCAACCTCATGAGCAAGACAATAGTATTTTAGCTGGACAACATTTTAAGTAAAGTTATATTTATAAGAATATTGTAAAGAAATAGAAGAATCAATACTCACCCCTACCAAATGATCGCTGCTGCCATTCCAATCCTTACTGGGTCTCCGCTGGTCTCCAAATGTCATGAGATGTCTGCTCAGCCAATCAGTGGCCCAGGAAGGTCATTCTGTGGCCAGTGTACATATATATATTTTTATAAGCTGTATTAAAAATGTTAAGTTTCGATAGTTAGGCCCCTTGCAGATAAGCGTGTCCAGAATAGGTCCGGATGCGTTGCGAATGTGTTCAGTGAAAAATGTGCGATTTCGCAGGCAAAGTCATTCGGTTTTGCCTGCGATTGCGTTCAGTTGTTCAATTTTTATCGCGCAGGTGCAATGCGATTTAATGCGTTTTGCACACGCGTACATCTCTTTAGAAACCATTCGTAAAAAAAACGCATTGCATCCGCATTTGCTTGCGTATGCTTGCGATTTTCACGCAGCCCCATTCACTTCTATGAGGCCAGCGTTGTGTTAAAAATCGCTGAATATAGAACATGCTGCGATTTTCACGCAGCCCCATTCACTTCTATGAGGTCAGCGTTGCGTGAAAATCTCCGGATATAGAACATGCTGCGATTTTCACGCAACGCACAAGTGATGTGTGAAAACCAACGCACATGTACATAGCCCCATAGAAAATGAACGGGGCCAGATTCCGTGCGGGCGCGATGCGTTCGCATCACGCATTGCACCCGCGCGGAATACTCGCTCGTATGCAAGAGGCCTTAGGGGACATGTAGCGGAGGAGGTAGCTCCATGCCACTTTTATGGCCATCAGGACACCAGTGGGCAGTTTTGCAAATTTTCCAAAAAGGGTCACTATCAGAGAACACATGAATACATGATCATATATTAAAAGACAACTAAACCATTTCTACATTTGTAGATGTTTGCATCACAGCAAGACCACAAAAATCAAGAGGCATTTACTTTACAATATTCGTAAGCCACTGAGGCTCTATCAGACTTTGGTAATGTTGGTTTGGTTGTAGTTAACGGGGTTCTCCAGGAATGATTTAAAATGGTCTCCAGCAACTTATCCTAAATATGAACAGGACTCTGCTTAGAGGGGTGAGGAGGGAGTGAGAGCTTCACTATGCCCCACACACTGCTCTACAATAGATAGTTATGATGTAATGCTGCCTGTGGTATGTCTTCATGGCTGAGCAGCCTGACAGGAACACTCACCAATATGTAGTATATGCATGGGTTAAAGCAGGCATGCTCAACCTGCGGCCCCCCAGTTGTTGCAAAACTACAACTCCCAGCATGCCCGAACAGCCTACAGCAGGGCATTGTGGGAGTTGTAGTTTTACAACAGCTGGAGGGCCGCAGGTTGAGCATGCCTGGGTTAGAGCATTCTGTGTAGGTTGCCTGCAGCCATTTTAAATCTTTCCTAGAGAACCCCTTTTTCACTGGATAATCAGAACTGGAAAAGTGAGTTGAGTTTTCCATCTATTCCAGTAAAGACTAGGACATGCAACTACTGCAATCATTTGACACATGATATCCTATCTATAGGGATATGGTAATTAGCAGACTCGACTAGATTTGCTAAATTGCTATGACATCATCAGCTCCTTGCATTATTGCGGGAGACATTAAACAACTCACCCTTCTTTTTGGCCCGGGGAAATTTGAGATTAGATTTTTATTATTTCCTGTTTCTTATAGAGAGCCAACATATACTGCATCACTGTATTCAGATTAAAGTCATTCACACACCGATCCCGGTTTCAAGGGAATCTGAGATCAGCAACTCCTGATGTTGCAAAACTACAACTCCCAGCCTGCTCCATTCACTTCTATGGGAGTCCCAGGACCAGCCAAGCAAGTGTGCATGCCGGGAGTGTAATTTCACCACAGCCGGAGTGCCAGAGGTTGTTGATCCCTGGCCTAGATACATGTTGTAACCCAGTAGTCCCACTCATGATGCTGTCATGTATTCACGTTTACCAGACAGGATCCCATAAAAACATGAAATCTGGACGCAGCACCAAGACAGTTTTCCTAAACCGCGTTGGATTTAAGTTCAGTTTTCCTTGACAGATAACTTTATAACAGAAGGTACGAGCTTTTGCAGCATCTCTTAATGAGTCACTAACCACAGTAGACTTTGGAAGCCGGATGTCATTTTTTTTTGGTACAGCTTCAATTAGTTAACCCATTATGTTGGGTCTTTTCTCAAATTTGAGAAACACCCAACAAGGGGTTGAAGCGTTGCTCTTCATATTCATGTGAATAAACCCGAGAAGTCGTTCTTGAAACCTAGAGTGTTATGGTTTCTCCATTACTACCATAAGGCAGACCATGCATCTGCAGAGGCCCCCAAAAGAGCCCATCCAAGGTTTGTCTCAATCCTGTTTTAATGGGTGGTGAGAACCGACATAGTTTTACTTCCAGCTGAGGTACGGACAGGGTCACATGTGCCGCTGCAGCCAATGATTGGCCCCAGCAGTGACCTGTCCCCAAGAAGCATGTGGCCCAGCAGTGACATGCTGCATGGTGACATGTCACCACTGAGGCTAGTCATTGGCTGGAGCAGTAATAAGTGACCTCGGCTGTACCTCAGCTGGAAGTAAACAAGTCGGGGACTGGAAGAATGCCAAGCAGAGCCAGGGTGCTGGACGGAATGATAAGGAGCAGGTGAGTATGATGCTTTCCATAAGGGACGACATGCTAGGGGGGCATAAATAAAAAGAGGCCAAATCCTGAAAAAAAACTTTAAATGTGGCATTACCATAGAATGCCATCTTTGCCACAAATCAGTGGAAACATCTAAAAGTAACATTAACTCAGCCCCCCAGGCAGTAAACCATGCAAATTCACAGTGCGGGACTGCAAAGTACAGTATGTAAAAATCGGCTATAATTGGTGCACCAATGACTACAGTTCCAAACTGGTGGATGCCCAGAGAACTGTATTTTGGCTGGATGGCACTCACACATTTCAAGAAACACAATCCAAAAGTGTGAAGAGTGGTGGTGGTTATAACTACAAAAAGGACCTAAATCCATATGAACACTCATGGTTTTGGAAAGGGATGCCCAACAAGCTCATATAGGTGTCATGGTCAGGTTTCTACGTACCTTCAATCATATAGTCTACATATAGGTTGTTTTATTATGCATATGATATGTGCTTTATACTAAACATACAGTATATTGACATTTTACCTACATCATTTTACATGGTCCAGTCCAGGATGTCCATATGGCCATTGGGCAAGAGTTGGGCTTCCATGAGGAGGATTCTATGTAGATAATTTACTTAATTATAGATAAGTTACCTGTTTTTGGACCTGGGGAGGAGGGGGTTGTTCTTCTTTTTTGGTAAGATCAATAGTTTTACTAAGCAAGCTTTTAAAATGGGAAGATATCCTATCAATCAATGACCGGTTTATGGTCAGATTCATGTCTGCTGCAACAATGGTCAAACAGTGACTATGTTGTTATGCAATTACTGAGTTCTCCTGTAGGGCAGGGAGTATACAGAATTGGGCTCCTGGTGTGGCTCTCGCCCCCTCTGAGAAGACGTGATCCCTTCTTCAGCATGCTGTATACAAAGTTGCAAACTGTTTATATTCCGCAGACCTGGCCAAGTTAGGATAAGATGATGAAGGAAGGGAGGGAGATCCCATGCTACAATGAAACAGCAACCTCTTATAAATCTATCTCCAGTTTCTGGTAAATCTTCTATAAAATTACGTGGCGGTGGTTGCCAGCTTTCCTTCCATTTACCTACTTCTTTATTTACCGCTTTTCATCTCTGCCATTCACGCGCCCCCTGTCCGTTATGGCTCCCCTCCTTTGCTCTTTTTTTTTTTGGCAGTACACTTGTTTTCTCCTGATCACATCTGTTCCAAGTGTGTGTGAGGGTTGTACAGAGAAGTGTTACCCCGGGGAATTCTGGAACTATTTCTGCCTTTTAGAGCAGAGAACGCTCTTGGGGAGGAGGGTATGTTGGAAAACATTGCTCGCTAAGTATCCAAAAAGTCATGCTGTTTCTTTCTTCTGCTCAACTCATTCCTATGCCAGGAGCTCATAGAAATCCTGTATTTATTGTCAAGGATACAGCACGATGAATTTCACACATTACATTATGCTAAAAACAACCAGAAGATGCAAACAAACATTCATCAGAAATAAACACCGTGCACCGAAGGGAACCGGTCACCACCATAACGGCCCCCCATCCACCTGGACTACCCTACAGCTCTGTTCGTCAAGTCCCAATGGATGCTTTTGGTTACATCATCTGGTGGCTAACTTTGCAGACAAACATCTTTATAATAGACGCTTTGAAGTTAAGGGGAGCAGTGGACTTCCCGCTCAAAGTCAAGGTTGCCACGTCCCAATTCTACTTCTCTCAGCTTGTTTAAATCAGATGTGTTGCAGCTGAAATACCATGCATGCGCCATCATCTAGTGTTTTTGGCACCTGTACAGTAAACTTAAACTCACTGCGCAGGTGCCAAGTCTTGGGAACAAGTCGCCAAGATTCTGCACCTGCGCGGTGAGCCTCTGACTCCAAGTACACGGCAGCGGGACTCACTGTGCAGGTGTCAAAACACTAGATGACTGCACATTCTCTGGATGTCAGGCGTATTCCAGAGCATTTTTTATTTTATTTTTTTAAGTCGGAGTGAGGAACAAATAATAATCAGTAGTAACTTGCCGATCCCTGACCACTGCTGTTTGGCTGCTGCTCCAGGCGTCACTCCTATCCACTTCGTGTTCTTGGCCTCCATACCCTGGAAACGGTTTGGACTGCTTGTTTTGCCAATCACTGGTCAGAGAAGTGACCCGCCTCAACCAGCGATTGGCTGAACGGGTGGTCCAAGCCATTTTCGGACTCTATCATAAGTCAGTAGGTGGTGTCCATCACATGGTAGGTCCAGTCTCCAGTGGTCTTCAGTCCAAAATAGGACATAGTCTGAGTTTCTCAGCATGGGCCCTTGGTTCTTGGACACTTGGCATGGACACTTACTTCTGTGGGTCCATTTGTTATCCATGTGCAGCCCATTGTGCACACGCTAAGTACACAAACAAAAAAAATATGGTCATGTGAATAGACGAAGACAAATAATACATAAGAAACGCGATAGAAATTAAAGGACTCATTAAATGGGTTTTCCAAGTTTTAGCCAAAAAAGGTTATTATTTGTATAATGAAAAGTTATACAATTTTTCCAATACATATTTTCTGTGAACTCCTCCTAGTTTTCAAGATCTCTGCTTGCTGTTCTTCATCAGGAGACTTCATTGTTTACTGTCAGTGGATACAAATCTGTCCTGCACACAGATGCACGGCCCTGTTAGGGTACTTTCACACTAGCGTTTTTCTTATCCGGCATACAGTTCCGTCACAGGGGCTCTATACCGGAAAAGAACTGATCAGGCATATCCCTATGCATTCTGAATGGAGAGTAATCCGTTCAGGATGCATCAGGATGTCTTCAGTTCAGTCATTTTGACTGATCAGGCAAAAGATAAAACCGTAGCATGCTACAGTTTTATCTCCGGCGGAAAAAAACTGAAGACGTGCCTGAATGCCGGATCCGGCATTTTTCCCCATAGGAATGTATTAGTGCCGGATCCAGCATTCAAAATACCGGAATGCCGGATCCGTTCTTCTGGTCTGCGCATGCGCAGACCGGTAAAAATGTGAAAAAAAGATACAAGACGCATCCGTCTGTCTGCATGACAAGCGGAGAGACGCATCTGTCCTTGTAATGCATTTGTGAGACGGATCCACATCCGGATGCGTCTCACAAATGCTTTCAGTCACATCCAGATTGGCGGATCCGGCGGGCAGTTTCAACGACGGAACTGCCTGCCGGATCACACTGCCGCAGCCCGCAAGTGTAAGAATAGCCTTACAGTACAGCTACTGTATCAGAGCTGCCACCTGTGTGCACATCACATGACCAGGACAGATTTGTGTCCAGTGACTGTAAACTATGGAGGCTCCTGATGAAGGTCAGCAAGCATGGATTGATGGACAAATTTTTTTTAAAAACTGGATACTTTTCATTACATGATGAATATATTTTACTTGCTGACACCATAATGTACTTTAGTGTCCATGTACAGTACTGTCTTCATAGAGAAAAAGTCAAAAGAACGAGTTTAGTGTGAACAAGCCCTAAAAAACACCAGCTCTCGTCTCAGGTCTTTTTGAAACTACTGCATATGGCATGATCCCCACATAGCACCCCCTGGTGTTACATTCAGTTTTTACAGTGGCTCGGATGCAGCAGTTCTGTAGATATACTTAGGCTACTTTCACACTTGCGTTGTTGTTTTTCGGTTTTGAGATCAGGCAGAGGATCTCAGTACCGGAAAAAAGCGATTCTGTTTTGTCCCCATGCATTCTGAATGGAAAGAGATCCGTTCAGGATGCATCAGGATGTCCGGCAGCATTGCGTTTTGTGACCAGACAAAAAAAACGCTGCAGGCTGTGGTTTTGTGTCCTGTCAGAAAAACGGAAAAAAAACTGATCCAGCACTAAAGACAATGTAAGTCAATAGTGACGGATCCGTTTTTTTAGGAACCTAAAAAAACAGATCCGTCACTCATTGACTTTCAATGTATTTTTTTCCCATTTTTACTTCACACAACCGCATCCTAACGGAACGGATGCACCCTGATGTGCAAAATCAAAACAGATCCGTTTAATGCCGGATCTCAATACCGGAATTACAAACGCAAGTGTGAAAGTAGCTAAGGCTAGTTTCACATCTGCGGTGTGTATTCCGGCAGGCTGTTCCGGCAGAGAACAGCTGCTGGAATTTTCCAGATCCAGCACTGCCGGATGCAAACAGAATGCATGCTGGCCCCAATATGTATAAAAGGGTATTGATCCGGCAAAAATGCGGAGAATCAGCCGGACACAAACCGCTGCAAAAAAAATGGAAATGACTCTGTGTGCATTCCGTTTCCGCGTGTCCGCATGGCCGTTCCGCAAGAAAGATAGAACAGCTATACAGTGTACACAGTGGAAGCAGAAGGCTCAGTACACCATGTCGTTTCTGCAGTTGGCATACTAAAACTCAGCTTCCGTCCACTTGAATAGGAGCTGAGCTGCAGTACCCCTTCTACTTTCAGCTCCGGCGGCTGCCTGATCAGTGAATCTAATATTGATTACCTATCCTGAGGACAGATTATGAATATCTAGGTCCCCTTTAACTCTCCCCTTCGTTCAGAACACATGCATGCTTGACCGAGCACGTAGGTGCCAAACAAGCGTTGTCTCGTGACTACGGCCAGCCTAAGTCACCGTATACTACATGTTATATAATAGTCTTGTTACACCTCATTATAAGCTTGTCAATGGGGACAGTAAGTGGAGTGGAGTATTATTAACTAGCGATTTTCTCCACTCTTGAGTAATAGAAAAAAAAAATACTCTGAGCTCCTACCATTGTGCCCTTCCCGATCCAGGATGATTCACACACAGCATGTGAACAGTGATGCTGGC
This sequence comes from Bufo bufo, assembly GCF_905171765.1. Taxonomy (NCBI): domain Eukaryota; kingdom Metazoa; phylum Chordata; class Amphibia; order Anura; family Bufonidae; genus Bufo; species Bufo bufo. Next base: position 352,626,020 of record NC_053394.1, read on the forward strand.
TGTTTTTCTTGGTGATGGTCCTAAATAGAAAGATTCCGTCATTTTGTGAGTGCATCTAGTAATCTTCTCCTACCCAGATGTTCCAAAACCATATGCAAGTGCAGAGAGCCAGCTGTGGAGGTCCACTGAGCCCCTCCTGTTTTATACCCCAAACAGCAGGACTGCACTCTCTCCAACTACACCCCCTGCCCCCAACTTCATTACCTTCACATCCAACATTTCAGAGACATCTGTATCTACTGGTCATCTAAGGCTGACCACACAAAATAGATCTACGTTGGCGGCCCCTGCCAATGTCGGCCGACCTTCTCCCCATGTCTGCAGCGGGTGTCGGGGGAGATAGCTGTCCGAGTAGTTTATGGATGACTATATTATGTTTGCAAATCCATCCAAAGCTGACCGGATCTAATGTGTATGGTGACACTTAAAGGCATATCTCTGATTTCTGGAGACAACCTACTGTATACAAACTGCAAACTCATTTTATTAAAATCTTATTTGACTGTAAAGGTGGTCGTACACATGGGTACTACGAATGGGTGAACCCACTGATTTTGGTGGGAGCAGCCAAATATTGTTTGTATTTGCTGTTCGGCCTATGTCAGAGGAAAAATGGACTGGGCATGTTGATTTCAACATGCCTAATCCTTTGCTCTCTAGGGAGTGCCACAAGCCCCAGGGGAGCGGAGCAGAGGATGGGAGTGGTAGTGGCAATCCTTACACAGATGCTCCCTAAAGCCAGGTCAGTGACAGGAGGACACATCCTTTCTTACCTCTGGGCACATCCTAATGTTGGAGCTCCTGCGTGATGGTAGTTGAGGTGCCCTTGGTTTTATGACTGTTGTACGGGTGCAAGGTGTAGGCGCTGCAAAGTCTTTAGCCATAACAAGCAAATACCTTGTTATCACGCACGCCCTTGTGATCCTAGATAGTGTTTGGATATCTGTTCCTCCTTCCCTCAGGAATTCTCTGCTTCACAGGAATGATATTACTCCTGGAGAAATACTCTCCTTTGTTGCCTCTAGCTTCACACAGGCTCAACGGCCTTTACTTATGTCACAAGCAAAGAGCAAAATGAACTAGTATCTGTCTTAAATGGCAGGCAGAGCCAAACTGAAATGGCTGCTGCATTACTAACTAGAAAGTTCTTCTCTGAGGGGGAAGCTAGTTCCCTCTGCTGAGTTAGGGCATAATTAACTAAACATTGCCACCTATAGACAGCTTTTGTGAATACATAGAAAACATAATACAAAGCATTATTAACATAATACAAAGCATTATTAATCATTTAAGTAATGTACCAAATTAACACTTTGCAGGGCCCCTTTTCTGGGGTACTGTAGGAGATAAGTCACCACCAGGAGGTCTGGCAATACCTTACTCCCCTCTCACTATTCAGAACCCATGCATGTTTAAATCAAACTAAATGTTCATGTGTAGGGAGGATGGGAGGAATTGTTTTGGACAAAGACTCATTATTAAATGAGTAGGGGCCACCTTAAATGGGTTTGCCGGCATTTTAATACTGATGGCTTATTCTCAGCATAGGCCAAATGAGTAGGGGCCACCTTAAATGGGTTTTCTTGCATTTTAATATTGATGGCTTATCCTCAGGATAGGATATCAATATCTAAACGTCATGTCTCCGCCACAAACACGCTCTAATCAGCTGTCTTGGGGTGGCTTCGGTGCCAAAGGTTGTCGATCCGTTGTGCAGTGGACAGAACTGGTACCTGCAGCGCTGCTTCTATTCACTTCAGTGGAGCGGTGCAGTAACCAGCTCTGTCCACTGCGCAACAGATGGAGCTGTGTAGCCCAGAGCTGACTTCCAGAACCAAAACAGCTGATTAGCGGGGTACGGGGTGTCGGACACCGATCAGATATTGATGGCCTATCCTGAGGATATTAAAATATTAAAATCCCGGAAAACCCCTTTAAAGCACTGATTCTGCAGCTTGTACAGCACTAGCCTATACAGACTTTAGGACATTCTTTTTTATGGACGTTCATGAATAATTGTGACATAAGATTGACTGCAGGGCTCTGCTTGACACATGAAAACAAATGGTGTATGTCACTTTAAGAGGAGTAGAGTTGATCTATGGAGGTCAGCTCGGTCTCTCCCATTTTGCTCTTAGTAACCTGAGAGGGAAGCAGATGATGCCTGTGATAGAAACTGGGCTGGGGGACTCAGGCACTCCTCTCTCAGACAAAAGGACTTTTCACAGCGTCCAGCCCTACCCCAAACATTTGTGAGTAGCCCCATAAAAATATTAGTAATCCATTCTCTGCCAGGGAAAATCTTTGGACTATGTCAAAATTCAGGGTTTTCTGGAAGTTATGGGTTTTGTAGACTTTGGATAACATCTGGTGCCTTTTCAACGGCGGAATAGTTGTAAGAGTGATTTCTAGTTTTGTACTTTTATGAAGCACATTGCATTGTATGCTTTATTACACTTTGCTGTTTTTGGTCAGGTTGATATAAGTGTATTACAGGCACATTTTTTTTGTCTATATTACAGATGAGTGTCCCGGTCCAACTGCAGATCTACTGACCCAAACTCATAGCGCCATAGGTATCTATGATGCTGTGAGTCCAGGTCAGTAGACCCGTGGTCCATAATTCAGAAGCAGAAGTGTTCCTGTAATATGCTTATGTGAAGCTGCCTGTAATTTATACTCTTATTTTGATCATAATATAAATTAGTTTAGCATTCAGGACCTTCATCAGGACCATTGGAGAGCGACTAGAAGATCTCTCTCTTAGGCGGAACCGACACCTTCATGCATGAAATGAACAGCCCGATTATTTAAGTAGGAACTGTGTAATGCATCAGTTTTCCAGTGAGGGCGCTGTTGGGGTACGATCCATCTGTTCTATGGATTATAGCTGATCACAGTAGTACAAAATGTTTTTTTGTAGCTGAATTTTAAAAATCCAATTATCTCTGCAAGCAAAAAAAAGTACAATAACTAGTGTTGATTGAGCACCAAAGTGCTCGGGTGCTTGAGTAGAACACCTCAGGAGCACCCGAGCACAATGGAAGTCAATGGGAGAACCCGAGAATTAAACCAGGCACCCCCTGCTCTGAAGAGGGGAGGGTCTCTGGTTCACATGAAAAGGTCAGAAATTGATGGAAACACCACTGAAATGGTTCGGGAACAGCATGGGGAGGATGTCTGGATGCATCTTGGACTCCCAGGTCGCTGCTGGGAATGATGTTGTCCGAGTAGTACGCCACTTTTACAGACTGACAATAATTCGCACAAAACCGAAGATAAAATTGATTTTAGAGGAAAAAATGTTAGGAAACATTCTTTCCTGTATATTTACTTGTATATAAAGTGCAAGTGCTGCCAAAAATTACAAGGAAGAGGCACTCCAATACAACCTGTATATCACATAACGGAGGGCCTCATTCACATTGTGGTACAATTGTTCAGGTTGTGGGACTCCTACACTCATAAAGCCTATGCACTAAGTGAAAGGACTGCCAAACATTACAAGGAACCGGCACTCCAATACACCCTTTATTACACGTAAAGGAGGGCATCATACACACCCTTGAAAAATTATGATTGATGGCCTGCTGGTGACCCTCAAAAACATTAGGAGCAAGGGCCTACTGGTGACCCTCAAAAACATTAGGGGCGAGGGCCTGTTGCTGATCCTACCATCTAAAACATTAGGGGTGAGGGTCTGCTGCTGAGCTGACCATCTAAAAAATTAGGGGTGAGAGCCTGCTGCTGAGCTGACTCTAAACCATTAGGGGCAAGTGCCTGCTGCTGATGTGACCATCTAAAACATCATGGGCGAGGGCCTGCTGCTAAGCTGACCCTCTAAAACAGGGGCAAAGGCCTGCTGCTGAGCTGACCATGGAAAAAATTATGGGCGAGGGCCTGCTGCCGAGCTGACTATCTAAAACATTATGGGCGAGGGCCTGCTGCTGAGCTGACCATCTAAAACATTATGGGTGAGGGCCTGCTGCCGAGCTGACCATCTAAAACATTATGGGCGAGGCCCTGCTGCTGAGCTGACCATGGAAAAAATTATGGTTGAGGGTCTGCTGGTGATCTGACCCTCTAAAACATTAGGAGCAAGGGCAGCCTAATAAGCATGTTTATATGATGGAGGAGGAGGACGAGAAAAGGAAGATTTAACCATATACCCTTTTTTGTGGTAGAAGGGGTGCATGGGAATACAGTGTATTCAATATAGCATAAAAGCCACATTTAAAGAGGACCTTTCATCGGTCCAAACATTGTAAGATAATAATCAGGCTACATAGAGCAGCGCCCAGGGATCTCACTGCACTTACTATTTTCCCTGGGCGCCGCTCCGTTCGCCTGCTGTGTCCTCCGGTATCTTGACTAAATTGGTTCTACTAGGCGGAGTCTGCCCTGTTTCACCCTGAGTTTTTTTTCTCCTAGGCTGTGAGCTCTGCACTGCGATTGACAGAGCTACAGCCTGGGAGAAGGAACGCCCAGGGTGAAACAGAGCAGACTCCGTCTAGTAGAACTAATTCAGTCAAGATACCGAAGGACACAGTGGGGGAACGGAGCGGCGCCCAGGGATAATAGTAAGTGCAGGGAGATCCCTGGGCGTCGATCTATGTAGCCTGATAATTATCTTACAATGTTTGGACCGATGAAAGGTCATCTTTAAAGTGCCTTTATGGTCAGTCGCTTTCCTCTGGTGGAGTAGAGAAGTCAGGGGCAATCCAGGCCTTGTTCATTTTGAAAAGAGTCAACCTGTCAGCATTTTCAGTTGACAATCGGATGCGCTTATCAGTTATTATGCCCCAGCAGCACTAAATACCCGCTCTGACAAAACGCTGGCGGCAGGGCAGGCCAGGCCAGCACCTCCAAGGCATAGAGTGCCAGCTCGTGCCACGTGTCCAGCTTGGACACCCAATAGTTGTAAGGCACAGAGGGATCATTGAGGACGCTGACTCGGTCTGCTACGTACTCCTTCACCATCTTCCAAAACTTTTCTCTCCTTGTGACACTAGGCCACGCATCAGGGTGAGGTTGTAGTTGTATACTTCGTTGCTGGCGGGGTGTCATGAAACTGTCCAGGCCTTGGAGAGTGTTGCCTTGCCTCTGTTGGAACTGCTGTGTTTTCCCCTCGTCTCCCCTCTTCGGTTGCCCAAGGAACTACGTACTCTGCTGCCAGCGTTGTCAGCTGGAAATATTTGGAGCAATTTTTCCACAAGGACCTTCTAATATTGCACCATTTTGCTAGTCCTCTCCACCACAGTAATGAGAGATAAGTTCTCTTTGTAGCGGGGGTAAAGAAGGGTGAACAACCAGAAATCGGTGTTGGCCACCGAAAGGTAGCATAAAATAAAGTCAGCCATGTGTGCCAAAGTTCCAACAGACAAGACTTTGCTGTCCTCATCAGGAGGATGACTCTCAATCTCCTCATCCTCTTCCTCCTCTTCAGCCCATCCACGCTGAACAGATGGAATAAACCTGCTGTCAGTACTACCCTCTGTAGCGGAGGCAACCGTCTCCTACTCCTCATCATCATCCAATTCGCGCTGAGAAGACGAACGGAGGGTGGTCTGGCTATCACCCTGTGTACTGTCTTCCCCCATTTCCACCTCTTCCACATGAAAAGCATCCGCCTTCATTGTGAGCAGCGAGCATTTCAGTAGACACAGAAGTGGGACGGTTACGCTGATAATAGCGGCATCGCCGCTCACAATCTGTGTTGATTCCTCAAAGTTGCGTAAAACCTCACGGAGGTCAGACATCCAAGCCCACTCGTCGCTTGTGAAGAGCGGAAGCTGACTGGAAAGGCGACGACCATGTTGTAGCTGGTATTCCACTACTGCCCTCTGCTGTTCACAAAGCCTGGCCAACATGTGGAACGCGGAGTTCCAGCACGTGCTCACGTCGCACAACAGTCGGTGAGCTGGCAATTGCAAGCCCTGCTGCAGCGTTGCCAGACCGGCGGCAGCTGTAGATGACTTTCGGAAATGGGCACACACGCGGCACACCTTCACCAGTAGCGCAGGCAAATTGGGGTAGGTTTTGAGAAACCACTTTATAGCACCCGATGACGCGTTCCGGTCAGCCAATCACTGTAATGCCAGTAACCAACATGGCTACGGCATTACAATGAGTGGCAGTACTTACAGGAAGGAGACTCGAGCATCGCGCTCGAGCAAACACACGGTATTCGGCCGAACACCGCGATGTGCCGAGCGTGCTCGATCAACACTAACAATAATCAAATGTCTGAAAAATAAAATTGGACATTTTTCATTATTGAGGGCAATCTACTTTAAAGGTTCTTGTTAAAGGTCCTGAATGATAAACTCTAAAGGTTCTTGTTATCTACCTCTATAAGGATGGGTTTCCACATGGTCGCTATGGGGCAGAAGTACTTAAAGGGGTTGTCCACTCAATATAGACCATAAATATCTGATCAGTGGTGGTCTGACATCCCCCTCCCTTCACCTGGTCGGAGTAGCTCTGGCGCTGGAACGGATATTGATGGCCTATCCTGATCATAGGCCATCAATAGTTAAGGACTGGACAGCCCCTTTGACCTGCACTGGCCAGGGAACAGTGGCCATTCATGGTAAACTGCTCTGCTGCAGCGCAGTTCTCGGCCGTGGGGCATACTACCACCTGTACCTGCCAGGTAAAAACGCAATATAAGACAAAGTTCTCAGTCCAATGCTGGGACAGATAGACACCAGCCAGTGTCAAATGATCCAGCAGTATGACAAGGCAGTAGCTAAAGAGGTGTGCAGGTTGCATCTGGACCTAACCCCTGCTGCTTTAGGTCCTGCTGTTCTGTATTAGGAGACCAGATCTATAAATCCTGATTCATAGTTGAGGACCCCGTTGTAGATTTTTCATCAGGGTTCTGAAGCTTTATGTCACCTCCTTGGACACAGATGAAGAATTGTTATCACAATTCGGTAGCAGTGGTAATCTTGGACAATCATAAAAGTTTCGTTACCAATCTGAACAGGGGATGTATTCTAAATTGGCTTAAAAGGGTCGTTCATAAAAACTCGGGCAGCCCCTGTACATGTGCTAACATAACAAAAGTAGTGATACTCACCTCTTTTCTCCCCTGCTTCTTCCAGTACTGAGCTCCAGGGCTATCCTCCTCTAACATCTTCTTCATGCAGTGAGGTTCCAGGTACACAGGTCACCGTGCAGCCAATCACTGACCTCAGCAATACATGGGATGTCACTACTGCAGCCAGGAAGTCAGCAGAGAACCTAAGCAGAGTGCTGAAAGAAGCACGGAAGAAAAAGGGTAAGTATTTCTTCTTTTGTTATTTTATGACATGTACAGAGGCTGCACGAGTTTTGATTTAACTCAGACAACCTAAAACTTTTTGTCCTGCAAAAATCCCTAGACCATAAAACAAGTTTTACTTTTCATCTGCTGTAATTGCAAACATCTTGACAACCGAGCCAAGTTTACAAAAATGTTTGACGATACTGGGCAAATATTTGCAATCCAGGGTCTCTAGTTCATATACTGCTATTCTTTTCAATCTTTTGAGAGTAAAAGCCATAGACATCAGATAGCTGTCGGCCGAACGCTTGTGAGCTTGGCTCGGCTGAGCATGCATGTGTCCAGAATGGGGAGAGGGGAGAAAGCTGCAGCCAGACTCCTCTGGCAGCAGCTTGATTCCCCAGAACAATGGAATTAGGCAGTTGAGATCTGCCTGAAACCATCTGTCCTGACATATGCTGCATATGTGCATGGCCAGCTTACATAGCACCAACATATTCGGCAGTACTGTACAGAGATTGTACTCATGCACATATGTCCCTGTCCCCAGTGGGGACAGCAAATGTAATTTTCGTATCTCAGATACACACTAGAGCCCATTCAACATGCAGTGTATTTTCGGGAGAAAACAGACATTCTTTGCAGATTTAAACCCAAGATCCCTAGCGGTGGCTGCAGCCTTACAGGCAGAAGTACTGTAGATAAGGGAGGGCGGTGGTGGCTGTAGCCTTACAGGCAAAAGTAATGTACTGTAGATAAAGGAGTGCAGTGGTGGCTGTAGCCTTACAGGCAGAGGTACTGTACATACAGTAGGTCAGTGCGGTGGTGGCTCAGAGGTACTGTGTATAGTAGGTCAGTGCAGTAGTGGCTGTAGATGTACAGGCAGAAGTACTGTAGATAGGGGAGTGCGGTGGTGGCTGTAGCCTTACAGGTAGAAGTATTGTACATAGGGGAGTGTGGTGGTAGCTGTAGCCGTTCAAGCACAAGTACTGTAGATAGGGGAGTGCAGTGGTGGATGTAGCCTGACAGGTAGAAGTACTGTACATATGTAATGACCGGCGTCACGCACAGGGAAGAAGAAGGGAAAGCCCTGCCCAAGGGAGAGGGAAAGGTGGTGACCCCTAACTCACCTTGCGGCTGGCACCTGACTGCCCTGACGTCCCTAGACGGGTTCCTCACCCGTGCGGCGATCACGTGCCTAAACCCTGGCTTTCCCTAAAATGAGCCCTAGATAGTGAACGGGCCGGTGGGATCGCTAGTCCGCACCACTGTCACTAAGAGGGAAACACCAGGGAGAGGACAGACAAAACAGACAAACACATACACCCAGGTGGGCGACCACAATAGACCACAAAGGTCCAACAGGGATCCGGAGGGTAGCGTTCTGGACCAACTACCAGAGAACGCAGCAACACAGCTCCAGAGGGTCAGAATAGATGTCCAGGCAAGAAGCTCTATATCTGGCAACCAGAGAAGTGTGAGAGGGGAATATAAGGAGGTTTGGGAGTGCTGGACAAGGAACAGCTGAGGAGAAAGGGCTACGGATCCCTGAGTGAGCCAAAAGGGTTTGCAAAGCAAACGCAGAAAGCTACCATAAGGAAACAACCCTATCTTACATAGAGCGTGCAGCCAACCGCTGCGACTTCCTGACCCCGGGTATAACGGAGTCAGGCGTGGTTCTTGACACCCTCGTGACAACATAGGGGAGTGTGGTGGTAGCTGTAGCCGTTCAGGCACAAGTACTGTAGATAGGGGAGTGCAGTGGTGGATGTAGCCTGACAGGTAGAAGTACTGTACATAGGGGAGTGTGGTGGTAGCTGTAGCCGTTCAGGCACAAGTACTGTAGATAGGGGAGTGCAGTGGTGGATGCAGCCTTACAGGTAGAAGTACTGTACATAGGGGAGTGTGGTGGTAGCTGTAGCCATTCAGGCACAAGTACTGTAGATAGGGGAGTGCAGTGGTGGATGCAGCCTTACAGGTAGAAGTACTGTACATGGGGGAGTGTGGTGGTAGCTCTAGCCGTTCAGGCACAAGTACTGTAGATAGGGGAGTGCAGTGGTGGATGTAGCCTTACAGGTAGAAGTACTGTACATAGGGGAGTGTGGTGGTAGCTGTAGCCGTTCAGGCACAAGTACTGTACATAGGGGAGTGCGGTGGTGGATGCAGCCTTACAGGTAGAAGTACTGTACATAGGGGAGTGTGGTGGTAGCTGTAGCCGTTCAGGCACAAGTACTGTACATAGGGGAGTGCGGTGGTGGATGCAGCCTTACAGGTAGAAGTACTGTACATAGGGGAGTGTGGTGGTAGCTGTAGCCGTTCAGGCACAAGCACTGTAGATAGGGGAGTGCAGTGGTGGATGTAGCCTTACAGGTAGAAGTACTGTACATAGGGGAGTGTGGTGGTAGCTGTAGCCGTTCAGGCACAAGCACTGTAGATAGGGGAGTGCAGTGGTGGATGTAGCCTTACAGGTAGAAGTACTGTACATAGGGGAGTGTGGTGGTAGCTGTAGCCGTTCAGGCACAAGCACTGTAGATAGGGGAGTGCAGTGGTGGATGTAGCCTTACAGGTAGAAGTACTGTACATAGGGGAGTGTGGTGGTAGCTGTAGCCGTTCAGGCACAAGTACTGTAGATAGGGGAGTGTTTGCACAAACTTTGGCTGAACTCACTTCCTCTACTGGGAGAGTAGCAGATACAGGAACTTGGGAAATGACTTCACAAGTGTCAGAGGTCTATCCTGAGCATCATCGGTGTGTGTCTAATGTTCAGTGGCCTCACCCAGCCTCCCACTGCCTTCTATCAGGTCTACAAGCCCCCTTTTCTTCATTTACAGTGCATATGTTATGATATAGACCTCCAAGATGGAAAAAGAAGGGGATGCTCACGTTATAATAATGAATCATGTGTGCACAAGTAGGGCGATCCTCCGGTTCTAGAAAAAAGACACATTAACTGGGGAACGAGCAGAACAAATACCTGGTGACCTCCTTTTCATGTTTTCAGCTGCAGATCCACCAGTTCCTGGGCGCTTCCGAGATAGCCGCCACGCTTCCCAGACTATTTGATGCACATCAGGGGAGGGCTGGGAACTTAAAGTGGCCCTGGAAAAAAATATAAAGTGGACCCATTTTGTCGGCGGGTCCAAATTGACAGAAGGTGGGTCAACACAAGTAGGAAGGGCCAACAGAAGTAGGTAGGGCAACAGTACAGTATTGCAGAAGAAAATTGAGCCCCAGCAGAACCTAATACTGCAGTGCAGCACAAAATACTTCCTCAGCAGAACCAAATACCACAGTGCAGCACAAAATACCGCTGCCCGCATCGCCCTGAGGACGGCAATACAGTTGAATTCAGGAGGGCACCTGCGGCCGCTGGCCAGGTTCATAAATGCCTGATGCTCCTACATAAATGAATGCTGAGAGCATCAGAGCTTTATGTATCTGGCTGTCGTCTATGTGGAGGGCTTGGGTGGCCCCCTGCGTATCGGCCCACCGGAAAATTTCCCTGTAAGGTCTATAGTAAGTCTGGGACTCCCATCGATCCTGAGGATGAATCAGTGGTGTGGCCCCTTTATTCTCAAGATTGGTTCCAGAAGTTGAGTAATAACGTGATGGTATATCCTAGTGATATGCCATCACCTTTAAGGTGGGGCTTTTGTTCATCCCCTTCTCTATAGAGAAAATAACACCATTCAAACACAGGTCACCGCTAGTAGTGATAGGAGGGACACTGACAGCTCAGCGATATGTGCAGGACATCCTGCCACCACATGTGTTCTCTCATGGCAGGGCTTCCACCTGGTATGTTTCAGCAGGATTATGCTCACCTGCCAGGGTTTCCTAGGAGTGTCTCTGCCAGATTGCAACACTTTCTTGGCCTGCCCAGTCGCCAGATTTATCGCCAATTGAGCATTTATGGGACCAGCTGGGACACCAGCTTCAGCAACCTACGATGTGAAGGATCTTCAGGCCCAGCTGTAACATCTGTGGAGAAATGTACTGCATGATACCATACAGAACCATTGTTGTCAATGAGTGTATGTATGACTGTAAATAACTGCATTGGAATTACATTCAGCTGTTCAGTATGTAGTGATTTAAACTAATAATGGGCCTAGAATAGTCCAGAACATGTGAGCAGCATTGCAAAAACGTGAAGTCGGGTGCCAGCGGCCATAGGAGCGATAGCCACTCCAAAAATATAAATACCAAAAATGTCCACGACACTTCCTTAAGTAAAAATGCGTAGATTTATTCACCAATAGCAACGTCTCGGTTCCACTGTGTGGACTGAAACGTTGCTATTGGTGAATAAATCGACACATTTTTACTTAAGGAAGTGCCGTGGACATTTTTGGTAATAATGGCCCTGGTGATCACTGATGGCCAGTTCGCCGTGTTCGCCCGCGAACACATGCGGGCTGCCATCTTAAATCACAAATCCGGCGAGGCACAGTTAAGTCCTTACCTGTGCCTGCGCCGCGAGCCGGTCTGAAACAAATGCGGTCACCGGGAGCAGGCAGTTTCGAGAACAGCCCGATGAAGGCCCCCCGGTGGCTGTTCTTGGAACTGCCTGCTCCTGGTGACCGCATTTGTTTCAGACCGGCTCGCGGCGCAGGCACAGGTAAGGACTTACCTGTGCCTCGCCGGATTTGTGATTTAAGATGGCAGCCCGCATGTGTTCGCGGACGAACACGGCGAACTGGCCATCACTGCTGGTGATGTCCTTGTCAGATACCTATCATATAGTCTATACTGGGATGGCTGTTGTTATCATCACATTTACATGAACATTGTATTCTATACTCAAAATTTCCAGATCCCTGTAAGGAGATGCCAGCTAGATCCAATACCGTCTAACAATCAGCTCCCTGTATTAGTCTGTATGTCGGTCATATGAATCGTCAGTGTGATGATCAGATGATACCGCAGAATGTGGATTTGTAGTAGTTCATCTGCACAGATGCATGCTTTTTCATTTCTTGATACCTATATAGAGTGTCGTCCCTTTAGCTAGTGTCCCTTGGAAATCATCCTTAGGCTACTTTCACACTCACGTTTTGGGCGGATCCGTCATGGATCTGCAAAAGCAATAATACAACCGCATGCATCCGTCATGAACGGATCCGGTTGTATTATGTCTTCTATAGCCAAGACGGATCCGTCATGAACACCACTGAAAGTCAATAGGGGACGGATCCGTTTTCTATTGTGCCAGATTGTGTCAGAGAAAACGGATCCGTCCCCATTGACTTACATTGTGTGCCAGGACTGATCCATTTGGCTCAGTTTCGTCAAGCGGACAGCAAAACGCTGCAGACAGGGTTTTAGTGTCCACCTCCAGAGCGGAATGGAGACTGAACGGAGCCAAACTGATGCATTCTGAGCGGATCCTTTTCCATTCAGAATGCATTACAATGCAAACTGATCCGTTTTGGACCGCTTCTGAGAGCCCATGACGGATCTCACAAACGGAAAGCCAAAACGCTAGTGTGAAAGTATCCTAAACCAGTGAAGTGTCTCATACTATAGTCGCTCCGATCTATGCTCATATCCTCGCAGAAGATTGTAAAACCTCTCTGGTAGTCCTGCCCCGGCCACTGGACCCTGTAATATGCAAATATAAGAGCTGCCTCACCTTCTAGAGGACTCCCATAATAGACTACTGCTCTGAAAGAACAATTTGTGGTGGCCAGAACATGTCAGAGGTTTTGATCAGAGGGGGTCCGGGTGCTGAGACCCCATCCCAATCAATGGTGGCTAAAACAAAAGGGTTTAGCTGAGTGCTGTGGCCCTGGAGGGGTTAAAAAAATAAATAAATTAACTCACCTTAGTCCAGTTGATCGCGCAGCCCGGCTTCTCGTCTGTCTCCTTTGCTGAACAGGACCTGTGGTGAGCATTCATTGCAGGAACAGGACCTGTGGTGACGTCACTCCAGTCATCAAATGGTCCATCACATGATCTTTTACCATGGTGATGGATCATGTGATGGATCATGTGATGACCGGAGTGACTATTTTACTATGCATTCAGTATTCAGAATGCTATTATTTTCCCTTATAACTATGTTATAAGGGAAAATAATACAATCTACAGAACACCGATCCCAAGCCCGAACTTCTGTGAAGAAGTTCGGGTTTGGGTACCAAACACGTGCGATTTTTCTCACGCGAGTGCAAAACGCATTACAATGTTTTGCACTCGCGCGGAAAAATCGCGCATGTTCCCGCAACGCACCCGCACATTTTCCCGCAACGCCTGTGTGAAAGAGGCCTTTAACAACCACTCCTTCTAGGTGGAAGAACAGAGGAATCACACAATGCAGAGTTCTATGAAAAGGTACTCCAGAATCGTTATATTTTAGAGACTAAAAAGAGTAGCCAAAAAGCCCACTTTAACCATTTAAGGACCCTTGCCGTACATGTACGTCACAGCTGGAGGGGTCCGGCAGGGGTCCGGCAGTCAGCGGCAGGGGTCCGGCAGTCACTGACAGCCGACCCCTGCTGCATACGTCGGCAACGGTGAAAACACTGATGCCGGCGTATTAACATCTTGTATGCTGTGGTCAAAGATGACCGCAGAATGCATGGGGTTTGCGGAGAGTATGCATGCCCTTGCCCTCCACTTCCCCATCAGGTCCCCGCGCTGCAGTGACGGGGACCCGATGGCAGAGAAGGCAGCCCGATGCCTTCCATAGGCATAGGGGCTTGCCTACTACGGAAGCCTGTGAGATTCAGCCCTTAGGCTGGGTCTCACAGGCAGGCTGTCAGCATACAAGCTGACATGCAATGCATTACAATACACGATGTATTGCAATGCATTGCAGAGGGGATCAGACCCCTAGAAGTTGAAGTCCCAAAGTGGGACAAAAATAAAAAGTAAAAAAAAAACGGTGTTTTCCGTAAACAAAAAATAAAGTTTCTAGAAAAAAAAACGCCCCTTTCCCAAAATAAAACACATAAAATTGTAAAAAAAAATAGAAAAACAGACATATTAGGTATCGCCGCGTCCGTAACAACCTGCTCTATAAAAATACCACATGACCTAACCCCTCAGATGAACACCGTAAAAAAAAAAAGCCATTTTTTGTCACCTTACATCACTAAAAGTGTAATACTAAGCGATCAAAAAGTCATATGCACCCCAAAAAAAAACAATCAAACCGTCATCTCATTCCGCAAAAAATGAGCCCCTACATAAGACAGTCTCCAAAAAAATAAAAATAAAACTATGGCTTTGAGAATATGGAGACTCTAAAAAAACATTTTTTTCAAAAATGCTTTATTATGTAAAGCTGAAACAAACAACAACAAAAAAGTAGTCATACTTGGTATTGTCGCGTCCGTAACAACCGGCTCTATAAAAATATCACATTATCTAACCTGTCAAATAAACATTGTAAATAGCAAAAAATAAAAACAGTTCCAAAACAGCTATTTTTTGTTACCTTGCCTCATAAAAAAGTGTAATATAGAGCAACCAAAAATCATATGTACCCTAAAATAGTACCAACAAAACTGCCACCTTATCCCGTAGTTTCCAAAATGGGGTCACTTTTTTGGAGTTTCTACTCTAGGGGTGCATCAGGGGGTCTTCAAATGTGACATGGCAACTTAAAATTATCCCAGTGAAATCTGCCCTCCAAAAACCACATGGCGCTCCTTTGATTCTGCGCAATGTCGTGTGCCCATACAGCAGTTTACGATCTCAAATGGGGTGTTTCTGTAAACTACAGAATCAGGGTAATAAATATTGAGTTTTGTTTGGCTGTTAACCCTTGCTTTGTCACTGGAAAAAAATGGAAAATCTGCCAAAAAAGCGAAATTCTGAAATTTCATCTACATTTTGCTTTAATTCTTGTGAAACACCTAAAGGGTTAACAAAGTTTGTAAAATCAGTTTTGAGTAACTTGAGGGGTGTAGTTTCTACAATGGGGTCATTTATGGGGGGTTTCCACTATGTAAGCCCCACAAAGTGACTTCAGACCTGAACTGGTCCATAAAAAGTGGGTTTTGGAATTTATTTATTTTTTAATTTTAAGAATTGCTCCTAAACTTCTAAGCCTTCTAACGTCCTAAAAAAAATTAAATGACATTTACAAAATGATGCCAACATAAAGTAGACATATGGGGAATGTTAAGTAATAAATATTTTATGAGGTATCACTGTCGGTTTTAAAAGCAGAGAAATCGAAATTAATAAAATTGCTAATTTTTTAAAAATTTGGATAAATTTGGGATTTTTTCCATAAATAAAGGTGAAATATATTGACTCAAATTTATGACTGGATAAGTAAAAGCGTTCCAAAGTCATTACCACATAAAGTGACACATGTCAGATTTGCAAAAAATGGCCTGGTCCTGAAGGGGTTAATAATAATAAGCTTTATTTATGTAGTGCCACCATATTCCGCAGAGTAGACGTTGTGTATAAGCCTGTCATTCTGCAATTGAAACACTAGAAGTGAGGGCCCTGCTCTCAAGAGCTTACAATCTATGAGGCAATGCCAACATAGCAACACTGAGATATCATCAAGGGCATAAAAAATATAATAACGTAAAAAAAACACATTAAAGCGCACCCGAAATCCCGGTGGACCGATCATTGGAAGACGTTTGTATGTAAGAAAGTGTAGTCTGAATGCGGACAGCGTCACCCGTCCTGTCAGTCTCTGGTTAAATTGGCATCACATAGTTTGGGTAAGGAATTCACCAGGACTTTGAGGAATGCATTGAAAGCTCACACTTGAACCCTCCTCCCACCTCCAGCCACTCACCCAGAGACATAATTCTCATTCCTGCACAGGGGCAGACACAGCTGGACATATGCTTTGACTCCTGGACTTCCATTCACAGCCTCTAGTGGGGGCTGTTGTCCATCCAGGCTGCTCTGTTCAGTTGGCAGAGTGGTACAAGCCGCTGAGCTACAATGAACAGCCTGTCCTGACCCCGTCCTCCCAGCGCTTCCCAGTCTTTGATCTCAGCATCCAGCACAAGCTCATGTTTGTCCCTGGGAAGATTTTCTCATAGCTCTTCCTCCTGCTTGTAGCGGGCGCTGACATTGTGCCATTGGGCACATCTTATAGGCGATCTGACTGCTGGGACCCGACCATAGCGTCTGAAATGTCACACCCCTGTTCTGCCTGGTAACAAGCAGCGATGGAGGATATTTATCTTTAGTGTGATCACAAACGATGCCCAATATGATCGTTCGTCCCCATACAGTTGACTATTGTCGGCAGCACATCCCCTTTAAATCAAGGTGACAGACTGCCGACAAATGATGATTTTTAGCGCCGCGATCACCCGACAAGCCAGTGTTTGCTCACTTGCCAGGTGATCAGTGGTATATTTACATGGGGCAGTGATCAGGAACATGGGGGAAAAAAAGCCCTAAGGGCGGATTATGCACAGTGTTTCCGCATAGATTTTCATGCAGAAAATCCCCAGAGGCTTACTGCGTTCCGTGGCCGCATTGCGGACCGCAATACACGGGAACCGATCCGTGTGCATTCCGCATCACGGATGCAGACCCATTCACTTCAACGGGTCCGTAAATCCGGAGATGCGGAATGGAGCGGAACGGAACCCTACGGAAAAACTACGTAGTGCTTCCGTGGGGTTTCGTCCCGTACTTCAGTTCCGCAAAAAGATAGAACATGTTCTATCTTTTTGCGGAACAGCCGGATCGCGGACCCATTAAAGTGAATATGTCCGCAATCCGCTGCGGCTGCCCCAACAGTGGGTGTTTGTGCATTGCTGCCCGGCAATTTGCGGGCCGCAGCACGGCCATGGGGCGCACGCACACGGCCGTTGGCCGGCCGTGGCCGTATTGCGGCTCACATACAGAGATTCCGCAATACACGGGCACCGGCTGTGTGCACCCCACATCACGGATGCGGACCCATTCACTTGAATGGGTCCGCAATCCGGGAGATGCGGTGCGATGTGGAACAGAAGCACGGATCGAAAGCCCAACGGAGTGCTTCCGTGGTGTTTCTGTCTGTGCCTCCGCACCGCAAAAAAATAGAACATATTCTATTTTTTTACTGTGCGGACGGATCACGGACCCATTTAAGTTAAATGGGTCTCGATCCGTCCTGGCTGCCGCACGGATGTTGCCCGTGCATTGAGGACCGCAAATTGCAGTCCCCAATGCTCGGAACGGCCGTGTGCATGAGCCCTAATACAGAACCAGTAAAATGAATGAGATTTGACACATTTTTACATGCGGAAATTGACCTGTCGTGCGGATTCTGAAGTCTGCAACATGTCAATTGTTTGATTCCGCATCTTAGATATAGTGGTTTTCCCCATAGACATCAATAGGTTTCTAAAATAAACAAAAAAATCCAGATAAAAATCTGCAACAAAAACCACATAAAAATAAAGCACCAAAACCGTGATAAATAGTGCCGAGCTTTGTGCAGTTTTTTTATGTTACACCATTTTGATGATGAAATCCGCATGCTTGTAGGATTAGGTTCATGAGGATTTTGGTACATTTTGTGGTATGGATTTTATTTTGGATTTTGATTCAGATTTCCCATTGAAATCTATCGAAAAAATGGCTTCACAAAACCCACAACACATCGGCCCTGATTTATCAAAGTCGGTGTGTGCTATGTCGGCCTTGATGAAGTCTGGGCTTCCAATGGAGGCAGCATCTCCAGAAATGACCTGCCTCCTTCGGCTCTTCGTGTGCCAGGGCTGCTGTAGATTCTGGCGGAAACAACGATGAATTAGTCGGGGACGATGGCCCTGCTCTCACAAGGCCTTCACTGCGCCTTTTTCGTAGACTTGGTGAGGGCAATGTGAAATGCAGTTGGTGACTAGAAAAGTCGCGAATGCGTTGAAAAGTCACAAATCTGCGCCGCAACTGCAACATGACCACGCCGTGTTGTCATATCCTTCGGGTGCCTTTCAGGAACTGCAACATAAGGCCTCATGGACACGGCCGAGAGCGATCCGTGGTAACCCGGCCGGGATTCCTGCTGACAGCAGGAGCGCACGGTGTCATTGGTTGCTATGACGCCGTGCGCTTTATGCCACCGCTGCACTACAGTAATACACTCATATGATCTATACGAGTGTATTACTGTAGTGCAGCGGCGGCATGAAGCGCACGGCGTCATAGCAACCAATGACGCTGTGCGCTCCTGCTGTCAGCAGGAATCCCGGCCGGGTTACCACGGACCGCTCTCGGCCGTAGAATACGGCCGTGTGCATGAGGCCTAACCCTATTCAAAAGTCCACTATATAAAAGGATCACGATAAAATACATTTTAGAATATAGCAATAAAATATAATACTTTGGCTTGCAATCAAATGTCATGTCGACAACATGTGACCACTGCAACCAATCACTGGGCTCAGCGACGTATCGTAGAGCGGGGTCAGACCCCCAGGATCAGATATCTTTCCCTGACCTGTGGATAAATTAATGTTGTGGGACAAACCCCTTCCTAATGCTGAACCTATGTAAGTTTCATTAAAGGGAGACTCATGTGCACGACCGTTCGATGTTACGTGGACCACAAATTGTGAATCCGCAAAACACCACTACCGGCCATGTGCATTCCACATTTAACGGAACGGCTGACCCCTAGTAGAACAGTCCTATCCTTATCCGTAATGCGGACAATAATAGGACATGTTCTATTTTTTTATTTATTTTGCGAAACGTCCATGCGGACATACGGACACGGAGTCGTTTCCGTTCTTTTTGGGGGCCCATTGAAGTGAAAGGTTCCACGTACGGGCTGTAAAAAAAGGAACGGACGCAGAAAAAAAATAAGTTTGTGTGCACTAGCCCTAATTCTGATGACCTATCCTGTGGATAGGAAATCAGTATCCGATCAGTGGGGGTCTGACACCGGGGTCCCCCGCCAATCAGCTGTTTGAGAAGGCAGCAGCGCTCGCAGTAGGCCTTCTCTCAGCTTTTCTTAGGCCAGTCATGTCGCGTTTATCGGTCACATGGTTTAGGCGCAGCTCAGTCCCATAGAAGTGAATAAGGCTGAGCGCAATAACAAGAACAACCGCTATACAATGTACCGCACTGGGAAGGCCACGGAGCTCACAGGAATGTCGGTGCCTTCTCACACAGCTGATCGGCGGGGGTCCACGGTGTCGATCAGATACTGATGACCTGTCCAGGAAATGTAGGAAGACGTAATAAATGTGGTGACTATGTGTGTGATACATATGGCTCCTGCTGTAGCCCCATATTATTTGCACCATACCATTTTTGCATTACAGTAGGGCTACATGGGGATCTTGGTTGTGCGACAGGTGTCACAGTGTATAAGGGCAGCCACAGAAATGAATGGGGTTGCAAAGCGATTCAAACATTTGATGCGAATGCGACCCCAAAATCACCAAAAAAAAAATCATCAGGATTAGATTTTTTTTGCAATTCTGGCGTTGCGATCGCTGCAAACATGCTGTAACCTCATTCATTTCTATGGCTGCCGTGCTACTCTGCGACACTTGGGCGTGACACCTGTCGCAGAACCAAGATCGCCATCTGAAGGTATGGTTCAGTGGCAGGAAAAGATAGCTCATCTGCAGCGTTATACATCCAGTTTGTTACAATGTATCAGTGTCATTAAAATGTATCAGTCTGGATAGAATTGTAGCAAACTTTCCACTGTCAGCAGAACTGGCATAAGTTTTGCAGGATTGGATATAAGCAGTCAAGTTCCCATTCACCGACAGCAAGCAGAGATAATCATAACAGTGAGGAATTTGCACACAAAGAGGATAATTTATGAAAGGTGGGGCACCGGTCTCACGCCATACAAATGTCTGCGCATGCAGCAGCATGTGCAAAACATGGGACCTTTTAAAGTACTGCTGTTAGATGTGCCAAATTTACGAAGAGGCCTGCACCTCTTAATGGATTTGGCACTTCTCCTTAATAAAAATAATATTTGAAAGATTTGGCACTTCTTACCCCTGCACATTTCATATGAAAGGGGGTGTCCAGTTTCCTATATTGATGACCTATTCTCAGGATAGGTCATTAGTATCAGATCTACGGGGCCCAGGAGCACTGCCTATCAGCTGCTAGAAGAGGCCTTAAAGGGGTTCTCCGGGCTCTCCTATATTGATGACCCATCCTCAGTATAGGTATCAATATCACATTGGCGGGGGTCCCGCCAATCAGCTGTTTGAAATGTAACTGATGCTTCCCATTGAAATGAATGTGATGGAGGATCTGCAGAACTGGTCACCACTGCGATGTCGACGGAAAGCAGGTATACAGTGAAGAGAAGGTAGCGCTTGTAGTTCTCTCCAAACTGATGATCTGATCTTGATGACCTATATCAGCAGAGGTCATCAGTATAGAAAGCTGGACAAACCCTTTAAGACTTCTGTTTGAAATCAATAAATCTGTGTAATTCCATGTGTATTGAAAATACAATCATTACATAATATCAGGAAATTCCTTATTCCTACTTTGTAAAGTGATGACATATTGCTTTATGACCGGTGAGGGGCTGTGCTGCAGTGCTCAGTGCTATATGAATATACACATACATGTACATATATATATATATATATATATATATATATACAGTATATAGAACATAAAAGCTAGATGATAGACAGATAACTGATAGATAAAGAGGTAGATAGATAGATAGATAGATACATAGGTTGGTAGATAGATATCTATAGGTATATTATACTTACAATGCATTAACTGCATGGAAATATTTCCGCTGTTAGAGCAGCGCTCTATGGCTTCTCACCAGCCACTTCCTTGATACGGTCAGTCTGCTAAAAAGGAAGTCATAAACGGTCCTTTCTGTTCTGTTTAGCATTTATCTCTCCATCAGTTGTGGTTGGCGCTTGCACTTGGACAGTGGCGTAGCTAGAAATAACTGGGCCCCACAGCAAATTTTTTAATGGGGCCCCACTCCCCCAGTAATTTTTTCGCAACCCCTTCCTTTCATGCCGCCCCATTCCTGTGGCTAGTAAAGATGGCTCTCTCAGACCAGGCCCAGCAGCTGTTCCATCCATTTTATACGCTGTCTATACTGTCACTGTATATCATTTCATTGTGTAATACTGTTGAGGGGGCCCTGACAAAATCTTTTAGGCCTCTTTCACACGGGCGTTGCGTGTGAGGACCAGATAGGATGCGGGTGCGATTTTGCCTGCGAGTGGGGTGGGTTTTGTATGTGATTGCGTTGCGTTCTTCAGTTTTTTCCGCGCAAGTGTAATACGTTTTGCACGCGCGTGAGAAACTGAATGTGGTACCCAGACCCGAACCTGGACTTCTTCACTGAAGTTCGGGTTTGGGTTAGGTATTCTGTAGATTTTAATACTTTCCCTTATAATATGGTTATAAGGGGAAATAATAGCATTGTTATTGCAGAATGCTTATTAAGGCTACTTTCACACCTGCGTTCGAGTGTCCGCTTGTGAGCTCCGTTTGAAGGGTCTCACAAGCGGCCCCGAACGCATCCGTACTGCCCTAATGCATTCTGAGTGGACGCGGATCCGCTCAGAATGCCTCAGTCTGGCAGCGTTCAGCCTCCGCTCCGCTCAGCAAGCGGACACCTGAACGCTGCTTGCAGCGTTCGGGTGTCCGCCTGGCCGTGCGGAGGCAAACGGATCCGTCCAGACTTACATTGTAAGTCAATGGGGACGGATCCGTTTGAAGATGACACAATATGGCTCAATTTTCAAACGGATCCGTCCCCCATTGACTTTCAATGTAAAGTCTGGACGGATCCGTCTGAATTACTTTCACACTTAGAATTTTTTCTAAGTTATAATGCAGACGGATCCGTTCTGAACGGATCCAAACGTGTGCATTATAGGAGCGGATCCGTCTGTGCAGACAGCAGACGGATCCGCTCTGAACGCTAGTGTGAAAGTAGCCTAAAATGTAGATTGAGGTGTTCAAAAATAAAAAAAATTAACTTACTTGTTCCAATTGATCGTGCAGTTGGCATCGTCTTCTTGCTTCTTCTTTCAGGACCTGCAAAAGGACCTTTGGTGACATAATCACGCTCACCACGTGGTGAGTGCAGTGACGTCAGCGCAGGTCCTGCTGAATGAAGATAGAAGATTTCTATCTTCATTCAGCAGGACATGCGCTGACGTCACCGCGCTCACCAAGTGGTGAGCGCAATTACGTCACCAAAGGTTCTTTTGCAGGTCCTGAAAGAAGAAGCAAGAAGACGATGCCAACTGCGCGATCAATTGGAACAGGTAAGTTAATTTTTTTTATTTTTGAACACCTCAATCTACATTTTAATAAGCATTCTGCATTAAGAATGCTATTATTTTCCCTTATAACCATATTATAAGGGAAAATAATACAGTGAATAGACTTGGGTCCGGGGTTGCTTTCAACCCTATTATTTCCTAGCAACCATGCGTGAAAATCGCACCGGATCCGCACTTGCTTGCGGATGCTTGCGATTTTCACGCATACCCATTCATTTCTATGGGGCCTGCATTGCGTGAAAAATGCAGACTATAGAGCAAGAGCTTGCTGCGATTTTCACGCAATGCACAAGTGATGCGTGAAAATCAGCGCTCATCTGAACAGCCCCATAGAAATGAATGGTTCTGGATTCAGTGCGGGTGCAATGCGTTCACCTCACGCATTGCACCCACACTGAAAACTCGCCCGTGTGAAAGGGGCCTTAGTCCTTCTCCTCCTGAAAGGGCCCCTTCTGGGTCAGAGCCCCAAAGCAGTCTCTTCCCCTGCTTCCCCTATAGCTAGGCCCCTGCACTTGGGTAGTACTAGCTATGAGTATTCACCATGAAATAACTTGCCTACAATTACAATAAAAGGGCCTGCTTTTTTTTTATCCAGAACAGCGCCACTCTTCTTCTAGGGATATGTCTGGTATTGCAGCTCTACTCCATTGATGCTAAAACTTTCCAACCATGCAAGTATGCTTGGTCTAAACAAGGACCAAGCAAGTACTTTGTATAAATATCATGATGTGAAACTGTCATTTCACAAGAGTGGCCATATCGAGCAGTCATCGGGATCTGCACTGTAGATTAGGGTATAAGTAAAATAGGGACCTCTATCTTCAGTTCTCGTCATGCATGATTATTAATGAGATTCTGAATGATTATACTGTAAGTGAGTAACGGTGTAATAAATCCCAAAACTCTGCAATATGGCTATAGACAGGCATGAAATCATAGTATTACCATGTGTATACATGGTCACATGTGAAAAGGTAGAATAATGCGGTAATGCATGGAAAATATACAACCCGCTCTATCATAGTTTTCTGCTATGTTGACAGCAAGTAAAATGTACGATACAAGCACGTGGTAGAAACTGGTGAGGGCAGCTTATGCAGGAAAGTCGTCTGAGACCCATGTTCTGGGAACTGAACACATAACGCCACATCTGGCAGCCATCTGTCCTGTAGTAATACATAACAGCCTCCTGAAATCTCAGCCAGAGAGCAATGACCAGGATCATGTCACATTCCGCCTTGGAGTGAGACCCCCTCTGGGACAGGAAGACCGATCCCCAGTGTAGACCTATTGGAGGAACTCCCAGCCACCAACCTGTGTGATGTTTCTCATACACCATCATTCACATTCTGTCGTACTACTGAATAACTTTGATAGAAAAGAGAAATTTTAAGCCTTCTCATAATAAAAGTGATGGCCTTAAAAAAGGATGAAATCTAATTTCCAGGTTACTTCGCATAAAATATTATAGGTCAGATAAACCCTATAAAATAGTGGCCTCAGTCCATAAAGGGCCCTCTTTTCTCACACGTGTTCTTATTTTGTGCCTCTACTTAGTACTCTAAATGCACAAGGGTGAACAGACAGTTTTTATAACTTAGTCTGGGTTTACATGTTAATGTTTTTCTATGCAAGTTTTGAAGCCAACAGTGGATTGAAAAAGAGGAGAAGACCTAGACTTAGTGTTGATTTTCAAACCTGCATAAAAAACTAATGTGTAAAGCTAGTGTCAAAGCCACCATAACCACATGAGCCCACTTTTGCTGCTATTAACTGATTTTTTTTTGTTGTTAAAGGGATTCTGTCAGCTAAACATATGCTGATGTTCAGGGCGTCTTCACAAATAAGGTGCCCAAGGGGATGTTAATGGGTGCAAGATGCCGGCCGCACCCACCGCCGTTCGTGCCCAGCGCCGCCTTTCCGGACATCTGCGCCGCCTCCTAATCCTCTGTGCCGCCTCTCGCTCTCCCTCCCTCCCCCCTCCTCCTGCTGTAAGATCTCGCGCTTGCGCACAGGGCTCTGTCTGGTGCGGACTTCTCCATTTGGCTTCTTACAGCGAAGTGCGCATGCGCCGGCACTTCGCTCAACCCCTGTATGTGCGAGATCTTACAGCAGGAGGAGGGGGGGAGGGAGGGAGAGCACAGAGGATTAGGAGGCGGCGCAGAAGTCTGGAAAGGCGGCGCTGGGCACGAACGGCGGTGGGTGCGGCGGGCATCTTGCACCCATTAACATCCCCTTGGGCACCTTATTTGTTTGACTGACAGGTTAGTAAAAGCTGTTTTTTAGCTAAATAAGCCCACAGATGACATTTATAAGCCCACATTAGGAATCGTGAAGACGCCCTGAACATCAGCATATGTTTAGCTGACAGGGGTGAAACCTGGTGACAGAATCCCTTTAAAGGATTGTAAATGTGGTCGTTTTAAAATCCAGCAGGTTTGGTTTTATAAAGACTATCAAGTAACGGTCACATTAATTTACGCAACTCCTTGGAATGAGACCCACTCTGGGACATTAAATTTTCAGCTTGCTCATGATGAAACTGATGGCCTTATAGAAGGATGAAGTCTTCAATTTTTTATTTGATTTTCCAGGGTACCTCATATAAAAAAATCATAGGTCAAATAAGACCTATAAAATAGGGGTCATGGTCCGTAAAAGACTCTCTTTTCTCACAAATGTATTTACTGTTCTTATTTTGTGTCTCTACTTAGTACTCTAAATGCACAAGGGTGAACAGTCTGTGTTAGGTTTTAAGTTTTTATAATTTAAGCTGGGTTACATGTTCAGTTTTTATGCAGTTTTTGAAGGCAAAGTCGACAGTGGATTCATAAAGAGGAAAGCCCCAGACTTACAGTAGGGTTGGCTTCAAAAACTGCATTAAAAACTGATGTGTAAACCTAGCCTCATATGTTAGCTGCTGTTAACAGATATTTTGCTATTAACAGATAGTAAATGTGGTCGTGTTGAAATCCAGCAGGTTTGGTTTTATGGGGACTGGTCATGTAACTGTCGCATCAACTTACGCAACACAAAGTGACCACATTCGCTATCATTATGTTCAATTTAGCATTGCAATATTGCTATCATAATGTAACCCGAGTAATAAGGTCTCTTATAGAGGTTGTGCTATGACAAAGACTTATGCCCTATCCACAGGATAGGAGGTAAGTGTCTGATCAGCATGGGTCCATAGACTGGGGCCTCCACTGATCATGAGAACAGGGGGTCCCATGTGCCACCTGTTTGAAGTAGCAGTCACAACTGCACATTGTCACCCCATTCAACTCTATGGAATCGGTGGAGAAAGTCGAGTACTAACACTTGGTTATCCCCATTCTTGTGATCAGCAGGGACCCCAGAAGACCAAATCCCACAGATCAGACTCTTATCCTCTATAGTGTGGATATGAGATGTGCTTGCCATGGGACAACAACTGTAGCATGTTGATGGCTTACTGGAAGCTATAATGTACAGTAAATCTTGAAATGATCTTCGAGTGAATAACCTGCATTGACTTTGTGACCTCCTTTGGACAAATCCATGATGACAGTGGTTGTCACTGGAGGGAGAAGTGATGTGGCCACAAACCAACATGTGACCATATTTCCTGTAGAATCCCAGGCCTACTTTTTTTTCTAGTGCTCTCACTCATTGGATAGAAGCAGGAAGCTTACACGTAAAACCATGAAAGATGTAGTTCAGTAGGTCATGTCTATTACTTGCTGACTTGACCTGGTTCTCAGGCAAAGACAAATAAAGGCCTTGAAAAATCCAACAGAAACTAGAATAATCTCAACCAGATGCCCATTAGAAAGTGGCTAATATATGTTTTAGACTGGTTGACATTAATTGCTTAAAATTCAGAGGAACACTTCAAGAATGGTGACCATTGTGGTATGGGTATGCTGGTGATCACCAGTGCTATGGCTCTTCTTATGTTCAAAGGGACTTATTTCATGGACTAATTGGAGATTGTGCGAAATCCATCTTGTACTGAGCCACACATAATATACATATTTTCCAAAAATTAGATTCCACCAGAAGAAAGGAGAACCTTTCACAACAGAAAGGAAATAATGTCCTAACAGTATGAAGCTGGACATATGCTTTGATTAGCTGTTGGCCGAATGCTTCTTTGGCCAACAACTATTCCAACAACTATTCCTTTCTATCCCTCATACATATCAAGCTTCCGTTGGCTGAGCATACATGCAATATTAACAAGGGCTAAGCACCAGGAGGTACCACTTCTATGTGGCCTAGTTGGACACATCTCTGTTTTAGAAGGTTCTCTGGAGCTTGTGCTTTTGATCCGTTAAGACGTTTCAGATTTTGAATACCCTTTTTTTAGATATTTGCTGACATGGAGATTATTGTGCTTGGAATGTGCTGTTTGAGTTTACTGTAAGCAGCACATATTGTGAAAAGATGTGTCTGCATCATCTGCGCTCCAGAGACATCTCAGAGGGCTCACACAACTTTCTATAAGACCTTGGACACAACTTTCACCTGGCTAACAAGGAAAGTGGCTCCTCGTTCTCAAGGTTACTGCAACTTTACTGGTAGTGGAATGGCTGCTGTACCAAATGCCAAATATTCTGCAGGACAGATATCAGATTACTGGAGAGGCAGTTCCCTGAAGTAATCAAGATCAGCCATAATGCTATGACCTATCATTGCACAACATTACCACACATTTTATTCTGTCCTGACTGATGGGGCTTTTCTACAGTATGAACACACATAGTGCAATAATATTCCTTTACTCACAAATTAATGAGACTCAGTATGGACCAGATGAGCAGATACCTTATTCTAGATCCTAGGTTCTGAACTTGTAGTACATGGTAGAACATGTACCCTAAGGTTATACATTTCTACAGGGGGTACTCACACTTTCCTCATACTGTGCTTTGAAGTACGGGGTAACTCAATGCAATTTCTTTACATAGGGGGTTCAATAATGGAGGACTACTTGTCTACAGCCCGGATTCTCAAATCTTTTACATGTACACCGAGGAGTACACACCATATCTGTAAGCGGGTAGTGTCCTAATGGCACTTTAAATGTCAGACTAGGGTTCCTTGGGCCCACCAGAGGAAATTATTCTCGGGCCGAAACCCTTGTATCATCAATAAAGTCTAATATTTTTTAAGTGATTCCAAAGGGAGCTGCAAATTCAATTTTTTTCTCCTGGACCTTTAGGGCCCACAATGGTATCAGAGTCTAGGCCCACCAGAGGGTCCTCTGGTACTCTGGTGGGCCAGTCCAACTCTATACCTTGACATATTTTTTTTTGAGAAGGAGGTACTTGGCTTAAGAACTGTTCTAGATAATCAGTCTTCAAAACGCATATAAAACTGGACACTGGATGACGACCTTCAGAACGAAAGTCTGCATAAGATAAGATACACAAAATCTAGAAAAATCTCGTAGATACACAAAATCTACTAAAGTTTGTTCTTGATATCACGTTGAGCAGCACTGCAGTAACCAGCAATTGCCGCTACACAGTGGATGGAGCTATCTAGTTCTGACACTAGAAAATACCTTTAGGCCCCATGCACACAACTGTATTTTTTGGTCCACATCCGAACCACATGTTTTGGGGATCGGATGTGGACCCTTTCCTTTCAATGGGACCCCCACCGATCTCATAATGTTGACGTATCCCGAGCACATCTAATTACCGGAAAGCCCTTTTAATCACTAGATTTAGGACATATTCAAAATAAAATCTGCCCTATCCTACAGATGGATTAAGCAGCTGCCTGTTGCTATGTAAAATCGTATTCAGCTCCTTAGACACTGAGGGGGAGATTTATCAAACTGGTGTAAAGGGAAACTGGCTTAGTGGCCCAATAGCAACCAATCAGATTGATCCTTTCATTTTCAAAAGGAGCTCTGAAAAATGAAAGGCGGAATCTGATTGGTTGCTGTGGGTAACTAAGTAAATTTTCCTTTACACCAGTTTTGATAAATCTCCCCCTGAATGTTACTTGCTAAGGGGCGGGGGGTCTTTTTCTCAGTGTGCCCGTTAAGGCAGATACTCAAAAATTTTAAAGAAATCATCCCAGGAAATCCAGCAGCCATCTTCCCTTCCCCATGGGAGAAGACATGCTGACGGTACACGTTCAATACTACCTACCTTACAGAATAGAGAGGGACACCACCTGCCTCCAACAGTGCCATCCGCTGAGGTGTCTGTTGCCTAGCAACGACCCCTCTACGGTCTGCTGGTTACCTAGCAACCAGAAGACACAAAAATGATTCACGAAGGATCTCCTAATGAATCCTCTGAACTGGAAGTCACCTGAACCTTAAAGGGGTATTCCAGTTTCATCAAATAAAAGTCATTCAGGAATCATTGTAAAATAAAAAGCGATACCATTTTACAGCACACTTTTCTGTGCTTTTCAATAACTCTGCTTGGTTTCATTAAGGCTCCATTCACACGTCCGCAAATGGGTCCGCATCCGCAAGGCAATTTTTGCGGAACAGGTGCGGACCCATTCATTCTCTATGGGGACAGAAAAGATGCGGACAGCAAACAGTGTGCTGTCCGCGTCCGCATTTCCGTGCCACGGCCGCGAACTTCCGGGCTTCGGCCCCAAACTTCTGGGCCGCAGCTCTGCAAAAATTAGAACATGTCCTATTCTTGTCGGCAATTGCGGACAAGAATAGGCAGTTTCTATGGGGGGTGCCGGCGGGGGGTATTGCGGATCCGCAATACACTATGGACGTGTGAATGGACCCTTAGAAAGGGCCTTCACTGCTTACTTCCAGTAGAAGCCTGTCCGGGACACACGGCTCTGATGACAGTCCTGTAACGAGCCGCGCAGCATCGTGTCCATCCCGTGACCAGGGCAGATTTGTATCTGGGAGTAAAGAATAAGCACTCATTCAGACAAGCCATGGAAACTCATCCCTGTTCCGGATAGGAAAAAGGACCAATTGTTTAGAAGACCGCATGTCTTACACGAAAATCTGACCCAAGGGTATATGCACAAGGTGGGGATTCATATGTGGAAAATCCCACGAAAAATGCAAAGAAAAAACCTCAATAAAAACTGCACATATATCCAGGCTATCACGGTTTTTGGTGCGGTCAACCGCAGAAACACATGAAAATCTTTACCAAATTTCCTATATGTGGATTTTCTGTGGATTTTAACAACTTAAAGAGGTTATCCAATTTCTCAAACAGCCCCCCTCCCCATGTACCAGGCTCCTCACAAGTAATATACTTACCCCGCTCCCTGTGCCGCTCCTGGTCCCCGCACTGCCGCTGCTGCTTCTCCCTGTAAACATCCGGTGTCGGGGGGGGGGGAGCAGCCAATGGCAGGCGGGGACCGGCCTCCCTAGCATCACCTCAGTGAAGTGAACGTGTCCGTTTCCTACCCGCAAAAAATGCAGATCGGATGCGGACTAAAACAATGATTGTGTGCATGAGGCCTTTTTGTCTATTGTCTATGGAGAAAAAAAAACGCAATACACCAGCCGCGGAGCCGCTCAGCAATTAGCAGGCTGGGGCTACACAGCGACATGTAACCAAAGAAACACTCGCAGTAAAAACCACTTGTGTGACTTGCCTGCAGCTCGCAATGCGCAACTATTCTAGCGCTGCAATTTGGCCGTAAAAATACAGCCAAGTCACAGATACACGTGAGTCGCAGTTGCGCACGACGTACATTGTGGTCTATGAGAGCAAAGTTGTGTGCAGCCTGTAACCTGCGACCAAAAATATGTGTCGCGTCGCAGTCATGGCACGTTGTTTGTCGCACTTACGATCTCTAAATGCAGTTTTCACGTTGCAGAAGGTCGCCATGTAGTCCCAGACTACAAACTGCACCGCAAGTCAATTTCCCTGCGTACGGAATACACACCGTGTCCATCAGATTTGGAAAATCGCATTCACTTTGCTGGTGCTGTATGATGTTGCAGATTTATATGTTGTGTGCCTATACCCAATGGTGCCTGCTGTGAACTGGCCCACTGAGTAGAATGGGTCGGGGTTCGGCTCCTACACTCGGACAGCACACGGATGGGAACGCTGCTCATGTGAATGGGTCCTAAGGGTATATTCACACTGTGTGTTTTGTAGCATGAATTTTGATGCATTTTCGCGCCGAGATCTGTAGTAGAAAACGCCTAATCTAATTGTCAACCAACTCAAACGGGAATCCCTGATATATCACCTTCCGCACGAGGATTTGAGCCCCCCATCAGAAACATGCGTTGTACAATACGCCGCGGTGTGAAAAAAAGCCTCAAGGTGGGGGCGCATATTCTGCCTCGGATTCCACTGTCGCATTTCAAAGGGTAAATTCTGTGACCGACCTTTCGCAACATGATGGACAAAATGCGCAGGATGTGCTCACCTACGTGTGGACGGGGTTATAAAAACCCACGTAATGTTAGGCCACATGCACACTGTGCCTATTAAGCACGGATTTGCCATACAGATTTATGCGTGGAAGATCCGCAGAGCAAGGGAATGTTAGGCCTCATGCACACGGCCGTGCCGTTTTTTGCGGATACGCAAACCGAGGATCTGCAAAAAACGGAAGCCGCCCGTGTTGCCTTCCGCAATTTGCGGAACGGAACCGGCGCCGGCAATATAAATGCCTATTCTTGTTCGCAAAGCGCGGACAATAATAGGACATGTTATATATTTTTAGCGGGGCCACGGAACGGAGCCACGGATGCGGACAGCACACGGAGTGCTGTCCGCATCTTTTGCGGCCCCATTGAAGTAAATGGGTCCGCATCCGAGCCTTACAGTGACTTTTTTCTATGTGGATTTTGGCGAGGATTGGATTTCAATGCAAAAATGAAACGCATGGTCATTTACACAGAGTGTTTTATTTTTTTCCACTCGTGGTTTTGAAAACCGTAGAGTGTAAAATACAAGTGACATGTTCATTCTTGGCTCCGATTCCACGTCTGATCTCCTCTACACATCCCATTGAAATGGGCAGGATCAAAACCACGTAAAAAAACAAGTCAACAACTGCGGCAAAAAACGCACCAAAAGGTATGTCCACCCAGCTGACTTTTGGCAAGGGTTTCAGTGTGGATTTAGTGCAGAAAATGGCGCTAAATCGTCGCTGAAAACACCTCCCTTTGTTTTCAATAGGAGGCCACACCACAGCTCATGCACCCGAGGATTTTTCACGTGCGGTTTTCGAGACGGCGCCAGGAACGTACACGTCCGGTCTTGTTATGGTTATTGCACAGACACCTTGGAAAGCTGCAGTGGGAGCCTGCTTGCTGGCCGCAGTGGTTTCCGCGGTGGGATATGTGGCAGATTTTGACACGGTCATATTCTAAATATCTGTGTGAATTGAGCCTAATTAGTCACAGGACTTAACCCTTTCAAGACCGGGTGATTTTTTTCGGTTTTTTTTACTCCCAGAGCCATAACTTTTTTATCCTTACATTCATGTAGCCGTTTTAGGGCTTGTTTTTTGCGGGAAGTACTTTCTAATAGCACCATTTATGGTTGCATACAATGTGGTGGGTAGTGGGAAAAAAATTCCAAATGGGGTGGAATTGTAAAAAAAAACCACACCATTCGGCCACTGTTTTATGGGGATTTTTACACCGTTTCCTATGCAGTAAAACAGTTTTCTCCGGGTAAGTATGATTACAACTATACCACATATGTATCGTTTTTCTTCCATTTTAATAATGAAAAAAAATTTAAAACCTTGGAAAAACGTTTCTTCTGCATTGCCATATTCTGAACCCAATAACTGTGAGGGCTCATTTTTTGCAGGGTGACCTGTACTTTTCATTGATTCCATTCTGGCCTGTGTATTACTTTTTGAACACTTTTTATTCCATTTTTTGTGGGAGGTGAAGCGACCAAAAATTGGCGAATAGGCCATTTTGACTTTTTTCAGTTTGTCGTATGGGATACATATTTTTATGTTTTAATACTACGGGCGTTTTCGCTTGCGACTATGCCCATGATGTTCATTTTTAAAATAATATATTTTAATTTTAATTTTGAGGAAAGGGGGGTGATTTGAATTTTTATATTTTTTTATATTTATTTTAAAACTTTCTTCTTACACTTTTTAATAGTTCCCTATAGGGAACTATAACAAGCAATCATCAGATTGCTATTCTCATAGACTCGAATGCAGTACACTGTGTTCCTATGGAGCCCTGCCACAGACAGACTTTCCCTAGGAACTAACGTGCGGAAGCCTCGTATCACTCAGGGGTTGCCGCACACTACATCCAGCTTCCCCAATCCTCCTCAGGGGAGCCAGTGTTCTGCCAAATCTCTATACCTTGCCAAAAGTCTATACCGGAAGTGACGAGGCCGCCAAGGAATCAGCTGGAGGAGGGTGTGCGCTGCGCAAGCGCACATCCACCGGCTTAGCAAAGAATTATTGCAGCGCTGCGATAGAAGTACTTCGTACACCGCGCATGTGCACTTAGGGGTATAGAGATTTTGCAGCGCAAAATGTTTCATCAGATCACCCTACCCCTGAGTGTGCAGGTGCCCACAAATCAGTTGCAGTTCAGCTCTACTATGTGGTGAGCTCGGTATCCAGCACTCAGCTCTGCGGTAAGGATGAACTGCGACTGATGATTTGTGGGCGCCTGCGCACTCAGGGGTAGGGTGATCTGATTAAACATTTTGCGCTGCAAAATCTCTATACCCCTAAGTGCGCGGTGTACGAAGTACTTCTATCGCGGCGCTGCAATAATTCTTTGCAAAGCCGGTGGATGTGCGCTTACGCAGGGCCGCGCACACCCTCCTCCAGCTGATTACTTGGCGGCCTCGTCACTTCCGGTGCGGCCGCGTCACTTCCGGTATAGACTTTTGGCAAGGTATAGAGATTTGGCAGAACACCGGTACATGGCACCCACTGGTGCTCCCGGTCTTTGACCTCCCAGATGACGTAGTCACATTTGACCACAGCAATTTGAAGGGTTAAATGTATGCCATCTACGATATCTTTTATCGCATACATGAGTCCCGGGTGCCCGCTCTCCGCTCTCGAACGGTGGGTACGGGGCCTGATCCGCTCTCGAACGGGCTCCATTTTTAAATGCCCAACCGCCACCAGCATAAATTCACGTGGGGCAGTCGGGAAGAGGTTAAAGGGGTTGTCTCGTTTCAGCAGATGGCATTTATCATGTGGTGAAAGTTACTACAAGGCACTTAGGCTACTTTCA
The DNA here is from genome assembly GCF_905171765.1 of Bufo bufo. NCBI lineage: Eukaryota > Metazoa > Chordata > Amphibia > Anura > Bufonidae > Bufo > Bufo bufo. The sequence goes on from NC_053394.1 coordinate 352,659,735, forward strand.
CACTAGCTGGATCCGGCAGGGTTCAGCAAAAACGCTTCCGTTACTGATAATACAACCATCTGCATCCGTTATAAACGGATCCGGTTGCATTATCTGTAACATAGCCATGACGGATCCGTCAGGAACTCCACTGAAAGTCAATGGGGGACGGATCTGTTTTCTATTGTGGCAGAGAAAACAAATCCGTCCCCATTGACTTGTATTGGGGGTCATGACGGATCCGTCTTGCTCCGCATCCCAGGACGGAAAGCAAACTTCAGCCTGCTGCGGTTTGCTCTCCGGTATGAGAACAGAACGGAATGTATTTTGGAGAATTCCGTTCTGTTCAGTTACATTTTGTCCCCCTTGACAATGAATGGGGACAAAACGGAAGCGTTTTTTCTGGTATTGAGACCCTATGACGGATCTCAATACCGGAAAATATTAACGCTAGTGTGAAAATAGCCTTACTAATGTATTGTGATTGTCCATATTGCCTCCTTTGCTGGCTGGATTCATTTTTCCATCACATTATACACTGCTCGTTTCCATGGTTACGACCATTAGCGGTGGTCGTGCTTGTACACTATAGAAAAAAAACGTGTGCGGCAGTCACTTCACATTTGCGCTGCAGCTGTGGCGGTGAACAAACCATATTATAATGTATAATGTGATGGAAAACTGAATCCAGCCAGCAAAGGAAGCAATACGGACAATCACAATACATTAGTAGTAACTTTCTCTACATGATAAATGCCATTTGCTGAAGGGGGAGAATTGGCAGCATCTGAAGGTTCCTACAGCAAGCAGAGATCTTAAAAACAACAACATGTGGAACTGATACAGAATGTGTATTAGAAAACTGTGCAACTTTTCAAGAGGCAAAGGCTGGGAGTAGGTGACAGCAGGGGTGAGGTCCTGGACAGCAGCGGAAGGGTTAACGCTGCAGGACTACAGACCGTCCACCGTCAGTGACCACCCTGAGGCCACCGCAGCTCCGTAACCCGTTCCGCGCCGAGGCCCCGCCCCGCGCCCCCACGTGACAGGGGGTGTGGCCGCGTGTCTGCCAGGCGCTCAGCTTCAGATCGTAGTCAGAGCTCGCCGCCTGCTCCGGGTGTTGTGTGCTGCTGCCCGGGGGTGATTGTTCTCTGCAGGTAGGTGGGCACAGGAGGGGGTGAGGGTGAGCTGGGCAGGAAGCGCGGTCCGGTGAACGTGGTAAATACCCCTGCAGTGGCCATACCATATGCATGTGCTTAAAGGGGGGAGGAGGGATCCGCTACATGCTCTGCAAGTTAGGGGGGGATCTACAGGGACTCTCTGCAGGGCTTGCATGTGGCTTGGTCTTAACCCATTCATCCCCAGTGCTCTAACAAAGGACACTAGTCTGCTGTCATGGGATTTGAGGGGGGGTGCATGACATATGCTGATTGCACAATGATCTGGTGGCAGTCATATCATAGACATCCTTTACCTGGTGATGTCATCAGTCCAGTTGCACTTGGCATCATTGGTGGCACAGCGTCTGCACCGAGGCCCAGGAGCTTCCAGTGCAGCCACCGTTCCTCTAGAATGACTTTTATAGAATGCTTGCGCCTAATACCCGAGGGGGAACATCAGTCCGCCGCTGCAGCATGCCCGCCATACCCAGGATAGGCCCGCTCCAGCAGCTGTCAGCCACGATGAGGTTAAATGCCCGTAGACGCTATTCCAACTTCTACCTAAACCTGTGCATAAATCCTCCAGGGGGTCGGCAGAAGGGCTGCGTGTTCCTCCTAACTGGTTTTGGGTTGCAAAATGTAAGTTTGTCATAATCAGGGCTTCGGGGTAAGGAATTTTAGCACCTGCCATTAAACTGTCTACACACGGCGGTGCGAGAAGGTAAGGACAGAGCGAGGAATTTTGTCAAAAGCAAAAAAAAATAAAAAATGGCAAAATAAGGGGTCAGGCTCCTTAGCACCTGGCCTATAGGGTCAATGGAAGTGACAATAAATGGGGCTTGATGAATGTGTAATGAGGCGGCTGCCGATAAGCCGGGTACAATCTAGAGGCAGGTGGCTTCTATCATTTATAGCTTGGGAAAAGATCTCCGTCTGAATCTGTTAAATGATTTTAATTTTATTTTTTTGTGCAATTTGCATGAAATCCAATCTGTCAAAAATCTCAGTACCCATGGCTCTGGGTGTTACTGGGTCCACTCTTTATAGTCTGGGCTGGTAATGGAGATAATCCACCCTCGGACTATTGTACTGGAGGATTGACATGAAACGTATGGATAGATTGTGTCCCTTTAATCCCCCCCCCCCCCATGGTGCCGCATCCCCATTCAGTAATATGGCTGTCAGCGCTATTGTGAGAAGCCTCACACCTCCATGGCACCTACACCGCAGTGCATGGGAAGCTTCCCTGCAAGCTAATTAGCAATGGGGGTCCTAGCGGCCTTAATTGCTGCTGCTTTGGTGGAGATGGGGCCTGCGATCGATGGGAACGGTAAATAGTATTGCATCGGCTTCCTCCTGACTGCTGATGGTGTACTCTACATCTGAGATCTCTGTCGGTTTCCTGTTCAGCGAGAGAAGACACAGAAACATCACCCTCCTCGCCCCCTCCCCTTCTTCTCCCCACCGTTCTCAGATTCTCTCCTGGTTAATCTCTCTAAATCCGCCAAAGACACACACATCCTTCTCCAGATCTGCTCTCTAACCCCTTCCAGGTCATGCCGTCCTGCTCTGGCTTCTAGTCGCTGCTGTATTTGTATATATATAATATTATATTTTTATGTGCTGTTTTTCTTCGTTTGAAATATTGTATTTTTATAATTTTTTAGATACACTGTATACATGCATTATATCCATGTAGGGGGTCATTTACAAACTGATATGCTCCACTTTTGTGGCATATAATTATGTTGCGGCAAAATCTGCGACTTCTTCCCCGCTCACGCCAGGTCTAAAAAAAAAAAAGGGGGGAGTGGTGTGGGGGCGGGGAAGCCGCCCCAGTCTCATTCATCATCTTCTAGGCCTGGTTTAGGCCTAGAAAATGGTCTAAATGTAAGACGGCAGGGAAGCTGTCTGAAATTTAGAATCTGCGGTGGTTGCGCCGAAGTTGTGTGGAGGTCGGCGCCTCTACATAACTTAAGCTATCCACCGCCAGCTATAGGGCTTATTAAGTAGTGCCCCTTCTGCAGGGCTGTGCAGAGGATGCTCACTTTCTCTAAAGGAAGAAAGTTGTGGGTCTGACTTTTGGGAAAGAATTGGGGCATGGGAGGGGGGGACGCAGCCACACATTTACCTTGTTGGGAATTGTAGTATTACATGGCAAGCATGTAAAACATGGTTACTTCAAGTCCTCCAGAGTAAGATTTGTATTTTCTAGTGGCTCTCTGCCCTTAATGAATATGATATCCATATTCATTAATTGGGCTTGTCCAGCTCAGTCAACTTTCTTAAAGGGGTTCTCCAGGTGTTCAGTATTGACCTATCCTTAGAATAGGTCATTAATATCAGATCGGCGGTAGTCCAACATCTTGCACCTCCGATGATCAGCTTTGTGAGGAGGCCTCAGCACTCTGGTGAGCGCTGATGCCTTCTCGCAGCTCACCAAGCACAGCGCCATCCATTAGATAGTGGCTGTGCTTGGTATTCCAGCTCAGCATCATATTCTCGAATAGGACTGAGCTGTACCTAGGCCATGTTCTGATGAATGGGATGTTACAGGCCTAGGAAGAAGCTGCGGCGCTCACCGGATCGCCACGGTCTTTTCAAACAGCTGATCGGTGGCAGTGTTGGGAGTTGGACCCTCACCGATTTGAAACTGATGACCAATCTTGAGGGTAGGCCATCAAAGGCAAAATTTTAGACATCCCCTTTAAAGGGTTTGTCTTACAAGATAGGTGATGTGTCTGATCGCCAAGGATCCCATATCGAGGTCCCTGCTGATCGTGAGAACGAGGGTCTATCGTTTTCAATCCCATAGAGATTGATTGGAGTTCACCGCTCCTGTGCGCCCATTTGCTTCATTAACGGAGATACACGAGATCCCTGTTCTTGTGATCAGTGGGGGTCCCGGCAATGAGACAATTCCGTGGATAGTTGATGGTTTATTATTGTGGCACAGCCCCGTTAAGCTGCCAGTGGTCATGTCCTACTGGTGGAAAGCTGGAAAGGTATGAGCTCTGATGACCCTCATTGCCATGTTCTCTCTTATGAGGCTGGAAGGAGGAGTTGGTATCTGACCACTAATCAGGTGGTCAGTCAGGGGACAACAGAAGATCGGCAGGAAAAATCCAACATGGCATATCCTGCTGGTTTTTGCAGCAAAAAAAAAGCATCTCTTTAAAAAACCACAGCTTGTCTATGAACTGCTTAAGAAGCGAGAATGATGTTAATTATTTAAAGCTGGAAAGTTTTCTGGTAGTATCAGAACATTTCTAATCGAAGACGTGAAAGGAGAAAACCTTGACTTTGTTCTATCAGGGAAATGAGGATAAGTTCTGTGGTCAGAAGGTAACAATGCAGGCAGTTGTAGAACATCCTCAAGGGCATGTCGAGGCAACTTGGCGATGACTACTTACTTTCATCATTTCTTGGCCCAGTACATTAAGGTTATATTCCCACGGCCACAAACGCAGTGTATTTGGTGAAACGCATTCAGAATGCTTCCAGCAGTTTCCCTTTGATTTCTATGGAAAGTATATGCCCTAGTGCACATGGGCTTGTATTTTTATGCAGCTGTTTTGGGGTTAGGAAGTGGCTTAAAGTGTTTCTGAGGGTGCTTTCCTCATTGAAGTCAATGGGAAGTGTTAAAATGCATTGAGTAGGAGGTATCTGGAGTGTACATGCAGCATTTATGCCACCAAAAAAGACCTATTTTCAGCTGCTCATCACGGCACAGATTTTTCTGCTTCCTGACGGTTGTGTACAGTTAGTGTTTGTCGGTGCATGAAACCAACAAGAGGTTTCCTCTAGGTCGGTTGTTAGGACTTCAGACATGTTTTTTCCACTAGCGAAAATTATCGGCAAATTGTAGCTTAGTAATGAAACCTATTTCTCCATGTTCCTGGAATGTCTGTCAAAAGGAGTTTCAAGATCTACCAAATCACCATGAACGCTTGATATACTGCTCTTGTAGAGCAGGCCTAGGCACCTTACAATTTCTTGAAGTCTTGACTTACAATCCTAGCATGTCTTCTCCACACACTGAAAGTTCAGGTAGAAAAGTAATTTCACCATGACTTCAGTCAGTAGATGTTGCAGCAACACATGTGGTGTGTGTGTGTGTGTGAACATCTATGGAGGATTGAAAAGCCTTCAAAGAACGTTCCTACTGCTAGGACCTGGTCATGTTTTGTTGAGATGCACCACAGTTAATAAGAGGTGCATGCCTCTTAATAATTGTGATGAGTATCTGCCGATCCAAGCACCAGAGCTGAAACCAACGCCTTCAAGGGAGCTTCTGTCGAGTTCCGGTATGATATATGGCAGCTTCCTGGAGTAGAGTATAACAAATGCACTGGGATGGCTATGCCTAGCACCGTTCACTTTTTGGGAAAGTGGCAAGCAGGGTGCAAAACCCCCAAAAAGTTGCAAAATGTTTCTGAAATCGAAGCACGCACCAAACTGCGACTTTTTAAAGCCAGCGTTTGGGGATGCAGGAGTTTATAAATCCACCCTCGTGGTTTTCAAGTACTGATATAAACAACCCCCAAAGCTGGATATGCACCCAAGATAATTGTCTTCGGTGCTTATCCATATAATTGTTGAAAATTGGTTTGACCAGCATTTATACACAGTAGCTCATCAGTGAGTATTAGCAAAATTGTGGGATGATCTAACATAGTTATGGCAGGCTTCAGGGCCCAATTATGGATCTTTAAAGTTAAAAGAAACGGTATAATTTTCCTGAAGAAGACCCTGGGGCTGTACCGTACCCCCGTAGCCTCTGATTTCATATGGAGGTATGCAAAGGTTTATTCCATTTCCAACAACTTCATAGGGGAGAATATCTTGGGGTAACATGGATACACGTGGTGAACCTACAGCTTTGTTGAAGTTTTTGGGCACGTGTAGATACTGGCACAATAAGGCAGATAAACTGATGTAAAGGTGCAATAAGAGTTGCTGGGTCTAAAAATGGAAAATGATATAGGTCAGGATAAGATTGAATCTGATGGATCCTATCTCAGCGATAAAATCCATACTCTCTAGACTTGCCTCCAGATCTCAGGAGAAGGATGTAGAATAAGGGCGCTTTCACACCAGCGGATGCTGTGCGCGGAATCCGCTGAATGAAAGAGAGCCAAGCCCCGCTCTGGACAGCGGAGACACGGAGCATTACCATGATTGATAATGCTCTGTGCCTCTCTGTGATCTTTTTACTACAAAATCACACTGAGATAAAGTTGTCACCGTGATTTTGTAGTAAAAAGATCACAGAGAGGCATGGAGTATTATCAATCATGGTAATGCTCTGTGTCTCTGCTGTCCGGAACGGGGCTTGGCTCTCTTTCACGCAGCGGATTACCCGCACGGCATCCGCTTGTGTGAAAGAGTCCTAACTTTTCCTTTAGTAAATCTTTCCTTAACCCCTTAAAGTCCTGTTTCTGGTTGAATATCTATAGAGAAAACATTGACCAAAAATAGTGCTGTGTATACAAGCCCTAACAAGAAGCGTATGTTCTAGTTTATGTTATACCTGTGCATTATGCTGAGACCATCAGGATCTCTTCATTGCCTTTGGTCACCCCACATTGTTCTACAGCATTTTTTTTTTCTGTGTATGTATGTGTATATATATATATATATATATATATATATATATATTACACACACGCATATACAAATAGCATGGGTACATCTGAACACATGTTTGCATTTACGTCTATAAAGTTTTGCAGGCCTGTATAAGGAAGTGATAAACCTCCCTGGTGTGTGTTCCCTCTCCGCCTACATGTTCTCCCCCCCTAAGGACCTTTTTATTCTTCCTTCCCTAGGGCAAGCCTCTCCTTCCCTTCCTCCCCCAGCACAGCCTCACATCCTCTCCTGGTCCAGCTGTTGTAGGATAACGAAAGGTCACCATTGTTGGTCTTTTAAAGGGAGCTGCTCCCGGCCTGGTACTTGGGTGCCTAAAGAGTCATTTATATCAAACTGCCTTTCCTAAATAGGCCTCCATTGTCAGGATTCAATCCTTTTCCTGTCGACATCTCCTATAACCAGCCCTTAACACGTCCAAGTGAATTGATGATAAAAGGACCATCCTTGTGGCCCCACAGGGTTACAAAAAATACGTGTGTATCTGGCAGTTTGAAGATGTCCCTAACCCTCTTCATGAAGGCTATAAATCCCACATTACTGGAAACTACTACTATGTAAAGACACGTGGGACATCCTCTTGCCCTCATGGTGGTCTCATCCTTTGATATGTCACTGGAAATATTCTTGTGCCATATCAAAAAGCAGCCAGTACCTCCACATCTCCAAATCTCGTGTGTCCTCCACATTCAGTCTTCTTTCCAGAGGTTAAAATAGTCCAGCAGTATATTTAAAATTTGCAGCACTTAAAAGGGTTTTCTGAGATTTTTATACTGATGACCTGTCCTCAGGATAGGCATCAGTATCTGATCGATGGAGATCCCACACCTGGGTCTCCCGCCAATCAGCTGTTTTTTGAGAAGGCACTGGCTCTCTTGAGCGCCGCTGCCTTCACTCAGCTTACCAAGCACAGGGCTTAGCGGCTGGTAAGCCACGTGACTGATGAACGTGTCGTCACTGGCCTAGGAAAAGCAGCGAGAGGGCCACGGTGCTCACAGGAGTGCCAGTGCCTTTTCAAACAGCTGATCGGTGGGTGTCCCTGGTGTCGGACCCCCACCAATCAGATACTGATGATCTATCCAGAGGATAGGTCATCAGTATAAAAATCTCGGAAAACCCCCTTTAACATTTGGTCCTACCTCTGTGTTGTCCTCCCTGCGTCCATGAATGAAAGTTGTCTCCTCACTTATTTGCCACCTATTAAGGTATTGGCCTGAGGAGTCAGAAACTTGATGTCACTGCAGTATCTCTGTCCTGTGGGCTTCGATGGGTTTGTAGGAGAACAAGAAAGGTTCTAGCTGGGCTGGAAAGAAGGTCACAGGGGTTAATCCCTTTCCTATGCTAATGCCCTGAAGAGCTGGGTTGTCAATAATTAATACTTGCTTACCAAGGTTTTGTTGGGAGTGGAGGTCTACCGGGGATCATCCTGAGGACTGATACTGGCATGGAAGCAGCTACTTTGAGGGCTGTACTATATTTACCATTGTTAAGTCTGTTCTCTTGACACTACACGAGTAAATAAACTGAACGCTTTGTTCCTGCAAACATCGTTACTGTAACTCGGCCAGGCCAGATTATCTGGTCATGGGAAATGAAAAAGTTACCACTGGAGACCGCCCAAAGGCAAAGGTCTATTACATGGAGCACCTCATGTAACATATCTGCCCATCAGCAGAACTGCTTTTTGCAGTAGCTCCATGTTATCCGTGTTTTGATGTTGACTTTTTAAACTATTTATTACGATTTTTTTTAAGGAATATATGATATAACACAGTCTGTGGTATGTAAAGCAACTGCAACATAATCTAGCCTATAATTTGCCTTATTGTACCACTTAAAGAAGTGCTGGATCGGTAGGTCGCCATTTTCTGCCTATCCATGACCCTTTCTAATAAGCCAAAGAATGTCACAGATTTTAGTAAATCTCCCATGGCACGTATGGACCCTGTACAGTGACACAGGCAGTCTCTACGTGAAAGTATTTTGAACTGTAGGTACTCCATGTACCCTTGTGTGGTGCTATTATGAGGCACCTTATACGTTCCCTGAAGCTTCTAAAGGAGGAAACCTATGTGATATAGGATGCTGTCTACATACCATCATCTTTTGCACCGAATCCCAAAGTAAAACAACTTTTTGGGCCACCGTGTAAAATCCCGATGTCACAGTAGGGATCAGTGAGGTCCTGAGCTTTAGTAGTACCAATGTCCCTACCTACTTGCACGACGTCCCCTAGATGACGGCCTACAACTGGACAGCGGTCCCTTCCTCACTAGGTGTAGGGACCTACATGAGATAGTACATAGGACCAAAATAGTAAATGTAATGACAGGTGTACAGAGCGGATAACGGACTGGTTGTGTCGGGGTACCAGAACCTTATAAGCCACGTTCAATACCAGGAGAATCCCACCTAAGCCAAATCAAAAACGTACCAAGCCAAAAGGTCAAACCAGGAAGTCTTGTCAAATCCAAAATGTCAGGCAGAGGGGTAAGAGACAGATACAAGCCTAGGTCCAAAAATCCAGGGGTTAGTGGAAAAATAGGTTATAAGTAGATAAGAAACCTTAATCATTTAATTAAATGGTGTCCCATAGATCACATGGGATGTCCAAATTACAGCCTGACCTCCTGGTGTCCCTCCTAATAGATTGGCGCTCCAGCTAGCAACGAGATGTTGACGGTGCTGCCTGCTGTGGAGCGCAATCGCCGGCAGCTAGAAGCGAAGGTAGGGACAAAACAGTTATGCCAGCAGTGGGACCTGACACCTGAGGTCCCGTATGGTCCCGTTTACATGTCATGTCTTTGTCACGTCATTTTTGTACTCATGTACAACATGCTTTTACGCACGCTGTATCATATCACATTGTCTAAAAATGAAGTTATAATTTCCCATGCACTCTAGTCATCTGCTTGGCACCATTCCCGTGGATTGTCACACAGTTTGGGCATGTACGGTGAAGGGAGATGGGCTTGCCCCTGCTTTGTCTGCGCATGCGCCGTGACTCGGACTGCAGCAGATCCAGTGCGGCAGAAGCCAAGGCCAATGCACCTCGCCATATTGTGCCTGCTCAAGAGACATTGCTTCAGCCCAAACTATAGTGACTTTCTGGCTGGATCTGTCACCCCCTTGTAATAACCATTCCGGAGCATTTATTCTTATGACTCTGTTGTTCCATTCCTCTTTTATTCCTAGTAGAAGTGTGTGAATCGATACTATCCGTTTGCAATAAAGGTCCAGATGGGTGTTACTAGTTTAGGGTGTGTCCCTGCACAGTCTGATACTGGCAGCACTGACTGGACAGTGTCAGGCCGTGAAGGGACGCACCCTCAACTGATAACTCCCAGATGGACTTTTAATGCAATCTGCTAGTAATTCATTCATAAACTTCTACTAGGAATAAAAGAGGAATGGAACATGATAGTCATAAGAATAGATGCTCCAGCCAGAATGGTTATTACAAGGGGGTGCGAGTAGTTACCAAAACAGACATGTCAGGAGAGGGGGCAGGTCCTCTGCAAGTAAGTCATTCATTCTAGTAGGAATAATAGAGGGATGGACACAAATTGGTCATAAGAGTAGATGCTCCACAATTATTACATGGGAAGTGCAGGTAGATAGTAACACGGACATGTCAGGAGCGGTGACGGGGTCTCTTTAAGGTATTTTTTATTATTATGAATGTATATAATATAGGAAATTGCTATGTATGCATTTTGTAACCTTGCACTTCTGGGTTCTGTGGATATACAGGACCTTTCAATCGTATGTAGGCACATCTACAAATAATTTTTGTTGGGTAAGTGACAGCTCCATCTTAACGTGGTTATTATGTTATACAGCACGGGGCATTGTATGCTTAAGAAAGAGAGCAGTGTCCGGCCAGTAAGAGGGGCATCGCTCCTCCTCTGCCCCCCCTGTGGGGAGATAACATGCGCTGGCTCCCCTCTCTCTGTAGTCTCAACATAAACAGGAAGCTCTTAACATCTCATCTGTCTGTCAGGCAGAGAGCAGGGAGATGGCAGATGGGGCGTGCACCCGCCCTCCTGAGCCCGCACAGGGTGCACCGCTCCTTCAGCCATAGAAAATGACTTTTTATTCAGTTCACATTGGCCTTCACACCGAAATGTCAGACGCATTAGTATCAAGTGCGTAGCGCCGTCTAACAGTGTCATTTTACTACCGGGCTCTTAGGCTTTGCCCACAGCTCTGCCATGCTGGGTACTTCTCGTTAATTAAGTTCTTTGAGGGGGGATCCAAAGTGCGGATTTATTCTGGTCTTGTGTTTAACAATCCCTAAATAGTCTATATATCTGGTCATGGCATTTTTGCTTATGTTGTGAAGATAGAAAGGACACATGGGGCTAATTTCTTCAACATGGTTTCTGAAGAATGGAGTCCTTGTTGCCCATAGCAACCAATGTGGTTTAGAAAATGAAAGCTGGATTCTAATTGGTTGCTAAGGGCGACCCCAGCCATGTTAGAAAGGCAGGGTTCTTATGAATTTTGTGCCTGGTGTAAAGTAGACTTGGCTTAGTTGCCCATAGCAACCAATCAGATTCCACCTTTCATTTTCCAAAGGAGCTGTCCAAAATAAAAGGTGGAATCTGATTGGTTGCTATGGGCAACTAAGCCAGTTCTACTTTACACCAGTTTGATAACTGACCCCAAAAGTGTCTTATGGTAACCCGCTGAAATACTACAAGCAAACATGACTTGACTAGAAATTACCCTTGAACACTATCATCCAGAAAAGGTGAATGACAGTCATCAAGGCCTCCAATATGGCTGCCAGGTTTGTCATACAGAACCATTTTCTGACTGAAGCAGCAGCCATATTGTCTTGTCATTCGGTTTTCCTAAAACCAGATTTACAGAAAAAGACAATTCGGATACTTGTATTCACTGCTAATATTTTATGGGACGGTCGCAGCTGGTGGACATTTTCCTGTAGTCTTTAGGAGACAGATAAGTATGTGCCCATCAACCATAGGAAACAATCCCAAAATGTTTGTGCCAGCCTCGAGTTTCTAGTCCCGTTGGCTACCTGACACAAGGGATCACACTCCAGACATAAAGCAGCCTGCCCACTAAGGCTGCTTTCACTGAGCTTGATCACCAAGGTGTGAGGTCTTTTTCTCTGTTGAATGCTTGTGTGACAAAATGGCTGCCTCATATACGTGTACTTATAGGTGTATTGAGAAGTAGATCTACTATGACCTTTCTCTTGCCACAGAGCTCAACATGGGTCATCTATTAAGAATCATTGATACAAAATAGTGTATGTTGCAGCTCTGCTGAAGATGGTGATGTCTGCGGGGCAGTCTTCATATATTGCCTGGTTTAGAACGCTTATGGACTCCTTTTTGTGCTACAGATGAGATGACGCTTCATACTTTTGTCCTAAATCATGGAGCATTTGAAAGCTTCACCCCAATCCACAAGAAAATTCCAGAAACATCCTCTTAAAGTGGTTCTCCAGTTTCAGGAGGTAACCAGGCAACACAGGGGATCCGCCACCAATAAGGAAGTGATCATAATGACCAGGCAGATCCTGTGTTGCCAATCTGATTTTCCTGGCTGGGATCTGTTTAATCCGCTGCAGCAGTGATTTCCTGTTGGCAATGCGTGACTGTTGCAGCCGATTACTGGTCTCAGCAGTGCGCCGAAGAAGCTACTGATTGGCTGCAGTGGTCACACGTTGTTGTCATGATGTTACCGCTACAAACAAGAGAACAGGAGTGGCAGCGCAGTGGCAGCCAGGTAAGTAATGGTCTCTTTACTGTAGGCAGATGCCCTGTGTTGTCTGATTTCCTCTTGAAACTGGACAACGCCTTTAAGAGCCTGTTCACACAACCATATACATTCAGGTCCATAAATATTGGGACATCGACACAATTCTAACATTTTTGGCTCTATACACCACCACAATGGATTTGAAATGAAACGAACAAGATGTGCTTTACCTGCAGACTGTCAGCTTTAATTTGAGTATATTTACATCCAAATCAGGTGAACGGTGTAGGAATTACAACAGTTTGCATATGTGCCTCCCACTTGTTAAGGGACCAAAAGTAGTGGGACAGAATAATAATCTGAAATCAAACTTTCACTTTTTAATACTTGGTTGCAAATCCATTGCAGCCAATTACAGCCTGAAGTCTGGAACGCATAGACATCACCAGACGCTGGGTTTCATCCCTGGTGATGCTCTGCCAGGCCTCTACTGCAACTGTCTTCAGTTCCTGCTTGTTCTTGGGGCAGTTTCCCTTCAGTTTTGTCTTCAGCAAGTGAAATGCATGCTCAATCGGATTCAGGTCTGGTGATTGACTTGGCCATTGCATAACATTCCACTTCTTTCCCTTAAAAAACTCTTTGGTTGCTTTTGCAGTATGCTTTGGGTCATTGTCCATCTGCACTGTGAAGCGCCGTCTAATGAGTTCTGAAGCATTTGGCTGAATATGAGCAGATAATATTGCCCGAAACACTTCAGAATTCATCCTGCTGCTTTTGTCAGCAGTCACATCATCAATAAATACAAGAGAACCAGTTCCATTGGCAGCCATACATGCCCACGCCATGACACTACCACCACCATGCTTCACTGATGAGGTGGCATGCTTAGGATCATGAGCAGTTCCTTTCCTTCTCCATACACTTCTCTTTCCATCACTCTGGTACAAGTTGATCTTTGTCTCATCTGTCCATAGGATGTTGTACCAGAACTGTGAAGTCTATTTTTAGATGTCGTTTGGCAAACTCTAATCTGGCCTTCCTGTTTTTGAGGCTCACCAATGGTTTACATCTTGTGGTGAACCCTCTGTATTCACTCTGGTGAGGTCTTCTCTTGATTGTTCACTTTGACACACATACACCTACCTCCTGGAGAGTGTTCTTGATCTGGCCAACTGTTGTGAAGGGTGTTTTCTTCACCAGGGAAAGAATTCTTCAGTCATCCACCACAGTTGTTTTCTTTGGTCTTCCGGGTCTTTTGGTGTTGCTGAGCTCACCGGTGCGTTCCTTCTTTTTAAGAATGTTGGTAACAGTTGTTTTGGCCACACCTAATGTTTTTGCTATCTCTCTGATGGGTTTGATTTGTTTTTTCAGCCTAATGATGGCTTGCTTCACTGATAGTGACAGCTCTTTGGATATCATCTTGAGAGTTGACAGCAACAGATTCCAAATGCAAATAGCAGACTTGAAATTAACTCTGGACCTTTTATCTGCTCATTGTAATTGGGATAATGTGAGAATTAGGCTACTTTCACACCTGCGTTAGGTGCGGATCCGTCTGGTATCTGCACAGACGGATCCGCACCTATAATGCAAACGCTTAGATCCGTTCAGAACGGATCCGTTTGCATTACCATAAACAAAAATTTGTTCATGATAATGCAAACGGATCCGTTTTGACTTTACATTGAAAGTCAATGGGGGACGGATCCGTTTGAAAATTGAGCCATATTGTGTCAACTTCAAACGGATCCGTCCCCATTGACTTACATAGTAAGTCTGGACGGATCCGTTTGCCTCCGCATGGCCAGGCGGACACCCGAACGCTGCAAGCTGCGTTCAGGGGTCCGCCTGCTGAGCGGAGCGGAAGACAAACGGTGCCAAACTGATGCATTCTGAGCGGATCCGCATCCACTCAGAATGCATTAGGGCTGGACGGAACCGTTCGGGGCCGCTTGTGAGAGCCTTCAAACGGAACTCACAAGCGGAGCCCCGAACGCTAGTGTGAAAGTAGCCTAACACACACCTGGCCATGGAACTGCTAAGAAGACAATTGTCCCATTACTTTTGGTCCCTTAACAAGTTGGAGGCACATATGCAAACTGTTGTGATTCCTACACCGTTCACCTGATTTGGATGTAAATACCCTCAAATTAAAGCTGACAGTCTGCAGTTATAGCACATCTTGTTAGTTTCATTTCAAATCCATTGTGGTGGTGTATAGAGCCAAAAAATTTAGAATTGTGTCATTGTCCCGATATTTATGGACCTGGCTGTAGGTCAGTGGAAGTATTCACACAATTTTTTTCTTTTTTTTTCTGATCCATGTGCCCAATCGGAGGAACTCGCTGCATGTCCTATTGTGCCCATTTCTCGGATGGGAGTGGAGAAAAACAGAATGCACGTGGAAGTTAACCATTTTTCAAGGACGGAAAATCAGACCTGGTCGTCTGAATAAATTATAGTGTACAATTTACCTACTGCACTATTTGTAAGCTGGTTTACAGGACAGTGCGGTAAAAGAATAACCAGTGCTGTTGGCAAATTTGGCTACATACAGCGTAACATTGCGCCTAGCTAAACCGATATCTTGCTGGCATTTTCCGTGGTGCAGTACACTGATAAATATACCCCATATTCTGCCATATAGGCACTATTATAGGCAGCTTGATACTTGAACCTCAGTATACGGTATACCAGGGATCAGCAACCTCCGGCACTCCAGCTGTTTTGAAACTACAACTCCCTGAATCCTCCTTTCACTTCTATGTACTTTTTCATACTGGGAGTTGTAGTTTCACAGCAGCTGGAGTGCCGAAGGTTGCTTACCCATGGTATATACTGTATGTGCGTACTGGCTGCAGTGTGCTGTACAATGATTATATCGTAAAGTAATGGCGGGAAGATGTCTATTAGGAGCCAAGCGCCGACACAAGGTCACGTGTATCCTCTGCAGGAGATGTGATCACAGAACAATCTGCTTGCGGTTCTCAAAAACAGGTAGTGGTCAGAGCTCGAAGTCTCTTTTTATTTTAAAAAAATTTTTCCTGCTCTTTAAAGAGCAGTTGGCTGCCCTTGGCCTAACAATGTCTTCTAATTTAAGGTCTTCTTCAGGGATTTTAGTGGTCTGATGGTTGGGCCATCTACCAGGATCTGTACATCAGCATTGCTCTCTGTCTCGCACATTCCTTGTCCCCTGCCCCCCCTTCTTCAGATCTCTGTGGTCTTCCTTCCTCTGCTGTGGTGTCTTGTCATTCAGACACCGTTATATACAGAACTTTAAGGAGGCCCAGCTTAATGGTTCCTTGCAGGATCTCCTTTAGACACAGCATCTTCTTGACATTAGCCAGGAAAGCTCTCGTTCCTTACAGTGAAGGGGAATGGTTGTCTTGCCTTTTCTGATAAACGTCTGGAGGAAATGCATGTCATTCTTGTAGGCCTGTGGCTTGCTATAATGACTATATATACAGTACAGACCAAAAGTTTGGACACACCTTCTCATTCAAAGTGTTTTCTTTATTTTCATGACTATGAAGGCATCAAAACTATGACTTAACACATGTGGAATTATATACATAACAAACAAGTGTGAAACAACTGAAAATATGTCATATTCTAGGTTCTTCAAAGTAGTCACCTTTTGCTTTGATTACTGCTTTGCACACTTGGCATTCTCTTGATGAGCTTCAAGAGGTAGTCCCCTGAAATGGTTTTCACTTCACAGGTGTGCCCTGTCAGGTTTAATAAGTGGGATTTCTTGCCTTATAAATGGGGTTGGGACCATCAGTTGCGTTGAGGAGAAGTCAGGTGGATACACAGCTGATAGTCCTACTGAATAGACTGTTAGAATTTGTATTATGGCAAGAAAAAAGCAGCTAAGTAAAGAAAAACGAGTGGCCATCATTACTTTAAGAAATGAAGGTCAGTCAGTCAGCCGAAAAATTGGGAAAACTTTGAAAGTAAGGGCTATTTGACCATGAAGGAGAGTGATGGGGTGCTGCGCCAGATGACCTGGCCTCCACAGTCACCGGACCTGAACCCAATCGAGATGGTTTGGGGTGAGCTGGACCGCAGAGTGAAGACAAAAGGGCCAACAAGTGCTAAGCATCTCTGGGAACTCCTTCAAGACTGTTGGAAGACCATTTCAGGGGACTACCTCTTGAAGCTCATCAAGAGAATGCCAAGAGTGTGCAAAGCAGTAATCAAAGCAAAAGGTGGCTACTTTGAAGAACCTAGAATATGACATATTTTCAGTTGTTTTACACTCGTTTGTTATGTATATAATTCCACATGTGTTAATTCATAGTTTTGATGCCTTCATAGTCATGAAAATAAAGAAAACTCTTTGAATGAGAAGGTGTGTCCAAACTTTTGGTCTGTACTGTGTGTGTATATGTGTATGTGTGTATGTGTGTATATATATATATATATATATATATATATATGTATATGTATATGTTGTTTTAGGTCTCATTTATCCATTTTATGTTTAAGTAGCTCACCATTCTGTTTTAGAAATGGCAATTCTTGGTCAGGAACCTCCTTTATGTTGAGATTTGCTGTATCCTTTCCCAAATTCTGCAACTTTCTCAGCATGGGGTGCGTCAGAGGCTGGGGAGGAACTATCAGGATAGAAAATGGCACAAGGCAAATCGTAACAGAGGTGGACTTGCACTTGAACGTTACAGCTTCGCCCGTCATTGAAATAGTTAAGCTATTCTGGGGCAGTTGTCACGCAGCCATGAGCGAAGCTTCCTGTGATTTTGGGCAGATCGTTAGCTCCTGAAAGAACTTTGGCACAATTAATGTGCATCCCAAGGAGATCCGAATCCTCACTGTTAACTGTGGCTGAGGATAGATTACACTGAGTTGTCTCGTTTGTTGAAAGGTGGGAAACAGATGGGCAATTCATATTTAGAACCATATTAGAGGATAATAAGGGATTTACTCCTGTGAGTGCTGCTGGTTCACAATGTCACTAGCTTAATGGGAAAATACAGTCCAAAAGATCATGCGAAGTGTCATAGATGCATGTGAGAAGATCGCCGGCCACCATGGATCACCAGGATTGCAAGGTTCTTTAGAAAGTTCTCACCTGTTTGGCACTGTTAAAATTCTATTCCAGAATGAAGGACCTCTTTAGTTCATGTTTTGGTCCTACGTGTTGTATATTGTCTGTGAAAGCTTAAATGAATCCATACTCCCCCCATTCACCAATCATGTGGCGCTTGTCAGGCCTGTAGGTGTTGTCATACCACTTTTTTGTAAGCACTTTGCAGAGCTTGTTTGTTCTGGAAATTTGTGGTGGTCTGACATCAGATCTTTTTGACTGTTTCTTCCCTTTTTAAAAGGGGTTGTCCAGGTTCAGGACCTGTGACTTCGTCCTCTGTCGATCAGTTCCAGTTCTCTGACTTTCTTCGTTGGTCTTCCGGTCCCCATCTGTCAACGTCCTGCCCGGACAGGGTCACATGAACCCGGGCAGCCAATGACTTCAGTGATGATTTGTCCTAGAACGGCACATGACCCAGCAGAGATGTGGCAGAAGTTGACTTGCAGGGACCGGAGATTAAGGGAAGACAGTCCTAGAGCTGGAAGCGAGCGGCGGGGCCAGGTGAGTATGGATTACTTCACAGGTCTGGGGGTTACATAAAAAAAAAAAAAGACCTGGACAACCCCTTTTAAAGAAATTGGGTCAAACATTATGGCTTATAATTTTGAGCCTTATGTGGTATGAATTAGAAGTCTCGGTGATCCTTTCCCTGATATTTAGCTTGTGTTGGAATACCCTGTACCAAGAACAACCAAAATTTCAGCTCTATGTTATAAACCATAAAATCAAACGCTTGCTTATGAGACCTGACAGACGTTACCAAACTGCCTAAATATTGTGTGCCCTTGCTAGATGGCTCCCACACGTCACAAGTACTGGGTGCACTTTGAGGTGTGGGTGCGTGTAGCTCTGCATCCATTTTTTGTGTGTTGTAAATGTATCTGATGTCAGATCATGTACAGATTTGAAGTGCTGTTTCCTGTCCCCATGACCCCCCCCCCCCCCCCCCATTTGCACTTCAGCTGTTCTAAACCACAAGCCCTTCTACGTAAAAAAAAAAATCAGTAAGTATAGGAAGTGGGGAGGGGGCCTGCAAGTCTATGTGCTCGCCGAACTAGAGAAATTTGTGTGAAGTATGTTAATGCCTTGTGATTCCTGTTGGATCCTTTGTTATTGATATGTAGATGGTAGGCTACTTTCACATTTAGTTTTCTTTTGCGGATCCGTCTTCCGTTACAATAATACAACCGCATGCATCCGTCATGAACAGATCCGGTTGTATTATGTCTTCTATAGCCATGACTGATCCGTCATGAACACCATTGAAAGTCAATGGGGGACGGATCAGTTTTCTATTGTGTCAGAGAAAACGGATCCGTCCCTATTGACTTACATGGTGTGTCAGGACAGATCCGTTTGGCTCCGCTTTGTCAGGCTGACAACAAAACGCTGGACGGATCCGTTTGGCTCAATTTCGTCAAGCAAGCAGTGTTTTGGTGTCCGCCTCCAGAGCGGAAAGGTGACTAAACGGGAGCAAACTGATGCATTCAGAATGCATTAGGGCAAAACTGATCCGTTTTGGACCGCTTGTGAGAGCCCATGACTGATCTCAGAAACGGAAAGCCAAAACGCCAGTCTGAAAGTAGCCTTACTTTACATTATATGTGGCCAGCCTAATAAAAAGCTGGATCGGATTGTTTGAGATTTTGAGAACTATGTTAACGGTGTAGGACTCAAGTGTCAAGCTTGCACCAAGTAATGACTGTTTCTTTGTTTGCAGTTGCACTTATCTCTGCTTCTTGGCAGAACTACAATAGCTTGCCACCATCTTCTGTTAGTAATGAGTTAGGTCCGTTGTATAAATTGTAACTTTTGGAAGGAAGATCTCTTGTATCTGTTTTTACAATGCACTTGTAGTCAAATATTCCTAATGAACATTGTTTACAAGAAGGTGCAGGTTTTGATTTGATTTTCCTCTGGTGTGAAGGTCAAGTATGACCCAGGCTACCGACCCCTCCATAAGGCCTCATGCACATGACCATATTTTGCGGGCCTATTCATTTCTTTGGGGCTGCAGAAGATGCGTGTGCATGAGGCCTAAAAAGTATTTTGCTTCAGGTCCCTGATTGCTCAGATTGTGCTCCTGGTCTGGTTCCTTCTTACGAAAGAACCTTCAGGATCTGCACAAGTTCTACACTACACGATCCTACCCTATCTCATCCTCTTCTAGATCCTGCAATACTCTGACAATTAGGACAGGAAAGGTATGGAGGGTGACTGTACCAAAAGCAAGCTAGCAAGGGGATCTTCTGAGATTGTGTGCCAGGATGTGTATTCTATCCTTTGTATTGCCACCACGCTGTTTGTGCACAATATAACCTTCATCCACCTCCCTTGGTTACCTAAACATTGGGCAGCAGGAGACTAATGTACTAGTGATAAGGAACTGGCAGAGATGTCATTGAGAAATACCCACTGCTTCTACATTTAACATTCATATATTCTTTTTCTTTATTCTGCAGTTATTGAGGACACCCAACCGTACGCCGTCACCATGACCGATCTGATCAGGGACGCGGGGGTGAAGCAGCCCCTTCCTACCAGGGGAGTGGGCGATAAGCCAGCTTCAGATTTTGGATACGTGGGAATAGATGCCATTTTGGAACAGATGAGAAAAAAGGCCATGAAGCAAGGTTTTGAGCTGAACATCATGGTGGTCGGTATGTACCTAGAAATGCTGGTTAGTCACCTTGTTCCCCAATGCCTGTTCTCCACCCCTGGTTCAATGCCAAACTGCAGAACATGGCTGAATTATGCTGCCCTCGCACATTTACGAATAAGAATTTTATTACTGTGGTAATTTTGCTAATTTGAGCCTCATTTCCCATTCTGAGTCCCGTACTTCAGTTGTGCACATCAGTCACATTTTGTATGATGCTGACCCTGGGCTTTCAAAGCTGGTCTAAAAGTGGGCACTAAAGTGTCTTTTGATTCTGATTGGACTTTAATAACTTAAAAGGTTTGTCTGGTATAGAAAACATTTTCGGATCAATCCATCAGTTAGCCGAAGTGAAGAACACTACAAAAATATCAGTGGTGGAGGACCCAGCCGTGCATTATAAGGTCAATTACTTTTAATAGGCTGCAGCATTTTACCAGTGGTGGCGCTGTAGGGAAATTGATTACTTTTTGCCCGTTTCTGCCACAGATTGCAGTTGGTTTGCAGGTATACTCTTATGATCAACTTATTTTTATCGGACTGTTGTTTAAAGGGAACCTGTCACCAGAACGGCCCTATTGAGCTAATCACTGGCACACTGTTCACGCTGCTATGGTTCCCAAGCTGGTTTTCTTGAAGTTCATAATCAGTGTTTGTGCGGGGGAAAAAATTTTAATTTACCCGAATTTATGAATATTGTCTTAGTGGAGTCGCTGGGGCGTGTCCATTGCTGAGCTGTCACTGAATACTGCTAGTAGTCCCGCCCACCTCACTGCTATAGCCCTCCTCTTTTATCCTGCACATCACCGCCTGGCCAGAAGCACTCCTTCCATGGCGGGATCCAGGCATGTGCAGTAAGTGTTTGAAGCAGAAGGGTATACACTTCGGCATTAGGCACTCACTGCGCATGCCTTGATGACTCCCTGCGAATGCCTGGATCCCAATCTGTGTACACTTCGGCTTCAGGTCATCACTG
Organism: Bufo bufo; assembly: GCF_905171765.1. Classification (NCBI taxonomy): domain Eukaryota; kingdom Metazoa; phylum Chordata; class Amphibia; order Anura; family Bufonidae; genus Bufo; species Bufo bufo. Next base: position 352,680,998 of record NC_053394.1, read on the forward strand.
CGCATGCCTTGATGCCTACTTGCGCATGCCTGGATCCCAATCTGTGTACACTTCAGCTTCAGGCACTCACAGCGCATGCTTGCATCCCAAGTTGTATACACCTCGGCTTCAAGCGCTCACTGCGCATGTCTGGATGCCTCCCTGCGCATGCTTGTATCCCAAGTTGTGTACACCTTGGCTGATGCCTCCCTGCGAATGCCTGGATCCCAAGATGTGTACACTTCAGCTTCAGGCACTCACTGCGCATGCCTTGATGCCTCCCTGCGCATGCCTGGATCCCAAGGTGTGTACACGTCAGCTTCAGGCACTCACTGCGCATGCCTTGATGCCTCCCTGCGCATACTTGGATCCCAATCTGTGTACACTTCAGCTTCAGGTGCTCCCTGCGCATGCCTGGATCCTGGCCACGGAAGGACTGCTTCTGACCAGCCGCTGAGGTGCAGGATAGAATGGACATGCCCCAGTGACCCCACTAAGACAATATTCATGAAGTCGCGTACATTTTTTAATATATATATATTTTTTTCCAACTCACATACACTGATAATGAACTTCAAGAAAACCAGCTTAGGAACCATGGCAGCGTGATCAGTGTGCACGTGATAAGCTCAATGGGGCCGTTCTGCTGACAGGTTCCCTTTAACAAAAAAAAGAGGACTTCTTCTGACTATATATACTGATTTATAGCCGCTACTTGTCCCCTTTCTGTATCCTTCTCCCCAACACCATTCTCTTTTTATTTGCTGAAACCAGACCCTTCCTGACATGCATGTTTTAGCCTGTCATAGAAAATTTGCATTGATCTATTGCTTTGTTATTCCTCCTGGAAATATATGAATTGGGGTGTGTCCCTACATTAGTGAGTAGTGAAAATCTGTCCATTTTACATGCAGAGTTATTGGCTTTTTTCTTCAGTTGTGGAAAGTGGCAACAGGAAGGGCAGCCATATTGGTTATTACATTACATTATTAAAACTTAGCCATTAATTGGCAATCTATTATTAATGGGCAGAAGGTTATGAAAGTTTATCAGAAAACCACAAAGCCATTTACAGTCAGTTTTGAAAACACACCTACTTGCACATTGGCATCGCTTTTGGCTGCCAGTTTCCTCAGAAGCGAATACGATGACCAATCGGACATCTGCAAAAGAACGGACAAAAGCCAAAATAGTCACCACAAATTAATAGTATTTTTTTCTATGTCCATAAATAAAACAAACCTAATTAACAAACGTTGGCTGCAGTTTACATTCAGAGTTGCTAACATGTTTTTTTGTGTGTGTTTTGGAAGCACCGCCATCCATTACTTTTCTTTAATGCATCTCTAGGGAATTGTAAGCATATTGCAGATTATTTCCTACACTTGCTTAATATGTGAGGCAATGACTAGAACTGAGAAGGTTCTTGAATGTCAAAGATATAGAGCTTTGTTGATTTAGTTACATCCAGTCAGCAGCAGGTTTGTTTTTTAATAATGCTGGAACTTCCTGCTTGGAGAGAGGGGGAGAGAGCTGCCTCATTCACCTTTAGGACTTAAAGCTGTGGAGTAGAAAGAAATACTAAAAGCATACTTGAGTTTGCATAATGTCTGTGCTGCTTTGTACAATTATAACTGTGAATGAATTATTTCTTTTTTGGGCTTCCCTAATGTCTATTTCACCCATTGTATTCCCTGTTTCAGATGCACAGCTGGATGCATTTCATTCAGGAGCAGGGGGTGTCTCCTTTCTATGAAATTTGCCAGCAATTTAGTGCTGTGACGTTCATTCCCTTACTTCGCCCAATATTTGTTTTCAGTTCTGTAGCTCAAAGAACAGATGAGCTGATGTTGACATATGCGGCAAGCTGATCCAGCACAATTGCCGGCTGTCGGCCGGACCGGAAAACATTGCAAGCAACAGTTTTTGCCCTGCCGAAACCTGCTGTTTATGCTGGAAAGCGACTGGATCACCACCTGACCTTATTACAGTCAATGGGGATCCGGCAGGGAAGTGTAGAATCCGACAGATCCAGCAAAATCCATCAGGCGGCTCTCTGCCGGAACAGCTTGCTAGATCTGCAGCCGTAGATGTGAACATGGCCTCACAAGGGAAAAATCACACTTGCAGACGCACAGGAGGCTGCTACAATCTTCACAATCTGTGTAGCAGCAGTTCTTTTATCAGGCTCAGGATCTCAGCTAGCTCTGTTACGCCCCCATATCCTGTGAACTGTCTTCTGTGTCTCTGTTACTAGGGACGGATCTTGCCTGACAATAGATAGTGTTCTGCAAATTAGGTGGAAGTGAGACCCCTAGTGGCCCTGACTTTATAGCTTTTTTTTTCAGGTGGATGCAGGCAGATTTTTTTAAATGAAGTGATTTAGATTTTAATGAAATTGTGTGAAAGAGCTGTGACCCTTTAAACACTTAAAGGGGTTATCCCATGATTGATGTAAAAAATGAAAAATCAGACATCATATACTAGATGACAATATCTTTCTAACAAAGCTAGGACCAGCCCTGTACCTCACATGGATCTAGAGATCTCCCCATTCATTGCTCTGCTAGATTTATATCAAGCTGACAGCTCAAGGGGAGTGTCCTTTCTGCTGGAGCTAAGGGGGGCGTGTCTCAGCTCAACCTATCACAGCTCAGGAGGCAGTTGAAGGATTAATCTGAGCATGTGCGGCCTTCTTAGTGAGCATGACAAAGAAATAAGTATAAAAACAAACAGCAGGTGGCGCTATACAGATATATTATACTGAATAACTCAGTGACTATGCTAAATTTTTAATTACATGCAAATGCAAAAGTATTCAGATCCAGGTGCTGGTTTGAAAACTGTAGAATATTTTTTGTGGGACAATCCCTTTTAAAGGGCTTCTGTCACCCCACTAAACAGTTGTTGTTTTTTTGGTTACTTATAATGCGATTTATGCATACATACTGTAATTAATCATTTTCGTTCAGCAGATTCTGTTAAAAATTTACTTTTAAAATATGCAAATTACCTTGCTACCAGCAAGTAGGGCGGCTACTTGCTGGTAGCAGCCGCATCCTCCTATCCTAAAGACGCCCCCTCCGCATGCTGATTGACAGGGCCAGCATCTTTCTCTGCTGGCCCTGTTTGCATTCAAAATCTGGCGCCTGCGCCGATGACGTCACATCTACACCCGGCGCAGGCGCATTGAGGATGGAGCGACTGAGCGAGCGTCCGCCTCTCAGTGCGCCGACTGAAGACAGGTACGGCGCAGGCGCCAGATTTTGAATGCAAACAGGGCCAGCAGAGAAAGATGCTGGCCCTGTCAATCAGCATGCGGAGGGGGCGTCTTTAGGATAGGAGGATGCGGCTGCTACCAGCAAGTAGCCGCCCTACTTGCTGGTAGCAAGGTAATTTGCATATTTTAAAAGTAAGTTTTTAACAGAATCTGCTGAACGAAAATGATTAATTACAGTATGTATGCATAAATCGCATTATAGGCATTATAAGTAACCAAAAAAAAACAAAAAACTGTTTAGTGGGGTGACAGAAGCCCTTTAAGTGGGGCTGAAAATAGTTCCCACAAATGTCATACCTTTTGCAGATGTGTAGTTTGCTTCTACTAAGGGCCCTTTCACACTTGCGTTGTCCGGATCCGGCGTGTACTCCATTTGCCGGAATTACACGCCGGATCCGGAAAAACGCAAGTGAACTAAAAGCATTTGAAGACGGATTCGTCTTCAAAATGCTTTCAGTGTTACTATGGCACCCAGGACGCTATTAAAGTCCTGGCTGCCATAGTAGTAGTGGGGAGCGGGGGAGCAGTATACTTAGTCTGTGCGGCTCCCGGGGCGCTCCAGAATGACGTCAGAGCGCCCCATGCGCATGGGTGACGTGATCCATGCGACACGTCATCCATGAGCGTGGGGCGCCCTGACGTCACTCTGGAGCGCCCGGGGAGCCGCACGGACGGCAAGTATACTGCTCCCCCGCTCCCCACTACACTTTACCATGGCTGCCAGGACTTTAGCGTCCTTGCAGCCATGGTAACCATTCAGAAAAAGCTAAACGTCGGATCCGGCAATACGCCGAAACGACGTTTAGCTTAAGGCCGGATCCGGATTAATGCCTTTCAATGGGCATTAATTCCGGATCCGGCCTTGCGGCAAGTGTTCCGGATTTTTGGCCGGAGCAAAAAGCGCAGCATGCTGCGGTATTTTCTCCGGCCAAAAAACGTTCCGTTACGGAACTGAAGACATCCTTATGCATCCTGAATGGATTTCTCTCCATTTAGAATGCATTAGGATAATCCTGATCAGGATTCTTCCGGCATAGAGCCCCGACGACGGAACTCTATGCCGGAAGAAAAGAGCGCAAGTGTGAAAGGGCCCTAAAACACGCAGAAAGGTGAAGATGCCTTTTTTTTTTTTTTTTGTGTGGTTTGATATTACGAATGAAATACATTTTTGGTCTTTTTTTTTTTTATTAGGTCAGAGCGGTCTTGGAAAATCCACATTAATAAACACCCTCTTCAAATCCAAGGTCAGCAGGAAATCTGTGCAACCTGCAGCTGAGGAACGAATCCCCAAAACTATAGAAATTAAAACTATCACTCACGGTAAGATTTGGGTGGGATTGAAGGTGCGGAAAGAATAATGTAGTATGGAATAGGTTTTTATCTTTTACCGATTTTATATAACATGTATATCGTCTTGTATGTAGTCATGATTTGGGCTAGTCAGTTCCTCTGAAACATCATCATCATCATCATCGTCCTCATTCCTGCACAGCCTTTTCTCCAACGATTTACTGATCCTAAACTTGTATCCTGGGATTTTCTTCCAGACGTTGAAGAGAAAGGAGTGCGGATGAAACTGACAGTTATTGACACTCCCGGATTTGGAGACCACATAAATAACGAGAACTGGTAATGCAATGAATGTTCCTTTTGTTGTAAATGCCATATATCAGTGGGTGCAGAAGAGTTCATAAAAAGTTGGATAAAGTTGCCTGCACTTTGCTGTATCTTAGGCTTCTTTCACACTGACGTTAGGATTGTCCGGCAGGCTGCGTTTTTGTTTTTTTTGTCCGGCCGCCTTTCAACATGTTTGCCTTGCTGCAGCCGCATCTCTCGCCCGTCCCCATTATAGTGAATGGGGCCAGGGCGGACTACCGGCAGCACATATGCGGAAACATTAATACGGCCTGCTGGACAGTCCTAACGCCATTGTGAAAGAAGCCTTATGGTGATTGTGGCTTATAGCATTCTGCTAGTTGCTTGACAGACACATCCTCTTAGTTCCTGTAATGCAGTCTTCTCTGTATCTTAGAACCGTGACTCACGGAAAGTGAAGACTTCTCCGAGTACAAATCTTGAGCCAGCAGAGGATGCTGGGTGATCTCAGCTCAGAACCGAACAATTGACTAGTCTATGATACAGGCTTTAACTCGGGAACAGTACCAGGGTTATCCCTATTTTCATCTCTGGCCTTGCACCAGTCAGGCATTTATGCCATATCCTCTTGCGCCATAGATGCTTAAAGGGGTATTCCCACTAAAGTAACGGCCTATCGCTATGGTCGGCGTGAATCTGAACTCCTGGACCCCTGTAATGCTGAGACTGTACAATGCTGCACCCTGTTAATCGATGCCCCTGCTGCCTGCTGTGCACAGGAACTGCAGCACAACTCCATGGAGTGCATTGGGCTCAGGATTGGTGGGGGGGTCCCAGATATCAGGCTTCCACAAGTTCTGGCACATTCTAGCAATATGGAATTGGGATACCCATTTAAAGGGAATGTGTCCACAGATATTGACTTACTCTTTAAGTAAAGATTTATGTAAAAAAAAAATGTTTTTTGAATTTTAGTTTTTTATATTTACATGTCCCTATCGAAAAAAACTAACATCCGGCAGTTTTCATACTGGCCGCTAAGCCTAATAATACTGTATGTGCTACTTCCTGCTCTGAGCAATTCTCAGAGGTCTTCTCTTCATGGTGACAGGCAGGATAACAATGAAATCTAACATCTTTATATAGATAACACAGAATCCATCATTTACAGTAGGCGACCGTTCCAACTTATCTACTCCCCCTCCCTGCACAATATCTTCTGCACAAGTCACAGATAATGCTTATGAGACTCCCATCGAGGCTGTAATAGACTAGCATAGGTATCAGTCCAGTGGTCAGACGGCTGGTTGGATGATCCTGCAGCTCTGAGAATAATTTTAATATGCAGAATAAAGAGCAGGGAGTAGCACATACAGTATTATTAGGCTTAGCGGCCAGTATCGGGTCATTTAATGTACTACCCTAACCGTTATCGATGTCACACATGGGGGGCCTTGTAAGGAAAAAAATCCTGAGTGCTTACAAGGTATAGAGCACAAAGTATGGTCCCTTTTGTCTATATGTATCCCTGTATTTATGCCTTTTTATTCGGGTTTTTTTGTAATTCTATAATGGGAAATGGATAGTTATGCAATTTATCTTATTCTTTAAGAGGCACGAAAGTTGGAACTCTGCTTTACATCTTGAAATAAGGAATTTTTGTTTCATTATTTGACAAGTTTTGACAGTCAAGTTGGTCTTCCATGAAGTGAGTTTACATAGCAGGGGACTTGACCTGGCAGGTAGTTGCCGATCAGGTTTTCCTGCCTACCTTCGAAGTAAAAACACTAGAGGTCATTGAAGTGATATATTCTGTGTGCAATCTGCATGATAATTATATTGTTCCCTTAATTATCTTATTAGCTGGCTGCCCATTATGAAGTTCATCAATGACCAGTACGAGAAGTATCTACAGGAGGAGCTTAACATCAATCGCAAGAAGCGGATTCCTGACTCCCGGGTCCATTGCTGTATATACTTCATCCCAGCCACAGGACACTCGTAAGTGGCTGAGGCGCTTTCAGTTCTAAGCTGAGAAAAAGTTTGCTCGGTATCGTTATTCATAGTCAGTGACTAGTTTAATTTCCTTTCCCACTACATATCACAATGAAAGAGAATATCAACTGACCCTCCGCAGTAGAATATAAGCTGGTGATCATAATCAAAAGGAGTATTGACGAGGTCATCCCATGACTAATGTAAAAAATGATAATCAGACAACCTCTTTATAACAAAGCTAGAACCAGCCCTGTACCTCACATGGATCCAGAGATCTCCCCATTCATTGCTCTGCTAGATTTATATCAAGCTGACAGCTCAAGGGGAGTGTCTATTCTGCTGCAGATAGGGAGAGCTGAGACACGCCCCCTTATCACAGCTCAGGGGGCGTGTCTCAGCTCTCCCTATCACAGCTCAGGAGGCAGTTGAAGGATGAAACTGAGCATGTGCGGCCATCTCAGTGAGCAGGACAAAGAAATAAGAAAAAAAACAGCAGAGGGTCTATAAAGACACACTTTATTGAATAACTCAGTACCTATACATTATTTTTTTTTTTTTTTTTATAATATGCAATTACAAAAGCATTCAGATCCAGGTGCTGGTTTGAAAACTGTAGAATACTTTTTTGTGGGACAACCCCTTTAAAAAAAAAAAAAAAATATTAATGCTGGAGTCAAAAAGTACAAAAGTTTAAAGAGAATCATCTGCAGGAGGAGGCTATAAGCACCCTTTGGAGGCTTTTATTTTTTTTTATTTTTTTTTTATAATATGCAATTACAAAAGCATTCAGATCCAGGTGCTGGTTTGAAAACTGTAGAATACTTTTTTGTGGGACAACCCCTTTAAAAAAAAAAAAAAAAATATTAATGCTGGAGTCAAAAAGTACAAAAGTTTAAAGAGAATTATCTGCAGGAGGAGGCTATAAGCACCCTTTGGAGGCTTTTTTTTTTTTTTTTTTACATATTTGGTTTTGAGCTTATTTGGGGCTAGAAAATAATTTTACCATTTTGTCTTTCTTAAAACTTTTCCAACCATTGTTCCTTTGCAGCCTATTGGTTTTCATAGTCTGCAGACTGTTCTGCTTGATTCTTGCTGAAATGTGTCAGAGCTGCTATGATGACTTTATCTGTAGCTTTGTTCTCGGCTTGAACATAATTCTGCTTAAATAAGTGTTTAGAAGCGGTCAGGAAATTAGAGGTTAGGGCTACAGACTGAACCGTCAGAGCAGCTCTCTGACAGAGTGCATTAAAAAGTAGAAAGAACAGTCTGCAGAGTCCGTGAAAACCTGAGGATTGTAGAAGACAAGCGGGCATCTGTCAGCAGATTTGTACCATTTGTGCCCGCATTGCTGAGAAAAATTATGTTTTATTATATGCAACTGAGTCTCTAGGAGCAATGGGGGCGTTGCCATTACTCTTAGAGACTCTGCTGTCTCTGCAACTGGCACGCCCTCTCCACTTTGAGTGATCGGACCAAGCAGTGTAAACGTGGTCACGCCTGGCCCTGACTTCTCCTAAAGTCAATCACAGTGGAAAGCGTGCCGCAGTTGCAGAAAGAGCAGAGCCTCTAGGTGTAATGGTAACGCCCCCGTTGCTCCTAGAGGCTCATTTGTATATAATAAAGCTTAATTTTTCTCAGCAAGCCACATATGAGCATGGTACTGTCCAGAGCTGCGCTAACAATTCTTCAACTGCAGAGCTGAAATCTCCAAAGAGAAATGTCATTTTTTCAGAATATTTTGTAGGGAAAACTACTCTCTGCATTAGTGGCTCTCATATCAGCTGTTAGCCCCTGCAGAAAGCAGAATTGTGAATGCAGCTCTGGATTGCATAGGCTGCCATGTTGTAATAAAGCTGTAGATGTAGATTATGTTGTAGCATAGTGTAGATTAGCAGAGTAGGATATGTGGACATACATTTTATGCGTGATTAATACATCCATACTGTAGATAGGTTAGGCTTTAGTGACATTTTGTAGGACAGGCCTGAATTTTTAAGCTTTCAGAAAAGTGTTAAAAAATAACTTCTGAGATCCTTTGGCCTAACAGATATTGGGTTTCTAAAGCCCTAAGGGGCTGTCACTGAGCCCTCCACATACCCCGAATAGCGATTCCATTCCCTTTTCCCTCTCTCCCCCTCTGCCTATGTTAGTCTGATCTGTAGCCGCAGCGAGTTATTCATGAACCCTGCCATTGGTCCCACCCAGATAGGAATTACTGCAGTACATGGAAATGTGGCAGTGAAAACCGTGCTGCGTTCTATGGGGGGCACCTGGTACAGCTCTCTATCTGACCTTTTTATAAATTCCTGTGATTTTCTGGTTTTTGTAGAATAGGACGCGTTTTGTCATCACATAAACTGTGCATTGCTGTCTGCGGGATTACGTTGGACATATTGTGATTTGTGGGCCGTGTGTCGAGCCTGCCACATATTTCCATTCTACATAGCTGGCATTCTGCTAATGTCCGCCTCTACCATGTGTTCTTCCATCCACCATTCCCTCTGAATAGCATTCATACTGCAGCTCTATAGAGCTGGCTAATGCGACATTTAAATGGAGGCTCCTATCAAAAATGCAGGAATCTGTCCTCTAGAGACTCTTACCTCTTACCCGTCAAGGAGGTATCCTCGTGTCTCTAACAACCCAAGCTATAAAGCGGTCCTGATATTTATCCCGTGCGGTGAACGCTTTAAGTCAAACATGAAGCCATAATGCCAGAATAGCTTTTTTTGTTCATCTTGCTTCTCAAAAAACTTATATATCCCAATGAAAACTCATCCTGCAAAAATTCCATCTGTGTGGATGTAAAAATTAAAAATGTTCTGGCGTTTAAATGCATCTGTCAGCAGATTTGTACCTATGACACTGGCTGACCTGTTGCCTGTGCACTTGGCAGCTGAAGGCATCTGTGTTGGTCCCATGTTCATACGTGCCCGCATTGCTGAGAAAAATATATTTAATATATGCAAATGAGTCTTTAGGAGCAACGGGGGCGTTGCCGTTACACCTAGCTCTCTGCAACTGCCGCCCCCCTCTCCACTTTGACTGACAGGGTCAGGCATGAAGATGTTTTCACTGGCTGGCCTTGTCAAAGTGCAGAAGGCGTGGCAGTTGCAGAGAGAGCTGAGCCTCTAGGTGTAATGGCAACGCCCCCGTTGCTCCTAAAGACTCATTTGCATATATTACAACATCATTTTTCTCAGCAATGCGGGCACATATGAACATGGGACCAACACAGATGCTTTCAGCTGCCAATCGCACATGGTACAGGACATCCAGTGTCATTGGTACAAATCTGCAGATTTGACAGAGGCCTTTTAAGTGTTTTGTGTGCAAAAGTAGAAAACAGAAAAAAATATGACCTTGATATCACGGAAAAATGAAAAATTTTTCGAAAAATCTATAGATGAGAAAAGCAAAACAAAAATGCTATGGCAATAATGCGTAACTGTTTGAAAAAATACTTCTGATATGTCATTGTGAAAGTTTTGGTCAGGGAGGTCTGAGGGCCGAGACCCCCGCCAATCACTAAAACAAGGGGACAGAAGCGCTCAGCAGCATACTGTCACTCCTCACAGCTGATGACAGTCTCACTAAAAAGCGTATCCCCTGTCAGCTGCCACTGAAGAGGGACAGCGCTCAGCTGAGCGTTTCTGTTTCATTTTAGCGGTCACTGGGCATCTCTGTGCTGCGATCTCCACCAATCACTGACAAGTTTTTTAAACAACCGTTGCACTTTAAATACCAAACTAGGCCATGTTTAGGGTTAAGAAGGTTTTTATTTTGCAATAATTAAGCTTTATAGTGTCAAGTGATTGCAGTCAGTGAATGGGATTGCTCATTTTTAAATCCAGAAAATCAGTACGAACTAGAGATGTTCAATGAGTGCTTTTTAATCATAAGTTTTTCCCCTGGCGGTAGCCTCAAACTGTTCAATCAGTGCTTTTTCATATAAGATTTTTTTTTAATCTTTTTGCTGTGCTTGTGTCCCCACATAATGCTTCTCTGGAAAAGAGACATGCAATCTATTCTCCTTTCCAAAAGCATAAGAGTTCTCCTACCAGGAATCCAGCTCTTTCTGGGTAACCACCCTTTAGCAATGTGTGATCTGGTTGCCTGAGAGGCCTTGGTTGGGGTTCTGTTTCTCTTTATGTAGGGCGCTGAATATGCTTGAGGAGTATTGTAAGTCACTCAATGCTCCTGTGGGTTTCTGGGAAAAATATATTAAAATTAGCACATCTTACATCAGATAGGCTTAGAAAAGCTAATTTAAATATCTTTCTTAGAAACTCACAGGGGTGTTGCCTGAATTGCAGTATTCCGCAGATACTCTCTCTCCCTCGGTCTCTCTCTCATTCACCCGAAATTAATCACAAAAAACTTGGGTTCATTAGAATCCAAACTTTTTGGGGAAATTCAAGACAAATTCCAAACCGGTAGAATCGATTCGCTCATCCTTACTACTTCTTTGAAGTTAATGGTTTACATGGTCTCCAGGCTGATACATTTCATACGTTGTAGCCAGCTATCTGGATGGGAGCGATTTGTGCTGCTGATGTATTTAGCTCACAATGGACTGGATGTAACGGTGGTAACCTCTCGGCTGTGAGCTCTCTTTGGGTGGTTCCGCCTCTGGATGTAAAGATCTTGAAAATGGTGGGATTGGTTTGTTCTTATCGTTTCACTCACCGGACAGTCAGCACAGAGGAGACTAGTTTTCTCAGTGACTTTTCCAAAGTTTGAATCACACATGCAGTTTTTGGTGCAGTTTTTTTTTTGCCAAAACCAAGAGTTAAATCAAAAGAAATGGGAAATATGAAGAACGGACTTTGGCTCACAAAACTGCATTAGAATATACACCAAAAACTGATGTCGGGCTGGTGGTTTCTGCAGCATTTTTTCCATTTGTATGTGGTGGACCTGCTCGTGGTTTAGCCCCATCGAATGGAGTTAAACCTCCAGTGGACACTTAAAGGGGTTAACTGAAAATATATTGATAACCTGTCATCAATATCAGATTGGCAGGGGTCCCGGGTGTTGGACCCAAGCCAATCATTTGTTAGAAGAGGCCCGACCGCTGTAGCCTTTTCCTAGACCAGGTCACGTCACCATACATTGGGCACAGTGCTGTACTATGTACGACACTGTGCTTGATGAACTGAGAGAAGGCCGCAGTGCTACTGCGAGCTCCCGTGCTTTCGCAAACAGCTGATCAGCAGAGGTCCCAGGTGTCGGACTCCCACCGATCAGATACAAGTAAAAAAATCTCGGAAAACCCTTTTAAAATGGTTCCCAGCAGCATCCATGCGGACATGTCCTTTCTTGATAAGGATACACGCAAAGTGTGCATCGGGTGGCCTAGACACAGCTGAAAACCCAAATAAACAGGAACACATTTTTTGGCCAAATGGCACCAGGACTCTGCCGTCCAGGGCATACTGCGTGTGTCCATTCTCTGTGCACCAAATTTGAACTAATTGGGGTGGAGAGGTGTATGCGCAAAGTCCTCCACCCTCTAGAGGTCCTTGTGTCTGGCTGACCATGAAGTACTTGGGGAGTTCACTATTTTGACACAGTCTAGCTTTTATCCAACCAGCGTATGATGAGTTAAATAGGATGTGGTTTCTGAAGCCATCTTCTGCCATGCAGTTTGGCTTCTTTTCACTGTATATAAATTGTCTAACCCAATATCATTGTCGTTATGTCTTGATCTTCCCCGAGATGTAAAACCACGGTATTTGGCTCAGTGGTTCTGCTACAACAAGAGTTAACATTTGGCTCATTGTCAGTTAGATGAATCAACCCCTAAGGGGAAATTTAGGAAGAAGCTAGTTTTATAGAGCAGCACGGATAGGTTTTCTCTCCAGAAGACTCCAGAGAGGAGCTTTATTAATCTCGATTCAACTCTCCTTTCACAGACTCCGGCCTTTGGACATCGAGTTCATGCGACGCCTGAGTAAGGTGGTCAATATCGTGCCAGTCATTGCCAAAGCGGACACCTTAACCCTAGAAGAGAGGGATTATTTCAAGCAGAGAGTAAGTTTCCATCCTTGATGGGGTGATGGTTGCTGACGGAGGAAGAAAAGGTGCATGTTACCAAGCACAGCTCCATACATTGTTTAGTGGCTGTGCCTGGTATTGCAGTCCCTGCCCTTGAATAGCGCTAAGTTGCGCATAGGCCATGTGACCAATGAACGCAACGCCACTGGCCTAGGAAGAGGCTGCAGTGCTCACCGGAGCACTGCGCCCTCTTCAAAACAGCTGGTCAGCAGGGGTACCGATCGGATATCCTGAGAATAGGCCATTCGTATTAAACTATTCGAAACCCTTTTAATTGTCTGTGTTAGGGCTCATGCACACAAACGTATTTTCTTTCCATGTCCGTTTTTTTTATTTTATTTTTGCGGACCGTTCATTTAAAAAAAATATATAAAATGCATTCCATTTCCATATGTCCGTATATCCGTTCTGAAAAAAAATAGAACATGTCATATTATCGTCCGCATTACAGACAAAGATAAGACTATTCTATTAGGGGCCATCTGTTCCATTCCACAAAATACAGAATACACACGGACGTCATCCATATTTTTTGCGGACCACAAAATAAATACGGTCGTGTACATGAGCCCTTATAAAAATGCAATGAAGTACATTTCTACAAATGCTTTTGAAGAAAGACCAGGAACAGCGCCACTTGTGTCCATGGGCTGTGTCTGGTATTGCAATTTATCACCATGCAAGTGAAGGAGGCTAAGCTGTAATACCAGACACATACCGTGGACAAAGTGAATCAGTTTTTTCTTAGTCCGCCCTTTTAAGGGCATTCATTTTTTTTAGGTAGTGATTGCGCTTCCATTTTCATTGTCCATGAAGAGATGGCGACCTATTCGCCGCCAGCTTTGTCACATCCATTCCTATCCATTTCATCACACGTTATCCAAAAGCAGGAATGGAGCCTGAATGGTAGAAGTGAAAGATTTCTACATTTCATAGTTTTTTGGATCCAATTCCAGTTTTGGCCTGAGGATTACGAAAACAGTGCCCCGCCTTTCTGTAGGTTGCACTTGGTATTGCAAGCTCCCGGCTCCATTGAAGACACAACCCATGAGCAGCTGTGGATTATTATTATTTTTTTTTTTGTGGAACAAAGCAGCCATGTTTTTCTAGTCCAGGGCGACCTCTATAAGCTAGCTAGCCTAACCCACCAAATTAAGTGAGCCTAGCCAAAAATCGAATATAGACAGGGCTACCAGAAAGAGGGATAGGCATGTTGAAAGACAGCAGTCGCCATAAGCTAGCTGGCCGGTCGTGTGAAATCAGTGGGTTTGGCCAACTTTGCCGTTATGTGAATGGGCACCTTTCGTCATTTCTGTCCCCTCTGTGCAGTAAGCTATAATTCTGTACAATTCAGGATAAGCATTTTCCCTTCCCACCCCTCAAATCACTTATTTTCTTGACCCGTAGATCCGTGCTGATCTCCAGAACAATGGGATAGATATTTATCCACAGAAGGAGTTTGATGAGGATGCAGAAGACAGACTGGTGAACGAGAAGATCAGAGTAAGTTGCGTCCAGTGGCCTGGGTAATAGAATGGTCTCTCAGGTTGGAAGTGGAACTTTGTGAGACAAAATACATTAACCCTGGGCACCCAGTGGCTCAGGGGTTTAGCACCGGGGTCTTGGGTTCATATCTGACCATGGGTAACATCTGCATGGAGTATATTTTTGTGTTTCAGTATCCTCCAATGCTCCAAAAACACACTGTCCTAGTAAGTAATTCCCTAGTACAGTGATGGCGAACCTTTTACAGACCGAGTGCCCAAACTGTAACCCAAAACCCACATATTTATCGCAAAGTGCCAACAAGGCAATTTAAAGAGGACCTTTTCATTACAATAAAAAATCTAAACTAACTATACAGACATGGAGAGCGGCGCCCAGGGATCTCCCTGCACTTACTATTATCCCTGGGCGCCGCTCCGTTCTCCCGGTATAGGCTCCGGTATCTTCAGATTTTTGGCTCAACTGGGAGGAGCCTGCCGGCGTCGTCTTCTCCCAGGCTGAAGTGCTGGCCAATCGCAGCGCTCAGCTCATAGCCTGGGAGAAAAAAAACTCTCAGGCTATGAGCTGAGCGCTGCGATTGGCCAGCGCTACAGCCTGGGAGAAGGAGACGCCGGCAGGCTCTTCCCAGTTGAGCCGAAAATCTGAAGATACCGGGAGAACGGAGCGACGCCCAGGCATAATAGTAAGTGCAGGGAGATCCCTCGGCGCCGCTCTCAATGTCTGTATGCTTAGTTTAGATTTTTGATTGTAATGAAAGGTCCTCTTTAACCTGAATACCATTATAGTATATCTTTCATGTACTTGATCAATTAGCTATAATATCCTGCCTACATTCAATGCGCTGCCTGTGCCGTTCATAGTACGCCCTCCGCTGATGAATGGCGGGAAAGGTCTAAGGCATATTGGTACGCCTTAGATGTTTCCAGGGCGCGGGTGCCCACAGAGAGAGCTCTGAGTGCCGCCTCTGGCACCCATGCCATAGGTTCGCCACCACTGCCCTAGTATGACTGCTGTAACTGTAAGGCCGCTTTCACGCGAGCGAGTTTTCCCGCACGGGTGCAATGCGTGACGTGAATGCATAGCACCCACACTGAATCCTGACCCATTCATTTCAATGGGTCTGTGTTTTTTTTCACGCATCAGTTCTGCGTTGCGCGAAAACGCAGCATTTTCTATATTATGCATTTTTCACGCAGCCCTGGCCCCATAGAAGTAAATGGGGCTTCAGTGAAAAATGCATGGCATCCGGAAGCAAGTCCAGATGCAATGTGTTTTTCACTGATGGTTGCTAGGAGATGTTGTTTGTAAACCTTCCGTTTTTTTATCAAGTGCGTGAAAAACACATAAAATGCATTGCACCCGCGCAGAAATAAACTGAACACAATCACAGACAAAAACGGACTGAACTTGCTCTCAAAATGGTGCGAGTTTCCCTAAACGCATCCGGACTTCATCCGTCACGCTTGTGTGAAAGAGGCCTAAAGAACCTTTTCCTATAGAGTGAAAATTAGTATTTTTGATTGAGTACTATGAAAGCTTACCTCCCCAGAGTCCTTGTTCATTAGTGGTTGTGATTTTACTTTTTATGAAAGTCAGTTCTGCTTCGATGTAAGGGTGCTGGTTCTCACCCCCGTGACATCAGTAGGACCGGGCAGCTGCTTGGTCCCATGACCCCTATGGCCAGTCCAGGTCTCAGCGGTCACATCTGCTTGAACAACAAGTCACAACAGTGACATGTTGTTCAAGCAGGTGTGATCGCCATGTCCAAGCCGCTTCTTGGCCCTTCGAGGCACCAGAAGCAGCTGGGAACGGGACGGAGGCGCTTGCACGGCAGCCCCACGAACAAGTGTTTTTTAGTTTTTTTAGATATTTTTTTCATTAATGAGGCCCATAATAAGAGCATTGGTGTGTTCTGCTCCTAGACCAGACAACCCCTTTAATACTAGTTAGTGCCATAGAAAGCTCCATGACACACTCCCTTCCTAAATTCAGGAGGCATGCAGTTAGGGCGTGTTCACATGGAAGTGTTCCACGGCAATATCAGCACAAACGTCAAATGTCACTTCTTGGTGCTGTTTCTGCAGTGGCTAACCAAATGTGGATAGGTTTCTAGCACAGATTCCACCCTGGATTCTTCCACATAACTTAATAGTCATGTGAACTCGCTCTTATTCTATCACTTTAACAATTTTTTTCAATTATTATTATTATTTTAGGAAATGATTCCATTTGCCGTGGTAGGCAGTGACCAAGAATACCAGATCAATGGCAGGAGGATACTGGGCCGAAAAACAAAGTGGGGGACCATTGAAGGTGAGGAAGAATGAAAAGGGTCTAATGCCGTGGCGCTGTCTGTTAGACATTTTTACTATATCTTTGCTAAGAGGTTCCCTTTCTCCTGTATCGTTCCTCAGGGGCGTTATTTGGGGTGATATCCATTTAATTAAACAAACTCTCAGTAAAAACGAATCATTCAGGTTTTTTTTTCAGGATTAGTAGTCATCTTCGGTGCTATACCCCCAATGTTTTTGAACCAGAGGAGAGGCAAGAAGAGTCTTTTTGTGGGTTAATGGAAGCCTGTTATGTGGAACATGCAGCCTGATCTGAGGGCATCACGTAGAGCAGGAGGAGCAGAGCAGATGGATATATAGGTTAGCGTAGAAAAGATTCATTATAACTTGTATTAATTGAATCCCTGCAAAACAGTAGGGGGGGGGGGGGGGGGCCATACGTTTTAGATTGTTCAACCAGCAGCTATCTCTCCCAACTGTCCTATATACGCTTGGCCGAGCATGCATGTATTCTGAAATGGTAGAGGGGGAGAAAGGTTGCCACCAGAAAATGTCTGGCGGCAGCAATCTCTAAAATTGAAAGGATTGGGCATGTTGAAATCCACCTGTCCGATCCTTATCACCCAACATCTGGCGTCAGGGGAGAGTTAGAAGGGCACCACACACGTTGGGTGGTCTGCTGGTCCTTACTAGGATTTTGGGTTCAGTCAACATGCATCTAGCGGATCCGTCTGGTGTCTGCACAGACGGATCCGCTCCTATAATGCAAACGATGGTATCCGTTCAGAACGGATCTGTCTGCATTATATTTCAGAAAAAAATCTAAGTCTAAAAGTTGGTCAGACGGATCTGTCCTGACTTTGCATTGAAAGTCAATGGGGGATGGATCTGTTTGAAATTGCACCATATTGTGTCAACGTCGTTCGGGTGTCCACCTGTTGAGCGGAACGGACGCGAAACGGAGCCATACTGATGCATTCTGAGCGGATCCTTATTCACTCAGAATGCATTGGGGCTGTACGGATCCGTTCGGGGCCGCTTGTGAGAGCCTTCAAACAGAGCTCACAAGCGGACACCCGAACGCAAGTGAAAGTAGCCTAAGACGTGTGACTTTTGTCTTTGTATGAGCGTCATGGAAATTCTAGGACTTTGCTTCAAACCTTCTAGTTTCCCCTCATATACATAGTAAGGCATTTTGGACAACAAAAGGGATTGTTATAAGATTACAAAGAAGACTCACTTGTCCGCTCCAACTCTATTCCAGCGCCGCCACTCCGGTGCTCCATGCCAGCCCAGACTATCCCACGTGATACATTTAAGGGTGAATGAGCACACTAAAGACCTTTTCATATAAGTGAATGGAAGAAAAAAGTGAAAACTGGGAAGGTCCATATTGGATTTGTGGCTAGTTTCATACTAGCGTTCGTCAGATCCGGTTGGTGGTATTTGTCCGGCCGATTCTCGGCATATTTGCCAGGGTGCGGCTGGATCTCCGCCGGTCCCCATTATAGTTAATGTGGCCGGACGGCATCTACGTAGCTTCCGGCAATGCCGGATACAGAGAGATCCGGCAGGCTGCTGTTCTCTAAGCCACAGTTATGGGACGTGGCAAAATAGATGGCGTGTTGCTGTCTTAATGACGGGTGTAATGTGGAGACATAACTTCACGCCGATCCAGGTCTACTCCATTTTTATAAATCCATTCATGCTGCCCATTTTCTACCTATACCCAAACTCTGTTATTAAAACGGGGTCTATAGGGAAGACATTGTGCTTTCCTGGCAAGGAGCACCCAGGCCCCCCCCCCCCCCCCCCCCCCCCCCCCCCCCCCCCCCCCTCCCTCAAATAAAGCTTATTTTTGGTATAATGAAAAGTAACTTTTTTTTTCTAATTTGCATTCTGTAACACTTCTTTGAGGCTTTCAGTAGCTCTGCTTGCAGCCATTGAGTAAGAATCTTAATTATTTAGCACCTGTCCTGATGAATGTACAGAGCGGTGCACCTGTGTGATCATCATATGACCAGGCCTGAGACAGTACCTTTTGAATGGCAGCAAGCAGAGATCTTGAAAACCGTTCAAATTATTACAAATTGGGAGAATTGTGTTTTTTTTTTTTTTTTTTTTTTTTTTTTTTACTGGAACAGTAGTACCATCTTATGGAGGAAAGCTGCAGAGTCCGACCAGACGCCCATGAATGTAATACCATGCGGGCATGTACGAGTTTCATGTGTCCCGATTGTGTCTCTGCCCCCATACCTTTTATAATACTGCAGGTCTTATGGTATCGGCATTGTGCTTTTCTATGTAACCAGCCTAACACATGATCTGTGGCTCACATCTCCTGCCACGTCTGTACTTTTCTATTCAGATCGAGGTTACTTACGCACCCCTCTCCTCCCACCACCCCCTCTTTCCACCCTACAGGCTCACGTTGTTCTTTGGCCTCAGACAAGCTGCGTGTCCGAAACTGAGGATGTTTTAACTCTGGATAGTCCTATATGTAATGCACTAGGACCGGAGTCCGTATAGTTTTTTGTTTTTTTTCCTGAACACCTCGCAGTCTTCTGCTGTGGTAGCCTCTCACCACATGTTTTTGTTGGTTAAGAATCCCCCATGCTGCAGGCTTTCATAGGTTTTATGACTTTTTTTGGTTTTAATTTCCGTGTGGTTCATCACTGCCACCTGGTGGTCACAGCCATGCGTTTTTTTTGTTCATCATATATTAAAAATGGATTACAAAGAAAAATCTACTGACATTCCACCCTGTCAGCAGGGTTTTATTGTGAAACCTTGTCCCAATGATGCCAGATTTTTGGAAGTTTACACCATTACCTTATATGCTGCACCTGCTCATAGTGACTAATTTTTATTTTAATTTTTTTATCCTTCTAGTTGAAAACATAGCTCATTGTGAATTTGCCTGCCTGAGAGATCTTCTGATCAGGTGAGTGTTTCCAAGAACCATGGTTAGATTTGTTTCTAGGGTGAACACTTTGACCACGTTTCATCTGCAGTGAGCCCCTGAGGAGCGGGTTCAGAGGATGGGAGTGGTAGTGGCCCTGATGAGATGTTGTGTCACTGTGTACCACCTCAGGCTGTCGCTCCTTGGGGTTCAGTGCAGGTAAAAGGTGGAGTGAAGGAATCAGGCAGACATAGATGAACAACAACATTTTTCTTTACTGAATGCAAAGGGTGAGTTACAGTACATCCAGCGATCGTCTGTACAAGGTGCAGTGTCACTATCCAGTAGCACTCTAGGGTAGTTCTCTCTCTCGTCATTTCCCTTTGCTATCACTATAAGCTGGCACCTGTGGCTGTACGTGTTAAACTTGATAAACACAGGCTTTTGGGCTTGCCTTTGCTGGGATATGGTGATGGGTGTCTTAATGTGTTATCCCTCGCCTGCAGCAGGATCTGTGAAGCAATAATTGCTGTTCACCCCGCTGTACTTTAGCGCCATAGCTCTGAAGAGTATCCAGAGTCTTAGACCTTACGTTTTCCTCGAGCAGTGTTCCTCTCCATTCAGCCGATTCTGTGGTCCTAAAGACCTTTGTGGCAGGAACACGTTTGATCTTCCTCACTCTTCACTAGTCTAGTTACCCCTGCCCTATCTTGGCAGAAAATTGAACCAGCCCACTGCTACCAAGAAGGAGAGGAATGGGATGGTTAGTCCCATTTCCTGATGCCAACCATACTTTATCATTGCTGGTGTACTAAGATAACATAGCAATTATAGATACCTCCAGGGCTGGGGTACTGCACATGCTATTCTGGGTATGCAGTGTGGGGTCTCCTATGATTTTGAGGGCTTCCAGCCCTCGGTCAAAGTGAACTGTCGGTGGGAACATAGATTAATTCCATTACCCCAACTCGTTTGTGTCCTCGGAGATCACTGATGTCAGAGGTGGTTAGTAGCTGCTCAGTGCTTCAAAATCTCTGCTTGCTGTCATTGAATGGAAAAAAATCCAGTTTACATACCAGATGCTCAGCTCATGTGATTATGATTGTACATCAAGAGGCCAAAAACATGTCCTGACCATGTGCAACAGGCACAGGGCTCTGATACAAGTAACCAGCCATGTACCTTGTGTCAATTGGACAAAAATAAAAAAGTCGACTTGATAGTTATCTCCTATGCTGTGGATGGGGGACAACTTGTTATAACCGGAATACCCCTTTTAAGGAGGCAGCAAGGTAGCCCAGGCCTAATAGACACAGAAGGTTTAGGGTCCATTCACACATCCGTAGTGTATTGCGAATCTGCAAAACACCCGGCCAGCACCCCATAGAACTGCCTATTCTTCGCAAATTGCAAACAAGAATAGAACATGTTCTATTTTTTTCCGGAGCCGCGCTCTGGAAATGCGGATGCGGACAGCACAGTGTGTGCTGTCCGCATCCATTCCTGCCCTAAAGAGAATAAATGGGTCCGCACCCGTACCGGATAATTGCAGAACGGGTGCGGACACATTCTAGGGACGTGTGAATGGACCCTAAAAGAGAGTCTGTGGCTTCATTTTCACCAATATAACTAACAGCAGTGTCCCACAGAAGATTGCAAGCGCATTCCAAACATACCTGTGTGTACTTTGGGGGTCATTTATTTAGACCAGCGTTTTAGACGCCTGTCTTAATAACCACTATATGTGGCGATGGATCTGCCGAAGTTATGAAGAGGCGCAGGCCTCTACATAACTTCAGCGCATCAAGCGCTAGTCTAAATGCAAGCACAGGCCTAAAGGAGGGCAGCAAGTGTCAGGGTAGAATAGGCCTAAAGGAGGGCAGCAAGTGTCGAGGTATAATAGGCCTAAAGGAGGGCAGCAAGTGTCGGGGTATAATAGGCCTAAAGGAGGGCAGCAAGTGTCGGGGTAGAATAGGCCTAAAGGAGGGCAGCAAGTGTCGGGGTAGAATAGGCCTAAAGGAGGGCAGCAAGTGTCGGGGTAGAATAGGCCTAAAGGAGGGCAGCAAGTGTCGGGGTAGAATAGGCCTAAAGGAGGGCAGCAAGTGTCGGGGTAGAATAGGCCTAAAGGAGGGCAGCAAGTGTCAGGGTAGAATAGGCCTAAAGGAGGGCAGCAAGTGTCGGGGTAGAATAGGCCTAAAGGAGGGCAGCAAGTGTCGGGGTAGAATAGGCCTAAAGGAGGGCAGCAAGTGTCGGGGTAGAATAGGCCTAAAGGAGGGCAGCAAGTGTCAGGGTAGAATAGGCCTAAATGAGGTAACAAGTGTCAGGGTAGCACAGGCCTAAAGGAGGCAGAAAGTTTCTGGGCAGCACAGGCCTATACTCTGGCATTATATTGATTACCACAAATCATTCAGTTTTCATGCCTGTTGAGCGCTGGTTTTCCCCGTTTTTGCTCCCTGCTATAAATCATCCATGCTTCTTTATAGTTGTAGCTGTCTATGTGTAACAATGTGGTCATTCCGTCTCTTAATCAGTTTCCCCATCTTGTTTCCTGTGACATAATTTCAGCATGGAGAAGTGCTGGATATTGCAGTTGAATTGCTGCTTCCTTCCATATCTTTATTAGACCAACCATCACGAATCGCACCTTCTTAATTCACTAGTAACAATAGTCCTGCCCCGCATAGAGCTCATTTACACCCACGGCTTCCTTCCTCCCTTCCTATGATGATGTCACTAATGCCATTTGCCTGCACTGCTCATTAACCCGCTATAGCTGTGAGCCATTTGCTTCCCCCACCATTGATGGTCTGAAGAATACACGCAGTATCTTTATTGCTTATAGTAGTTGCATTGAGTAATAGCACTGTATCTGATTCCTTGCAGGACGCACATGCAGAATATCAAAGACATAACCAGCAATATTCACTTTGAGGCATACCGTGTCAAGCGACTCCAAGAAGGAAACATCCTCTCCAACGGCACAGCAGAAAAAGACTACTCCTCCAATGAGATGTAATTCCAAGGCCTAGCACTCCCTCCATTGATCCATCCTGTCTTTCAGTTTTCCTTTCATGTGTCTTCTGCTCCCGTGACATTGAGCGGGAGAAATATTGGGAAGAAAGATCAGGAAAGCTTAGCCCATTAATTTTCAGAGACACCCCCCCCCCCTTCCCTTTCTGCCTGGTCTTTGATCTGCAAGGATGTGCCATAGATGTGAGAGGGTATTGATGCAGTTAAAGAAGGTGGGGGACTGGGAAATAGTGATGCCGCAGGGTGGGGATTGTCAAGCCATTCATTGCTCTGTGGCATGGGGTATGAAATGAACCCATAGCGGTGCCTTTTCCGACAATGGGACTGCGTAACCTTAAGAGAAGGTGCCAGGTATTTCCCAGTTACCTTCCATATAAATTGCCAAATTCTTACATGCCGAAGGTTAGACATGAATGTGAAAGTGTTGTATCCCACTGCTGAAGTATAGGTTAAATACAGTATTTATTACACCTGTAAGGATGAATCGGGGGGTAGAGGACAAAGATGGAAACCAGAATGTTCATTAAATGGTGTATAAAGCCTTAGCCTGTTAGATGTTTTTTATGTGTTGCTCAGTTCCTTGCAGTTCTTTCCTTACCAGGTTATTAATCGCCTAGTAACGCTCTTTTCTGTGGGGGTATTTGCCCCCTACCATAATTTTCCACTTCAATTATTTATCGCCATTTGCTTCTTTTTTTTTTCTTTTTCTTACATTCCACTTTCTCACCTTTTTCAGTTTTAACTTATGTTCCTTTTGATTTCACTTGTGGGCCCCTGTGATCTCTTTACATTATAATCCCCTCCCTGGTCTATTTTCACTACTTTATTAGTGGAAGTATTGGATACACAGAGTGGAAAACTAATGCGATCCCTTCCAAATGAGAGGAAATAAATGGTGTCTTTTTGTGTATTCAACTTTTTCTCTCCTCTGCCATTTGTGGACTGTCATTTACTGTAATGATCTCCAGTTTATCCCTTTCTTTAAAAAAAAAAAAAAAGGCTTCTACTTGCTAAGCTGCATTCGATTAAACAAAAAAGTATAAAAAAATTAAATAAAAAATACTCGAGTTGCTATATTTTAGCAAATTAAAAAAAAAACTATATCAACTGAAAGATATATATTTCACATACTAAGGATTTAAGGTATGAAGAGGCAGGATGCTTAATGCACTTGAAAAGATGCCACCCTGTCTGTGATGTTATTGTATTGTCCTTTGTTAAGAGGAAACTAAACGTGTTTTTATTTTTTGTTTTTTTTGTTTTTGTTTTTTGCTTGTTATATTTTTTTATTTTTATTTAGGGCTAAAAAGATCCGAGATTTCCTAAAGTGGCCTTTTATTTGATTTATATGCATTATGATAAACTAGTCTTTTTTTTGTATAAATAATAAAGATGTGTTTTAAAATGTATTTCCTAAAATAAATGTTACAAATGCAGATGTGTGGTGGCCTGTGTACGATTCTAATGCCAGTTTAGTCCGGCAGGTCCACTTCCTGCCTGTGCTCGACATAGGACTTGTGCTGCGTGTGAAGGGGGCTGGCTTTTTTGCGCAACTTTTTATGTGGCTTGATTTTGCACAGCCAAAGTCGCCATGTCACTGTAGCCTAATGGGCACTGGAATTCCTAAATCGCGTGTGCCTAACTTAGTCATGTGACTTCAAGGTAACTGCAATCATTTTTTGGTTAACTTTTATGCGACTCTATTTTGCCATGTAGTCCTAAGCCTAAAATAGCTAGGTAACGCCAGTATACGAAGTCGCACACATTTTTTAGTCGCCGACTTTGTTGCTGTGTGAGGCTACATTCATACGAAAAAAACTGCCATTAAAATCAGAGACTGTCAGGTTTTTCATGGCCAGTGTGCATCCATTTTCTGTCCGTTTGTCTGTTTTTTTAAGGGCCGTTTTGCATCTTTTTTTCATGGCTGTTAAAAACGACCATGAAAAACGGATGAATTTCATTGGTTTATTTTTGTTAAGCATTCCTACCCCTGCAGTGCCCCCAGTATCTATAATGCCCAACATAGTAGCCCCAGTATATATAATGCCACCCTGTATATAAAATCTCCCCTCCAATAGTGTTCCTCTAGTATAAAAGGACCCCCAATAATTCCCCCATTATTAATTAACCCCCACACTAAACAAAGCAGCACTAATTATGCTGGATAAAAAAAAAAAATATATGGTTTTTAAAAACCATTAGGTGCATCCCTGTCTACATGGCTGTTAAAAAATGGCCCATTGATTTCAACGGAGTCCATCCGGCTGTGAAAATGGCCAAAAATAGGACGTTTCCTATTTTTTTTTTTTATTATTATTATTATTTTTTTTTTTTTTACAGCAGCTGTTCACTGGCCATACAAAAAATAAATAAAAAATGCCATGTGAATGTCCCCATCGACTTTGGTTCTGAAAACAGTTGTAACAAGCCCGTTTTTCACTGTGTGGTGATCCATCACGATTGACTTACATTGTTTTCATTGCTGGATCATTTTTTGTTTACCTGACACAAAACCGCAGCGGTCACAAAACGGAACGCATGAATGCATGAGAACTAAAGGGAAACTTTTTTTTTTCCCCCGGCATTGAGCTCCTCTGCTGGATCTCAATACCGGAAAACAACAACGCAAGTGTGAAAGTTTTCTGTCCTGTTGTGAATGCACAGCATCCGGACTGAATCCTGACCCATTCATATCAGTGGGCCTGTGTACATGAGCGTTGTTTATCATTTCTGCGTTCAGGAAAAATTGCAGCATCTTCTATATTGTGCATTTTTCACACAGAACTGACCCCATAGAAATGAATGGGGCTTGTGTGAAAAACGGAAGCAATGCGTTTTTCACTTACGGTTGCTGGGAGACGTTGCGTTTTAGGCTACTTTCACACTAGCGTTTTTACTGGATCCGGCAGGATTCAGCAAAAATGCTTCCGTTACTGATAATACAATGTTATGTTACGGATCCGATTGTATTATCTTTAACATTGCCAAGACGGATCCGGCATTACCTCCATTGAAAGTCAATGGGGGACGGATCCGTTTTCTATTGTGGCAGATTTTGTTAGAGAAAAACGGAGCCGTCCCCATTGACTTGCATTGGGGGTCGTTCCGAATCCGTCTTGCTCCGCATCCCAGGACAGAAAGCAAACTACAACATGTTGCGGTTTGCTCTCTGGTATCGGAACGCAACTAAACGGAACGGAATGAATTTTGGAGCGTTCAGTTTTGTCCCCATTGACAATGTAGGGGAACAAAACTGAAGCGTTTTTTTCCGCTCTTGAGCCCCTATGACGGATCTCAATACCGAAAAACTGAAACAGTAGTGTGAAAGTAACAGTCGAAGTTTCTGTTCAAACTGATTGCATCCGTGCTGATACTGATTGAACAGACCCTAGCTCATTACTTATCTCTTGTGTGAAATAAGCCCATGGTGCGGCCATACTGCGGTGGGAATGTATCCAGTTTGTATGCCAGTTTTATGACGTACAAAAGTTGCGAACTTTGCACCAAAATTGACAGCTGTTTTGTAAACGTGGGCATGATTTAGTATGTTAATTGGTTTAGTGGCAGATTTGGGGGGGGGAGGTGGTCTGGAGTATTTTAAAGACAGATTTAAGATGCACCAAATTTAACAAAGGTGAGAGTTTTGATGAATGTGGTGCACCTTAGACCAATTCTAAGTCAAAGCAAAGTGACAAAAAAGGTTACATACATGATACTATGGTTTTTAGGGCATTTTTTGGCTTGTAAAAAAAAATGTTTTTTCAAACATTTTTTTGAGGATTAACTGCAAATTTGGGGTCCACAAATATCCGCCATGCGATTTGTGAATTCACCATTGATGGGATTTTGCAAACCACAAACTTTAAACGGGATTATCCGATCCTGAAAATGCCCAGGTCCCTCATACAGACAGAACATACTTACCTGGTCCCCGAAGCCTGTGTCCCTCTGGACCCCTGCATGGCCGCCACTGCATCTCCTTGTCGTGCAGATCACAACATCCAGCAATGGGGTGTGCAGCCAATAGCATGCCGCAATGGTGACCTGCCCCTTGCATCATGTGTGATGTTCCCCGTGACGCTAGGGGAGTAAGTCCCTGTCGCCGCCTGCTATTGGCTCCCCCCACCCCCCGGAAAGAATCCTTCTGCGGCTCCTGGTGACTGTTTTATTCCAATACAAGGAGGGAGATAAGTGGTACTATTGTATAGAAAATCACTGAAAATGGTGGACTACAATGCAATTGACAATATATGGCTAAACCCTCACACTGATATTAAAATGAGACGTTCGCCAATATATTCTTCTATCAAGAACATACCGGAGCCCGCGCACCCCGTCAAGGTCTCTCAGTGTGGCACGGGACCTAACGCTAACCTACCAATCCCGTATGGGTAGTTATTGATAGGAGCATAAGGTCCGACACACAGCCAGCAGCTCCCAGTTACCTCCAGCGTGAAATCACACAGACAATGGGAGGAGGCTGTGAGTCCCACCTATAACAGGCTCATGTGACGCAGGCTGCCCAGGTGCACCTGAATGTTACCCATAGATCAAAATCAAGGCACATTCAAACCTGAGGTTGCCCACCTCTAGGCATACATTTACAAGCAAAATCACAGAATAAGCGCTCATGCACACGACCGTAGTTGTTTTTCCTTTCCGTTATTCCACAAAACATATCCGTATGCGATCTGTTTTTTGCGGATCGGAAACTAACTTATTAATCACCAAATACATGAGCAATATGGGCTGGGCATAGCATTTCTACAGTATGGATCGCAAAAAATACGGATGTGTTCCGTGTGCGTTCTGTATTTTTTGTGGACCCATTGAGTTGAATGGGGCCTCGGACCATGATTTGCGGACAATAATAGGACGTGCACTACTTTTTTGCGGACCAATTAAAGTGAATGGTTCCTTATACGCAAAAAAAAACAGAAAAAACAGAACGGAAGCGGAAAGAAGATACGTTCTTGTGCATGATCTCTAAAGTGGTCTTAAATGGCAGAAAATGTTCAAGACCCCAAATGCTGTTGTGCATTTATAATCGGGGGAGCAAATTCTGCCCATGTGATACGTTGCGAACAGCAATCCCCAGCAAAATTGCATACAATGGAGGATGCCGGCAGCGGACCACATGTACCACAAAAACATCCTACCCAGGATAGCCCAATGTGCAGATGAAGCTATAACATCCTGTGTAGGATATTTTTGTGGTACATGTGGTCCACTGCCGGCATCCTCCATTGTATGCAATTTTGGGGATTGCTGTTAGCAACGTATCAGATGGGCAGAATTTGCTCCCCCGGTTATAAATGCGCAACAGCATTTGGGGTCTTGAGCATTTTCTGCCATCCTGTGCACACCCTCTTATAACTGGGGATGTAGCTGTAACCATATTATTTTATTTTTATATTTTTTCTTCCCTCTACCTAAAAGATTTCAGTTTGTTTTTAAATTGAGTTGTACAGTTCATAGGTCACATTAAAGGTGGAAAAAGTTCTGAAATGATTTTATCTTTGTCTCATTTTTATACATCACAGAAACCTGACATTTTAACAGGGGTGTGTAGACTTTTTATATCCACTGTATATTGTCAATTGCATTTACCATTGTAGTGCACCATTTTCAGTGATTTTGTATTTCTTATAGCTTAATCTGCACATTGGGCTATCCTGTGTAGGATGTTTTTGTGGTACATGTGGTCCGCTGGCGGCATCCTCCATTCTATGCAATTTTGCTGGGGATTGCTGTTCGCAACGTATCAGATGTCCTGGATTTGCTCCCCCGATTATCAATGCGCAACAGCATTTCTGTGATTTTGTACTATTGTATAGGCAATATTCTATAGTCTTATGGGCATTGTGATTAGTGCCATGTCTGGTGCTGTATTTTATGGGCACTATTCTAGTTAAGACTTGTTCCTGTTATGTACAAATGTTGGCAACCCTGGAATTAAACTCTGCAGGAGGGAGATACTGCAAGCAGGGGTGTAACTAGAATTCCGACAGGTAACAGTTTTCCCATTGTGTACAGTATATGGCACCAACATGTTCCACAGCATTGTATGGAGATTGTGACCACACACAACACTCCCTGTCCCAATGGGGAACACACATTGATTTTCTGTTAGGGCCAATTAACCTATCAGTATGTTAATTAGCCACAGTAGCATAATAGGGTAAGTTCACACCTCCGGAGTTTACTGCCGCCAGACCTCATTGACTATAATGGCATCCGGCTGCTTTCCAGTATAATTTCAGCCGGACAAAAAACATTGCATTCATGCAGTTGAAGACTACGGCGGATACAAGAGCCGTACAATTCACTCTCACAGACTTCAGTCCTTGTATAGGCCTGAAGACTATGTGGCAGTAGAATGGTGCAGGGATGAAGGGGCGTTCGATGATGTCAATGAGTGTCGTCATCGTCATCACTATGGGGGCACTAAATGTGAGATGGTAACTACTGGCAGCACTACAGCGGGCATTTATAAATACTGAGGGCATTTTAGGAAAGCTTGATTACTGGGGGCAGTATAGGAACATTATAACTCCTGGGGACACTATAGGAGGCATTATAATTACTGGTGGCACAATCGCAGGAATTATAGCTACTGGCCACTTTAAAGGGGGCATTATACCGTGGGATGCGAAAGTTTGGGCAACCTTGTTAATCGTCATGATTTTCCTGTATAAATCGTTGGTTGTTACGATAAAAAATGTCAGTTAAATATATCATATAGGAGACACACACAGTGATATTTGAGAAGTGAAATGAAGTTTATTGGATTTACAGAAAGTGTGCTATAATTGTTTAAACAAAATTAGGCAGGTGCATACATTTGGGCACCACAAAAAATAAATGAAATCAATATTTAGTAGATCCTCTAAACGCTTCCTGTAGGTTCCAATGAGAGTCTGGACTCTGGTTGAAGGTATTTTGGACCATTCCTCTTTACAAAACATCTTTAGTTCATTCAGGTTTGATGGCTTCTGAGCATGGACAGCTCTCTTTAAGTCACACCACTAATTTTCAATTATATTCAGGTCTGGGGACTGAGATGGCCATTCCAGAACGTTGTACTTGTTCCTCTGCATAAATGCCTTAGTGGATTTTGAGCAGTGTTTAGGGTCGTTGTCTTGTTGAAAGATCCAGCCCCCGCGCAGCTTCAGCTTTGTCACTGATTCCTGGACATTGGTCTCCAGAATCTGCCGATACTGAGTGGAATCCATGCGTCCCTCAACTTTGACAAGATTCCCAGTCCCTGCACTGGTCACACAGCCCCACAGCATGATGGAACCACCACCATATTTTACTGTAGGTAGCAGGTGTTTTTCTTGGAATGCTGTGTTCTTTTTCCTCCATGCATAACGCCCCTTGTTATGGCCAAATGATAGGGGTGCACCGAAATTCCGGCAGCCGAAAATATCGGCCGAAAATGTACCTAATCCATTTCGGCCGATATTGTTACATATCGGCCGAAAATATGGGCTGTGGGATTTGTCACCCACCAAGTAGCTCACCATCTGCGGGCGGGCGGTTTACTTTAAGTCACTGCATCTTTATTTTACCTTACAATCGTGACGCTCCAGTAACAACTCTGCAGGCAGAGCGGAGGGCGGCGTAACGTCACTTACTCACGTGACGCGCCTGCTCCGCCTCCTTCATTCATAAAGTGGGCGGAGCAGGTGCGTCACGTGAGTAAGTGACGTTACGTCGCCCTCCGCTCTGCCTGCAGAGTTGTTACTGGAGCGTCACGATTGTAAGGTAAAATAAAGATGCAGTAAGTGATTAGTCTGCTGTGAGCAGCAGGGCCTGGGCTGTTATGGGTAGGGGGATCAGTCTATGGCACTGCTATGGGGAGGGGGGATCTGTGCACTGTTATGCCCATAACAGTGCACATATCCCCCCCTCCATAACAGCGCCACCCACAGATCCCCCTCTCCATAACAGCGCCACCCACAGATCCCCCTCTCCATAACAGCGCCACCCACAGATCCCCCTCTCCATAACAGAGCCACCCACAGATCCCCCTCTCCATAACAGAGCCACCCACAGATCCCCCTCTCCATAACAGAGCCACCCACAGATCCCCCTCTCCATAACAGAGCCACCCACAGATCCCCCCCTCCATAACAGCGCCACCCACAGATCCCCCTCTCCATAACAGAGCCACCCACAGATCCCCCTCTCCATAACAGAGCCACCCACAGATCCCCCTCTCCATAACAGAGCCACCCACAGATCCCCCCCTCCATAACAGCGCCACCCACAGATCCCCCTCTCCATAACAGAGCCACCCACAGATCCCCCTCTCCATAACAGCGCCACCCACAGATCCCCCTCTCCATAACAGCGCCACCCACAGATCCCCCTCTCCATATATAATATGATTTATTAAATTCATGAAAAAGAATTATTAATAAAATCATTTAAAAAAAAGTATTTTAAAAGTATTTGGGCAAAAAGGCAGTTTCGGTCAAGGGCATCCTGAATTTTCGGTTTCGGACCAGAATTTTCATTTCGGTGCACCCCTACCAAATAACTCAATTTTAGTTTCATCAGTCCACAGCACCTTATTCCAAAATGAAGCTGGCTTGTCCAAATGTGCTTTAGCCCACCTCAAGCGGCACTTTTTGTGCTGTGGGCGGAGGAAAGGCTTCCTCTGCATCACTCTCGCATACAGCATCTCCTTGTGTAAAGTGCGCCGAATGGTTGAACGATGCACAGTGACTCCATCTGCAGCAAGATGATGTTGTAGGTCTTTGGTGCTGGTCTGTGGGTTGACTCTGACTGTTCTCACCATTCGTCGCTTCTGTCTATCCGAGATTTTCCTTGGTCTGCCACTTCGAGCCTTAACTTGAACTGAGCCTGTGGTCTTCCATTTCCTCAATATGTTCCTAACTGTGGAAACAGACAGCTGAAATCTCTGAGACAGCTTTCTGTATCCTTCCCCTAAACCATGATGGTCTTTGTCTTCAGGTCATTTGAGAGTTGTTTTGAGACCCCCATGTTGCTACTCTTCAGAGAAAATTAAAAGAGGAGGGAAACTTACAATTGACCCCCTTAAATACTCTCTCATAATTGGATTCACCTGTGTATGTAGGTCAGGGGTCACTGAGCTTACCAAGCCAATTTGAGTTCCAATAATTAGTTCTAAAGGTTTTGGAATCAATAAAATGACAACAGTGCCCAAATTTATGCACCTGCCTAATTTTGTTTAAACAATTATAGCACACTTTCTGTAAATCCAATAAACTTAATTTCACTTCTCAAATATCACTGTGTGTGTCTCCTATATGATATATTTAACTGACATTTTTTATCGTAACAACCAACGATTTATACAGGAAAATCATGACGATTAACAAGGTTGCCCAAACTTTCGCATCCCACTGTAATTACTGGAAGCACTATAGAGTAAATTATAACTACTGGGGGCACTTTGAGGAAAAAAAATTCTACTATGTGGGCATTATTATTACCGTGGCTACTAAGGTAGGAATTATTATTGGGCACTATATGGAGAGCACCACTACTAGCTGAACCGCTAGCTCCGCCTTTGCATAGAATACAATACAAATGTTTTCTAGACATTTCTCCCTTTTAGGCTAGGGCTACACGGCGACATGTGTCACGCAACAAAAAGGGTACAACTACACTGTGCCATATGTCACACCAATGTTGCGCAACATTTTTTGTAATGATAGTCAATTCTGTCGCACTGTGACATTCAACATCCTGTGACTGCAAAACAACTTGGATTTTTTGCTACTGTCGTGTTGCAGTATGTCGCATGTTGCAGTGCGACACCACTATCATTATAAAAAATGTGCAACTTTTCTGCAACAAGAAGCCACACAACACATTTCGCCGTGTAGCCCTAGCCTTAATCCTTCATTGCAGAAAAATGTTTATTTCCTGATCTGTCCACAGGGAGGCAGTAACGCCTCACCTTCTTTGCAAAAAGAAGCGTAATTCATGATCTGTCCAGGGGGAGGCAGCAACATCTCCAATTTCTGAACACTGAATTTACCACGTAATAAGTAGAACAGATAAAATGCTGGTTGCTCGAAAAGCGAACGGTTTTATAGAAAGATAAAACATATAAAGCAGTGTGAAGAGTGCAGAAACCATTTCTGCTTTTTCCTAAAAAGGCTAGCTCAGCAATAACATCACCTCAAAATCTGCACATTCCGTATCTACCAAATTTAAAGGGACACTTCCGTCAAAAAGTGGTATTTTATTAAATCTCAGTATCCAATGAAAACTTAAATAATTTTTAAGTTAAATACTAGTGTTGAGCGAGCATGCTCGGCCGAATACCTCGTGTGCTTGAGTCAGTGTATTTAAATCCAATTTAATCTCTATTTCTGAAAAGTTTCTGCTGGGATTTGAACTCACAATCTTCTACATTAAAGGCAAGGACTTTAACCACTCAGCTATAAAGATGAATGATAAACTGTGTCAGAAAAAAAATTCATAGTAGTTTGTCATGTAGTAAGTATTCCTATACAGCAGAAGTATCATTTCATATTTCACTGCAGGTTAACATGTAGATGTATAGTGTAGTGGTTAAAGTTCTTGGCTCTAATGTAGAAGTTTGGGAGTTGAAATCCCGGCAGAAACTTTTCAGAAATAGGGGCTAAATTAAATTTAAACATATATATATATATATATATATATATATATATATTATATGTTTTTAGCCATAATATATTTACATATATTATTATATATTTAGAATATATTATATATTATAATATATGTAAACATATTATGCATTCATATACAGTATATCAGAAATATGATTTTATATATATATATATATATATTTATTTATTTTAGTAATTACACATTTATTTTGTTCCATACTTCTGCACCTTAGTGGGACCCGGCACCCTCCCCTCTTCAGAGCAGGGGGTGCCTGGTTTAATGCTCGGTGACTTCCATTGTGCTTGGGTGCTCTGTATTGCACCCGAGCATCACAAAGTGTTCTACTTGAGCACCTGAGCACTTGTGCTCGATCAACACTATTAAATACCAATGAAAAGTAAATACAAAATACTGTCCTTCTGTAGCAGTTGGTACAGAGAGATAAAGCTTCTATAGAAATAGGGATCCAATTGTTATTTTACTGCTGCTGTGAGAGAGTGACGCTATCTGTTATAATAGATGTACGACCTCTCCATTGTTCTCTTAAAAGGCCGAGGTACAGAGTGGTGATCTAATTGAGTCGCTCATCCCTTTCTCTCAGGTCACAGTGAATGGTTGGTCTGACTGAGAAGGTCAAGCAAGGCTGTCTGCCATGCTGCAAGTCCCAACCAAGGAGGGAATTAAAGAACCATGAGTAACTTCAAAAATATTATGTCCACAAAACCATCCACCCGTTTTTTGTAAAAATAAATTGAAAAATAGAATAATTATAGATAATTTGTTAATACATGAGTAAAAAAAATTATGAAAGTGTGCCTTTAACGCAGCCTAATATCAATGGCTATGTCATATTCTGTGCACCTGATTGCTAGTTGTATGAAAGGAATGGCGAGTAGTCTGAGGTATCATAGCCCTGCCCTCAGATAATGGGCAGATTTACTAAAATGTAGACAGTGTAAACTTAGGCCAACAGTCTTAAAGAGGTTTTCCAGTATTAATACATTTTTATCAAGTGCCCGCAGAGCGCCCCCTGAAATAGAAGATTCATACTTACCTGCCCCATGCCGTTTGGTCCTCCGCGTGGCCCCTGTTTTCTCCATCTGACCCCGCACTGTTTACATCTGGTCGGCCATGGGCATGGTCAAATGCAACGCTCCAGGCTAATGACTGGTTTCAGCAGTGATGTGGCCACTGCAGGGTAAATTGTCCTAAAGTGTCAGTAGCGCTCTCTGGATGAAAGTCCTCCCTCCGATATTTAATATATAGGACACATTGACACGAGGCCCCGGGCGGCCTGTTCATAGAGTTATCCTTTCACATCCATCTTTTGTTGTATTAATAATTGTTCTCAGTGCAATGGACTATTCTAGTCATCCGCCATGACAACCTACATGCTCATAAGCTTCAAGCAATTCATTTTGTCTACGGAGTTTAATGGGATGAGCGATTAATCGCTGATCCCAGGAGAAACTAATTAATTGTGGGCTGGAGATGAGGGGGAAGCTCATTTAGAGAAAAATGCTTTTTTTTTGGGCAGGGGTGCAATAATCTCTGTGATTAATCTCATACAATTGTACTTAATTATGGTATTTTTTTCTGATGACTCTCTTGAGATTTAGGAGCAGGGTTAAGCTCTGTTGTCTGAAGGCCTCTTTCACAAGTCCATGTATGTGATGACATCGGTGACAAGATGGTCAGGGGTTCCTCTGTGAAGATATCCGTGTTTGGTCCGTGTGTCCAGGTGCGTACACAGATCTCACAAGGGCCCATAGCAAAACTTACTATGGGCTCCACCAAGTTTCCCAATGTGTGTCAATCACTTCCAGGCAACACAGAATGCAGGCCGCATTGCTTTAGGGGGAGATCAGTGCGTAGGAATGTATATACTTACCATTAATCTCCACCTAGTGGCCACTACATGGAAATACATTGTTTTCTTGGCTGGAGAAGAGAAAGGTCAGCATCGGGACCCTCCCCTTCCCTCTGGTCCCCGTAGCGGTCACGTGGTATGCCTACATTGAATGTACGCCATTGCGTGCGTTATCTGTATTGCATGTACACTGCTAGGCTGAATATTAATTTCCAGAGCATCTCCTACCAATGGTCTGTGAAAATCAATGGACGAACACGGATGTCATTCGTGTTTTATCACACATTAAAATCAATGGTTACGTGTGCTGTCTGTAGAGAACACTCACTGACGTGTGAAAGCGGCCTAAGTGTGTGTCACCATGGATGTGATAATAATCTTACCAAAATCAACCTGATTCTGACATAAAGATTTGCGGGATTTCTGTTTGCCCTCTGTATCTCTGTGTGTCTTCCCTATTCCACAGACACTGCCCTGCAAAAAATTTATTTCCGGAACAGCTCCTACCAGGGGTCAGTGAAAAGCGGACAATACATGACATCCGTGTTGTGTCAGTGATTTTTTACGGACCCATACAATTCAATGGGTGTGTTTGGCCCGCATCATGGACCAAAGTAGTGCATGTCTTTGTGATTTTTTTGCTGACCCACAGTCAGTGAAAAACTACTGATGTGCGAACAAACACATTAAAATCAATGGGTACGTGTGCTGTCTGTGTCACCACCAGACATCTGAGAAGCTCTGACAGAAGTCCTTCAGAACCTCCTCCTTGATGTTCCTTTTGTTTTGCTTTCATTTTCTCATCTCGTTAGCCTCTCTCAGCTGTCATGTAGTTGCACTGATTGCATCCCTTTAAATCCCTTCCAATACTGCATCACTTTGCGGTTTATACAACTTCCTGGAGTATATGCATGCTGGATGCTACTACTTAGTCTTCTACAGATAAGTTTTGTTTATTTATTTGTATTTTCCTGTTTGCTGGATCCCAGGAGACCCTGACTCCCTCCGTATCAAGTGTAGGGAGCCGGTGGTCGTGTCCCCTCACTATTATAGGGTGTTCAGGGGTTATTCAGTCGAGGTACGAGGATATGCGATCTTCTACCATTGAGAATTTTGCATAGGCTGAGCAGTTTAGGGAGAGAGCCAGGTCTGTTGCAGGGCTATCCCTTTGGTTCCTTAGTTTTGGATCCAGTCAGCCGGATCTTCCTGTTGTGTCTTCTAGTTTGCTGTACACCTTCCGTGACAGTCTGTGGGAAATGTGGATAGCACACGTCAGTGAAAAACGGAAATGTGAATGAGGCCACAGGGTGAAATCAGCGGCAAAACTGTGTCAAACTCTACAAGTAAGGCCTCATGCACACAACCGTTTTTCGGCTCTGCATCCGAGCCGCAGTTTTTACTGCTCGGGTGCGGACCCATTCACTTCATTGGGGCCGCAAAAGATGCGGACAGCCCTCCGTGTGCTGTCCGCATCCGTTGCTCCGTTCCGAGGCCCCGCAAAAAAAATATAGCATGTCCTATTCTTGTCCGTTTTGCGGACAAGAATAGGCATGTCTGCAATGGGCCGCCAGTTCCGTTCCGCAAATTGTGGAATGCACACGGACGACTTCCTTTTTTTGCGGATCCGCGGTTTGCGTACCGCAAAAAACGGAACGGTCGTGTGCATAACACACGTGGATTTTGCAGTGGATTAGTTGCGGATCTGGCACAAATTTCCAGCCAAATCCACAGTGGAATTTTTTTTTGCCACATATGAAATTACCCTAAGGGCTCATAGACACAACCGTATGCGTTTTGCTGTCTAAAAAACACGGATATGCAAAAAATACGGATGACGTCCATGTGCATTCCGTATTTTTCGGAACGGAACAGCTGGCCCCTGATAGAACAGTCCTATCCTTGTCCTTGATGCGGACAATAATAGGACATGTTCTATTTTTTTGTGGAATGGACACGCGGACAAACGGACATGGAGTAACTTCCATTTTTTTTCGGACCCATTGAAATGCATGGTTCCGCATACGGTCCACAAAAAAATAAACGGAACGGACGCGGAAAGAAAATACGTTCAAGTGCATGAGCCCTAAAGGTACATAGAAAATCCTCAGCGTAAAAGACCTCATGCACACGACCGTTGTTCGGGTCCGCAGTTTTTGCGGCTCGGGTGCGGACCCATTCACTTCAATGTCCTATCCTTGTCCGTTTTGCGGACAAGAACAGGCATGTCTACAATGGGCCGCCCGTTTCGTTCCGAAAAATTGCAGAAGGCTTCCGTTTTTTGCGGATCCGCGGTTTTTGCGGACCCATTGAAATGAATGGGTGCTTATCCAATCTGCAAAACAAATGGAACTGACACGGAAACAAAATACGTTTGTGTGCATATAGCCCAATACAGTACTAGCTCAGTAGATAAGATTTTCAAAATCTTGTGTACGTGTAGAATTTTTCGTGCAGAAATCGACCTGCGACGTGGATTTTGTAATCTGCACAGGGCCGTCTTAAATATTGATAGGACCCTGGGCAAGAATTTACTTGGGCCCCCTGGATCCCGCCTTCCCACACCGTACCATGCAATGCGCTGAGACGTGAAACGGCCGTCGCTATGATCCTTGTTGCCTGCGCTATGCCAAGTCCGCTCCATGTCTGCAACAATCATGTTTGATAGTCCAGCTCAGCTCGGGTGAAAAGTTTTGCTATTTATTCCAGCGGTTATAAAATTTCCATACAACAAGATGTATACAGTGACGCGTTTCAGACCTCTAAGACATATGGGTCCTTCTTCATGGTGTTTGTCATGAAGAAGGACCCATATGTCTTAGAGGTCTGAAACGCGTCACTGTATACATCTTGTTGTATGGAAATTTTATAACCGCTGGAATAAATAGCAAAACTTTTCACCCGAGCTGAGCTGGACTATCTTTCTTGTTGGACTACATATATTTCTGCATCCAGGTGCGGCTTCCGTGCCCAGAGGGTGTTTTCAACAGGTGAGAGCTGCCTTACATTTGTTTCAAAAATGTTTGATGTCTGCAATAATGATGTCTGAATAAAGAACCTACTTTTTTTGGCGAGTGCCGCCCACATTTGTTTTCTCCTTTGTGACATAAGTTGTTGTGATTTGGAGGCAGAGCACCATCTGTAGTGAGGAAAACCCGGCATCGGAGGTTTTTTATGTCTTGGGAGAAAGTTTTGGGCAGTGCCACCCCGTTGTGCTCTTTAGAAAATTTGACTTTCTGAATTCAGACATTAGTGCCTGCCGCCGCACTTACAAAAAGCACTTGCAGGGCTGCGGGCCCTCCCCCCACTGCGCGACCGGTGGGGCTCAAGAGGCAGCTGCCTTGGGCTCCCCAGGAGCAACTGGGCCCGGGGCAGCTGCCCCTTTTGCCTCGCGTTAAAGACAGCCCTGAATCTGCAGCATGTCAATTTTTTGTGTAGTTTTTCAGTGGTGCAGATTTTACAGTTTGAAATGCAGAGGGTCAGATCTTGGGAAAATCTGCGTCAAAATCCTCAACAAAAGCTGTAAGTAACACATGCAGATTTTGGTGTGGATTTGGTGCGGAAACCCAGCGAAAACTGCACAAAAATCCACAAAAACTATACTGCCACGTGTATGTATCCTTAGAGTATAAATCAGCCATAACATAAAGCCTATGACAGCTAAAGTGAAAACCATGGATTATCTTGTGACAATGGCACCTTCAGGGGGTGGGATAGGCAGTATGTGAAGGGTCAGTTCTTGATATGTTGAAAGCAGGAAAATGGACAAGCATAAAGATCTGAGCGAATGTGAAGAGGGTGGTATAGTGATGACTGGGTCTGAGTATCTCCAAAAACACCAGAACTTGGTAGATATTTCTACCAATAGAAGAACAACCAGTGAACCAGCAACAGGGTGCCCAAGGCTCAATGATGTGAAGGCTAGCCCACCAAGACCTATCCCACAGACGAGCTTCTGTAACACAAATTGCTGAAAAACTTCAAGCTGACTATAACAGGAAGTTGTCAGAACACACAGTAGATCACAACTAGATGCATGGCCCCAGACCAGTCAGAGTGCCCAGGCTGAACCCATTCTACTGCCAAAACCACCTACGATGTGAGCATCAGAGCTGGTCCATGGAGCAATGGAAGAAGTTGGCCTGGTCTTATAAATTACATTTTCTTTAACATCATGTGGATTTTCATGGTTTCTTTATGTGACCAGCCACTTATAAAATTCTGAAATATTGCATTTTCACACTGACTACTGACATATACACAATTGGCAGCCATTAGTTTTCTGCAGCTCCTGTCACAAACATACCTGTCCAGGCTCCAGCGATGCGGTCTCTGGTTTTGGCGCAACCACATTGGGTGAGACGCGCTTATTGGCCACACCACCCCCCTGTGACCTGCTGCATGGCCACACGCCCCAGTGTTGCAACAGTGTCCTTAGTAACAGGATGCAATGATCTTCCTCCCCACAGCACGTGTTCTGGAGGAGACTAGCAGGGGGCTGATTGCTCAGCTGATCTATTCCTACGTGCTAGTGTTCTGACCAATGGAGCGCCGAGTCATGGACCTATCAGATTCTGATCCTAAGACTCAATGCTCTATTTAAACCCTTTCCTGGCCATTCACCAGTTCCAGTTCTGTCTGCATTTGGATTACTCAAATTATTGACCTCAGCTTGCTTTTGACCACTCTCTGCCTCGTCTTTTTGGTACTGTGTAGTGTACGGGGACTGTAATGCCCGTCACTACAAAAGGGTCACTTGGTGTGCTGTCGTCCCTCCTTAATTATGGGGAAGTTGGTATATGTCATTTTTATAAATTGTCATGTAATGTAATGCTATGTATTTCCCTGTTACTGTGACACTTGCATGTACAGGCCTGCTAGGGGTGTCATTCCAGCTTCTAGTCACTAGAGGGAGCTAAAGAGCCCTAGTTTATATAAGGCCCAGGCAGGGAAGCAAAAGTCAGTCTAGTCTAAGTGTCTGTCTAAAGCTGCAGCCTGCAGTCTGAAGCTGGAGCTTAGACTATGTCAGAGACAAGTCCAGGCCTGAAGCCTGCGGACCAGGAGAGGGTATTGCAGTCCCTGTAACCGGGTTCTAGATGCAAAGAGAAGGTTCCCCTCCTGAACATATATATATGCAGAAGCAGGAAGACCACTGTTCAGAAACTTCTAGAGCCTGAGGAAGCTGAGAGGGAGACAGAGGCAAAGCGCAGAGAAGCAAGAGGTACTCAAGATAACAGAGGAGGTACTTTATAAAGCTAAAACCAAGGATATAAGCCAGAGTGAAGGTATTGGGCCTTGGAGAAGATTTGCTATGTTCCAGGATCAGTCAGAGATAGAGTGCAAGCTCCTGTACTGCAAGTCCTGTGTGTTTAACACTCTGTAGTCACCTTGCTCAATCTGTATTGCCTGCATCGACCGTATTGAAAAATCAACTGTATGCAAAGGAACTGTGCTTCCGTTAATGTCTCTATGAAAACTACTAAAGTTGGAGTTCTGTTTTAACATCACGGTGTTCCTCATTTATTCCTGCTATCAGCAAACGGCGTGCCACCGTTTAATTGGCACTGGCGTCACGAACATTTTCTACCATCACCTGCCCTTGCAGAGAGTCAGCCGTCTCAGGTTAGTGTCATTGCACTACTACACCCAGAAACTCTATTACACACAACTTGAGTACGCTGCACCTCTCTTTTGGCGTCACGAACAGGATACGCACGCTTTATAGTGCAAGAAGCGTGAACTTTGTGCCTTATACAGTTGCCCTGTGACCAAAGTGACATATTGCCTGTTTTATTAAAGTGGACTTTGTGGACTGAAAAACATACCCAAAGTGTGTCAAAAACCTCCAAAAAGCGCTGTGCAGTGTTGCGCTATCAAGAGGAAGAAAATCGCCACATTGGAGTGTGGTTTTGTGGACTTTTTACAATCTTGCTTGCTGTCAGTGAATAGACAGCGTTTCTTGCTAAAGATGGCCGCTGAGCTTGCTGAATTTACTGCTGCGTCATCTTCGTCCCGAAAAGGCGGGAAAAATTGGCGCCTTTCTGAGGAAATAGCGGGAAGGAGTTCAAGGTCAGGCGCCACTGCTTATCTGGACATTTGCATGTCTGCCAGCATGGACACCGCCTTCCATATACTGGAATACCTGGGGGGCGGCCTCCCAGTGCGAGGGGAGGAGCTGGCTGAGTTAATTGACGCGACCCTATCGCTCTCCAGAGAAGGATCGAGCATGTTGGAAAGTGAACAGAGCGTTGCTGCAACGTCCGCACCTGAGATTTCAAAGATGTCTGATATTGGTGTAGAGCCAGAGGAGGCTCCACCGGCCTACTCTCCGGGACCGGAGAAACCCGCCTGCCGCCCAAGGGAGAAAGAACCAGAGCCCTGCTATGGCTCGTGGAGAGACTTTTTTCAGCCCTCTTTCAAATGGTCCTCACTAATGGCGGAGATCCGGGAGGCCGCTATAAAGCGGAATACCAAGACCAAGATCTACTACGAAGAGTTGACTAAGACTATCCATGAAAGACACACCAACACCCAACCCCGCCTGGAAAGGAGAAAGGGAGTGGTGGTGTCCTTTGACAAAACCCGTGGCTACGGGTTCATCCAAGACTATCTGACTGGCAGAGACCTATATGTGAATAGAAGGTCTGTCAAGAGAGACTACCTCCCTTCCTATCAACACAGCCTCCGCGAGGGAGAGGAAGTGGAGTTCACCCCTGCCGAGAGCCTGAGAGGCCCTTATGCAACTGCCGTGACCCGTCCCAAGCGAGCACCTGAGGACTGGGAGGCAGAAGAAGAAGACTACTCTGGCTGCGAGCGAGAACCGGAACGCTCTCCAGAGCCGGCCCATCACGCCTTCCAGGAGCGGAGCTCCTTCATTGGCCCTAACGTCTTCTGGCAGCCAACCGTGTTGGAGAAATGGGTGAGCCCCTATCCTTCCCCCGAGCTGCCTCGTCGGGAGAAGACCATACAAGATATGGAAAACTTGCAAGGACTTCATGCTACCTTGGAGAACATCCGGAAGGGTCGGAGACCCGATGCATCACCAGAACCTGCAGAGGCAGAGTCCGTGCCATCGGCGACAGTACCTGCGCCGGCGGCGCCAGCAGATGACCGCGACTCTGACACAGAGAGCATCGGTGAGCAGATTGTCCGACTGGAGGAGAAGTTGCGGGAGCTGCGCAAGATCGCGACCGCCAGGATCCAGACGCCGCCAAAGAAGGACGAGGTAAGGGTGCCTGTCACCACCCGTAGACTACCTTCTGCTGCCACCGCTCCGCCAGTGCCCCAAAGAAGACCCCCTGTTGCTGTGAATTGCTGCACAGAGCCCACCGGACCGCTTGAGGCGGCGGTAACCGCTCCAATCCATCCCACCATCATCGTGCCGGGACCGGTACGGTCCACCCAAGGGTTTACCCCTAGGCCCATGGGGCCAATACCTATTAGGGGGCCCTTTACTCTGCAGCTGCCCCCTAACACCGTTATGTGGGCCCATCCTCCTGTAGAGGACTACTACAGGCCGTACTTGCCAGCAGAGCCAAGTGGTTATGATATGCCACTGTGAATCAGCCTGCTAGGCCTTTGATTTATTTCACCTATGAAAAATGCTGTTAACCCTTTCAGGACAGGAGTCCTATGTTCCCTGGTCCTTTGTTGCGGCTGCCAGTTCATCCACGGCTCAGTGGTAGGTGTTGGCCACTGAAGTAATAAAGCCAACAAAGCCACGTTTGTTTCCAGGACCTCCTGCCTGCTTTTGCTACCCACGCCAAGTTGTGCCTGTTCCTGAGTTGCACCTTTTACCCTTAACCCCCTTTTCAGGTTGATCAGGGGTATGACAGCACTTGTCTTTGCTGTCAGTTTATTGTGCAACTTGATACTAAGGAACCGTGCCCGGAGACAGACTCAAAAGAACCTGAGCCTCTGAGATTTTTGCTCTTTTAAAAGGAAATGTGCCCAGAGATGGACTCCACCGCATGAGAGCCTCTGTGATTTATTAGGAAAATAACCTGGGTACGGACTCATGTTTGTTCTTTGAGCCTCCAAGAACTTTTATACTGTTTTATCTATTTTGCTGTTCTATTATGGACTTATTCATTGTCATGGACTATCCTGGTTATAATGTTACGCTGTGCCAGGTCAGCGCCCCAGTTCCATTCACTTTCCTGAAGAGAAGAGAACGACGCCCCTTGTCACTACCCTTCACCTTTGCCAATTGGACCTGATATGAATGTAAATGCAGATGAATTACATGTATGTATGCCTGCATGTCTCTTTTTCTGTTTCAGGTAGAGATTCCAGTTGGGCGAGCCCTGATGGAGTACGAGGTCGTACTCAGCTTAAAGCAGTGGGGTATGTAGTGTATGGGGACTGTAATGCCCGTCACTACAAAAGGGTCACTTGGTGTGCTGTCGTCCCTCCTTAATTATGGGGAAGTTGGTATATGTCATTTTTATAAATTGTCATGTAATGTAATGCTATGTATTTCCCTGTTACTGTGACACTTGCATGTACAGGCCTGCTAGGGGTGTCATTCCAGCTTCTAGTCACTAGAGGGAGCTAGAGAGCTCTAGTTTATATAAGGCCCAGGCAGGGAAGCAAAAGTCAGTCTAGTCTAAGTGTCTGTCTAAAGCTGCAGCCTGCAGTCTGAAGCTGGAGCTTAGACTATGTCAGAGACAAGTCCAGGCCTGAAGCCTGCGGACCAGGAGAGGGTATTGCAGTCCCTGTAACCGGGTTCCAGATGCAAAGAGAAGGTTCCCCTCCTGAACATATATATATGCAGAAGCAGGAAGACCACTGTTCAGAAACTTCTAGAGCCTGAGGAAGCTGAGAGGGAGACAGAGGCAAAGCGCAGAGAAGCAAGAGGTACTCAAGATAACAGAGGAGGTACTTTATAAAGCTAAAACCAAGGATATAAGCCAGAGTGAAGGTATTGGGCCTTGGAGAAGATTTGCTATGTTCCAGGATCAGTCAGAGATAGAGTGCAAGCTCCTGTACTGCAAGTCCTGTGTGTTTAACACTCTGTAGTCACCTTGCTCAATCTGTATTGCCTGCATCGACCGTATTGAAAAATCAACTGTATGCAAAGGAACTGTGCTTCCGTTAATGTCTCTATGAAAACTACTAAAGTTGGAGTTCTGTTTTAACATCACGGTGTTCCTCATTTATTCCTGCTATCAGCAAACGGCGTGCCACCGTTTAATTGGCACTGGCGTCACGAACATTTTCTACCATCACCTGCCCTTGCAGAGAGTCAGCCGTCTCAGGTTAGTGTCATTGCACTACTACACCCAGAAACTCTATTACACACAACTTGAGTACGCTGCAACTGTGTCTCCGGATCTTGGCTTGGCTATTGGACTACCCTCTGTCTCTCGATTTGGTACTATATCATCCTCCTGGTTTTGACACATTCCTGTATGACTCTACTTTTGTGTGGTTTTGTCTCTGTGTTTCGTCTCTCTTGCACCTTAGTAGGATAGGGAACGTCGACCAGTTGCGGACTTTCTGCCTAGGGTTTGCACT
The DNA here is from genome assembly GCF_905171765.1 of Bufo bufo. Taxonomy (NCBI): domain Eukaryota; kingdom Metazoa; phylum Chordata; class Amphibia; order Anura; family Bufonidae; genus Bufo; species Bufo bufo. Next base: position 352,725,685 of record NC_053394.1, read on the forward strand.
GCAAGTAGGCAGGTAAAGGAGACGGGGTTCCAGTTAGGGTTCACTGTCTGTGTCTTCCCTACCGACTGCCATAACATCTCCACTTTGCTGTATAGATTGGGACATTATGAGCATAGTAATCTCATCATTAGAGAGTAAAAATGTAAAGCGTCACTATAATTTCAGAAAACCTCTCATATGTTATAAGGACATATCAAAAGTCTTGATCTGAGTGCTGAGACCCCCACAATCTCCAGAACGAGGGGACAGAATCGCTCGCTTAGCGCCCTCTCTCTCCTCGCTACACAACATAGGCCCATAGACTTTCTTTTGAGCCTGTCTCACTTCCTATCCTGCAGGGAGAAGAGAGAACGTGTTAAGAGAGTGCTTCTCTCTCTCATTCTTGAGATCGGTGAAGGTCTCAGCACTCCGACCCCCACCGATCAAAACTTTTGATTATATGAAAAGTTTACTGAAAGCACAGTGACCCTTTAAGGGTACTTTCACACTTGCGGCAGAGTGATACGGCAAGCAGTTCCGTCCGGCAATCTGCATGCAAATGGAAAGCATTTGTAGACGGATCCTGATGCGGATCCGTCTTACAAATGAATTGCAAGAACGGATCCGTCTCTCCGTTTGTCATCTGGAGAAACGGATCAGTTATATATTTTTTTTTCCACATTTTTACCGGTCTGCGAAGGACGGATCCAGCATTGCGGTATTTTGAATGCACTAATACATTCCTATGGAAATAAATTGCATTCAGGCAAGTGTTCAGTTTTTTTGGCCGGAGATAAAACTGAAGCATGCTGCGGTATTACCTCTGTCCTGAACAGTCAAAAAGACTGAACTGAAGACATCCTGATGCATCCTGAACGGATTACTCTCCATTCAGAATGCATGGGAATAAAACTGATCAGTTCTTTTCCAGTATTGAGCCCCTAGGACGGAACTCAGCGCCGGAATAGAAAAACGCTAGTATGAAAGTACCCTAATACCAGTTATATTGTACTGCTGGAAGTCTAGGTAATGCAAAATAATATGACTTCTGTCCATTAACTCACATTCATTTAAACTGTCACACCCTGCTGTTCTGTTTAATACAGACAATACAGGAAGGATGTGTCTCCAATATGGCCGCCCTAAGGAAATAACAATTAAATAAAACATAAAGAACTAAAAAGAGAACAAACATTAAAGTAAACATACATCAGACATTCCCTCTTTCTTGAGCGAAAAAACAGAGTAAACAGAAACAGACTGGTTGCTCGGAGCTTGCTGCAATATATAAACTAACAATCTAAGCGTTCTTCTGGGAGCTGTAATTGCGCTTTGCAGACTGTAGAGAAGGGGACTAGAAGCTTGTCAGCAGTCATGCCATGCTAGTCCTGTATTATTAATCAGATTTTTCTAAAATATTAGAATAAAAATAGTGCATTGAATTGAATATGCAATAAATAGGTCGTTCTCATTGAAAACCTTGGAGGTCGACTCTTATGCATAAACATAATGTGATATATTATTGTGGCTGCGTCCACTGAAAATGTGTATAATTTATATGTTAATGAAAAAAACTTCAATAAAAAGATTTAAATTAAAAGTATTATTTCAAAATACATGCAATAAAAATATTGTTTCCCAAGAGCATCACACTGCTTTTTCCAGCTTGTTGCCATCTCTTCTCCAGGTGACTCAGCCAGTTATCCACATGCAGCACACGGGGGTTAACGTCCATGGGATCCCTTTAAGAAGGTGTAAGTGTTTGTCGTGACGCCAGTTGCATTGCAGCAACGAGGGCACAGGGCTCCCTTTTAGTGATATGGTGGTACCCAGGGTAGGAATGCCAGAGTGGCCTAATGTCCCTTAGAGGTGTTGCACTTGTCACGGTGCTCCTACCTGGATACACTGGAACCCCAGGTGTGGCCGTCCGCTGCAGCAAAAGGGGAGGTTGGTTAAGAGGATGATGAAATAAATTGAGTCCAGACGTTGTGATGAACTTGATAACAGCTATGGGCAGCACGGTGGCTCAGTGGTTAGCACTGGTGCCTAGCAGCACTGGGGTCCTAGGTTCAAATCTGACCACGGGCAACATCTGCCTGGAGTTTGTATGTTCTCCCTGTATTTGTGTGGGTTTCCTCCCACACTCCAAATACATACTGATAGAGACTGTGAGCCCAATTGGGGACAGTTGGATGCTAATGTCTGTAAAGTGCTGAAGAATATATAAGTGCATAAAATAAATAAATAAACAGCCTGTTTGAATAATTGTCAGGCAACAATCTTCCAATTTTATCTTGGTCACCAGGCTTTGGCATAAATTCTGGCAGGCAAACAATCTCGGCTCTGTTACTCTTTGGCTCTGCTGTGCTGACAGGATTAAATAGGAACTTTTCCTTTGCTGTATGCTGCAACTTAACTTTGTCATCTGGTCTGTCTCTAGCTTTCTGTATCCAGAGGAGCTTTCTCTCCCTGGCTCTTGAGGCTTGTAGCGTGGGCCTCCAGGTCCAGCAGAGCTGATGGTGCTCTAGCTGGCTTAGTCAGGGCTCGCCTAGCCGGGACGAGCTCCCTGCTGCACAACCTCTCTTGGCAGGGGGTACTCCACACTCTAACCTTCACTAACTAAACTCCTCCCTCTCTAGAGAGGGCTAGAATGGAAAGATGGGTTTCATTCTAAGTAAACTAGCTCTGCCAAGCTTGCCACCATATAGTATAGAAAAGAATACACAAATTTTTCAGGATCTGGTAATAAGTGCAAAGAATGACATTATATTAACCATATGAGATAGTGAGGAGGTGTAAAAAATGGTAATGCACCTATGGGGCGTTACACACATGATATAAAAGAAAATTTGATTCATCAACCAGGCTACCTTCCTCCATTGCTTCATGGTCCAGTTCTGTTGCTCACTTGCAATTGTAGGCACATTTGTCAATAAGCATGGTCTGAGGCCATGTAGCTGTCACGGCTGAGGATGGGGGAAATCCTCAGCCGTGCGGTGAAGGAAGATGTCCAGTCGCTACTCGCCAGGAACACAGAATCAGGGAGCAGGTCACCTCCTGTTGCGTCCCTAATGCTGACCCTGTCTCCTACCTGCATGGGCCGACCTTGATGGTAGGAGGACCCATGTGCAGGAACCTCAGATCCCTGACTTACCCTCCGACCGGTCCCTGGGCTAAGGAGCAGGGTAAGACAACCCACTCCTCCTAGGCACGGAGGAGCAGGAGTCTCACTGGCCTATCAGCATGAAGAAGGGGATACATAAACAGGACTATGGATAAGACAGATGAACACTAACAGTTCCACACAAACATGTCTCAGCCTTGCTGACTGGAACCCGTGCTTAGGAAAGGCTGTCCACACAGACAAAGGTAAACAGCACACACATGAAGACACACAGGGACCAGGACATCCATAGCTGCACAAAAACCAAAGACACAAGACATCAACAACACATCACGGTATTAGAACTTATGACCGGAAGGGTGGCCCTTACAAGAAGATGGAAATCACAGGAGGCTGCTACAGCAAAGCATGACTGAAGCAACCTACTGAGCCATTACAAAGTGAGAGGCTTTATAGGCCTAAGAGGCCATACACCCAACGGTCAGACACACCCAGTGACATCTCACACACTGGGAAGGGAGTTAACCCTTCCAGCACCACAGGAAAGGGAAAACACCAACTTAAAAGGAAAGTGTCCAACACAACAAACACACTGTGGTTGTTGCCGCAGGCAACGACATGGGTGGCAACGGTGTCCTGGGAGTCAGCCCCAAGGCCGAGACACTGCCACCACATGTACACAACGACAAACGTTGCCACGGGCAACCACAGTGCAGGAAAGGTGTCCGTGCACACCACACACAACACAGAGTGTACACAGACAAACGACAGTGCATACATACACGCACACAAACTCCAAAGGGACCGCACACATACATGTTGTCCGCGGCAACCGCACTTGAGGCAAACAACATCAAGCCTCAAGCTGCGGTTGAAACAACAACCCAAACCGCGGGCAACTGTATGCGGCTCCCAAGGAGTCACGGCCAAAACCGTGGCCGTGACAGTAGCCCTATAGGTAATGTCCTGTGTGTTCTGATACATTTCATACATCAGACATTTGCAGTGATTGTCCTACAGTAGCTCTTCTATGGATCGGACTAGCCAACCCAGCCTTCCCTCCCCATGTGCATCTATGAGCCTTGGGTGTCCAAGACCCTGTCACCAGTGGCCCTTCTTTGGACCAATTTTGGGAACACCCCACATGACTTGCTATTTTGGAGATGCTCTGATATGGTCATCTATTCATCAAAATTTGGCTTTTGCTAAAGTCACTTAGATCTTTATGCTTACCTATTTTCAGGAGTGGACCGGCCATAGACCCTACAGGGAAACTTCCTGGTGGGCTGGTGCCCAGAGGGCCGCCTATTCGCCTAAGCCCTTCTCACAACTGCTAGCCATGATAAGTAATAATCTGATCCTCCTCTCCTGACTCTTGAATTTAACTGTATTGCCATCCTAAGGCAACTGGAGCAGGAGGACAGAACGTGGCAGCTGGCGCTGGCCACCACAGAGGGGCAGCTTCTGGGGAGGTATTTTGGGGTGCTGGGGTGATATTATGTGCCACAATATGGTATTGCTGGCCCTGCCTACAGTACTTGTGTTGAGAATGCCTTCTATCAATTTGGGCCCCACTACTAAATAGGGCCACTTTTAGTTTTTTTTCCAAGGCCACTTTAAGTTCCCAGTCCAACCCTGCCTATTTTTCTTTCCAACACATTAACTTCGAGCATTGACTCTTCACTTGCTGCGTAATATGTCTCACTCCATTGGCAGGAGCCATTGTCACAAGGTAGTCAATGTTATTCACCTCATCTCATTTAAATGGGTTCTCCAGGAATGGCCATCAGCAACCTGTCCTAAAATGTGAGCAATACTGGTTGCCACCACTTGCAAAGCTGGCTAGGGGGTGAGGTGGCGGGATCTCACTACACACTACGCTCTGGCACTTCCCTACCCTAAAAATTGAGGAGATTCCTGTGAGACTGCTCAGCAATGATGGCATATCATAGGCAGGATCACATCATTAGCATCTATTTCAGAGCAATGTAGTGTGTAGTCAAGCCCTGGCCCCTTACCCTCTGGCAACCAGTCCGCATTCACACACATTCTAGGACATGTTGCTGGTGGCCATTTTAAATAATTCTCGGAGAACTCTTTTAATGTTATTTACTCTTCATATGCTGGGTCATAGGAGAAGTGTTAAAAAATGGGTGTAAATTTCTACTTTTTTATGCTCTTTCTTTGTGTTTTTATGCCCTAGAAACATGTTCAGCTTAGCCGTAACATGGAAATGGTGAATTTGTGTTTTTTACGTGCTTATAAACCATCTGCAGAAGGATTTCAAGAGACCCACTACCTCACTTTTTCCTTCTCATCTGGCAATGAAAATGTTAACCAGCGTTTGCAGCATTGGGATATGTCACTGTTAGCGATACCTGCCTCAGACAGAGCCCAGACGCCGCACGTGTCACAGGCATGAATCCATTATCTGCCTCCGGGCTCCGGCTCATTGCAATGGGTGGATAGTCATTGCGTGTTATGCACATAGTAATAGGCGCCATTAGACACATCGGTATAATTTAGCAATTATAGAAATCCACACTGGTAATTCAGGGATCTCTGCTTATCGTACGCCAGCTTGTGCTTTGCCAACTGCAAAGGGAATGTCGCTCTTTAGTCCTTTAGCTGTGTAGTCCGTGTTACTTACCTCTTAAAATGTCGCTATCTGCAGACTATACAGGGATTAGTAATGGACTATTTGGTATTTGGGAAGAGGGGAGCAAAGGTTACTACCATATGTTGATGTCTGGAATCTTTTCTGATGCCATGGTGCCGTTTTCCTAGAGCAGGATTGATACGAGAAACCCGTTTTTGCTTTGGTTGAATGGCTCAGGGTGTTAGATTCTGCAGATTGAGCTTCTTCGCCTGATGGTTTCATTTATTAATATCAGCAAAGGATTGCAAAACTGCTGTGGAGGCGAATGGTCAGAGAAGACTATCACACCACTTGCTATCATCTATCATAGTAACATAGTAAAATAGTACATAAGGCCGAAAAAAGACATTTGTCCATCCAGTTCGGCCTGTCATCCTGCATCATGGGCAACAGATTGCTTCTTCAACCATTTATCAGACTATATGGCAGCGTCAGCGTGCGGTGCCACCTGGCAATAACCTGAAAGCACATCATATCTGAACCTTGACCTACGTATAACACTTTTATATTAAAACTCCTTTGTGTGACAGGAAGAAAGTCTATTATTTTTGATGATATTTGTGTCAAAGTCAAGCTGTGTCCCATCTCCTAGTGCTGCATTATAAACTGAGACCCCATCAAAAGAGTGTCTCCACAAGGCAAGAGTCTGGCTCAGAGGCACCTGCTCCCGCCTTATGGGGTCATCTTAGCATAAGCACTAAGGAAGTCTGGCTTTGCTTGATTTTCTTCCAAGACCGCATGGACAGCCAAAAAGTTGGGCATTGCCAAAAAGAGATGAAGTGGCACAGAACTTACCTAATGCGTATGTAACCACTAAGTTCTAACTCAGTAGTGGTTACAGTATTCAGACCCCTATGGATAGGACATTGGTGGACTATCCAAACCATATGCAACCAATGTCTATTCTGAGACAGTCCATCCCCTGCCCTAGAAGTTTCATTTAGAATAGGGCTTTTGGCACAGTCCCTCTTCTCCCAATAGCAGTGGCTTAACCTGTGGCTGTGCATATGGTCAATCAATTCACTAAGCCCTAGTATCATGAATGTGTACCTCATTTCACAGTTTTATATGCAGCATGCAGTGGCAAATTACAATAGGGACGTTCGGGTCAGCAGCACCGGGGGGCCCAACGTCGACCCGAATGCCCTTATACTACGGCGGGGCACGGGAGCGTATAGTTCCCTGCCCCGCCGCCGATCACCGCCATAGGCCTGAGGCCTATGCGGTAGTGAAATCCCAGCGCAGGCGTGCTGATGACGTCATCGCGCGCCTGTGCCGGAACTCAGCACAGTGAAGTGTGCGCGCCTGCCATCGCATGCCTGGACATAGGTGAGTATATAGCTTTTATTTTTTTTATGTGCCAACTTTGGGGGACATGGGGGTGGACACACAGGAGGACATGTGAAGAGACAGTACATCGGGGGGAATTGCAGTATGGAGGAAAATTACTATGTGGGGGAAAAATATTATGGTGGGATTACTATGTGGGGGCAAATTATTTATTATGGGAGGGATTACTATGTGGGGGCAAATTACTATATGGGGCAATTTGGGGGAAACTACTGTGTGGGGGAAACTACTGTGTGGGGGCAGTGTGGGGGAAACTACTATGTGGGGGCAGTGTGGGGGAAACTACTGTGTGGGGGGAAATTACTGTGTGGGGGAAACTACTTTGTGCGGGCAATGTGGGGGAAACTACTGTGTGGGGGAAACTACTGTGTGGCGGCAGTGGAGGGGAAAATACTGTGTGGGGGCAGTGTGGGGGAAACTACTGTGTGGGGGAAACTACTGTGTTGTGGCAGTGGATGGGAAATTACTGTGTGGGGCAGTGTGGGAGAAACTACTGTGTGGGGGCAATGTGGGGGAAACTACTGTGTGGCGGCAGTGTGGGGGAAATTACTATGTGGGGGAAACTACTGTGTGGAGCAGTGTCAGGGAAACTACTGTGTGGGGCAGTGTCGGGGAAACTACTGTGTGGGGCAGTGTGGGGGAAATTACTATGTGGGGAAATTACTGTGTGGAGGGAAAATTACTTAGGGGGGATTACTATGGGGGGCAGTGTGGGGGAAATTACTATATGGGGCAGTGTGGGGGGGCTTGCTATTGGGGAGGCACTGTAGGGGCCATTCTATTATTTTTGGGTACACTATACAGGGATTATTACCTGGAGCACAATATAGGGTGTTATTACTGGGGGCACTCTAGGGGACATTATAGCTGGATACTATAGGGACATTTGGAGTAATTTATCAAACTGGTGGAAAGTAGAACTGGCTTAGTTGCCCATAGCAACCAATCAGATCTCACCTTTAGGTACACCAGTATAGTACCTGGGGCATTGGGGAACACAACGGGCACAGTATTAGGAGTTGCAGCAGGATGACACTGTGGGGACACCAGGATGGGCAGGTTGATGGAAAAATTGAGAAAACTAATGTGTCTGTGTTACAAACTCTGTAGAGACGAGATGCGGCTGAAAGAATTTGTCATGGAGGTCTGGGTCAAACGGAGGAGAAAAGGAAAGAGAAGGTCTACATGACAGGAGATGTCCCTGGATGTAAGAGTTATGTGGTGCTGTATTCTCCTCCAAGTCTTTTGTATTATAATTATATGTATTTTAAATTTTGCGACCAAATTTTTCAGTTTAGGAGCCAATTTGGGGTATTTTTTTTTAGTCTGGAGATGTCATGTGACCTAGGAAGAGACTGTGGTGCTCACGAAGCACCGCAGCCTCTTCCATACAAAAAAAAAAAATCTAAACTAAAATGGAGGGAGGGATCCAAGTTGGGTAGACAGCCCCGGGCCTATGATGCAGTTAATCCGCCCCTGCGTATGTCTCAGTAGTGTGGCGGGCGCCAGAGGCAATATAACCCAAACAGCGTGCAGTAAAGTCTACGGCGATATGCGTGTGTTACATTTATTGTCTCCATCCAAACACTGTCCCCTGAAGGTCCTCAACCTTCTGCAATACTGTAATTCAATGCTTCTTTCCCTCAGAGCTTGGTTCTTAACAAAGTTGCTTTTCTGGCAGCTTTTATTCCCAGGGATGGTGTCTGCCTGGACAAGGCCTCTGTCTTGGTCTATTTGGCAGAAGCATATGCAAAACAGTTCTATCTGGCTTGCTTACCAGAAGGCTCCCTAAGCACAAGGTAGGAGGGGGGATCTGTCCACTACTCACAAACTAACAATAAGAACTGACCATTTTCATGACAGTTTTCTTACCCATATACATAGCCTTTTGGAATACAAAATAGTTAGCATCACAGTAAACATTTTAACAGCTTTAACAGTAATCCATAGCATTAACCCTTTAACTGTGGAACAGTGGGTCACTGCACATAGAGGTACAGTTTCCTGTCTGCTATAATCTTTCTCTAAGTCTTGATTTCAAGGACTATTACTTTGGGGTTCCAGGGCTTTGGGAGAAGATGGGTGAATCTTTGGTTCATGGATCAGGTTTATGGATAAGGAATATGACCATAAGGCTTCGTGCACGCGACTGCATCTATATTTTGGTCTGTAAACAATGGATCTGCAAAATACTGCATCAGCATTCTACATTTTTCTCTCTCCCATCAATAGAAATGGCTATTTGTTCTGCAATGTGGACATGAATAGGACATGTTATATAATTTGTGGATATGTGCATGGGCCCATAGAAATTAATGGGTATGTGTGCTATCTGTGAAAATTGTGAATAGCGCATGGATGAAAAATATGGTGGGGGGCATGAGGCCTAAAGCTGAGGGTGGTTTCTACGTGAGTATTACTATAGCCACCACTCCCATCCTCTCCGCCCACCACTTCCACCTGTATACCTCTGTGGAGTCATAGCAAGGCTTTCATTTGCCTAGAGCAAAGATTCAGATTGCTACCTTAGCCTTGTGGCAGAATGGCTTATCACTGCCCTTCTGGTACCTAGCACATGGGTCTCATGCACCACAAGTCACCCCTAGCTATGCTCCTGAACTCTTTCAACTATGACCTTAAAATGGACTTGTAACTTCTCCTTACATGTGTGTGTGTTAATACCTACTTGCATCCCCCGTGTAATAACAATTCTGGAGTATCTAATCTTATGACTGTATGTTGTGGCATTCATTTAATATTCCTTGTAGAAGTTATGAATGAATAAGGCTACTTTCACACCTGCGTTCGGTGCGGATCCGTCTGGTATCTGCACAGACGGATCCGCACCTATAATGCAAACGCTTGTATCCATTCAGAACGGATCCGTTTGCATTATTCTGTAAAATAAAAGTCTAAGTCAAAACGGATCCGTCCTGACTTACATTGAAAGTCAATGGGGGACGGATCCGTTTTCAATTGCACCATATTGTGTCAGTGAAAACGGATTCGTCCCCATTGACTTACATTGTAAGTCAGGACGGATCCGTTTGGCTCTGCATCGCCAAGCAGCGTTTTGGTGTCCGCATCCAGAGCGGAATGGAAGCGGAACGGAACCAAACTGATGCATTCTGAACGGATCCTTATCCATTCAGAATGCATTGGGGCTGAACTGATCTGTTTTGAACCGTTTGTGAGATCCCTGAAACGGATCTCACAAACAGAATTCAAAACGCCAGTGTGAAAGTAGCCTTACTAGCAGTTTGCAATGAACATCCTGCTGAATGTTACCAGTTGGGGGGGGGTTCCCTACACAGTCTGACATTATCCAATCAGTGCTGCCAGTGTTAGACAATGCAGGGAAACACCCCAAACTGGTAACACCCATCTGGACCTTCATGCCAATCTGCTAGTAATTAATTCATAACTTCTAACAGAAATAATAAAGGGATGGCACAACATAGAGAATTCTGCTCCAGAATTGTTATTCCAAGGGGGGTGCAAGTAGTTACTAAAACAGATATGTCAGGAGTGGTGACAGGTCCCATTTGAACATTTATGACATATGAAATAGATGTCTGAAAAGTCTGGGGGCCACCTCTGGGACATGCGTCTATCTCAAGAACAAAGCCCCGCCATGAATGGAGAGCATGCTGTGAGTGTTTCCCAAACTTCTTAAACTTTTTACAAAATTTTTAGGAAAACCTATAGCAGTGAATGGAGAAAGCCACACGTGCTCTCCGTTCACAATGAGGCCCCGTTCTTGACATAGTAGCTGGTCCCGGAGGTGGGACCCACACATTAATCATTTATGGCATGTCCTCTCGATATGCGATAACTGTTCACATGGGACAACCCCTTTTTGAACTAGAGCGTCTTCATTTCAGTAGACGGTATTTTGTGTCATGTGTTCTACTATTACATATTATATGATTGCACATTATACCATCTGATCTAGCTCCTCACATCTTATCTCTATTTTATAAATGTTTTCCTAACTGCACATCCAATTCCCAGACCCAGGAGCCAGATGGCAGGATGCCCTCAGGGCACCATTCATAGCTTGACGAGGACAAAGGCATAGTATGATGCACATTTTGCCAGATGACACGTTTTACAGATTCTGTATAGGTTTACAGTGTTCATATGCCAATATTATTAGGTAGAGCAATCATATTTTGGGATTGTTGTGCCTCATAATCTGGCTGCCTTCCCAAACCTGGACAGACATATTATGACAGGTAATTTTCTCGCTCATTCACAGCTCTACATTATATTGCCTTCAAATTCTCTAAAAGGTTTTCTACATTTATCTCACACGTTATAGACAGTATTACTGGAGGGCTCTCAAAATTGGATTATCACATTTAATTTTTATAAAACTTCTTTCCAAAGGTGTCCATATGTTTCAGCTTACATTACACACTCCTCAACATTGAAATTGCAACACCAAGAAAGAGGTGTCACTAAGATCTATAGATTAACAAATTTCCACGCACCTAGCTTCAATCTGTGGCATGTAGGAGGGGCACAAAAAACAGAAAAGCTAAAATTTTTAGCCATATGAAACTTCAAAAATTAGATAAAGTTGTGTGGGATGATTGTGCTATGCATCCTGTCGCAAACTGAGAAGGACAGAATCCTTGAACTGAGAGACCTTGTTTTGTCACTCCGGCAGAATGCTATGTGCCTAGGCCAAGATGTCAGCACTGTTTAGTGTTGCATGTTTCGGTGGTTGGGAGAATAAAAATTAACTAGAGTGATAGCAAGAGGTGCACAGAGGCGAACCTCTGCATGAACGGATTGTCTGGTTAGAAGAATGGGGTGTAGTGGTCCATTCTGATTTGCATGTGAAAATGGACATCACATCCCAAGCCTAGGGCACAAACAGTGTCTACACAAATCATCAGAAGGCATTTGTACAACATTGGGCCAAGAGCCAGACTTCCATCTAAGATGTTCCATTGACCCCACGCCATAGCTCTCTAAGGTGCACAGCAAAATGGTAGTGGAAGCCTTTCCTGTTCAGTGATGAGTACTGATTTTGGCTCAGGTGCAATGATAGCTAGAGATTGGTCTGGAGACCACGTAGGCAAAGCCATGAAGAGGCCTTCACAAGGGAATGTCACTCTTGTCCTACTCCAAGATATATAGTGTGGGCTGGCATAATGTACGGTAGTCTTCATTTCAGGAAAACTAGCAACACAGCATTACATTGATTTGGTCATGGAACCAGTGGTAAGGCCATTTCTCCAAACTGTCCCAGGAGCTGTTTTTCAACAGGACAATGCCACGCAGCATGTTGCTTATGCTACAGTGAACAGCCTGTGTGGCCTAAATTTGCTAACATGGCCTGCAACATCTTCGGACTTGTCTGCCATCGAGCATGTCATTGGTCGGCAATTGCAAAGGGAGCTTCCAGCACCAGATCTTGATGGTTTGTGTGCCCAAGTGCATTCAATGTGGTAGCACATTCTTCAGACAACCATTAATAACCTCACAGATAGCATGCCGAGGAATGTAAGTGGACGCTCATACTCGAAACTGAATACATTTTGTTTCCATTTATTTATTTATTTATTTTACTATTTCCATATCATTAACATGTCTATTGATCCTGTGATTTCCATAATTCCACGACTTTTCCTTCTTGGTGTTGTAATTTTAATGTTGAGGTCAGTGTATGTATTGAAGAAAAAACTATTGTAAATTGGAGGGGGCAGCCCGTTTGTTCCCTGACTTCTGACATCAGGGGTAAAAGATTGGATATTAATGATGTCAACCTGCCTGATCTTCTTTTCCCTTAGGGACACTGTAAGCTCTGTGGGGTAGATGGGTTGTCAGGAAGAATGGCAGCTTTTTTGTCCAGAATTAGTCAGCTCTGTATATGCTTAAAGGGGTATTCCAATCAAAGACAATAGGGACATATCGCTAAGATATGCCCCCATTGTCTGATAGGTGCGGGTCCCACCTCTGGGACCCGCACCTACACCGAGAACAGAGCGATGCCGCCCTCCATTCGTTTCTATGGGACCGCCGAAAATAGAAGAGCGCTGACTCAGCTATTTCCGTCGGCCCCATAGAAATGAATGGGAGCGGTGGCCACGCAAGAGCGGTGTGCTCCCATTTACTTGAATGGGGAGAGTGCTTGGCGGTGGCCAGACCCCGGGGTCCTCCAGCCACCACTCTTACCGCTCCATTCTCGGCGTACCCGCACCTATAAGAAAATGGGGCATATCCTAGCGATATTCCCCCATTATCTATGGTGGGAATACCCCTTTAAATATGAATGTCAAGCTTTTAAGACTGTGGGAAGAATTGATTATAAGGTTTTGCTTAAAGTCATAACACTTTTGTCTAGAGATGTTACTCCAGTATTCGTGTGATACTCTACTACTGAAGTTATATTGTGACTTTCTAAAAAGTTGCAGTGAAAATTCACAAATATGGCATTTACCAAAGTTTGCTATTTTTTCCTCACAGAATTCTGACACAAATGGAATCATAAATTCCTACTCATGTTATCTAACATTGTGTGCTTATTAACTTCATTATATATCTTCATACCATCGTCTTTTTTTTTTTTTAGAAACACTGAATCCTTTGCGTAGCCAGAAATAAAGTGGTTTCCTGTGATCACCACTAGAGGGAGCTTGGTGCATACTGCTTTATCATTGAGTTCAAAGTATAAACAGTATGCACTAAGCTCTTAAGCTCCCTCTAGTGGTCTCTGATGGCAGCCAGAGTTGTATCATTTACCTCTAAAGAAAAACAGGACATTTACAATGTTGTATCAGTACTGAACCAATTTCGATGTAATGAAACTGTGTTCAATGGTCTTTTTGGTATCTTTAAAAAATAAGCACATGGACTATTTAACCAAATATCACATGCCCATAAGCAGATATTTCTGATTTTTTAAACAGTTGATACAATTCTCAGCTGACCCTAGCGTGCTTGTGTGACCATGGCCAAAAACATTCCCCAGTGTATTTCGAAATGCTCATTAAATGAACAGGATGAAACAATATTTATAGCTATTACTGCCTTGGCTGATTGGTAAAGTAACCTATAAGACGCAACTCCTGTTAAATGGAATCTGTCATCAAGCAAGAAAAGTTTTAACACTTTAATATTCATGTCATTATCTATATTTAAATCATATTATGCTTCATATTATGCCAACACTTCCTGTTCTATAGAGATCACTTCTTATCAGTCATCTCATGATCATCTCAGGCAGGATTACCATGATAGAGAATGATATAGTAGGATTAATTAAACACAATTAAATCTTCGATATACATAAGTTTCAATATCTGGTATAAACTGGATGTACACTCCTCATGTATCTAGACAAAGATTTCTTTGCTTTGGGTTTCCCGCTCTAGAGTATCCAGATGGTATGTTGTGAAGACATATAGATCTGTGTGGCAGAATCCTATTGGCTCAGACTTCGCAAAGCAATAACTTTGGCTCATCGGAGCCAATACATTCTAATACTGTACAGAGCTCCTTTTACTCCAGTATTGGAATAAAGTTTTATGCGAATCGACTTCGAATGTTTCATCCGAAGTCGATTCGCTCATCCCTAATGACCACCATGAGTCATGTTTTCTAATTCTTTTGCCCCCCGGACTAAATTTTAAGATTTAGATCTTTGCAGACAACATGGTTAGATCCCTTGTTTAGGGATCATACAAAATTTTCTACCATGACAAGAAAACCTTTATATAAATAACACAAGGTCCATCATTCACAATAGTTAATGTCACAGCTTATCTACTCCCCCTCACTGCAAAAACATCTCTGTACAGGTCACAGAACATGAGTCAACTCCAGTCTACAGGTTTTTTTTTGTTCCATGTGGCTGCTGTAAAGCATATCTCTAAATGCTGTTAAAGGGGTTGTCCAGGTTCAGAGCTGAACCCTGACATATCCCCATTTCCACCCAGGCAGGCCCCCTGATATTAGCATCGGAGCATTTCATGCTCCAATGCTCTCTCTTGCCTCCCCTGGATCGTGCAGGGCTTTTTTGTTTATGTTTTTTCACTACTATGCAGAGGCTTCCGCCCAGCAGTGTATTTGTGACGTCACCGGCTCTGATGGGCGGGCTTTAGCGCTGCCCTAGCCGTTTTACAGGCTAGGGCAGCATTAAAGCCTGCCCATTAGTGCTGGTGACATCACCGGGCTCACTGGTAGGCGGAAGCCTCCTCCTAGCAGTACCTAAGGAGAGCCCGGTACGTCACTGTATCTCCATAAAATGCCTTTGCCCTGCGCGATCTAGGCAAAGGAGAGAATTGGAGCAGAGTCAGCTCTGAATCCGAACAACCCCTTTAACGACAGCTCAGGCAAGATGATGTACAGAATATAGATTTCCAAAAATCTACAATCAGAAAATAAAAACATATGTACCACTGTCTGGTTTTAATTGTGATAAAACCAGACAGTGGTAAAACGATTGAAAGGAACCTGAAATAATCACAAATCTCGGAGCATATGAAGTTCCTCTTAAACCAGGGTGGGCTTCCTGGTTTCCCTCTTAATATTCCGTCTCCCTCCTCCCTTTCCTAACATGACCCGATTTCCCACGCAACCACATCACTCTTCCAACTCCTGATGCTCTTACCATTTCTCTTCGCACCGGAAGCACAACGCCGCAGCTGCCAATCCTCCCCATCTGTGTCGGGACCCCGGAATTTTTTCCCGGCGATTAAAGGAGGGAAGAAAATCCCCCCCCAATTTTAAAAATCCAAAATGATAATAAAGCTTACGGAACATGGAATAGACGGACACGAATATGAGACGAGACACTTTTAATAACAGACCGATGAAACGGCGAGATTTCCTTCAGCTGCTGACATATCGGAGGGAGGCAATTTCATGCTAATTAATTAGCACTGGTAAGAAGGGATTTATTTTTTTAATTAAGCATGTGGTCTTTTTGTTTCGTCTCTCTGTCTCGTGCAGCTTTAATTTATTCTGACAACTAAAAGCATTTTTGCAGGGGTGGTGGCGGTGAGGGGGAGACTCTCCTGATTAGTCTACAGCCGTGGAGAAACATAGCATGTGACAGAAGATAAGAATAGTTCAGCCCACCCAGTCTGCATATTCCTACGTTACCCGCTATGTTACCTGAGATCTTATCATAGTCATGTATTTCCCTGCCCATACAGAAAAACGTATACAGATATAGCAGAGCTGAACCTGTCATTTCATATATTGGAGTTGCATCGTTTGTACATTGTCCATATAGTAAGTTCTGCTGCCGGAATACATTGTAAAAACCACCTTCTGATATCACCATGAATTGGACCAAGCGAGAAATGAGCTCTGCTGCATCCATTTCTAAGGCTTGGCAACCATTAACTATTTCCAGATATGATTTCTCGAGCCTAGGTCCGTTTTCGCCTCCCTCACCTTCACCCTAGGGCCGTAGAAGTTGGGGGTGTCTTGTAAGAACTCTGGCTGAAGAGTGCCATGTCAAATACTAGAATCTGGTTTTCTCTCTTTAGCGCCCCCAGTTGTGACTCTTGAGTATTGCACAATTCTATTTGGAAAATGTGCATGCGGTCATGACTGTAACACACGGTGGGATGTGTGTTTTGGGGATTTTTTCTGTTATAACCTTGTCTTTCTTGGATATAATGGCCATTAGCCGGTGTGTTGCCCATTGTACCTGCTCCAGCTGTAATTCTGATGGAGTAGCTTCCTGATGACATACACTGTGTTACCGAGCACTGTCTATGGGCAGGCAGACCCCAATGAGCTCTTTGTTTTGTGAGGAGGCTCTCTGCATTTTATCCCTGGCGTCTGTGCTCTGGGCTTGAGAACAATAGTAGAATATCAAGAAATGTCAGTGTGCAGCATGCCAGGGGATCTATGATGTGTGGACTGGGCACCATGCCAGGCTTAGCAGACAATAGGGCAGCCGTCTCATGCGGACCCCGTCGGTTTTATAGGCAGCTGCAGAACAGAAGGTTATAGCTAGGAAAGGATGGGGAAAGAAGAAATATATAGCATCAGGCTATCTATCTATTATCTATCTATCTCTATCTTGCAAGCTATCTATATCTATCTGTCATCTATCTTCTGTTATATGTATCTAAATTGTATCTAAAATATATCTGTCTATCTATCATCTATCTATGAATCTAAATAACTGCAAAAAACTATCTAACAAATCTATGTTGATCATCCATCTAATGTCTATCATCTATTAGCTATATACTATCTCTATCTTAAAAATCTATCTATCGCTGTTATATATCATCTCTCTATTATCTATCATCTATCTATCTATCTATCTATCTATCTATCTATCTATCTATCTATCTATCTATCTATCATCTATCTACCTATCTGTTATCATGTAAAAGACATCAGGGAGAAGATGTGGGGGCTGGTACAATGTGCCAACTTGATCTGTGAGTTAGGTGTAATTGTTACAATGTGTTACCCCAATATTGTGCTATGTAAGGAACTATAAGTTGATGGCACTGTATAAATAAATGCTGGTATTGGTTCTGATTATGTGGTGCAGAAATGGAGCGTGTATGTTTATGTTGGTGACCAAGATAGGCCCAGATGTGCACATGTGACATTTACTACTTCAAATATGGTGTCCATTGTTCAACTGTTTATGTGTCCTAATCAGTGATGGTCAGTTCGCAGTGTTCGCCAGCGAACACATGCGGGCTGCCATCTTTAGTAAGGTAGACTCACCCGTCCGGCGATGCACAGGTAAGCCCTTACCTGTGCCTGTGCCGGGAGCCGGTCTAAAATCAAATGCGGTCACCGGGAGCAGGCAGTTCAGATAACAGCCCGATAAAGGCCCCCGGCGGCTGTTCTTGGCACTGCCTGCTCCCTGTGACTGCATTTGATTTCAGACCGGCTCCCGGCACAGGCACAGGTAAGGGCTTACCTGTGCATTGCCGGACGGGTGAGTCTACCTTACTAAAGATGGCAGCCCGCATGTGTTCGCTGGCCAACACTGCGAACTGGCCATCACTGGTCCTAAGCACTATATAAGATGGCAACCAGGGAAGCTTGTCTAAGTTTGTACATTGATGTGACAGGACATCTGTCAGAGAAAGACAGCTTATCTTTAGACACATATTACAGCTATTTAATGGACAGGACAGGGGTAATTTTAGGCAAGACAACATTTAGATTTAATTAATTGATAGAGAGAGAGGTTTTAACTAGGGACAGGACAGGCTTAGTGTCATGTAATGGGTGTCATTGGGCTGCAGCCATTCAGTAAGTAAGGCTCTGCTTGTACTGCACATCAAAATCTAAAGCTACAGTACTCCATTTATTTTATGTGTATGAGCCAAGCTAATTAGTCCGATTTATATTCAGCTCTGTCTAATTGATGTTTTTTTTTTATATTGCAAAGTTTCTTTAACCCCTTAAGGACCCAGCAATTTTCAGTTTTCATTTTTTACTTCCTGCCGTCCCAGAGCCATAACCTTTTTATTTTTCCATTCGCATAGCCATATGAGGGCTTGTTTTTTGCAGGACAAGTTGTACTTTGTAATGGCGGGAGGTTAATGTCCGTGATAAGCATTATCAATTATTATGGACATTTCTTCCAGGGATCTGCTGTGTAAAACAGCAGGCACCCAGCGGCTATGGCACCCGCTCAGCTTCTGAGGGGGCGCCATTCTTAATGACTTCCATTGTACATGTGTGGCGGAGGACCTTAAGGGGTTAAAAAATTCTATTCATCACAGACTTGACCAGACATATTTGATGTACCTGACAAAATTGTCCTTCACAAGTAAAGAAAACATTACATTTGTGAAAATGAGTCAGGCATTTATCACCTCCCCAATGATGCCACTGATGCTTTTTGCCTGTCCATCATGTTCCATACTATACTACTGCCACTGCGGTTGCCCCTGATACCAGTACTACTACCCCCATGCAGCCACATCTCCTGTCTTGTTCATCAGTTTCCCTACTGCTCTGCTGCAGCTGTAAGTCAAATATCGGGGTGGGCTCCCCATGATACATCGAAGTCACGAACGAGGAAAGCAACTCCAACACCAGCTTTCGACAAAACAGAATTTTACTAAAACGTGGTAATGAACTCAACCAGGAACATAGGATAAATTTACATACACCCAGCCCAAAGACTGAGACCCTTGTGCTGCACAACACGGCGCCCTCCGATGGATGCAGGAGGAAAATGCTGGGTTTACCTTCTGGAGGGCACAACTAATCTGCCAGACCTTACCTGTTATTACCCTAAAAAAACAAGAATCACGGTATGGGTGTGCGGTACGGGCTAGCCTGTGGTGCAGCACAATAACTCACAATCTTACACAGATCTATAGTATTCCCCCTCCCATAACTGGTCCTGTAGCACGTGCCTAAATATTCCTTCTGAGCAAAATGCCAGCCTGGCTTGAGTTTGTGGGGATTTATCAGCTCTCCAAGGTGAAATGTCCCTTTAAGTTATGGAGTCCTTGCAATGAACAGTATAGCACTTGTGGCCTGACACAAACAGAAACCCCAACTAACTAACTACAGGCCAGGTCTCAGTCTCTAGGCGCCAAACTGTAATGAGGTGTGTCACGTACGGGAACCGCCCTGTCACGTGACCCGGGTGCGACTGCCAAGGGTCGATCTATTTCACGCACTTAATCTCTCGCGCCCCTACACACAGGCCTCAGATTGAGCCTCAATTACACCCAGCCACAGCCTCTCATGCACCCAAACACTCTGCCACCATCTATGACATTTAAATCAATACACCGATTATTAAGGGCTCAAAGAAAATCCCACAGCGCCCCCACTCGCAAGCAGGCTCACAGTAGCACAGGCCGCACTCATACACTTAAAAAAATGGAGGTCACTGGGCTCGTTCAGGGCACAAGGCAAAACCATTAAAGATGTGCTTTAATGTACTAAAAAGGTACAGTACTGAGTTACAAGAAATAAGACATACATAAATGTGCACAAAACAGTATAAAAAAAAAAGGATAAAAAGCAGAAAGGTTCTTACTCAACGATATGTGTGATCAGAGTTCCTCCTGGTTTCTGGGGACAGGAGGAAAGTGGAGCACAACCCAATGCTGATCGGATCCCCAAATTGTGTCAAAGATTCCTTTTTATACCCATTCAGCAGAGGGTGGAGCTGAGAAGAGTCTCCCTCCTATTTTGTCCCAGCCTTCTGGGATGACCCTCATTACCTGTGCATTCTCCACCTCTCTTACTCCACTGGCAGATATGAAATATTATTAAAACATGGCTTCCCATTCACACTAATAGATATTCTGGACCCAACATGGTCATTTTGATACCACACATGACCAGTGTAGTTGTCCCAGATGTAGTTGTCCCAGATGATACTGGTTATGTGGGAATGCTGGCTATCAGGGATGGGGTGGCTACGATGCCCACATCACGCGGAATACAATGATCACAATTATTAATACGTGAGTTGTATCAGAGATGAGTTATTGCTTATGAGATATTTTCTTCATCCCCTGGCACTGTATTTGAAGAGCTTCTGGACCCCTGCGGGGTGAGGGTCCAGGCTGTCTGAGTTTCTGCATTTCCAGGAACCACCTTCATTACCACTTGCAAAAGGGCTAGTTTTTTAACATTCAGGTGATAAACTGATTTCCTCAAAGGGCAATGCGTATTGCACCTGCAGACCCAGACAATACGGCACGAACAATCACAGAATGGAAAATATATAGGATTACAAGACAGTTATAAAAACATAGACAGATAATAAAAGTTATGAGAATTGTTCTCGCAAGGTGCGTGCACGATCTTACCGACCCGGGTCTGCTTTGCATCCGCTGGTAACTCTGAACAGAACAAATGTCTGTCCAACAAGCATGCGGTACCGCAGTGTATGTAGCTTTGTTCCTCTGCTCTCATCAGCGTTCCTAGCAGCAATCTTCCGTCCTCTGGACAGGATCAGGGTCTTGGGCACGATCAGCTTCACTTAGCTGCAGCTCTGGTCACTCTCACACATGGATGCCGTCAGATTCACTGCTCACACAGTCTCTCAGTGTCTCTGACAGCCTCCTTCTAAGATCGCTGCTGGCTTTCTCTCCAGACTCATAACTCCACCCCTCTCATGAATATGGAGATATATGTAGCTGTGTTAGGAAACAGCGGCATCTTGTGGCCAAACAGCAGAATGTCAGTCAAAAATATTTAATATAATCACACAGTGTTCAGACAAGGAGAGCTGTTTCCCCATCTCACACCGCTACTAATGCTCCTACTGCCACTACACAACTGCACATCTGCATTGTCCGTCAGGTTCCATAATGTACTGAATGCAGGACTTTTGTCTCCACTTTAAAAATCTTCCTCTGAGCAGAAACCTAACAGACCCCATTATATGTGCCAAATTCATCCTTTCCGTTCCTCTGCTCCTATAACTGATCAGGAGAACGGAATGGCTGAACACTGATGTCAACTCAGCATTAGTGTTAAAGTGCTTAAAAGAGGTTGGATATAGTCCTAGGAGACCTCCAGAGTGTTATGCACAACCCTTTAGGGCAATCTGAGCACTTTCAATTCGGGTTGAATTTATTTGTACCCAAATCGAATCTACTAACTAACTTTAATCAGACCCAAAATGAATTAGTTGATATTTTGATAGGTTTTATTATCAGGAGTAGTGTGATTATGAACCTTTATTCTGCCAGAATCTGATCTTGCAAGTAAAGTGTTCTCTGCTCTCAGCACTGAGCTGCTTCTCAGCCCCTCCAGTCTGCTCTGAGTGATAGCTGTAGCATCCAACCAGAAGACCAATATGCTGTCATTCTGAGCAGATGGGAGGGACTGTAAAGCAGCTTGATGCAGAGAGGGCACTTCACGGTGAAGCTCTACCTCCTGGTCTCTTAAGAAGTAGAATTTGTCAGAATCAAAGTTCATATTCACACTACTCCTTATATTAAAACCTACACAAAAGGTATGTCCTGCTCTCCCCAGCTATTACATAGTGCTATCAGCAGTTTAGCAAAATCAAAACTGCTGACAGAATACAGAAAACAGACAAATAATATAGCATTTCTTGCACTTTTTTGACAGTATATTGGTATACATTTTAAGGGTGTGATTGGGTTTTGTCCTGATCTTTTGTCCTGAAGATGGTATTCAATTTAATGTAGATTGCTTTGAGCACTCAGAGCTGCCCCCTAATGCTGTATTCTGCTTTGCATCTCCCTTACTTCCTGCCTAGGCCACATCCCAGTAGGTTGGCAACCGAAATCTCCCAGCTATTGTCAGCTCTTCATGCAAGATGCCATGTCCTCTCTGCACAGCAACGCTGCCACTGATCATATGAGAGACTGATGCTCCTGGACACGTCCCTTGTTCCTGATTTGCATATGTAATGCAGCCATACTTAATGACAGTGAGTAATTATGCTAATCTCTTCTTGCTGCAGGGTTCCACAAGGGGATAATACAAGGGAATGGGAGGTGAAGGTAGTTAGGGCACACATGTTATTCAGACGTGTCAGAAGCTATATTTCTTCTGACTTCAACCAAATTGTATCCAGAAGTTAATATGTCCAGCCTACCAGATAAAAGGTGTTCTGTGCCCCGTGGGAGTCTGGCTAGTAGTATATAAACTATTAAAATTGTTACATACCATGTATTTTAAAAATTTCTGTTACTTGTACACCATAATTGGCAAATCTTTAGGAACATCCAGGAGGCTCCTGGAAAAAGGGAAGGCCTCCTAGACTCCCAAAAAAGTTGGCAAATTTCCCAGTTGCCTCAGAAGTTGGCTGGTACTTTCTGAAAAGTTGCCCTGCCATGGTGCTGCAGAATCAGATTTAGCCTTGATGTCCAAATGCACATTTAGGGAGTGGCATTGCATCACAAAAAGGGGAATCACCCATAGAAATGGTAGTGGTATGCAAAATAGGTGTTGTCCATGCTCAGGAAAAAAATAAGCTTAAACCATCTGGAAGGCAGTTTTCTAAAGTTGGCAAGTATGTTTTAGACTGATTGTAGAAACTAAAATTGCATTCTGCATTTGCTCCCACAATACTTCAGTTCTGGAATGACAAGTAGCAGGGCTGGTGAAGAGCAGTGGCACAATATGGGCAGTTGCTCCATCTAAAGAGGACAGTATATTAATAAATATCAGAATTAAAGGGGTTATCTATCTTTCGAACCGTAAAGACTATGTACACCTTTAGGGGCAATTTTTTTAATTATTGCACTAGCAGAAGGACCGTGTGGCAGGCGCAGCACTATGAAGTGCCTTTTGCGCTGTGGCATTAGAAGAATTTTGATATCTCTGACTTTTAGTCTAACTAGACTGTCTATTACTCTGTAATTCCTCTAGCGCTGTTCTATGGAAACAGTAGGTTTAAAGAGCACACCAAATGCTTCAAATAACTTCTTTATTAACTTCAACTTTTCTTCATATATAACACTGCCGCCTCCGCAGCAGATAGTCCATGTACAAAACACGTGTTGAAAAGATATCACAAAATGGCGGTATGCATAAGATGGTGGTTCAATTGTTCAATCTTGTCATTCAACATGAAATGGTGGATATATTTCTCTCTTCAGTATCTGTACTCTCACTTTAAATTATTTAAGCACTTTATAATCTCTGAGTGGTATATCTGAGATTTAACAGTTCTACTGGCTAAACTGGGTTTGCAGTTTGCAGTAACTATTTGCAGATTGGTTGAGTATGATCTGGTATGGTTGTATGCAATTTGTATGGAATCTGGTTTGTATGCTTGCAATTTGTAGCTTGCAATTTGTATGGAATCTGATTTGTATGCTTGCAATTTTTAGCTTGCAATCTGGTGTAAGTAAACACATATATAACTGGTTCAGTATACAGTTCTAATCACAATACTAAAAATATGAACATTATATAACTGTTCTAAATACCTATTTTGGCCTCTTGTTCCCATAAATCTGGACTCTGACTGGAACTGTGTGTCTGTTCAGCTCCTCTCTCTGGTGAGTAATGATTCCAGCTAAGGGACTTCCCAGACAGGCTGTGTGTGAGGCTGGCTGTGATTGGTGAAAACTCTTGCTGTGTGAGAAGCTGGCTGTGATTGGTCTAGACTTTTGCCCAGCAACAACAGATTAACACTATGCTTTCTGTTGTTTCTGCTGTGTCACTGAGCTTACCTTACATTACAAAATGAATCTTAAAGGCATATTATCTTTTTCTGCTACAGTTAAATGACATCCAAAACATGATGTCACAGTAAATAACTCTGCTTCACACGGGTATATTTCATCTATTTCATCTACTGTTTGTGTGTGTCGTTAAAAGATATAGACATATCCCCCATAACAGTGACCTCTACAGTACCCCGCCCCTTTTAACAGTGAACTCCACAGTCCCCCACCCCTTAGCACTGACCCCCCACAGTGCCCCGCCACTTTAAAATGGGACCTCCACAGCAGCCCATTCCCTTAACTTTGACCTTCACAGCAGCCCCCCCCCCCTTTAACAGTAAGTTTCACAGCAAACCACTCCCTTGACAGTGACCTCCTCAGGTGCCCTCCCCTTCACAGTGACCTCCACAGTACCCCGCTGCCTTAACAGTTACCTCACAGTACCCTGCTGCCTTAACAGTGACCTCCACAGCAGTTGCCCCTTTAATAGTGACCCCTGCCCCCTTAACAGTAACATCCACAGCAAACACTCTTTAACAGTGACCTCCACATTGCCCGCCTCTTTAACAGTTACCTGCACAGCGCCCTGCCCCTTTAATGCTAGGGCTACACGACGACATGTGACGAAATGTGTCGCGTGACATTTTTTCTCAACAATTTTTATAATGATAGACTATGGTGTCGCACTGCGACATGTGACATGCTGCGACTGCAACACGACAGTTGCAAAAAATTCATCCAAGATGGATTTTTCCTGCAACTGTTGCGTCGCAGTCACAGCATGTCATATGTCGCAGTGCAACACCATAGACTATAATTATAGAAATTGTTGCGCGACACATGTAGCAGTTTAGTTGTGCCCTATGTGTCGTGCGACTTATTGACGCGCAACACATGTCGTCGTGTAGCCCTAGCCTAAAGCTGACTTACAGCAGTGAAGAAAAATGGCTGGGTTGTTATGGAAACTGGAGTAAAACTGTGTGTATGTAGAGACTAAGGGCCTGCGAGCTTCTATTGTCTGATAAGGGACATGTGACCGTGTGTATGGCAGTTGGGATATGAAGAGAAAGACTTGCAGGCTTGTATTGGCTAAGGCAGGTAATTTTTTGGCAATATCTCAGGAACGATACGTCCTAGAGAGCCGGTCTAAACCCTTACCTGTGTGCCAAATTTGGTGAAGATTGGTCCAGTCGTTGGTCGCGCATAAGGAACAGACAGACAGACGTCGGGACAGACAGAAACTCATTGTGTACCGGCATGTTACCTCCACAGTATTCTTTCTCAGATAGTAAGTGATATGTGTACCAAGTTTAGTAGAAATTGATTGATGAGTTTTCGAGTTACAGAGCAATATGTGTGTAGCAAAATCAGTTGGAGCATACAAACTCCATGCAGCTGCTGTGTAGGGGCGTATGACCACCACAAGATTTCTTTCCAGGTAGCAAGGGATGTGTATACCAAGTTTCGTTGAAATCGATGGTTGCGTTGTAGAGTGATCGCAGAACATACATACATACATACATACACACATAGATATGTCCTTCTTTATATATACACTCACCTAAAGAATTATTAGGAGCACCATACTAATACGGTGTTGGACCCACTTTTGCCTTCAAAACTGCCTTAATTCTACGTGGCATTGATTCAACAAGGTGCTGATAGCATTCTTTAGAAATGTTGGCCCATATTGATAGGATAGCATCTTGCAGTTGATGGAGATTTGAGGGATGCACATCCAGGGCACGAAGCTCCCGTTCCACCACATCCCAAAGATGCTCTATTGGGTTGAGATCTGGTGACTGTGGGGGCCATTTTAGTACAGTGAACTCATTGTCATGTTCAAGAAACCAATTTGAAATGATTCGAGCTTTGTGACATGGTGCATTATCCTGCTGGAAGTAGCCATCAGAGGATGGATACATGTTCTCATTCTGTTTACGCCAAATTTGGACTCTACCATTTGAATGTCTCAACAGAAATCGAGACTCAGACCAGGCAACATTTTTCCAGTCTTCAACAGTCCAATTTTGGTGAGCCCGTGCAAATTGTAACCTCTTTTTCCTATTTGTAGTGGAGATGAGTGGTACCCGGTGGGGTCTTCTGCTGTTGTAGCCCATCCGCCTCAAGGTTGTGCGTGTTGTGGCTTCACAAATGCTTTGCTGCATACCTCGGTTGTAACGAGTGGTTATTTCAGTCAACGTTGCTCTTCTATCAGCTTGAATCGGTCGGCCCATTCTCCTCTGACCTCTAGCATCCACAAGGCATTTTTGCCCACAGGACTGCCGCATACTGGATGTTTTTCCCTTTTCACACCATTCTTTGCAAAACCCTAGAAATGGTTGTGCGTGAAAATCCCAGTAACTGAGCAGATTGTGAAATACTCAGACCGGCCCGTCTGGCACCAACAACCATGCCACACTCATAATTGCTTAAATCACTTTTCTTTCCCATTCTGACATTCAGTTTGGAGTTCAGGAGATTGTCTTGACCAGGACCACAACCCTACATGCATTGAAGCAACTGCCATGTGATTGGTTGACTAGATAATCGCATTAATGAGAAATAGAACAGGTGTTCCTAATAATTCTTTAGGTAAGTGTATATAACCTATGTATCAGAATAAATGTGGATTTTATCTAATTCACCGAGCAACAATGATTTTGCTACTGAGAGAATAACATGTGATTTATACTAAAATGAGCGCGCTGATTCCAAATATGAACTCGGAATTTGCCTGACTAGATTTTAACCCCTTAAGGACCATGGGATTTTCCATTTTTGCGTTTTTTTCGTTTTTCACTCCAGCCTTCCCATAGTCCTAACTTTTTTATTTTTCCATTCACATAGCCTTATAAGGGCTTATTTTTTTAAATCAAATGTTTTTTATTAAGATTTTCAAGAAAATAACATTAATGAGAGAAAATAGGAAAAATAATATGGCATATACATTAAAGTGGATGCAGCCACTCAATAAGAACATACATTTAGATATAAGCCGCCACACGCAGGGCGGAATCGATATCCATACCATTGTAGGAAGAAGGAAAACAATTAAGATACAGGAACATACAGTATAAACCAATACTACTGATGTTAAAGAGACTAATATAGTATTCAGCTCCAAATTAGTACAAATTTTTGCACAGATATATTAACTGATGTACAGTGAGGTGCTACCATGGATGACTAACATAGACTCAACAAGAAGTATGTATGCCTCAATGGGGAATAGAGAAAACACAGAGAGACCCATCTAGTCTGTTAATATTGTGAAAGATTCCAGTGTATACTAGATTGGATAAGAGGATGTTGTTGATATTTTAAGGGGATTACATTTCTGGAGATTCTACAGGTGAAGTGTAAACTATCTGGAAAAGTAAGGATGAGAGGTCCAGGGAGACCACTTGTTCCTATATCTCACCTGGGAGATTATCGTAGGTGGGAGTAAACTTTCATATCTGCAGGATGTATTCAACTCATTGATCACTTCTGAGAGTTCAGGAGGGGCTTGACTTTTCCAATGACGGGTCACAATCAATTTGGCACTAAGAAAAATTTGTCCCACTATTGGCCTAAGCATAGGATGGATGTGATGGATACCTACAAATAAAAGAGCAAGCTCTGGGGATGGCAATATGGCTTGATTAGCCAATTCCCCAACCAATGTGAAAATATGTTTCCAGAAAGTGTCAATAATTGGACATGTCCAGAGGATATGAAAGAGTGAACCTTCGCATCCACATCCCCTCCAACATAAAGGGGAGGTAGATGGGTATATAGTGTGTAATCTCTGAGGAGTAAAATACCAATTTAGGAGAGTCTTAACTCCCGCCTCGTAATGAGTGATGCACTTGAAATTAGATGTTAAGAAGCCAATAGCATATGACCATGAGTCATCTGAGAATGAACGGCCTATCGCCTGTTCCCACTGTTTGAAAGGTTTAGTTTTGATAAATTTGGTTTTGTCACCTAGGAAGTTGTAAATACGACCCGTCGCCCCTTTCCTCAATAAGCCTGGGGATTGGAACAATTGAAGGATCCCTTCATGAACCCTGGGTGGTGTCTTAAGAATAGTTGTAAGGAAATGTTTAATTCTAAGATAATAAAATATTTCTCCAGGCGGTAGTTGTAATCTTTGTTGGATAACAGGGAAAGAGTGTATTCCATCTGCAGAGACAAGCTGGGCCACTTTTTCTACCCCACCATCTCTCCATGTAGATAAATTAATGTTTTGTAGAGAGGACTCTAAAGTATGTGTGTCAGAGTGGGAAAATACGAAATCCTTAGAATCTGGGGAAGATTCATGTGTTTGAAGCCATAATTTTCCTACATGTTTTACTGTCAAAAGGGTGAGATCAGGAATCTTCCTATTCCATATAATTCGGATCAGAAGGTCTCTCAGGGACCCTTCACCAATCGAGTGTGACTCAATTTGGTGCCAAGCTTTAGTGCAATCTAGCATCCACCATTCCCTAGCTAGTGAAAGACCTATTGCTTTGTAGTAGTCTTGGATGTAGGGTAGTCCAATTCCCCCAGCACTTTTCTTCAAGAAAAGTTGTCTTTGCGCAATCCTAGGTTTGGATGTCTTCCAAATATATTTGGATAAACATATTTGTGCTTTTTTTTAAAATACTTGAGGGACCGGGATCGGGAGAGCACGTAGGACGTATATCAATTTAGGTAATGTCATCATTTCGAATGCAGCTACTCTTCCTATCCATGAAATTTCTCTCATTGAGAACTGAGTAAAGTCGGAGGACATAGTCGAAAGGAGGGGCTCATAGTTGCGCTTATATAAAAGCGAACAAGGGGACGTGAGTTTTATTCCTAAGTATGGGAGCTCTGTTTCCTGCCAGTCTAGTGAATGCATATTCTTTAGAAGTGCAATTTCATCTTGAGGGATATTGTTCGGTAGGACTTGTGATTTGGAATTATTGATTTTATAATATGATAACAAGCCAAAATGCTTTATAATATCTAGAGCATAGCCCAAGGATGTGAGGGGGTTCGACAGAGTGAGAATAATGTCGTCTGCGTAAAGTGAAATCCTGTGATCTCGCCCACCTATTACTGCACCCTGTATGAGGGGAGAATTTCGTATGTGTTGAGCAAGGGGTTCCAAGGCTAAAATAAATAAAAGGGGTGATAAAGGACACCCCTGGCGTGATCCATTAGTAATATGAAATGGGCTTGATAGTACTCCATTAACCCATACTTTGGCCATAGGAGAATGGTATAGGCTATGAAAGGCATTCATTATTCCTCCACTAAACCCCATCCTCTGGAGGACCGAAAAAGCGAATGACCAGTGCAAGCGGTCAAACGCTTTCTCAGCGTCAAGTGTCACAGCTAATAAAGGAATATTTTTCTGTTCAGCATAGTTAAATAAATTCACCAATCTCCTAGTGTTATCTGATAAAATCCGGCCTTTGACAAAACCTGTTTGGTCATCTTTGACTAGAGATGGCAGTATGGGAGATAATCTACTGGCAATCAATTTGGCGAATATCTTTATGTCCGAATTAAGTAAAGAGATTGGCCTAAAGTTTTTGGGTATATCTGGAGTTTTTCCAGGCTTGGGCAGAGTGGCAATTAAAGCTGTGAGCATTTCTGAAGGGAAAGGAGTTCCCTCTAAGGCTTTATTAAAAATTTCTGAAATATAAGGTGCCAAGGTAGGGAGAAATTTCTTATAATATTCATTTGCCAATCCGTCCGGACCTGGGGATTTATAAGGGCTTATTTTTTGCGGGACAAGTTGTACTTTCTAATGGCACCATTTATGGTTGCATACCATGTAGTAGGAAGCGGAAAAAAAATTCCAAATGGGGTAGAATTGGGAAAAAATGCAATTCTGACAAAGGTTTTACATTTTTTACACTGTACACTATGCGGTAAAATTGACCTGTTATCTTCATTCTCCAGGTCAGTATGGTTACTATGATACCACTCTTGTAAAAAATTTCTTGCGTTTTAATACTGAAAAAAAGAATTAAAACCTTTGAGGAAAATACATTTTTATTATAACCATATTATGACCCCTATAACTTTTTTGTAGTTATGTGTACGGGGCTTTGTGAGGGCTTATTTTTTGCGGGACAATCTGTTCTTTTCAGTGATACCAATTAAGTGTGTGCGACTTTTTGATCACCTTTTATAAAAAAATTATTGGGTAGTTGAAGTGACGCTATTTGCCGTATGCCATTAATATTGTTATATTTTAATAGTATGGGCATTTTTGCACGCGGCGATGCCCATGATGTTTATTTTTTTATTGTTTAAATATTTTTATTTTTATTTTAAGAAAAGGGGGATGATTTGAACTTTTTTTTTTATATTTGCAAAAACTTATTTTTACTTTTTTAAGTCACCTTGGGTGACAATAACTGGCAATCATTACATTGCCTATTGTGTTCATTGATGTCTATACAGGGAGTGCAGAATTATTAGGCAAGTTGTATTTTTGAGGATTAATTTTATTATTGAACAACAACCATGTTCTCAATGAACCCAAAAAACTCATTAATATCAAAGCTGAATATTTTTGGAAGTAGTTTTTAGTTTGTTTTTAGTTTTAGCTATTTTAGGGGGATATCTGTGTGTGCAGGTGACTATTACTGTGCATAATTATTAGGCAACTTAACAAAAAACAAATATATACCCATTTCAATTATTTATTTTTACCAGTGAAACCAATATAACATCTCAACATTCACAAATATACATTTCTGACATTCAAAAACAAAACAAAAACAAATCAGTGACCAATATAGCCACCTTTCTTTGCAAGGACACTCAAAAGCCTGCCATCCATGGATTCTGTCAGTGTTTTGATCTGTTCACCATCAACATTGCGTGCAGCAGCAACCACAGCCTCCCAGACACTGTTCAGAGAGGTGTACTGTTTTCCCTCCTTGTAAATCTCACATTTGATGATGGACCACAGGTTCACAATGGGGTTCAGATCAGGTGAACAAGGAGGCCATGTCATTAGATTTTCTTCTTTTATACCCTTTCTTGCCAGCCACGCTGTGGAGTACTTGGACGCGTGTGATGGAGCATTGTCCTGCATGAAAATCATGTTTTTCTTGAAGGATGCAGACTTCTTCCTGTACCACTGCTTGAAGAAGGTGTCTTCCAGAAACTGGCAGTAGGACTGGGAGTTGAGCTTGACTCCATCCTCAACCCGAAAAGGCCCCACAAGCTCATCTTTGATGATACCAGCCCAAACCAGTACTCCACCTCCACCTTGCTGGCGTCTGAGTCGGACTGGAGCTCTCTGCCCTTTACCAATCCAGCCACGGGCCCATCCATCTGGCCCATCAAGACTCACTCTCATTTCATCAGTCCATAAAACCTTAGAAAAATCAGTCTTGAGATATTTCTTGGCCCAGTCTTGACGTTTCAGCTTGTGTGTCTTGTTCAGTGGTGGTCGTCTTTCAGCCTTTCTTACCTTGGCCATGTCTCTGAGTATTGCACACCTTGTGCTTTTGGGCACTCCAGTGATGTTGCAGCTCTGAAATATGGCCAAACGGGTGGCAAGTGGCATCTTGGCAGCTGCACGCTTGACTTTTCTCAGTTCATGGGCAGTTATTTTGCGCCTTGGTTTTTCCACACGCTTCTTGCGACCCTGTTGACTATTTTGAATGAAACGCTTGATTGTTCGATGATCACGCTTCAGAAGCTTTGCAATTTTAAGAGTGCTGCATCCCTCTGCAAGATATCTCACTATTTTTGACTTTTCTGAGCCTGTCAAGTCCTTCTTTTGACCCATTTTGCCAAAGGAAAGGAAGTTGCCTAATAATTATGCACACCTAATATAGGGTGTTGATGTCATTAGACCACACCCCTTCTCATTACAGAGATGCACATCACCTAATATGCTTAATTGGTAGTAGGCTTTCGAGCCTATACAGCTTGGAGAAAGACAACATGCATAAAGAGGATGATGTGGTCAAAATACTCATTTGCCTAATAATTATGCACGCAGTGTATAGACACCATTGAACACTTCATTTGCACCATACTAATACAATGCTGCCACCGAGTGGCCTGCATTGGTATAGTCATCTAATAGGCACCGAAGACTGCTTGAGGCTTCAGCCTATTAGATCAATGTAACAGATTCCCCTATCTCAGCCGGGGAACGCTGTTACCGGAGCAGAAATGCGCCTCCGGACTGCCCAGATGCCGTGGTCGCATTTGACCACGGCATCTGAAAGGGAAAATGTATGCAATCAGCCTTATGGCTGTTTGCATACATGTGCCGCGGGTCTCTGCTATTTAAAATAGCAGAAACCCAGCGGCTATGGCGTCCGCTGCACGTGCGAGCGGGCACCATGTTTGGGGACCGGACTTCCGCCGTACATGTACGGTGAAGGTCCTTAAAGGGTTAAGTTATACATGCAAAGCCTATTCAGTTATAATATTAATGCATTATATTGGAGATGTCCAGACCTGTTCGGACACACTCAGGCAGTAAGTATATAAGGCAAGCTGGACAGATTTTGATAAAGTGATCTGTTATAGTGCTATCAGTTTTGAAACTTAAGATAGATAAACGCAAATGTGTTAATGATCCAGACAATTTCTGCTACATATCTGGCACATACACCACTTATGATCATTGCAAGAAGCTGACCAAGCGTGTGCGTCTTGCAGCTTTGGATGCATTTGTGCTAGTAGTGCAGAACTTCCTTGGGAAAAGACGAGCTGCAAACTATGCTGAATTAGTAGACAACATGCTTACAGCATATGAACAACTTGGCTGCTGAGTGTCATTGAAAGTGCATTTCTTACATTCCCATCTTGACTTTTTCCCACCCAATTTGGGACACGTAAGTGATGAACATGGAGAGCGGTTCCATAAAGATATTTCTACAATGGAGAACAGGTATCAAGGCCGCTGGAATCCCAACATGATGGGGGACTACTGCTGGTTTTTGCAACGGGAAAATATGACCTTCACAAACGCAAAAGCAGATGACTGAAGCACTTTTAACAGTGCTGGGCCTTGCTCAAGTAAGACTTTTAAACTGAAAAAACAGACTTTTTGAAATGTTATTCCATTACATTTTCATACACTGTTTACTATGCAAACTTTGATGTAGATCAGGTAATTGTTGGAGTAAAACTTGTTCTGTTCAAAATTATTCAATGCTTTCCAAGTGCTGAATTCATTTAGGCATACTTATGCATAGAAAATTTTGTGACGTGTTACAACAATTCTGACTTGTAATCCGCACACTCGATTTAGTATAGGACAAATGGTTTTTGCCCAGTAGCAGACAAAAAGTTATTTTTTTGTTGCGTGTTGTGTTGGACCAGATGTTGAGTGCCTGCCTACTGTACCTATAAAAAATTTTTTTGCGCTTCTAATGTCTGGGTGAGTCACTTCAGTCAGAGCACCAATTCCACGGCAATAAAAAAGGAGAGCCGCTATAAATACATTTTTTCATTATTAATCCTTGTGGTCATTAAGTTTTATTTATTAAAAGGGTTGTCCGGGTTCAGAGCTGAACGCGGACATCCCTCCATTTTCACCCCGGCAGCCCCCCTGACATGAGCATCGTAGCAGTTCATGCTCCGATGCTCTCCTTTGCCCTGCGCTAAATTGAGCAGGGCAAAGGCATTTTTTGGAGATCCGGTGATGTACCGGGGCTCTCCATGGGGCTGCCAGGAACCCCGGTGACGTCACCGGCACTGATGGGCGGGATTTAGCTATGCCCTAGCCAGTAAAACGGCTAGGGCAGAGCTAAAGGCCGCCCCTCAGAGCCGGTGACGTCACCGAACACACTGCCGGGCGGAAGTTTCCGCCCGACAGTGTGTTATTGAAAACAAAAGAGCCCGTACCCTGCGCGATTTAGCGCAGGGCAAGGGAGCACATCGTTGCATGAGATGCTCCGATGCTAGTCTCAGGGGGGCTGTCTGGGGGAAAATAAGGGTATGTCCGGGTTCAGCTCTGAACCCAGTCAACCCCTTTAATTTCTGCGGATTTTTGAGGTTGATCATTATTTCTAAACACCCAATAGTTGTCTTAACTGCGCAAGTGGATCAAGAAGAATGTTCATGTAACATCTATGAACTATTATACATAGGAATCAGGAAATTACAATATAGACAACAAATGCACTGGGCACTCTCGGATATTGCGACCAATACTGAATTTATTAAATAAAACTATGTGCTATGGTGAAATGATGAATGCTAGGCACAATAAAAAATAAAAAATCCAATACATATACAATCATAATAAGATCGTGACAATAAAATCAATAAATATGGCTAGTTATATTGCCTATGTAAATGTTCGCATTCACTAGCAGCATTCAAGGGTGTGAGTCTATTATTTCGAATCTCCGATCCGAACTAAATATAGGAAGACAGCAATTTCAAATGCAAAACTTCGAATGAACAAAAGTGTCTCTTAGAGCTGAATGTGACTTGTGTTGGATTAATCGCCCAAAGTTTATCCAAGCGGCGTCCCGCTCTATTGGGTTCTCAGTGGCGTCCCACTGAAATGCCTTAATGTGTATTTCCAACACACATACGATGATAAAAATTCGAACAGTCTTACCATTCGATGTAACAGGTGCCTATGAGATACTCTAGACTTTCGATGTACAGTATTTGACCGTAGTCCTGTGAGTTGTGCAAATTACTTCCGTCTGAATTCCCCACACCGGCGGCTTGTTTGCACGTGAACTTCAATTTTTGTTAATTGATAAATGCAACTTACTTAAGTGAGACAACCCCTTTAATTCAAACCATAGGTCAACAATAGGAGGCCCTGGCTGGAGTGCCAGGAGTCAGACCTCTACCATTTACAATTTACATGTACCCCAGAAATTTACTAACCCCAGAAAGAAAACCCAAAATGAAATTCTAAGTTACAGTAGTGTCATTAATATGAATTAGTTACAGCTGATAAAAAAGGCCCGTCAGTCAGTATTTCTGGCCTATTTTAACATGATTTAAAGAAATTGTAGCGTATATGTATTTTTATTATATGCACAGTATATGCGGTAGTTTTACAACTTTCAATATTGCACATGTTGCGTTGCCTTATTCTTTCATCAGCTGTTTGTGTATAAAGGTTTTGGCGATCATCATCGTTCTGGATATTTTGACAGCAGATGGCATCTTTTATTGCTCCGCGCTGTGAGCAGTGTGTGGGCACAGGGGATAAATATACTGGAATAGACCAGCATGGAAACTATCAGTGGAAAACATTTCTCTCGTAGACAAGCCTGTCACTGGCCTAATGAGATGTGAATTGGCGTAACTCCAACTCTTATTCTAAGATGGAAGCACTGGCCATGGATTTGCTAAATTCCTAATTAAGGCGGAGGGATGGTTACTGATAAAAGGTCTGATTGGGAATCTGCAGCTGTAAGGGTACGTCCACTTGGGGTGGATTGTTCTGCAACAAAATTTATTGCAGAATCACGGCTAAATCTGCAGTGGAATTTATTCTGTACAGTTGCAGCACCCCCTTGAGGAGCTGCAGCAGAGGATGGGAGTAGTAGTGGCTGTAACGATAAGATGTGTTGCCATGGTGTCCCTTAGGCCTTTGCTCCCTAGGGCCATGCAGCATATAGAGGGGGCACCCTTTCTTCCCTCGGGGCACACCCTGATTCTGGAGCTCCTGCCTGATGGTAGCTGGGGTGCCCCTGATGGTAGGAATTTGGATGGGTGCAAGGCAAGGCATGTAGCAAATAGTGTTGAGCGCGAATATTCGAATTGCGAATATTGCCACTTCGAGGATTCGCGAATATTTAGAATGTAGTGCTATATATTCATATTCTCGAATAGTGTTGAATATTCTAATCGCAAATTTATCGCGAATTTATATTACATTACATTGCCGATTTTCACAATCAAGTAAACAATGACTGGAGATCACGTATTCTCGAATTTGCAAATTTATGGCGAATATTCGGCCAAAAATTTGCAAAATATTGCGAATTCGAATATTGCCTATGCCGCTCATCACTAGTAGTGCAATGGCCAGCATGCAATGTGTTAAGAGTCACAGAACCAGGCCATAGGTAGAAGAATAAATGTGCAAAATAGGGGTTGTACTACACCCAACAACAATTTGGACACAGTGCAAATTCTTTCCCCAGATAGCAAAGTATGGAGGCTGGCAAAGCGGCAGATAATGTTGCTTTTGGTATATTATCTTGCTAAAGTCTCTCTCACTAGAATCTATAGCTATTAACTGTAATCTGGCGATTATCGCTGTAGTGTCCACTGCGACATACATGTTTTAGAGACATGTCTGGCCAGAACATGATTAAATGTGATGGGTGTCTTAACTGCAGTCCCTCACAAGCAGCAAAGTCTGTGTAGTTGCAGGTTATCTTGCTGACTCCTCTGCGTGGCCATGCAGATTCTGAGCTCTTCCTTCTTTTTCTCTTTCTTGCTGTAGCAGAAGCATTAGCTTTTACAGAGATTAGTTAGTCTCTGAATCCCGAGGCTTAAGGAGAAGGAGCACATGGACTTTGCTTCATCTCTCCTCACACACTCTAGTCTACTCTACTCTCTTAGTCAGGAAGTAAGACCATCCCACTTCTGCCACTCCTGAGAGGGGTGGAATAGGGTGATTAACACTGTCCTTGCCAACCATACCATGCCATGCTGGGTGTACATAACGTTAAATAACATAACATTACTTAATATCACAAATCATTTGCAGATACTCCCCTGTACTGGGGTACTGTACATTGCAAAGGGGATTTTCTGCCTGCAGTCCCGCAACAATTCACCAGCTTATTCACCCTCTACCCTAATGGAAGGATCTGTCTGTGAGATCAGTTATTGTGAAATCTTTTATACAGGGCATTATGAGCTTGGAATGGTGAAAATAAGCCAATGAATCCTGGAATATATGGCATAAATCTTGCTCACCTACCGAATGTACATTAGCATGAAGTAGGAGACATAATAAAGGAAGTATGGCTGAGGGATCACACCACAAAGAGTTTGTTTGTTGCTGTTACTATGGAAACCCTTTAGTCAGCCACTGCTCTGCTCACCTGTCCTTGCCTCCCACTGTCCTTCTCTTCCTAATGGGTCCATCCGGCAGGCCTCTACTTCTTTGTCCGTAGGACAGGCACTTCCTCCAGCTCTCAAAGGGCCAGCATGCACACCCTAATTCTCACCAGCCAATGGCTGCAGACCCTATGGGAATGTGATTGAGCAATAGGTTTCCTCGCTTGCTAGTATTCAGCATAGGTGTGTTGTTTCTGTTGCTTGCTTACTGAGTTTATGCCCGTTTCCTGGATTGTGACCTCCGCTGCCTGACCTGACCTGTGCCTGACCCCTATATTGACCCTTCGCTGTCCGTCCTGACTACAGACCATTTTCTGTATTGCACATTCTGACCTCTGCTGATCCCTAAGTACAATTTTGTCTGACCCCTGTGGGTCAGTTGTCAATAATACAGAGATTGCTCCCAGAGGTAGAGGCCTGGTGGTTCCCTTGCAGCAAAGTCCAGATCCATAATGTAAAGATCTGATGCTCTCAGCTTTAATTAATGTAGGAATATCTGGTACTTGAATTCAACTGTATTGCCGCACCTAGGAGGATGATACAGTTTCATACTGTGGCACTGTCGTATTGGTTCTGCTGGGGAAGTATATTGTGCTGCACTGTCGTATTTGGTTCTGCTGGGGCAGTATATTGTGCTGCACTGTCGTATTTGGTTCTGCTGGGGCAGTATATTGTGCTGCACTGTCGTATTTGTTTCTGCTGGGGCAGTATATTGTGCTGCACTGTCGTATTTGGTTCTGCTGGGGAAGTATATTGTGCTGCACTGTCGTATTTGGTTCTGCTGGGGCAGTATATTGTGCTGCACTGTCGTATTTGGTTCTGCTGAGGCAGTATATTGTGCTGCACTGTTGTATTTGGTTCTGCTGGGAGGTGTTTTGTTCTGCAGTTCGGTATTGCTAGCTCTGCACACTTCTATTATTCCGCATTCTGCCAATTTGGACCTACAACATGGGGCTACTTTTAGCTTTTTTTCCAGGGCCATCTTAAGTTCCTAGTCAGCTCCTGACGCAGTGGTTCCACACCCACTGTCGTAACACTGTGAAGACTTATTTGTTTCCATGATTACAGACTACAAGCTTAAAGGGTTTCTATCACTTCGTTTCACCTATTGAGCTTTCAGACACTAGCGATCCGCTAGTGTCTGCTTTATCTAACCATCCTAATATAAGAGCTTATTGTCCTGCCGTTTAGCTAAAAAAATAACTTATATAGATATGCAAATGAGCCTCTAGGTGCTATGGGGGCGTGATTAGCACCTAGAGGCTCCGTCTACCTTAACAAACTGCCGCCGCCCAGCGCGTCCCTCCAGCCCGCCCATCTCCAGCTGAAGCGATCCTCTCCGTGCGCGTCTCGGTTCTGCGCATGCGCAGTGAATGTCTGATCGCTTCCCTGCTCAGACATCTCCACTGCGCCTGTTCCTCGGAGCACTATGACGTCATCGGCGCAGGCGCAGTGGAGATGTCTGAGCAGGGAAGCGATCAGACATTCACTGCGCATGCGCCGAATACGAGGAGCATCGCATTCCGGAGGAGATGGGCGGGCTGGAGGGACGCGCTGGGCGGCGGCAGTTTGTTAAGGTAGACGGAGCCTCTAGGTGCTAATCACGCCCCCATAGCACCTAGAGGCTCATTTGCATATCTATATAAGTTATTTTTTTAGCTAAACGGCAGGACAATAAGCTCTTATATTAGGATGGTTAGATAAAGCAGACACTAGCGGATCGCTAGTGTCTGAAAGCTAAATAGGTGAAACGAAGTGATAGAAACCCTTTAACCTTTGTAGTCTGATCCTGCAGTGATGTGTTGATCCACTGTCTTCTTTCCTGCTAACCTAACAGAAAACAGAAGAGGAGGCAGATAGATGGGAGTAACACAAAACAACAGTTTGTTTGTAGTCTGTAGCCATGGAGACACATTGGTCTAAAGGAGCTGTATACATAAAATGGTAGAATTGATTTTTAACAAAGCCTGTTTGCATTGTTGCTTTTTTTTTTTTTTTTTGTTACATAGGGGCAATGAAAACTGCCAAAAGTAGACACAGACTTTAAGGTCCAGATGTTATACTTTACACTTGCTACAAGGCTAGATATACAGTATATAATTTGCGAAAAGCATGAGTACATGTAATCATTACCAAGATAAAAAGGATTCTAAGAATATTTCCACCTTTGAGAAGAATGCTGGTGTTGGATTGATCTCTATAGCATTCCTGTTGAACAGTCAGGACATGGAACCTGTATAGCGGCACATGGGCCTCTATGGTTTTCTGTAGGCACTGCTGTATTGTAACTCTCTACAGCACAGTAACTCCTCTTCTAAGGTAGTTGTGTAGCTGCATGGATGCAGAGGTAGCAATTATACTTGGCCCTAGTATCTGAGGGGCCCAGTATTATAAAAAGCACGTTAGGTGGAGGACCTGCTACAGATCTTGCATTGGGACCAAGGAGCTTCTCTCCCTCTGCTTCTAGGGGTGAAAATATCCATAAAAATTCTTCCGATGGAACAGACTGTATGGAGGTTATTATCCAAATGTCCCCAGACATCTAGGTAATATAAAACATTTCTATAGCCATAATTCTGTAAGGGAGCAGTTTAGGAAATCGTTTCAGAGCCATAAGCAGTTATGTTACTCATAGATACACAACTGGAATATTGCTTTTTGGCTTTCCGTGCTATTAATTTTAGATAGGTAGAGCAAATGAGCCTTTCGAATGCTGTTGCTAACATGATATTTAATGTTGTTTTTGCAGATGGTGGAAATCTCCGGTATCATGTATTACAATTTCGGGCATCTTATTCTATTTTATAGCATATAAAGCTGATAACATTCCGACATAAAGTAGGAATGATATGTTCATATAGGTTTAATGGGAGAACAAATGTTCATGTTGTTCCATATCATATAAATGGACATGAAATTGTGTGTCGGTCATGCAATGTTATATTCCTTTATGCTCTAGGTTCCCAAAACATGGGTGGAAAGCTAGCTACAGGCTACCTATCTAATAGATTGTCATCCAGCTTTATCCAAAAGGAACTGGGAGGCTTGTAAATTGTTGTAATGTCGACTACAGGGAAAATGTAGACTTGTGTGTGGTTTTTAACTGCAACCCCCAGCATGAGAGAGAATTCTGATTTGAGGCTTCCCTTTCTGGTTCATCAAAGGAGTTGTCACGAGGGTGTCAAGAGCCACGCCTGACTCCGTTATACCCGGGGTCAGGAAGTCGCAGCGGGTGGCTGCGCGCTCTATGTATAAATATAGGGCTGATTCTTAATGGTAGCTTTCTGGGTTTGCCTTGCAACCCTTTTTGGCTCACTCAGGGATCCGTAGCTCCTTCTCCTCAGCTGTTTCTTGTCCAGCAATCCCAACCTCCTTATATTCCCCTCTCACACTTCTCTGGTTGCCAGATATAGAGCTTCCTGCCTGGACTTCTATACTGACCCACTGGAGCTGTGTAGCTGTGATCCCTGGTTGTTGTTCCAGAACGTTACCCTCCGGATCCCTGTTGGAATTTTGTTGTCTGCTGTTATCGTCCACCTGGGATTATATGTTTTGTCTGTGTTGTCTGTCCTCTCCTTGG
Source organism: Bufo bufo (assembly GCF_905171765.1). Taxonomy (NCBI): domain Eukaryota; kingdom Metazoa; phylum Chordata; class Amphibia; order Anura; family Bufonidae; genus Bufo; species Bufo bufo. The sequence goes on from NC_053394.1 coordinate 352,766,571, forward strand.
TGTTTTCCTTTTAGTGTCAGTGGTGCGGACTAGTGTTCCCACCGCCCCGTTCACTACGTAGGGCTCATCTTAGGGAAAGCCAGGGTTTAGGCACGTGATCGGCGTACAGGTGAGGAACCCGTCTAGGGACGTCAGGGCAGTCAGGTGCCAGCCTCAAGGTGAGTCAGGGGTCACCACCTTTCCCTCTCCCTTGGACAGGGCCTTCCCATTTCCCTCCCTTTGCATACGCCGGTCATGACAGGACCCTCCTTTTTATATCCATATGCTCAAATGATGTATATACCAATCGACTATCTCATTAATGATTTTTGGCATTTATTATGACCAAGAATGAGCGTCTGACCCTCTGGAGGACCCAACAAGTTTGTAAGTTACATGGAGAGCATATTGATTCTATTGGCTAGTGTGTAATACTTCATTTCCCCTATGGAGGTACTGCAGGGGAAATAAGCACTTGCTGCTAGATTCCTCACAATCCACAGCTGTTCACAGGGGATTCAGCCTTCTGTCAGGGGATCCTTTTAAAAAAAAATTATGAGTTGCTCCTTGCCTTGGCTTTTTGCCCAAACATCTGGGGTGTGCATAGTATAGTGGCTGACCTTGAGGTCCCTAAGGTGCCTCTGGAGAGAAGGTTGCCTATGTTCCATAGTATAACGTCAAGATGTTTGTTGCAAGTGCCTGGTAATTTATGAAACTCATAACAAACAAGAGTTTTAGTAGCGTTTGGCTTCATGTGTTTTTGGGTTCAATGCTGCATAGTGCATATTTTTTTCTCATCTTCTGGCTTTTATGCCATAAACATCAATTTTTTCCCCTGCTTGAAAAAAGCATGTGTCAATGTGTGCTTTTTTATGACATTTTAACTTTTTTTTTTACATTGCCATTTTTATACAGATATACAGATTGCGTAACATCAGAGTGGCAAAATGTCCTGTTTAGAAATGCATTGCTTGCAAAAAAACTACATGTACTAAAACACACTACAGCATTTGTATTAAAGAGAACGCACAAAAAAAAAACATGTAACCTTATAGTGGGTGTGCCACAGAAAATATTTTAAATTTTTCAAACCAGCACCTGGATCTGAATACTTTTTTTAATTGCATGTTTTTTTTAATTTTGTATAGCCACAGAGTTATTCAGTAAAATGTATCTGTATAGCGCCAACTGTTTGTTCTTTTCCTTATTTCTCAGTCCACCTCGGTCATTTTATTTCACAACGTTTTTATTGATAATGAAAAAAAGGCAACATTTGACAATATAAGCATATTAGCCCATTATTATAGAAAATAGCAGTAGTAATACAAAGGCCACAGTACATTAGATACCACTATCAGTGAATTTGAGGAATGTTACACACATATACTGTAGCTAAGTGAAAGGCAAATGAAACCTAGTTTGATTGCCCAGGAAATAATAGGAGGAGGCAAGGGGAAATGGGTAGGGGATGAGGAGGGGAAGGAAAACAAAACAAAAAGCAACATAACTCGTGCCAGAGAATATCATATAAGGAGGAAGTTTGGATGGAGCTAGTTTCAAAATTAAGATATACTCAAAGTCGAGTATTCTTTGAGCCATAGACTCCTTTGCAAGAGGCCATGGTACTTTCCATCGCACAATTGCAACCCACCCTACGCACAATATCATTAATTGTAGGAACCTGAGCAAAACGCCAGTGTTTAGCTATCAATGTCTTCATTGCTGTGAGAGTATGAAAGATAATAACCATGTCCATTTTGGGTAAGTCCTCAAGCCCTATATGTTGTAAACATAAAGCTGGGTTTTTGGGTATGGAAAACCCCAAAATCCAGTTCAGTAGGGACATTGTTTCATCCCATATATCGGTAAGAGCTGTACAGTCCCAAAAATATGTGCTTAATGTCACCTATAGCCTTCTCGCATCTCCAGCAGGAAGCAGACACCTCTGGATATATCCGAGATAGGCGTTGCGGTCTTGCGGGGTCATATACCATCTATATAACATCTTATATGTGGATTCTAGGTGGGATGCACAACTCGATAACTGCCTTGCCATAGTAAAGACCTTATGCCAGATCTGTTCATCATTAGGCAAATCTAATTCTGTTGTCCACTTCACTATGCCAGAAATATTTTCTTTAGAGTTATAGTCTGGTAGTAGTTTAAAAATTCTAGACAAGCCTTTAGTTTGGCCAGATTTGCCAAGAAAGTACAACTCAAAGGCTGTAATAGTAATTTTCGGGGCCTGTGAAACAGAACCCAGGAAGGATCGTAATTGCAGGTATTTGTAAAACTCCTTATTTGAAACATGAAATGAGTTGGTTAAGGTGGAGAAGGGGACCAAATGCCCGGAATCCCAAATTTGTTGGATTTCAGTGATCCCTGCAGCAATCCAATCCGAAAAGGAGACATCTGAGATCATCAATTCCACCATGTGTAAAGTGATATTAGGTATGCTCCATGACACTAAGTCTTTACCCTCAACCATTTTTTCCATGAGTTAAAGCAAGCTTTCATCGGTGGTAAAGGAGAAGTGGTAAGAGTCTTTCTTATAAAAATTGCTTTCATATAATCCTTTAAGGGTATTAGGCCCATAACATCCCTTTCCAAATGAATCCATTGTGGGGCACAATCTCCCAAAAACCAGCATCTTGCTTGATGTAAATGTAAGGTAAATGTAATGTGCATGATAGTAGAAAAACAAGTTGGTGAGACCTAAGCCTCCCTATGCCATGGGTTTATATAGGGTAGAGGTGGCCACCATAGGTCTTTTGTGGTTCCAAAAAAAGGTGTTTAATAGTGATTTTAGTTCTGCAATGTACCTTTTAGAGAGCATTATAGGAACATTCCTAAAAAAATATATAGTATTTTAGGCAAAAGCATAATTTTAGCCGTTGCTATCCTTCCCACCCATGATATATCCACTTTGGAGTAAGTGGCTATATCATCTTTAATCGTCTTGACCAATGGGACATAGTTACTGGCAAACAACTCCTTAGAGGGGAAAGTAAGTGTTATTCTCAAATATGGCAATCCTTCTTTTGTCCATTTAAAAGGCTACTAGGAGACCAGTTGAGAGACAACTGGAGGCGAAAGCCCAATGTTTAAAATAAGGGATTTATTAGCATTACGTTTGTAGTATGATATGTCACTTAATTGTAACAGAAGGTTCATAACTGCTGGTAAAGACCTTAGGGGATTGGTTAGTGCTATAATGACATCATCCACGAATAACCGTATTTTATGATCCACTCCACTTATATTAATACCTGCTTTCTCTAGATCTTATTGCTTCCGCCAAAGGCTCCATAACTAGAGTGAATATTAAAGGGGATAGGGGGCACCCCTGCCTGGTTCTGTTTGTAATGGGGAAAGAATCTGATAGATGGACAGAGGCCAACACCTTTGCTGTTGGGGTAGAATATAATGCCAATATAGCTTGTTGGGCCAAACCACTAATCCCAAATTTAGTCAAATCCGCCCCCAGGTAACCCCAGTGTACTCTGTTGAATACCTTCTCCGCGTCAAGGGAAAGGAGCAGAGAAGGCGCCTGACAGGCCTCCACCCTTCCCATCAGATCCAAAAATCTCCTTGTTCCATCAACTGACAGTCTGCCTTGGACAAATCCCACTTGATCCCTATGAATCAGTGTAGGGAGAACATCTGCCAGTCTAGTAGCTAAGATCTTTGCATACAATTTCAAGTCCGTGTTTAAAAGAGAAATTGGACGGAAGTTTTCAGGTTTATCCGGTGATTTCCCTGGTTTTGGTAGAGCAACTATAGTAGAAGAGAGCATGTCTCTAGGGAAACTCCCTGACTTCCATACATAATTAAACATTCTATGAAGGTATGGTTGCAGCATGCCAGGGCTCCGTAAGGATTATTTTGGGCGTAAGCTTACTAGTGATAAGGTGCCGAGGATAGTAGTACTCACGGTTTAGTTATCCCTTGGGGCCGGCAGTGCAGTGGATGGGAAGACAGCACAAAATCCTCTGGGGCACTCTCAGTTGCAGGCAACACCAGCCAGATGGAAGTTGAGGTGCCCTTGATGGTGGTGATGTTTAGGGTGCTTGTGGTGGCTGGGCACCTGTGTTCGTGACGCCAGCACCGTTAGGTGCAAATGTAGTAGTTAAGATGATATGGAATAAAGACACTAGAATTTTAAATAAACTGGTATTTTACTGAAGCTGATCCACAGGTTATCAATGTATGAAAAGTCATTTACATCAGAGCAGCGTTTACAATGATTCCCATTAGTTGCATGGGGGAATAGTCCTTGATGACAATTAGTCTTTCTCTCTCTTAATGCTCCAAATTGGAGGTTAATGCTGTTTTTATTGTACTGTATAATCCTATACTTCAGTTTCCTTTTATAGGAATACTATATTCAGACAAATGATCCTTTTGTCTTTAAGTATGGTGGGTAGCTGATAGCTTGAGATCTCTCCACCTAATGCAAAGGAGGCTGGAGTCATATACACGACAGTTACCTTCCTTTGTCAATATCTTCATTACCTCTCTGAGTTGTCTGGAGATACTGTGATCTTTTCCCTTCTATGGGCTGGTACATAGAATTAACTATGGAGGTTTTGTAACCCTCCAAGATGGAAGCTGAGGTGCAGGTTGTCCTCAGGCATCACACACCGACCTTCTTCTTCCTGCTTTCTGAACACACACTGTGTAGGGCGGAGTTAGTCCTGGGAGCCCTCCCCCTCCCTATGCAACTTTATAAGAACATCTTTACAAGGACAGTTTACATGAAACACAAATCACATTAAGCAGTGTGTTTCAGGACACTGCATCCCCCCCCCCTTCTTTAACGTAAGTCGACGCACTCTTGCCACGATGATGCATCACCTGAAAAACACAAAAAGAGCATGCATGCATATACACCATACCATTAACCCATTCTTGTGGTTTCCCTTTTCTTTAGCTGCCAGAGAGTTGGGTTAGGCACATATATATCAGGAGAATCACAATATAAAATGAGTGACAAGGGCCGTTATTTCTCGGGGAACTGGGGGCGCTGACCTGGTACAGCGAACAGTAAAGACCAGGATAGTCCATAAAAATTAAACAAAAAGTAAACTCCTCAGGAGGCTCACAGGGCATGAGTCCATTCCCTGGACATGAAGCACAAAGGTTGTAGAACATCACGAAGGGCTCTAGTGCGTCAAAGTCCATCTCCGGGCACATGACTTGAACGTTGCAAAACAAGGGCAAAGGAGTCTTTAGCGAGTCCCTTAGAGCCAGGCAAATAATCAAAGCAATGAGTCTCTTACTCTGGCTCTGTAGCTCCAAATGATTCAAGCATGTAAATCACAGTTGAACTGGAAGGGCTGGAAGTCTCCTCCTCGGCTGTTGTTGTAGGTACTCCCTATAACGGGGAGGCAGCTGACCTTTTGTGGTCCGGTCGGATCTCCGAAGTAGCTATGGCTCTATAGACCATGGTTCAAGGTCACTTGGTACTTCTTGAGCTTCTGAGGATCTTTTCAGACACTTGCTCTGTGGATGGAGTTTCTTCTTGGATTGGAGTTCTTCCTTTAAACACAGCTTTAGACAGTTGCGATGTACTATTTGTGGTGCTCTGTTCTCCTTGGTGATTTTGTAGATATCAGTCTCAGGATTGGGAATACCTGTGATGACGTAGAGTTCTCTTTCCCATTTACTATCCAGTTTACTGGTGCGATGATTATTTTTCAGCCACACATGGTTACCAATTCTTAAAGGTTCTGCTTTTGCAGACTGATCATAGTCTTTCTGTTGCTTTTAGCGTACATTCGCCATGCGAATCTGAACAATCTCTTGGGCATCAGCTAGGCGTTTTTGATGTTCACTAACCCAATCAGTTCGTGGTAGAGGATTGATGGAATCTGGAATTTGTACATCCAAGGTGAGATCTGAAGGTAATCTGGATAGCCTAAAACAGGTGGTTCGGTCAACTTTTTCTTCAGGAGTTGGAAAGCAATATCTCTGTCTTCATTCCACTTTATTGGTATCTGGGCTTTCTAATACTTCTTGGAATGTCCTCTCAGGAGTTCTTGTATCGGCTCAGCAATCTGGGTGAAGTGAGGGATAAAACGTCTGTAGTATCCTGCAAAACTAAGAAAACTTCTCACCTCTTTTAATGTGGTAGGAGTAGGCCGATTCCGGACTGCGGCTATATTCTCCGGATCTGGCTTAAGAACTGACAATATGTCCCAGGTACTTGACTTCAGGTTTCAGTAGGTAGCACTTACAGGGTTTAATCTTGAGTCTGTGCTTGATGAGGACTTGAAAAACTTCTGCAAGATGTTTTAAGTGGTCTTCATAAGATTTAGAGTAGATGATGACATCATTTAGGTATAGCAGGGCAGTTTCAAAGTTCTTGTGGCCTAAACAGCGTTCCATTAATCTTTGGAAAGTTCCAGGTGCATTGCAAAATCCAAACGGCATATAGTTAAATTCAAATAGGCCCATAGGGGTAGTAAATGCTGTTTTTTCACGATCTTTAGGAGCCATGGGTACCTGCCAGTATCCACTGGTTAAATCCAGAGTAGAAGAGTAAGCTGAGGATCCTAATGCTGTCAAGGACTCCTCGATTCTTGGTAAAGGATAGGCATCCTTGTGGGTAATTTGATTAATCTTCCTGTAGTCCACACAAAACAATGATCCACAGGTTATCAATGTATGAAAAGTCATTTACATCAGAGCAGCGTTTACAATGACTCCCATTAGTTCTCAGAAGTTGCATGGGGGAATAGTCCTTGATGACAATCAGTCTTTCTCTCTCTTAATGCTCCAAATTGGAGGTTAATGCTGTTTTTATTGTACTGTATAATCCTATACTTCAGTTTCCTTTTATACGAATACTATATTCATACAAATGATCCTTTTGTCTTTAAGTATGGTGGGCAGCTGATAGCTTGAGATCTCTCCACCTAATGTAAAGGAGGCTGGAGTCATATACACGACAGTTACCTTCCTTTGTCAATATCCTCATTATCTATAAGTTGTCTGGAGATACTGTGATCTTTTCCCTTCTATGGGCTGGTACATAGAATTAGCTATGGAGGTTTTGTAACCCTCCAAGATGGAGGCTGAGGTGCAAGTTGTCCTCAGGCATCACACACCGACCTTCTTCTTCCTGTTTTGTACAGACACTGAGTTTAGGGCGGAGTTAGCCCTGGGGGACGTTTGTTAGAACCTCCCACTCCCTATGCAACTTTATTAGAACATCTTTACAAGGACAGTTTACACGAAACACAGTCACAACATTAAGCAGTGTGTTTCAGGACACTGCATGGTGTCAGAAGAGGAGAGAATTGCTTGTAATAGTCATTAGAATTTTTTTTTAGATTTCAAGGACCTAATTGCTGCAGAGATCTCAGTAAGAGTGAATTCTGATAGGGCTTCCAATTTAGCTGCATCTAGTTATGGTAACTGCACAGAATCAAGAAACTGCTCAATGGCCTTCTGGTTGTGAAGTAGTGCTATCCTCTTTTAGGTTGTACAAGTTAGAGTAGAAGCGGGCAATAGAATCCGCAATAGGGTTAAAGATCTTGTCTTCTTTGGAGTCATATAGGAAAGATATTTCGGATTTAGCCTGTAAAACTTTCAATCTAGAGGCCAAGAGAGAGGTGGCTTTATTATCCTGACCATAATACGTAGCTTTTAACTGCCGCAAGGCCAGTTCATAGTAGTACAGATGAAGTAGTGTAGGAGGAGTGTTTAAACTAGGGACTGGGGGGGAGGGTAATTACACTATAGAAGGGGAAGATAGTGCAGATAGAGACCGGGGGCAAGGTAGTGGGACTGGGGGAGGAATGGAAGGAGGGACTAGAACAGTTCAGAAGGAAAGGTGTAGAGTAAAAAATATACATAAACCTCTCAAATGTATGTATACTAATGCCAGAAGCCTGACTAATAAAACTGGTGAACTGGAATTAGTGATGTGTGAGGAGGACTATGACATAGTGGGAATAACTGAGACATGGCTGAATGATAGCTATGACTGGGCAGTTAATGTACAAGGTTACATTCTGTTTAGAAAGGATCGTCAAAACCGGAGAGGGGGAGGGGTTTGCCTTTATGTAAAGTCCTGTCTAAAGCCCACATTCCGTGAAGATATAAGTGAGGGACATGAACATGTGGAGTCACTGTGGGTAGAGATACATGGAGCTAAAAACAACAATAAATTACTAATAGGAGTTTACTATAAACCACCTAATATACCAGAGTCCACAGAAAATCTACTACTAAACGAGATAGACAAGGCGGCAAATCATAATGAGGTGCTTATTATGGGGGACTTCAACTACCCAGATATAGACTGGGAAACTGAAACTTGTATATCTCATAAAGGAAACAGATTCTTGGCAATAACCAAAGACAATTACCTCTCCCAACTGGTTCAGGACCCGACTAGAGGGACGGCCATACTGGACTTAGTATTAACCAATAGACCTGACAGAACAACAGATGTGCAGGTTGGGGGACACCTGGGAAATAGTGACCATAAAGTAATAACCTTCCAATTATCATTCAAAAGAGCGTTTCTACAGGGAGGAACAAAAATACCAAACTTCAAAAAAGCTAAATTTAGCCAACTAAGAGAGGCCATAGGCCTAACTAACTGGGACAAAGTCCTCAAAAATAAAAATACAGCCACAAAATGGGACATCTTTAAAAACATCCTAAAATCTCATTGTGAGAGGTACATACCGTATGGGAATAAAAGGTTAAGGAACAAAAAGAAACCAATGTGGATAAACAGAACTGTGAAGAAAGCAATAAATGACAAAAAGAAAGCATATAAAACACTAAAACAGGAGGGTAGCACGGAAGCACTGAAAAACTATAAGGAAAAAAGCAGAACATGTAAAAAACAAATAAAAGCGGCCAAACTAGAGACCGAGAGATTAATTGCCAAAGAGAGTAAAACTAACTCTAAAATGTTCTTCAATTATATAAATGTTAAAAAGTATAAATCTGAGGTTGTCGGCCCTTTAAAGAGTAATGAGGGGGGAGTCGCAGAGAGCGATGAGGAGAAAGCAAAGCTGTTAAATATTTTTTTCTCCAATGTATTCACTGAGGAAAATAAACTGTCAGATGAAATGCTGAATGTTGAAATAAATTCGCCATTAAAAGTGTCCTGTCTGACCCAGGAAGAAGTTCATCAGCGACTTAAAAAGATTAAAATAGACAAATCGCCAGGACCGGATGGCATAAACCCCCGTATCCTAAGGGAATTAAGTAATGTCATAGCCAGACCCTTATTTCTGATATTTGCGGACTCTATACTGACAGGGAATGTCCCACAGGATTGGCGCATGGCAAATGTGGTGCCGATATTCAAAAAGGGTCCAAAAACAGAGCCTGGAAACTATAGGCCGGTAAGTTTAACATCTGTTGTGGGTAAATTGTTTGAAGGTTTTCTGAGAGATGCTATCTTAGAGCATCTTAACGGAAATAAGCAAATAACGCCATATCAGCATGGCTTTGTGAGGGATCGGTCATGTCAAACTAATTTAATCAGTTTCTATGAGGAGGTAAGTTCTAGACTTGACAGCGGCGAATCAATGGATGTCGTATATCTGGACTTCTCCAAAGCATTTGACACTGTACCACATAAAAGGTTAGTATATAAAATGAGAATGCTTGGACTGGGAGAAAACATCTGGAAGTGGGTAAGTAACTGGCTCAGTGATAGAAAACAGAGGGTGGTTATTAACGGTACATACTCAGATTGGGTCACTGTCACTAGTGGGGTACCTCAGGGGTCAGTATTGGGCCCTATTCTCTTCAATATATTTATTAATGATCTTGTAGAAGGCTTGCATAGTAAAATATCAATTTTCGCAGATGACACTAAACTGTGTAAAGTAATTAACACTGAAGAGGACAGTATACTACTACAGAGGGATCTGGATAGATTGGAGGCTTGGGCAGATAAGTGGCAGATGAGGTTTAACACTGACAAATGTAAGGTTATGCACATGGGAAGGAATAATGCAAGTCACCCGTACATACTAAATGGTAAAACACTGGGTAACACTGACATGGAAAAGGATCTAGGAATTTTAATAAACAGCAAACTAAGCTGCAAAAACCAGTGTCAGGCAGCTGCTGCCAAGGCCAATAAGATAATGGGTTGCATCAAAAGGGGCATAGATGCCCGTGATGAGAACATATTCCTACTACTTTACAAATCATTAGTCAGACCACACATGGAGTACTGTGTACAGTTCTGGGCTCCAGTGAACAAGGCAGACATAGCAGAGCTGGAGAAGGTCCAGAGGAGGGCAACTAAAGTAATAACTGGAATGGGGCAACTACAGTACCCTGAAACATTATCAAAATTAGAGTTATTCACGTTAGAAAAAAGACGACTGAGGGGAGATCTAATTACTATGTATAAATATATCAGGGGTCAGTACAGAGATCTATCCCATCATCTATTTATCCCCAGGACTGTGACTGTGACGAGGGGACATCCTCTGCGTTTGGAGGAAAGAAGGTTTGTACACAAACATAGAAAAGGATTCTTTACTGTAAGAGCAGCGAGACTATGGAACACTCTGCCTGAGGAGGTGGTGATGGTGAGTACAATAAAGGAATTCAAGAGGGGCCTGGATGTGTTTCTAGAGCGTAATAATATTACAGGCTATAGCTACTAGAGAGGGGTCGTTGATCCAGGGAGTTATTCTGATTGCCTGATTGGAGTCGGGAAGGAATTTTTTATTCCCCTAAAGTGAGGAAAATTGGCTTTTACCTCACAGGGTTTTTTTGCCTTCCTCTGGATCAACTTGCAGGATAACAGGCCGAACTGGATGGACAAATGTCTTTTTTCTGCCTTATGTACTATGTTACTAAGTAGGTATAACCTTTGGTACAAATCTTTGAGCTCCTGTTCTCTCCCTGGGACATAGGACTGTTTATTATGACTAAGTTTAATAATGGAGTCAGTAAGTTGCACATACTGAGCCTCCCTTTCTTTTTTGTCCAGTGATGCCATTCTAATGTAATGTCCCCTTATAAAGCCCTTATGGGCACACCAAATTGAAGCAATACCTGTTTTTCCATCATCATTAAACGTAAAGACCTCCCCAAGGGTTTTCTGTGACTGGGGGAGATATTTGGGGGAATGCAAGATCCTACTATTAATCCTCCAGGGGATCCTAGGGGGTAACTTTTATATCTCTCTGATATCAAGACAGAAACAGGGGCATGATCAGAAAAATCTATATGGCTAATTATGCAAGAAGAGACCCTTTAAAAAGTGTTATAATCTGCCAGGAAGAGGTCAATCCTAGAGTAGGTCTTGTGTGAAGATGAGAAAAAAACTATAATCGCTTTCTGTAGAGTGTGTCAATTGCCATACATCTAATAATCCCTCTGTTTGAGTAAGATGGTATAATTTAGATGTGCATGAGGATTTGGTTTTAGCTGAAAAATCCATCTGAGGCCACATAAGTGAATTAAAGTCACCCATGTATAGAAGGGACCCCTTCCTGACCGATCCCACCAGTGCAAAAAGCCTCTTGAAGAATCTGAGCAGTTTCCTATTAGGAGCATGTATGGCTACAAGAGTGGACAACATATTATTGAGTTCACAAATTAGGATTACATATCTACCCCCTTCATCTGTATAAGAATCTATTAACTTAAATGCAATTGTGTCCTTTATTGCAATAGAAACTCCTCTTTTTTTGCGTCCATAGAGGCCGATATAACAGTGAAGATCGCCTTTAACCTTTTAAAGACCTGCGCCGTACATGTACGGCACTGGTGGACGTGACTTAAAGACCAGCGCCGTACATGTACGGTAGGCTGATCGGGGGGTGCAGGAGCTGTGCCCGCCCGATCAGCGGCAAGGGTTCGGCAGTCACTGATAGCCTGACCCCTGCTGTATGCGCCGGCATCAGTGAAAACACTGATGCTGGCGCATTAACCCTCGCACTGCCGCGGTCAGTGCTGACCGCGGCACGTGAGGGATCCTGGTGGGTGCGGGGTGGCCATCGGGTCCCGGTGCTGTGATGGGGACCCGATGGCAGGGAAGGCAGCCCGATGCCTTCCTTAGGCATCGTGGCTGCCTTCCGTGACAGCCTGTGAGATTCAGCCCCCTGGATCTGACAGGCAGGAAGCTGTAAGTGTATTACACTGTGTAATACACTTACAGCCAATGCATTACAATACAGAAGTATTGTAATGCATTGTAAAGGGGATCAGAGCCCCCAATGTTGAAGTCCCAGATTGGGACAAAAAATTAAGTGAAAAAAGAAGTTTTACAAAAAAAAATAAAGTTTTGAGTAAAAAACAAACAAAAAAAACTTCCTTTTCCCAAACTAAAGTTAAAAAAAATTGTAAAAAATAGGGAAAAAAGGAAAAGTAGACATATTAGGTATTGCTGCGTCCGTATCAACTGGCTCTATAAACATCACATGACCTAACCCCTTAGGTGAAGACGATCAAAGAAATAAAATAAAAACTGTGCTAAGAAACATTTTTTTTGTCACCTGATATCACTAAAAGTGCAACACCAATCGATCAAAAAGGCATATGCCCCCCAAAATAGTACCAATCTAACTGTCACCTCATCCTGCAAAATAATGAGCCCCTACCTAAGACAATCGCCCAAAAAATAAAAACAAACTATGGCTCTCAGACTATAGAGACACTAAAACCAGATTTTTTTGTTTCAAAAATGCTTTTGTTGTGTTAAATGTAAAAAAAAATCTAAAAGTAGACATATTAGGTATCTGCGCATCTGTAACAACCTGCTCTATAAAAATACCACATGACCTAACCCCTCAGGTGAACACCGTAAAAAATATAAAAAAAGAAGTGTGTCAAAATAGCCATTTTTTGTCACCTTAGATCACAAAAAGTGTAATAGCAAGCGATCAAAATATCATATGCACCCCAAAATATTGCCAATCAAACAGTCATCTCATCCCGCAAAAACGATACCCTATCTAAGACAATCACCCAAAAAATATAAAAACTATGGCTCTCAAACTATGAAGAAACTAAAACATGATTAATTTTTTGTGTAAAACTTAAATAAATAAAAAAGTATACATATTAGGTATTGCCACATCCATAACGACTTGCTCTATAAAAATATCACATGACTTAACCCTTAAAAAAATGGCCTAAAAAGAAAGCCATTTTTGTCACCTTACATCACAAAAAGTGTAAAACCAAGCGATCAAAAAGTCATGCGCATCCTAAAATCATACCAATCAAACCGTCATCTCATACTGAGAAAAATTACCCCCTACATAAGACAGTCGCCAGAAAAATATAAAAAACTATGGCTTTCAGAATATGGAGACACCCAAAAAATTTTTTTTTTCAAAAATGCTTTATTATCTACCGTATTTTTTGCCCTATAAGACGCACCTAGGTTTTAGAGGGTGAAAATAGGAAAAAGGTCATTTGAACAAAAGGGGTGTTAAAATTTTTAATAAAATAACAGAATTATATCTTAACACTGTAAACATTAACAGTAGTAATCCCTGCGGTTAATTTAAACATTAAGGGCTCTTTCACACTTGCGTTATTGTGTTCCGGCATAGAGTTCCGTCGTCGGGGCTCTATGCCGGAAGAATCCTGATCAGGATTATCCCCATGCATTCTGAATGGAGAGAAATCCGTTCAGGATGCATCAGGATGCCTTCAGTTCCGTAACGGAACGTTTTTTGGCCGGAGAAAATACCGCAGCATGCCGCAAGGCCGGATCTGGAATTAATGCCCATTGAAAGGCATTAATCCGGATCCGGCCTTAAGCTAAACGTCGTTTCGGCTCATTACCGGATCCGACGTTTAGCTTTTTCCGAATGGTTACCATGGCTTCCAGGACGCTAAAGTCCTGTTTGCCACGGTAAAGTGTAGTGGGGAGCAGTATACTTACCGTCCGTGCGGCTCCCGGGGTGCTTCAGAGTGACGTCAGGGCGCCCCACGCGCATGGATGACGTCATAGAGCAGGTTGGGGCGCTCTGACGTCATTCTGGAGCGCCCTGGGAGCCGCATGGACTGTAAGTATACTGCTCCCCGCTCCCCACTACTACTATGGCAACCAGGACTTTAATAGCGTCCTGGGTGCCATAGTAACACTGAACGCATTTTGAAGACGGATCCGTCTTCAAATGCTTTCAGTTCACTTGCGTTGTTACTGATCCGGCGGGCACCTCCGGCAAATGGAGTGCACGACGGATCCGGACAACGGAAGTGTGAAAGAGGCCTAACAGTAGTAAGAGGACTCCCCTGCATAACGGAAACGGGACAGATGCGTTTTGTAGCCGATAGACTTCTATTATGACGGACTGAATAGCGGAATGCCTCTAAAGGCATTCCGTTATGCATTCCGTCATAGAATTGCGTTATGGTCCGTGGTAACAGAATCCATAAAGCAATTCTGCTTTTACCACCAAACAAAGCGTGAACGAATTTTAAAATATGAACTTCGCTCATCTCTAGTCACATTAGGGGGGGGGTCACTTTATTAGGAGTGGGGTCACTATATTAGGGGGGGTCACTTTATTAGGAGGGGTCACTTTATTAGGGAGGAGCACTTTCTTAGGATTCGGATCATAAGGGGTACCTTTGGGATGACTTTCAGGCTCAGGACAGGGCACAGCTCGCAGGACACAGCTCTTACAGTGTACAGTACGTAGCCAGGAGCAGGCACATGTGAAGACAGAAAGGCGGAGCAGGCATGTGTGACAGGGAAGTCTGCTCCGCCCCTTGTGTGCCTGTACTCCCATTCAACTTTGCTCCAGTGCATCGCATTCGGGCCGGCCAGTCCCTACCACCCAGCGCTTGCTGTGGCCGGCCGGACCTTACCACAGACAATGAGCAGAGGCGACCAGCCCCTGCATCCCCAGCGGCGCCGATTCCTGTGTAGGAAAAAAATGCAGCGTGCCCGACCTTTCCTCCCAGCACCCGCAGCGCAGCCGGCACTTCCACTCCAGCATGGCAGCAAGGTAAAAAGAAAAACGCCGAACATTTTTTCCCCCCTATATTCACCCCATAAATGGCACTAACTTTTTCACCCTATTTTGTATCTCATAGGACGAAAAATACGGTAAAACTGAAACAAGCAACAAAAAAAAGTCATATTTGTGTAGTCATATTTGGTATTGTCACGTCCGTAACAACCTGCTCTATAAAAATATCACATGATCTAACCTGTCAGATAAACATTGTAAATAACAAAAAATAAAAACGATGTCAAAACAGAAATTTTTTGTTACCTTGCCTCACAAAAAGTGTAATATAGAGCAACCAAAAACTGCCACCTTATCCCATAGTTTCCAAAACAGGGTCATTTTTTTGAGTTTCTACTCTAGGGGTGCATCAGGGGGTCTTCAAATGTGACATGGCAACTTAAAATTATCCCAGTGAAATCTGCCATCCAAAAACCATATGGCGTTCCTTTCCTTCTGTGCACTGCCGTGTGCCCGTAAAGCAGTTTATGACCACATATGGGGTGTTTCTGTAAACTGCTGAATCAGGGCAATAAATATAGAGTTTTTTTTGGCTGTTAACCCTTGCTTTGTTAGAGGAAAAAATGGATTAAAATGGAAAATCTGCCAAAAAAGTGAAATTCTGAAATTTCATCTACATTTTCCTTTAATTCTTGCGGAACACCTAAAGGGTTAACAAATTTTATGAAATCAGTTTTGAATACGTTGAGGGGTGTCGTTTTCAAAATGGGGTCACTTTTTTGAAGTTTCTACTCTAGGGGTGTATCAGGGGGTCTTCAAATGTGACATGGCAACTTAAAATTATCCCAGTGAAATCTACCTTCCAAAAATCATATGGCGTTCCTTTCCTTCTGCACCCTGCCATGTGCCCGTACAGCAGTTTACGACCACATATGGGGTGTTTCTGTAAACTACAGAATCAGGGCAATAAATATTGAGGTTTTTCTGGCTGTTAACCCTTGCTTTGTTACTGGAAAAAATGGATTAAAATAGAAAATCTGCCAAAAAAATGAAATTCTGAAATTTCATCTACATTTTCCTTTAATTCTTGTGGAACACCTAAAGGGTTAAGAGAGTTTGTAAAATCTGTTTTGAATACCCTGAGGGGTGTATTTTCTAAAATGGAGCCATTTATGGCTGGTTTCTATTATGTAAGCCTCACAAAGTGACTTCAGACCTGAACTGGTCCTTAAAACGTGGGTTTTGGAAATATTCTGAAACATTTCAAGATTTGCTTCTAAACTTCTAAGCCTTCTAACGTACCAAAAAAAGAAAATGTAATTTACAAAATGATCCAAACATGAAGTAGACATATGGGAAATGTAAAGTAATAACTATTTTAGGAGGTATCATTATCTGTTTTAAAAGCAGAGAAATAGAAATTTTGAAAATGTTTGGTAAATTTGGTATTTTTTATAAATAAAAATGAAATATTTTGACTCAAATTTACCACTGTCATCAAGTACAATATGTGTTGAGAAAACAACCTCAGAATAGCTTGGATAAGTAAAAGCATTTTAAAGTTATCACCACATAAAGTGACACATGGCAGATTTGCAAAAAATGGCCTGGTCCTTAAGGTGAAAAATGTCAGGGTCCTGAAGGGGATAAGCAAGTGTGTCTCCTCAATACATAAGACATCAGAATTAGCTTTAATGGCATCGTGCCATAACTGAGATCTCTTTAGCGTTAATTGAAGTAATTTTAAGAACCATTATAATGGGATATTAAGACTGCTAGTGGCCGATCTCCACATACCCAAACCTTTTGCGTTTCACACATTCTGAAGCTCCAAATATCATTAAGCTGCAATGAGGCAATTTCTTCAGCAAAAAAAAAAAACTTGTAAAAAAATTCAACAAAAACATAAAAAATAAACCAGAAACACAATATAATGGGTTCCATATCACGGAACCTCAAACGTCCGTATCAGATGGTAAGCGGCGTCACCGAGGGGGGAATAAGACAGGGGATTCCCAGTTTCGGCCGCTCAGACCCGAGACAATGAAGTTCCACTGCTACAAGAAAAAAGAAAAAGACATATTTGCTAACTGTCCTTTCAATCGTTTGGAGACCTCTGCTGACAAACCGCTGACCACTCTTCTACCAAATGCGAGGGTGAAGCAGGTTGAGATGTTGAGACAGAGCCTGGAGGTGTGGACAAGTTCCAGTTATCAATTGTATTGCGTCTGCTGGGCTGGATGCCACCATTTTATCGCCCTCTCTTGAAATCAGCAGTTTAGCTGGGAATCCCCATCTATATGTGATTTTATGAGCTCTCAGGATCTTCTTCGTAGCTTCCTGGAACTCCCGTCTTCTGGTGAAGGTGGCTGCAGATAGGTCGGTGTAGAGAGAAATGGAATGGAATCGATCCGGTGTCTCTGGGTTATTTCGGGCAGCAGCCATTAAGTTTTCTTTAATATGGAAAAAAGTGATATGTGCCAATACATCTCTAGGCACCTCTGCTGGTAATCTTTTAGGTTTTGGTTTTTCTATGAGCTCTATCAATAAAGAGCTCAATTTGAGGAGCACTAGGTAACAGAATTGTAAAAAAGTAAATTAGATTTAGTGGACACCACAAATGACAAAGATGAAGAACTAGCTGCACTTCGTGCAAAAGTTATCGACTTGGAAGATCGGTCCCGCCGCAATAATATCAGATTCCGTGGGATCCCGGAAACTGTGAAACCTGACCAACTGCACGATTTTCTAGTAACATAGTAACATAGTACATAAGGCCGAAAAAAGACATTTGTAACTTTTGCACGAAGTGCAGCTAGTTCTTCATCTTTCTCATTTGTGGTGTCCACTAAATCGTTATTTGCTTTTGCAAATTCAGACATTTTATTCTCTAGATGGGATGTACACCTCCCCACTTCTGACATCTCATTCTGTAATGGGGTCAACCTGGTGCGAAAATCTGCCTGCAAAGATGCCATCAGGTTACCCATTAGGGCCTTTAGAAAAGATTCTGTAACCGGTCTGTCGGTTCCGGTGTTGCCAGCATTAGGATAAGGCTGGGAAAATACTATAGTCGAACAGTCCCCATAGTGTTGATCCATTGACAAAAATTGCCCTTGCGGCATCCCAACATTTACATAGTGCTGCCCTGGTGAGGTTGTCATGGCTAAGGTGTGACACCGCCATATTTCTCGCCATCGTGTGGTCTGGGGTACGCGACCCTGAGATGACAGGGAAGGAGGCAGGGTGTAGTACTAAGGGTCCCTGTATAGGAGGTGACCGAGATGGGGTACCTGCAGGGGAATGTGTTGCCCACGCTGATTCTTCAGAGATCTGCTGCATGCCGCCACCGCCATCTTGTGTTGCGCTTGCTGCAGGGGAAAACTCTGTCAGTTTGTCAGAGGCAGCTTTTTTTCTGGTCTTTGTCATCGCCAGATCTCCCAGGGTGGCAGTCCCTTTATGGTGAGTGGGTTCAGGATAAATCCAGTAAGCTTTGTGCCGCAGTCTCAGGTCTGAAGCGCCGGAGCTGTGCTGAAGCGCGTCCTACTCTATGCGCTGCTGGCCACACCCCCCCATACGTGCTCATTTTAAATCTTCAGCTGCCACTAGCTATATCTTCTGTTACAAGCTGTGGCAGTTACAGGGAAAAAGCTACACCCGAAAGGCTGAAAGCCTGAAATAAATCTAGCAGAACAATTGAATGGGGAGATCTCTGGATCCATGTGAGGTCCAGGGCTGGTTCTAGCTTTGTTAGAAAGAGATTGTCATGTGCTATATGGTATCTGATTTTCATTTTTACATCAATCACGGCAAAACCTCTTGAGGCTATTTTCACATCTGCGTTATTCTGTCCGGTTTTGAGATCCGGCACAGGGTGAATGGGGACAAAACTAAACAAAACAGAACGGAGTGCACCAGAATGCATTACGTTCCAGATTGTTGTGGACACAAAATCGCTGCAAGCAGCATTTTTGTGTGCGGCATGGGAAACTGAAGAAGCTGGATCCGGCACCAAAAACCATGTCATTAATGTTGCCGGATCCGTTTTATTCGGACACAAAAGATGAGAGTGGTAGTGGCCCTGACAATGATGTTTCATGGTGTACTCCCTCAGGCCGTCGCTCCCTGGGGTTCATGCAGTGAATGAGAGGCACCCTATATTCCCTAGGGGCACTGCCTGTAGCTAGGGTTCCTGCCTGATGGTCGTTTAGAGGTTTAGAGGATGTTAAATGTCCGTGTGGGTGCAATGCAGGGCTTGAAAATAATGCAAATGATGTGTTGTTAGAAAACTCAGTAACCAGACCAGATTGAACTTAGAAATAGGAGTTGTGCACCAAATAGGAGTTGTAGTACATCTAGCAATTATCTGTACGCAGTGAAAATTCTCCCCAGATGTCCAAGCATGAGTTATGCAAATTTTTGAAGCAATGACCCTCAAATGATTCTTTCTCATGCTATAGTCTCTAGTACTGGGATCTCTGGCTAGCAACTTCAGTCTATCACAGTGTCTGCAATTTACATGATGTTGTGCGGTTCCAATAATATGACTGCCCAAAATCCTACCTAAAGTGTGCAGGGTGTCTGAACTCATTATCCCACCACTGCAGCAAGGCCTTAAAGTGCTGTACACTGATCACCATGCTGACTAAAACATTGAAGCCTCTGTGTCCACTAATATGAGGTGCATAGGGTGTCTTAACATCTTATATCTTTGCAGCAGCAGGGCATGTAATGCTTCACGCTGTTACCTTGCTGACTCTCACACTATAACTTTACAAATATTCCAAAGTCTTCTCTCTCTTTCTGTAGAATTGGCAGAAGGCACACGGGGATCAGTTAGTCTCTGGAAGCATTGAAGCTGAATGCCTGAGAAGAGGAGCACACGCTGTTTGCTCCTGCTTCCTCCAGGACCGTCCTCACACCATCTATTCCTAGCAGATATATAATCTTCTCCTGGAGCTAGGGGGAGGTGCCAGCCCACACCTTATGCTCCAGAGAGGGCTGGGCCAGAATAGTCAACTCAAGCCATACCTGTCACTCTCTTAGGCATACTGGTGAGTCACATTACATAGCAGTATTTAATATAACATTACAGTACAGTACATTACAAAAGAATTGCAGATAACCTTCCTCACATGGGTACTGCACATGTCCATGACGCTTTTTCTTATTTCCTCTGATATGTTGATGAGCAGTCATGGGGGGATGTCTATATAACCAGCTGGGTGGAAGGAGCTAAAACCTAGCTGGGCATTGTTAGGGGCGATACTGTAGATGTGGCAGAGAAAGAAGTGCATCATGGGTTTGGTTGGAAAAGCAACAGAAAGTGCTACAGGCAGGATGGAAACAAATTAGAGTGATCAGTTTACATGGTAAAACAGGTCAGGAGCATCAAAATTGAAAAAGAAAAAGTATGGGAACTTAGTGCAGACTCTTGGAGAAGAAGATCATGGAGCGGTGAGTGCTCGGGATAGGAGCACACTACTCACCGCTCCTTGGTGCCTGAAAATAAATCTATTTTTCCTCCTTCCCAGGCCCTGCAGCAGCCATTTCCCCTGCTTCCATGGTAGCTACACTCCTGGCCTTATGCACTTATTGCTGAAATGCAAGATATGGGCCCATGATGTTCCTAACATTGTATATAGGGAAGAATCCGCTGTCCATACTGTGTATGGGAACTTAGTGCAGTGCAGTGTGTATTATGGAACATGGTGCATTAATTTTTTTACATTTCTTTATATCATTCTAAACAATGAAACTTTAATTCAATAAAAGTGGATGATTAAAAGATGGCGAGCAAATGAATTCTGGCACTGAAGCAGTAAACACTTTGAGAGTCGTTTATCAAAGACTGACAGTTTACTGGGTCTTTGATAACCCCTGCCCTAGAAGCAGGATGTGCTTAATTTATGACGGGGCACAGGCCTTGTCGTAAATTAGGCACATCCTCCTCTAGTTCTGAACCTAGATTGATATCTACTAACTGGAGTAGTTTCCAATTGTCATTTACGCCAGGAAAGTGGCATAAATGTTTGTGAATTTGCTGGGGCAGACAGCCATGCCACCACTACTCCCCAGTATTGAGGTCAGTGTAAATAAGGGGTTGTCCACGAAAAATATTCTATTCAGTTTTCAAACCAGCTCCTGGATCTGAATACTTTTTTAATTGCATGTAATAAAAAATTTAGCATAGCCACTGAGTTATTCAATAAAATCTATCTGTATAGCGCCACCTGCTGTTTGTTCTTTTCTTATTTCTTTGACCTGCTCACTGAAAAGGCCGCACATACTCAGTTTCATCATTCAACTGCCTCCTGAGCTGTGATAGGGAGAGCATGGACACGCCCCCTTAGCTGCAGCAGAAAAGACACTCCCCTTGAGCTTTCAGCTTGATATAAATCTAGCAGAGCAATGAATAGGGAGATCTCTGGATCCAGGTGAGGTACAGGTACTAGAATTGTTAGAAATATATTATCATGTACTATATGATGTCTGATCTCCATTTTTTACATTAGTCATGGGATAACCCTTTTAAGTTTATGCACACAGTTGTTTAAAAAGTAGCAAAATGGAGCTATGCAACTTTTTTTTGCTCCAAATATTGGCGTAGGGGTTTATAATAATGACCCTCTTTGGCACCATACAGTTCATACAGAAAGGGGACATGAAAGCTTTTGGTACGACTTTAGATAGAAAAGCAGCGACTGAGTGGGAAGAGGGGTGGCTATCCTCCGCCATCTAGTTGTCTTCGTCAGAGGAAATTGTCAATACAAAGCAACAAACAAATCGTTACTCCATTATTAACAAGAACTAAAGAGGCCCATGTTGTTGCTTTGAAGATATGATATTACCCTGCAGGGTGTGAGTTAAACGTGGGGAACGCGAGAAAAATTTAATTATGCCCCTTTGTAAATCAGCTGAGGTGACAGAAGTGTGAGAGAATTAGATGGGCGCCTCAGATATTAATTAATTCATTTCCTACTCCAAGATCACATATCTTGTCAAATACCGATGGACTGGGAGGGAGAAGTCTTAATTAATGAACCCCTCTGCAGATGTCTCAATTAACACCTCGGCCGCCAGAGGTTCATCAGACAAAATTCTCCCGGTATGGGTGGCTGCCTTTAATGGAATATCGTGGTGTTCAATGCGCAATAAGACTAGGCTTCACACAGAGTTTGTCTGCTGGCTAATGTATTCAGAAAACATTTCCCCAACCAGTTTTCCTCTCACTTGTTCTTGCAGCCTCCCCTGGTGGTAGAAAAAGTGCATTACATATTACATTTATTCCAAAATGTAAAAATAGTGCAATGTAATTTAGAAGAAAAAAGTAAAACATGGGTTTCCCAGAGAGGTTATCCTGGAAGTTATACTATCTATCAATCCAATCATCCATCATTATCTATCTATCTATAGCCCTATCTATCTATTGTAAGGGATCGCTTCTTTCAGGTGGTCACAATCACAGACTTCTTTCACGGACACCAGGATTCAGGTCCAAACTTGTGCTTTACTGTGGCAGATCACAAACAAAACAATACAAAATAAACTCCTGCCTGTCTGTCTATCTATCTATCTATCTATCTATCTATCTATCTATCTATCTATCTATCTATCTATCTATCTATCTATCTATCTATCCCTGCTATTTATCCACCACCTATGCTGTACTATATAGTGTCCTAATAATACAGTCTCAACAACACCTAGTTACCATTTCTCAATAATAAAACTAGGGAATGTGGCTGCTTCCTATGCCCTTTCATAAGTTCAGGCACTGGGGTGTGTTCACACATTGGAAATTTGCCACAGGCAAAGCCGACATGTATTTTTTCAAAGAATCTACTGTAGAAATCTATGGCTGGAGTTCAGATTTCCGCCATGGATTTGCCAGCATATCTGCACAAGGATCAGCCCTATTGTCAGTTTTCATGCAGATTCTGTGCAGAGTTGCCCACCAGAGTTTTTCTTATCCCGAAATCACGGACAGCCGACATTTTTACCGGCAAATTGGAAAACCATAATGAATGGTAAAGATTTAAAGTAATACCTGTATATAGCTCAATATACTGATAAGATCTCATCACCAGCATTTACTGTGAGCTGTAAAATGATGATAATTACCACCAAAATAATCTAGTCGGGAACCACCAGCCTAAAAAAAAAAATCATTGACACAGGAAAAGAGTCACCTTTTTTACGGACTCTCTAGAAATTTCCAGACGGTTGGCAACCCTGTGTGCAGATAGTGAACATGTGTGATGGTCACGTACACTACACACAGGGGGGAGGATTGTGACCACTGCGCTCCACCCTCACCCCTGGCCCTGCCTACTTGCCTCGCAAGTCCTAATGACATGGGACAACTATACGGCAGTCCCTAACTTAGGATACGTGCTGGGAAGACAGACAAGACAAATAACGGAATGTGAACGGACCGGGTCAGAACCAAGAGAGCTACGCAGTACAAAGGGTTAAGCAAAGAATGGTCAGGAGAAGCCGGGGTCAGATACCAGGAGAGTAGAGAAGTACCAGAGGAGTTCGCAAAGAGTAGTCAGGTGGGAGCCGAGGTCACAATACCAGGAGGGATGCGCAGTACAGGAGGAGCAGGCAAAGGATCGTCAGGGAACAGGATCAGGTGAGTAATCAGTAGTCCAACAAATATCCAGGAACCTAGAATTAACAGGCAACCTGTGGTCAGCAGGCTGCCTGTATTTATAGTGGGGTCTGAGGGTCATGTGACGTGGCCTGTGTCACATGACCGACAGACAGACAAGTCGAGCACCGAGTGATCAGCTCAGCGCTCAAGGCAGACCTAGGAGCAGGGAGCCTCCCAGCTAGCAAAGCCGCCCTGGGAACAAGGCCAAACACAGATCCTCGCTCCCGAAGCTAAGCAGCAGGTCTGTGGCTGATGGGAGACAGAGTGTGCCTTTGGCGCCCTGTGATAGTACCCCCCCTTTTACGAGGGGCCACCGGACCCAAGACTTCAGGCGATGGCCTTTCAGGGTGTTCTAAATGAAATTTTTGAACCAGTCTAGGAGCATGAACCTCCCTAGCAGGAACCCAAGATCTCTCTTCAGGTCCATACCCCTTCCAGTGAATCAGGTACTGTAAGGAATTACGCACTCTCCTGACATCCACTATTTTAGACACCACATACTCTACAGCATCATTAACAAGAACCGGCGAAGGCGAGGCTTTCAACGGTACAACAGGTTCAAAATATTTTTTAAGTAGAGATTTATAAAATACATTATGAATGTGGAACGACTCGGGCAGCTCCAACTTAAACTATACCGGATGAATCACCTCCGTGATCTTATACGGTCCAATAAAATGAGGAGCAAATTTTCTAGAAGCTACCTTGAGAGATAGATTCTTCGAGGACTACCATACTTTATCCCTAACCTGAAAGTTCACCCCCTTGGAACGTCTCCTATCGGCCTTGAGTTTTTGGGAACTTTGAGCCTTTTCTAGGTTCGATTGAACCCGGGCCCAAACTGTTCACAGTTCGGAGGAGAGTTTATCCGCTTCAGGGTTGGAGGAGGAGACGGACGACCCAGAATGAAAACGGGGATGAAAACCATGGTTACAAAAGAAAGGGGAGACCCCAGCAGAAGAATTAACACGGTTATTCAAAGCAAATTCTGCCAACGGAAGGTATTTAACCCATAATTGCTGGTCATCAGCAACATACGACCTCAGGAATTGTTCCACAGACTGATTAAGGCGTTCAGTCTGCCCATTACTCTCAGGGTGGTAGGCGGAGGAAAAAGACAACGAAATCTGACATCTTTGATAGAAAGATCTCCAAAATTTGGACACAAACTGCACACCCCTGTCAGATACAATATTTTCCGGGATACCATGTAACCATACAATTTCTTTCACAAAAATAGACGCCAAGGTCTTGGCATTCGGGAGTTTAGACAGAGGAATGAAATGAACCATCTTGCTAAACCTATCGACCACTACCCAAACCACAGTCTTACCCTCCGCTGGCGGCAGGTCAGTAATAAAGTCCATCGAGTTATGGGACCAGGGTCTACTGGGAATGGGTAGGGGTCGTAGGTTACCAGCAGGGCGAGTCCTAGGTGTCTTAGACCTAGCACAAACCTCACAGGCTGACACGTAGGACTTGACATCCCTAAATAGAGTGGGCCACCAATAAGATCTAGAAACCAGCTCTCTAGTGCCTTCAAAACCAGGATGTCCACAAAAGGCAGAATCATGACACTCACCCAACAGCTGGAGACGAAATTGTATGGGGACAAACAACTTATCTGTTGGGGTGTTTGCCGGTGCCAGATGTTGTTCAGTCTTAATGAGAGCCGAGATATCTTGGGTTAAGGCTGCTACGAAGATATTTGCTGGTAGGATGGATTCAGGCTGAAAAGCATGGAAGCTCCGAGATAATGCATCAGCCTTCATGTTTTTACTTCCAGGCCTGAAAGTAATGGAGAATTCAAAACGAGTAAAAAACAGTGCTCATCTAGCCCGACGGGGATTCAACCTCTTAGCAGATTCGAGAAACATAAGGTTCTTATGGTCAGTGACAACAGTTACACAATGCCTTGCCCCCTCCAGAAAATGCCTCCACTCCTCAAATGCCCACTTAATGGCCAGCAACTCCCGATTCCCTATATCGTAGTTTCTCTCGGTGGAAGAAAATTTTATGGAAAAGAATGCACACGGTCTCAGGTTAGTTGACTAGCAGGACCTTGTGAAAGGACTGCTCCTGCGCCGTCCTCAGACGCATCCACCTCCACAATAAAAGGTCTCTCCTGATCTGGCTGGATCAGAATGGGAGCGCTACTGAATGCCTTTTTTAGTGTTTCAAGCGAAGTAATGGCCTCAGTAGACCAGTTCTCCAAATCCGCCCCTTTCTTAGTAAGGTCGGTCAACGGTATAGCAATTACTGAAAAATTCTTAATAAATTTACGGTAGTAATTGGCAAAACCTAAGAACCGTTGTAAGGCCTTTAAGGATGAAGGCCTTACCCATTCCTTAATAGCTAGTACCTTACCAGGATCCATCTTGAAGGAGTGAGGGGTCAGGACATGCCCTAGAAACAGTATCGCCTGTACACCAAAGACACATTTCTCTTGTTTAGCGGACAACTGATTCTCCCTCAACACCTCTAATACTTGTCTAACATGAGACACATGAGATTTGAAATCAGGGGAAAATATCAAAATGTCGTCAAGATAGACAATGACAAATTTACCTAAAAACTCTCTAAGAATATCATTCATAAAGTTTTGGAACACAGCTGGGGCATTGCTGAGTCCAAAAGGCATAACCTGATATTCAAAGTGTCCTGCCGGAGTATTGAACGCCGTCTTCCATTCGTCTCCCTCCTTGATTCGGATTAGATTATATGCCCCTTTCAGGTCAATCTTAGAAAACCAGGTTGACCCCAGAACCTGGTTAAATAAATCCGGAATCAATGGGAGAGAGTATCTATTCTGGATAGTGATCTTATTCAATTTCCGGTAATCGATACAAGGCCTAAGACCACCATCCTTCTTCTTAACGAAGAAAAACCCCGTTCCCATAGGAGAGACAGAAGGTCTAATGTGCCCCTTACTGAGGCTTTCCTTAATATAATCCTCCATGGCCTTGCGTTCGGGCTTAGAGAGATTATAAATACGCCCCTTAGGAAACCTGGCACCTTCTACTAACTCTATGGCGCAATCATAAGGTCTATGGGATGGTAGAACCTCCGGGGTAGGTGACGAGAACACATCAGAATATTCCTTAATGACCGTGGGTAATATATCAGATTCTACTGAGACCCCAGCTTGTACCACAGACAAGCACGAGTCACACTTAGGGCCCCATTTCACCAACTCCCCCCTGGACCAATCAATAGTGGGGTTGTGTAATCGGGGCCAAGGCAACCCTAGTACCACCTCGACCGGTAAGTTCTCCAGGACTAAGAGGGAACATTTCTCAGAGTGGCATACTCCCACGGTTAAAGAAATCTCTGAGGTACATGACCTCACCATACCACCTACCAGGGGAGTGGCGTCAATAGCCATGACATGGATAGGTGTAGGAAGAGAAAAAATTGGAATACCCAGTCTAATGGCGTACTCAGAGTCAATAAAGCTGGCCGCTGAACCAGAGTCAATAAAGGCCTTACCCGGCCATTTATTAACCCCCAGAGATATTGTTATAGGTACCAAAAGCTTACATTTCATAATATCAGGGTGTACCTGGTCTTTAGGTTGCCTTGCCTTGGGAGACTTAACGGAGAGGGCCTTCTTAGGACACTGGTTGATCCAATGGTCAGGATCTCCGCAGTAAAAACACACTCCACGTCTGCGGCGCAGATTCCCTTGAGTCATGCCGACCTGCATGGGTTCCTCTGTAGAGACCTCAGCGTTGTTTCTGGGATAGACCTCAGGCTGGACCACCATCTGAGAAGAGAACAATCGTTCCTGTCGTCTCTCTCTAACCCGTCGGTCAAGTCGGACTACAAGGGTCATCATCTCCTCTAGAGTCTCTAGAAGCTGATAACTCACTAGAAGATCCTTTAAGTTATCAGACAGACCTGACCTGAACTGACTCATGGTTCATTCCACCCTGAGGGAACACACCACTTTCTGAATTGGGTGCAATACTCCTCCGCAGGTAGATCGCCCTGAACCAGAACCTTTAGAGCAGTCTCGGCTACCAGTGTCCTGTCTGGTTCATCATACAGGTTACCCAGGTCCTGAAAAAAAAACTCCACTGATGTTAAACAACTGGCGTTAGCAGGTAAAGAAAATGCCCAGTCCGGGGGATCACCCTGTAACCGGGAAATGACAATGCCCACACGTTGACTCTCGGGGCCAGAGGATACGGGGTGCAAACGGAAAAAAAGTTTACAATTTTCTTTAAAGGAAAGAAACTTCTTCCGATCTCCAGAAAAGGGCTCAGGAAGCTTAATCTGGGGCTCTAAATGTGGACTTGAGGCCTGAGGGATGGAAGTACTTTGTCCTAGCTCAAAAGAACAGAGTTTCTCCCCTAGCTCCTGCACCATCTGCGTCAGGTTAGAGACATGGTCAGTCAGGGTCACCAGAGGATTCATGATACAGTGGTTAGGTTACGGCCTGTTAATCTGTGACGGTCACGTACACTACACACAGGGGGGAGGATAGTGACCACTGCGCTCCACCCTCACCCCTGGCCCTGCCTACTTGCCTCGCAAGTCCTAATGACAGGGGACAACTAGACGGCAGTCTCTAACTTAGGATACGTGCTGGGAAGACAGACAGGACAAATAACGGAATGTGAACGGATCGGGTCAGAACCAAGAGAGCTACACAGTACAAAGGGTTAAGCAAAGAATGGTCAGGAGAAGTCGGGGTCAAATACCAGGAGAGTAGAGAAGTACCAGAGGAGTCCGCAAAGAGTAGTCAGGTGGGAGCCGAGGTTACAATACCAGGAAGGATGCGCAGTACAGGAGGAGCAGGCAAAGGATCGTCAGGGAACAGGATCAGGTGAGTAATCAGTAGTCCAACAAATATCCAGGAACCTAGAATTAACAGGCAACCTGTGGTCAGCAGTCTCTCCAGCATGTGCAAGGTGGAGTTCCACCTGGTGGGCACGTCGCATATGAGGCGGTGAGCGGGAAGGCCGAAGTTACGCTGTAGAGCAGACAGCCGAGCGGCGGCAGGATGAGAACGCCGGAAGAGACGGCCCGCACTTTATGCAGCAGCTCTGACATGTCAGGGTAGTTGTGAATGAATTTCTGCACCACCAAATTCAGCACATGCGCCAGGCAAGAGATGTGTTTCAAACCGGCTAGTCCCAGAGCTGCAACGAGATTTCGCCCATTATCGCACACCAACAGGCCGGGCTTGAGGCTCACTGGCAGCAACCACTCGTCAGTCTGTTGTTCTATACCCCGCCACAACTCCTGCGCGGTGTGGGGCCTGTCCCCCAAACACATCAGTTTCAGAACGTTGGTGGTGAAGGTCTGTCGATGACCGGATGAGGAGGTGGTAGAAGAGGAGGAGGAAGCCGAGTAGGAAGAGGAGGCAACAGGAGGCAAAGAATGATGCCCTGCGATCCTTGGCGGCGGAAGGACGTGCGCCAAACAGCTCTCTGCCTGGGGCCCAGCCGCCACTACATTTACCCAGTGTGCAGTTAGGGAGATATAGCGTCCCTGGCCGCGCTTACTGGTCCACGTATCTGTGGTTAGGTTTGGAGAAGTAGTGGCGGCTGGGAACGACGTACTGTGGGACAGCAAGCGACATGAGCTGTTTGAAGCTGTCCGTCTCCACCAGCCTGAATGACAGCATTTCAAAGGCCAGTAGTTTAGAAATGCTGGCATTCAGGGCCAGGGATCGAGGGTTGCTAGGTGGGAATTTACGCTTTCTCTCAAAGGTTTGTGAGATGGAGAGCTGAACGCTTCCATGTGACATGGTGGAGATGCTTGGTGACGGAGGTGGTGTTGTTGGTGGCACATCCTCTGTTTGCTAGGCGGCAGGTGCCAACGTTCCTCCAGAGGCAGAGGAAGAGGCCGAGGCAGCAGCAGAAGAGGGAGCCCTTTCTTGGTTTTGAAGGTGCTTACTCCAGTCAGCCCGTGTCTTGCATGTAGATGCCTGGTCATGCAGGTTGTGCTAAGGTTCAGAACGTTAATGCCTCGCTTCAGGCTCTGATGGCACAGTGTGCAAACCACTTGGGTCTTGTCGTCAGCACATTGTGTGAAGAAGTGCCATGCCAGGGAACTCCTTGAAGCTGCCTTTGGTGTGCTCGGTCCCTGGTGACGGTGGCCAGTAGCAGGCGAACTGTTTTGGCGACGGCTGCTCTGCTTTTGCACCCTGCTCCCTCTTTTGCTACGCTGTTGGCTCGGTCTCACCACTGCCTCTTCCTCCGAACTCTGAAAGTCAGTGGCACGACCTTCATTCCATGTGGGGTCTAGGACCTCATCGTCCCCTGCATCGTCTTCCACCCAGTCTTCCTCCCTGACCTCCTTTTCGGTCTGCACACTGCAGAAAGACGCAGCAGTTGGCATCTGTGTTTCGTCATCATCAGAGATGTGCTGAGGTGGTATTCCCATGTCCTCCTCAGGAAACATAAGTGGTTGTGCGTCAGTGCATTCTATGTCTTCCACCCCTGGGGAAGGGCTAGATGGATGCCCTTGGGAAACCCTGCCAGCAGAGTCTTCAAACAGCATAAGAGACTGCTGCATGACTTGAGGCTCAGACAGGTTCCCCGATATGTACGGGGGTGATGTGACAGACTGATGGGCATGGGTTTCAGGCGCCACCTGTGCGCTTTCTGCAGAAGACTGGGTGGGAGATAATGTGAACGTGCTGGATCCACTGTCGGCCACCCAATTGACTAGCGCCTGTACTTGCTCAGGCCTTACCATCCTTAGAACGGCATTAGGCCCGACCAAATATCGCTGTAGATTCTGGCGGCTACTGGGACCTAAGGTAGTAGGTTCAGTAGGACATGTAGCTGTGGCAGAACAGCCACATCCTCTCCCTGCACCAGAGGCTCCACCAACACCACCACCACGACCATGACCGCGTCCCTTATTAGATGTTTGCCTCATAGTTAGCGTTCACCAAGCAAAGTAAAAAGTGGTTAAGTCTATTAAAAATAATTAACCGCCAATAAAAACCCTGATGTAGGGTATTGCACCAAAAAAATTTTTTTTTGCTCTATATGACAGCGGTATTTGTGGCCTAAATTTCACAGTAACTTATGCACGTCTAATCCCAGATGTGCAGTATATCAGAGGGTTATATATGTGTCGTGATTTACTACATGATAGAGGAAGCTATAAGATCACTCCGATGGATCCTTCCTCTGTATTTCTAGTCGAATTAAAAACCATTCTTACATGGGGTTTTGAACAGGGAGTTATTAGCAAACCTGAGCTCGAGTTTCTATTCCCTAAACATCCACAAGTCGCCACCTTCTACTGCCTACCCAAGGTACATAAGGGGCTATACCCCCTAAAGGGTCGCCCCATCGTATCCGGGGTTGACTCACTAACACACCACTGTGGGATTTACTTGGATAAAGTATTGAGAGACTTTGTCTGGTCCTTACCATCATTTGCAAGAGACACGATGGATTTCCTTCGGAAGATCGAGACCATAACCATCGATTCATCTAGTCTCCTTGCAAGTATAGATGTGGAGTCTCTCTATACTTCTATTCCCCACGATAAGGGCCTGGCAGCAACATCTCATTTCCTCAATTCTAGGGGTACACAATTTCATGTCCATAATAACTTCATTTTACGGTTACTTGAATTTACCCTTACCCATAACTTCTTTCTCTACAACGGATCATACTACCACCAGCTCAGGGGGACTGCTATGGGGAGTCCCTGTGCCCCGGCATATGCCAATCTCCTCCTGGGCTGGTGGGAAGACAAATATGTCTTCCCCGATCCACAATGTTGGTGGAATGACAATATCACGTTTTATATCCGTTATATTGACGACATCTTTCTGATATGGAATGGTGAGAGAGAGAGTTTCAGCAGGTTTATTGAGACACTCAACCAGAATGAAATTGGTTTGAGTTTCACCTCTGAAATCCACTCTCTCGTATCACCTTCCTGGATGTGGAAATTGTGAAGGTTGACGACCTGCTAGTCACATCTGTTTTTAGGAAACCCACGGCTACCAGCAACATACTACACTGGAGCAGCCACCACCCTCCAGCAGTCAAAAGAGGAATTCTCAGGGGCCAGTACCTGAGGACTCTCAGGAACTGGTCTTCCTTGGGGATCTTCCATAGGGAATCCAGAAAACTACAAAATAGACTGGCACAGAGGGGTTACCCACAGGGTCTCCTGAAGGACGCTGTCATGCCCTGCTCAGACGGTGTGCGGAGGTCTGTTAGATTGGCAGCACGTGTCTAACCATTTGTTTTGTTTTGTTTTGGAATCATGCTGGATCCGCCTTCCTTCAGGTGCTCTGGGTGGGGTCATTGGCTTAAATTGCCTTCACTCCCAGAGGGCTGCGCGGGTTATAGAATTCCGTCTGGCCTTGGATTCAAGGAAGGAAGGATTGTCTGTTCCAGCTCAGATAAGTTTGGTTTCTATTTTTGTTATTTGCGGTCTAGGCTGTTTGTGTGTCTTCTGCCCCTTCTTCCCTTTCACCATCTCAGGGATTCTAGGGTGTTTGCAGTCCAGGCACGAGGAAACATTATTCCTACCATCAAGGTCTGAATGTGGGCTTAGCAGCGTAGGGACAGAAGTCAGGGATATGCTAGGAGGTGACCATTCCCCAGCATCTCGCCTAGACACTTGTTTATTTGGTTGTCTGTATATCTGAGATACTGTCCGCCGTGACATTATAACCCGCCATACTGTGACTGCCATTACTCAGCAGTTTTGTGATGGCGTCAATTGATGCACTGGTTGACCGCATGCAGGGATTATCCCTAGAGGTTGCGGATCTGCGTAGTTCGGTCACACAGTGTCAGAGTGTTCTGGCATCAGGTGCAGGTCAAATTGGTGGGGAGCCTAAAGTCGCTCTTCCCGAGAAATTTACAGGGGGTGCAGATGATTTTTTTCGCTTTAAAGAGTCATGCAAATTGTATTTTTGACTGCGTCCATTTTCGTCAGGTGATGAAAGTCAGAGAGTTGGTATAATCATGTCTCTGCTAAAAGGGGACGCGCAATCCTGGGATTTTTCTCTGCCGCCCGGTTCTCTGGCCCTCCGGTCGGTGGAGGAATTTTTCAAAGCCCTGGGATTGATTTACGTTGACCCAGATCGGGTCTCGATGGCAGAATCTAAATTGCGTAACTTATTACAGGGTAAACATACTGCAGAGGTTTACTGCATAGAGTTTAGGAGATGGGCTACTGAGTCGGGGTGGAACGACCTCGCGTTACGTAGTCAGTTTTGTCAGGGGTTATCTGAGAGGTTGAAAGATGCCCTGGCTTTTCATGAGTACCCGGATACTCTAGAGAATGCGATGTCGTTGGCTATACGGTTGGATAGATGTATCAGAGAGAGGTGTAAGGGTCCCTCCGTGCAAGGGATCCCTTCTGCGTGTGGTTTTGTCTCACCTGCTGCCCAAGGTGATATTACTTATAACTCTGGGGTAGGGGAGGAACCCATGCAGTTGGGTCAGATATCTTTTCGTTCTGGTAGGAGAAACTTTAGGAGATTACATAAATTACTACTGTGGTAAAAGTGACCATTTTGTTTTGCTTGTCCTTTTGTTAAACCGCGTGATGATATGAAAGAAAAAAAAAACGTCCTTACTCTTGGTAGCGTGAATAGAGTAGTGGAGTGAAGTTTTTTGTTGAGGTATTCATTGACTGTGGTGCTGGGCTAAACCTTATTGACTTTCTTTTCCTTCAAAATCTGGGTCTAAGTACGTGCACTTTAGAAAGGGAGATTCCGGTGTTTGCAATAGATTCTTCACCTCTTTCTCAAAGTAGTCTCACTCATATTGCACATGGTATTCAGTTGAGGTTGGGTGATTCACATGTAGAGCTTATTTCTTGTTTTGTCATCAGGAATTTGCCTGCTCCTATAGTCCTAGGTTTACCGTGGTTGACGAAACATAATCCAATTATTGATTGGCAGGCAAGACAAATTATTGGTTGGGGAGAGTTTTGTTCGGAGAATTGTCTTGGCACATCTATCTCTGGGGTGTCCACTGCAGTTCTACCTCAATATCTCTCAGACTTTGCAGATGTCTTTTCGGAGGGTGGGAGAATTGCCCCCTCATCGTGACTATGATTGTCCTGTTAATCTCATCCCAGGAGCTAAGTTGCCAAAGTAACGCCTTTACAATCTTTCCCAACCTGAAAGAGAGGTCATGTGAAAGTATATCGCCGAGAGTTTGGCAAAAGGTCATATTAGGCCATCTAAGTCTCCGGTGGCAGTAGGTTTTTTCTTTGTTAAGAAAAAGGATGGATCACTGAGACCGTGTTTGGATTTTCGGGAATTGACCCGTATTACGGTCCGGGATCCGTATCCCCTTCCTTTGATCTCCGACCTTTTTGATCAGATTGTTGGTGCCAGGGTGTTCTCCAAGTTGGATTTGAGAGGGGCCTACAATCTGATCAGAATCAAGGAAGGGGATGAGTGGAAGACGGCCTTCAATACGTACGAGGGTCATTTTGAGAATCTGGTTATGCGTTTTGGGTTGACGAACGCGCCAGCGGTATTTCAGAGATTCGTCAATGACATTTTTCATCACTTGGTGGGGAGGTTCGTGGTAGTTTACTTAGATGACATTTTAATTTACTCTCCTGATCTGAAGACCCATCAGGATCATGTGAGACAGGTTTTGACGATCCTTCAGGAGAATAAATTATATGCCAAATTGGAAAAATGTGTGTTTTCGGTGCAGGAGCTTCCGTTTTTGGGATATCTGCTTTCCGACTCTGGTTTCCGTATGGACCCCGAAAAGGTCCGGGCGGTTCTGGAATGGGACCAACCAGAGAATCAGAAAGCTTTGATGCGGTTTTTGGGGTTTACTAACTATTATAGAAAATTTATTCTGAACTATTCCACCATTGTTAAACCTCTGACTGATATGACAAAGAAGGGCACTGACGTCTCTGTTTGGTCGGAGGAGGCATTACAGGCCTTTTCGACTATTAAGGAGTGTTTTGCGTATGCTCCCATTCTGGTGCAGCCCGATGTGTCTCAGCCATTCGTGGTGGAGGTGGATGCATCAGAGGTGGGGGTGGGAGCGGTGCTGTCGCAGGATTCTTCTCCTGGCAAGTGGGTCCCGTGTGCTCTTTTTTCTAAGAAGCTCTCGATCGCTGAGAGGAACAATGATGTGGGAGATAGAGAGTTGCTGGCTATAAAGTTGGCCTTTGAGGAATGGCATCACTGGTTGGAGGGGGCTTCTCACCCCGTTACTGTTTATATGGATCATAAGAATTTGGCTTACCTGCAATCTGCCAAGCGTCTGAATCCTAGGCAGGCCAGATGGTCACTGTTTTTTACCAGGTTCAATTTTGTTGTTACTTTTCGTCCGGGGGTCAAAAACATCAAGGCGCATCTGTAACGGGGTCTACATTCACTGTAATTACAAGACCCAACATTAAAATTATTACATATCTGGGACTTGCCCAAAAACTTGATTGGGCGTCCCAGTTTGTCTCGTGACGCCATCTCTGGAACCCCAGAGGGACTGGCTCCTTGCGTGGAGGCATGTTCGTCCGCCGTGTTGGGACAAAAGTTCGTAGTATGGGCTGTGGAGGAGCAGTATGCACAAGCCGGTGTTCTTAGGCCTGCAAAGTGTCTGCAAAAAATGATGGTATCAATCCTTCCGCAGTTGGATCGTGTTCTGTACTGGGAGAAGGCTCCAGACACTTTTGCAGAAAAAGACCTATGGTAGTCATAGAAAGCTGACCCATTATATTTGTTGCCCAGGTCTACCAGCTTGTGCATATAGAGATCAAACTCCTCTCTTCTAATGGGATAGACCGCACAGATGACATCCCTGTAAATACCAAACGCTAGTACAAATTCAGGGATAGTCAGTTTCCTGTTTAGGCGGGCATCCCTGGACCTGACAACAACAGATACATCATCATAAGCATACGTTTTATTCTCAACAATATCCTGGGAGGCAATCAACAGGGAAGCCAGGTTGACGTCTTTACCTTCCAGGATATCCCTTTTTATATGCTCAGGTATCATATGAGCCGGGCTAACTTCCTGGTCATCCAGGGTGATGGCTGGAGCAACTAATGGCAAGTCGGCTGGTGTTTGTGCAGCAGCAGCGGGTGGCCCTGCTAGAGTAAGGGCCGTGGTGACCGACTCAAGTTTCTCCAGCCTGGAGTTGACCTTGCTCATGGACGCCATGAGTGAGGATAACATGGCATGTATATCTCCTGGGTTGGACTGGCTAGGTCCTTCCCCGGCATCCATGTTATTTGTAGATGTGCGTAGCAGTTGGAAAAGTTCTGCTTTCCTTGCTGTAGCGGGGTAGGGGATTTGTCGTCTCCTCAATTCCGTGGTTATACGTGGGATCGTCCAGGATCTGATCGAAGCTGGACTGGCTAGCTCTCCTCCCTGTGTGGGAGTGACAGCTCTAGCCGGGGTGTTAGGCAGAGAGAAATCTTCTACCCCTTCCTGAGACATACTATAAACAAAACAAATAATTAGTATAGGAAAACTACCAAATTGTACTGGCAGGCTAGCTAGGCCGGATGGCGAAAACATTATACTTGTTTGGTGACAGATGAGGCCCTGCTAATTGCCAAGCGGCTTGAAAGGCTCTATATATGCGTTGGCGCGAGGGGTTATTGAGGCCACTCGTCGTAGTGGCAGGAGTTTAAGGCCTCTGGGTGACTGTAAAATAGAAAACAGGGGAAGGGAGTGACAGGTGAGGCCCTCTCTATGCAACATACGAGGCGGCTAGCTAACGTGTAGCCCGATGGGTGTTTGCCTCTGAAACGTTTGAGGCGGGGTGTTGGCCTCGTGGGACCACTAACTGATGGCGATTGCCAAGATGGGGTAAATACCTATTGGGATGCCTGTGACCCTATTGCCAGCACTCTAACCTAGGGGGGGTGACATGAAATGTATGGTAGAAAACCATATGAGCAGGTGTACGTACCTGGTAGTATGACAAAATCACTGAAAAACCCGTGTGGAGCAAATATATACAGTATAAGCTTGACAGCCTAAAATGGGTAAAAGAAGCAGTATGATGAGTGTGGGTTGTTGGAAAGAAAACAGACTCATAGCCTGTAGCAGCAATGTTTTAAGGTTTGCTTGCGTATGATTGCAAATGAAATGTTGATGCTGCGCAATAAATATGTGTTACTCAGAAATGTTGGCATGGCTTTAATGAGATATCTGAGGGAGGCCGTGGCCTATACCAACAACATGTGTGTTATAATAATGGTGTGCAAGGGGAACATGAAGTGTAAGTTATATATATGTATATTACTGTGCAGGAAACGTATGATTGGTTGGATCAGTACGTGTGATTCAACCCGAGTATGCATGAAAAGGAATTAACTCCTTAAGTGTCATGGTTGACAACAAAGAAATGAGGCCTGTAACGTAGGCTGAATTGATTGTAACGAAAGGAACTCCAGTACGCCTGGGGGTCCAATGGTCCATACAGAAATGTTGGCTGGTTTCAACCCTTGATGTAATAAGTGATACCTCAAAAATAGCATGAAAATGGTCTGACTATTTAACCAAGTGAAAACATAGCAGAATGACCGAATCTTAGTATGAAGGAAAACAGAAGTTAGCATGAATAGCTTAACCGTATGCATTGTAATGCGAATAGCAATCGTGCATAGAATATACTATGAATAAGTGCTGACCAGAAACATAAACCAAAATGACAATCATTTAAATGAAGCCCGGGAACAGTTTTTCAAAATGACCGCTTCTCCAATGCGCATGATTAGCCGAACAATTTGTAAGAAATGAAGCCGCGAAAAAGGCTTTGAAAATGTGACTGTGCAGAGAAAACCGTAAGCGAGGACCCGTGCTGTACCGTGCGCCGTGGGAACTGATCCTGGCGTGACAGGTAGGTCTGACTTACGGTTTAGGAGTCCCTGGGACGTGGTCTACGATGAAGACCCGGGTAAATGCAATAGGTGATATGAGTATGTGTATGTATGTGTTTTTTTTTTTTTTTACTTCCATCTGCAGTAACAGGAGTGACCACCAGAGGGTCTCAATCTCAAGCCTGCCCCACTCTGTTCTGTGAGCTCCCCGTCCTGCATACTCCACTGTGGCCACCGGGGGTGCAAGGACCCAGACCGGAACGAGCCTGAGACGCCGGGAGACCTGAAGCAAGCGGGCCAGCGGCAACAGGAGAGGACACCAGAAGGGAGAGGACACCGGAAGGTAAGTTTAACAAAACCTTGCCTCACTAATGGCACAGCCCGTGCCAGACGTTTGTGAAACGAGTTCGGGACCGCTGACCCTTGCCCCCTGCCCACACTGCTGCGTGGGAGCCGATGCATCCAGGCAGATCGCTCCGGTGCAGCGTGACCCCCCTTACCTGGGGAGGGGGCGCTGCCGACCGGACTTTAAGCAACGGGGGCCGCTGACTTAGGCGGCATCTTACCTGAGAGGTGGGCGAAAGGCAAGGACTCAGCGCACGGTGTAGAGTCAGGAGCAGTAAAGCAACTAGTTCAGACGCAACACGGATGTAAAGAAGTGGAGTAGACGGCTCTACTGCTCAGGCAAATGGTAGAGGTGTAGCCTACTCATTCAGCTCTGACCTCGAATGGTAAAGCGCAAGGTAAGGGGAGTGCCTTAAATAGGCTAGAGGTAGCAAACCAGCCCCTCCCACAAATCCAGGCAAATTGCCTTAATACATATACAGTATATATATATATATATATATATATATATACACTCACCTAAAGAATTATTAGGAACACCTGTTCTATTTCTCATTAATGCAATTATCTAGTCAACCAATCACATGGCAGTTGCTTCAATGCATTTAGGGGTGTGGTCCTGGTCAAGACAATCTCCTGAACTCCAAACTGAATGTCAGAATGGGAAAGAAAGGTGATTTAAGCAATTTTGAGCGTGGCATGGTTGTTGGTGCCAGACGGGCCGGTCTGAGTATTTCACAATCTGCTCAGTTACTGGGATTTTCACGCACAACCATTTCTAGGGTTTACAAAGAATGGTGTGAAAAGGGAAAAACATCCAGTATGCGGCAGTCCTGTGGGCAAAAATGCCTTGTGGATGCTAGAGGTCAGAGGAGAATGGGCCGACTGATTCAAGCTGATAGAAGAGCAACGTTGACTGAAATAACCACTCGTTACAACCGAGGTATGCAGCAAAGCATTTGTGAAGCCACAACACGCACAACCTTGAGGCGGATGGGCAACAACAGCAGAGGTACCACTCATCTCCACTACAAATAGGAAAAAGAGGCTACAATTTGCACGAGCTCACCAAAATTGGACTGTTGAAGAATGGAAAAATGTTGCCTGGTCTGATGAGTCTCGATTTCTGTTGAGACATTCAAATGGTAGAGTCCGAATTTGGCGTAAACAGAATGAGAACATGTATCCATCCTCTGATGGCTACTTCCAGCAGGATAATGCACCATGTCACAAAGCTCGAATCATTTCAAATTGGTTTCTTGAACATGACAATGAGTTCACTGTACTAAAATGGTCCCCACAGTCAACAGATCTCAACCCAATAGAGCATCTTTGGGATGTGGTAGAACGGGAGCTTCGTGCCCTGGATATGCATCCCTCAAATCTCCATCAACTGCAAGATGCTATCCTATCAATATGGGCCAACATTTCTAAAGAATGCTATCAGCACCTTGTTGAATCAATGCCACGTAGAATTAAGGCAGTTCTGAAGGCAAAAGGGGGTCCAACACCGTATTAGTATGGTGTTCCTAATAATTCTTTAGGTGAGTGTATATATACATAGTAAGTGTATATAGGTAAAATCAATTAATCATAATTAATAATCCTAAACCTAATATTGCCACAATTCATATGCAGTGTAACTATATACTGTATATCACAACATAAAGTGCATAGTGCCAAGTTTGAAAAGTCCCATGATAATATTATCCTCGCATCATGATTATCTAATATATAAAGCTGCGTGTATGTATGTAGGTATGTTTGTTAAAGGAATCCGCACCGTCGCTGTCATGTCCCACCTGTGACAGGGACTAGAAGATCGATGAGACTGGCTGCACGTGACAGCCTCTTTGGTTTCACATTTCTATATTGTTGCTGGGGATGACCACACCTCTTGTCTCAGGTGAAGCTTAAGTGGTCATTCCTTCTCCTCTATTTAGTCCGGCCTCATCCATCATACCGGTTGATAGCTCCTTGTTTGTGGAAGTCCTGGTGTTAGTTCTCTCTGAGTTACTGCTCGTCCGCATACTTCTAGAAGATAAGTTTATCTTCTTTGTTGTTTGTTGTTTTCCCCTACCTGCTGATATTAGGCCTGAGGGGGTCTCCTATTCCTTCACCTGGGAGGGAATAGGCCATCCGTGTCCTGACACTATCTGCAGGGCCCTGTTAGGGTTTGATAGGGCTTAGGTTCCTGCGTATGAACATTCCTACCATCAAGGTCTGTTCATAATGATAGCAGTAAGGGCTCGGGGTACGGACTTACTAGGCATGACCATTTCACTTTCCCTAGGTTCCAGGCCTAATACCTTTTCCCTTCCCTTCTGTGTTCAGTGTGGAGTGTATTTACCACACTGCGCCGTGACAGTCGCATTTATAATCACAAAATTTGGCACACAGGTACATAACAACCCAGCCATTTTTCTTCATTGCTGTAGGTCAGCTTTAAAGGGGCAGAGCACTGTGGATGACACTGTTAAGGGAGCGGAGTGCTGTGGAAGTCACAGTTAAGAGGGCAGGCTGCTGTGGAGGTCAGTGTTAAGTGGCAGATTGCTGTAGAAGCCACTATTAAGGGGGCTGGGTGTTGTGGAAATCACAATAAAGGGGCACTTATAAAGGGGCATCCGCTGTGGATGTCACTGTTAAAGGGAGAGGAGTACTGTGAAGGTCATTGTTAAGGGGGCGGGATGCTGTGGAGGTCACTGTTCAAGGTGCGGGCACTGTGAAGGTCTCTGTTAAGGGGCAGAGAACGGTGGAGGTCACAGTTAAGGGGGCGGTCTGCTATGGAGGTCAGTGTTAAGGGGACGGGGTGCTGTAGAGATCACTGTTCAGGGGGCGGGGTGTTGTGGAGGCTACATTTCAAGGGAACGGAGCTCTGTGGAGGTCACTGTTAAGGGGGAGGGTTATTGTGGAAATAACTGTTAATGAGACGCGGTACTGTGGAGGTCACAAATAAAGGGCTGGCCACTGTGAAGGTCAGTGTTAAAAGGGTGGGCGCTGAGGAGGTTACTATTAAGGGGGCGTGGTGTTATGGAGGTCACACTTTAAAGGAACGGAGCTCTGTTGAGGTCACAGTTAAGGGGAAGGGTTATTGTGGAAATAACTGTTAACGAGACACGATACTGTTGAGGTCACAAATAAAGGGCTGGCCACTGTGAAGGTCAGTGTTAAAAGGGTGGGCGCTGAGGAGGTTACTATTAAGGGGGCGTGGTGTTATGGAGGTCACATTTTAAAGGAACGGAGCTCTGTGGAGGTCACAGTTAAGGGGAAGGGTTATTGTGGAAATAACTGTTAACGAGACACGATACTGTTGAGGTCACAAATAAAGGGCTGGCCACTGTGGAGGTCACTGTTAAAGGGGTGGTTGCTGTGGAGGTTACTATTAAGGGGGTGGTGTGGTTTGGAAGTCAAATTTTAATGGAACTGAGCTCTGTGGAGGTCACTGTTAAGGGGGTGGGTTATGGTGGAAATAACTTAACGAGACGGGGTACTGTAGAGGTCATAAATAAAGGGCCGGCCACTGTGGAGGTCACTGTTAAAGGTACGGTTTCTGTGGAAGTTACTGTTAAAGGGGTGGGAGACTGTGGAGGTCACTATTAAAGGGGCAGCTGCCGAGGTCACTGTTAAGGGGGCGATAAATCACTGTTAAGAAGACGGGGTACTGTGGAGGCCACTAATAAAGTGGCAGCCACTGTGGAGGTCACTGTTAGAGGGGAGGACACTGTGGATGTTACCGTTAAGGGACTGTGGAGGCCACTATTAAAGGGGCATCGGGGTACTGTGAGGTCACTGTTAAGGGAGTGGGGTACAGTGGAGGTCACTGTTAAGGGAGCGGGGTACTGTGGCAGTCAATGTTAAATAGGCAGTCGCTGTGGAGGTCTCTGTTAAGGGGGCCGGGAATGGTGGAGGTCACAGTTAATGGGACTGTAACCTATGGTCAGTGTTAAGGGGCGGGTGCTGTAGTGGTCACTGTTAAGGGGGCGAGCCCCT
The DNA here is from genome assembly GCF_905171765.1 of Bufo bufo. Classification (NCBI taxonomy): domain Eukaryota; kingdom Metazoa; phylum Chordata; class Amphibia; order Anura; family Bufonidae; genus Bufo; species Bufo bufo. The sequence continues at coordinate 352,808,292 of NC_053394.1, forward strand.
GTGGAGGTCACTGTCAAGGGGGTGGGTTGTTGTGAAACTCACTGTTAAAGGAGCAGGCTGCTGTGAAGGTCCCATTTTAAGGAGGCGCGCACTCTGGGGGGGTCAGTGTTAAGGGGTGGGGTGCTATGGAGGTCACTGTTTAGGGCGCAGGGTACTGTAGATGTTACTTTTATGGGGGATACTGTCGATATCTTTTAACGACACACACAAACATTAAATTAAATAGATGAAATATACCCGTGCGAAGCCGGGTGCTTCTGCTAGTGCTACATATAATTTATAATACCAACTACTTCCTCACAGATGATAACAATCATTCAACAAGCGCACTATATCATTATTTCACCCATCCTTGACCGACCGCATGGTAGTTGTATAATAATACAATAATAAAATTAATCCTTAAAAATACAACTTGTCTATTCTATCTATCTGTCATAATGTACACTGCTCAAAAAAAATAAAGGGAACACTTAAACAACACAATGTAACTCCAAGTCAATCACACTTCTGTGAAATCAGGTGGAAATTATAGGCAATTAGCAAGACACCCCCAATAAAGGAGTGGTTCTGCAGGTGGTGATCACAGACCACTTCTCAGTTCCTCTGCTTCCTGTCTGATGTTTTGGTCACTTTTGAATGCTGGCGGTGCTTTCACTCTAGTGGTAGCATGAGACGGAGTCTACAACCCACACAAGTGGCTAGGTAGTGCAGCTTATCCAGGATGGCACATCAATGTGAGCTGTGGCAAGAAGGTTTGCTGTGTCTGTCAGCGTAGTGTCCAGAGCATGGAGGCGCTACCAGGAGACAGGCCAGTACATCAGGAGACGTGGAGGAGGCCGTAGGAGGGCAGCAACCCAGCAGCAGGACCGCTACCTCCGCCTTCGTGCAAGGAGGAACAGGAGGAGCACTGCCAGAGCCCTGCAAAATGACCTCCAGCAGGCCACAAATGTGCATGTGTCTGCTCAAACGGTCAGAAACAGACTCCATGAGGGTGATATGAGGGCCCGACGTCCACAGGTGGGGGTTGTGCTTACAGCCCAACACCGTGCAGGACGTTTGGCATTTGCCAGAGAACACCAAGATTGGCAAATTCGCCACTGGCGCCCTGTGCTCTTCACAGATAAAAGCAGGTTCACACTGAGCACATGTGACAGACGTGACAGAGTCTGGAGACGCCGTGGAGAACGTTCTGCTGCCTGCAACATCCTCCAGCATGACCGGTTTGGCATTGGGTCAGTAATGGTGTGGGGTGGCATTTCTTTGGAGGGCCACACAGCCCTCCGTGTGCTCGCCAGAGGTAGCCTGACTGCCATTAGGTACCGAGATGAGATCCTCAGACCCCTTGTGAGACCATATGCTGGTGCGGTTGGCCCTGGGTTCCTCCTAATGCAAGACAATGCTAGACCTCATGTGGCTGAAGTGTGTCAGCAGTTCCTGCAAGACGAAGGCATTGATGCTATGGACTGGCCCGCCCGTTCCCCAGACCTGAATCCAATTGAGCACATCTGGGACATCATGTCTCGCTCTATCCACCAACGTCACGTTGCACCACAGACTGTCCAGGAGTTGGCAGATGCTTTAGTCCAGGTCTGGGAGGAGATCCCTCAGGAGACGTCCGCCACCTCATCAGGAGCATGCACAGACGTTTTAGGGAGGTCATACAGGCACGTGGAGGCCACACACACTACTGAGCCTCATTTTGACTTGTTTTAAGGGCATTACATCAAAGTTGGATCAGCCTGTAGTGTGTTTTTCCACTTTAATTTTGAGTGTGACTCCAAATCCAGACCTCCATGGGCTGAAAAATTTGATTTCCATTTTTTTTATTTTTGTGTGATTTTGTTGTCAGCACATTCAACTATGTAAAGAACAAAGTATTTCAGAAGAATATTTAATTAATTCGGATCTAGGCAGTGTTATTTTTGTGTTCCCTTTATTTTTTTGAGCAGTGTATATGTTCTATTTATCTATATTATCTATTTTTGTAGATATCTGCCTCTCTTCTATCGTTCTCCGTTATCCAGTCGGCCTGTCTTCCCTCCCCGGATTAGATTTCAGTCCTGCCCCCAAGTATTAGCAGCTGCTCCCCCTCACTATATAAGCACTTGGATGCTTTTGAGTGTGAGGACAAAGTTGCCTGTGGTAATTGCTCTGAGGCTTAATGTCTCTTCCTGCTGCTTTGTCCACACTTCTGGCTGCTTCTTTTGGCATTTCCACAACAAATCACTTTGTACTTTTACTATGGGGATTTGACATCTTACTGTCACCAGCACAAGAGGCGTTGTGCCAGTGCAGTCATTCACAACTCCAGTGACAGCATTACTACACACAGGGGACATGGTAAGGAACAGGAGCAGGATGGATGCACTGCCACTCATTGATTAAGCTCCCTGCAGGGCTCTGTGGGCCACATTCTGTCTGCAATCCGCGTTTTCCAGATTATTTTTTTTTGCACACTGTGAGCCATCTTTAAAAACTGTCATAGTTACTACTTTCTCCAAAACCATTCGTCTCCTGGTGCTGGTTGATGAGATATCTCCTCTAGGAAGAATGTGCCTGTAAAGCAAATGACATGCAGAGGCCAGCCATACACATTAGATAACTGTTGGACGAATGCTCATTTGGCTGATGGCTTTCTCTCCCAATCAACCCAAAAACATGCCTCCTCAGTGGAGCGTGCATGTGTAGTGAATGGAGAGAGGGATGACGGGTCCCTTTCACATGTGCACAATCCATGGAGAGAGAAGAGGCTCCTGGGTCACCCACCCGTCTCTCCTTGTTACTCGCTTGTACATATGGCGACTTTTACGAGGACCTGAAGGAAGACCCATGCTTATTGTTATGGGGGTCCTCTAACCCTGTGTGCTCTGTGGATAGCACCCAATGAAACTCATGCATCAAAGGCTTCCACGATCAATGAATTGCGGAAGTATTTATTTTACCAAATGTAAGTATCACATGTTTATAGTTGTCTATGACAAGCTGGCCATACACACTGTTTACACAGGCTAACATCTAATGTGTATGGAGGTCAACCATCTAATCTGTATGGTGCCTCCTGACTCTCCCCCAACGGCATGTGTCGAGGACTACCTATTTCTTCTGTTCTCAACGAGATAAGCCTCTGCCACAGGCAGGCATATATGTGGTGCTGTGTCAAGAGTGATTGCTGTTTGCCAAACTTGCTTTCAACAGACAATTTTCTGATGTCTATGGATAGCCTACTGCTGTAGCTCCAATGGAAGGGCAAGCTGTCAGCTGTGGTTTGCCTCATCCTCCTGCCCATCTCCACTGGAACTACAGTCTTAGTAAATCAGTGATAGACGAACCTTCCCTATAATCCCAACACCAGTCTCGGCTTGGCATGTCTGAATCGATTAGTCATGTATGTGGGACTATCAGGAGAGATAGCTGCTGGACAAATGAGCATGCAACAGTCAGCTATTTGATGTCAATGGCCGGCCTAAGATCTGTGTACTATAAATGCAGCCTACAAGTGCTGTAGCATCAATGGTGGGGCGAGCTGTCAGCTTTACTTTGCCTCACCCTCTTGCCCATCTCCACTGGAACCACAGTCTTAGCAAATGAGTGATGGGCGAACCTTTAGAATAATCCCAACTCCAGTCTCGGCTTGGCTTTTCTGAACCGATTAGGCATGTGTCGAAAGAGATAGCGGTCGGCCAAACGACCATGCAGCAGTCAGCTATTTGATGTTGATGGCCAGCCTAATATCTATGCGTTAATGGAGGGGTGGAGGCCAGCTCAGGTCTGACCCATTTCCAGTTCAACTACTGTCTTAGCAAACCAATGATGGACAAAATGATCACAAAAAACGTCTTTCTTAAAAAAGGTAGAAATTAGAAACTGAAAATTGTATCTGCAAAGAACCCAGCACCAGGAAGGGGCCTCGCTTTTTATTTTCGCTATGGTCCCCTCTCCTCTAGGTTCACCTCTCCCCATTTAATTTCAGAACATTGGTACACCGTCATCAGTATGCAAATGCATTGCCTGTAAAATCCCAACGTGCACCAATAAAACGGTGATGGTCTGAAAGTCTAAAGTGTCTACACCTCCTTTGGACATGCTAAATGTGGAAGGAACCGTGCTCGGTACAGCTGTATCTGACACCCCTCTGAGCAGGAAGGGAGAGGCGTTCATTTAACTAGAAATACGCATGAGAAATAAACCAGACGAGCTTGCAGGCATAAAAGCACTGAGCTAATCTAGATGCAGATGTGCTGAAGGGGGAGGCAGCCACAGATGCTGTAATTGGCATGTGTCCTTGAAGATCTTTGGGGAGCGTGGATGTCCCTTCTGCACCTCTCTGTTGGCGCATCACTTGGTTTCTATAGAAACGAGCCAGAGCCTTCATGCCTCCCCCCCCCCCCACCCACCCACCGCTGCTACATGGGAATTTTCCCTGAGTACTTGTGCTGTCAATGAGTGCACAGAACAGTGTGGGAGATGAAGAGCGCCGAACATATTACAGCGCAGCACTATGATAAAAATAAATCCAATGTCATCTCCAATCGTGAGGAATTAGTCTACTGCTTTACTCTTCTTAAAGGAAAAGCTTTATGGAGAGAATAAAATCCAACATTTCCTGCAGCTTTACCAATCTGAAAATGAAGAAATGCTACATAAATCAAAAAATATCAGTGATTTGATAAGGGACGTATGTGGTGATGCGGGGTCATTACCAACTGGAATGATGATGAGGTATATGTAAGTGAAAAGACATAATAGTACTCTAAATGGGTTTTCCGAGTGTTTTTTTTTTTTACTGATGACCTATCCTCTGGATAGGTCATCAGTATCTGATCGGTGGGGGTCTGACAACAGGGACCCCCACTGATCAGCTATTTGTATAGTGGATGTGCTTGGTATTCATCCATTCACTTCAATGGGGCTGAGCTGCTCCAAGGCCACGTGACCGATGAACGTGATGTCACATGGCCTAGGTAAAGTTGGAGAATGCCACGGCACTACTACCAGCACCAATGCCTTCTCAAACAGTTGATTGGTAGGGGTCCTGGGGGTTTGACCCCCACTGATTAAATACTGAGGACCTATCCAGAGGACAGGTCATCAGCAAAAAACTAACACTTGGAAAACCCCTTTAACCATCATAATACAGTACACTAAGCAAACTGTAAATACTACAATAGGGACCAAACGTTCCATCTAATCTGATAAAAAGGGAAGGGTTTCAAATACTGTGGATGGAGCCAGAACGATACCCCTCCCTGGCGTGAGCGCAAAGTCCTGAATCCACCTCATCTGCACATGCACCAAGTGATATCCCATCCATTGCCCAGGCAGTGACATTGAAAGAATCTATATTTTCATGAGCATCACAAGATAAAGGTTCTTGTGAGGCTGATCCAAACAACTTCAGAATGATGTAGACTTTCTCCCACAGGTGTGTTCTGTATAAGTAAGGTGGCTTTGAGGGACTCACTGGCCTCCAGTGTGGCTGACTACCCTCCTCTATTAAGAATACATGCTCATGTCTCTCGCTTAGTTGAGAGGAATAGCTGCTAGCTGATTAAACACTTGACAGCTATCTAAAGTGCATGGCCTGGCTACAGTCAGATGAGTCATTTACTTTCCTTAAGTATTACTATGTCATGCATAGCTAGGTAGCAGATAGCTAGACTCCTAAGAAGCCAATTAAAGCCTAACCCCAATCCTAACCCTTAACAATTTGGAACAGAATTTATTATGATGGCTCCACCTAAAATATTTTTGGAAATAAATAATCAATGACATAGGTTGAAATGGGAAATGGTCAGGCCATACTGGTACATACAGAAGTGGAGCTGCCGAGACCAGAAGGAGGGTCTCCAATCAGGACATCTTTGAAGATTTAAACAATAACATCTTTTAGTAACTTTATTTTACATCAAAATAAGTTAAACATATTTTTCTGCCACTGGGCAACCCTTTTAAGTTTAGCTTTATTTGACTCTTTAAGCATGTTTTACATTTGCGGGAAACAGATCCGGCAGGCTGTTCCAGCCGGGAACACCCTGCCGGATCCGTGAATGCCATCAAGCCCCATTAACTATAATGGGGACCTGTGGAGATCCGGCCACTACCCGGCAAATATGCTGAGGAGCGGCTGGACAAATACCGCTGCACTCAGCAGTTTTCATACTTGCCAAGTAGTGGCCCAATCTCCTCTGTGAATGGGGCAGGATGGTATCTTGTCAGCGCACGGTTGTGCCCGGTATTCACGGATTCAGCAGGGTGTTCCTGGCTGGAACACCTTGCCAAATCTGTTTACCGCAAATCTACTCTAGTTCTACTTACCCTATTTTATGCATCTGGTCTAAACATAAACTTTAATGATAACCACTGAGTGTAGAAGAGAGGACGATAAAAAAGTGCCCCGGGTGGTTTGTCAATAATTTTATCATTGGCCCCTCAAACATCGCAGGCAAATTAAACCCAGTCACTTTCATTCATTAAGATGAGAAAAATCAACTGCCTTTGATAGAGCTTTATGCTAATTATCGTGTTTCCCAGATGGTTACCGACATATGCGTTGGCAATACATAACTGGAATAGGAAGCACTGAGTAACATGGCATATCAAACAGAGAAGATACCATAATGAGCACCCATCATGGTGCAGCTACAGTTTGACCAATCTGCCTTGGCTGTTATGATTATTCTGCACCTGTAGACCACTGGACTCCAGTCTTTTTAGTGAGATTGAGAAACAGATCTCATTGTTTGAACACTGTTTGTGTGTGGATTAAGTTAAATGATCAGGACTGATATTCTGCTGTTTGGCCACAAGATGCCGCTGTTTCTTAAACAATAAGAATAGACTGCAGATATTTAAATATTCAAAGGAGGTGGGGTTTGAGAACTTGCTAGAAGAAGCAGCAGCCATCTTAGAAGCTAGCTGGACTGAGGAGCTGTGTGTGAGCAGAGGATCTGATAGATCCAGGAGTGAGAGGACCAATCAGTGACCACAGCTGCAGCTGAATGAAGCTGATCATTGTCCAAGACCCAGATCCTGTCCAGGGGAAGGAGGATTGTTTCCAGGAACGCTGATAAGAGCTGAGGAACAAAGCTGCATACCCTGCGGGACCTCATGTTTGCTGGAGACACTGGTTGTTCAGTTCAAAGTTATCAGCAGATAAAGAGCAGACCCGGGTCGAAAAGATAGTGCACGCACCTCACTGAAGTGTTGGCGCCTAGAGACTGAGACCAGGCCTGTAGTTAGCTAGTTAGGGTCTCTGCATTGTGTCAGGCCTAAAGTGTTGCTACTGTTACTCCAAGGACTCATTACTTAAAAGGACATTGCAAATTTGAGAGCTGATAAACACCCCCACAACCTCAATTCAGTTCAGCGTTTTGCTCAGGAGTAATACTCAGGCACTTGCTATCGGACTAGTTATGGGAGGGTGAATACTATATAGCACGGTAAGATTGTAAACCGTTGTGTTGCACTGCAGGCTAGCTCGTACTAAGCACCCAAACAATTGTTCGTGTTTGCTTCAGGATAATAATAGGTACGGCGAGGCAGTTTTAATTGTGCCCGCCAGTAGGTAAATTACCGCAAAATTTCCTACGGCATCCATCAGAGGGCGCCGTGCTGTGTAACACAGCTGTCTCAGCCTTCGGGCTGGGTGTATGTAAATGTATTTTATGTTCTCAGCATTTGTGGTTGTGTTTATTATCACGTGTTTATAAAATTCTGTTTTCGCAAAAGCTGGTGTTGGAGTTGCTTTCCTCCTTCGTGGTTTGCTGTATCCTGGGGAGCCCATCCCAGTACACGGCTTAGAACTGGGCTTGTCTCACTTCAGCAAATAGCATGTATTGCGTAGAGAAAGTTAATACAAGGCACTTACTAATGTATTGTGATTGTCCATATTGCTTCCTTTGCTGGCTGGATTCATTTTTCCATCACATTATACACTGCTCATATCCCGGGGTTACAACCACCTTGCAATCCAGCAGTGGTGGTCGTGCTTGCACACTATAGGAAAAAGCACCCATAGTCCTGGGCACCTTTTCCTACCGCTGATGGATTGCAGGGAGGTCGTAACCATGGAAACCAGCAATGTATAATGTGATGGAAAAATGAATCAAGCCAGCAAAGGAAGCAATATGGATAATAACAATACATTAGTAAGTGCCTTTTATTAACTTCCTCTACATAATAAATGATACCAAAAATGAGTAAATCCTTTTAAGTGCCTTATGAAAAGTTAACATGTGTTGGGCTCCAAATAGCATTAAAGAGGTTTTCTGGAATTAGAAAAAGGGGTCAGCTTTTTCCCCCAGAAACTGTGCTGCACCAGGTATAATGGGTATAACTGGTTCTGTTTCTGGATCTACTTTTATTAAATCATATACATCCTATTTATAAAGGAGACAAATAGCATTGATATGATGTTGCATAATTTGACTAGACTAGTTGGACAAGGCATGTTGTAGTTTCAAGTCCTAGTTTTATGATGATGACCACATGACATTTGTATGATTATGAACCTGATGGCAGTAAACTTCAAGTAATAACCAGATATGATTTGTGCATTAGAGTATTTGCAGCTGGGTTTTCACTTGCATGGGGCCGAAGTGCTACTTTATATGAGGCCCCCCCCCTCCACGCCCTCCCCACCTTACGTGTATGTAATTTATCACTTACCACTATCTTGTTTTTTCTTATCCTCCTCTTCCTTTCTCTTCTTTCTTTCTTAATTCCGCTTCATGATGACTGCCGACTCCACAGATCCCCCCCCTAAACAGTGCCACACACAGATCCCCCCTAAACAGTGCCATCCACAGATCCCCCCTAAACAGTGCCATCCACAGATCCCCCTCTAAACAGTGCCATCCACAGAATCCCCCCCCCCTCATAACAGTGCCATCCACAGATCCCCCCCTAAACAGTGCCATCCACAGATCCCCCTCCACGCCTCTCACAGCAGTATATTTATAAACTAATCAGTAACTACTTTAAATTTAATAATTGCTCATTGCTCAGCTCTTTACTTGGATTTTTTTGATATCTTACTCTGTCTTAGCTCCTCCGGTAACAGCAGGCAGTGCGGGGGGCGGCGCTCACTCACTGACATCACGCGCCTGCGCCGCCTAATGGGAGGAGCAGACACGTGACGTCAGTGAGTGAGCGCCGCCCCCCGCACTGCCTGCTGTTACCAGAGGAGCTAAGACAGAGTAAGATATCAAAAAAATCCAAGTAAAGAGCTCAGCAATGAGCAATTATTAAAGTTAAAGTAGTTACTGATTAGTTTATAAATATACTGCTGTGAGCGGCGTGGCCCTGTATATTCTAACCCCCAGGCAAGCGTCCCTGTCACCATGGGAACGCCTGGGGGTTAGAATATACCATCGGATTTGAGTTTTTACAATCTCACTGAGCTCGTGAAAACTCAGATCCAATGGTATATTCTAACCCCCAGGCAAGCATCCCTGTCACCATGGGAACGCCTGGGGGTTGGAATATACCATCGGATCTTCTGAGTTCTCAGTGGCCTGGCTGGAGCCTCCCCAGCCACTGTGACGGCCCGGCCCTGCGTGCACCCTGCTCCAGTCCTGACTCCTCCCCAGCCAGGCCCGAGTCTGCGGCTCAGGCCTGGCTGCCTGTGTGTAGTGTGTGTGGAAATAAAAAAAAAAAAATCAACAGAAGTTTGGGGCCCCGGGCCAGCTCGGGGCCCCAAGCAATTGCTTGTTTTGCCTGTCTGTTAGCGACGGGCCTGACGGACGTTCCCGTGGCAGGTACCAGGAGATTGGAGAGACTGGCAACTCGTGGGTTAAATTGACAAGTTCACTGTGGATCTTATTGTGTCTGTGTTTTGGTGAATGCCACACCCCTTGCTTCAGGTGTTGCTTGTTGGTAAACTACCTTTCCCATTTGTAGCAGCTTCTCACACTTGCAGGTGCGGTTTATAAATTTTCTTCCTGCCTTCTAACTTGCTGGTCGGTTGTACTCTGTGGTGCTTCTGGAGTTGTCAGTTTTCTACTTTCAGATAAGTCTTGTCTTCTCTTATCGTTTTGTGTTTGTTATATTCCCTGTTGTTTGTATCTGGGCCTGAGACAGAGACTTCCATTCGTCCATCTGGGGAGGAATGGGTTGTCTCTGGTCCTAACCTCATTCCAGGGCCTTATAGGGATATAAGGGCCTAGGTATACACCATATGAATATTCCTACCTTCAAGGTCTATTCATATTGATAGGTAGTTAGGGCCCGGATTAGAGTTGTTTAGGAGGTGACCTGTTTCTTCCCTAGTTTCCAGGCCCAGTTACTGTTCCCCTTACCTCCTGTGTTTAGTGTGGAGTTTTTCCCCCACACTGATCGTGGTGACACCATCACTTGATGGTTGTTTACAGATTCATGTGTTGACTTGTTTAGTACATTTCGACTGTCCATCTGTCCAACGGTCAGTCTATTTGAAGAGAAAGGAGGAGATTTATTGAGAACGGAGTTTAGTACACCAGTCCTAATTTGTTGCTGCTCTAACGTGAGATGTGCTACAATTATTAAAAGCCTCTTAATCAGTGGCATACATAGAGAAGCAAGAGCCCCATAGCAAGGATCAAACCAGGCCCCCCACACAGGACAGAAGGGTTTCCTCCTAAACCCCTTTCAATGACCCTTGGGCCATTTTTTCTACTGCCTCATTTGCTAAAAGTTGTTCCTTTAGAGGGTAGAGTCCTGACCAAGTTTTCACCCCCAGTAGAAGAGGGGATGATCCCAACTGGGCCCCTCTTGCCCTGGGCCCTATAGCAGTCACATTGTCTGCTGCTATGGTAGTTACGCCCCTTCTCTTAATAAGTGTGATGCATTTCAGGCCACCTACTGTATGTGCCAGAACTGAAACCTATACCATGTAGGAGCTGGGGTAGATATCTGGTGTAATATGCCCCAGAAACTGATGCACATTTTGTTAAATGTGTTTGGCCATGGAGGTCCCACCCCACCCTCTTCCTGCCCATGCCTCGCTCACTTTTTCAAAAAAGGGGGGAAAGTGGATAATTTTGGTGCACAACAGGACCTGCGCCAAAATTTGTGACTTTTCACTATGAGAAAACTGGCCTAGAAGCTTAATAAATCTTCCTCAAAGACTTCACAAAGTTTTATTTGTGTTTCACACAATATACAAACTGAATGAAGGGGAAATTATCATTCAACTCCCATTCACTTTACATTTTATGCGTAATTAAGGTGGGTTTGCAAGACCTGTTGGTTTGCGGAAAAACTCTTTAACTTCTACAAGTAGGTATGGATATCCATTACATAGCATAGTCATGGACCGGTGGTGTTAGTGCCGAACAGAGCTGTGGGTTTAGGAACCGATCCAAGGGACAATAATGGAAACAATATCCAGGAACAAGGCAAAGGTCAGGATTAGGGCCAAATGGGAACCATACTACAAATAACAAACGCTAGGCAAAGGACAGGCAATGTGCAGTACGCCAGACCTGCAGGGTATTGCGATTGTGAGGTCACGGTGAACAGCAAGCGAGGGTTACTCACAGTTCTGGAGGGAAACCCTGGGCAGGCGTACAGCAGTGAAGGAGAGGCTGGCACAGGAGTCCTCTGGGGCACGCTCTGTATTTAGGGACCAGGCCTGGTGGTGGATGAGGTGCCCTGGATGTTGCAGGTGTTTTATGTGCCTGGGGCAAGGTCCCTTTAAGGTTCGTGACGCCAGTGCCTGTAACGGTGGCACACCGGTTGGTAGTATTAATAAGTGAGGTACACAGATGGTATGGTGAACCAAACTTTGCTTTACTGTAATCAGTTCAACTTTATACAGTTGGATGTCAACTCAGTTCCACATATCAAGTACACTTCACAAGCAGGCTTTCACAATTATGGCGGGTATACTGTTTCCTTGCAAGATACTCAGAGGGTAAACAACAATACACGCAGAAGCAGGCTGTACCGTCTCCTCGGAGATAGTGTACACTGTTCCTCAGAATTCCTGTCTGGTTTCAATATCAAGGCCCGGATGCCTCAATGCTGGCTTTTATCCTTGGTAACAATCTTCCTCAGGTACTCATCCTTGCTTTACATTACTACCCTTTCTGCCCTTCAGCTTACTTGTACTAGCTGGACATGCTGACTCTGCTTGACTTGGTGGGAACTGCAGGTTTTCTCCCAGGAGGCAAACTCTTCCCCTGGGGTGAATCTTCTGAGCTAACCATGGCTCTCTTGATCAGCAGGTAGGCTAGGATCCCTCTACTAGCCTCCTGATAACAACTAGAAGCCTGGGCTGTCTAGTTGCATGTCAGGAGAAGGCTCTGGCTTGTGCCTTCTAACTTGCCTCTGCAGACTCCTGACCTTGAACTCCTTCTCCCTGTCTGGGCCTGGACCTTTATACTAGGGGTTCTCTAACTCCCTCTAACGTCTGGGATGACTAACTGCATCCAACTAGGCCTGCTATTGCATATTACAGGGGAACATTGCATACAACAATTACATTATAAAATACAAAAGATGCACAATTAAATATGACATTTCTGTCCCTAGTGAGGATGAGTAACGCACACACCAATTGACCCTTGTGTAGTGCCCCCGCCTATCTAGTGGGACACTACAAATGCATGGCACCACAAACAGGCAATGCATGGCAGAACAAGTCTCCTTTAAATAAGCCACCAGTCCTGACACCATCTATGAATGCCAGTTGCCTGAAACAGCAGGGCCGCATTGGATTGCCTAGCGACTGGATGTGACAGTGGACAGGGAACAGCACTGGAACCAAATGAGGTGAGCAATATCATGCTCTTGGCTTTAGCATGGCATCCCTGTAGTTAAACAGAATATAAAGGGTGGATCAATCACAGTCAAAATCTTTCATTTAAAAAATTCAGAAGGATATTGATAGAAGAGCTACTAAACTGGTACATGGATTGCAGGATAAAACTTACCATGAAAGGTTAAAGGACCTTAACATGTATAGCTTGGAAGAAAGACGAGACAGAGGGGATATGATAGAAACTTGTAAATACATAAAGGGAATCAACAAAGTAAAAGAGGAAAGAATATTTAAAAGAAGAAAAAACGCTACAAGAGGACATAGTTTTAAATTAGAGGGGCAAAGGTTTAAAAGTAATATCAGGAAGAATTACTTTACTGAGAGAGTAGTGGATGCATGGAATAGCCTTCCTGCAGAAGTGGTAGCTGCAAATACAGTGAAGGAGTTTAAGCATGCATGGGATAGGCATAAGGCCATCCTTCATATAAGATAGGGCCAAGGGCTATTCATAGTATTCAGTATATTGGGCAGACTAGATGGGCCAAATGGTTCTTATCTGCCGACACATTCTATGTTTCTATTTCTTGTTCTTATTTTATATAGTTTATTTTGTATATTTTTGGTCTCACACACTCCAAGCCATACAGTGGAATATAACTTGCATACTTTTCTATATCGTAAGATTGTGCTTCATGCTCTTGACTAGATACATATCTGCTTTATGACTAAAATAATGTGCAGGTTTATTACCTAGAGAAGCATTTTATATTTGGAAGGATTTTTTAATGGGTAATATTGACAGCCACGCAGGGACTCTTTAATTATCCTGCACCTTCACAGCGGTTACACTTGTCCCAATATAATTCTGTGTCTATGTTCCTTGTATTTCCAGCCGGGTGAGCAGAATATGGTGTCTTGTATTCTATGGCTCACACGAAACACTACAGAGCTCCTTGTTAATCTGCCGTAATTATCATTATCTCCATGCGACAATGATTGAACAGCTAATTAGCCTCAATTTATTTGCCCATAAATCCACCTCGTCCTCTAAGGTTACTTTCACATCTGCGCTTTCCCTTTCCGCTATTGAGATCCGTCATAGAATCTCAATAGCGGGGTAAACGCTTTCTGTTTTGTCCCCATTCATTGTCAATGGGGACAAAACTAAACGAAACGTAGTGCACCAGAATGCATTCCGTTCCGTTTGGTTGCGTCCCCATTGCAGACAGAATGACGCTGCAAGCAGGGTTTTTCTGTCCGCGATGTGGTGCGGAGCAAGATGGATCTTTCATGACACACAATGTAAGTCAATGGTGGCGGATCCATTTTCTTGGACACAAAAGAAAACAGATCCGTCCCTCATTGACTTTCAATGGTTTTTATGACGGATCTGTCATTGCTATTTTAGAGATAATACAACCGTATCCGTTTAGAATGGATGCAGGCGGTTGTATTATAATGACGGAAGCGTTTTTGCTGATCCATGACGGATCCAGCAAAAACTCAGGTGTGAAAGTAGCCTAAGTGATATCACTTCAAATATAATTTTTTTTTAAATAATGGCCTGAACCTAAAAAATATACCAATTACAGGAGCCATACCTACTCTCAGAAATACATATGGTCATTTACCACAACAGTAGGTCCATATAAGAATGCTCACCATAGGTATCCTGCAATAAAAAGCATCCATTGCATCCTTCGCATAATGTGAAATACCCGGATGATGAGTCTTTGAGGAACCATTTGCGAGCATTCAGTTTTAGATCTGCAGAAATACTTCCACCATGCCACCACCAAAAATGGAGCAGCAATGTAGCAGAACTTGTACAGTTGATATCAGCTTGACACCCTGACCTGGTGAGACACAGTGTGAAGCTACTGCTATTAGATGCTTGACAGGAGCGAATAATTGCTAATAAATACTGAATATTTTATCACCGCGGGAAAGTTAAAGAGAAGATACTTACCTCCATCAGAACCATTCAATGTTAGTAGACCACTGGACATGCTAACCACAAGGTCAAACACTGATACAAGACTTGATCCAAAATATAGGAAGATCCAGCACTTATCACCAGAATAATTGCTTTTATTCATGGAGCTTTCAACTATGTTGTAGTAAGTCTCCAATAATATGGTTGGTCGACTTAGAGAGTTGGGCCATATTCATTGGGGCTTGGGCCCCGGATCTTTTGAGACCCTAGCAACGCCCCTGGACGGACTCCAGTGCTTGGTCTTGTAGATTCTGGAGCTTTTAGCTATTTTTTTTAATATCTCTCTGGAGCACTATAAAGTAGAGGTTGCTTTCTCTCTGTGGATCTCTCACAGATAGTGATTCTCTGAGGGGTAGGCCCTGTCATCTGAGGAGTCAGCACATGTAGCTTCTCTCATTTCATCAGCTAACACTACTCACACAAACTGCAGGGGCAGAGTCTGGATTGTTAACCCTGACTGATCTATACAAAGTTTTACTGGGTATGCAATCCATCAAAAACCATGACATAACATTACCTAATGAAATAACTTTGTAAGTACCCTATTCTGTGGTACTGCATTGGAAAGAAGGTTCATCATTAAAGGGGTTTTTCCAGGATTTTGAGACTGATCACAGCTCACCAAGCACAGCGCCGTACATTGCATAGTGGCTGTGCTTGGTATTGCACTCAGCCTCATTGAAGTGAACAGGGCTGAGAGCGATACCAATCAGCCGTTATGCAATGTACAGCGCTGTGCTTTGTAAGCTGCGGAGACTCTAGGAGCAGGTTCAACCCCCCCCCCCCCCCCTCGCTCCTAGAGGCTAATTAGCATATTATAAAAGTTTGTTTTTCTCAATAAAGGCTTTAGGCAGTGAGATGGCACTAAGATAGTTATGTTCAGCTGACATTGGCACATCGCTAATGTCAGCCAGCTTAATACCCATTTTTCAGGTGACAGAAACCCTTTACTATAGACATGGATTCTTTACTGTAGCTATGGAGCTCTCTGCCAGGGGAGGTTGTGATGGCTGATTCATTGAAGAGGTTCAGGAAGGGTCTGGGTACTAGATTTCTATGTAGCTATATATCCATCTACTATGTGTTAGATGTTTGGCAGATTAAGGGGGGGAAAAAGAACTGGGAATGTTGAATTTCAAAAATTGCTCAATGATGGGCTGAAATAATGAGTATTGTGGATGATATATGAAAAAATGATTAGATACTGAAACAAAGGAAACAGTAGAGACCCAAATATTCTATGCAGTCATATTTTATTAACATCTTCTGCTCTTGGTTTCAGACTGCGGGAAATATGGTGTCGTCCACAGGCTACTGTAGGTCAGACAAAGGCGGCTGCTTCATGCATTAGACATGATCATGTGGTGATAGCAGGGTACTAGTCTGATCTATCAACCGCAGGCAGGAGGAAATGGCGGTGGAAATGTGTAGCACTGCTCTGAACTCTGCCTGTGATAATTGTCTGTAGTGGAAGTGATTCTACAAAGTCTGTGGACCAGATGATATAATGGCTTGCGGGGATCTTTAGCTGGCTGAGACATGGTGTGAAGATTTAGTGTCATCATAATCCGATTAGCGCTATATATCCCTCACATTTATGTAAATATCTTATCATATCTTTTCATGGGACAACACTGAAGATAAGATACTTTGATACACTGTAAAGTAGTCAGTGTACAGATTGTATAACAGCGTAAATTTGAGGTGCCATCAAAATAACTCAACACACAGCCATTAATGTCTAAACCGCTGGCAACAAAAGTGAGTACACCCCCCCCACACACACCCACACCCACACACCCATCCCTCTCTAATAGATGCATATCATGAAAGAAGAAGGGATATACTCCCCTAGGCTTGCACCAAACATCTGTCTGCTGCAGGACTCACTAAATATGAAGTAGCCTTTCTCACCCCTCCAAATATAACTATCAATGCTGAGCAGTTCTGGACCCAGCTACATTACTTTCACTGGGTCCAGAAGAGGGGAGTGAAGAATGGGCAGAGCGAGAAGAAAGCGAGTATGACGAGGGCAGAGAAGAGACAAACAAGAGAAAGATGTCCAAATGAGTTGGAAAAGAAGTCAGAAGAGGGGGTACCACGAGAAATGGTCCCATTTAGTGACTCAGATGATGTGCGTGACTGTTTTGAACTAATGAAACAGGAAACTAAGGAATTAGACAATGTAACAGATAGTCCAATACCTAATGCAAATCTTGAGTTTTTGTAGAAGGTCTCAATACTGCACTGAAGGAGAACCACGGACAGGATTTGCTTTTACCACCTTACATGAAGTACTGCTCCAAGAACCACTACCTCCTGGGATGTCAGCACAGGAGGTGCAGCGTGTATGATGGCGGAAGGACAGGTCGCTAACATATTCATTGACTCCAGGTATATTATTGGCATAGCGCATGATTATCGATCCATTTGTAGAAACTTTGTTGAATCCTCAGGTAAACCATTAAAGAATGCCCAATTGTTCAGGACCTTGCAGTTGCCAACAAAGGTTGGTGTTATCAAAGTGTAGACGCACAAGAAAGATACCTCTGCAGGAGCCAGGGGAAACTGCAGGGCTGATAAAGCAGCAAAAGCTGCCGCTCTACTTACCTTTCCTGTAATGGCAGAGTGCCACTTTACAGCAGCAACAGGGAAGGTGGAAAGGTAATTGCTGGCCCAAATGCAGAACTAGGCTTCCAATGAGGAAATGAGGGGATGGAAGGTAAAAGGGGCGGAGAAGAGGCAATAAGAAATCTCGGTCGTAGAGAACAAACTTTGCCTGCCCTGAGAGCTCTACCCCATGATGACCCATCTGACACATGGACCCACAAATGCTTCAAAGGAAGCCATGGTAAGTTTGGTAGATAATTTCTAGATTGTCCCAGGATTCAACAATGTGGCTACATGCTTTGTTCAGGCCTGCCTGATCTGCGCTTGCCATAACACTGGAAAGATGATTAAGGCTTTCCCTAAGCTCACCCCAAAGCCATCATACCTGTTCCAGTGACTGCAGATAGTTTTCATCCATCTGCCAAAGGTGGGACAGTATGAATTTGTGCTTGTCTGTATGGATCTCTTCTCAGGGTGGCCGGAAGTATGGTCTGTTATCAAGGGGATTTCAAGGACTGTGTCCAAGAAGCTCCTCTCCTGGTATGTAGGTATGGGGTTCCTCAATCTATACAAAGTGATAGAGGTACACACTTCCCAGCAGAAGGACAGGAAATACTAGGAGCAGTGGAGACACAACAGGCTCATACACCTTATATCATCCACACTGAAGCACAACATTATCCCTATTGCTCTCCACTCAGGAAGCACCCCCAATAGTAAAACAAGCAGCATCCCCATGAGGTTCTTTTTGGGGTCTCTCCCAAGACAGTATTTTCCATCATAGATGCAAAAGTTACTTTCTGATCTCACCTCATATGTGGGAGCCCTGCAAAAACGAAATTGATCCACATATATATCACAGAGTAGATGTTTCTTTTCCAGATCCTTATTCTTTACCCCGGCCCCATTACCTGAAGTATTCTGTGTGTGAATTAGTGTCAAGACTCTGCGGCACTGTACAGGTTAACCCTCTCTTGCTCTGTTGGCAAGTGCTATTTTTGTATATGTTTTATAGATGTGTTTTGTGTATTGGCCTCACGTAATCATGTCCATGTCTTTTCCTCGAAGCCCATCAATACCTACACTGAGACAGGTCTGGAAGAGCTACAGCTCACTCAACCTATGCATAGGTTGATCATCCCCACTCCCTTCAACCAGAACAACAGCAGAAGATGCCCTGTGTGTGACAGATGGAGTCTGAACATTATATATGTGTGTGTCTATTCCAGAAACCCCTCATTATCATTGCCCAGTTAGTGGTAGGGAGAATTAGGGATAACTAGGGAAGGGCAAGGTTCCAGAGGTCCCAGAGTCCCACCATCAGGGGCTGCTGGGATCATATGGGTAGAATATCACAGATGAAGGGACAGGATAAGGAACAGATAGAATGTCTTAAGAGTTTGTAAAAAAAAAAAAGGAGGGGAATTGTTAATGTAACCGACTCCATCTTGTCACGATTGTTAATGTAACTGACTCCATCTCGTCTCTAAACAAACTTTTCCAAACTTCTTAAGGACATTCCAGTATAAGGTGTGGGAGGTGGGTGGTGGGCTACAAGACTTATTTATGTTGCCAAGGGCTAAGGCTACGCAGACCCTGTCCACACATTCCACCATAACCTGCTCTGTCCTGACATGAGGCTATCATGCACTAATATCTGTAATCTGATTGGTCAGCAGGCTCGGACTGGCCCACCGGGGAGTCGGGGAAATCCTCGGTGGGCCCCTGCCTTGTTACAGTCTACATATTAATCAGCAGCGGCAGGCAGCCCCAGCTTTCTGCTGGCAAGTGCTGCTGCCTGCCGCTTCAATAGGAGGAGCAGAACTACACAGACATACAGAAGGTGGCGAGCTGATCTTGATCATCTCACCACTTAACTTGCCCTGCAGTGATGCTGGTGGCTGGCGCTGTCATCTTTCAGTGGGTGGCAGGACCCACCTCTTGATACATGTGGTGCAGTGCCTGCACTTCCTTCTCACTCCCTGCGCTGCACGCACGCTGCGTCCTCACAGAGCCCTGCCGCCCGCCCATATTCTATAGTCTGCAGAGCGCGGTGGCGGGCTTTTACTGTGCTCCTGAGCGTGCAGATGTGCTGGTGGTGCTGCTGTGTCCCCCATGAAACAGAAGCTGTTACTCAGTGTTGGAAATCACAGGCTGCCGCTAGTCCCCCAAGACAGTATAAAATATAGGTAAATCTATAGTTTAATACAAATATAATTTCACATTTTACTGCATTCCCCTCTGGAATTACAACTCCTGGCATGCCCTGTGAGATGCAAACCTTCAGGACCTGTTGGGAGTTGTAGTTTTCCTGCAACATGCTGTAGTTTTATATCACAATTATAAGCTTCACGCTGCCCCCCGACATGTTTCGCCGTATCACGCTGCCCCCCTGAAGACGCCATGATACGGCGAAACATGTCGGGGGGCAGCGTGAAGCTCTGATTTTTATGGCAGTAAATCACTGAGGCTTAGTGATATAAGGGAAATGAATCGCACAGTGCATATCTAATACACAGGCAGCGCGCAGCCTGGTGGCATAAGTGTGCATCAACCTTAGTAACCTAGTCAGGTGACAGTCCTGACAAGGTGGTCTATGTGACATATAATGGCCAGTGATCACTGAAAATTTTAACCTAATTAGCCATTTACACCAGTAATATTAAATAATAGGAATTAAAAGTTAAGTCTTAGTTAAGTAGGTAGGTGCAGGAAAAATTGGTGATATTCAGTCCATAAGGACATTAGGTCCCAGTGGTGTGACCCGCAAATATAAGACAATGGGGGCATCCCCTAGCAATATGCCCCCATTGTCTGAGATGAGACAATCCCTTTAATAGAAATAAATAAAATATTAGGTATCGCTGCGTCTGTAACGACAGGTTCTATAAAAATATGATATGACCTATCCCCTCAGGTGAATGCCATTTAAAAAAAAAGCTATTTGTTTGGTCCCCTTGCCCCCAAAAAGTGTAATATTGAACGATTAAAAAATCATATGCACCCAAAAAATGCAACAATAAATATGTCAACTCTTCCTGCAAAAAAGGAGCCCCTACACAAGATCATTGGCAGAAAAAAAATATATATAAGGCTTTCAGAAATGGAAACATGATTTTTTTAAAAATGCTTTATTATGTAAAAAAAAAACCATAAAAATAGACATATTGTCACAGTGTAGTTCACTGTGACACGGGTTACCGTGTTGCTCGCTTTAGTAGCTTTTGGGCGTAATGGCTGCGGTGGATGCTGTGTAGGCTGATTACCTGACGAACGAATGAAACGCTCATTCATTGGGTACTGTAACTTAATCGTTTGTGCGCACATAAAAATGATCATTTACTAGAAGTAGATTGTGCTGTGTAATCACGACCTGCGGCTGGCAAACAACTAGTCAGTATGGGGAAGAACATTGACAGTAGTGTTCACTGCTCCCCATACAATGGAGATCACTGCATGTAAATACAGCGTTCTCCTCCGTTAAAGAGCAGGCAATTGTCTGGAAGGAACGCTTTCTTCACAACAATCTCCTGCTCTGTCGCCCTGTGTAAAGGGACCTTAACAGATTAGGTTATCAACTACAATGAGCTGCTTAATGAGAAACAATCTGATATACAGCAGTGCACTATACCGTTCTGTTTTGCACACTGTAATGTGTGCTAAACTGCAAATATTCATGTGCATGACCCCTAAAAGTGAACAAGTAATATTTATTTTGGGTAGCTGTAGGGTGGGCCCCTAGAATAATTTCCACTGGTGGGCCCTAGGCACCCCAGTCCGACACTGTTGGTCAGTGCCCTATACCATAAACCTTTGATTGGCTTTGTGTTTGTGTCTTTGTGTATAAATAAACACTGAGGAAGGGGAAACCCGGACTCTATCGTAGACCATTAGACTTTGCTTGATGCCCCCCGGCCGACAAATCACTTGAACCTCGACAACTTCATTTGTAGAATAGGAAGCTACTCTAACAGATATAATAAAATATTTACAAAAATGTGAGGCGTGTACTCACTTATGTGAGATACTGTGTGTATATATTATATATATAAAATTATCATTTAGAACCAACACTTGTATTATGACCCAGTATAAAATAATCCATATTATTAGTATAATTCGATGTAGTAATAATGGTGATAGTAGTACAATGATAAGTGTAAAGCTAAGTACCGCATGCAGACTTTTGCAACTTTTTCTGTTTTACATACCATATTATTGGTGCCACCTTTAGGCTACTTTCACACCTGCGTTTAGGTCGGATCCGTCTGGTATGTGCCCAGACGGATCCGCACCTATAATGCAAACGCTTAGATCCGTTCAGAACGGATCCGTTTGCATTATCATGAAATGCAAACGGATCCGTTTTGACTTTACATTGAAAGTCAATGGGGGACGGATCCGTTTGAAAATTGAGCCATACTGTGTCAACTTCAAACGGATCCGTCCCCATTGACTTACATTGTAAGTCTGGACGGATCCGTTTGCCTCCGCACGGCCAGGCGGACACCTGAACGCTGCAAGCTGCGTTCAGGTGTCCGCCTGCTGAGCGGAGGCTGAACGCTGCCAGACTGATGCATTCTGAGCGGATCCGCATCAACTCAGAATGCATTAGGGCTGGACGGATCCGTTCGGGGCCGCTTGTGAGCCCCTTCAAACGGAACTCACAAGCGGAGCCCCGAACGCTAGTGTGAAAGTAGCCAAAGCGCCTACTACTGGCGCATTTGATTTGGCAGATCACCTTATTTTTCATGAGTGGATTTATAGAAAGAGAATCAAAAACTAAAAATGGGACAAATTGGAAAAAGTGGTGCAGCACAGATAAAAGGAGAGGACTGTCGTCAAGGGAACTGAGTCTATTTTGGGCAAAACTAAAGACAATCCACCCCCTCACTGTTCAATAGACTTTCTGCTCTTCTTAACCTGTTTCTCTATGAGTCTTGAATATAGAATTAGTACAGTCTCTGGCCAGATCACAGCACATGGGCAAATGGTGCCATAACTATCATGACCACAAAAATATCATTGTCATTGTAGTAATGCAAATACCTAATGAATATACCTCTCGTGTCTAATATGAACACCTCTATGGCTCCATGCCATTTCAGTTGTCCAGGGCTGCAATATAGCACTCAAAGAGTCTTAGGGGTCATGCTGTATCTCTCCATTCCTCCTTATTTTTATTTTTTACAGACGCTCCCTACATGCTCCACTGATACCATAGTTCAAACATAGCAATGCTTCTAGGGGAGAATATCTTGGTGCCTTTTGGAGGCACAATTTTGTAGCACATGGAGTGTCTATGGCTCTGTAGAACTGCATGGGAGAGACTCCTGTCTCCTGGAAACATTCAACTATTGGAAGCAGCTACCCAAATTTGTGCAACTTGGTCCCTTAAGGTGGCCATAAACATTAGACAGAAGTTGGTTGATGGTTGAACAGCAGTTGAACAAATATCTGGTGAACATTTGTTTCACAGACGTGGTCATACACACTTTAGTCCATATCGGTTACAGTTGTTGATACTGTGTTTATAAGCGATCTTTTTTTGAACAAAAGATCTTTTGTCGAACTATTGGCCGAAAATATTAAACACGATTATCTTCTTTTCAGAATGGTCTATCGGTCAGCTAAAACGATCATTCGTTGGTAAGTTTCAACTGACGAACATTCGTTTTGGATGAAATTGTCAATTTTGATCAACTTTAGGCTAGGTAATAAATCAGGGCTCAGCACCCTAAAATGAGAACATTCTTTATCGTAGCTCAACGGAAGCTTGAATCATTTCGGCAAAGGATATATTGCTTTTATGAAGATACAATAAAGAATGTTAGGATCTCAGACAAGCGCTAAACCTTGATTTTTTTTTTTTTGTGGATGGCCGAGGGTCAACAGTTTCTGAAGTGCTGCAGACCGCAGCAATAATACAGTGCAGCAAAGGTGATGAGATCCTGTTTTTTGTCTTATTTTTTCTTCTTCAGACCAATTAGTTTGGCTAACTCTTAACATCTCCATGTTTTCTGCTGGGCATTCCTTGCATGGACCCTATAACCAATGTAAAAATGTCTATGGAGGGATCCCACCCAGTTAGGAGAAACTGGTTTGAATAAATGTCTCTAACCAAACCTGAGCTACTTGCGATATCAGCAATGTTTGCTAATGATATTTTCTACAATGTCAAGCAAAAATAATTTGATGTGGTCTTGGTAACTTTTAGTAGCCTAAAGTTATTATATACCGTACTTCACCACCCCACTGGTTTCATCACATACTAACTTTATTATACAGTACATAACCTCTCTCTTACAGTTCGGGCCCCTACTTTACTTTTTTTTTACATAGATGATAAGACAAATGATTATAGCGATCAGCCCATAAACGAGCAAAGATTGAATCTTTTGTGTGGGCATCAAACTGCTCCTTGGTCATCAGTACATCTCCCCATGTAACCAGGGAAGGTGATGCCGACATAATGTAAAGTGTATGGGTGATGGAGGATTGTAGTAACTGATTAAACAGGCTCTGGTTGACTTGTCATGTTGTCAATCACTGCTTGTTATTGCTCTTCATGAGGCCGTTTTAAAAGATCACTAAGGTGTCCATACATCTTCAATAGTTGTCGGCCCCACACACATACATGCTCAAGTTAGCCGTGTATGTGTTTTCAATGGGGGGAGAGGAAACTTCAGTATTGGACACCCCTGGCTTATCTCTTGGATGGACAAAAGGATCAGGCCCTGAAAAGAACACCTAATCCTTCTGTCCCCGGCATCATCTGTCGAGGAGAATCAGGAGCTCCCCACCCACACATTAGATTCTCGTTTGGTTTGGCCAACAATACGTTGAATTGAATGGTGGTCTTTACTTTGTGGATATACACTGCCTGTCCAAAAAAAAAAGTCGTCACAAAAAAAAAAAAAAAAAAGATTCTCAAGGAGGTTAAGGTCTGGACTCTGTGGTGGCCAATTCATGTGTGAAAATCATGTTTCATGCTCCCTGAACCACTCTTTCACAATTTGAGCCAGATGAATCCTGGCATTGTCATCTTGGAATATGCCCGTGCCATCAGGGAAGAACAAATCCATTGATGGAATAACCTGGTCATTCAGTATGTTCAGGTAGTCAGCTGGCCTCATTCTTGGAGCACATACTGTTTTCGAACCTAGACCTGACCAACTGCAGAAACCCCAGATCATAGCACTGCCCCCACAGGCTTGTACAGTAGGCACTAGGTATGATGATGATGGGTGCATCACTTCATCTGCCTCTCTTCTTACCCTGATGCGCCCATCACTGTGGAACAGGGTAAATCTGGACTTATCAGACCACATGACCTTCTTCGATTGCTCCATAATCCAATCTTTATGCTCCCTAGAAAATTGAAGCCTTTTTCTCTGGTTTGCCTCACTGATTAGTGGTTTTCTTATGGCTACACAGCTGTTCAGTCCCAATCTCTTGAGTTCCCTTTGCATTGTGCGTGTGGAAATGCTCTTACTTTCACAGTTCTTGGACAGTTCTTAACCCAATTTTAGTAGTTTCTGCAATCTCCTTAGATGTTTTCTCTGCTTGATGCATGCCAATGATTTGACCCTTCTCAAACAGACTAACATCTTTTCCACGACCTCGAGATCTGTCTTTCGACATGGTTGTTTAAAAAATGAGAAGCAACTCATTGCACCAGTTGGGGTTAAATAACTTGTTGCCAGCTGAAAGATAATCGCCCATGCAGTAATTGTCCAATAAGAGGCTCATACCTATTTGCTTAGTTAAATCCAGGTAGCGACTTTTTTTTTTTGAACAGGCAGTGAACATTCCCACTTCACATTGTTGTTGTTTTTTTTAATAAATTTATTTTCTTCAAAAATAATAAAAAAAAAAAAAACAATTAGACAACGCTGAAAAAGCGGAAATAACCCAAGAATACAGAAAAGTAAACACAGCTTATAGACATATACCATAGATTATACTATAATTTCCACATTAACATAGACAATAGCATTAAGTCCAACACTGTAGACACAGGCATAGTACCTTTAAACCCCGCTATTCCCCCTCTTACCCTTGTACCCTTAGCCGCTGTCGCTGATAGCCCGGACCCCGTACCCCCCCTTCCCCCGTGCCCGTCCGTCTACTCCACCCTTCGAGCTAAGGTAAACCATACACCACACTTCTGCAAAGCAGCATAATGACGCGTACCTCACCTACTTCGCCTCTCAACCTCCTCATACAGCTTTATTTGAGACATGATCCGTCTCCACTCCTCAAGTACCGGGGAAATGGGGGAACCCCATCTCTTGACTATCAGGACCTTTGCTATCAAACAGCCCTTCAACCAAGCTAATCGAGGATCTGAAGGATCAGGGTTGTCAGGTATATAATAGCCCAAAATTACGGATATCATATCTGGTACACAAGCTTGGGGAAAATCCGCCTGCAGTGCTATATATACCTGCTCCCAAAAGCGCTTTATCACACTACATTCCCATAAGAGATGAATATATCCAGCATTAGGTCTGCCACATTTTCGACAGGGAAAATCACGTCCTCGGTTTTTAACAAACTTAGCCTGCATTTGTGGTGTATAGTATAGCCTATGTAAAATCTTAAACTGAATCAATCTATAACTGGCTGCCAATGATACCTTTTTTATATTTTTGAAGATCTGTGGCCAGAGAAGGGGGGAGGTTTTTAATTCCTATTCCCATTTAAATGTGCTTTACCAAGGACAGTGAATCTCGAATTTTGTAGTAAATCTGTGCCATTTTAATATTTTTCCCTGCGTGAAGAAAGACATAATCAAAGAACAATTGTTGTTCCGTGATCATATACAGTACAGACCAAAAGCTTGGACACACCTTCTCATTCAAAGAGTTTTCTTTATTTTCATGACTATGAAAATTGTAGATTCACACTGAAGGCATCAAAACTATGAATTAACACATGTGGAATTATATTCATAACAAACAAGTGTGAAACAACTGAAAATATGTCATATTCTAGGTTCTTCAAAGTAGCCACCTTTTGCTTTGATTACTGCTTTGCACAATCTTGGCATTCTCTTGATGAGCTTCAAGAGGTAGTCACCTGAAATGGTTTTCACTTCACAGGTGTGCCCTGTCAGGTTTAATAAATGGGATTTCTTGCCTTATAAATGGGGTTGGGACCATCAGTGGCGTTGAGGAGAAGTCAGGTGGATACACAGCTGATAGTCCTACTGAATAGACCGTTAGAATTTGTATTATGGCAAGAAAAAAGCAGCTAAGTAAAGAAAAACGAGTGGCCATCATTACTTTAAGAAATGAAGGTCAGTCAGTCAGCCGAAAAATTGGGAAAACTTTGAAAGTAAGGGCTATTTGACCATGAAGGAGAGTGATGGGGTGCTGCGCCAGATGACCTGGCCTCCACAGTCACCGGACCTGAACCCAATCGAGATGGTTTGGGGAGAGCTGGACCGCAGAGTGAAGGCAAAAGGACCAACAAGTGCTAAGCATCTCTGGGAACTCCTTCAAGACTGTTGGAAGACCATTTCAGGGGACTACCTCTTGAAGCTCATCAAGAGAATGCCAAGAGTGTGCATAGCAGTATTCAAAGCAAAAAGGTGGCTACTTTGAAGAACCTAGAATATGACATATTTTCAGTTGTTTCACACTTGTTTGTTATGTATATAATTCCACATGTGTTAATTCATAGTTTTGATGCCTTCATAGTCATGAAAATAAAGAAAACTCTTTGAATGAGAAGGTGTGTCCAAACTTTTGGTCTGTACTGTATGTTTTATTAAGTGTAGCATCATAGGCATGTTTTAGACGTGCATGCATAAATTTATCTAAGAAAGTGTTTGTGAAATTAAAGTCCCCTAAAACTTTGAAACGGTCTGCAACAAACAGATGAGCCACTCTAGTGATACCTTTACAACTCCAATTAGGTGTAATCGGTTATTTTTGAAAATTCCCCTAAATTCCGGTTCTCCCACAACGGGGTAAAATGGAAAACGTGACGCACTTGCAAAATCGTTTTCAATGTGTCCCAAACCCTCTGTAGTGTTCTCGCAATTAAACATCTAGTATCCAAAGTAAGAAAGTGTGCAGTTTCCAAATGCATGAAAATATTATCAAGTGACCTACCTGATTCCCTATTTAAGTACTGCCCTAATGCATTCTCGCCAGCATTACAGCATCTTTGTATCTGCGCAGAAAAAAAATAACTTTGAAAGAAAGGGAGTGATAATCCCCCATCTGACTCGGACAGCCACAGATACCTCTGCTTTATGCGGACCCTCTTCCTCCCCCAAATTAAGTCATTTATTAAAACTTCCAATTTATAAAAAAAAAAGCATCTTCTATCCAGATGGGAGATGCACAAATCGGATACAGAACCAACGGTAATATGATCATTTTTATTAATGCCAGGCGATCAGTTTGCGATATTGCTAATTTTTGCCAGGCTCTAATTTTCCCCTTTACTTTATCTATTACCAGGGAAAGGTTTAACTCATAAAATCTACGTATGGGAACACCTATCCTTATCCCCAGATATTCCAGGGAATCATCCCTAGACAAAATCCGAACCCGGGAACCTCCGTTGGGGGCCATTCGATTTAGCGGGAGGAGTGAGGACTTAGCCCAGTTAATTAAATAACCGGAGAGATCACTAAACTCCTCTATCACCTGCATAACGTAGTGGACGGCCTTCCAACCCTGATCCAAAAAAAAGAATAACATCTTCTGCATAGAGCCTGATTTTGTCACTCTCTCCCGCTACCCCAAACCCCCGAATCTGACCGTCCAAACGTATCCTGCAAGCCAGCGGCTCCATAAAAAGCGCAAATAATAAGGGAGAGAGGGGGTCTACGATCCCGGTCTCGTGCAACGTTGAAGCTCAATAATGGAGGAATTAACCCCATCAATATTAACTCTGGCGATTGGTTGGGTGTATAAAAATTGAGTCATTGCAATGAAAGTAGACCCCAATCGAAAGTGTGCCATCGTCCGCCACAGGAAGGACCACTCTACCCTGTCAAACGCTTTGGCAGCATCCAGGGACAGGATAGAGTGTTCCGGACTCCCCCCTACCGATAGGTTCAAATACGTCCCATACAGATTCTCCTGAATCTGTCTCCCAGGTATAAATCCTGTTTGATTAGGATGAACCAGGGCTGCAATCACCCGTTTTAGACGATTTGCTAAAGATTTTGCAAAGATCTTATAGTCTGTATTAAGGAGTGATATGGGCCGGTAAGACCCAACCTCACTATCGTCCTTATCTTTTTTTTAAATTAAGATGATGATTGCCTCCCTGAAAGATGGAGGGAGAGAACCATATCTGTAAGATTCAGTTAACACCTGCAACAAAATAGGGAGTAGTACTTTAGCGTGATATCTAAATAATTCGAATGGCAAACCGTCCGCCCCAGGGGATGAGTTATATTTAACCGACCGAAGAGCATCTTCCAATTCTGCCTGTTGTAGAGGGTGATCAAGCATTCCAGTTTCCTGAGGGGACAGAAAGGGCATTTCTAATTGGTCCAAGTAGTCGTCGATGTTGAAAGAAGTATATACCGTCTACATTCCCACTTCACATTGTTGACTGTAAATCAAATTCTAACTCTATGTACCTCCTGTCTCTACTCAATCTGTATGATGTAGCTAATGTGATTGATTGCTGATTCCTCAAGTTTTCACAGTTCTGATAGATATACTGTAGACAGAAGGTGACTTAATTATAATGTAATCACAGAGTACCTTCACCAGTGTAAAATGTAACCTTTACTGATCATAATTAAAAAATTACCCAATTTGTGCCCTTAAAAAGCAATAAAAAATGTGGACAAGGAAAGGAAAATTGACTCACCCTCACGCTTGCCCTATCAAACTATAGGCCCTGCCTAGCAAAACGGAATGGACGCCCTGAACCTCCCTCACAAGGGATAGATACGGCCACCTGAGAAGAGACCTAGTATGACTACAGTCCAATAGTAATGTCATAAGTCAATGCATGTATCAGAAAATAATAAAGTTACAACAAAAATAATCGCACATAAAACATATATGCTCCCAAATAAACCAGTGGTGTTCAGGTTTTGATCACCAGTGAAAAAAAAAAGAGGAGCACATACCATATGTTCCAGGAATGCAAACTTTGTCCCGAAACGTTTCTCTGAACCGGTCTCTGGGGTCAGTTCATCAGGGGACCACATATAACAAAAAGACTGCAAAAAACAAACGATACAGAAATGGAGGCAATAATATGTGTGCGAATTGCCATGGGCTCCTCCCCCAGGACACTGTCATGGTCTTACCTGCTTGCTGCTCTCCTTCGTTTGACATGTGCTGGCGGCCATCTTGGTTTCTGGGTTTCTTGTAGCCTTCCACCCTGCGGCTCCTCCTTCCCCTGGGAGGAGCTGGATGCCTAGCTCATATATATAGGAGGTCTGTGGCTTCAGTTCCTTGCTTGGTCCTCTTGTGTTCACATGCTTCTAAGACTGCTGCTGCTTCTGGTTCCTGATCCTGGCTTCGTCTGACTACCCTGCTGGTTCCTGATCCTGGCTTCGTCTGACTACCCTGCTGGTTCCTGATCCTGGCTTCGTCTGACTACCCTGCTGGTTCCTGATCCTGGCTTCGTCTGACTACCCTTCTGGTTCCTGACCTCTGGCTTCGCAAAGACTCTGCTCGGTTTCACCATCCGTTTGGACTTTTGCTTTACAGCTTTATTTTCAATAAAGCCTTCTTATTTTCACTTATCTCTTGTTGTACGTCTGGTTCATGGTTCCGTGACATTAGGACCAAGCCATGAATTCTGACGGTACAGGGCCATCCTCGCTACCCACGCTGGTTGCCAGACTTGATCAGCAGGATCACCTGTTGGGTCGGTTCGCTGTGGCGTTGCAAACCCTGCTTGAACGCACGGCTCATTTCGCTCCCGTTGCCGATGGGTCGGTTGTCGCTCCTGGGCTCGCTCCTACTGCCGCTCCGGTTGTTGCGCCAGAGTCTACCCCGACACCTGTTGTTGCGCCTGCGGTGTTTCGGGGTATGACCGGTTCTGCCCCTCTTCCACAGCGCTTTGGGGGAGAGCCAACTCAGTGCCTAGGTTTCCTTAACCAGGTGGGCATTTATTTCGAGTTGCTGCCACATGCCTTTCCTACTGAGAGATCAAAGGTGGGCTTCTTGATCTCGCTGCTCTCGGACAAGGCCTTGGCCTGGGCCAGCCCTTTATGGGAGAACAACAATCCGGTGGTTGCCGAGTTTTCCGGTTTTGTTGCTTCTCTTCGGAAGGTATTCGATGTGCCGGCTCGTGCTGCCTCTGCTGCGAAGCTCCTTATGTCCATCAGACAGGGTTCACGATCCGTAGCTGAATACGCCATTGAGTTTCGTACCCTGGCAGCAGAGGTGGGCTGGAATAATGAGGCTCTGGTCGCTGCTTTCTCTCATGGTCTCTCGGATGCCTTGAAGGATGAGGTTGCAGCTAAGGACCTACCAGTTGAGCTCGAGTCTCTTATTTCTTTCCTGATTTTGATTGACACCAGACTCAGGGAGAGACCTTCCTTTAAGGAGAACCTGCGGAGGTCTTCTAACAGATTGGTGCCTACGTTTGCTGTCCCACCCATGCCTCCCTCTCCTCCCACGCCTCCTGGGGATGACTTGTCTGGGGGTGAACCCATGCAGCTGGGGTTTGCTCGCCTGTCCGAGGGGGAGAGGGCACTCCGGAGACGCGAGGGCCGATGCATGTACTGTGGTCTCGGTGGGCATTTTCGGTTGGCATGTCCGAACCGTCCGGGAAACGCTCGTACCCTGAGATCCTGTCGGGGGCAGATCTTGGGTGGAGTCTCCTCGTCCCCGGTTTCCCGTGTTGACAAACCACTGATCACTGTTGTCCTCTCCTGGGTCGGGGGCTCGGTGACGACCCAGGCGTTGGTGGACTCTGGTGCTGGTGGTTTGTTCATTGATAAAGTGTTCGCTGCCGCCAATTCCATTCCTCTGCAGGCTTGAGGTTCCCCACTGGCTCTTGAGGCGATAGACGGCAGACCCCTTCTGCCGCCACACGTGACTCATGAGACCCTTCCAGTGGGGATAGCCATTGGTGCCGTTCACAGAGAGTCGGTCTGCCTCCAGGTTATTTCGTCTCCACACTACTCGGTGGTCTTGGGGTACCCCTGGCTCCAGAAGCATAATCCGACTTTCGATTGGAGATCGGTCGAGATCCTCTCGTGGTCACCGCAGTGTGGGGCTAGTTGCATCCATGGGTCTGTCAAGTTGCTGTGTACTTCCTCGGACTCTCTGTTGCCTCCTGAATACGAGGAGTACCGGGATGTATTCGATAAGGTGCGCGCGGTTGCCCTACCTCCGCACCGCCCATACGATTGTGCCATAGAGTTACAATCTGGTGCCGTTCCTCCTCGTGGCAAAGTCTATCCACTGTCGGTAGCGGAGAATGAGGCCATGGAGGAGTACGTGAGGGAGGCGCTTTCACGCGGACACATTCGCAAATCTTCGTCCCCGGCAGGGGCTGGATTTTTCTTTGTGAAAAAGAAGGGCGGTGAGTTGAGGCCTTGCATTGATTACAGGGGTCTCAATCGCATCACGATCAAGAACGCTTACCCGATACCCTTGATTTCCGAGCTGTTCGATCGCCTTAAAGGGGCCACGGTCTTTACCAAACTCGACCTGAGGGCGGCATATAACCTGGTAAGGATCAAGGCGGGCAATGAGTGGAAGACCGCGTTTAACACCAGGACCGGTCATTACGAATCCTTGGTTATGCCCTTTGGGTTGTGCAATGCGCCCGCAGTCTTTCAGGAATTCATCAACGATGTTTTCCGTGACCTGTTGCAGCAGTGTGTGGTAGTCTATTTGGATGACATCTTGGTATATTCTGAATCCATGGAGGCCCACATTCTGGATGTCAGACGAGTGTTGCAACGGTTACGAGAGAACAAGCTGTTCGGTAAGCTTGAGAAATGCGAATTTCACCGATCCCAGGTAACCTTCTTAGGTTACATCATTTCCGCTGAGGGGTTCTCCATGGATCCTGAGAAGGTTTCGGCTGTCTTACAGTGGCCCCAGCCCAGTGGTCTTCGTTCCCTGCAGCGCTTTTTGGGCTTCGCCAATTATTATCGGAAGTTCATCAGGGACTTTTCCATGCTGGCCAAGCCTCTCACGGATCTGACCAGGAAGGGCAGTAATTCCCAGGTCTGGCCGCTCGAGGCCATCCAAGCTTTTGAGGCCCTAAAGTCCGCCTTTGTGTCGGCTCCGATTCTGTCGCATCCCAACCCTGGGTTGCCCTTTGTCCTCGAGGTGGACGCATCTGAGACGGGAGTAGGCGCCCTTCTGTCTCAGCGTAGAACACCAGAGGGTCCTCTGCTTCCTTGTGGGTTTTACTCCCGGAAACTGTCTTCCGCGGAGTGCAACTATCAGATTGGTGACAGGGAGTTATTGGCCATCGTGCAGGCCCTTAAAGAATGGAGGCACTTGCTCGAGGGTTCGGTGGTTCCGGTTCTCATCCTGACGGACCACAAGAATCTGACCTACCTTTCTGAGGCCAAGAGATTGACACCACGTCAGGCCAGATGGGCTCTGTTCTTGTTACGTTTTAATTACGTGGTCTCCTACCTACCCGGTTCCAAGAACATCAGGGCGGATGCCTTATCACGGCAGTACTCCGAGCTGTCCAGGGAGGAGTCGATTCCGACTTCGGTCATACCTCCGAATCAGATCCTGGCCGCCATTCGCACCAGCCTGACCTCTCCCCTGGGTGAGCAGATTTTGGCGGCTCAATCTGGTGCTCCCTCTGGGAGACCCAACGGCAGATGTTTTGTGCCTGAGGAGTTGCGCACTCGGTTGTTGCGAACCTACCATAACTCCAAGACCGCGGGGCATCCTGGAAAGAATCAGCTGTCCTGGGCTGTTTCACGTCTGTTCTGGTGGCCTTCCCTACGTTCCGACATCGCCGCATATGTAGCGGCATGCTCCGTTTGTGCCCAGAGTAAGTCCCCTCGGCACCTTCCGTTGGGCCTTCTGCAACCCATAGCCACCGGGGAGCGCCCATGGTCACACCTGGGGATGGATTTCATTGTGGACCTCCCTGCATCCCGAGGCCATACGGTCATTCTCATGATTGTGGATCGGTTTTCCAAAATGTGCCACTGTGTTCCTCTCAAGAAGTTACCCTCTGCACAAGAGTTGGCCACGATTTTTGCCAGGGAGGTCTTCCGGTTGCACGGTTTGCCTAAGGAGATTGTGTCGGATCGGGGGAGTCAGTTTGTGTCCAGGTTCTGGCGCGCCTTTTGCTCCCAGTTGGGGATTCATCTCTCCTTCTCCTTGGCCTACCACCCTCAGTCCAATGGGGCCGCAGAACGATCCAATCAGGCCTTGGAGCAATTCCTTCGTTGCTATGTCTCCGATCACCAAGACAATTGGGTTGACCTCCTGCCTTGGGCTGAGTTTGCCAGGAACACGGCGGTGAACTCTTCCTCTGGGACGTCTCCCTTCATGGCCAATTATGGGTTTCAACCTGCCGCGTTACCGGAGGTATTCTCTCCCCAGGATATTCCGGCTGTGGAGGATCACCTTTCCGTCCTACGTGCTTCTTGGGTACAGATCCAGAAGTCCCTTGAGGTCTCTGCGCAGCGCCAGAGACTCCAGGCTGATCGCAGACGAGCGCCTGCTCCTTCCTACCAGGTCGGAGACCGTGTATGGTTGTCCACCCGCAACCTCAACCTTCGAGTGCCCACTCCCAAGCTGGCGCCTCGCTTTGTTGGTCCCTTCCGAGTGCTTCGCAGGGTAAACCCGGTAGCCTATGCCCTTGCGCTTCCTCCTGGCATGCGGATCTCCAACGTGTTTCATGTCTCCCTGTTGAAGCCACTGGTGTGTAATCGTTTCACTTCCTCGGTTCCTCGGCCTCGTCCGGTCCAAGTGGGCAATCGTGAGGAATATGAGGTGAGCAATATCCTGGACTCACGCCTGGTCCGCGGTCGGTTGCAGTTTTTGGTCCATTGGCGTGGTTATGGTCCAGAGGAGCGTTCCTGGGTTCCCTCCGCAGATGTCCATGCTCCTGCCTTGCTCCGAGCCTTCCACGCACGCTTCCCTCAGAAACCGTTTTGTGCTCCGCGGAGGAGGGGCCCTTGAGGGGGAGGTACTGTCATGGTCTTACCTGCTTGCTGCTCTCCTTCGTTTGACATGTGCTGGCGGCCATCTTGGTTTCTGGGTTTCTTGTAGCCTTCCACCCTGCGGCTCCTCCTTCCCCTGGGAGGAGCTGGATGCCTAGCTCATATATATAGGAGGTCTGTGGCTTCAGTTCCTTGCTTGGTCCTCTTGTGTTCACATGCTTCTAAGACTGCTGCTGCTTCTGGTTCCTGATCCTGGCTTCGTCTGACTACCCTGCTGGTTCCTGATCCTGGCTTCGTCTGACTACCCTGCTGGTTCCTGATCCTGGCTTCGTCTGACTACCCTTCTGGTTCCTGACCTCTGGCTTCGCAAAGACTCTGCTCGGTTTCACCATCCGTTTGGACTTTTGCTTTACAGCTTTTTTTTCAATAAAGCCTTCTTATTTTCACTTATCTCTTGTTGTACGTCTGGTTCATGGTTCCGTGACAGACACTTTAAGAGAAGCAACAGGGGCAC
Organism: Bufo bufo; assembly: GCF_905171765.1. Classification (NCBI taxonomy): domain Eukaryota; kingdom Metazoa; phylum Chordata; class Amphibia; order Anura; family Bufonidae; genus Bufo; species Bufo bufo. The sequence continues at coordinate 352,843,258 of NC_053394.1, forward strand.
AGGGCCCCTTTTTAGTGATGTAGTAAATGGTACCCAGGTGTAGGAATGCCAGAGTGGTGTAGGGTGGCTTAAATGTCCCTTAATGTTGGTGCACGTGTCACAGTGCTCCTACCTGGATATGCTGGACCCTAGGCGTTGGCTCTGAAGCAATGAAAAGGAGGTAGTTCTATGGTGGGATGAAGAATAAAAGTCCAGACCTTGTGATGAAGTTGAAAAGCAGCTTTACTTTGCATAAACGTTTCTCCAAATGACTTACAGACTTTATCTTGGTCCCAGCAGGCTTTAGCATTAAACTGGCAGGCAAACTTGTCTCTACTACATCGGTTGCTCTCTGACTCTGCTGTGCAACTTCTTTCTGTAGTCTGACTCTAGCTTAATCCAGGGAACTCTTGCTCCTGGCTTGAGAGGCTAACAAGCTGTGGCCTCCACATCCAGCAGAGCTGAAGGTGCTCTAGCTGGCTTGGACAAGGCACGTCCAGCAGGGAAGTGCACCCGCTCCCTTCCCCTTGCAGGGGCTAGGCTAAATTGACTCTGCTAACTAACTAGTCCCTCCCCTCCTTAGAGAGAGAGTGAGAATGGATAAAAGGGTTCCATTCTCTCTAAGTGTAGCTCTGCCATGCTTGCTGCCACCCTCTGGTGAACCAGGCACATTACACTTTCAACATAACAGTTACAAGAAATAGATATACATAGTGTGACGGTCCTGCAATAAATACACAGAATGACATTAGGTTAACCATAGAAGATAGTAGCGGGGTGCAGAAGTGGTAATGGCACTCTGGGTCATTACACGAATCAGATTATATTCTTGTAGTAATACCAAATGATAATGGTAAATCTCATGGCCATAAAGAAAGACAATTCCCACATATTAATGCATCTGCATCACATACCAAATGTCCACAGGGCTGCTACTACTGAGACCCTTTTAAAATTCTACCACACACCATTTAAATATTGATAATCAAAGTATGGCTTTCAATAAAGTCGGAAATTGCAGCAGGATACGCCAATAAACATAACAATCGCTATGACAGAAGGGGGAGGATATGATTATACTTCCCCAAATCCTAGATGAGATGCCAAGCCTGGAGAGGGTACAATAAGGGATCAGTCTAGGTCAGCACAGGAGCATTGGTGGTGCGGTGGTTGCTTTCTTGATGAAAAGTCTGGTCTCTGTCTATGTTAGCATGCAATCAGCGTCGCTCTAAATACCCGCGTGCCGAAACCGGAAGTCGCATGACTGGAAGTCAGCGGTGGAACGCATGGTGGAACGCAAATATAGGAAGTGAATCGCAGCTATTACTGATAATACAGAAAAAAGGACAGAGAAACTAGTGGGCAAAAAAATAATTGTACAAATGAGCAGCAACTATACAAGAAGATCATTTTGACTATTGAAAATTAGTATTTTGCCTTATATCATTGTCATTTCATGTCAGCTTAGCGGACGGGGGATGAGGAGGCAAAATGAGAGGGAGGTTACTATCCCTCATATTATAAGATGAATATTTAAATTATAAATAGCACCCTACCTCACCCATAGATACATACAAATAATGACAACAGACGGGCCAGTCCAAACACGTAATTATTTAAATAAAGCATGCAAAATCAATATATTTATTAAGACCACAAGTGGTAATGGTGTTCAACCTATATGTCCATCTATCTTCTTTCTGTTTCAAAATGGTGTCAAGATATGCCCCTCTTATGCCTGTCCTGATCGTCTCTAACACACAACAGGTCAGAACTCTGACATCACCATTATGTTTCAAAGTCACATGTCTGGAGATAGGTTCAGTGGCGTGCCCAGGGGGTGCCAGAGCCTGGAAGCAATGAGCGATTCCATCAATATAGATGGCAGCATTCATTGCTGGAGCACAGGGAGCTGTGGTTCTGTCACTCAGCTCCCTGCGCTCTGTCTCTCCCGCACTGAATGGTGAAGCAGGAAGACTTCTCCCGCTCCACCATTCAGCCTGCAGGCATGGATCACGCTGCCGGCCTGTGTGGGCAGAGCCTGCAGCCCAGAAATCTGCATAAGCGCCGCCCACACAGTGCTGCAGAGCGATCTGTGTCTGTAGGGGAGAGAGGACTGTGAGCTTCAGGAACGGGACAAGGTGAGTAGGTACTGTGGTTTTTTTTTATTTACCAGAGGGCATTTCTACCATGGGGAGGGCACAGAGGGTATTTCTACCATGGAGGGGGAACAGATGGCAAAATTACTACAAAGGGGGCACAGAGTGTGTGAGGAATATGGATTATTATTTACTGTCAGCCATGTTCCCACATCCACCATTTGCTGAAAGGTAGAAGAGTTAGTGAGCTCCACAGGGGGGCCCTGCTCTGGGTAGGACCCCGCTGCAAACTTCTGAGCTTTTTCCGGTATGTCTCAGGGGTCAAGTTGTACTGCCGGACCAGAGCCTGCTTGATGTCCTCATAGCTCAGGATGGTCTTGCTGGGCAGGTACCCAAAGATTTCAAGGGCTTTTCCCCTGAGACGTGGTGTTAGGAATCGGACCCACTGGTACTGATGGCAGGCCATCTGAAATGCCAACAAGAAAGTGTCCAGGTCCCCATCTTTGTCCATTAGGGGGAATTCCTCCGCCTGCAGTTTGGGAATCCGGATCTCTGGAGACTCAGATCGGGCTGAGGAGAGCTGCTGGAGTTGGAGCTGGAGCATTCGCAGCTGATGCTCACGCTCAGCCTGTGCTTGCTCGTGACGCTCTGCAACCTCTGCTTGCTCTCGACGTTCTCATTTTGCAGCCTCTGTTCGTTCACGATGCTCTGCAGCTGCCATGAGGATCTCATAGGCCGCCTGGTCTCCGGCCTAGAGACGGTCTAAGGCAGCCTGTAGGAGAACAGCCAAGCCTGCCTGGCTTGGGGGATGGGCAGGTGGTGTGAGGCCCACCACGGACCTCACTGCTGGCAACTGGCTCCTTGGGGAGCTTTGGCTGTGCTCCCTCCTCGCCTTGAAGAAAGTCACTTCCACCACCTCTCGGCCCCCTATCTGGACTGTGTCCTCCTCGCCACCAGTCATAGTATTGGCCATCTCCTTAGCTTTGCTCCTTGTGATGCTGGCCATCATCGCCACGGATCATTACTGACACAGACTGCAACCTGATGCACACACACACCTTATTGTATTTGCACTCAGACTGTCTAGTTTTGAGCTGATCTTAAGACTCCAGCTGCAAAAGCTACTGCTGGTAGTCTTTAGTGTCTGGGAGTATGGGTCCCACACTCACACACACTAGTATCTCAATCCCACTTTGCTGCCACCAATATGTGACGAATACCGTACCATAGCTCCAGACCAGAAGGTCACAGAGAGATGGTTCTGGGACCAACAGACCCACCTGGGTTCCGGCTACAAGTAGAGTCCAAGCATGGTACCGTTAGTGGGTTTCTGTGGGGAGATAGGTATATCTCCCTTCCCTGGCATCCCACCACCAAACCATGACTACAGGCCTGTTTATCGTGGCCACAGGGACATAAATATGTATCTGGTTTGTGCCTGTGATGGCCGGGCGATTCATAATTCCTTATGAACTGCCGGCCCCAGAAAGTCTGATAATTTCCATTGAACTGGGGAATGGACTAGACCTCCTGCAGATAGGTCTTTCCTGTTCAATTAGCTGGGTTCCTGGCTGGCTGAATGGAATTCTGAAACCTCTGCTACCTTTCAGCAAATTGTGGGTGTGGGAACATGGCTGACAGTAAATAATAATCCATATTCCTTTACAGAGGGCATTACTACTACAAAGGGGGCACATAGGGAATTATTACTACTACAAAGGGGGCACAGAGGGCATTACTACTACAAAGGAGGCACAGAGGGCATTACTACTACAAAGGGGGCACAGAGGGCAATACTACTACAAAGGGGGCACAGAGGGCAATACTACTACAAAGGGCATTGCTAGTATTAGGGGGGCACAATGGGCATTACTACTGTGGAGGGGGCACAATGGGCATTACTACTATAAATGGGATACAATGGGCATTATAACTATGAAGTGGGCACAATGGGCATTACTACTGTGAAGGAGGCACAGTGAGCATTATTACTATGAAGGGGGCACAATGGGCATTACTACTATGAAGGGAGCACAGATTGCATTACTACTGTGAAGGGGGCACAGAGAGCATTACTCTTGTAAAGTGGGTGGGCATAACTGTTATGGGGCACTGAGTGGGCATTACTATGAAGGGGCACAGAGGGCATTATTACTGTTATTTGGGCACAGTGAGGGCATAACTACTCTGAAGGTGCACAGAGAGGCCATTACAACTGAAGGGGCACAGATAGGGCATTACTACTTTGAAATGGGCACAGAGAGGGCATAACTACTGTGAGGGAGGCACAAAGAAGGCATTACAACTGTGGAGGGGCACAATGAAGGGATGAGTACTTTAAATGGGCACAATGTGGACATAACTACTGTGAAAGTTGTACAGTGAAGGCATAACCACCTTGATGGGGCACAATATGGGCATAACTACCATGAGAGGGCACATATCTAGACAAAACTACTGTGAAGTTTGTACAATGAGGGCAATACTACTGTACGGGGGTACCATTTTTTTTAAAGTATTGGTGGGGGGTGCCAGAGAAAGGACCCGCCCTGGGTGCCAAACACCCTAGGCACGCCAGTGGATAGGTTTATCACGTTTGTTTCTCACATCCCCCACATGTTCCAAAATCAGTTTCTTGAATGCACAGCATGTTTTACCTACATAAATCAAATTGCACATGCATTTACATATATACTGTATATTACACCCTCAGTATTGCAGTTAGCAAAAAGAGCGGGTATACAGGGAGTGCAGAATTATTAGACAAGTTGTATTTTTGAGGATTAATTTTATTATTGAACAACAACCAGGTTCTCAATGAACCCAAAAAACTCATTAATATCAAAGCTGAATATTTTTGGAAGTAGTTTTTAGTTTGTTTTTAGTTTTAGCTATTTTAGGGGGATATCTGTGTGTGCAGGTGACTATTACTGTGCATAATTATTAGGCAACTTAACAAAAAACAAATATATACCCATTTCAATTATTTATTTTTACCAGTGAAACCAATATAACATCTCAACATTCACAAATATCCATTTCTGACATTCAAAAACAAAACAAAACAAATCAGTGACCAATATAGCCACCTTTCTTTGCAAGGACACTCAAAAGCCTGCCATCCATGGATTCTGTCAGTGTTTTGATCTGTTCACCATCAACATTGCGTGCAGCAGCAACCACAGCCTCCCAGACACTGTTCAGAGAGGTGTACTGTTTTCCCTCCTTGTAAATCGCACATTTGATGATGGATCACAGGTTCTCAATGGGGTTCAGATCAGGTGAACAAGGAGGCCATGTCATTAGATTTTCTTCTTTTATACCCTTTCTAGCCAGCCACGCTGTGGAGTACTTGGACGCGTGTGATGGAGCATTGTCCTGCATGAAAATCATGTTTTTCTTGAAGGATGCAGACTTCTTCCTGTACCACTGCTTGAAGAAGGTTTCTTCCAGAAACTGGCAGTAGGACTGGGGGTTGAGCTTGACTCCATCCTCAACCCGAAAAGGCCCCACAAGCTCATCTTTGATGACACCAGCCCAAACCAGTACTCCACCTCCACCTTGCTGGCGTCTGAGTCGGACTGGAGCTCTCTGCCCTTTACCAATCCAGCCACGGGCCCATCCATCTGGCCCATCAAGACTCACTCTCATTTCATCAGTCCATATAACCTTAGAAAAATCAGTCTTGAGATATTTCTTGGCCCAGTCTTGACGTTTCAGCTTGTGTGTCTTGTTCAGTGGTGGTCGTCTTTCAGCCTTTCTTACCTTGGCCATGTCTCTGTGTATTGCACACCTTGTGCTTTTGGGCACTCCAGTGATGTTGCAGCTCTGAAATATGGCCAAACTGGTGGCAAGTGGCATCTTGGCAGCTGCACGCTTGACTTTTCTCAGTTCATGGGCAGTTATTTTGCACCTTGGTTTTTCCACACGCTTCTTGCGACCCTGTTGACTATTTTGAATGAAACGCTTGATTGTTCGATGATCACGCTTCAGAAGCTTTGCAATTTTAAGAGTGCTGCATCCCTCTGCAAGATATCTCACTATTTTTGACTTTTCTGAGCCTGTCAAGTCCTTCTTTTGACCCATTTTGCAAAAGGAAAGGAAGTTGCCTAATAATTATGCACACCTAATATAGGGTGTTGATGTCATTAGACCACACCTCTTCTCATTACAGAGATGCACATCACCTAATATGCTTAATTGGTAGTAGGCTTTCGAGCCTATACAGCTTGGAGTAAGACAACATGCATAAAGAGGATGATGTGGTCAAAATACTCATTTGCCTAATAATTCTGCACGCAGTGTATGTTTTATGTGCGATTATTTTTGTTGTAACTTTATTATTTTCTGATACATGCATTGACTTATGACATTACTATTGGACTGTAGTCATACTAGGTCTCTTCTCGGGTGGCGGTATCTATCCCTTGTCAGGGACACATAGGGCCTATCAGTAGGTTCCTGACACAGGATCGCCATTCCGTTTTGCTAGGCAGGGCCTATAGTTTGATAGGGCAAGTGTGAGGGTGAGTCAATTTTCCTTTCCTTGTCCTGCCCAGCCTCATCGTTAATTGCTTTTTAAGGGCACAAATTGGGTGATTTTAATGATCATCAGTAAAGGGTACGTTTCACACTGGTGAAGGTACTCTGTGATTACATGATTGCTGATTCCTCCAGCAGAAGCCATGCTGTAAGATGTCACCTTCAGACTGACAATTCATAAGGCCTCATGCACACAAAACGAACAAGAATAGGACATGTTCTATAATTTGCGCAACGGACACACGGATTTGGACACCACAGGGAAGTCTGTATTATAAAGAAATAGTTCTGTGTGCTCGTCAAAAAAATGCAGCTCAGACGCGGACCCAAGACACGGTCTTGTGTATGAGGCCTTAGTCGAAGGTCCAGACATTTCATTAAATATGTAAATAAACTGTTTCCTTTGCAGATTGAGGAGTTCGGCGCAGTTATATCTGGTGGAACATCCTCTGAGATTTACAGCACCATAAAAGCTACTCTTGTTTGTAGCTGGGTAATACAGTGCGGAGGGGGCCTGTCCCAGAGAAAGTTAATTAAATCTACGTCTGGGATCCCAGGGCCTTCCCTAAAAACAACAAGAATGGTTTTCTAGCTTTAGCGCGTTTGTTTTTTCTCTTCTGGGACCTAATTATTTTAACCTGTTAGATGCAAGAAGAGTAAACATATTCTGTATAGTATAGGAATCCATCAGAAACAAAGCTAGTCCTGCTGATCCGTAGACCTCCGGGGACAAAGGGAATGCATAGTCAAACTGTGAAGAGGAGAATGAAACAGATACCCCCTCCATTAGAAGAAGAGTAGCCTCTAGTGTCTTCTACTGAAACTTTATGTGCCAATGGCAAGGGATGAGTGCAATGTAGGATTATCAGTGTTTGCAGCAGTTAGGGAAACATATGGCAAGCTCTCTTAAAGCACACAAAACACTTATTCTGCCAGCAACTATTTATTTCAACCCTCCCGTTCTTATGCACACTAGGCTCGGGTGAGCATGCATGTCTTCTCAATAGGGAGATGATTGTAAGCTGAGGCCAGATGGTTATAGAGGTGGCTTAACTACCCTGGGAACAAAAGGATCAGGCATTTTAAAGGGGTTTTCCGGAAGTTCAATATTGATGGTCTATCTTCGGAATATGTCATCAATATCTGATCAGTGAGGGTCCGACACTCGGCAGCCAGGGTTGCCAACTGTCCAGAAATTCCTGGACAGTCCATAAAAATAGGGCAGTTTTTTCCACTGTCCGTGAAAAAAAATAGATCTGTCCATGATTTTTTTGGTGGCTGGTTGTAATTGAGCAGATCATTGTGACTAATTATCATTTTATGGCTTACAGTCTCACACTAAAAACGAATGCCTTCCTATCAGTTTATCGAGCCATAGATATGTATTATTTATAATCTTATCAATTATCATTGCGGGTTTCCCATCTGTCTGTAAAGAATGTTGCCTGTTCGCGATTTTGGGATACACTGTGCAGAAAAAAAAGAAAATTTCAGATTGGCAGCAGCTATTTGAAGAGGCTCCGGTGAGTGCTGCGGTCTCCTCACAGCTTATCAAGCACAGCGCCGTACATTATATAGCGGCAGTACTTGATATTGAAGCCAGGGCCCATTCACTTGAATGGGACTGATCTGCACCTAGGCCATGTGACCTAGGTGAATGTGATTTCAATAGCCTAGGAAGAGGCCATGGCACTCAACACCTTGTCAAACACCTAATCGGGGGTGCCAAGAGTTGGACTCTCACTGATCAGATAGTGATGGCCTATCCTGAGGATAGGCCATCAATACTGAATTCACCTGGCCCTAATTTTTCTCCAGCATCTGCTGTCAACTGAGTCAACTGGTCCCATTGAAATCTGCATATTCAGAGTGTATTACCACTTTTAGTGTAGTACAGAAGATCCATACAAAACAGTATTGCAAAAAGATACTCACCTCACCTAGTATATACAGAACAGTATTGTAAAGAGATACTAACCTCACCTTTTATATACAGAACAGTACTGTAAAGGGATACTCACCTCACCTTTTTATATACAGAACAGTACTGTAAAGAGATACTCACCTCACCTAGTATATACAGAACGGTATTGTAAAGAGATACTAACCTCACCTAGTATATACAGAACAGTATTGTAAAGAGATAGTCACCTCATCTAGTATATACAGAACAGTATTGTAAAGAGATACTCACCTCATCTAGTATATACAGAACAGTATTGTAAAGAGATACTCACCTCACCTAGTATATACAGAACAGTATTATAAAAAGATACTCACCTCACCTAGTATATACAGAACAGTATTATAAAGAGATACTCACATCACCTAGTATATACAGAACAGTATTGTAAAGAGATACTTACCTCACCTTTTTATATACAGAACAGTACTGTAAAGAGATACTCACCTCACCTAATATATACAGAACAGTATTGTAAAGAGATACTAACCTCACCTAGTATATACAGAACACTATTGTAAAGAGATACTAACCTCATCTAGTATATACAGAACAGTATTGTAAAGAGATACTCACCTCACCTAGTACGGTATATACAGAACACTATTGTAAAGAGATACTCACCTCACTTAGTATATACAGAACAGTATTGTAAAGAGATACTCACCTCACCTAGTATATACAGAACAGTATCAAAAAGAGATACTCACCTCACCTAGTATATACAGAACATTATTGTAAAGAGATACTCACCTCACATAGTATATACAGAACAGTATTAAAAAGATACTCACCTCACCTTTTATATACAGAACAGTATTGTAAAGAGATACTCACCTGACCTAGTATATACAGAACAGTATTGTAAAGAGATACTCACCTCACCTAGTATATACAGAACAGTATTGTAAAGAGATACTCACCTCACCTAGTATAAGTGAAGAGATATCTATAACAGGTGCAGGACCAATGAAGAAATCAGACAACGCATTTCAAAGCTTCATCCTAATTTGTGATTGAGTAATGTTACAGTCAGGGAGCGATGGACCAGTAAGCAGTAAAAGGTTTTAATATACTGTAAGACTCAATACGTTTGAATATATCTATTCTTTTAAAGGGAATCTATAACACTGTATAAGCATAGTAAAGGGTACGATAAGGGATCAGTCTAGGTCAGCACAGGAGAATTGGTGGTGCAGTGGTTGCTTTCTTAATGGAAAGTCTGGTCTCTGTCCATGTTAGCATGCAATCAGCGTCACTTTAAATACCCGCGTGCCGAAACCGGAAGTCACGTGACTGGAAGTCAACGGTGGAACGCATGGTGGAATGCATGGTGGAACGCAAATATAGGAAGTGAATCGCAGCTATTACTGATAATACAGAAAAAAGGACAGAGAAACTATTGGGCAAAAAAATAATTGTACAGATGAGCAGCCACTATACACTGTTATTACAAGATGATCATTTTGACTATTGAAAATTAGTATTTTGCCTTATATCATTGTCATTTCATGTCAGCTTAGCGGACGGAGGAGGTAAAATGAGAGGGAGGTTACTATCCCTCATATTATAAGAGGAATATTTAAATAATAAATAGCACCCTACCTCACCCATAGATACATACAAATAATGACAACAGACGGGCCAGTCCAAACACGTAATTATTTAAATAAAGCACGCAAAATCAATATATTTATTAAGACCACAAGTGGTAATGGTGTTCAACCTATATGTCCATCTAGCTTCTTTCTGATTCAAAATGGTGTCAAGATCTCCCCCTCTAATGCCTGTCCTGATCGTCTCTAACACACAAGTCAGAACTCTGACATCACCATTATGTTTCAAAGTCACATGTCTGGAGACAGGTTCATTGGCATGCCCGGGGGGGCGGTCCGGCCCGGGTGCTGGCTCTCAGGGGGTGCCAGAGCCTGGAAGCAATGAGCGCTTCCATCAATATAGATGGCAGCGTTCATTGCTGGAGCACAGGGAGCTGTGGTTCTGTCACTCAGCCTCCTGCGCTCTGTCTCTCCAGCACTGAATAGTGAAGTAAGGAAGACTTCTCCCTGCTCCACCATTCAGCCTGCAGGCACGGATCGTGCTGCCGGCCTGTGTGGGCGGAGCCTGCAACCCAGAAATCTACATAAGCGCCGCCCCCACACAATGCTGCAGAGCGATCTGTGTCTGTAGGGGAGAGAGGACTGTGAGCTTCAGGAACGGGACAAGGTGAGTAGGTACTGCGTTTTTTTTTTATTTAACAGAGAGCATTTCTATCATGGGGAGGGCACAGAGGGTATTTCTACCATGGAGGGGGCACAGATGGCAAAATTACTACAAAGGGGGCACAGAGTGTGTGAGGAATATGGATTATTATTTACTGTCAGCCATGTTCCCACATTAACCATTTGCTGAAAGGTAGAAGAGTTAGTGAGCTCCACAGGGGGGCCCTGCTCTTGGTAGGACCCCGCTGCAAACTTCTGAGCTTTTTCAGGTATGTCTCAGGGGTCAAGTTGTACTGCCGGACCAGAGCCTGCTTGATGTCCTCATAGCTCAGGATGGTCTTGCTGGGCAGGTACCCAAAGATTTCAAGGGATTTTCCCCTGAGACGTGGTGTTAGGAATCGGACCCACTGGTACTGATGGTAGGCTGTCTCAAATGCCAACAAGAAAGTGTCCAGGTCTCCATCTTTGTCCATTAGGGGGAAATCCTCCGCCTGCAGTTTGGGAATCCGGATCTCTGTAGACTCAGATCGGGCTGAGGAGGGTTGCTGGAGATGGAGCACTCGCAGCTGATGCTCACGCTCGGCCTGTGCCTTATATCATTGTCATTTCATGTCAGCTTAGCGGACGGGGCATGAGGAGGTAAAATGAGAGGGAGGTTGCTATCCACATGATCACATTATGTCCTCACTGGTCCTTCACCCACTGAGCAGTTCAGATATGACATCCCTCCTGCTGTCACTGGGGAGAGATGGAGTAACAACGGTACTGTCAGTGGGGGTGACAATGTTGCTGTCATTGGTGGAGGGATGCTTACAGTAACAATGGTACTATGAGTGGGAAAGGGGTGATTGGGGTAACAATGTTGCCGTCAGTAGAGGAAGGGTGGTTGGGGTAGAAATGCTGCTGTCAGTGGGGATGAAGTTGTTGGAGTAACAATGCTGCTGTCAGTGGGGGAGGAGTCATTAGGGGCAATAATGCTGCTTTCCGTAGGAGAGGGGTGGTTAGGGTTAACAATGTTGCCGAGGGGGAGGGGGTTGGTTAGAGTAATATCTGGCACTGCTGAGTGGTATTTTGTGCCAGGATAGGTGAGGATAGGTCATCAATAAATATTTCTCGGAAAACCTCTTTAAAGGTGTGAGACAGTGACAGATCTCACACAGGTTAGAGGCAAGGAAGGGGTGGATAGTGCGGCCCACACCCCTATTCCACCACAGGTGAGACCAGCTGGAGGTACTCAGGCTGGCATAAAGCACCTCCCAGGGTGTGAGTAAAGGGGGAGTGTGCAAACAGAGGCCTGGTGAGGCTCTGTAAATGTGGTCTCAGCTAGGCAAGGCTGAGAGACCACGAGGCTGGGAGATATTCTGACCGTGCTGAAGCCTGGGGATTGGTGGACTATTGGGCTGAGAAAGCCGCACCTGAAACAGTGTGTGAACTGTGATGTATACTGTAGGTGAGTCAGAGAGAAACGTCTTATGTTTTAGTTAGTGCCCAGATGGGCAGGCTTTTATTTTGTACTGTTTATGTTTGTGCTTTTGCCACAATAAAGCAGAGTTTGGCCCCTAAATTCTGGTGTCCGTGAAGAAGTGTGTGGTTGCAACTCCCGAAAAAGAGCTAACCCCCCACAATACACACACTGAACAAAAATATAAACGCAACACTTTCGGTTTTGCTCCCATTTTGCATGAGCTAAACTCAAAGATCTGAAACATTTTCTACATACACAAAAGACCCATTACTCTCAAATATTGTTCACAAATCTGTCTAAATCTGTGTTAATGAGCACTTCTCCTTTGCCGAGATAATCCATCCCACCTCACAGGTGTGGCATATCAAGGTAGTGATTAGACAGCATGAATATTGCACAGGTGTGCCTTAGACTGCCCACAATAAAAGGCCACTCTGAAATGTGCAGTTTGATCACACAGCACAATGCCACAGATGTTGCAACGTTTGAGGGAGTGTGCAATTGGCATGCTGACTGCAGGAATGTCTACCAGAGCTGTTTCCCATGCAATGAATGTTCATTTCTCTACCATAAGCCGTCTCCAAAAGGCATTTCAGAGAATTTGGCAGTACATCCAACCGGCCTCACAACCGCAGACCACGTGTAACCACACCAGCCCAGAACCTCCACATCCAGCATGTTCACCTCCATGATCGTCTGAGAACAGCCACCCGGACAGCTGCAGCAACAATCGGTTTGCATAACCAAAGAATTTCTGCACAAACTGTTAGAAACCGTCTCAGGGAAGCTCATCTGCATGCTCGTCGTCCTCATCGGAGTCTGGATCTGACTGCAGTTTGTCGTCATAACCTACTTGAGTGGGCAAATGCTCACATTCGATGGCGTCTGGCACATTGGAGAGGCGTTCTGTTCACGGATGAGTCCCTGTTTTCACTGTTCAGGGCAGATGGTAGACAGCGTGTGTGGGTGAGCAGTTTGCTGACATCAATGTTGTGGTTCGAGTGGCCCATGGTGTCAGTGGGGTTATGGTGTGGGCAGGCGTATGTTATGGACATTGAACACAGGTGCATTTTATTGATGGCATTTTGAATGCACAGAGATACCGTGACGAAATCATGAGGCCCATTGTTGTGTCATTCATCCACGACCATCACCTCATGATAATGCACGGCCCCATATTGCAAGGATCTGTACACAATTCCTGGAAGCTGAAAACATTACAGTTCTTGCATGGCCAGCATACTCACCGGACATGTCACCTATTGAGCATGTTTGGCATGCTCTGGATCGGCGAATACGATAGCGTGTTCCAGTTCCTGCCAATATTCTGCAACTTCGCACAGCTATTGAAGAGGAGTGGACCAACATTCCACAGGCCACAATCAACAAACCGATCAACTCTATGTGACGGAGATGTGTTGCACTGCGTGAGGAAAATGGTGGCCACACTAGATACTGACTGGTTTTCTGACTTTCTCCCCCCCCTGCCCCACACTATAAGGCATAACTGCACATTTCAGAATGGTCTTTTATTGTGGTGAGTCTAAGGCACACCTGTGCAATATTCATCCTGTCTCATCAGCACCTTGATATGCCACACCTGTGAGGTGGGATGGATTATCTCGGCAAAGGAGAAGTGCTCACTAACACAGATTTGTGAACAATATTTGAGAGTAATGTTTTTTTTGTGTATGTAGAAAATGTTTTGAGTTCAGCTCATGCAAAATGGGAGCAAAACCGAAAGTGTTGCGTTTATACTTTTGTTCAATATATATATGCTATCTAACTATCTATCTAATGTAATGAGTGGAAAGCACAGAGCACAGCAATGACACTGCTGTCTCTCTCAGAACTTAAAAAAACTGTAGAAAATGGCTGCTGGGGAGGTTCTTATATAGTAAGGGGTAGGCAACTTTCCTATTGGTTGCTAGGGATGTTTCTAAGCTCAGACAAAGACATTGCAGCCTTCTCATTGGCCCACAAGAAAGAAGCAGGGAGGGATCATGGGTTCAGATGGAAATAAAATCTAGAATATTCAAAAATACGAATATATATCACTATATTCTAAATATTCGCGAATTCTCGAAGTGTCAATATTCGCTATTGCTTCTGAGCCCCTGAAATTAAGGGATTGAGTTTAAAAAATGCTTTAGTTCCTAACATTTTTATGCAATCATTTTGTTCAACCCACTGAATTAAAGCTGAAAGTCTGTTCAACTGCATCTGAATTGTTTTGTTCAAAATCAATTGTGGTAATGAACAGAACAAAAATTTGAAAAATGTTGTCTCTGTCCAAATATATATGGACCTAACTGTATGTGTTGAAAGCGTTAAGTGGCCTATTTCAGTACAAAAAGAAAAATATATTCTCAGTTCACTTCTGCGGTTATATGTGTTGAAAACGTTTAGCGGCCTATTTCAGTAAAGCAAGAAAAATATATACGCACTTCACTGGTGCAGTTATTTGTGGTGAAAGCGTTTAGTGGCCTATTTCAGTACAGAAATAAAAATATACTGTTGCAAGAAAAAGTATGTGAACCCTTTGGAATGATATGGATTTCTGCACAAATTGGTCATAAAATGTGATCTGACCTTCATCTAAGTCACAACAATAGACAATCACAGTCTGCTTAACCTAATAACACACAAAGAATTAAATGTTACCATGTTTTTATTAAACACACCATGTAAACATTCACAGTGCAAGTGGAAAAAGTATGTGAACCCCTAGTCTAATGACATCTCCAAGAGCTAATTGGAGTGAGGTGTCAGCCAACTGGAGTCCAATCAATGAGATGAGATTGGAGGTGTTGGTTACAGCTGCCCTGCCCTATAAAAAACACACACCAGTTCTGGGTTTGCTTTTCATAAGAAGCATTGCCTGATGTGAATGATGCCTCGCACAAAAGAGCTCTCAGAGGACCTACGATTAAGAATTGTTGACTTGCATAAAGCTGGAAAGGGTTATAAAAGTATCTCCAAAAGCCTTGCTGTTCATCAGTCCACTGTAAGACAAATTGTCTATAAATGGAGAAAGTTCAGCACTGCTGCTACTCGCCCTAGGAGTGGCCGTCCTGTAAAGATGACTGCAAGAGCACAGCGCAGACTGCTCAATGAGGTGAAGAAGAATCGTAGCGTGTCAGCTAAAGACTTACAAAAGTCTCTGGCATATGCTAACATCCCTGTTAGCGAATCTACGATACGTAAAACACTAAACAAGAATGGATTTCATGGGAGGATACCACAGAGCCACTGCTGTCCAAAAAAACCATTGTTGCACGTTTACAGTTTGCACAAGAGCACCTGGATGTTCCACAGCAGTTCTGGCAAAATATTCTGTGGACAGATGAAACCAAAGTTGTGTTGTTTGGAAGAAACACACAACACCATGTGTGGAGAAAGAGGCACAGCACACCAACATCAAAACCTCATCCCAACTGTGAAGTATGGTGGTGGGGACATCATGGTTTGGGGCTGCTTTGCTGCGTCAGGGCCAGGACGGATTGCTATCATAGAAGGAAAAATGAATTCCCAAGTTTATCAAGACATTTTGCAGGAGAACTTAAGGCCATCTGTCCACCAGCTGAAGCTCAACAGAAGTTGGGTGTTGAAACAGGACAACAACCCAAAGCATAGAAGTAAGTCAACAACAGAATGGCTTAAACAGAAGAAAATACGCCTTCTGGAGTGGCCCAGTCAGAGTCCTGACCTCAACCCGATTGAGATGCTGTGGCCTCAAGAAAGCGATTCACAACAGACATCCCAAGAATATTGCTGAACTGAAACAGTTCTGTAAAAAGGAATGGTCAAGAATTACTCCTGACCGTTGTGCACGTCTGATCTGCAACTACAGGAAACGTTTGCTTGAAGTTATTGCTGCCAAAGGAGGTTCAACCAGTTATTAAATCCAAGGGTTCACATACTTTTTCCACCTGCACTGTGAATGTTTACATGGTGTGTTCAATAAAAACATGGTAACATTTAATTCTTTGTGTGTTATTAGTTTAAGCAGACTGTGATTGTCTATTGTTGTGACTTAGATGAAGATCAGATCACATTTTATGACCAATTTGTGCAGAAATCCATATCATTCCAAAGGGTTCACATACTTTTTCTTGCAACTGTACACTCACTTCACTGGTGCAGTTATTTGTGGCAAAAGCGTTTATGTAATGGTGGGGAGTGGGGGAAAACTCCCCACCGTATAGCGCGGGTAAACGGGGAAGCAGCTAGGCCTGGACACCAGGAAAAGGGAACAGGTCACCTCCTAAGCCGCCCTAATCCTGGCCCTGACTCCTAACCGTATGAGCAGACCCAGATGGTAGGTGGGCTCATACACAGGAACCTCGGACCCTGAGTCTCCCTGATGATCCCTGAATAAAGGTTAGGAGCTAGAGACGACCTGTTCCTCCAGAACGCAGACAAACAGGAGTCTCACAGGCCAAGCAGCAAAGGTAAGGGAAGACAGTGAGCAGCAACTGGGTCAGCAGGTAAGAACCCAGTGATACGACAACACACCGGAACAACAAGCACTTACCTACCGCAGCAACAAGGTGGAACACCAGAACCAAGACTACCTAAACCTCCATGCGGAGCGAATGCATGGCGGCCCCAGGCAGAGCTTCTCACTGACTTGTTGTTCCCCCTCCGGGGAACCCAGGGGCCCTCTCACCGAAGGCACAGACAGACAGGAAAAGTCTAGCAACAATGCTGGATAACACACCAAACAGACCAGACATGGAACACAACACTAGACATAACAATACACCCTGTACATAAACCATCACCAAACATATACAAGTGAAGGAAGGGGAAAATAAATAAGGATGACAACGGATGACCTCGATGTCTAACAATGTGGCCCTCACACTTGAAGGATGGAATATCCAGAGAAGGAGCATAACTCCAGCACACACCAAGGCTGGAAAACTACTGACCTCACGCTCACACCACCAGATTAAGAAGAGCCATGAGGCCACACCCAGAACACACCTAGCCAGGAAGTTAACCCCTCCAGCACCAGATATGGAAAGAACCAGAAGAAGGAGAAAAGCACAAACATGCTGCATAAAGCGTTGCCCCGGCAACCATCATGCATGGCAACGTTTCACAGCGCACAACAAGACCATGACACAGCCGTGACAGTTTAGGGGCCTATTTCAGTATAGAAAGAAAAATATATACGCACTTCACTGGTGCAGTTATTTGTGGTAAAAGCCTTTTAGTGGCCTATTTCAGTACAAAAAGAAAAATATATTGTCAGTTCACTTCTGCAGTTATACGTGTTGAAAGCGTTTAGTGGTCTATTTCAGAGCACAGAGGAGTGGCAGAGGCATAAATGTTTCTGGCGCAGGCATAAGTCGCAGCAGAGTAAGGGGGCATCGCAGCAGGAGTTGAAGCGAGAGGCCTGAGCTCCCGGTGTCATCCAGCGGTTTTATCTTGACCAGCAACCCACCGGTTCTTGATTGGTTAACTCGGTCATCCACTTAATCCCAAGTGACATCAGACACCCCAGCCAAGAGTCGTTGGGTTCGTCAGACACAACCCTTAGTTGGTATGGCCCGGGAACAGGCCCTGTGTCCTCATCTGTCCTCAACATGACCTATATGCTGTGGGCTCAGCTTTACTATACAGCGAGGACGAGCTACTAGAGGACAGTCAGCAGCTACTTGCCAGCCAAGATGTGGAGGAGACATCCGCCGCTTCCTCCGCTAGGCGGGCAATTAGTGATGAGGAGAGTGGTGTAGGAGCTGGTGTTGTGAGCGGTCAAGCTTCTGACCCAGAGACCGTTGAGGTAGACATAAGTGACGTGCAGACACTACTCGATGATGATGAAGCCGATTGCACTTGGGAGCCGGGTGCAGAAAGGGCCGTATCCTCATCAGGAGAAGAGTGTGGCAGCTTGCCCGTGAGCCAGCGGCAGAGCCAGCAAGTCGATAGGGTGGCCGGGAGGCAGCAGTGGGAGGTCGGGAGCCAAATGTGCCCGGGAAGTAGTGGTGCAGGGGTTCTTGGAGGCAGCGGCAGTAGCAGTCAGACAGTGAGGACTGTTGGGGGGTAAATCACCTACTCGGCGGTGTGGCAGTTGTTTATTAAGCCGCCGAAGGAGGTGAACGTGGCCATATGTAGAATCTGTGGGCAGAGGGTGAAGCATGGCCAGGGTGCCAATGTTGGTACTACGGCCCTGCGTCAACATATGCAGCATCGCCATACTGTGGCCTGGGAGAACCGTGGCTCTGATGTGGTGGTCCAGCCTGCCGCAGCAACAGCTGCATCACCCAGTGGCACACACCCATTTTTAGCCAGTCAAGGCTCCACCAACTGAGCCGAAGGGAGCTGTCTGTCATTCCCATCTTCTGCTGGTCCAGATGCTCCTGCTTCTCCTCCTCCTACTCCTCGTCAGTCATTCCGTCAGCAAATCGATCACCAAAGCCAAGAGACAGCAGTATGTGTGCATGCATCCAACGGTGCAGAAGTTGAACGTGCTCCTGTCCAAGTTGCTGGTGCTGCAGTCCCTCCCTTTCCAAGTGGTGGACTCTGCACTTTTCATAGAACTGATGGCTTGATCCGAGTCGAGGTGGAGAGTCCCAAGCCGTCATTTCTTTGCACAAATATGTAGAACAGAAGGTGGGCCAGTCCTTGAGCCTGACGGTGTCTGCCAAAGTGCACGGCAACACCAACATGTGGAGCTGTAACTACGGTCAGGGACAGTACATGTCGTTTACGGCCCACTGGGTGAATGTGGTTCCTGCACAGCCACACCAGCATCTTGGCCAGGTCACGCCGCTTCCGCCTCCACAGTGTCACGCCGTTGGTCCTGCGACAATGTCAGCCTCTGCTTCCTCGTCCTCAGCCTCCACTGCAGGGACAAGTCACAGTGCCCCTCCAGCATACCGCATGTGCAGGGCACGGTGGTGTCACGCTGTTCTGCACCTCGTTTCCCTGGGCAAAAGGAGTCAAACAGGGGAGGAACTGCTCTGTGTCCTTCGTCAAGAAATCTAATCCTGGTTTTCTCCCCGACAACTCAAAATCAGAACCATACTGACCGACAACGGGAAGAACATTGTGTCAGCGCTGCGTCAAGGAGGGCTGAGCCACGCGCCCTGCATGGCACACGTGTTCAATCTGGTTGTCAAGCGGTTTCTGAAGTCTTCCACCCATCTGCAAGACATCCTAAAAATGGGCAGGAAACTTAACTTCAGCCACTCGTACACCACAAAGCACACCCTCCTTGAGCTGCAGCGACAAAACGGCATCCCCCAATATAGGCTGATATGCGACGTTTCCACCTGTTGGAATGCCACCCTCCATATGTTGGACCAACTATATGAACAGAGAAAGGCCATTAACGATTTCTTGATGATGTAAGTGGATAGAAGTACTCCCCTGTGTAACTTCGATGTCAGTGGCAGCTCATGCGTGACACCTGCCTTTTGCTCATGCCCTTTGAGGACGACACGTTATTTGTCAGTCGCCAGTACTACGGGATGAACGACGTCATTCCACTGCTTCATGTCCTGGAACAGATGCTGATAACAATGGTTGGTCAGGGGGCTGGAGACGTGGCGCCTAGATCTCACGGCCACATGAGCCCTGTGGGGGCTGAACTGGAAGAGGAGGAGGAGGAGCGGGAGGAGGACATTGGAGCACAATCAATGTGTAGCGAAATGGGTGGTTTTTCTACTCAGGTGACAGGAGAGGAGGAGCAGGAGCAGCCAGAGGAACAACAGGGCGATGAGGAAGACGAGACACACCGTGGCAGTATGCAGTGGAGATGGAGGCAGGGAGTCCCTCCGAGTCACTTGCACAAATGGCCCGATGCATGCTCACTTGCTTGCGTAGTAAAAGCCGAATTGTAACAAATTCGGCAGAGGGATGACTTGTGGCTCTCCACCTTGTTGGACCCTCGCTACCAGTCCAGAATGGAGGCCTTTTTTACACCCACTGAGAGGCAAGACAAACTGAACTACTACAGAGATATCATATTTAGTCAGTTAGCCACTGCCTATTTTTGCCATGTCCATCCTCTCACAGGTCTGACTGAGGGGGCCCTCTGCGCTCACGTTCCACTGCCATGGCTGCTGGGGAGAGGTGGGGTGGCAGTAGAGGTACGAGCTCCATCAGCAGCAGCCTGAGTCTACAGACGCTGATGAGTAGCTTTCTTGACCCGCATAGTGAAGAAACTACTCCCCAGCAGCAGGTAGACCTGGAGCAGGACCTGAACTAGCAGGTGGTGGAATACTTGGACAACACCCTGCCAACCCACATTGAAGATCCTCTGGACTAATGGACAGCCAAACTGGATTTGTGGCCGCAACTAGCAGAGTTTTCCCAGGAAAAGCTGTCCTGCCCGGCCAGCAGTGTGACATCAGAGCGGGTGTTTAGTGTTACCCCAAGGAGAACTCGCCTGTCCACCCAAAATGTGAAGAAACTGACCTTTGTCAAGATGAATCAGGCGTGGATCAGCCAGGATTTCCAACCACCAATGCCTGATGCATCAGACTAGATCATCCATGGTGCCACACCAACACTTTGACAAAAGAGACTGGTTTCTTCTGGCTACCTGCCTCAGCTACTACTCTGATGCTGCCACCTGCCTGATGCCACACATCTGATGCCAAGTGCTCCTTTTTTCACCCACCTTTGTCAGCGGGTACAGGTATTGCCACCCACCGCCCCACTCTGTCACCGGGTCACTTTGTGGTCTCCTGATGCAGCTGCTGCTGCCATCTCCACGCTATGTCACCTTGCCACTCTGTGGTATCCTGATGCTGCTGCCTTATCCACACTATGTCACCTTGCCACTTTGTTGTATCCTGATGCTGCTGCCTTTTCTACACTATGTCACCTTGCCACTCTGTGGTATCCTGATGCTGCTGCTGCCTTATCCACACTATGTCACCTTGCCACTCTGTGGTATCCTGATGCTGCTGCTGCCTTATCCACACTATGTCACCTTGCCACTCTGTGGTATCCTGATGCTGCTACCGCCACCTCCACACACACTGTCTTTGAGCCACTCTGTGGTCTCCTCATGCTGCCGCCACCTCCAGACTTTGTCATTGTGCCACTCGGTGGCCTCCTCATACTGCTGCCACCTCCAGACTCTGTCATTGTGCCACTCAGTGGCCTCCTCATACTGCTGCCACCTCCAGACTCTGTTATTGTGCCACTCGGTGGCCTCCACATACTGCTTGAAACCCCCGACTCTGTCATTGTGCCACTCGGTGGCCTCCTCATACTGCTGCCACCTCCAGACTCTGTCATTGTGCCACTCTGTGGCCTCCTCCTGATGCTGCTGCTGCCGCCACCTCCACACACTGTCCTTGGGCCACTCTGTGGCCTCCTCATACTGCTGCCAACTCCAGACTTGGTCATTGTAAACTCTGTGGCCTCCTCATACTGCTGCCAACTCCAGACACTCTGTCATTGTGCCACTCGGTGGCCTACTCATACTGCTGCTAACTCCAGACTTGGTCATTGTGCCACTCGGTGGCCTCCTTATAAGGCTGGCAACTCCAGACTCTGGGGACACTGTAGGAGGCATTATTACTACTCGGGCACAATTTTTTGCAGTACAGTGTTTGGGGGCATTCAGGAGCACAGTAGGCAAAGTATTGTGGGTAAACGCAGGAAGACATAGTTGGGGCATCAGGATGGTGTTTGTGTCAAGTAGGTGGAACCTAAGATGTCTATGTGACAAACCCTGCAGAGTTCAGATGCAGCTTAAAGAAGTTAATATGGCGATCTGGGCCAAATGTAGAAGATGAGTAAAGGGAACGTCTACATAAAAGAAGAAATCACTGGATATAATAGGTAGGTAGTTCTGTATTCTCCTGTATGTTTGGTAGCACTAAAAGATCATGGAGCATGCTGAATGTAGGCCTGGCTCTGTGATGTGGCCTGCATAACACTTCCTCGGCCTCCTCAAACATATCTTAATTTGAAACAATCGGAGGATGGAGCATGACAGCTGGCAATTGCCACAACAGAGGGGAAGCTTCTGGTAAGGTATTTTGTGTTGGCCTTGCCTGCTGTCACTTTGGGCCTGCCTACAGCAACTTTTATTTTTGTTCAGGGCAAATTTAGGTTTCCAGCCTGGCCCTGGTGTTCACATAGCGATGAATGTATCGTCACTGGCCTAGCAAAAGCTGAGAGAAGGATGTGGCGCTACTGAGAGTGCTGCTGCCTTCTTGAATAGCTGAATGGTGGGGGTTCTGGGTGTCAGACCCCCACAGATCATATACTGATGACCTATCCTGAGGATAACAATCAAACAGCAGGTAATGGCAGCATCTCCAGATGATTCCTTTATTCTTCGTACTCACAGAATAGTGTACAAAAAGAGTAGCAAATGCAATGTTTTGGCTATGAAATCGCCTTTATCAAGCATATCAACAAGTGATAAATCAAAATCCTATATAGTGCATGTGGCACCTCCCAATACTTCTAGGAGGCCAATCAGACAAATTGCACAACGACCCAACATTAAAAACCACCAATCCTATAGTGATCCTAATCAAAGACTCATTATTTGCAGTAGTGTTTAATTAAAAGGACATATATTACCTCATGGAGGGCGGAAGCCAAGGGAGCATATCCACCAAATACCTTGTTTTACCATCGGCGTGCCTCTGATGCTATTGCGCATGTCTATAGGCGTCATCACAGGGTGCCACGTATATCTTCGACTAAGGGTACTCACCCGAAACGCGTCAGTGACCATGCCGTGGGGACAGTGACTATGTCGATTTTATGAAATATATCAATAAAGAAGAGCTGAAAAGAGGACCTCCATTGTCTCCAGAATCCTTTTTCTAAGTTGTCTGCTGCCACGTATATCTCCAAGCGCCCAACCGCGCGTCACTCATTACAATCACGTCACCATCCACTGACTGTCACATTATCCAAATCCCAACTATCCAAATCCCAAGACTCCGCCTTATAATAGATGTAAAACATAATGTATCCAAGCCTTCACAGATATAGCTACTCTATGTGGCGCGATCACCGCACAGAGCAACCCAACACTTCAGGGGCTCAATGTGTCGTATAACCACATAATTAAGAAAGTATATAAAAAAGATCACTATTTAACATGTGCGTATACTATATCAATGAATGGCAATGATCAAAAAATTAAGAATAAAAGCTACCCCGATGGTATGTCAATGGTGAAAACAGGTATCCGGACTGCTCTGATCTGCTTCGCTCTCCAACTGTGAAAAATACAAATACATAAAATTAATTAAAAACATGATAAATCGATGTTCAATACTGTAGAGGACAATTAAAATCAGATATCGTAAATTCACTTACAGTTCCTAGTCTACACCGCTCACATTGAACATGTTTGTGATTTATCACTTGTTGATATGCTTGATAAAGGCTATTTCATAGCCGAAACGTTGCATTTGGAATCATCTGGAGATGCTGCCATTGCCTGCTGTTTGATTGTTAATCTGTGGACTGCTGTGGATCTGCGGTCGTGGCCTGGCTGTTGCATTCCAGATAGGTCATTAGGCCCGTGGGTGCTGCTTATCATCATATTTATTTACTATCCCGAGGATAAGTCATCAGTATTAAAGTAGTCTCGGAAAACCCGTTTAAATCCTCGTGGAATCCATAAAGCCACACAGCTCGAGTTTCACCATACCATTCTCCATGGGCCATGCCCCAAATGAAGCCAGAAATGGACTGAAACTCAAGTTGGACAGTTTTATGGACTCCATATGGTTTTAATGTTTGACATGCTGTGAAAAAACTCTAAAGGGGTTGTCCGTGTTAAATAAAAATTTGGGCAGCCCCTGTACATGTGATAACAAAATCATGTGCCTGCTGCTATTTATTTATCTTGTTGCAGCGGTGATATTCCATGCTCACTTCTCATCACTACAGCCAATCACTTGCTTCAACAGTAGCATCCCATCTACTGCTGAGGCCAGTGATTGGCTGCACAGTGATCTGTATGCATGGAATGTCACCGCAGCAGCCAGGAAGATGACAAAAATGGGAAATCCGAACCATAGCACTGGAAGCAGCAGGGGAGAAAAGGGGTAAATATGGCTTCTGTTCGTATTTTAGCACATTTAGAGGGGCTGCCCAAGTTTTTATTTACCGGTAACTCGGAAAACCCATTTAGGTTTTGTGAGAGTAATAAAAAAAACTTTTGGAACTCTCAAGAAAATCTGAAACATTATTGCTGCATGTATTGTCCATATTTATTGAGGAGGTCATGGCGCAGTATCAATCTCTGCAGTGGCCACTCAAGTTCCTCAACAACAAACTCAATCCATATCCACACAGTCATGCTGGAGCAGGAAAGGGCCTTCCATAAAACGGTACCACATAATCAGAAGAATACAATTGTGTAATATTGATGTATCTGTGTATGCTGTAGCAATAACATTACCCATCGCTGGAAATAAGAGACCAAACCCTGAGAGACAGCTGCAGCAAGCCTCTGAGGAGCTGGTGCAGAGGATGGGAGTGGTAGTGGACCTGATGAGGTGTGTCACGGTGTACTCCCCCAGGCCATTGCTTTCTGGGGATCGGTGCAATGGAAATTTAGTTTGAAGAAACTGGCCAGAAGTAAACATTTAACAGTCTCTATGCAAATTACAACGTGTGGTACATCCAGCAGCAGTAAATACAAAGTGCAGTTTCTCTGGCACCAGATGAGGAGGTATAGTGGCAGGTTGGATGGCAATTGGTTGGCACTACCAGGCACTTGTGGAGATAGGTGTCGCCTGTCATATAGGCTTGATGTAAGTCTGGCCTAGTTTTGGTTTAGTTGATGGGTGTCTAAGCCATAGTCCCTCACCTTGCAGCAGTGTCTGTAAAGCTGTATTTTGCTGATCACTTTGCTTTCGTGTTGCACGGATGCTTTCTTGAAGCTGTATTCTCGAGTTTTACTGATCTCTCTGGAGTGCTGATCTCACAGGAGAATTAATACCTGGTTCCCAGTAGTAGCAGCTCTAACCTGTGCTTCCTTTCCCTGAGCTAGCTAGACTGGAACTCCCACCTCTTGGAAGCAAGTAGGACCAATGGGGGAGGAACAGGGTGGTTAGCCCTGTTCCTGTATAACGATATGATAACATTTACAAAGACAGGTGCACTCTGCGGTCTTACTAAACCCTCATACTGATGTAAAAATTGAGAGATTAGCCAACATATCCTACTGTGGAGGACATGTCTGAGCCTGAGCATCGCGCCAAGGTTTCTCAAGTAGCTCGACCTAACTCTCACCTACCTGTGCCATATGGGCAATACCAGGAGCGTAAGGTCCGACTCATAGCCAACTCACCAGTTACCTCCAGCATGTAGCCATGCTTACAATGGGAGGAGGGAGGAGTCTGCGAGTCCCACTCAAGACTGGCTGATATGGCCCAGGCCTCGCAGGTGCACCTAAATGTAGCCTGTAGATGGAAAACAGGCATATTTAAATTGGAGTTCATACACCTCCAGGTATCTCTATATACAAACCAACAGAAAAAATGGTGTGGTATTAAACAGGCAGGAAGTGCTCAAACCCATATGCAGTTGTGCATATATTTAGGGGAGCAAATCCTGCACTTGTGGCCAGTTGCTAATGGCGATCCCCAGCAAAAATGCATACGGTGGAGGATGCCCGCAGCGGACCACAAGTATCATGGCAGTGTGCTTGATACCACATTAGCCGACACTTAGCGATGCAGTTGTGTGCAGCTCCTCGACCCAAAACCCATTTTATAAAGCTCACAACAGGCAGTTCTCATGTCACAAGAGGCTGATCGGACCTCTGTAGTAAGTGATACACAATTTTTAGGTACCACAATTTGCCTTAGCACTTGATGTGGTCTACCAATTTGTGGCCGACCTCGTGACCAATCTGTTATTACTCCTAGACATTTCTACAATAAGTACTTACAGCTGACCAGGACAGATCTGGCAGATCAAACATTTACAACCGTATGTGTATTTGTTAATAGGGATGACATGGCCGTGTGCTTGATTTTATGGTTCTATTTGTAGTGGGTGAACTCAATAATTAGGAGGGGTGATCACATCATTTTGACTATCTAGTGTGTATATAGCGAAGGATGGAACCTAAGGAGCTGGCAGAACCTATTACAGATGCATGGTAGGGTGACGAGCCAGCTTTGCTTTCAAAAATACTCATTTATAACGTGGAGGGACACATTCTAGGGATTGGTTACAAAGGTGGGGGGGCTTGTTGTATTCAAGTTATTGATTGTTCATCTGGCTGCTATCATGCTGAACAGGAATCGGGGGCAATGGTAGGCACTTCATTGTAAATTGCTGTGGAATGTGTTGGCGCCTGTGCCGTCCCTGCTTGAAATAATAGAGAGCTTTGGTTCATTGTGCACAGTACCATGGTGACAGAATGACACGTGTACTGTATGCTGCCCGCTATAACCTTCTGTAAAAGGCATTGTGATCCCTCTGCACCTCTGCAATGCCAATACAGGCAATTCTATTTTACATTTTATCTGACGCAAGAAATAAGCATGGATTCTTCTTACTATATAGAGTCTGCTCACTTAATTAAGGAGAAAAAATAAGTGCAAATGAGCAGTGCACCGAGGGCGGGCCCAAACCGCCTACACCCTAGCTCCTCCTGCTTCCTCTGCCAGCATCACCTTCTGGTTTAATGATGATGCGGAAACCTGGCTGTCAATCAAGAACACAGAAGGAGGGGCTGACAGAGGACGCAGGAGGAGCAAGGCTCAGTCCTGCCCTCGGTGCACTTAACTGCTCATTTCCAAATCCATTGAAAGTACCTTTTCTCCAGAATAAAACAGCGAATCATTACAAGCCCTACAAGGCAGACAAAGCTAATTGTGGAAATTCAAAGAAGTAAAAAAATAAATGAACATATGTAATAAAGCTGGCATATAAATCAAGGTATAAATCTGCTCCAGGGTAGAAAACATCTGTCGCTATGCTGATTGTTTCCAATCCATTCCTAATGACAAGCAGACTAAAGCTCTGTATTTAGCTCACAGAGGATTGTCCAGACTGGATACAGATTTAGCAAACTCTAAGGCCTCTTTCACACGAGCGAGTATTCCGCACGGATGCGATGCGGGAGGTGAACGCATTGCACCCGCACTGAATACCGACCCATTCATTTCTATGGGGCTGTTCACATGAGCGGTGATTTTCACGCATCACTTGTGCGTTGCGTGAAAATCGCAGCATGCTCCTCTTTGTGCGTTTTTCACGTAACGCAGGCCCCATAGAAATGAATGGGGTTGCGTGAAAATCGCAAGCATCAGCAAGCAAGTGCGGATACGGTGCGATTTTCACGCACGGTTGCTAGGAGATGATCGGGATGGAGACCCGATCATTATTATTTTCCCTTATAACATGGTTATAAGGGAAAGTAATAGCATTCTGAATACAGAATGCATAGTAAAACATCGTTGGAGGGGTTAAAAAAAAAAAAAAAATTTAACTCACCTTAGTCCACTTGATCGCGATGCCCGGCATCTCCTTCTGGCTTCATCTGATCTCTGTGCAGCAACAGGACCTTTGGTGACGTCATTCCGGTCATCACATGATCCATCACCATGGTAAAAGATCATGTGATGTACCATGTGATGACCGGAGTGACGTCATCAAAGGTCCTGTTGCTGCACAGAGATCAGATGAAGCCAGAAGGAGATGCCGGGTACGCGATCAAGTGGATTAAGGTGAGTTAATTTTTTTTATTATTTTTTTTAACCCCTCCAGCGCTATTGTACTATGCATTCTGTATTCAGAATGGTATTATTTTCCCTTATAACCATGTTATAAGGGAAAATAATACAATCTACAGAACACCGATCCCAAGCCCGAACTTCTGTGAAGAAGTTCGGGTTTGGGTACCAAACACGCGCGATTTTTCTCACGCGAGTGCAAAACGCATTACAATGTTTTGCTCTCGTGCGGAAAAATCGCGGGTGTTCCCGTAACACACCCGCACATTTTCCCGCAACTACCGTGTGAAAGAGGCCTAAAGGACCCACGCACATGGCAGAGCCTATTACAAAGCCTTGGTATGCTGCCGTACAGGCTCCGTTCGGTGCCATATGTGCAAAAGTATCCTCTTCTATAAGCAATGCTTCCTTACATATGACTTCTGATGGAATATACCTTGATTTTTTTCTGTTAAAGAGGGTTCTCCGGTAGTAGAATATAGCTGATCTATACTCAGGTTAGGTTATCAATATCAGACCAGTGGGGGTTAACGCCCAGCACCCCTGCCAAACAGCTGTTTGAAGAAACTGCAGTGCTCTCATGAGGGTTGCGGCCTCCTCTCAGCTCACCAAGCACAGCGCCGTACATTGTGTAGTGGCTGTGCTTGGTATTGCAGCCCAGGCCCATTGACAGTGGTGTAACTATGCAGACATCCCAACCTGCAAAAACTCATTTCAGGGAGGTGCACTTCTCATTTCAGGGACGTTTCCTTTTTTTTTTCTTTTCCGAACTTTTTATTACATTTTCCAAACCTATGCAGTATCTGCACACTTTGCTCTATGGTGTGGAGGACTGGGCTCATTACCCTGCCCCAAATTATCATATTTATGTATATGATTAAAGGGGTTCTGTCACCACCTATAAGCCCTGTGAGCTAAACATATACTTATGTCCAGGGTAGCATTCTGATTTCTAAGGTGGCCTTATAAAAGCTATTTGTGGCTTTATTCTGCGGAAAAACAGGTTTTACTAACCTGACAATCATTGAATTAAGGTGCCCAAGCAGGGGAGGTCTGTGGATGCATGGTGCCCGGCCGCACGCATCGCCGTTCCTGCCCAGCGCCCCTTCTACTCCTCAGTGCCGCCTCTCCCTCCCCATCCTCCTGCTTTAAGATCCCGCGCGTGCGCACAGGCTCAGCCTGATGCGCCGTTGCGGACTGCTGGCATCGGCTTCTTCTTGCACTGTGCGCACGCGCCGAGAAGAGACACTGCTACAGGTTGCCGGAAAGGTTTACTGCGAGTAAACTAGAGATGGGAAGTTCGGATCTTTCACATGAATCGGTTCATTTGAATCAGTTCATTCAAATGAACCGAATCATGAATCAAATCTTCGGTTCATTCGCTGAGCTGACAAGAAGCAAGTGAACCGAAGCTTAGGTTGCGCAATGCGCATGCGCGGATGCTTCGATTCACTTGCTGACTCGCTGAGTCGGCTCTTGGTCTGAGTCAGGAAGTTTATTCTTTAAAACCCTGTGTGTAATTATCTACCCCACTGTAGGAAAAAAACAAGCATCCAGGGGGTGTGAATTTAACACTGGGGTAAATAATGTAATTAAAATGGAGGGTTAAATGTGTAAATGTATTTAAAAAAAATTGTTCTATAGCTACTGAATGAGACAGAAGAAGGGATGCCTTTAACATATATATCTCCTTGAGAAGCCAATTTGACCCTAAAGGGTTAATTCAACCTGTAATCTAAACTCTGTGTCATCTGTCACTTCTCTTCTCTCTCTGCTCTGCTATCAGTGAACCTTTCCAGGGATATATTGTTTCACATGCGGGTGTCAGGGAGCCGCTATCTAATAGCGGGAGACTCCTGAACGTCCGTTCATCCGGGAGACTTGAGATCCCTGAACTATGGGCCCCAGGGCAAACTTTAGATCGGGCCCCCCCCCCCATGCCGTGCCCAGTCACACCCTCTGTGACCGTGATTGTTACACCCCTGGTCCCTGATCCCCCAGTAAAGCCCCTGGTAATATCTCTCACTGCCCCTGTTAATGTCCCCCACTGCCCCCAGTAGTGTCCCCCACTGCCGCCAGTAATGTCCCCAGTAGTTTCCCCCACTGCCCCCAGTAGTGCACCACACAGCCCCTAGTAGTGTCCCCCATAACCCCAAGTCTTCATGTAACGGGGCCTGGCATTGTCACTGTACTTCATGCCGGGCCCCGTCAGAGCGCTCAGCACACCTGCATGATATGCACACCAGGCCTCCAGCATCAGGCCCCGGTGCTGCCCTACTAGAATTAGTCACAAATTAAGCAGGTGGGCAGAGCCTAACTAACATTGGTAATCTGACTAACAAAGCATATTAGGCTAGGTGCACACTAGTGTTTAGGATCCGTCAGGATATTCCGGCAGGCTGTTTTCTGAATGTCTTTGACTTCCTTCATTGCCGGAAGCTTGAACATTCCCGTCCGGCCCATTAACTATGAGGACCAGCAGAGATTCAGCCGCAAGCCGGGAAATATGCAGAGAATCGGCCGGAAGAAAACAGCCGAGTTAATGGGGCCGTACGGGGATGTTTAAGCTTCCGGCAATGCAGGAATGCAGAGAGACCCGGCAGGCTGTTCCCTGCCAGATCCCTAGCACTAGTGTGAAACTAGCCTTAGAACATTGTATGACTTTTCTTTGCATTTAACTCAATTCATAAAGGACCGAAATGACAGCCGCGTTTCGGAATCATTTCAATGGGGAATCTTTTGTCACGTGGAAGGCGGTGAACGAGCAGGAATAAATATGGAGGATACTGTAATTACCACGAAACAGGATCCGTATAACTCATAGGAAAACGCGTCGTATACGTTATCTGGATTTACATGCTCCAACCAGCAGCCAATTATTGGGAAGTAACATTCCTTCCCGACAACTGGCTGCTTGTTAGTGGAGGTGAAGGGCTGCACTTACATGAAGCGATCGCCTCCACAGTATGAGGACCAGCGATGGCTACTGCTAATGCATTGTTTCTGGACAGCTGAGTGCTGTCTGCATTAAAGGGGTTATCCCATGACTAATGTAAAAAAAATAATAATAATACATGACAACCTCTCTCTAACAAAGCTAGAACCAATCCTGTACCTCACATGGATCCAGAGATCTCCCCATTCATGGCTCTGCTAGATTTAGCTCAAGTGTAGTGTCTTTCCTGCTGCAGCTCAGGGGGCGTGTCCATGCTCTCCCTATCACAGGTCAGGGGGTGTGTCCACGCTCTCCCTATCACAGCTCAGGAGGCAGTTGAAGGATGAAACTGAGCATGTGCGGCCATCTCAGTGAGCAGGACAAAGAAATAAGAAAAAAACAAACAGCAGGTGGCGCCATACAGATAATTTTACTGAATAACTCAGTTTAATTACATGCAATTACAAAAGTATTTAGATCCTGGTGCTGGTTTGAAAACTGTAGAATATGTT
Organism: Bufo bufo; assembly: GCF_905171765.1. Lineage (NCBI taxonomy): Eukaryota > Metazoa > Chordata > Amphibia > Anura > Bufonidae > Bufo > Bufo bufo. The sequence continues at coordinate 352,874,673 of NC_053394.1, forward strand.
TCATGGGACAACCCCTTTAAAGATTGTTTCACCCGATGAACGAGCGGGTGATCTGCGGCACCTTGTAGCTCCACCTGCACAGACGCGCCCCAAACCGGGATTCTGACCGGACATGCTCACTATTGCTATCTATCTTTGGCCACATCGCCTTTTCCTCTTTCCTTACAAATGGACATGCAAGTATACCCGTTATATTTCTTAACATCCTGAGGGTGTATATACCCCCCCCCCCCTTTACTGCGCTCATACTTCATCTAAATCCATATGATTTATAACTAACACTATTTATTCAGGGTCTCATTATTGCTCCCTGTTTTGTTAGGAATATTATTGTGGCATTATAGTGCACATTACTATTTGACTCTATTATCGGTGTGTCCGTTATCTATCTACTATAGGAATGGTCTCAGTGGAATATTTGGCATTTATTTAACATTTTACCATTACAGATCATATTCCAAGCTAGCTAAGTCCCCTGATGAGCCCTCATAATTAAATAGCGAAACGCGTTGGGCAGGGACACTTTTAATATGGGGAACAATATACCCTACATTATATATTCATATCTATCTATTTTTCTATATTAGGGTCTGTTGTGTGTCATCTTTATAATACATTTTCATCTTCATCTGGCTTTACTCTACCTTTTTGATAGAAAAGGTTTTTGGCATATTTTTGATTTATTATTTTTTGTATCTTTGTTTTCTTTGTTGCTTCTTGTTGTGGCAATTGATATCCATTATAAACCTCCTATAGTTGGAATTCCCGTCCCTTGATCAGGGCCATCCTAGGGGATATAGGAGGTTCCTGACACAGGATCGCCCCGGGACACGGGATCGGGGCAGCCATTCCATATTGAGTAATAGAGTTCTAGGGTCAGAAATCCCACTTATCTGCCGCCCATTTCCTAGGCCTATTTTTGATACTCTTGAGTCTTGTAATATAATTTTTTATTTATTATTTTTTGTTCTCTTTTTGGTCACATTTGGGTTATATATACATTTTTAACAGTAACATTGAAGGTTATGTTTTAAATGGTGGTAGTCTGTGATGCACCTTTAGACGGGCCAATTATCGGGTACGAGCTTTCTTAGGAACATTCGTTCCCAATAATCGGCTCGGGCCACGTAAACCCAGCATTAGGTAATACAGTTCTAATAAGGTAGACCAATTTCTCCAGATGGAATAGAGAAGATCGGGTGGAATATATGGCTCATTTATAACCCGATCCCGTAATTTAGCACATGCATCAGAGCTGGAGGCGAGGACTGCACATTCCTGCGCACGGAGCAGGCAACGACATGAGGAGATGAAGGAGAACATTTCACTCCCAGCACAAAAAATCTCTGCCGGCCTCCTAAGACCATTAACCTTATCTGGGTTATTATTCCCCGGCACCTGCCTCCCCACCAGCCCAGCACCTTGTATATTCTAATATCAGAAATAGCAGACGGCTGAAAGATTTCATTGCACATAAAAAACTTCTCTGATTACGGCCGGCCTGGAATAACTCCCAATAGCAAATTTGCTTATCAGCCAAAACCAGATGCTGTTCCCGCATTACCCCACATGGCCCTGTGCTCTGCAGCTGCCGGCTGGTTTAATATGACAGCGGCTGTTTGCATGCCATTTCTTCAGGGGTATAAGGCACATTTAACCTGCTTATTATTCTATGCCGGTGGGTAGCGGCGGCTATGGGATATACTGTAAAAACAAGCATCTATATCCGTTTAAATTTTGGAGGGTCAGGTAACCTTGTGCTATAACCCATGTAAATCCAGATGAAGCCAGGTCTCATGTTGGCATGCCGTAGTCGCCTTCTACGGTTTGCATATAAGAAGATTAGTGTCACGGTGGGGAGTGGGGAAAACCCGCCACCGTACGATGACTGGGGGATAAGGAAAGCAACTAGGCCTGAACACAAGGATAAGGGAGCAGGTCACCTCCTAATGCGTCCCTATACCTAGCCCTAACTCCTCACCGTATGAGCGGACCTGGATGGTAGGATGGCTCATACCCTGGATACCTAAGGCCCTGAGTCGCCCTGAGAATCCCTCACAAAGGAGCTGAGGAGAGGCGCCCTGTTCTTCCAGGACACGGAAGAACAGGAGTCTCAAAAGGCCTAGAAGCAGGGAAAGGAAAAGACCATATGCAGCAAGAGAAACGGCAGGTAAGAAAACAAGACAACACACCTACCTGCCGCTGCCACAACAACTGGAACCCGTGAATACGTACCGGAGCCCTAACACCAAACAGGACACCATACCAGCAACTCTCACAGGTATCCAGCACACCAGACTCCGCTAGGACCCCCATGCCGCAAGGTGAATGGCAGCCCCAGGCAGCACTGCATACAGGCTTGTGGTACCATAACAACACACCAAATCATAACCCCACACCAAACATACAACACATGTAAGGGAGGGAAGACATCGCTGGAGACCTCGATGTCCCACTAGGAGGCCCTCATTTTGGGAGATGGAACATGAAGACCAGGAGCATAACTCCAACACACACCATGGCTGGAGTACCACTGACTCCTGGCCTCTAGCCACAGGTAAGATGAAGCACCTAGTGACCACGCCCAACAAGGTGGTTAACCCCTCCAGCACCGAACAGAGGAGGAAACAACTGAAAGGGGAAGTGCACACACCAGCATAAAAAGCAACACATTGCCGCAGGCAACAACATGCAAGGCAACCATGTCACAGCGCACACCAAAGGCCGTGACAATTAGGGCCCCTGTTAAGGACATACAGTGGATATAAAAAGTCTACACACCCCTGGTAAAATGTCAGGTTTCTGTGATGTAAAAAAAATTTACAACTCAATTGAAAAACAAACTGAAATCTTTTAGGTAGAAAAAATATAAAAAAACAGTTGTGTTCAAAATTATTCAACCCCCAATGCTGTAAAGGGTTTAAGGGAATTTAGTGTACATTTGTAATTGTGTTCAGAATGAAATCTTACAAGGACTTTTTAACCACTTGCCATCTGGGCCATTTGCCCCCTTCCTGACCAGGCCTAATTTTGCAAAACTGACATATCTCACTTTATGTGGTAATAACTTTGGAACGCCTTTATTTATCCAAGTCATTCAGAGATTGTTTTCTCGTGACACATTGTACTTCATGATAGTCATAAATTTGAGTCAAAATATTTCACCTTTATTTATGAAAAAAAACCAAATTTACCCAAAAATTTGAAAAATTCGCAATTTTCTAAATTTCAATTTCTCTGCTTTTAAAACAGAAAGTGATACCTCATAAAATATTTATTATTTAACATTCCCCATATGTCTACTTTATGTTGGCATCATTTTGGAAATGTCATTTTATTTTTTTAGGACGTTAGAAGGCTTAGAAGTTTAGAAGCAATTCTTCAAATTTTTAAGAAAATTGCCAAAACCCACTTTTTAAGGACCAGTTCAGGTCTGAAGTCACTTTGTGGGGCCTACATAGTGGATACCCCCATAAATGACCCCATTGTAGAAACTACACCCCTCAAGGTATTCAAAACCGATTTTACAAACTTTGTTAACCCTTTAGGCGTTCCACAAGAATTAAAGGAAAATGGAGATCAAATTTTTAAATTTCACTTTTTTGGCAGATTTTCCATTTTAATCAATTTTTTTCTTTAACACATCGATGGTTAACAGCCAAACAAAATCAATATTTATTACCCAGATTCTGCGGTTTACAGAAACACCCCACATGTGGTCATAAACTGCTGTATGGGCACACGGCAGGGCGCAGAAGAAAAGGAACTCCACATGGTTTTTAGATGCCATGTCCTATTTGAAGCCCCCTGATGCACCCTTACAGTAGAAACTCCCAAGAAGTGACCCCATTTTGGAAACTAGGGGATAAGGTGCCAGTTTTATTAGTACTATTTTTGGGTACATATGATTTTTTGATCATTCATTATAACACTTTATGGGGCAAGGTGACCAAAAAATTGGTTGTTTTAGCACAGTTTCTATTTATTTATTTTTACAGCGTTCACCTGAGGGGTTCAGTCAAGTGACATTTTTATAGAGCAGATTGTTACGGACGTGGCGATACCTAATATGTATACTTTTTCTCATTTATTAAAGTTTTACACAATAATAGCATTTTTGAAACAAAAAAATTATGTTTTAATGTGTCCATGTTCTGAGAGCTATAGTTTTTTTTATTTTTTGAGAGATTTTCTTATGTAGGGGCTCATTTTTTGCGGGATGAGGTGACGGTTTTATTGGTACTATTTTGTAGGACATACGCGTTTTTGATCACTTAGTGTTGCACCTTTTGTGATGCAAGGTGACAAAAATTGCTTGTTTTGACACAGTTTTTTTTATTTTTTTTTTACGGTGTTCACCCGAGGGGTTAGGTTATGTGATATTTTTATAGAGCTGTTTTTTACGGACGCGGCAATACCAAATATGTCTATTTTATTTTTTCTACCCTTTATTTTTTTATTTTATTTTACACTTTTCGTCCCCCATAAGGTCATACAATACCTCTGGGGGACATTTGCTTCACTTTTTCATTTTTTTTTCACTGTTGATTTCTCCTGTAACTGGGGCTGACATAGTAGCCCCAGTTACAGGACAAATGCACCCCTAGAGAGGCTGTACAGCAGCAATCCAGCGCTGTACAGCCTCACAGCAGGGCTGATCGAGGTCTCTGAGAGACCTCACACAGCCCCTGCACTCTCCGGTCCCGGCGGTCACATGACCGCCGGGCCGGAACAGGAAGCGCACAGCGCTTCCTTCTCTGCAGACACAGCGCTCGGTGAGCGCTGTGTCTGCAGCGATCTAGAAGGCAGGGACACCTGGGCACTGTCCCTGCCTTGTCTTAGGGTTGCCCTGCTGTCACTGACAGCGGGCAACCCGATCAGCAGCTGCACGATTAGCGTGCAGCTGCACTTTCTGAAAAGACGTTCTGGAACGTCCGTTCAGAAATAGACGTCCACCCATAGGACGTTTATATCCTATGGGCGGACGTAAAGCGGTTAAAGAACCAAATGCAACTAAAATTACATCAATTGTTTTTGTAATACAGTATTAAATGTTTTTTTTGTGATTTCTTCATTGACACAATTATTCAACCCCTTAAAGACTACCACTCTTAAGAACAGGTTCATTCAAGTGTTTTCGATCAGGTATTGAAAACACCTGTGGATGTCAAGGAGCAGCAATCAAGCATAATAAGCACCAATTAGGCAGATTTAAAAGGACTGTGATACTCCGCTCCTTCTAGACATTTACTGGTGTGTTTACAAACATGGTGAAGTCAAGAGAATGGTCCAGGAAGACAAGAGGTGATTTCTCTTCACAGGAAGGGCAATGACTATAAGAAGATTGCAAAGATTTTAAACATACCAAGAGCATCATTCGCAAATTCAAGGCAAAGGGCACTGTTGAAACGCTACCTGGTCGTGGCAGAAAGAAGATGCTGACTTTGACTGCTGTGCGCTACCTGAAGCGCAAAGTGGAGAAAAGTCACTGTGTGACTGCTGAGGAACTGAAAAAAGATTTGTCAGATGTGGGTACTGAAGTTTCAGCTCAGACAATTAGGCGCACACTGCGTAATGAAGGCCTCCATGCCAGAACTCCCAGGCGCACCCCCTTGCTGTCTCCAAAGAATAAGAAGAGTCGACTGCAGTATGCCAAAAGTCATGTGGACAAACCACAAAAGTTTTGGGATGGTGTTCTGTGTGGACTGATGAAACTAAATTAAAACTGTTTGGGCCCATGGATCAAGGCTATGTTTGGAGGAGGAAGAACAAGGCCTATGAAGAAAAAAACACCTTGCCTACTGTGAAGCATGGCGGGGGGTCAATCATGCTTTGGGGCTGTTTTGCTTCTACAGGTACAGGGAAGCTTCAGCATGTGCAAGGTACCATGAATTCTCTTCAGTACCAGGAGATATTGGATGAAAATGTGATGCAGTCCGTCACAAACCTGAGGCTTGGGAGACGTTGGACCTTTCAACAGGACAATGATCCCAAGCATACTTCCAAGTCCACTAGAGCATGGTTGCAGATTAAAGGCTGGAACATTTTGAAGTGGCCATCGCAGTCACCAGACTTAAATCCGATTGAGAACCTCTGGTGGGACTTAAAGAAAGCAGTTGCAGCGCGCAAGCCTAAGAATGTGACTGAACTAGAGGCTTTTGCCCATGAAGAATGGGCGAAGATACCCGTAGATCGCTGCAAGACACTTGTGTCAAGCTATGCTTCACGTTTAAAAGCTGTTATAACTGGAAAAGGATGTTGTACTAAGTACTAAGATTGAATGTCACTTGGGGGTTGAATAAAACTGCTAATGATGTGAGCACAGAAAAGACATTTGTGGTTATTTCATTATAAATGTTATGTTATATTTGTCTGACTTACAAGTGCCTCTTTGATTTAATTGTAAACAAGATGACTGAAATGATCAAAATCAATGTCAAACTGGCCAAAACACTAAATTTCAGTGGGGTTTGAATAATTTTGAACACAACTGTATGCTGTGGGTTGTTGTCATGCTGAAAGATGAAGTTCCTCTTCATGTTCAGCTCTCTAGCAGAAGCTTGATGGTTTTGTGCCAACATTGACTGGTATTTGGAATTGTTCATAATTCCCTCTAGCTTAACTAAGGCCCCAGTTCCAGCTGAAGTAAAACAGCCCCAAAGCATGATGCTGCCACCATCATGCTTAACTGTGGGTATGGTGTTCTTTTGGTGATGTGCAGTGTTGTTTTTGCCAAAAAGTTCAACCTTGGTTTCATCAGACCATAATACCTTTTCCCACATGCTTTTGGGATACTTCAGATGTGTTTTTGCAAAATGTAGCCTTGCTTGGATGTTTTTCTTCGTAAGAAAAGGCTTCTTCGTAAGAAAAGGCTTTCGTCTTGCCACTTTACCCCATAGCCCAGACATATGAAGAATACGGGAGATTGTTGTCACATGTACCACACAGCCAGTACTTGCCAGATATTTCTGCAGCTCCTTTATTGTTGCTGTAGGCCTCTTGGTAGCCTCCCAGACCAGTTTTCTTCTCGTCTTGTCATCAATTTTGGAGGGACGTCCAGTTCTTGGTAATGTCACTGTTGTACCATATTTTCTCCACTTGATGATGATTGTCTTCACTGTGTTCCATGGTATATCTAATGCCTTGGAAATTCTTTTGTACCCTTCTCCTGACTGATACATTTTAACAATGAGATCCCTCTGATGCTTTGGAAGCTCTCGGTGGACCATGGCTTTTGCTGTCGGATGTGACGAAGAAAATTTCAGGAAAGACCAACTAGAGCAGCTGAACTTTATTTGGAGTTAATCAGAGGCACTTTAAATGATGGCAGGTGTATGCAGACTCCTATTTAACATGATTTTGAATGTGATTGCTTAATTCTGAACACAGCTACATCCCCAGTTATAAGTTTTTTTTGTTTTCTTCCCTCCATCTAAAACATTTCAGTTTGTTTTTCAATTGAGTTGTACAGTTTATAGGTCACATTAAAGCTGGAAAAAGTTCTGAAATTATTTATCTTTGTCTTATTTTTTTACATCACAGAAACCTGACATTTTAACAGAGGTGTGTAGACTTTTTATATCCACTGTATATAACCCCTACTTAGCCATTTATTTTTCACGGATCTGTAATTATGGAAGATCTGAGTTATGAGATTTCAGAAATTGTCATTTGCTTTAAGTAGATTGAAGATGGAAAATAATGAGGCAATGCTGTGTTGGCAAACTAGGGGCACCTGCCCCTCTGCATCATTAAAAAGGCTTTCTGGGACTAACCTATGGATGACCTATGCATGGGATAGATTATTGATCTGATATTGGTGGGGGTCCGACATCTGGCGTCCCCATCGATCAGCTGTCAACGGCAGCCACAGGTTCCAGCAGTAAACAATGTATTGAGCCAGAGCATCACAGCGCTGTACACTGTGTAGTGGCTATTCCTGGTACTGCAACTCATGCTCCTATTCAAGTGACTGGGAACTGATAGGTGACCCTTATGTTAGTCACAGGAAATCCCCTTGACATGGTAGCTAGGAACTGTCAAGCTACTATTTCCAACCGCCTGTCCTTGTGATGAGACAGCCTCATTATTTCATTTTGGGTTTGGACTACTGGCATATTGGCTTTCAGCAAAGCCAATCTGAGTGTGGCGTTTATGTAAAAAAATAAAAAATGCTGGGAAAATACAAAAAAGCTAAATTTTTCAAAAAAACATTAAGAGTACAATGGTCAGGTTTCTGCATGCACCCAGCTGGTGGCCACAAGGAGAGCTCGGGTGGCCCCTTGGGCACCAGAAAATTTCCCTATACCTTCTATGGCCAGTCTGCCCCTGGGACAAAAATATGGTCGTGTGCATACAGACAGCATTATATCAGTACAATTCAGTAGATGCAAGGTCGGACAGAAACACACAGAATTATAAATCATAATACCGTGCGGTCCTATGAAAGGAGCAGAGTCCATTACGGGAAATCACACTGCCTCACTGAGTACGTTTTACCCACTGGACACGCTTGTCTGAAATTACCCTAAGGGTACAGCCACACAGTCAGGTTTCTGCATGCAGTTTTGGAAGCAAAAGTCAGGAGTGGATCACAAAAGGAGAGAAAGTACATATAAAGGACAAATAAGACTTCTGCTCTTTTTTTTTATTCACTCCTGGTTTTGGAAACCTGACCGCGTGGCTGTACTCTTGGTGTGGAAGCTCCCTTCGTCAAACATTGTAATTTATGAGATTTACTGAATACACGTTGTACGTGCTAGGGGCCCGTCGAAGAATTCGATGCAAGTAGCAAGAATATTTTGTACGGACATACTGGGGAGCACTGCACAGAAAATCCAGAAGTGCACTGCTTCACTCAGCCGTTCTTCTACGGACAGCGGGTAGGTCAAGTTTACCCCCCCCCCCCCCCCCAGCAAAGAAAAACATGAACTAAGAAAATTAGTACGTTCACCTGATGCAAGTTACATTATCTACATGCCATTAGACGAAACTGAAAAAGTGAAAGAACTAGGTAAGGAATAAGAGCAGGACTGGTGCAAGGATTTTTGACACTCTAGGCAAAAGCTAATTTTGCCGCCCACCTTGACTCCACCCATTCACCACGCCCTTTGACCCGACCCTTTTTTGTCCTCACATCCTCAGCTGTGAACTATAGGCTCCCATGCTATGTATATACATCCTCAGTCTGATCTATAGGCTCCCATGCTATATATAGACATCTGTCACCTGTATGTCACCTATCCATCCTATAGCCCAGCTCCGTCCCAGCCTCTCACACATCCTGCCAGCAATAATCCCATCATCGCCTCCTCCGGGCTGCTCTCCCCTCATTCATTCCCCAGGACAGCACGTCCCCATACAGCCCCCATCCCGCGATCTTCTCCTCCACTGATCCCGGCCCAGAGTGAAGGTTACCGGCCACTTCCTACTCTGGGGGCGGGGCGTTGCTGCAGCAACTACTACGTCACGGCCAGAGCGACGCCCCGAGCAAGAGTGCGCTCTACGCGGTGGCCTACTTTGCTTATGGGTGGCGCCGGCCCTGAATAAGAGGAACTATTTAAATGAGAATGAATTATACTGTATTCTGCTCAATGGCTGCTGTATAACTACAATACTGGTTGACATAGTATGTCTGTGATTTAAATCTGTCCTTCAGACCACCTATTGCAAAACTACAACTCCCAGCAGGTCCTAGATATTCAAAAAATATTCTTGTGTGCCAAGCGCGTAACGGAAACCTCAGGGAATTTTCAGGGTTGCAGTGCACTTTGAGGCCAGCAAATGAATATGTTCACATGCAGCATTTCTGCAGCTGAGAATCTGTCCCATACATGTGAATGGAGTTGTTTCTGCAGCATGTGAATGGATTTCTGCAAATCCCAGAAAACCACTTGCGAAGTGCAGGCTTTTGCATGTGCCTGTCTTGAACTGTGGTGATAGGTGTTTTAACTTGTATCCCCTCACCTGCAGCATGCATAAATGTAGTACTGATCACTCTGGTGACTATAAACACTGTAGTTTGCAGATTATCTGTACCTTGAGACACTGCAGTCTCCCTTGAGTAGTGGTCCTCACAGTTGAGTTGCATCTTTAGTTCCAAGGCCCTTGGAGCTGGAGCAGATGGACGTGCTCCCTCACTCCAGGTTTGCTAAGCTAACTCTCCCTACATCTCTTCAGAGCTCCCCCTCCTGGCAGGAAGTTGGAACAGCCCACTCCCGCCAAAAAGGGGGGAATGGAATGGCAAGTTCCATTCTTTATGCCAACCATATCTTATCATTCTGAAGCTTACGGCAGATACATAAAACATAATATGACATTGCAATATATAACAAACAATTGCAGATACCGTATCTGGGGGTTTGCATTTCCTTCCTGCACTTTTTATGCACTCTCATAGGCTATATTGTTCATATTTGGAAGCAAATATGCACACGGCTAGGACATGCTGCAAATTTTCAAATACTGATGGAAAATATACTCCTATGTGAATAGCCCTATTCATTAACATTAGCAGCGCATTCTACTACACAACATACGCGTCATATACAGATTACTAATATGCTTGTGTGAAAGCTGACTTTCTGTTTTGGACCCACTCCTGGTTTTGGCTTACAAATACTGACCAAATACTGGCCGTGTGAAAGTGGTCATTACATGAATGTGTGTAGCTCTACCCCAATTCTCCTCCCATGGCCACTTTCATATGAGCGTATTTGCAGTCCGTATATGGCCCAGATGTTATGTACCGCAATCCGCTGCTAATGTTAAAGGGGTTGGCTCACCTCATTAATCAATAGTCATTCTGTTCCTTGCAGTCTGATGATTGATTTTGCCATTATTGTCCATTTTTCCTCTGTGATCTCTTTTTTCCCAACTAAGACTCCCAAATTGCCTACTTGGTTCTAGGAGTTAGGGCCACCACTGTAATGCTATCAGCGGTGGCCGCGCAGGCGCATGGAAAGATCTTTAGCCGGCTGCTCTGGTGGCCGGGACTTGCAGGAGCGAGCGCGCACATATTCATGCGCATGCGCAGTGACTCCCAGCACCGGCCTCTGTCAGATTCTCCAGCAGATTGTAACATCTAGAACACGGGAACGTGCATGCACAGGCAAGGGGTGGGATTGCATCATCCTCGCCCTGCTCGCCTGTGCTTTCAATCAAACGTATCAGCACCGCCCCCATCAAGCTAGGAATCAAGGCCCTAAGAATAGAGCTACGCACATGGACATATAGTTTCCGTCCGTATATTGTCCTAGTTTTGTGCGTATTTGCCTCCAAATACACACATTACAGTCTATGGGAGTGCATGAAAAATACGCATATAAATTCCAGGTATATCATCTGGAATTCCGGAGGCGTACTACGCATCGATTTCCATACGCTCATGTGAAAGAGTCCTAAGGCAGATTTTATGGGGGAAAAAGAATTGGTCATGTTGAATTCCAACATGACCAATCCATTTATTTTCAGGAGAGAAGAGTCTGGCAGCGGCGGACTCCCATCTGTTCACTGGGATCACATGCTAGGCAAATATATGACAGAATAGCCATGGGCCGTATCAGCGTTGGTCAGCTTTAGGTCTTAGTAGGATAGTTGACCTCAGGTAATCTTTGAAGGCCGAAGTTCTTGTGTGAAACGTGTAGACATTTCTAATGTAAAGCCCTAGGAACGGAGCAGACAAAGAAATTCTGATCATGAATAGCAGAAAGGCCATCATCAAGCGCAGCGGATGACAGAGCTGAATACCCATGAGAGCTCACCATATACCCCGAGAAGAGCGCGATCTATATGAATCTCTTCTGCCTCTTTAGATATCAGGCAGCCTGAATATATCATTCATAGAGGTGTTGATTTACTATGCAAAATAGATTGGTGGAAATAAAAGTTTCATGAAAAATACATATCCGTAGGCATCCTTCAGCCTGTATTATTAATGTGACCTTTTCCAGCTGCTCCCCCTCCTCCTCCTGATAGTTTTCCAGTGCATATAATGAGGAGGTGTGGAATACAACTGGCTGCACGTACATGGATGCTGTGGAGACAGAAACGCTCCAGCGAGCTAAGTGGCTACATGGAAGCATGCACAGGATGCCCTCAGAAGAGCCGTGAAATTATGTCCCATTCACTCCTAAGGGTGTGAAAACTACTGCAAAACCAGTAGTGAACTTAAAGGGGTTCTCCCACGAAAAATATTCTACAGTTTTCAAACCACACCTGGTTCTGAATACTTTTGTAATTTAATGTCACTGAGTTAATCAAAAAAAATCTATCTGTATAGCGCCACCTGCTGTTTGTTTTTTTCTTATCTCTTTGTCCTGCTCACTGAGATGGTCGCACATGCTCAGTTTCATCCTTCAACTGCCTCCTGAGCTGTGATAGGGAGAGCATGGACACGCCCCCTTAGCTGCAGCAGAAAAGACACTCCCCTTGAGCTGTCAGCTTGATATTGTGGGTTTTTGCTCTAGTAGACAGGCTAGCGGACACAGTATAGAGGCAACCACAAAGTCTTTAACTTAAACAGTTCAGTGTTTTATTCACACAAAAGGAAAAACATTTTGCAGTCTAGGTGTTCACACCATGAAAAGCCCACAGGACAAAAACCTTCACCTGGTTTGCAGTTTCTCCATCTGTGGTCCACAACAGGCTTTAGGGGCCTGTTTCTCAGCATGCGGCTCCCAGCCCTTTTGCACGGCACAAGTTTTCAGATCCCAAAACACACAGGGACTGACAGCGCTCTACTGTCAGAGAGGAATAATCCACATCCAGCTGAGACTGCTGGCTGGGTTTGATACAGGCCAGTAAAGACCCGGCTTGAAGCATGGGGAGCAGCCACCCACCCAGCACTTTGGCTACTCCCAGTAAGAGCTGGCCCGGATCATCTTACAGCCATACTAAAATAGCAACGTGTCAACCAGCACTAGCTGTCGCTGACACTTGAAAATACCGGCTCTTACTTCACTGAGGCCAGGAACCTCGGTGACACATACCTTCCGTCAACTACGGGCCCTTGCGCCTTCCTACAATATAAATCTAACAGAACAATAAATGGGGAGATCTCTGGATCCATGTGAAGTACAGGGCTGGTTCTAGCTTTGTAGGAAGAGATTGCCATGTACTATATGATGTCTAATTTTCACTTTTTATATTAGTCATGGAATAATCCCTTTAAAAAAAAGATCTGTTATACTTTCTCTCATTTTACAAACCATTCCTGATTTGGGCTTCCAAAACTGCATCAGGAAACCTGACTGTGTGGTCATGCCCTAAGGCTGCGTTCACACGGGCGAGATTTCCGCGCGGATGCAATGCGGTAGGTGAACGCATTGCACCCGCACTGAATCCGGACCCATTCATTTCAATGGGGCTGTTCAGATGAGCGATGATTTTCACGCATCACTTGTGCGTTGCGTGAAAATCGCAGCATGCTCTATATTCTGCATTTTTCACGCAACGCAGGACCCATAGAAGTGAATGGGGTTGCGTGAATATCGCAAGCATCCGCAAGCAAGTGCGGATGCGGTGCGATTTTCACGCATGGTTGCTAGGTGACAGTCTATTCACTGTATTATTTTCCCTTATAACATGGTTATAAGGGAAAATAATAGCATTCTGAATACAGAATGCTTAGTAAAATAGCGCTGGAGGGGTTAAAAAAAATAAACAAATTAACTCACCTTCTCCTCTTGATCGCGAAGTTCCCGGTCTCTTCTTTCTTTAATGATGAGTTGTGGGCTAAAGGACCTTTGGTGACGTCAGATCACATGCTCCAATCACATGGTCCATCACCGTGGTGATGTACCATGTGATTGGAGCATGTGATCTGACGTCACCAAAGGTCCTTTAGCCCACAACTCATCATACCGGGAACTTCGCGAACAAGAGGAGAAGGTGAGTTAATTTGTTTATTTTTTTTAACCCCTCCAGCGCTATTTTACTAAGCATTCTGTATTCAGAATGCTATTATTTTCCCTTATAACCATGTTATAAGGGAAAATAATACAATCTACACTACAACTAACCCAAACCTGAACTTCTGTGAAGAAGTTCGGGTCTGGGTACCACAGTCGGTTTTTTATCACGCGCGTGCAGAACACATTGCACCCGCGCGATAAAAACTGAACAACGGAACGCAATCGCAGTCAAAACTGACTGCAATTGCATTCCTACTCGCGCGGGTTTGCCGCAACACACCGGGACGCATCCGGACCTAATCCGGACACGCTCGTGTGAACCCAGCCTAACACTGGAAAGGAAACATCATTTTCCTGATTTGTACACATTAGAACAGGTTTAACAGATTTTGCCTAATTCCTGGCATATATTGCACCGTAATTCAGTTGCATTTTGTATTCTGTGCATTTATTATAGTTTTGGACCATAAGGAATAATCATTTGTGACACGCTGACCACGTTAGGTCATATACTTAGATTATCGGCGTGGCTTTGTCGAGTCTTAAATTGGACCATGTTTATTAATGGCGTGTGCCAGCTTTTCAATACCAAATAAGGACCTAAAATATACCAATTAATAGGTAGCATAAAGATGGGAAGTGAGTACCATGATCGGTGGTAAATTTGCTGCATCTCCAGCTCCTCAAGGCTCCTTTAATAACTCTGCCCCATTGTATATGTAACCTGAAAAGGTCACATATGACAGAGAAATTGCAGTACTTTGATAAGTCGTCTCAGCTATTTTTATGGGTGCAGGTCCCAGAAGTGGATCCTGTGACTATGCCATAAATGTCAATATGAAAATACCTATTAAAGGCCATCTGTCAGCAGAATTGTACCTATGAAACTGGCTGACCTGTTGGCAGCTGAAGGCATCTGTGTTGGTCCCAACATGTTCATATGTGCCCGCATTGCTGAGTAAAATGAAGTTTTAATATATGCAAATGAGCCTCTAGGAGCAACGGGGGCGTTGCCGTTACTCCTAGCGGCTCTGCTCTTTCTGCAACTGCGGCTCCTCTCCACTTTTATTGACAGGGGCAGGCAGTCAATCAAAGTGCAGAATTTTTTGTCAACAGGCTTCAAAGGTCTGATGTTTTTAAACAGGTTTTCTAGCATCCTGATATTGACCTGTCACATTGAAGTGAATGGGAGATGAGCTGCAGTAACCCAGCACGGCCACTACACTCTGAACGGCGCTGTGCTTCCTGTTCCACTCAAAATGTTAGTTCAACAGCTGAAGGCTGCAGGAAACAGCTGATCGGTGGGGGGTGTCGGACCCTCACTGGTCTGAGGATCCGTCATTAATATCAGGAGCCTAGAAAACCCCTTTAAGACTGGAAAATTCAGCTATTAGTGTAAGGAATGGCAAAGCTAGAGGGCTCACGTGTGAAAAAAACTCTGATTGCACATGAGGAACAGAACTGAGAAAGTCAAGGAGATTATGTCCTATCTGGACACTTGGAAATGCAGTTTATAGACATAACTATGTTTTAGAAATCCCTGAAATCTTCTTAATGCATTCACCATGTTGTGGAACAACCAGTTTTTAATTTGGCAAATAAATAACTAAATCCAGATCGGACAATAAGCCCAGATAGGAAATTCTTTAATTTTTACTCTTACATGCCAACCTTTGTCTCCCAGCATGATATTTGTATCTTTTCTTATTGCTCCAGAGGATCTAAATAAAAAATTAAGCTATTTTGAAAAGAATTTCAATTAAAATAATCCTAACATTTTGTGTACACAGCTCCTATGCAGACCTATGCGTCTCCATGGTTACAGACAACAAATCATATTTTTCTTGCTAGCCTACAGGCAATAAAATTGGAAGCAGATGGGGGGGGGGAGCAGGGTCAGACTACATACAGATGGTTTGTAGTCTGTAGCCAAGGATCATTTATTAAGAACAGCGTTTTAGACGTTGGTCTTAATAACTCTGCGCTGGTGCTTGATTCGCCTAAGTTATGTGCAGCGTACTCAAGTTGTGTGCAATAGGTGTTTCTGGGTGATGTAGTGCAATATACACTAACCTGGTACGGCTGACTCTCTGCAAGGGCAGGTATAGGTAGAAATAGTTCGTGACGCCAGTGCCAAGTAAACGGTGGCACGCCGTTTGCGGATGCAGGAATAAATTGAGGAAACGTAGTCTTAAAACAGAACTCCAACTTTAGTAGTTTTGCAAGCAGAGACAATATAGGAAATGCAGTTCCTTGGCATACAGTCGATTTTGCAATTCGGTCGATGCAGGCAATTCAGTTATAGCAGGGTAATTACAGAGTGTTGAACACAGGACTTGCAGCACAGGAGCTAGCACTCTAATTCTGTCTGATCCTGGAATATAGCATATCTTCACCAAGGCCCATTAACCTAGTTCTGGCTTTATATCCTTGGCTATAGCTTTATAAGTACCTCCTCTGTCTTTCTGAGTACCTCTGGCTTTCCTGATCTTTGCCTCTGTCTCTCTCAGCTTCTGGAAACTTCCTCAGTCTCTAGAAACTTCTGAGTTGTGGTCTAGACTGACCTCTGCACTCCACACTAGATCAGGTTACACTGACTTTCCTTTCCTTGTCTGGCCCTTATATAAACTAGGGCTCCCTAGCTCCCTCTAATGCCTAAGAGCTGGAATGACACCCCTAGCCGGCCTGTACTTGCAAGTTTCATAGCAACAGGGAAATACATGCATTACATTACATGACATTTTATAAAACTGACATATACCAACTTCCCCATAAATAAGGAGGGACGACAGCACACCAAGTGACACTTTGGTAGTGACGGGTATTACAGTTTCCGTACACTACATACCCCACTGCTTTAAGGTGAGTACGACCTCGTACTCCATCATGGGTCTCCCAACTGGAATCTCTACCTGAAATAGAAAATAGAGACATGCAGGCATACATACATGTAATTCATCTGCATTTACATTTACATCAGGTCCAATTGGCAAAAGTGAAGTGTGGTGACAAGGGGCGTCGTTCTCTTCTCTCAGGATAGTGAATGGAACGGGGGCGCTGACCTGGCACAGCGTAACATTATAACCAGGATAGTCCATGACAATGAATAAGTCCATGATAGAACAGCAAAATGGATAAAACAGTATAAAAGTTCTTGGAGGCTCAAAGAACAAACATGAGTCCGTACCCAGGTTATTTCTTATTATTCACAGAGGCTCTCATGCGGTGGAGTCCATCTCTGGGCACATTACTTTTAAAAGAATAAGAATCTCAGAGGCTCAGGTACTTTTGAGTCTGTCTCCGGGCACGGTTCCTTAGTATGAAGTTGCACAATAAAAGGACAGCAAAATAACGGAACTACCCAGGAGTTTCCCGTGGGTGTATCACAGGCAAGGGCTCACGTGGAGGAGTCCATTCTTGCGCACAAATGTCAAGTAAAGTATTGCCCGTGGCAACTGTTTGGGAGGAGACACCACCAGAAAAATCAAAGTCTCCTAAACGGACTGGCGGACGTCCCCTGGTCATCCGGGTAGACCTTCTCAACACAGGGGTCTCCTCTTCCCTTAGCAACGAGGTAGAAGGGAGAGGAGCAACAGGAGGGTCTCCATCGGTGAGACCTCGGTCAGGAACAACTGGAACAACAGGAACAACTGGAACAACAGGAACAACAATATCCACTACAGGGGGAACTGGATCCAGGGCATCTTGAACCGGCTGTTCTGGAGGTAAAACTACAGTAGGTGCCGGAGCAGGCACCAGCAAGTTCAACCACGGTGTCAGAAACCAATGCATGGGATCAGCGTCATACCTGAGATTACTGACAGCCTGCATAGGATCCTCGGGCTGTATTGCTGACTCTGACACAGGATATTCAGATCCAGAACTCTCGTCGCTAGGTTCTGGTGTTAGGCAGAGCTTCAACCTGTTTCGGTGTACAATTTGGGATCCCTTGTCTTCCCGGGTGATCTCATAAGTGTGAGTTCCAACATTTGGGATTGCAGTGACAACATAGGGACTTCGCTCCCACTTACTGTCCAATTTGCTGGTACGACGGTTATTCTTTAACCATACCACGGCCCCTATGGTCAAGGGTTCTGCATGGGCTGCCTGATCATAGTCTCTCTGCTGTCGGTCTCTAGCAAGGTCCATACGTTCCTGAACAATGGCTTTGGCTGCATCTAATCGCCTTTGGTGCTCAGCAACCCAGTCGGTGTTAGGTAATGGGTTAATGCAATCAGGTACATGTATGTCCAATGAATGATCAGCAGGCAATGTCCCTTGGCGCCCAAACATCAAGTAAAAAGGGGTATACCCGGTGGAACAATGTATGGTATGATTGTATGTGAACATGAGCTGTGGCAACAGACTGGGCCAATCTCCTCTGTTTTCAGGAGGCACGGCCCTCAGCATCTCTATCAAGGTCTGATTCATTTTTTCACATAATCCGTTACCTTGAGGATGGTAGGCCGTCGTCCGGATCTTCTTACAGTTGTGTAAGCGGCACAGTTCATGGAACAGATGGGACTCAAAAGCAGGTCCTTGATCGGTGAGGATCTTTTCTGAACATCCATAGGGCAGGAGAAAGTGCTTCCAGAACATTTCGGCTGTAGTCTTGGCTGTCTGGTCTCTCACAGGCACTGCTACAACAAACTTTGTGAAATGGTCAATAATAGTCATGGCATAAGCATACCCTGAGCGACTAGGCTCCAGTTTTACATGGTCGATGGCGACAAGTTCAAGAGGACGGGTACTTACAATGGGTCTTAGTGGTGCCCTCTGATCATGGTGCTCACTTCGTTTCAAGGCACAGGCTACACACTCTCGACACCACTTTTCCATGTCTTCTCTCATGCCCACCCAGTAAAACCGCTGGCGGATAGTAGCCTCAGTCTTTTGGACCCCAAAGTGACCGGATTGATTGTGGTACATCTCCAACACCATACCTGCATCTCGTCGGGGTATGAGAATCTGGTGCACTCTCTCGTTGGACACTGGGTCTAGGCTTCTCCGTAGCAATAGGCCCTTTTGTATGAAGAGTTGATGGCGCTGTCTCCACAATTTGATGAGCTCAGGATCTGCACTCTTACGCCGAATCCTCTCAGGGGCTCTGCCACTAGTAATGAAGTCCAACAACTCACCCAGCACTCTACTTTCAGACTGTAGTTTCACCCACCTTTCTTCTTTAGGTTCAGGCCTACTGGAGGGTGAAGGAACTGCAGCTCTGTTATTGGTAGCTCGAGCCTGATCCTGTTGAGCAAATTTGTTATAGAAAGCCGGCATCTCTACATCTTCCCAAGCATCTCGCACATCATCAGGAGCTGTCTCTGTGGGAAGCCTGGATAAAGCATCAGCGTTATCATTAGTACGTCCAGCACGATACTTTACAGAGAAATTATAGTTGGCAAGGCGAGAGGCCCATCTCTGCTCCAAGGCCCCCAATCTAGCTGTATTGAGATGTGCCAGAGGGTTATTGTCAGTGAATGCAATGAACGGGGTGGCGGCTAGATAATCCTTGAATTTTTCTGTCACCGCCCACACTAATGCCAGGAACTCTAGTTTGAAGGAACTATAATTCTGGTCATTTTTCTCAGCTCCTTTCAGGGAGCGGCTTGCATATGCTATCACTCTCTCTTTTCCCTCTTGGATCTGGGCTAACACAGCTCCCAGGCCTCGCTTGCTAGCATCAGTATAGAGATGGAAGGGCTTGCTATAATCTGGATAACCTAACACTGGAGGCTCGGTCAGTTTCTTTTTTAGCAATTGGAACGCTATCTCTCTTTTCTCATTCCACTCAATGGGCACAGGAGTTCTAGGACTCTTTTTGGGTTGCCCCCTCAAGAGCTCCTGGATAGGATCAGCTATTTGAGCAAAATGGGGGATAAAACGTCTATAGTAGCCGGCAAAACCCAGGAAACTCCTCACCTCTTTGACAGTAGTAGGAACCGGCCAATTACAGACAGCTGCCAATTTATCAGGGTCAGGTTGCACTCCCTCTCCGCTTACTATATGCCCCAGGTATCTTACTGCAGGTTTGAGCAGGTGACACTTGGATGGCTTTACCTTCAAGCCATATTTGATAAGGATTTCAAATACTTCTGCCAAATGTTTCAGATGGTCCTCATATGTTTTTGAGTACACAATGACGTCATCAAGATACAGCAGCACTGTTTCGAAGTTTTTGTGACCCAAACACCGTTCCATTAGTCTCTGGAAAGTTCCTGGGGCATTACATAGCCCGAACGGCATACAATTGAATTCGAACAGGCCCATGGGAGTAGTGAAAGCAGTCTTTTCTCTATCTGCAGGAGCCATGGGTACTTGCCAGTAGCCACTGGTCAAGTCCAATGTGGAGAAATAGGCAGAGGAGCCCAGAGCAGTTAGTGACTCCTCAATGCGGGGCAGTGGGTATGCATCTTTGTGGGTTATTTGATTAATTTTCCTATAATCCACACAGAAACGGATACTACCGTCCTTCTTCTTTACAAGAACCAGGGGTGCAGCCCACGGACTACGGCTGTCCCGGATCACATTAGAGTCTTTCATTTCTTGGATCATTTCCTTTACAGTCTGATATGAAGTAGGTGGTAAGGGTCTGTATCTCTCCTTGATAGGAGGATGAGAGCCAGTAGGTATGGTGTGTTGTATGACACTAACCTCTCCATAGTCAGTAGCATGCTTACTGAAGGCCTGGTGGTGCTCCTTGACAAGCTGTAGAATCCCTTCTTGTTGATGTTGGGGGGTAGTCTCGTCCCCCACATGGAGCTCTTCCCACCAGGGCACTTGTGGCTGGGTCACCGGCGAACATCTGCTGTCTGCAGCTGGCGGCTTTTCTGTCACTGGAAGACGAATGATGTCTTGGAAGGACACCTGGGACAGCTGGGCAACAGGGCAATGCTTAGTAAGCGCAACAGGATGATTACTCAGATTAATCAGACGGACAGGTACTTTACCTTGGGAGACGTTCACCAGGCACTTGGCAGCTCTCACATAAGGATAATCCTCCATCTGGAGTGGTTCCACCAGGGCTGGATAATCTCGGCCTTCGACTCCCAGGACAGCACGACACCACAAAAGAGTTTGAGAATTAGGAGGCAAAGTCACAGGCTTAATATCATGGATCCTGGCAGTACAAATTTCTCCTTTCCCATTAGCAAACCTCTGCTGGGCACTTAACACTGTAATAGTCTTTTGAATCACCCTCCTGGATGCAGAGGAAGCAGTGGGCAAAGTCTGATGTAATACAGCAAGTATTTCTGAATAACAGTTTTTGAAAACATTGGTGCCTAGAATGACAGGATGTCCTCCTCTGTCACCGGCCTGTACTACGATCACTCCCTGTTGAGGCAGGGTTACTTCTCCCACCTGCAGGGTGGGTTCCCAGTATCCATGAACCTTTACTGGTTTGCCATTGCTGGCGATAATTTCCACCCAGGATTCAGGCGGTTGGGTCAACTGGTTGGTGTCCCAGAACTTTTCAAATGCAGGCAGCTGAATAGTAGTGACCTGAGACCCAGTATCTAATAGGGCTTCAAAGGGGACCCCGTTGATCTCTATATTGATTTTAGGATGGGATCCTACATAACGTGGCATCCAATTTGGATCCTCTGGACCTAGTGTTCTACCTCCCGAGGGGTGGTCCTCAGCCTCAGGGGTTGCCCGTTTAACTGCCAGCACGTGGATTCTGTGTGTCCCAGCTTTTTGCAGTATGTACACACGGGCTTCTTGCGACCTCTATTACGCCTCCCAGGATCCCTGGGGTGAGTCTCTTGGTAAGGAGGTGGGAACGGCCTAGGAGGTGACAGGAATTCTTCTTCTAGCATTATGGGTTTTTCCCATTCCTCTATTTTTCTGCACACTTTCTCTAGACTTTTAGTGAGGTGATTTACTTGCTCTGTCAGCATGGCAATAGTATCAGTAGCTGACACTTGAACAGCTTGGCCGGCCTCAGCTCGGTTAGTGACAAGCGGTTTTGGCCTGCAGGCTGATGACTCAGGTGGGGCGCTCAACTCAGGAGATACTGTGGACCCCAGAATTTTTATAGCCAGTTCTTTAAAGTCCAGAAAGGCACTGTTAGGGTGCTGGGCGGACAGCATCTTTAACTGGGTCCTTATTTGTTCACTAGACACCCCGTTGATAAATTGTTCCCTCAGGGTCTGGTCCCGGTTATCAGCCTCTTTGGGATCTATCTGGATTACAGCCTCTAAAGCCTCCTGAAGTGATAGGGCAAAGTCACAGAGGGACTCACCGGACTTCTGTTTCTTGCCAAAGAAGTGCATCTTTATCTCTGAGGCAGTCCTAGTTTCAAAAGTGGCTCTGAGGCGGGTGAATATCTGCTCTAGAGTACTCCGCTCAGTAGCAGGCCATGATAACACTTCCCTGCGGGCAGCTCCCTCCAGTTGCGCCAGCATGATTTCCATTTGCTGGTCGGCATTTATAGGGTACAATCGGAATAGTGCCAGCAACTTTTCTTTAAAGTCCCTTAGGGTATGGGTCTCTCCCCTGTAGCGGGGGAACCATGGGGCCCCGAAATAGTAAGGCATGGTAAAGGGCATCATGCTGGGGGCTGTAGGATGATTAGGAGCCGCAAGCTCTCCCGGGGCCGGCTGCTCAGGCACTCCTGGCTCTGATATGGTAGTCTATTGAGAGGTGGCCGCTGGCGACTAAAGGGGCCGGAACAATCCCCTTCCCTCTGGTTACAAGTGCTTACCGGTATCTCTGGTCTTGCGCAGGCCAAGTCTCGCGAGGTTCCGGACGTCCTGAGCCCGCGGTGACGCAGGAGAAGCAGGGCCGCAGCGGTGCGATGATGAAGAGGGGCGGGACTCTCTGTGTCTTTGCAGGGATCCGCCCACGAATGTCCTCAGCGGCGCGGGAAACTTTACTCCAGGCAGCCGGTGGCCATCTTTAGCAAAACGCTGTCCATTCACTGACAGCAAGCAGGATTGTAAAAAGTCCACAAAACCACACTCCAATGTGGCGATTTTCTTCCTCTGGGTAGCGCAACACTGCACAGCGCTTTTTAGAGGTTTTTGGTACACTTTGGGTACGATTTTCAGTCCACAAAGTCCACTTGAATAAAACAGGAAAATTGTCACTTTGGTCACAGGGCAACTGTATAAGGCACAAAGTTCACGCTTCTTGCACTAGAAAGCGTGCGTATCCTGTTCGTGGAACGCCAAAAGAGAAGTGCAGCGTACTCAAGTTGTGTGCAATAGGTGTTTCTGGGTGATGTAGTGCAATATACACTAACCTGGTACGGCTGACTCTCTGCAAGGGCAGGTATAGGTAGAAATAGTTCGTGACGCCAGTGCCAAGTAAACGGTGGCACGCCGTTTGCGGATGCAGGAATAAATTGAGGAAACGTAGTCTTAAAACAGAACTCCAACTTTAGTAGTTTTGCAAGCAGAGACAATATAGGAAATGCAGTTCCTTGGCATACAGTCGATTTTGCAATTCGGTCGATGCAGGCAATTCAGTTATAGCAGGGTAATTACAGAGTGTTGAACACAGGACTTGCAGCACAGGAGCTAGCACTCTAATTCTGTCTGATCCTGGAATATAGCATATCTTCACCAAGGCCCATTAACCTAGTTCTGGCTTTATATCCTTGGCTATAGCTTTATAAGTACCTCCTCTGTCTTTCTGAGTACCTCTGGCTTTCCTGATCTTTGCCTCTGTCTCTCTCAGCTTCTGGAAACTTCCTCAGTCTCTAGAAACTTCTGAGTTGTGGTCTAGACTGACCTCTGCACTCCACACTAGATCAGGTTACACTGACTTTCCTTTCCTTGTCTGGCCCTTATATAAACTAGGGCTCCCTAGCTCCCTCTAATGCCTAAGAGCTGGAATGACACCCCTAGCCGGCCTGTACTTGCAAGTTTCATAGCAACAGGGAAATACATGCATTACATTACATGACATTTTATAAAACTGACATATACCAACTTCCCCATAAATAAGGAGGGACGACAGCACACCAAGTGACACTTTGGTAGTGACGGGTATTACAGTTTCCGTACACTACATATGTAGAGGCGCCGGCCTCTACATAAGGGCTTGTTCGCATCACCGTTATGGATTCCGTTTTTGATTTCCGTTATATAACATGGTTATAACGGAAAATAACGGCATCCATAAGATGGAAGTCAAAACGGAAGCCTTTAAGAGGCATTCAGTTTTGATCCGTCTATGGGAATCATAAGGGATCCGTCTGGTTCCCGTTATGCAAGACGGAAAACAAAGTCCTGTCGACAGGACTGGACCAGGTTCCTGCATAGCCATCTTTCCTGGTCCTGTCGATATAAAAGGGGCTGGCAGAGGAAGCAGAAGGAGCAAGGGTACAAAGGGAGGCTTGGGCCCGCCCTCAGTGCACTTAAGAGCTCATTTGCATATGGATCAAAAAGCCATATTTCTCCAGAATGAAGCAAATGATGGCTAAGTGAAATATATTATTACATTCGGCTGAGCTAGCCCTACAAGGCATTGTGCTTGGTTTATCAGTGAATTTCCTGCTGACATACTCCCCTTAAAAAGTAGCAGATGAATAACACCACCAGATCTCTACAAGAGTGCAGCTATCAGGGTCGGTCCCCCGCTGGCTGCAACTTGTGTTATGCTGCGGTATTGAATGCCAATATAATACAGGTTTGGTCCTGCGGCTGTGGGCAGCTGTTACACCCTAGGAGATGTGGGCAGCAGTGAAGAGCCTGGTGTCCCCGAGTTGTGTGTATGTGAAGGTGGTCAGTGTATTGGCCCACTAATGACATATGCGTCCATCGCGCCTGTTATCCTGCAGAGTTGATCCTGAACTCTGCCCGGCATGAGCATGAACTCTCTGCCATGTATAAAGTGAAGAAAACATCTGCCGATCCTCAGCGAGGCCAGGAGACTGTAATCCTTTTTAGCAAAAGAAGGAGTTAATGCCAGGCCTGTGGGTGGCAGTCATGAAAGTGCACAGAAGAACTGTGACCTGCCCCTGAATGCCAGGCTGCAGATTACTCACCTTGGTTACCGCACCTCTGCAAAAGGGGGAATTCGGCACAGCCTGGTAATCTTGTTAGCTGTGACCACCAGTAAACAGACCTGCCATGGCCGCCGTCAGTCAGTGACCAAGAGAAAATAAAAGATTGGATAAAATGTAAAAAAAAAAAATAGCATAAAAATGTTACAAACCTTATACATTGTAGCAAATAACAATTATGTTTTTTATTATATTCATTTGGCTTTAAAGTGCATTGCCAGCAGATTTGTACCTATGACACTGCCTGACCTATTACATGTGTGCTTGGCAGCTGAAGGCATCTGTGTTGGTCCAATGTTCATATGTGCCCGCATTACTGAGAAAAATTATGTTTTAATATATGCTAATGAGGCTCTGCTCTCTCTGCAACTGCCGCCCCCTCTGCACTTTGACAGGGCCAAGTAGTGTAAACGTCGTCATGGCTGACCGGCCCTGTCAATAAAAGCGGAGAGGATGCGGCAGCTGCAGAGAAAATGGAGCCTCTAGGTGTAATGACAACGCCCCCGTTGCTCCTAGATTCTCATTTGCATATATTAAAACATCATTTATTCCGGCAATGCGGGCACATAGGAACATGGGATCAACACAAATGTCTTCAACTGCAAAGCGCACAGGTAACATGTCAGCCAGTTTTATAGTTAGAAATCTGCTGACAGATACACTTTAAAGCCTCTGGTTTAAGTACAAAAATTAAAGGGGTTTCTGAGATTTTGATATTGATGTCCTATCCTGAGCCCATCAGATCGGTAAGGGTCAAACATCTGGCAACCCCACCGATCAGCTGTTTGCAGAGGCTATGGCTCTCCTATTTTCTAGGCCACTGACGTGGCATTCATCGGTCACATGGCCTATGTGCAGCTCAGTCCTATTCAAGTGAATAGGGCTGAGCTGCAATACCAAGCACAGCCACTATCCAGTAGACGGCGCTGTACTTGGTAAGCTGCGAGGAGCCTGTGGAGCTCACCGGAGTACCATGATCTCATCAAACAACTGATCAGCAGGGGTCCCGAGTGTCCGACCCCCCCCCCCTATCTGATATTGATGACCTATTAAAATCTTGGAAAACCCCTTTAACTGTGGAATGAACAGAACACTTCCCTGGTGTCCTCCTTTTCATTTTTTTTCAGCTGATGCCAATTCTCAGGCTCCTCTTTTGCCATCCAAGACGACCACACTGCCTTTCAGACTGCCTGATGCACACTGTGCAGTTGATAGTCCAGGACACTTCCTGCTGCCCTCGGATTGGCCAGCACTGCTCATGTGAGCACTGCTGGCCAATCCGAGAGCAGAGCTGGACTAGCGGGCAGTGCCTTGGACTACTGATGCAAAGTGTCCATCAGGTAGTCTGAAAAGTGGTGCCGCCATTTTGGATGACAGATGAGAAACCCAAGAATCGGTGGATCAGCAGCTGAAAAGATAAAAAGAAGGGCACCGTGTACGTGTTCTGTTTGTTCCCCAGTTAATGTGATGATTTTGTTTCTTGAATCGGAGGATCACTTTAATGAGATTACCGCTGTAAAATAATATTACTAGGATAGAACATATCATTATGGCTTTGGTTATGGCTTGGATAACTAGGACGCTTGACAATTACATTCTAATCCAAAAGTATTCTATGAGTTATCTAATATCTTGGAATGTCCTGCTGTGTACCCGGTGAAATATAATACTCTGGAAATATTCCGGGCTGGAATTTGTAGACGGATCGCTTGCTTATACGATCCTCCATACCTGCCAATAAAGCACTTAGCACTAGTATGGAATTGTATATCAATATCAAATTGTATTCTGAAGTCATATAGTTTTCTATCGTCATACATTCGGGGCAGATTGGCCATGGACCCTACAGGGAAATTTCCCGGTGGGCCGATACCCAAGATGGCTGCAGACCAGGTACATGATGATTGCCTCAGGACAATGATACAGCTGAATATTTTGGAGAGGGCGGCAGTATTTTGTGTTGCGCTGTGGTATTTGCTTCTGCTGGGGCGGTACTTTGTGCTACACTATAGTATTGCAGGCCCTGCCTGTATATGTTGCGCCGTCTTCTATCAATTTAGTCCCACCTAAAACATGGGGCCACTTTTAGTTTTTTTTTTTTCATTTTGCCCCTGCATACATTACTTACATGTAAGGGCGGGTTCACAACGGCGTTGCGAATTTCCGCTATTGTTTTTGGAAAATAACGTAATTTGTAAGACGGAATTCAAAACAGAAACCTTTAGAGGCATTCCGACAGGACTTTCTTTTCCATCCTGGATAACGGAAAGCAGACGGATCCGTTCTGCTTGCCCATAAACCTCTATTAGGAAGCATCAAAACGGAATGCCTTACGAATTCCGTTATTACCATGTTATAACGGAAAGCAATAACAGAATTCGTAACGCCGACGCGAACCCCGCCCGAAATCTTAGGCCAAAACAGCCCAGCATAATTTTTTTTTTTTTTAAACTATAAAATTATTAATAAGGTGGCGGACAAGTGTAAAATTAAATAGTTGTTACATTATCAGTCCTGCCACCATTTGATTTGAATACAGGGACGTAACATGTAACCATGGGGCCCCTATAGCAAAACTTGGTAGGGCCCCCGCTTTACCATGATCACTTCCATCAGTGAGTTCAGAAAAGCTAATAACTGGTCTACCATTCGGGGAGTGCACACAGTGATGTCACAGAATGGGATAGTGTACAAAATGATGTCATCGTGCACAGTGAGGACAGTGATGGCACAGTACAGGGATAATGCTCACAGTGATGTCACAAGATTTCCAAAATGCACAGAGTGATGTCAGAATACAGAGATTTTGTACTTGGTGGTGATACAGCAGACGTATTGTACAAACAGGGATGTCACAGTACAGGCATAAAACATGCCGAATTGAATAGCAATGACATAAAAAATGTCTCCACGTACCTGTTTCCTAATCATAAATCCTAATGATGTCACATATAAGTATAATACACATAGGACGCACAAGACAGCCTAGCTAACTGTGGGGCTGCATTCAGAGTTTCATGCCATCTTACTGCACTAAATGTTTGAGCTGATATGGGCCCCCTTAGTTGTTGGGCCCCATAGCAGCTGCTGTGTCTGCTACCCTGGTAGTTGCGCCCATGGTTGCATACCAACTGTGCAGGAGGCACCTAGTGTATCACCTACCACACAGGAGCGGACTGACCTCTCAAGCTTCTTTCTATATTTTATCTCTATATTTCTTTAACGTTATTTACAAAGAACATTTAAAGGACTACATTTTATTTTATAAAATTAGGGAAAGTTAACCCTATGTTTTCTCTTTGTTTAGCAAAAAATAAATGGATTCCGCAGATCAGATCAGAGTCTTTGTCAAGAAGTTGGGACTACACAGAGCAGGTAAGAGACTTAATATCACTGTGTTGTCATTTTAGTTTATGCTACATCAGATAGGAAGCCATGATGTCATATTGCTGTTATCAGGGGTTATCTCATAAAAATGATAATCAGACATCATATAGTACATGACAACCTCAGTATAACAAAGCTAGAACCAGCCCTGTACCTCACATGGATCTAGAGATCTCCCCATTCATTGCTCTGCTAGATTTACCGTATATCAAGCTGACAGCTCAAGGGGAGTGTCTTTTCTGCTGCAGATAAGGGGGCGTGTCTCAGTTCTCCCTATCACAGCTCAGGGGGCAGCTGAAGGATTAAACTGAGCATGTGCGGCCATCTAGGTGAGCCGGACAAAGAAATGAGAAAGAAAAAAACAAACAGCAGGTGGCGCTATACAGACACATTATACTCATGCACACGGCCGTGCCGTTTTTTGTGGTCCCCAATCCGCGGATCCGAAAAAAACGGAAGCCGCCCGTGTGCCTTCCGCAATTTGCGGAACGGAACGGGCGCCGGCAATGTAAATGCCTATTCTTGCCAGCAAAGCTTTGACAAGAATAGGACATGTTATATTTTTTTAACGGGGCTGCGGAACGGAGTCACAGATGCGGACAGCACACGTAGTTGAAGTGAATTTTTTGCGGCTTGGGTGCGGACTCATTCATTTTAATGGGGCCGCAAAAGATGCGGACAGCACTCCTTGTGCTGTCCGCATCCGTTGCTCCGTTCTGTGGCCCTGCAAAAAAAATATAGCATGTCCTATTCTTGTCCGTTTTGCGGACAATAATAGGCATTACTACAATGGGCACCGGTTCTGTTTCGCAAATTGCGGAAGGCACACGGGCGGCTTCTGTTTTTTTCGGATCCGCGGATTGGGGACCACAAAAAACGGAACGGTCGTGTGCATGAGGCCTTACTGTCACAGAACATATGGTTGGTGGCAGTTGAAGATTTAGGCTACTTTTAGTTTTGTCCCCATTCATTGTCAATGGGGACAAAACTGAACTGAACTGAATAGAACGGAGTGCTCCAAAATGCATTCCGTTCCGTATAGTTGCGTTCCTATACCGGAGAGCAAACCGCAACATGTTGTAGTTTGCTTTCCATCCTGGGATGCAGAGCAAGATGGAGCCGGCATGACCCCCAATGCAAGTCAATGGGGACGGATCTGTTTTCTCTGACACAATAGAAAACAATCTGTCCTCTATTGACTTTCAATGGAGTTTATGACGGATCCGTCTTGGCAATGTTAAAGATAATACAACCAGATCCGTTCATAACAGATGCAGATGGTTGTATTATCAGTAATAGAAGCGTTTTTGCTGAATCCTGCTGGATCCAGTAAAAACGCTAGTGTGAAAGTAGCCCTAAACTGAGCACGTTTAACCAGTTCAGTGAGACAGAAAAAAAGGAAAAGAACAAACAGCAGGTGGCGCTATACAGATAGATTTTATTGAATCGCTCAATGGCTTTACTAAATTTTTAATTACATTCAATTAAAAAAGTATTAAGATCCAAGTACTGGTTTAAAAATGTATGTTTTGTGACACATCCCTTTAAAGATCGATACCGGGCTCCCCACTCCTGTAGCTGTACAACAAGGATGCAGCTTCATCTATGCAGAGATGCTCACCGACCACCAGACATATAAAGTCAACGAGCGGTCAGCAAGTGGTTAACATCCAGATCTCTACTGATATTCATGGAAGTTATAAGTTAAAAGAGACTGATTACAGTATCTCCCTAATAAAACAGGGGTCAACCGTCTAGCATATTTATTGTCCGCAAGTAATTATGGTGGCAGGATCCAATTCTACCATGACCACTTTACCTTTGGCTCCATATTCAGGACATAATAAGCTTTTGATTATTTTAGTAACCATGATGTGATGTGTTTTTACTGAATACATGAACACACAGTGATGTCACACTACAGGAATACTATGAAAAGTGATGTCACGGTGCATGGATAATCAATAAATGAGGTTACAGTACAGGGATAATGCTCACAGTAATGCCACAGCATAGACATAATAAATACTTTCACAGTCAGGGGAGGATTGACCATAGAACCTACAGGGAAATTTCCTGGTGGGCTGATGCCAAGAAGGCCACTTGAGCCCTCTTGATGGCCACAGGCCAGTTACATAATGATCTGATGCTCAATGGCCACAGAAGCCCTCCTGAACTCAACTGTTACCGTTGTCATGATGGTGATACAGTTGAATACTGTGGTTGGGGCAGCAGGATTTTGTGCCGCCCTGTGGCATTTGGTTGTGCTGAGGCGGTATTCTGTGCTGCACTACAATATTATAGACCTCGCCTACTTCTGTTGACCCTGCCTACTTGTTTTGGCCCGTCTTCTATCAATTTGGACAACATCTGGCCACTTTTAGTTTTTTTTTCCAGGGCCACTTTAAGTTCTCAATCCGCCCCTGGTCACAGTAATGGGACAATTATCTCAATGAGGTTATACTGAATGAAGACACCGAGTGATGTCACAGTACATGTTATTTCACAAAGTGTTATCACAGTGTAGACATAAGGTAATGTCACAGTAAGGGAATGTCATGCACACAGTGATGTCACACTACAGACATAAGACACAAAGTGATGTCATAGCATATGGATAATTCACAAAGCGAGTATACAGAATAGAGATAATGAACACAGTAATGTCACAGCATAGAGATAATGCATAGTATAATGATGTCACAGTAAAGATAAAATGATAAAATGAGGTTACATCACAGGAATCATGCACAGAGTGATGTCACATGAGTCACAGTACAAAAACAACACACGGAAAATGCAATGGCTCAATGAAAATAAAAGAATAAATACAAACCGGATTCCAAAAAAGTTGGGACACTAAACAAATTGTGAATAAAAACTGAATGCAATGATGTGGAGATGGCAAATGTCAATATTTTATTTGTAATAGAACGTAGATGACAGATCAAACGTTTAATCCGAGTAAATGTATCATTTTAAAGGAAAAATACGTTGATTCCAATTTTCACGGTGTCTACAAATCCCCAAAAAGTTGGGACAAGTAGCAATAAGAGGCTGGAAAAAGTAAATTTGAGCATAACTAAGAGCTGGAAGACCAATTAACACTAATTAGGTCAATTGGCAACATGATTGGGTATAAAAAGAGCTTCTCAGAGTGGCAGTGTCTCTCAGAAGCCAAGATGGGTAGAGGATCACCAATTCCCACAATGTTGCGCAGAAAGATAGTGGAGCAATATCAGAAAGGTGTTACCCAGCGAAAAATTGCAAAGACTTTGCATCTATCATCATCAACTGTGCATAACATCATCCGAAGATTCAGAGAATCTGGAACAATCTCTGTGCGTAAGGGTCAAGGCCGTAAAACCATACTGGATGCCCGTGATCTCCGGGCCCTTAAACGACACTGCACCACAAACAGGAATGCTACTGTAAAGGAAATCACAGAATGGGCTCAGGAATACTTCCAGAAACCATTGTCAGTGAACACAATCCACCGTGCCATCCGCCGTTGCCAGCTGAAACTCTACAGTGCAAAGAAGAAGCCATTTCTAAGCAAGATCCACAAGCTCAGGCGTTTTTACTGGGCCAGAGATCATTTAAAATGGAGTGTGGCAAAATGGAAAACTGTTCTGCGGTCAGACGAGTCACGATTCGAAGTTCTTTTTGGAAATCTGGGATGCCATGTCATCCGGACCAAAGAGGACAAGGACAACCCAAGTTGTTATCAACGCTCAGTTCAGAAGCCTGCATCTCTGATGGTATGGGGTTGCATGAGTGCGTGTGACATGGACAGCTTGCATGTCTGGAAAGGCACCATCAATGCAGAAAAATATATTCAGGTTCTAGAACAACATATGCTCCCATCCAGACGTCATCTCTTTCAGGGAAGACCCTGCATTTTTCAACAAGATAATGCCAGACCACATTCTGCATCAATCACAACATCATGGCTGCGTAGGAGAAGGATCCGGGTACTGAAATGGCCAGTCTGCAGTCCAGATCTTTCACCTATAGAGAACATTTGGCGCATCATAAAGAGGAAGGTGCAACAAAGAAGGCCCAAGACGATTGAACAGTTAGAGGCCTGTATTAGACAAGAATGGGAGAGCATTCCTACTTCTAAACTTGAGAAACTGGTCTCCTCGGTCCCCAGACGTCTGTTGAGTGTTGTAAGAAGAAGGGGAGATGCCACACAGTGGTGAAAATGGCCTTGTCCCAACTTTTTGGGGGATTTGTTGACACCATGAAATTCTGATTCAACATATTTTTCCCTTAAAATGGTACATTTTCTCAGTTTAAACTTTTGTTACGTTATTTATGTTCTATTCTGAATAAAATATTAGAAGTTGGCACCTCCACATCATTGCATTCAGTTTTTATTCACGATTTGTATAGTGTCCCAACTTTTTTGGAATCCGGTTTGTAAAACGATGTCACAGCACAGGCATAGTGCATGCAATAATACATACTTACCAACATTGTTCTTGGTGAATTCGGGGGAATTTAAGCTCCGCCCTAGGAATGTCAAACCCACCCAGGAAATCCCACTTATGGGTGGGGCTTTTCTGCTCAGGACAGCCAGAGTTTGCCAGGGATTTAGGGATGGTCTCTGAAAATTCTGCACTGTTGGCAACTACGATCATGTCAATGAACAGAGTTAACGCAAAAAGTGATGAGAGATAATTCAGGTAGACAGAAAAATTTGGAATGGGGTCCCTTTCAGTTTTCTAAGCGTCCCCTTCCTTTTTCCATACTCGTTATTAAAGAGGTATATATTGTTGACCTATCCTCAGGATACGTCATCAATATCTGATCAGCGGCGGCCGGCCGATCAGCTCTTTGAAAAGTAGGCGGCGCTCCATTCAAGCACTACTTCCTCTTTATTACCTTGGTGGTAGAGGCCCTTTAATTAATGCTGAGAGCATCAGATCATTATGTACCTGGCCTGCGGCCGTGAGGAGGGCCTGGGCGGCCCCCTGGGCATCAGCCCACCTGGAGATTTCTGTGTAGGGTCTATGGCCAATCCGCCCCTGTGTTATCCTAAAGTAAAGGTCAGTGTATACCAAGCAATAATTGGACCAGTGCAAATGATCATCACGTAACTACAATAAAAACTGATCATGCATGAACAAAACTGATCAGCAATTGGTTTGGCGTTGCGATTGCATATCGATGACTTTGCCATATGTAGATGCATCTCAATATATCAATTCTCTATCTCATTACTACTTTACTGTATGTTTTTTACTTGTTCTTTGGCTGGCAGAACCGACAGGCCCATTGTTCAACATCTATGCTTCCCATTCGTCTTTCTCACACCTCACAAACCTCATTTCTGCCTCTTCTATAACCGAATATGCTAATCCGTCACAATTCTCTTCTCATGAATAATGCCACCCCCCAACGTCTCTCTCGTACACAGCAGCCACGCTCCCCCTCCTCCTTCACTCCTTCCCAGTGAATATGCAGATTGCTAAGCCTGCCGCACAGAAATATGCTTATTTGCTGCTTCCACCGCACGTAGCTTATGCACAAAGAATCCTTACTGAGAATGTGGTTTTGCCTTTCCTGTTGCAATTCACCACCTAGGATGAAAATGTCTCTTAGCTCCTTCTGCAAGGGGAATGTCAATGGAAAATAGTCGAAAAAGGACTTTTTTTTATAATGTGCGAATCATGTTGACAATAATGCCTAGGATATAGCTGCCATGCTAGGAATACTCGTATAGCAATACAAACCTGTCAATATCGGTCAGGTTTATAAAAACAAGACATGAATACTATTAGAGATGAAATTCGTTCACACTTCGTTTGGTGTTAAAAGGGGAATTGCGTTATGGATTCCATTACCACGGACCATAACGCAATTCTATGACGGAATGCAAAACGGAATGCCTTTCGAGGCATTTTGTCATTATAGAAGTCTATGGCCTGCATAATGGATCTCCCCTGCATAACGGAAACGGGACGGATCCGTTTTGCAGCCTATAGACTTCTATTATGACGGAATGAATAATGGAATGCCTCTAAAGCAGGCATGCTCAACCTGCGGCCCTCCAGCTGTTGCAAAACTACAACTCCCAGCATGCCCGAACAGCCTACAGCTATCAGTCTACAGCAGGGCTGGGGGGCCGCAGGTTGAGCTTGCCTGCTCTAAAGGCATTCCGTTATGCATTCCATCACAAAATTGCGTTATGGTCCGTGGTAACGGAATCCATAATGCAATTTACCTTTTACCACCAAACGAAGTGTGAACGAATTTCAAAATATGAAATTCGGTCATTTCTAATTACGATCATGGGTCTTGAGTATTCTAATTTTGTATGAAAAATAGAGTACCAAAAACCAGTATATTTGATATAAGCAATATAATATAATGAATATAAGGATAATATATAATATAAGGAAGCCAAAAGCAATATATTTCCAACAATGAATATAAAAATGGATTACCAGCAGCCTTGAATTAGCAAAATAATCCCCAGCCGACTATACCCTGTCAGCTACACCCTATAGTAGTCTGTTGGATACTCAGCTGCGGACTACAGGCTGTCATAAAATTGAAAACATAGATATAACAGGACTGCAGGATGGCGCAAAAACACCGCCCAGGACACTCGAATGTAGGATAAGAATCTTCTTCTTTAGCTAAAAGTATTTAATAAAGAAGAAGATTCTTATCCTACATTCGAGTGTCCTGGGCGGTGTTTTTGCGCCATCCTGCGGTCCTGTTATATCTACTGTACATTGCAACTCCTTTGGAGAGAATTGGGCCTCATCTCCTGAAGTTTCTGGACGCCACGGCTGCACACCCGACTACCGGACACATAATTCCTACAAGCCTACAGATAGCACAACTCTATAAGGTGAGCCTCCACTTTGTGCTTCTAGAACTGGTTCCATCTGTCTGGAACATACTACCCTATGGTGCGCTCTTCTTTTTTGCTTTTCTAGCAAGCATACGCCTAACATAAAATTGACAACGAAATTGATGGCGGACACAAGCAATACTCATTAGACACCATTGAGTATATTGCGGTCTGTCCATTTACAGTTATGGGAGGAGGTTTATCAAAACTGGTGTAAAGGAAAACTGGCTTAGTCGCCCATATCAACCAATCAGATTCCACCTTTAATTTTTCAAAGGCACTTTAAAAAAAATGAAAGGTGGAATGAAAGGTTGCTATAAACAACTAAGCCAGTTTTCCTTTACACCCATTTTTATAAATTTCCCACCATGGTGTTCTTATAATAATATAATACAATTCATATCTAAAATACCTATTCATAAGCATACAACATTTGTACACATGTACCCATCATGTTGCTGCATCCTTAGGGTCCATTCACACGTCCGTAGTGCGGATCCGCAATACACCCGGCCGGCACCCCCATAGAACTGCCTATTCTTGTCCGGACAAGAATAGAACATGTTCTATTTTTTTCGGGAGCCGCGGACCGCAAGATCGGGGCCACTATCAGGAGATGCGGACAGCACACTGCTGTCCACATCTCTTCTGGCCCCACACAGAATGAATGGGTCCGGATTCGTTCCGCAACGTTGCGGAACGGATCCGCACCCATTCTACGGACGTGTGAATGGACCCTTAATAAGGTTGATCCTGAATAAAGCTCCCCAAACTGTGCAAGTATTGATGATGTCTGGTTCCAGAGGAAACTTCTTAAACTTTTGAATAATGAGGGTCCATGTGCTGAGAGATTTGCAAAGCCGGTGGCATAATAGTCACAGTTGCAAAGGATACGACCATGCTTTCAAATGTATTCGCATCTTTGAGATACAGATCCAGTTGAAAACTATGGTGGAGCAGAGAGCCTCACTATTACTGTTGTATGGGGGCACAAAAGGGGTTATTGCTGTTGTAAGAGCCGTGGAGGTGGACATTACTACTCTTTGGGGCACAAACTGAAATGTAACTACTGTACTGAAGTGCTGGAAAAATGAAGAACCAAATATGTCTATGTCTTTATGTCTACTGAAAGGCCTCATGCACACGACTGTTGTGTGTTTTGCGGTCCACAATTTGCGGAACGGCACGGGCAGCCATTGATATAACTGCCTATTCTTGTCCGCAAAACAGACAAGAATAGGACAGGTTATATTTTTTTTACGGACCACAGAACAGAGCAACGGATGCGGACAGCACACGGAGTGCTGTCTGCATCTTTTTCAGCCCTATTGAAGTGAATGGGTCCACATCCAAGCCACAAAAACTGCGGCTCGGATGCGGACCAAAACAACGGTCGTGTGCATGAGGCCAAAAGCAGTGGCTGGAGGAAGTCTTCATGGTGGTCTGGGCTGGCTGGTTAAGAAAAGGTAAAGTGAACTGTTCCAATCAGAGAACGTCACTGGATATACCTGTACAGTATTCACTTATATAGTCTGCAGGGTGCCTGTGTAGAACTTCCACTGTGTGGTCCCTGGGTGATGGCAATTTTGATCTTAGTTTAATGGTTTCTATTCAGTATCAGTATGGTGGTATTGAGTCATTATCTGGTGGTAATTTGTGTTCGTGGTCTGGTGGTATTATTTATGGTATTAAAAAGTCCATGAGTCTGTACACCGTTAATTCTTGCTTTCTTAAAGAGAGTCAGACAGAGCCAATTCAACCTGAGGCTGAACAGCACATAGCTGAGTGTTTGTCTCTTTGTTTCAGATATCAGACCCCCAGGCCTCCGCCGATCAAGACTTCTGACATGTGACTATGACATGTCAAAAGTTTTATGAAATAAAAGGTACACTTTAAGTTGTAATGTAATGAGGAAAATCACAGCCAGATTTAGATGTGCAAATGTTTCTAGTGAAGAAGCAATGAGATCTAAGAAGACGTGGGATGTGTTCCAAGGAACGAGAATTATCTATAAACATTGGTCTCATTTTTAGTAACCTTATAAAAACCCGTGCCGGCCCGTAATCCAGTACTGGAAATACACACTATAAACTACAGTGCCTGTCCCAACTAAAAAAGTTCTGCTTTTGAGTCATGTAGTTAGTCACCAAATGGCCGGCAAACTGGGCAATTGCCCAGGGCCCCCTGCTTCAGTTGGAAATGGCTCTGTGGGGATTCAAACTCACAACCATGTATATTAAAGGCAAGAACCTTAGCCACTGGGCTATAGAGCTCAATGCTAAGTAATTGCTAAAATACCTCATAGAAGTTTCTCTTGTATAATGCAAGCGAAACTTCTGTGCGGTTTTTAACACAAGAGAAACTTCTATGAGGTTTTTCAGCAATGACATAGCACTGAGCTCTATAGCACAGTGGTCAAGATTCTTGCCTTTAATATACATGGTTGTGAGTTTGAATCCCCACAGACACATTTCAAAAATAGTATCTAAATAAAATTTATATACACAGGGTAAATTTGATTTTATTGAGAAAAAAATGGAGCAAAATGTAAAAGATGATGAAATAACACCCGTATTAACCCACACCAACCTTTTTAAATTGTGTAACCAGTATTTGTAAGACATTTCTGTGGGGATTCGAACTCATAACCTTCTACATTACAGGTAAAAACCTTAACCACTGTTCTATAGAGCTCAATGCTGTATTATTGCTGAAAAACCTCATAGAAGTTTCTGTTGTATAATACAAGAGAAACTTCTATGAGGTTTTTAACACAAGAGAAACTTCTATGAGGTTTTTCAGCAATTTCATAGCATGGAGCTCTACAGCCCAGTGGCTAAGGTTTTTGCTTTTAATGTAGAAGGTTGTGAGTTCGAATCCCCACAGAAACATTTTAAAAATAGAGGCTAAATAAAACTTAAATACACAGAGTGTCCACAACAGTGAAAAGTTTGATTTTATTGAGAAAAAAATGGAGCAAAACATGATCAAATAACACCCGTATTAACCCATACCAACCTTTTTAACTCATTTAACCAGTATTTTTGGTTGGGAAAGGTGGCAATCCTAACAGCACCCCCACTCAGGACCTCTATAGGCCCGCTGTCATGGGGTTCCGAAGGTGCACTCGGTCCCCCATTGCCCGCAGAACTGTTGCTTAGCTTTTGGAATGAGGTTCTGTGTTTGACCTCATTCCCAGGGCGGCTTTACTAGCTGGGTGGCTCCCTGCTCCTAGTCTGCCTTGAGCGCCGAGCTGATCACTCGGTGCTCGACTGGTTGGTCTGTCGGTCATGTGACGCTGGCCACGTCACATGACCCTCACTCCCCACTATAAATACAGGCAGCCTGCTGGCTACAGGTTGCCTGTTAATTTCTAGGTTCCTGGCTATTTGTTGGACTACTGAATATTTACCTGATCCTGTTGACTGACGATCCTCTGCCTGCTCCTCCTGTACTTGCGCATACATCCTGGTATTGTGACCTTGGCTCCCACCTGACTACTCTCTTAGGACTCCTCTTGTACTTCGCTACTCTCCTGGTATTTGACCCCGGCTTCTCCTGACCATTCTTTGCTTAATCCATTGTACTGCGTAGCTCTCTTGGTTCTGACCCGGTCCGTTCATGTTCCGTATTTTGTCTTGTCTGTCTTCCCTGCACATATCCTAAGTTAGGGACTGCCGTCCAGTTGTCCCCTGTCATCAGGACTCGTGAGGCAAGTAGGCAGGGCCAGGGGTGAGGGTGGAGCGCAGTGGTCACTACCCTTCCCCCTGTGTGTGTGTGGACGTGACCGTTACACCCGCTTACTGCAGCAAGCTAAGCCTCATCAGGACTTACTTCGTAAAAAATAATTTTTTTCTTTTCAACCCAATATTCTGACCCTCATAACTTTTTACAGTTATGTCCACGGAGATGTGTGGGGGCTCATTTTTTGTGGGACGATCTGTCATTTTTGACAATACCATTTTGGGTTGTGTATGATTTGATCACTTTTTATTCAATTTTCTTGGGAGATAAAGTGATGAAAAAAACGCGAATCAGGCTTTTTTTTTTTTTCTGTTACGCCATTCACCATATGGCCTAACTTTTAAAAAATATTTTAATAGTATGGGCGTTTTCGCATGTGGCAAGGCCCATAATGCTATTTTTTGGGTTTCTATTTATTTTGGGGAATGGGGGTGATTTAAATTTTTAAGGTTTTCTTATATTTTCGAAACTTTACTTTTTGTTAAGTCCCCCAAGTGGACCACAACTTACAATTATCAGATGTAAATTGATCCATTATTCTGTATAGAAATCACTATATCACAGTTCAGTGCTGCCATCTAGTGGCCTGAACTGGGATATACTAACAATGAGCCTGGAAGCCTAGTACAGGCTACCGCTCATTTTTTAGAACAGGGTCCTTTCCCCGATCTTCGCTGGGGAAAGCACGATGGGAAGAGGAATCCCGGGCTTCCGATTTTTAACACTCTCAGATGTCGTTAGTGAGGGGAAATTCATTGCTGTGAGGGGAGGGGGCATGTGGCGTATTCTGGGGCCATGAGGGTGAAGAACTATGTGAGGAGCTTTATGGGGTGTAAATCTGTGAGGGAGGGCCAGAATCGACAGAATGTAACTGTGTTGTTAGTACATTATTACAATATTTGAGGCCCCACTTTTGATTTTGCCTAGGGCCACATTTTGTCTAAAACTGGCCCTGCGTACAGGCACAGTCCTAGAGGTTAGTGGGGTACCTTGGGCACATAAGAGGAATAATTCAGAAGGTCCACCATCAATTCATACATGGTGTGCATGTCAACCTTACCTGTATCCTAAGCTAGACTGCTATCCTAAGCTAAGGACTATGGAAGAAATAATTCTAGCAAAAAGTGACTTCGTGTCTTCAAAATGTCTTCCAATTGCATTTTGTAGTTGTTATGTCCCCTGGACACTCTGTGTCTCTCAGGTGCCGCTGGCAATGCTGCCAGTATCTGCTCAGCAAGTTACACACACAGGCCGATGTACTACTTAACCAGAGCAAGGTTTATTACTCGGAACATTATGGCATTCTTACATGGAGGAGTCTTATTCCAAACAGCTTCTGTCCTTATCAGATGCAATCCCTTCTCAGCCTCATGTGTCTGCTTCCGGTTCCCCTCACACACTGTCTGACTTCCTGGTACAGCTCCTCCTCCCCCATCATGCATCAGGAGAAAGAGGGTAAAGGTCACAGTGATCTATCACAAACATCACAGTAGTGATGAACCTTTAGTGGGATTTCCTGTGGCACAAGGCTAATTGGAAGATAAACTGGTAATCTGGAGGGCCAGTGTCTGACCCTGTGCCCACAGAGGCATGGTCAATCAGTTCAAATATTGACTTCATTTTATTACAATCCAAAGATGTCACAAAATCATTCTTGTGCTAAATGAAAACCAACTATTAAGTATACAGAAGGTATAAACCCCTCGATACTCTTTACCCTAGTGGTGATCATCTTAGTGCTGTACATAATGGTGACCTCTGAAGGTATAAACCCCTTGATACTCTTTACCCCAGTGGTGGTCACCTCTGTATATAATGGTATCCTTGGAAGATATAAACCCCTTGATAATCTTTACTCCAGTGATGGTTACCTTAGTACAGTACATGGTGGTGTCCTCAGAAAACCCTTGATACTCTCTCACCTAGTGGTTATCACCTTACTATATGATCATGTCCTTAGATGGTATAAACCACTTGATAATATTTACCCTAGCAGTGGTCACATTTGTATATGATGGTGTCCTGAGAACGTATAAGCCCCTTGATACTCTTTACCCCAGTGGTGGTCACCTTAGTGCAACGGCGCCTCCCCCCAGGGCCCTCTCTATAACGCAACCCAGGTGTAGGAAATGACAAGTGGTATATTGCGGCCTATAATGTCTCTTTATGTGCATCACGGTGCAAACCAGAACTGCCCCACTTCCTTCTGGTAGCAAGCAGGACTGGCCCACTTCTGACCATAGGAGGGAGAATGGAATGGTGAGTTCCATTCTATCTAACTATAGCTGTGCCATGTTTGCTGCCACCTGCTGGTGAACCAGGCACATTACATGAACAGTTACATAACATTATTATAAATGCACAGTGTTGAGGGAGCTGGAAATACATATATAGGTGACATACAGGTTAGACCATAAAAGATAGTAGCAAGGTGCAGAAGTGGTAACACCACTCTGGGGTGTTACATTAGTATATTATAGTGTGAACAGAAGGTATAAACCCCTTGATTCTTTTCCCCCTAGTGGTGGTCACCTTAGTGCTATACATCATGGTGTCCTTGGAAGGTATAAACCCATTGATACTCTTTACTCCAGTGGTTGTCACCCTATTCTCTTCAATATATTTATTAATGATCTTGTAGAAGGCTTGCACAGTAAAATATAAATTTTCGCAGATGACACTAAACTGTGTAAAGTAATTTACACTGAAGAGGACAGTATACTACTACAGAGGGATCTGGATAGATTGGAGGCTTGGGCAGATAAGTGTCAGATGAGGTTTAACACTGACAAATGTAAAGTTATGCACATGGGAAGGAATAATGCAAGTCACCTGTACATACTAAATGGTAAAACACTCGGTAATACTGACATGGAAAAGGATCTAGGAATTTTAATAAACAGCAAACTAAGCTGCAAAAACCAGTGCCAGGCAGCTGCTGCCAAGGCCAATAAGATAATGGGTTGCATCAAAAGGGGCATAGATGCCCGTGATAAGAACATAGTCCTACCACTTTACAAATCGCTAGTCAGACCACACATGGAGTACTGTGTACAGTTCTGGGCTCATGGGAACAAGGCAGACACAGCAGAGCTGGAGAGGGTCCAGAGGAGGGCAACTCAAGTAATAACTGGAATGGGGCAACTACAGTACTCTGAAAGATTATCAAAATTAGGGTTATTCACTTTATAAAAAAGATGACTGAGGGGAGATCTAATTACTATGTATAAATATATCAGGGGGCAGTACAGAGATCTCTCCCATCATCTATTTATCCCCAGGACAGTGACTGTGACGAGGGGACATCCTCTGCGTCTGGAGGAAAGAAGGTTTGTACACAAACATAGAAAAGGATTCTTTACGGTAAGAGCAGTGAGGCTATGGAACTCTCTGCCTGAGGAGGTGGTGATGGTGACTTCACTAAAAGAGTTCAAGATGGGCCTGGATGTATTTCTGGAGTGTAATAATATTACAGGCTATAGCTACTAGAGAGGGGTCGTTGATCCAGGGAGTTATTCTGATTGCCTGATTGGAGTCGGGAAGGAATTTTTTATTCCCCTAAAGTGGGGAAAATTGGCTTCTACCTCACAGGCCTTATGTACTATGTTAATACATGATGGCGTCCTTGGAAGGTAAACTACTTGATAATGCGAGGGACAATAACTATTAGCAGATGATCAAACGATCACAAATATCTGAGTATTTATGAATAGGGTAAAAATAAAAATGACTTGCTTCAGTCTAAGTCTGGACAGCATGTGAAGAAGAGATCTATTGAGATGACAGAAGTGGTTGCATTAGAAATGCAGCTCATGTATTTCCTGAAAAGATGCCCACCAGGTAGACAGCAGCTAGAATACACAGCCGTTCCAGTGTAGCTCCATTGCTGGAAGTTGGAACTAGAACTATACAGCACCATCCGTCAACCTTGTAGTGGAGGGAGTTTGTTATCACAGCTCTTCACAGTAACTTCAATGGAAGCAGCACTGCAGTAACAAGCTTCCTCCACTACAAGGTTGACAGCCAGTGCTGCGTAGTTCCAGAGATGACTTCTGCTGACAGAGCTATGCCCAAACAGTTGATCGGCTGAGGTGCAGGGTGTGGGACACTCGCTGATCAGCTAGTGATGGCCTATCCCGAGAACAGGCCATCACCTAGTAAAGAATGGACAGCTCCCTTTAAAAGAGGGGAGTCCATCACCTGGGACCCTTATCTGTTGGCCAGTGCAGAGCGCCCCTGTGTAGAGCATCTCTCACTCTAGAGGACATGAAATGTTCATGAATTACACAGGCAGGCTATTAAATTCAATATAACCTTTGTATTTAGACTATAAGTCATGTTGCCATTGAAGAAGGCTACAGTCACATTAGGCCTGGTAGAACATGGAGACACCTATTTTGGTACTGTACAAATACTATACAGTACCATAGTACTTGCTTATGTGACTGGAGCTTCCAGTATTTGAAATAATCATTATATGGTTATTGGAATTGGTCGAGTAAGAGGAAAGGGCTATATTGTACTAACTATTGCTCATGACATCTGGGAGGTTAAACATCCAGGATTGGAGCTACCTCTGATCCCAGCCACCTCTGGCATATGTCAGCTGTGTAACAGATATAATGCACAGTGTGCAATCAGCTCATGAGCACACTGTATACCCAGTGGCTTAACTAGAGTTCTATGGGCCCCAGGGCAAACTTTGAATCGGGGCCCCCCACTCCAAGCCTCCGCCCACTCCAAGCCTCCGCACACTCACGGTTTGAAAGTGTTGTAGTCGAATATTAAATAGAAGGAGATAGGGGTTTTAATTTATTTTTTTATGTTACCATATAAAATATAGAAAAAAAATGTTAAAGTATTCCAGAACAAAGATTCCCCACATAAGGCATAAACCTTCTTGACCCATATCTTGGTAAATCACCTACAATTAAAAAAGATAATAATCACAGAATATTGGCTGTCAGTTTGGTGCCTAATTAGATAAGAATTTCAAATATAATAAATTTTTTTACTTACTGAAATTTAATTGTGAATAAGTACGAGTCGTGCTTCTTAACCAGAACAGAAATCCAGATGAATCATCAAAATTAACCAGCCAGGTCCAACGAGGAGGCATCAAGTAGAAAGGAACCAATTTGTTCTCACTGTAGCAAAGGAGATGGTAGCATTTAGTAAGTGGCATAATTGGGCGGTAATAATAATGTCTGAAATCAGGGTGCGGGTGGGGCGGATCATGGATGGATCATCAGTGGACAGCAATAATTTATTACCATCCACTGATGATCCATCCATCCATCCATCGGCCTCACCCTGGCCCTGATTTCAGACATTATTATTACCGTCCGTCCACTGATGATCCATCCATCCATCCGCCCCGGCCCTGATTTCAGACAATAATAATGTCGGAATTCAGGGGGTGGGGCGGATGGATGGATGATCAGTGGACTGTCTTAATTTTACTAATCCTTCTGGGCACTGTAATCTACCCATTACTTTAATCACTTTAGTCGCGTACCTCTCAACCTTCTCCAGTCTGTCCTGGTTCACACTTTTGTTCTTTCACTGTATGTTTCATCTCATGGTATAAGTAATCTTAACTGACTGAAATATTGTCAAATTGACATAGTTTTGCATCATTTTCTTCCAGTCCTCCCTGACTGATAAAGTTCATTCTGCCATCAACGAATATCTCTGAAAGTCATCTTACACGGCCTAATACCAGGACAGTGACGACAATTTTCATGTTGGTTTACGTGCTTTTAAAGGACCGTTCACACAGCCCCATTCAAAATGAATGAGGAGTGAACAAACCTTTTTACGATCGTTCATCCCCCGTTCAGTTTGCATATTGTCAGCAGTACATCCTTAATTTACACGAGATG
This sequence comes from Bufo bufo, assembly GCF_905171765.1. Classification (NCBI taxonomy): domain Eukaryota; kingdom Metazoa; phylum Chordata; class Amphibia; order Anura; family Bufonidae; genus Bufo; species Bufo bufo. Next base: position 352,919,487 of record NC_053394.1, read on the forward strand.
ATGTGGTGCTGACAAAGAACAATTTTAGGTGCCGCATGAAAAATGCAGTCACCTGACAATCAAGTGTTTTGCTTGTTTGTCGGACAATCAGTTGCACTTTTACACATATCAATTATCTGAAACAAGCTCTTGTACCAACATTCATTCCCAATAATTAGCCTGATGCTCAGCCCATGTGAAAGGGGGCCTCACCACTGAGACCGCCACAATCACTAGGTTGGTGGCCCTAATCTCCTGTTCCTCCTCAACACATAACAGTGGTAATCTCTTTCTTCCTCCCTGTACGGCCATGAGGAGTTTGAATGGAGCAATGGTCAATCATGGGGACTGAGCTCCAATAAAAGTCTATGGCACTGATGGAGACAGCCCAGTACTTGAATAGATGATCTAGTGATCAGTCGGCATTCCAGCGACAGGACCTGATGATCATTAATTTATCACCTATCCTGTGGAAAACCCTTTTAGTATAGTAGTGAAATGTATAGTCTTTTCCATCTATTTGTCTACATTAAAGGGAAATCCAGCAAAACATCAATCACCCATCCACTGCAGGGTTGATAAATGTTAGATCAATGGAGTTAGGACTGCTGGGACCCCCAACTCCCCAAGCATACAATCACAGTAAGCAATACTGCAATCATGTGAACTCCACTCATATTCTATAGGTATTACAGAAAGAGCCAAGCTGCCAGACCCCCACTGATCTAACACTGACTACCCATCTGGCGGATGGGTGATAAATGTTTGTGGTTTAAATACCTCTTTATATTTGATTTCCCAATTTTTGGGATCCCAAAAAAACCTTTAAAAGGGTTGTCCAGGATTTTGATAGTGATGGCCTATCCTCAGGCCAACAATATCAGATTGGTGGAGGTCTGACACCCAACACCCCACCTTGTAGTTATAATACACAGCTTCAATGTGTACTTGTAGATCTGGAGCTACAAGGAAACAGCTGATCAGCAGGGGTGAGGGTTGTTAGAAACCCACTGACCTGATACTGATGGCCAGTCCTGAGAGTAGGCCATCAACATCCTGGACAACTCCGTGACATTAAATTGGAAGTCTACTTTAACCTAAACATTTCACTTGACTTTAAAAATGAGCTTTATGAAGTATGGATAACTAGATACAGAGAGATCAACACTTGTGAAACCAACTGATCAAAAGGTGACACTATTAACCAGAAAAAATATTCCGGATTAAGAGCAATCATTTATACGGTAGTTCTATACATGAACCATACCTCATTTGGGTCAACCTTACTAACTGACTCCAGCTTGTGATGTCTTCAATTATGCTTATAGCATACCTTTCTGTTTGACGACTAACTTAAAGGTGTTCTCCACTTTGGACAATCCATACTTGTTAGAAGGATCTCTTGACACCAAGCTGAAAAAGGGTCTCACTGCTGGGATCCGAGCAATCTGTAATCTGTGGGGAAACCTGGTAGTAAGTGTTCCATTTCCCTGCAGCATTACCACAGGAAAAATTAAGTATTACACTGTGTCCATTAAAATGTATGGGTTGTCTGTGTAATGCAGGACAGGACTGGTCCTCCTGAGAAAGAGGGATGCTCTTTCAGACTGCTCTCTCCTCTGGCCAAGAGGATCATTTTTCAATATTTTATCCAATAAAAAATGTAGTTGCTTCATAGAAAGCTTCTTTCTACAAAAGTGATAATATTATTTAATATTTGTCTGCTTTTGCTTCTCTGAATATGATCGGCTAAGATGTCAGTGATGCCAATAAGTGGCCTTTGGCATCCTTAGAGTTTCATGCCCAGAGAACCTATTATGAATTTTCTCCAGACCCTTCTGATACTTATGGATTTGAATATTACGTATGTCACACTTCTATATCCTGATTAGAGTGAGGAAAATTTTTAGTCAGTCTTCCCATGATGACCCCAGAACTCAATTCTTCTCTCTAATTGTAATGAGAAATGGTGTTCGCTTTCAAGACATCAGTTACTGTGCATTGGAGGGTCATCAAGGTTATACACCATCAGAAAAAGGGTATCAAGACCTAATTAACCCCATCACATTCCCAGACATTAGGTTAATATGTAGTCAGACAACAATGCCAAACAGTTAACACAGAATTATACATCTGTGCCATTGAGAGAAATACATTAAAAAGGATTGGCCTCATGGGTAGAAAGAAAATCACATCCTCTTCTATGGAACTCAAAACTCTAAAATATGGGGCTACGTAGCCCTGACTTCGTGGTAGGAAGTACTAGAACATCAATAGTAGGTCCAAAGCTTTTCGGAAAGGATCCAAATGAACATATCATCTTATCTTTTAATATGCAAAGTAGTTCTCCAGGAAGAAGGAAAACCATCTCCTGTGTCACCTATTGGGGGTAGCTTTCCTATGAATCAATAATTGGCCCTTTAAAAGGGTTGTCCATGGGAAAAATATTGTTAAAAGGGGTCAGCATGTTCAAAATAAATAACATAGGCATACTCACTTCACCAAGCCCCCACAGTTTCCATTCTAGTGCTGAATAGATCTGCCATTGCTGATGGTGTGCCATCATGCCACTGTCTGTCTGCCTACCATGATGTTCTGTACTGTATGGCTGCTCCCTGCTGCTAATCCCCCATTACAGCTACACAGCCGCCGCCACCACTACTACTACTACTAAACAGCCCTACATACTGCCTTGTAGGTATGTTCTATGCTGTGCTGCTTCTGCTGCCACTACTATTGTGGCCACATGGCTATTACCCTATCCTTCCCACATCCACACTGTGCTGCTTCTGCTGCTCCTAATTAAAATAGAAAGAATTTCCAGGCTTGTTAAGAACAAGCTACTCTTTCTTCTGACAATAAACACTTGTGTGTGTATAATAGAGGTGGCCTTAGGTTACATGGCGCCCTGTGTGAGAAGTCTTTTTGGTGGTCCCCACAGACACATACCTTCACAAACATTATAGGGTATTAAATACACTAAGGGTTCATGCACACGACCGTATGTATTTTGCGGTCCGCAAAACACGGTTCCACAAATCCACAACTGTGTGACATTGATTTTTTTTGAAGATCCACTGTAGCAAAACGGACAAGAATAGGACATGTTCTTTTTTTTTTTGTTGAACGGACATGTGGACAATACGGAAACAGAATGCACACGGATTTATTTCAAGTTTTTTTTTCAGTTTTTGTTTCCGCATACGGATCTAAAATATGTTTGTGTGTATGAGCCCTAAAATAGTGTAAAATTTAACAATTTTATGGAGAGAAGAATACACAGCTAATTCTTTAAAGGGGTTGTCCGCCTCAGGATAGGTCATCAATATCAAATCGGGGGGGGGGTAGTCAGACTCCCAGCACCCATCCCAGTCAGCTGTTTAAAGAGAAGGTAGAGCTTCTTCTCTGTGCTATCTTCTCTGCTCGATTTACCTGCTCGCCTCAGCAATTGCCGTCGTGAACAGTATGGCATCCCCATTCACTTCTATGGGATGGCTACGTCTGTTCAAGTGAATACTACAGAGCCGCCCCATAGAAGTGAATAGCGGTTGTCCCATTTGACACAATTATGGCATATCAATAGGATATTTCATAAATGTCTAAATGGTACGATTCCCATCTCTGGATTCTGCTCCTATCTCAAGAATGAGGCCCTGAAGTGAATGACGAGCAAGCTGCACTATTCACGCTCTCTAGTCTTCTGCCTAGATCAGCAAGCGCAATTACATCAGCAGATTGCTCCTGCTGCTGGGGGGAGCAGCAGATGAGGAGCAAGGAGCAGACGGCTGCTTCACCATACCATTTAACTGCATCTACACCATTAGGACCCAGATACAGTTGAAATTGGACCAGCACCTCCAAACTATGTATAATGGGGTTCAGTTGCACGCTACCATGGCTGCAAAGCAAACAAAGACTACAAGTAGCAGCACACTGCTTTATGCACAAAGACACATGCAGATATTGAAAACATGAATAAATGTAAACTGCATTACTGCTATACACACTATATGAAAATGATGAGCTCTTTGTACACATTTTCGATCAAGAATATGTCGGGCCCATCTACTAGCGACAAGGTGGCATCCAACAGACGGGACCTACACTAACAGTCTTACCTGTCCTGGGTTTATGGCTTACAAATTTCAGGACAATGTAGAATCCAACTATGTATGAAGGGAATTCAGGTGGACACTACCATAGCTGCAATACCAAAGCAAACAAGGACTACAAGTAGCAGCGCATATTATATATGGTAGCTTGCACCTGAACCCATTCATACATAGTTTGGAGTTGCTGGTCTAACTTTCTTTTGTATTGTATATTTGGAGAGTGGCTTGCCCTATTTATACCAAGGACTCCTGCCCACCTGTCTAGTGCTTTTAATCAGAATATCCCATAGCTGGATGCCCTGAAATTTGTAGGCCATAAACCCAGAAGAGGCAAGTCTGTTAGTATAGGTCCTGTCTGTTGGAAGCCATCTTGTAGCTGGTAGATGGGCCTGACACATCCTTGATCAAAAATATGTGCATAGAGCTTCTAATTTAAACAGTTTTTATTGAGTTTTCAGTTTTAGAAAATGAATACAAACAAAAGAAAGGAAAAGGAAAGAACAAAGAACATTTTGTCATCATCTATGCCTGTTTTTCGACAAGTCTAAGACATATTGATCGACTACGGTCTTTCGGAGTCATGCAGACAGGTCATTAAATCGGAGTCATACGTTCGGCATAAGTGAGATTAACACAACAGCATATATCAACGCCTGACCCTGACAAGTTCATGGTGTAATGAACCCATACAGTCCGCCTGTGAATAGCAAGTTATTTCCTATGACATTTACACGTTGCATGGGCGTTAAGTACATACTATCGTGTCACTCACAAAGAGCTTCTAATTTTCATATAGTAAGTATAGCAGTAATGTAATTTACAGATGAAAGTAGAACATACTCAGGGCCGGGACAAGGTATTTTGGTGTCCCAGTCAGACTAGGCAAAGGGCACCCCCTTTGTAGAATTAATTAAAAACTGCCTTACTAGCTAATGCAATTAATTTTAAAACATTTTACGAGGTGCAGACACAGAATAATAAAACACTTAATCCAGTCACTGATCTTTGACTGTTGTCGTACACTTTTTTTTTCTTCCCCATTCGCCCCAGATCACCATGAAAAGTTCTCCCAAACACTGCAATGTCTCTTTGGCTAGTGGTGTTGCTATAGGGGGTTAGGAGGTAGCATTCACATATGGGCCTGTGGGAACAATGACCCGTCCACTGTATAACAAGAAACCAGTTTTGTAATAGTATCTTGGGGGGCTTTTTTTGCAGTCAGCTGCTGTAGAACTTTATAATACACCCCAATTGCTGCAGAACTTCATAATACACACATCAGCAGCTGCAGAACATAATAATACACACCTCAGCTGCTGTAGAACCTTATAATACACAGCTCTGCTGCTGTAGAATCTCATAATATATACCTCAGCTGCTGCAGAACATCATGATACACACCTCCACTGCTGCAGAACATAATAATACACACCTCAGCTGCTGCAGAACTGCATAATACACACCTCAGCTGCTGCAGAAAAACCACATAATACCCCCCTCAGCTGCTGCAGATCATATTCATACACACCTCCATTGCTGCAGAACATAATAACACACACCTCAGCTGCTGCAGAATATCATAATACACACCTCAGCTGCTGCAGAACCTCATAATACACACTTCAGATGCTGTAGAACCTCATAAGCACACCTCAGATGCTGCAGAACCTCATAATACACACTTCAGATGCTGCAAAACATAATAATACACACCTCAGATGCTGCAGAACAGCATAATACACACCTCAGATGCTGCAGAACCTCATAATACACACCTCTGCTGATGCAGAACATGATATTTGATATTTTGATGCTACTGAACACATGAGGTTTTGATAACATCTTCGTTAGGAACCTACGTCACAGATCAGGTCATAAATGCTGAACACAATTTTGGAGCCTGCCAGGCTCCATGATGGAAACCCATGAGATCTCATTATAGTCAGCGGGGTCCGTTAGGTGTTCGCGATGTGCCAGATCCGACACTACCATGATTTTTGTTGTTTTGTGCTCCTATGACAGAGCAGAACAGTGAAAGTCACTAGCACAGATGTGAACAAAGCATAATACACACCTCAGATGCTGCAGAACAGCATAATAGTGACAAGAGTACTACAAGTACTAAATGCAGGGAGGGGGTAAAAGACGAGAGAACCAGAACTTCCAGCATGTCAAAGCTATTATTTGGGGGCATCAGTGGACATTATAGGCAAGGGATTATAAAAGAAGAGAACTACAACTCCCAACTAGCCCAGACTGCTACTATGGGGTGTCAGTAGACATGACAGGCATGGCAAGGGAAATTATAGGAGAGAACTACAACTCCCAGCGTTTCTAGGATGTTATTATGGGCTATCAGAGGGCATTACAAAGATTGAGTATTAGGAAATAACAAAAACTCCTAGTATTTGACAACTTATAATGGGAGAGAAACCACTAACCTCTCCTCCACACACAGCCCCCTCATATCACATGGTTGTGACATCACACAGGTCCTTCACCACTCCTCTTCTGCACCGCTGAGCTCTCTCTTCCTGCACTGGTCACATGATAATGACATCACTCAGGTCCTTCTCCACCTTGTTGGTTTTTTTTGTACAGCTAGAGTCCTGACCCTGAACATACTGTTCAATTATATCTGTGGCCTGTGGATGTACAATTGAGTGCAGGGGTGCCCGAAAACCAGGTGACTCGACCTGGTGACTAGATGCCCGGCAAAGGGGACTGTGTGGTGTCTCCTTCAGGAGTCCAAGGTGATGCGCCCTGTGCCTTCACACAGCCCTAAAGCCAGCCTTTATAAATACGGGCAGGTATTCTGCCCCTGTTCAGGCATAATGTTTCTTCTTAAATTAACATGTGCATGTATAAATAGGGGCAGGGATCTGCCTCCGTTGAGGAATAATTCTTGGATGCTTGATCCTAACAAGCTACTGTTTTCTTTCCCATAACACCTTGTGTGTTTAAACACCATCTGCCCCCAATATATTTTTGGAAGCTTTCCAATATGAAAAAGCACAACACATGCCACAGTGCAGTGAATATTTAAACATGCTGTTTTTTTAACGCCATCAACCATGCATTTACCCATAGCTATGTATGGCAGTGTCACTCACATTATTTGTTATTGTTATCATTGTATTCAATAGCTTAGGGAAGGGGAGAGAAGGAGCAAACATTTATGAAAAGTTAAAGAAAAGAGAGTGCAATGAAATATAAAAAAAATCTAAGTACTAGGGGACATTATAGTGTCATACACCACAATTCATATTTTAGACCATTTGGAGCATATTTGATTTGCATAGAATCAAATTTTTTGAAAAATTGGATGAATCAGAACCCAAAATGAATTTCAAGATCTCATCTCTAGCCCATGCTGAAGGGGCAGTTTTCTGAAGCCTCCAGCCTTACAAAGCAGCTTGCTCACGCCTGCTCATGTTCAAGGTCTTGTGCATAGCCGGTGTCTATCATCATTCCAATCTGCTATAGCAACATAGTATGCTATGAGAAGCATTTGTTAGTGTCAACAATGTGGTATTATCTATGATGTAAATGGATCGCCGTGCTCTATATGTAACAGGCATATCACTTGGAGAGCCCACCACTTTCATGGCAAACATTCAAAATTTCATTGGTATATACTGGAGTTGCCCTCTGGTATGTGTCTTGTAGAAAGGCGCAAGGGGCCATCATTGACGGAAGGTATGTGTCACCGAGATTCCTGGCCTTGGTAAGGTAAGAGCAGGTAGTTTTAATTGTCAGTGGCAGCTAGTGCTGACTGACACTGTTTTGTTGTGGGTGGTTTCTATTATGTAAGCCTCACAAAGTGACTTCAGACCTGAACTGGTCCCTAAAAAGTGAGTTTTTGAAAATTTCTGAAAAATTTCAACATTTGCTTTTAAACTTCTAAGCCTTGTAACATCCCCCAAAAATAAAATATCATTCCCAAATTGATCCAAACATGAAGTAGACATATGGGGAATGTAAAGTAATAACTATTTTTGTAGGTATTACTATGTATTATAGAAGTAGAGAAATTGAAACTTGGAAATTTGCAATTTTTTTACAAATTTTTAGTAAATTTGGTATTTTTTTTATAAATAAAAATGAATTTTTTGGGCTTTATTTTACCAGTGTCATGAAGTACAATATATGACGAAAAAAACTATCTCAGAATGGCCTGGATAAGTCAAAGCGTTTTAAAGTTATCAGCACTTAAAGTCACACTGGTCAGATTTGCAAAAAATGGTCAAGTTCTTAAGGTGAAATAGGGCTGAGTCCTTAAGGGGTTAAGCACTATTCAGTTGTAGATTTTTATGGAGCCAATTAACAGAATGTAAAAAAAAACTTTAATCTTTATGTGACTGATTCTAACAAAAGTCATTTGGTACAGAAGATACCACAACTTTCAGTAGACATTAATAATGATAATAATATGGCACCAACATCAGGGGCATAGCTATAAGGGGTGCAGAGGTAGCAGTCGCTCCTGGGCCCAGGAGCCTGAGGGTGCCCAAATACCCTTTTGCCGCATAAGAAGACACCAGTATGATAGAAAGTGCATGCTGGTCAAGTTACACCTCTGGAGGAAAGGGGTTAGGTCAAGAATTTGGCATGGGGGGGTTCCATTTCAATTTTTGCCTTAGGCAACACAAAGGCTATGTGCTTCCCTGTCCCCTGGCCACAAAGCACTGAGGGAAGGGGGCCCAAGCTGAACTCTTGCACCAGGACCCATGAGCCTTTATCTACGTCCCTGACCAACATAATCCTCCGCATGTCACAATTCAGAGGGTGAATGTACAAAGAAATTTAGACATAAATACTTATATTAAGTAAAAATGTAATCAATTTCAATAAGAACCGTGAGGGCCCTGCTCCTAAGAGCTTACACTCTATAAGGCAAGAGGAGGAGACTAAAGGTTAAATCACTTGTTTTGTGCCATCTTTTATAAATAAGGTATTACAGATAAAGCCACGAGCGGCCACATGGTCTAGGAAGAGGCCTAAGTGCTCACAGAGTGCCACAGCCTCTTTATACAGCTGATCAGTGGGGGTCGAGTTGGACCCTTGCCGATCTCATACTGATGACCATCCTGAGGATAGGTCATCAATATGTGAATCGCGGAGAACACCTTTAATCTGATTGTCCTGGGTAGCGCATTCCAGAGAACTGTTGCAGCTCAAGAAAAGTCTTGGAGATGGGAAAGAGAATATGAATGATGGTAATCTTAGATCAATAACAGAACTGAGAGGGTGGGTAAAATGGTAGACTGAGATGACGGTGGAAGGTTCAGATAAGGGTGCAGTACTGTGGAGAGCTTTATGGATGAGAGTTTAAATTGTATACTATAGTGGATAAGCAATCAGTGCAATAATTAGCACAGGGTGGATGGATCAGTGTCATGTATGGGGTGAAAGATAAGCCTGGTTCCTGTCTGGATTCGAGAGGGGAGAGTTTATAGACAGGAAGACAGAATAGTAGTCTGTTCAGTAATCAAGGCAAGCATACAGTAAATCAGAGGAATGGGAGTTTTTTCGCTTTTCAAAGTATGAAAAGGGTGGATTCTGGGAATGTTTTTGAGGAGTAGGTGGCATGAGTGGCAAGTACGTGTGTAACGCCCCAGAGTGGCATTACCACTTCTGCACCCTGCTACTATCTCTAATGGGCTAACAAAGCGTCCTCCTATATATTTTGTTCAGGTCCTATACACTGTGCTTTTCTAATGTTTGTAACTTTTATGTTCCCATGTAATGTACCTGGTTCGCCAGAAGGTGGCAGCAAACACAGCATTCCATTCTAACCCCCCTGGAGAGAAGTTGACGAGTCCTACTTCCTGCAGGAAGGGTGGGTCCCAGTTTCTAGTTAGTCTAGCTTATCCCCTGCTAGGGGACAGGTGTGCAGGGCACGTCTCTGCTGGACGTGCCAAAGCCAAACCAAACCTCAGCAGCCAGAGCACCTTAGGCTCTGCTGGCCATGGAGGCCAATGTTTAAAGCCTCAGGAGCCAGGAGCATAGTTCCCTGGCATAACTTAAGAGTCAGACTACAGAGAGTAGGTGCAGCAGACAGAAGAAGCAGTTATACAGTCAGCCTGTCAGTACAGCAGAGCCAGAGAGAAACAGTTGAGTTTACATTGCAAGAACGGATCCGTCTGTCCGTTTGTCATACGGACAAACAGATCAGTTTCTATTTTTTTTGGCAAGTGTTCAGTTTTTTTGGCTGGAGATAAAACCGTAGCATGCTGCGGTATTACCTCCGTCCTGAACAGTCAAAAAGACTGAACTTAAGACATCCTGATTTTGATGCATCCTGAACGAATTGCTCTCCATTCAGAATGCATGGGGATAAAACTGATCAGTTATTTTCCGGTATAGAGCCCCTAGGACGGAACTCTATGCCGGAAAAGAAAAACGCTAGTGTGAAAGTACCCTAATGCTATCAGAACATTACACCACTTTTTATACGACCTTGGAGATGGTATAGTTTTTGTCCAAAACATGTGTCGCCAACTGTTAAAGACTGTGACATAACAAGGCGCAGAACAAAAATCAAAAGTTGTCTAATAACACTTGTCTAGCATGTCATAAATGGAAAAAAAAAGATTCCGGCACAAATCTGTTGCAGTGTGATTGATATATCTGACCAAATGTTTTGACCTTGTTGAGCTTTAGTTTGCCATTTACATCCCGTCATGGTAATAATATCAAAGAGGCAGAGAAGGGACCCACATCAGGTCACCCAGTACTTCTCCACAGGTGGTCTGAGTCTGTACAAGGATCCCACTCCACATGGACCTCCACACTAAAGAGGCTATCCCAGGACTAATGTAAAAAATGAAAATCAGACATCATATAGTCCATGACAACCTCTTTATAACAAAGCTAGAACCAGCCCTGTACATCACATGGATCCAGAGATCTCCTCATTCATTGCTCTGCTAGATTTATATTAAGCTGACAGCTCAAGGGGAGTGTCTTTTCTGCTGCAGATAAGGGGGCGTGTCTCAGCTCTCCCTATCACAGCTCAGGGCGTGTCCATGCTCTCCCTATCACAGCTCAGGAGGCAGTTGAAGGATGAAATTGAGCATGTGCGGCCATCTCAGTGAGCAGGACAAAGAAATAAGAAAAAACAAACAGTAGGTGGCGCCAAACTGATACGTTTTATTGACTAAGTCAGTGGCTATGTTAAATTTTTAATTCTATGCAGGTGCTGGTTTGAAAACTGTCGAATATTTTTTATGGGACAACCTCTTTAATGAAAAAAAAAAAGGGGAAAATGCTGAACAACCGTACGCACTGCATGAAAAACATGCTACCTTTATACTACTATGTTCCATTAGTTTTTTCTATTAAACCTTTAGTACAAGTCAATGAACATCAGCACAGAAAAAAAATCTGTTCTTCACTGTGTATGCGCACCGTGTCATTTTCTTAATCTGAAATCCTAAAATATATTCTGTACTTTATATTATCCTAGTGGACACCATGGGAAAAAATACAAGAGAAAACCTGGAAAATGCTGGCTATGGGTATCTCCATATTCGCATGAAGCCAATCCATATTCATTACCTGGCACAATTTAGAGATTAATATGTTGATCTACGGGGGGCATGCAGCTATCAGTTGGGTAAGCGCGGCCTTATGACCCACATTTGATAAAAGAGAATTATTTGTAGAAAAGATTATGCGGGTTTTCCTTTCTCTATTCGTCCTAGAGCTTCCTGCTGGAGTTAATGATATGACTATGCTAAATTCTCTTTTGCAATGCTGGTGTAATTAGGTTTCGAGTTTTTCTATACATTACATGACAGTACAACATTACAACAGTACAAAGCACTGACAAATCTACTGCCAATGCAACAAAAATCATTAGCCGACGGTTAGAGGTGCAATGAGCTACAACCCGTTGTGGGTTCCAGGGCCAGGCACAGGTTAGCCATTTTTCGGACAAGTTAGTTTAAAGTGGTAGTGTAGTTTTTCTTACTGATGATCTATGCTCTGGATAGGTCATCAGCATCTGATCGGCGGGGTCCGACACCCAGGACCCCCACCGATCAGCTGTTTGAGAAAGCAGTGGCACTCCAGTAGCGCCACAGCTAGGGCTGAAACGGGCTCTAAGTCGATACAAAAAAATTCTCGTTGCAAATTTTTAGCATCGATTATTTGTTTGTGTCATGTGAACACGGAACGTGAATGAAGTGTTTGCTATTACTCTGTGGTCCCCCGCCACCCCACACCGCGCTGCACTGGATCCTGACGTACACACATAGTCAGGATGTAGTGCACGTAAGTTCGCACTATGACCTGACGCCGTGTGACGTCAGGTCCCAGTGCAGCACGTGAAGAAGAAAATAGAAGATCTCTGGAGTGTCAGCAGCGCCCCTACAGGAGGAGAGGTAAATATTTTATTTCACTGGCGCTGGCGTCTTATGGCTAGGAGGGGAAGCTGATGGCACTGGGGTGAACCTGTTGGCACTGGGTGGGAACCTGATGGCACTGGGGGGAGGGAAGCTGATGGCTCTGGGGAGTAAGCTGATGGCTCTGGGGGGGGGGGGGGGCAGCTGATGGCACTGGGAGGGCCAGCCTGTAGGCAGGGGCGTCTAATGATGGCATTGGGGGGGCTGGTGAGGTTTTATAAAGGAAAATGTTTTTTAATTTGTTTTTTCTTAATAGAGTACTCGATTAATCATTGGATTAATCGGTAGAATACTTGATTACAAAAATAATCAATAGCTGCAGCCCTAGCCGCAGCCTTTTCTCTGTTTACCGCAGGCCCAGTGACATCACGACTAGTATCACTGGCCTGGGCAGGGCTAAGCGCCATTCAAGTGAACTGGGATTAGCCAAGCCCAGGCCAGGGGTACTAGTCGTGATGTCACTGGGCCTGCGGTAAACGGAGAGAAGGCTGCGACGCTACTGAATCACTGATGCCTTCTCAAACAGCTGATCACGGAGAAAACGGGGCAGCACATGTAGGGAGGGACAACAGAAATAGGCGGGGCCAGCAATACTGTGGTGCAGAGCAAAATACCGCCCCAGCAGAACCAAATAAAACAGTGCAGCACAAAATACTACCGTCCTCGCCACAATATGAAACTGTATCATCATCCTGAGGACGGCAATACAGTTGAATTCAGGAGGGCACCTGTGGCCATTGACCAGGTGCATAAGTGACTGATGCTCCTACATTTAATTAATGCTGAGAACGTCAGATCTTTATGTGCCTGGCGGCCAAAAGAAGGGCTTGGGTGGCACCCTGGAAATTCCGGTAGGGTCTATGGCCAATCTGCCCCTGATAAAAACTACCTCCCCTCCACAATATGGACCAAAGACAAAACGCTAGGGGATATTAGCCAGCAAGAATTGTACCATGTGTAGGACAGTTTAGAAAATACCAATGACTGATGCTGCGTCACCTTTTATCACCTGTTGATGGGCTTTTGAGAAATGTATTCCCGGTTTTCCTAGTGGAAAGGTAGTCCTGTCTGGTAATGGAATGTAATGAGTCTGTGGTTTGTATTAATAGAGTGCAGAGCTTTCTCTAAATAGCTTTTTAATGGTACTTCTTAGAGCAGATTGCTGAGTGGGTGACAAGCAGCTGGAACACTGCTGATAAAAAATGCAGAAAGCAGACAGAGAGAGATTGGCAGCCAGTATATTCATTGTGCCGAGGAAGGCGCGAGAAGCCATCACTGGATGGAAATGTTTCATATCTTTCATGTCACATGGAGTTGGCAAAGAGGGTACTGTAAGGCTACTTTCACACTAGCATTTTTACTGGATCCGGCAGGGTTCAGCAAAAACGCTTCCGTTACTGATAATACAATCATCTGCATCCGTTATGAACGGATCCGGTTCTATTATCTTTAACATAGCCAAGACGGATCCGTCATGAACTCCATTGAAAGTCAATGGGGGACGGATCAGTTTTCTATTGGGGTCATGCCGGATTCCGTGTTGCTCCGCATCCCAGGACAGAAAGCAAGCTACAACATGTTGCGGTTTGCTCTCTGGTATGGGAACGCAACTAAACGGAACGGAATGCATTTTGGAGCGTTCCGTTCTGTTCAGTTTTGTCCCCATTGACAATGAATGGGAACAAAACTGAAGCGTTATTTTCCAGTATTGAGCCCCTATGACGGATCTCATTACCGGAAAACTAAAACGCTAGTGTGAAAGTAGCCTAACTCTTGTAGAACGCAACACTTTGCAGGAAAGAGGAGACAATTGCAAAGAGCACAACATACAATGCACCAAGGGCAGGCACATTAGATGCTGTGAGAACATTGTGTCTTCGAGTTACCCTTTCTGTGTAAAAATTCCCCAAGAATTACTTGTTGACATGGTAGCATAAGAAGGTACCTGATAAAGGCTTGAAACACAGTGTAGGCTGAAGAGTAGAGTAAAGCCAGATTATCAGGGTTTGAGTGTAGTACTGTTTTTAGATCCAACTCAAAATTCAAGGACAAAAATTTTTCCTCCCGAGGAGTTCTAAAAAGGTCTTCTCCATTCCAATGAGGAGTTCCAAAATTATTTGTCATGAATTGATAGTCAAAAAATCTCCTGACTGACACTGATTTACTGTAATTTTTTACTACCACATCTAGCTCTAAACATTACTAGCTCTCAATTCTACAGTTGGCCAGACAATAAGTTCTAAAAAGGTCTTCTCCAGACTAGCGAGTAGCTCTAAAATTATTTGTCATGAATTGATAGTCAAAAAATCTCTTCCCTAACACTGATTTACTGTAATTTTTTTACTTCCACATCTAGCTCTAAAAATTACTACCTCTCAACATGGGCGTAGGAACCGGGGGGGGAAGGGGGGGACGGATTCCCCCAGGAAATAAAGCGGGGGGGACAGGTATGGTGAAATCCCCCCTAGCGGCAGCGCAGCGGGGCAATGTGTGCGGCGGGGCACTGAGATGAGCACTTCCATTGTGGAAGTGCTCATCTCCATAGTGATCTGTTTGTATCGCCGTCCTCAGGACAGCGATACAAACAGAAGGCTGTGCGGAGCAGGGGAGAGGTGTGTCCCTTTCCTGTTCCTCTGATAGGCTGCCGGCCTAGTGCCGGCAGCCTATCAGAGGCCGGCGTAGGCGGCGCGATGACGTCATCGCGCCGCCTGAGCCGTACAGCGCGGGACACAGGCCGGAAGAGGCCTGCATCGCATCGCTCCAAAGAGGTAAGTATAAGTGTTAATTTTTTTTTAAATATATACAATACTTAGTTACTGGAATATGATTGGGGGGGCCGGGCCCTGTTATTACTGGCACATAATGGGGGGGCCCTGTTATTACTGGCACATAATGGGGGGGCCCTGTTATTACTGGCACATGATTGGGGGGGCTGTTATTACTGGCACATGATTGGGGGGGGCTGTTATTACTGGCACATGATTGGGGGGGGCTGTTATTACTGGCACATGATTGGGGGGCTGTTATTACTGGCACATGATTGGGGGGGCCCTGTTATTACTGGCACATAATGGGGGGGCCCTGTTATTACTGGCAAATAATGGGGGGGCTGTTATTGCTGGCACATGATTGGGGGGTGTTATTACTGGCACATGATTGGGGGGGGCTGTTATTACTGGTACATGATTGGGGGGGCTGTTATTACTGGTACATGATTGGGGGGGCTGTTATTACTGGTACATGATTGGGGGGGCTGTTATTACTGGCACATGATTGGGGGGGCTGTTATTACTGGCACATGATTGGGGGGGCTGTTATTACTGGCACATGATTGGGGGGGCTGTTATTACTGGCACATGATTGGGGGCTGTTATTACTGGCTGATGAGAGGCACTGGGGGGCTGATGAGAGGCACTGGGGGCTTCTGGAGAGGCACTGGGGGCTGCTATGAGGCATGGGGCTCTTATCTGAGGTCTGATTGGGGGTCATTCATATTGGGGTCTGAGCTGAGGTGTGATCTGAGGCTTTATTAACATTGGAGATCTTATTGGGGCTGTTAGCTGAGGTCTGATAACATTGGGGGTCTGATTGGTGGTCTGACCTGAGGTGTAATGAAAAATATTTTTTTCTTATTGTGCCCACTTCCAGCCTGGAGCCCAGACCACTGATCCGGAGCAACTTGGGGAAAAAGGCCTCACAGTCTCCCACACTCCTTCTGCCCGGCCAAGCCAGCCAGCACCCCTGAGGCCAAGCCAGCCAGCACCCCTGAGTCTTCAGAACTGTAAGTAAATTATATATAAGGGGAGATTATTGTTTCGGCGGAGAAAGTACCCGGAATAACTGAAATATATGCCAAACGTTTGGTTAATTTCTGTGACCTGATAAACAAAGAACTGTTCCTTTTGCATATTTTTTTGTTGTGAGATTTTTTACACACACACACTTAAAATTTAACGATATAAACAACTCGCAGTTTACTGAATAAGAATATACCCGGCGAGCAAAAATGCTGTCCCCCCCAGATTTTTGGGGGTTCCTACACCCATGCCTCTCAATTCTACAGTTGGCAAGACAAGAAGTTGAAAAGAGGTCTTCTCGAGAACAACGAGGAGTTCTAAAATTATTTGTCATGATTGTCAAATAAGTCTATTCCCTGACTTACTGATTTACTGTCATTTTTTACTAGCACATCTAGCTCTCAAAAATTCTAGTTCTCAATGCTATGGTTGACCAGTAGAAAATCTTGATGGAATATAGAGCTTTGTCTTTACAATAGTGCTGGCATTTGTAAGTGGGCCAAGATGTCCTTCACTTTGCCTAAAAGCCCTACTTTGCACCAATGTCTAATAGCTGGCTTATTTCGTTCTTGGCCAATATAATCTTCGACCATTTTTTGTGCTTGGCAGATGCCATAATAGAAAGATTGAAATTGTGCTGAATGGTTATGGGTCAATGTATGACACTGGCTGACATGTTACATGTGCACTTGGCAGCTGAATCTGTGTTGGTCCTGTGTTCATATGTGCCCGCATTGCTGAGAAAAATAAAGTTTTAATATATGCAAATCAGCCTCTAGGAGCAGCGGGGGCATTGTCATTACTACTAGAGGCTCAGCTCTCTCTGCAACTGCCACGCCCTCTGCCCTTTGATTGACTGGACCAAGCAGTGAAAAAATCATTACACATTGTCCTGTCAATCAAAGTGGAGAGAGCGGAGATAATGCAGATCACAGACATTTAACCTCTCAGATAGAAAAAGAGCAAACAGCAGGTGGCGCTATACAGATAAAGGTCAGTGAATAACTTAGTGGCTATGCTACATTTTTACTTACATGCAATTATGAAAGTTCCTGGTTTGAAAACTGTATAATATTATTCTTGGGACAACACCTTTCATTTTGCAATTAATTTATGCAAATGCAGCACTGAAAAAAAAAAAAGGTATGGCGTGCAACCTACCCTACTGAAATAAAAGTCTCAGAATTAGGGCTTGTCCACACGACTGTTGGTGTCCCGTTCCCGTATTGCGGACTGCATTTGCGGATCCGCAATACACGGGCACCGTTCCGTTGTCATTCCGCATCACGGATGCAGACTTATTCATTTCAATTGGTCCGCAAATCCGGAGATGCAGAATGGAAGCACAGAACGGAACACTACGGAGTGCTTTCTGGGGTTCCGTTACGTGCCTCCGCACCGCAAAAAGATAGAACATGCTTTATCTTTTTGCGGAACGGAGGGATCGCGGACCCATTCAAGTGAATGGGTCTGCGATCCCCATGCGCCTGCCCCAGAGACTGTGCTCATGCATTGCGGACAGCAATTAGCGGTTCACAGCATGGGCATGGGACACCAACGGTCATGTGAACGAGCCCTTAGTGGCACAAGCATTTTTTTGGCTGTTTGAAGTTTTGCTGTATTACATGCATTCCTGAAAAACTCCAACTTTGCATGTTAGTTGAAAATCTATGGGAATTATAAAATATAGGTTTTTTCAATTGCGGTGTATTTTTTTGTGTAAACGGTGTTTAAAATGTAAAAAAAAAAAAAAAAAAAGGCAGCATGTTGAAGCGATGGCATTTTTCTGGTGTTTTTTTTATACCCTTCTCTGCAAGAAAAAAAAGAAAACACCACGGAAATAATACCCTAAAAACGCATGTGACAACAACAAAAAAAGCATATAGTTTTATGATTTTTTTTGTGGCAAAAAAGGTCACATAAAATTTATGTCTACAGAATCCCTTCAAGTTCATTTTGCAGCACTCAGTTGTAGCACCTCATAAAAACAAATTGAGTCAGGACTGTAACTGAATTTAAAGGATTTATCCCATGACTAATATAAATATTGATAATCAGACATCATATAGGACATGACAATCACTTTCTAACCAAGCTAGAACCAGCCCTGTACCTCACATGGATCCAGAGATCTCCCAGGGGGCATGGCCTTTCTGTTGTAGCTCTCTCCCTATCACAGCTCAGGGGGGCATGTCCTTTCTGTTACAGCTTGCTGCCTAGCACAGCCCAGGGGGGCATGTCCTTTCTGCTACAGCTTGCTGCCTAGCACAGCCCAGGGGGGCATGTCCTTTCTGCTACAGCTTGCTGCCTAGCACAGCCCAGGGGGGCATGTCCTTTCTGCTGCATCTCTCCCCCTGTAACTGCCACAGCATTGAAAAGAATTACTGATTAATGGGAGTTGAATAACGTTATTGAGCGTGTGCGACCATGCTCTTACATCTCAGTCAGACGACGAGCACATTACTATACAGACTGAACACCAGGGGGCTCCGTTATAATATAGAATAGAGAATATCTTGCAACTGGAGAATGTTTAGAACAAAAAGTAAATCAGGAAGTAAATTACAAAAGTAAATTGTTTTCATGCTGAATTATAATAAAACAACTTATTAATGTTGGGACAACCCCTTTAAATTCTTAATATCAGTGGTGGATTATGACTTGTAAAGTTGTACCTTCTCAACTGGAGGGAAAATAGCAATATCTCAAATCTGATGGCTGTAAGGCCCCTTTCACACTGGCGAGTTTTCCGCGCGGGTGCAATGTGTGAGTTGAACGCATTGCACCCGCACTGAATCAGGACCCATTCATTTCTATGGGGCTGTGCACATGAGCAGTGATTTTCACGCATCACTTGTGCGTTGCGTGAAAATCGCAGCAAGCTCTATTTTGTGCGTTTTTCACGCAACGCAGGCCCCATAGAAGTGAATGGGGCTGCGTGAAAATCGCAAGCATCCGCAAGCACCCGATCATTATTATTTTCCCTTATAACATGGTTATAAGGTAAAATAATAGCATTCTGAATACAGAATGCATAGTAAAATAGCGCTGGAGGGGTTAAAAAAATAAATAAATAATTTAACTCACCTTAATCCACTTGCTCGCGCAGCCCGGCATCTCTTCTGTCTTCATCTTAGCTGTGTGCAGGAAAAGGACCTGTGGTGACATCACTCCGGTCATCACATGATCCATCACATGATTTTTTACCATGGTGATGGATCATGTGATGGACCATGTGATGACCGGAGTGACGTCACCACAGGTCCTTTTCCTGCAATCAGCAAAGAAGGAGACAGAAGAGAAGCCGGGCTGCGTGATAAAGTGGACTAAGGTGAGTTTAATTATTTTTTTATTTTTTTTAACCTCTCCAGACCTATTTTACTATGCATTCTGTATTCAGAATGCTTTTATTTTCCCTCATAACCATGTTATAAGGGAAAATAATACAATCTACAGAACACCGATCCCAAGCCCGAACTTCTGTGAAGAAGTTCGGGTTTGGGTACCAAACATGCGCGATTTTTCTCACGCGAGTGCAAAACGCATTACAATGTTTTGCACTCGCGCGTAAAAATTGCGCATGTTCCCGCAACGCACTCGGACCTTTTCCCGCAACGCCCGTGTGAAAGAGGCCTAAATATGAGGAATTGGACATCCAATGTCTCTTGGAAGTGTGATGGAAAATTCAACTAGAGAAAAGCAGAGGAAAAGTAGGCCACCTATGAATACACTGCGTGCAGAATTATTAGGCAAATGAATATTTTGACCACATCATCCTCTTTATGCATGTTGTCTTACTCCAAGCTGTATAGGCTCGAAAGCCTACTACCAATTAAGCATATTAGGTGATGTGCATCTCTGTAATGAGAAGGGGTGTGGTCTAATGACATCAACACCCTATATTAGGTGTGCATAATTATTAGGCAACTTCCTTTCCTTTGGCAAAATGGGTCAAAAGAAGGACTTGACAGGCTCAGAAAAGTCAAAAATAGTGAGATATCTTGCAGAGGGATGCAGCACTCTTAAAATTGCAAAGCTTCTGAAGCGTGATCATCGAACAATCAAGCGTTTCATTCAAAATAGTCAACAGGGTCGCAAGAAGCGTGTGGAAAAACCAAGGCGCAAAATAACTGCCCATGAACTGAGAAAAGTCAAGCGTGCAGCTGCCAAGATGCCACTTGCCACCAGTTTGGCCATATTTCAGAGCTGCAACATCACTGGAGTGCCCAAAAGCACAAGGTGTGCAATACTCAGAGACATGGCCAAGGTAAGAAAGGCTGAAAGACGACCACCACTGAACAAGACACACAAGCTGAAACGTCAAGACTGGGCCAAGAAATATCTCAAGACTGATTTTTCTAAGGTTTTATGGACTGATGAAATGAGAGTGAGTCTTGATGGGCCAGATGGATGGGCCCGTGGCTGGATTGGTAAAGGGCAGAGAGCTCCAGTCCGACTCAGACGCCAGCAAGGTGGAGGTGGAGTACTGGTTTGGGCTGGTATCATCAAAGATGAGCTTGTGGGGCCTTTTCGGGTTGAGGATGGAGTCAAGCTCAACTCCCAGACCTACTGCCAGTTTCTGGAAGACACCTTCTTCAAGCAGTGGTACAGGAAGAAGTCTGCATCCTTCAAGAAAAACATGATTTTCATGCAGGACAATGCTCCATCACACGCGTCCAAGTACTCCACAGCGTGGCTGGCAAGAAAGGGTATAAAAGAAGAAAATCTAATGACATGGCCTCCTTGTTCACCTGATCTGAACCCCATTGAGAACCTGTGGTCCATCCTCAAATGTGAGATTTACAAGGAGGGAAAACAGTACACCTCTCTGAACAGTGTCTGGGAGGCTGTGGTTGCTGCTGCACGCAATGTTGATGGTGAACAGATCAAAACACTGACAGAATCCATGGATGGCAGGCTTTTGAGTGTCCTTGCAAAGAAAGGTGGCTATATTGGTCACTGATTTGTTTTTGTTTTGTTTTTGAATGTCAGAAATGTATATTTGTGAATGTTGAGATGTTATATTGGTTTCACTGGTAAAAATAAATAATTGAAATGGGTATATATTTGTTTTTTGTTAAGTTGCCTAATAATTATGCACAGTAATAGTCACCTGCACACACAGATATCCCCCTAAAATAGCTAAAACTAAAAACAAACTAAAAACTACTTCCAAAAATATTCAGCTTTGATATTAATGAGTTTTTTGGGTTCATTGAGAACATGGTTGTTGTTCAATAATAAAATTAATCCTCAAAAATACAACTTGCCTAATAATTCTGCACTCCCTGTATAAAGGAAGAGAAGAATCAACCATATAAAAGACTAACGCTACAACAACGGTTTACAAAGACATATGTTTTGGACACTGTGAAGCTCCTAGGGGACTGACTGTCCCAGTAAATAAAGAGGAGTATAATGTAGCATGATTTCAATGGGTAGGATCATTTCACAAGCTGCAGGGAGGCCACGTGAAAGGGCTCGATGTCCTCAAAGTTTAATTACACAGGTTATGCAATTGACTTTGACTTGTGGCTTATATAATGTCATCAAAATGGGACACATCTGTAAGGCTACTTTCACACTTGCGTTTGGTGAGGATCTGTCATGGTTCAGCACAGACGGATCCGCACCGGTAATACAACCGTATGCATCCGTTCAGAACGGATACGTTTGTATTATCTTTAACATAGCCAAAACAGATCTATCTTGAAAACTATTGAAAATCAATGGGGGCGGATCCGTTTTGCATTGTGTCAGTGAAAACGGATCCATTCCCATTGACTTACATTGTGTGTCAGGACAGATCCGTTTTCCTCTGCATCGTCAGGCAGACACCAAAACGATGCAAACGGAGGCGGAACGGAGGCAAACTGATGCATTCTGAACGGATCATTATCCATTCAGAATGTATTAGGGCAAAACTGATTTGTTTTGGACTGCTTCTTAGAGCCCTGAACGGATCTCGCAAACGGAAACCAAAACACCAGTGGTTAGGTTTCCTGATGTTTTGGTGTCCGTCAGAGGAAACTGAGCTAAACGGATCCTTTTTCTATGACACAATCTGGCACAATAGAAAACGGATCCGTCCTCCATTGACTTTCAATGGTGTTCAAGACAGATCAGTCCTGGCAATGTTAAAGATAATACAAACGAATCCGTTCTGAACGGATGCAGACGGTTGTATTATCTGAACAGATCCGTCTGTGCAGATCCATGACGGATCCGCACCAAACGTGAGTGTGAAAGTAGCCTAAGTGACTACCTGGTCTTCAGTAGAGCCTCTGATGGTGAAGATAGGCTTGGGCCATTAGGGTTGTCACCACATGCCACTCCAGAGCAGTCCCCAAGTCAGTGGTAGCTGACCAGGGTGTCAGAGTAGGGTTGCCACCCGTACAGGAATGACCCGGACAGTCCGGGTTTGCAATCCTGGGCCCGGGCACAAGCCTTTCTCAGACCCGGGCAGAAGATCAGCTGTGAATGATGGTGGCGGCGGCTGGGCACAGGGAGATGAGCGCTTCCATTGTGGAAGCGCTCATCTCCATAGTCATCTGTATCGCCGTCCTCAGGACAGCGATACAGGCGGCTGTGCTGCGGCAGGGGAGGGAGAGGCGTCTCCCTCCCCTGTTCCTCTGATAGGCTGCAGGCACAAGGCCTGCAGCCTATCAAAGGCCGGTGCAGGCGGCGCGATGACGTCATCACACCACCTGAGCTGTACAGCACGGTACACAGGCCGGGAAGAGGCCTGCATCGCATCGTTGGAGGTAAGTAAAAGGTTTTTTTTTGTTTTTCCCATGGCACATATGGGGGAAGGGGTGGAAAGAGGCACCTTATACTGGCACATATTTGGGGGGTAGAGGAGAAAAGAGGCACTTGAAATTGGCACATATAGGGGAAGGGGTGGAAAGAGGCACCTTATACTGGCACATATTGGGCAGGGGAATGAGGCACTTGAAACTGCCACATATGGGGGAAGGGGAGGAAAGAGGCACCTCATACTGGCACATAATGGGGGGGGGGGAGAATGAGGCACTTGAAACTGCCACATATGGGGGGAAGGGGGGAAGAGGCACCTTATACTGGCACATATTGGGGGGGGGGGAGAAATGAGGCACTTGATACTGGCACATATAAGGGAAGGGGGGGGGAGAGGCACTTTATACTGGCACATATTGGGGGGGAGAGAAATGAGGCACTTGATACTGGCACATATAAGGGAAGGGGGGGGGAAGAGGCACCTTATACTGGCACATATTGGGGATGGAGAAAAGAGGCACTTCTTACTGACACATGGGGGGCATCTATGGGGGGCACTTCTTACTGGCACATTATTTGGGGGCTTCTACTGAGGCCACAAAGAAGGGGTATTTTATATGGGGGGCTCTGTGTGGTACTAGTATTATCAGGGGGTTTATCTGTTTCTGGAGTATAGTATTGGGGAGCACAGCGGCACAGTATTGGGGGTAGTAGGATGATTTGTCCAGAAGATGGGAGGATGATGGAAAAGTAGTAAACTAAGATTTGTTTTTTGTTGTTGTTGTCAAACTGCAGAGACGAAAAATGGCGACAAAATGGTGGTCTGGTCTGAAGGTCCGAAAGGAGAAGATGAGGAAAGAGAACATCTACATCAAAGGAGACGTCACTGGATGTAAGAGGTATGGGGCGCTGTATTTCTGTAGTGACGGGATCAGGGGTGTAACGATCGTGGTGCGACAGCGACCAGGGGTGGAGGCGGGACATGGGCGTGACTGGAGGTGGGACATGGGTGTGGCTGGAGGCGGGACATGGGTAGGGCCTGGAAGGGTTTGGCTTGAAGAAAAGGTGGCAACCCTATGTCAGAGAGATCGGTGCTCAAGCGCCTTCCTGAGGCAGGAAGCACTCATAAATACTTCATGCAACTCAGCCATAGGCTGCGGAGATAGAGGGCGTGTACGTGCCTCCTCACAAGTGAGAAGAGACACGCCTGTGCATGCCCTGGCAACAGTACAAGACTAAAACAGGAAGTAAACTCTGGCATGGAGCACAGATACAACAGTTAAGCTACCTGAAGTCCAGGCACCAGAAGGGAATGATGGAGCCGGGTGCCTGTGCCTGCATGTAGGACCAGCAGTGCAGGCAAGGAGCGCTGGGCCAACATCTGGTAGGGTTGATCATACTGATTAAAGTGATACAATTGTTATGTCTGTAGGTAGAACCATTGACAAGATATCTGCATTTATAGTAATATGCAAATTAGCTGGTTCGAGCACCAAGCGGCTGGCTGGAGCCCATGGAGCACTGCTTTTGTAACCACACTCTGATCTGGGCACTCCCTCCAGAGGGACAGGGTAGACAATCAAGCAAGGGGAAGTGGGAGTGCCCAGAGCAGAGGGGTGTTACAAAAGCAGTGCTCCATTAGCTCCAGCCAGCCCCTTGGTGCTCAAAGCAGATCATTTGCCTATTACTAAAAATGCTGATATATCGGCAACGGTTCTACCTACAGACATAACAATGGCATCATTTTAATCAGCATGATTAACCTTACCAGGCAACTAGCCTGGTTTAGTAGGGTTGGTCATGCTGACATATTCTCTTTAAACGATAACATGCTGGCTGGTTATAGTCACTTTTGGGAGTGTAGGAGCTTACTGCATAATGCTTACACATCAAACAATGGTCTGAGGAAATTAAGTTTCTCCTTTTGGAGACTGCTAAATTGGCATAGGAAGTCTCATAGGTCAGACAATACTCCAAATGAAAAAGGAATTGTAAATAAGCTCTTATAGAAAGGACAAAAGCAGCCCCTCTAGTGGCAGCTATTGCATGACTACCTTATAAATCAGCATCTGGCCTTTTAAATAGGTCCAGTTACTTGGGATATAAGCCAAAAAATACTGAATCTTTTTCATAAGAAAAAGACACCTATCTGCAGACAGCTGTTTCAGGGTTTTTGCCCCTCAGCAGTGCAGAGCAGGGTTTGGTTGACAGGGAGGTCTTTGATATGGGTCCATGGGAATTAACATTTTTTTTATGGAGACTGCCAAGTTAGTAATTTTTATTGACTCAAGTCATGGCCGTCTCACCCGGCTAAACCAGTACTCTCCTCTGCACTGATGAGGGGCAAAACCCTGGAACAGCTGTCTGCAGGTGGGTGTCTTTTTCTTATTGAAAATATTCTGGAGCAATCTTAAGTCATTGCTCTAGGGCGTGTTTAAAAGGCTAGACATTGATTTATAGGGTAGCCATCCAATAGCTGCCACTAGAGGGCCTGCTATTGTCCTACTGTATAAGAGCTTATTTACATTTCCTACTCTGTACTAACAAGTTACAAAATCCTCTGAACAGCTTTCTACAGATGAATGTCTTATGGAAAGATTTAGATATTTTTTTTTTTTGGGGGGGGGGGGGGGGGGGGGGGGGGCTTTTATCCCAAGTCATTATTCCAAAGCCTGTTAACAATGACTTGGGATATAAGCAAAAAAAGAAACCCTGAATCTTTTCCATAACACAAAGACATTCATCTGCAGACATTGACTTACAGGGTAGGTGGCACTATTGTCCTTCTGGATAATACAGTATGCAGTAAGCTCCCTCTAGTGGTGGTCGGAAGGGCCCAGCATGTACCTTTTCAATCTACGTCTATGCAGGAGATGTGGAGCTATTTATCAGAAAAAGGAAGCTACAATAGCTGTAAAGATATACTAGGAGTAAATGAATCAGCACAATATTGTAGACCTAAAAATTACAAATGTTGAGATACATTTTTGAATGCAAATTTTGAAGAAGAAGAACATGAATAAAATGAGTGTGACAAGCTGCCATTTGCCACTGGGCATTGTAGAGGACTTATGGCTAGCCTCCTTCCCTACGACTATGGCCCCGGGACATGTTGCCCTTCAGGAACAGTGACAGAACTGTGCCGCATGTCTGGACTGTTGGTGGGACCGAACGCGGTCAGCGGTGTATGCTGGGGATTCTGTGGAGCTGGAATCGGATGCGCGGATACACGAACGCCGCTGACCCTTACCTTCTGCCATACTGAACTTTCAGCTCCAGAGACTAAGTCCCGTTCGAAGATGGGACTTAGTCATTTTTCTGCATGGAATTGACCGACCGCACAGCCCAAATCTATGGAACTGTTTTGGGCAGGAAGTTGTGCTTGCGGTCGGTCATAAAGGACTTCCACTAAACTTTTGATCCGCTGGAGGGATTTGTGTGATTTTTGGAAGTGTTTATGTTTGATGTATGCAGAGTTTAAATATGTAATTTTTATGGAGATGGAATGTATGGTTTTAAAGTTACAGTGTATGTTTAAAAACTGTATTTTTACTGTCTGTGATAGTTATGTTAATCCATAATTATATCCCAGACAGAAGGGAGGATTTTGTGTATTCGGGTGGGGATTCCTCTCCTATTGTTCCCACATGTGTATTGGTGGTCTCCCTTTATCCTAGGAGATAATTGAATTGCACTTCGGGTGTCTGCAGGGCAGAGAGGAGGAGACCATGATGCATTGTGGGGACCTGCATAAATACGGGCGGGTAGCCCTCAATAAAGAGTTCATGTTCAGTTCAGTTCATGTTTTACTAACCCTTCAAAACGCAGCCTTGTCTCGTTATTGGAGGGAATTGCTGCATCACGCTGGGGATTGCTATGCTCTGCATATTCCCTGGAGGAGAGATCTTTCCCACACGGTCCTGAATGCTGGAGGTTCATTCAGGGTGGAAGGAAGACGGCGCGGCTCCAGTTAAGCTACGGCGGTTGTGGAGTCTGCGGTGGTCGTGGTGTCCAGTGCGGTGCTTGTGGTCCTCGGCGCAAGCTAGGAAGCGTCCATTAACGGAAGCGGATCCGTTACATTGGTGGCAAGCGGTGGGATGGCTTCCCTAGTGCGAGGAGCAGCATCCTGGGAACACCAAGCAAAACTGGAGTATTGGTATAGTCACGTACGGTTTGACGCTATGCTGAAGAGGCGGTTGGCTATCTACGGGCCCCACCTAACAGAGGAAATTGTACCGGAAGTGAGGAGAGAACTGGCGGAGTATCTGCAGCAGGAAGCAGAATATCGGGCAGAGATAGCGAAGTATTCCGTCCCTGCGCCCCAGCAAAAACGTGAGTTACAGGGGGCCGAAGGTGTCGTCCTTCCCCCCCAGCGGCAGTGTGTACCCCAGGGGGCCGAAGGTGTCGTCCTTCCCCCCCAGCGGCAGTGTGTACCCCAGGGGGCCGAAGGTGTCGTCCTTCCCCCCCAGCGGCAGTGTGTACCCCAGGGGGCCGAAGGTGACGTCCTTCCCCCCCAGCGGCAGTGTGTACCCCAGGGGGCCGAAGGTGTCGTCCTTCCCCCCCAGCGGCAGTGTGAACCCCAGGGGGCCGAAGGTGTCATCCTTCCCCCCCAGCGGCAGTGTGTACCCCAGGGGCCGAAGGTGTCGTCCTTCCCCCCCAGCGGCAGTGTGTACCCCAGGGGGCCGAAGGTGTCGTCCTTCCCCCCCAGCGGCAGTGTGTACCCCAAGGGGCCGAAGGTGTCGTCCTTCCCCCCCAGCGGCAGTGTGAACCCCAGGGGGCCGAAGGTGTCGTCCTTCCCCCCCAGCGGCAGTGTGTACCCCAGGGGGCCGAAGGTGTCGTCCTTCCCCCCCCAGCGGCAGTGTGAACCCCAGGGGGCCGAAGGTGTCGTCCTTCCCCCCCAGCGGCAGTGTGTACCCCAGGGGGCCGAAGGTGTCGTCCTTCCCCCCCAGCGGCAGTGTGTACCACAGGGGGCCGAAGGTGTCGTCCTTCCCCCCCAGCGGCAGTGTGAACCCCAGGGAGCTGAAGGTGTCGTACTTCCTCCCCAGCGGCAGTGTGTGTTACAGGGAGCTGAAGATGCCCTCCTTCCTCCCCAGCGGCAGTGTGTACCCCAGGGGGCCGAAGATGTCGTCCTTCCCCCCCAGCGGCAGTGTGAACCCCAGGGAACTGAAGGTGTGGTCCTCTCTCCCCAGCGGCAGCTTACCATAACAAGGGGAGACACCAATCGCCCAGACGGCGCAGAGGGGACCGTGGTCTCTGCGCCTGACCTACCGGGATGCTGGACAGCCTGTCCAGATCCCCCACTACCCTCACCAGGACAACAGGAAGAGGGGGTAAGATGGGACTTAGTCATTTTTCTGCATGGAATTGACCGACCGCACAGCCCAAATCTATGGAACTGTTTGGGCAGGAAGTTGTGCTTGCGGTCGGTCATAAAGGACTTCCACTAAACTTTTGATCCGCTGGAGGGATTTGTGTGATTTTTGGAAGTGTTTATGTTTGATGTATGCAGAGTTTAAATATGTAATTTTTATGGAGATGGAATGTATGGTTTTAAAGTTACAGTGTATGTTTAAAAACTGTATTTTTACTGTCTGTGATAGTTATGTTAATCCATAATTATATCCCAGACAGAAGGGAGGATTTTGTGTATTCGGGTGGGGATTCCTCTCCTATTGTTCCCACATGTGTATTGGTGGTCTCCCTTTGTCCTAGGAGATAATTGAATTGCACTTCGGGTGTCTCCAGGTCAGAGAGGAGGAGACCATGATGCATTGTGGGGACCTGCATAAATACGGGCGGGTAGCCCTCAATAAAGAGTTCATGTTCAGTTCAGTTCATGTTTTACTAACCCTTCAAAACGCAGCCTTGTCTCGTTATTGGAGGGAATTGCTGCATCACGCTGGGGATTGCTATGCTCTGCATATTCCCTGGAGGAGAGATCTTTCCCACACGGTCCTGAATGCTGGAGGTTCATTCAGGGTGGAAGGAAGACGGCGCGGCTCCAGTTAAGCTACGGCGGTTGTGGAGTCTGCGGTGGTCGTGGTGTCCAGTGCGGTGCTTGTGGTCCTCGGCGCAAGCTAGGAAGCGTCTATTAACGGAAGCGGATCCGTTACAATGAGGTTTAAGAGGAGTCTGCCAATAGTTTTTCAGTAGTTTTTTTCTGTTAATGTTTTAAGAAAGCAACAGTTTCTGCAGTATAGAAATAGAGAATAAAACATATACCAGGAATATAACAGAGTGGTAAAAACAGAAGACAAGGATTAAAGAATATCTAAGCAAATGTTGGTTTATTTCATCTGAAAAGTAACTTGCTTGGTTTAAGGTTAATTGCCACGTGGACAAGTCACATCACCAACTTATATTAATGATGGTAAAAGGGACGTCATGTCTCACACCTCTAAAAAAAAAAAAAGAGAAAATTACGCCTGTCCTAGACAAAGAAGCCGCTGCCTAAGGGTACAGCCACTTGGTAAGGTTTCCTGATGCGGCTTTGGAAGCCACAATCAGTAGTAGATCATAAAGGGCGAGAAAGTATAAAAGACAGATACGACTGTTTTTCCTAATTCACCCCTGGTTTTGGCTTCTAAAACTGCATCAAGAAACTTGACCGTGGGACCATACCCTATGGAGTACGGGAACTGGAACATTCGTTATAGCCCAAGTGAATCATTCTGTGCTCTGATGAACCCAGCAAGAAGTTTAGTTAGAACACTGTAGCCAACAAGCCCATTGTTTGTGGAATCTAAGGGTACAGCCGCAGAGTTAGGTTCCCTGATGTAGTTTTGAAAGCACAAAAACAGTGGTGGATCATAACAGGAAAGGATAAAGGACAGATACAACCTCTTTTTCAAATTCACTCCTGGTTTTGGCTTCCAAAACTGCATCAGGAAACCTGAGTGTGTGGTCATACCCTCATGCAGATTGTTTGGTGAGATGCTAGAGATTGCTCCATGAGAAAGGTTTGTTCTACTTAGCTGCCAAGTGGACATCCAAAATTAAATTAGATTTTCATCCTTGGGCACTCAGCACCTTGGCTGCCAATAAATTGTGTTCTACCACACAGCAAACCCATGGAGACCATAGGTCTATGCCAATTAACAGCAATGCAAGTTCAGGAAAGGTTGGATATCAAATTGATTGAGCAGACAAAAGACTGCTTTCCAGTATGTGGAAAGAGGAGGAAAATACCAAAAGACATGTGTCAGAGTGCCCCTATTATCACAACCTCTCCAACACCTATCCGAGGAAATGGGGTATATGAAACATAGCCTGGATAGGGCGTAGTACCAATCTTACAGTATTTTGTAATAGGTACAATTAGTTTCTGTAAAGGCACACTGCGTAGCAGAGCACCATTGAGCTAGTGAGAAGGTTTTACCAAGCTCCAGTTCTTACATTCTCTCACCAGTTTTAACCCCTCCAAACGGCTGACAGCACTAAATAGGTATGTTTGAACTGCTTTGCCCCTCACCTAGGTTGATGGTCATGCTACTTGTATGACTAAGTAAATGCAAACCCCTCGCTCTGCAATTGCAAGTGTCAATTGGCACTTCCTTCATGTTCAGTGTCCTGGGGTGTCTGTACTGAATGCTCCCAGCCCTTCCCTCTGCTCGTTAGCGAAGACTCTACCACTCAACCAGGAGACCGCTGGAACCATCACTCAAGAGCAGAGTGGAGGGTTTGGGGAGAATTCAGTGCAATGGGTCATGGATAAATGAAGGAACCACCCACAGGACACTGCAAGCCAGCAATATCAGTTTTTCTTTTTTGTATTTTTATATAACCGCTAAAATTGCAGGTAGGTAACAGGTAATTTTTTTTGCATGCAAGGTTACTCAAGTCACAGATTATACAATTCAAATTGTGATTTTATAAGCAAAACAATGGGGGTCATTTATTAAACAGAAATACACCTATATTAGGCCACTTTCACACTAGTGTTTTTTGCGGATCCATCATGGATCTGCAAAAACGTTTCCGTTACAATAATACACCCGCATGCAACTGTCATGAACGGATCCGGTTGTATTATGTCTTCTATTGCCATGACGGATCCGTCTTGAACACCATTGAAAGTCAATGGGGGACGGATCCATTTTCTATTGTGCCAGATTGTGTCAGAGAAAACTCATCCGTCCCCATTGACTTACATTGTGTGCAAGGACAGATCCGTTTGGCTCCGCTTTGTCAGGAGAACAGCAAAACGCTGCAGGTAACGTTTTGGTGTCCGCCTCCAGAGCGGAATGGAGACTGAACGGAGTCAAACTGATGCATTCTGAGCAGATCCTTTTCCATTCAGAATGCATTAGGGCAAAACTGATCCGTTTTGGACAGCTTGTGAGAGCCCTGAACAGATCTCACAAACGGAAAGCCAAAACGCGAGTGTGAAAGTAACCTTAGGCTTATTTCTGTCGCAGATTCTGTCGCAGAGAATCTTCAACTTTTCCCTGCTCACGCCAGGTCTCAAAAAAGTGGGAGTAGGGGGGGAAGGGGACAAGCCGGCAGGTCCATCTCATTTACCATTACTACTCCTGTTTTAGGCGTTTAAAATGGTCAAGGAAGCAATCTTACATTTAGAAGCGGCGGTGGATCTGCCGAAGTTATGGAGAGGCCGGCGCCTAAAATGCCGGTCTTAATAAATGTGCCCCAATATCTTTATTAAAAAGTAGACACCATAAGAATTATAGCTATACACAGTTACAAAGCTTACACTCAGAAGAACCTTCATGCAACTTTGTATTAGTGCAAAAGTATTGTTTAAATTCAAGAATGTCAATGAAACTCTCAGATGGTCAAAGCTTTACACATACGATACACTTTAACAATTGAAGATCAAGCACCACGCCATAACTGCCTACACCCACACATACATGTATTGCACAGCCTGGATTTTTATGTATCTTCCATAGAGCTTATGGAGTCACAGCATACATGGTCATCTGTACATACAGCTAGCACTTACCATAGCTGTCTTGGTGATGAAGAGAAGGTCAGACGCCCTTTGGACAGATATTACACCTTACTGGTGGTGCAGTTATTCAGTAAAATGTTACATGAGATTCGGAAGAATATGTCAACTAGAGATGAGCAAATCGAATCCCGCGAAGTGGAATTCGATCCGAATTTCAGGATAAATTCGATTCGCCTAGAAGCCAAATTTCCTCCTGCTTCGTGTCAACGAATTGATTTAACGTGAAATTGTCTAAAAAACAAAAAAATTCTAACTTACCGCCTCTATTTGCTCGCGACAGGCAGCCAGCCTCCATCCTGCTTGAAGATCTCGGCCGAAATCCCATGCTGCGCGGGATTTCGGCCGAGATCTTCAAGAAAGATGGAGGCTGGCTGCCCGTCGCGAGAAAATTGAGGCGGTAAGTTTGAGGTCATTGTTTTTTTATCGTTAAAAACTGTGTGAAATGACACTCAGATGCCGCAATCATGTATGAACGCAGCATCTGAGGGGTACAAGGACAGGGGGCGGCGCTATCGCAGTAATTCATCACGAAGCAAATTTTGGGGTGAAAATTTGGCGATTCAGCCGAATTGAATTTCTAAGAAATTCGCTCATCTCTAATGTCAACCTTAATATGGTCAAAATAAAAAGGTTTGGTACCGTGTTAGCCAGTAGTGAGATGTCCCGATGCTCTCCAAAAGAGAAACAATATAAAATATTGTAATTTGATACCTTTTAATGGCTAACTAAAATAAATGCTATATTATGTTTGGTGTTTTGCAATTTATTACTCCACCTCTGTTCTTTCCTGTGTATATTAGAGACCTGAAGAAGGGACCTCAGAGTCTCAAAAGCTTGTCTTATAACATCATTTATTTTAGTTAACCATTAAAAGGTAGGAAATTACAATATTTTATATTGTTTCTCTTTTGGACAACCTTAAAGGGGTTGTCCAAGTTATTGTCACGGCGGACATGCACTCAGACTAACAGTTAAACCACCAACCAGGCTCTAGGCGAGAGGCAGGGGAAGGGTCACCTCCTAACTAATCCCTGACCTCTCTCCCTGCACTGCTCAGCCCACATGCAGACCTTAGTGGTAGGTATGATGTGTCCTCGTGCCTGGACTGAAACACCCTAAATTCCCTGAGATGGTGAAGAGGGGAAATAGGAGCAGCCTGCTCGCACAGAACCTGGATGGGAGAGATGACACCAGGGGCGTAACTAGAAGTGACGCCCCTCCAGCACGCTTCGCACCTCCCTCCTCCTGTGTAAACCTCACTCCTTTGGCACAGTGTAGCGGTATACTGTATATTGTGTGGCACAGTGGATGCTATATGTGTATAACATAAACATATTTTATATGAAAACTTACAGCTACTTGACCCTTGGGGATCTCGGACACCACTTCAACACTTGGCCGGGGGCTCGGCGGAGCTGATGTGTTTTATCCTAATGAGAAAGATTTCATAATAAGGATTTGGAGAAGGGGCAGAGGGATAGCAGAGCAGGGAGAGGATGGTGCTGCTACTAGGAAGTCATACCATGGGGGAGTAATAAAGCCCACTATAATGCCCCCCCCAGTAGTAATAATTCTCCTTATAATGTGACAGTGCAAAAATACCCCCTTGTAATGCCCCCAGTTGAGCTAATGTCCCCATAGTGCCCCCATAATGTCCCAGTATAAAATACCCCTATATAGTGCCCCCAGTAAATTCCCCCATAGTGCTCCTCTCCCCCCTTCCTGCTAGTGCCCCCCATAATGTACCAGTATAAAATGCCCCATATATAGTGCCCCAGTAGATGCCCCTCAGTGTCCGGCCTCTGATAGGCTGCCGGCCTAGTGTCCCCCAATAATGTGCCAGTATCAAGTGCCTCTCTGCTCCCCCCCACATGTCCCAGTATCATAGTGCCATCTCCCCCCCCAATGTGCCAGTATCAAGTGCCTCTCTCCTTCCCACCCCCCATGTGCCAGTATCATAGTGCCAACCCCCCCCCCATGTGCCAGTATCAAGTGCCTCTCTCTCCCCCCATGTCCCAGTATCATAGTGCCATCTCCCCCCTCAAAAAAGTGGCAGTATCAAGTGCCTCTCCCCCCCATGTGCCAGTATCATAGTGCCAAACCCACCCATGTGCCAGTATCAAGTGCCAACCCCCCCCCCCACATGCCAGTATCAAGTGCCTCTCTCCCCCCCCCCATGTCCCAGTATCATAGTGCCATCTCCCCCCCCCCCAATGTGCCAGTATCAAGTGACTCTCTCCTTCCCATCCCCCATGTGCCAGTGTCATAGTGCCAAACCCCCCATGTGCCAGTATCAAGTGCCTCTCTTCCCCCCATGTGCCAGTATCATAGTGCCATCTCCCCCCCCCCCAAAAAAGTGCCAGTATCAAGTGCCTCTCTCCTTCCCATCCCCCATGTGCCAGTATCATAGTGCCAAACCCCCTCATGTGCCAGTATCAAGTGCCTCTCTCCCCCCATGTGCCAGTATCATAGTGCCAACCCCCCCCCCACATGCCAGTATCAAGTGCCTCTCTCCTCCCCCCCATGTCCCAGTATCATAGTGCCATCTCCCCTCCCCCCCACAAAAAAGTGCCAGTATCAAGTGCCTCTCTCCCTCCCCCCCCAATGTGCCAGTATCAGGTGCCTCTCTCCCCCCCCCCATGTGCCAGTATCAGGTGCCAACCCCCCCTCCCCCCAGGTGCCACTATCAAGTGCCTCTCTCCCTCCCCCCTATGTGCCAGTATCAGGTGCCAACCCCCCCTCCCCCAGGTGCCAGTATCAGGTGCCAACCCCCCCCAGGTGCCAGTATCAGGTGCCAACCCCTCTCCCCCCATGTGCCAGTATCAGGTGCCTCTCTCCCCCCCCCCCCATGTGCCAGTATCAGGTGCCAACCCCCCCAGGTGCCAGTATCAGGTGCCAACCCCCCTCTCCCCATGTGCCAGTATCAGGTGCCTCCCCCCCCCCCCATGTGCCAGTATCAGGTGCCAACCCCCCCTCCCCCCAGGTGCCAGTATCAAGTGCCTCTCTCCCTCCCCCCCATGTGCCAGTATCAGGTGCCAATCCCCCTCCCCAGGTGCCAGTATCAGGTGCCAACCCCCCCCCCAGGTGCCAGTATCAGGTGCCAACCCCTCTCCCCCCCATGTGCCAGTATCAGGTGCCTCTCTCCCCCCCCATGTGCCAGTATCAGGTGCCAACCCCCCCCCAGGTGCCAGTATCAGGTGCCAACCCCCCTCTCCCCATATGCCAGTATCAAGTGCCTCCCGCTCCCCCCATGGCAGTAACAGTCGGGTATTAAAAATTTTTTTATAAACACTTCTACTTACCTCCATGTCAGCCCTTTCCTGTGTCCTGCCCTGTATGTCCATATATGGAGTCAGTGCTTGTATTTCAGAAAAGTTTCTGCTGGGATTCAAACCCACGCCCTTTTGTATCAGAGGCAAAGCACTTAACCACAAGACCATAAGAACTGCCTTGCTGCTGACTGAAAAAATATGATACTTCTACTGTTATAGCTGGCTAAGTGTACATCTATACACATGACAGCTGCTCATATATAGAGATATAGCAGAGCTGAGTGTGCTGGGACAGCTGTCATATAGTGATATAGCAGTGCTGGGTGTGTTGGGGCAGCTGTCATGTGTATAGATGTACACTTAGCCAGCTATAAACAGTAGAAGTCTCATATTTTTTCAATCAGTTGCAATGCAGCCTTTATGGCTGTGAGGGTAAATGCTTTGCCACTGATACATTGGAGGTTGTGGGTTTGAATCCCAGACACATTAAGAGACAGTAAGATTAGATCACATTAGCAAGGGTGCCTGGTCAGCCGCTGCTGCTGTAAAGAATTGATATTTAACACGCTGCCGGGGTAGTTACGCCACTGGATGACATCAAACAAGAAACCACACTTATCTCTCTGCGCTGGAACAGACAACCTTCCTTTCTAGCTTCCAAGACCAAAGTGATTAATATAATCTGCTCAGAGCACTGGGGTGGAGTGCTATTTAAACTCATAACCCCACCCAGTGCACCTGATGGGAGGCGGATTAAACAAAACACTAAACTCGTGCTGCTATTCTGGCCGACCTCCGCACACCGTCAGGACGGGGCATGACAGTTATATTTATTGATGACCTATCCTCAGGATAGGTCCTCAATATCAGATCGGCTGGGGTCCGACATCCTGCACCCCCGCCGGTCAGCTTCTAGGAGCGATTCGTACTATTGAAATGAATGGGATGGCTTGGGTGTAGTTACACCTGCCCACCAGTGATGGCCAGTTCGCATTGTTCGCCCGCGAACACATGCGGGCTGCCATTTTAACTCACAAGTCCGGCGAGGCACAGGTAAGCCCTTACCTGTGCCTGTGCCGCGAGCCGGTCTGAAACAAATGTGGTCACCGGGAGCAGGCAGTTCCGAGAACAGCCCGATGAAGGCCCCCAGCGGCTGTTTTCCGAACTGCCTGCTCCCGGTGACCACATTTGTTTCAGACCGGCTCGCGGCACAGGCACAGGTAAGGGCTTACCTGTGCCTCGCCGGACTTGTGAGTTAAGATGGCAGCCCACATGTGTTCGTGGGCGAACACTGCGAACTGGCCATCACTGCTGCCCACTGCTGCAGATGCAATGGCGAGCAGGTAACAATGGCGAACAGGCAAACCTTCTCTTCAAACAGGGTGTCGGACCCCAGCCGATCTGATATTGAGGACCTATCCTGAGGATAGGTCATTAATAAATATAACTTGGACAACCCCTTTAACATGTTGCTGCTGATTAGTGTTAGGGTACTTTCACACATCCGGCAATCCGGACGCAAACTGATGGCATTTGTCAGACGGATCCGGATTCGGATCCGTCTGACAAATGCCATCAGTTTGCGTCCGGATTGCCGGATGTGTGAAATCCGTCTCTCCGGTTTCATCCAGAAAAAAGGATCCGGTATTAATTTTTTTTTGCATTTTTAAAGGTCTGCGCATGCGCAGACTGAAAAGCCGGTTCCGTTTTGCCAGAACACTTAATGCTGGATCCGGCACTAATACACTTCAATGTAAATTAATGCCGGATCCGGCAAGTGTTCAGTATTTTTGGCCGAAGATAAAACTGCAGCATGCTGCAGTATTTTCTTCATCCAAAAAACGTAAGAGGGACTGAACTAATGCATCCTGAACGGATTGCTTTCTATTCAGAATGCATTAGGATAAAACTGATCAGTTTTTTTCCGGTATTGAGCTCCTGTGACTGAACTCAATACCGGAAAACTTTAACGCAAGTGTGAAAGTACCCTTAGGCTACTTTCACATCTGTGTTTTTACTGGATCCGGCAGGGTTCAGCAAAAACGCTTCCGTTACTGATAATACAACCATCTGCATCCGTTACGAACGGATCCGGTTGTATTATCTTTAACATTGCCAAGATGGATCCGTCATGAACTCCATTGAAAGTCATTGGGGGATGGATCCGTTTTCTATTGTGTCAGACGGATCCGTCCCCATTGACTTGCATTAGGGGTCATGCCGGCTCCATCTTGCTCTGCATCCCAGGACGGAAAGCAAACTACAACATGTTGCGGTTTGCTCTCCGGTATGGGAACGCAACTAAACAAAACAGAATGCATTTTGGAGCACTCCGTTATATTCAGTTTAGTTCAGTTTTGTCCCCATTGACAATGAATAGGGACAAAACTGAAGCGTGTTTTTCCGGTATTGAACCCCTATGATGGATCTCAATACCGAAAAACTAAAACACTAGTGTGAAAGTAGCCTTAGGCGCGGGTGCAATGCGTGATGCGAACGCATTGCGCCCGCACTGAATCCGGACCCATTCATTTCAATGGGTATGTGTATATGAGCGTTGGTTTTTCACGCATCACTTGTGCGTTGCGTGAAAATCTCAGCATGTTCTATATTCTGCGTTTGTCACGCAACGCTGGCCCCTATAGAAGTGAATGGAGCTGCGTGAAAATCGCATCGCATCCGCGAGCAAGTGCGGATGCAATGCGTTTTTCATGGATGGCTGCTAAGAGATGTCGTTTGTATACCTTCAGTTTCTTATCACGCAGTGCAAAACACATTAAATCGTATTGCACCCACACGATAAAAACTGAACAACTGAACGCGATCGCATACAAAACTGAACTTGCTTGCGAAATCGCTCATTTTTCACTGAATGCATCTGCAACGCATCCGGACCTAATCCGCTCACGCTCGTCTGCAAGGGGCCTTAGGCTGCTTTCACACAGTCAGTGTGCGGTCAGTGATTTCCATCAGAGATTGTTAGCCAAAATCAGGGGCGGGTCAAAAACACAGGTACAAATCTTCCCATTATACCTTATCTCTGTATAGGCTCCACTGGTTTTGGCTCACAACACTAACCAAACACTGAGGCCTACTGCACACGACCATTTTTTTTTCCCCGTTTACTGGCCGATTTTGCGTTCCGTATACGGAACCATTCAATTCAATGGTTCCGCAACAAAAACGGAATGTACTCCGTATGCATTCCGTATTTCCGTTTTTCCGTTCCGTTTAAAGATAGAACATGTCCTATTATTGCCCGCAAATCACGTTCCGTGGCTCCATTCAAGTCAATGGGTCCGCAAAAAACGGAACACATACGGAAATGCATCCGTATGTCTTCCGTTTCATTTTGCAGAACCATCTATTGAAAATGTTATGCCCAGCCCAATTTTTTCTATGTAATTACTGTATACTGTATATGCCTGTAATGACCGGCGTCACACAAAGGGAGGGAAATGGGAAGGCCCTGTCCAAGGGAGAGGGAAAGGTGGTGACCCCTGACTCACCTTGCGGCTGGCACCTGACTGCCCTGACGTCCCTAGACGGGTTCCTCACCCGTACGCCGATCACGTGCCTAAACCCTGGCTTTCCCTAAGATGAGCCCTGTGTAGTGAACGGGGCGGTGGGATCGCTAGTCCGCACCACTGACACTAAGAGGAAAACACCAAGGAGAGGACAGACAATACAGACAAAACATATAATCCCAGGTGGGCGACAACAGCAGACCACCAAGGCCCACAGGGATCCGGAGGGTAACGTTCTGGAACAACAACCAGGGATCACAGCTACACAGCTCCAGTGGGTCAGAATAGAAGTCCAGGCAGGAAGCTCTATATCTGGCAACTAGAGAAGTGAGAGAGAGGAATATAAGGAGGTTGGGAGTGCTGGACAAGAAACAGCTGAGGAGAAGGAGCTACGGATCCCTGAGTGAGCCAAAAGGGTTGCAAGGCAAACCCAGAAAGCTACCATAAAGAAACAGCACTATGTTTCTACATAGAGCGCGCAGCCACCCGCTGCGACTTCCTGACCCCGGGTATAACGGAGTCAGGCGTGGCTCTTGACACCCTCGTGACAATGCCATATGGAAAAACGGAATGGAAAATCGGAACAAAAACGGAAACACAGCGGAAACAAAAAACGGAACAACGGATCCGTGAAAAACGGACCGCAAAACACTGAAAAAGCCATACGGTCGTGTGCAGGAGGCCTGACTGTGTGAAAGAGGCCCTAGTCACAATGTAAAAGAATTTACATGACTGCTCTAGGCTATTTCCTAGCTTTAGCAGACTCAAAACCAATGTCCTATCCACAAAGGTTTATTTACATAAATGATGATGATGGTGATGATGATGAACACTGGCTTAAAGGGACCATGTCCCACTGACTAAGCAATGTGATCCGCATGGAGGATATTACAAAGCAGGAGGAGCTGAGCAGACTGATATAAAATTGCAATAGATTCAATACAACTTGTCCAGTTCAAGTTTTTCCCCATTATTCTGCACTCAATGCCCCATAATGAGAAAGTGATAACAGAATGTTTGAAATTTTTGCTTTTGAAAAGGAAAAACTATAATTTTTCACTGACCTAAGTATTCAGACCCTTTACTCAGGACTTAGCTGAGGCCCCTTTGGCAGTGATTGCAGCCTCCAGTCTTCATGGGGATGATGTCACAAGGTTTGCACATCTGGATTTGGGGATTTTCGGCCATTCTTCTCTGCAGATCTTCTCAAGATCTGTCAGGTTGGATGGGGACCGTCAGTGGACTGCCATTTTCAGGTCTCTCCAGAGATGTTGGATTGGGTTCAAGTAAGGGCTCTGGCTGGGCCACTCAAGGACATTGACAGAGTTGTCCCTAATCCTCTCCTGTCTTGGCTGTGTGCTTAGGGTAATTGTCTTGTTGAAAGGTGAACCTTCAGCCCAGTCTGAGGTCCAGAGCACTCTGGAGAATATCTCTGTAATTTGCTCACCTGATGCATTGTTCATCCAGAAGACAAGCCATGGCCTGAGGGGTCTGACAGAATGTCAGGGCTGTATGTGAGCAACAATAGTATACACAGTAAAAGAGCTACTGACCGGACCCAAACTAGGGAGGATAAAGGGTGACCCCTGTCCGACCCTCAAAGCTCTCCCTATGCTGCTAAAGCACATGCCCGGATCCAAATGGTGGAACGAGGCATGCCCACGTGCCTAAGACTGATGACCACTGTAACCCCTACAATAGTGGAAGGGGCACGGCCACCGGTGCCCTACTCAGTATATGGAGGGAACCGTGGCCACCTCAGATCCAGTCATAAAATAATCAGGTACACAACAATGTCTGTACACTTAGCTGAAGGTGTTGCAGCCGCAGAGAAGACGGATCCAAGGACAGCTGGCAATATCCGGAGTGCTTGCTGCAGCAGAACACAGGTCCAGTGAACTGATAGCTACAAGTGAAGATACTAAAGCAAGAGCTACAACTGAAATGAGAACTATAATCCACGCCCTACAATAGGAGGAGGGGTGATATAAAGAGAGGGAAATCAAACGCATGAGGAACAGCTGGGAGAAAGGAAACCAAAAGTAAACAGAGCAGTGAGAACTCCTCCCAGCTCTAGTAGTGACATCATCACAGGGGTGGAGAAACAGAGCTGTGAGAACGTCCCAAAGCTCTGGTAGTGACACAGAAGCCTTATTTGAGTTCCCCATTGACATTGCTAAATCAATGTGGGCATGTTTATGGAGAGATTGGAGGAGATAGCCAAACAAGAAGACCACGAATAGCAATATAAGATATATGGGCAGCAGTGGTGTAACTAGAAATGACTGGGCCCCACAGCAAATTTTTGAATGGGCCCCCCCCCCCCAGCAACTTCTCCCCCCCCCCCCCAGCAACTTCTTCGCACTCCTTTACTCCTTGTGCAAGCCCCACTCCTTTCACTAGTCAAGATTGCTCTCTCAGACAAGGCCCAGCAGCTGCTCCATCCATTTCCTACATGTATACTGTATGTCATGTCACTGTATATACTTTTACTGTACATAAAGCCAGTGTATAATACTGTTGAGTGGGCCCTGACAATAAACTCTTTTAGTCCTAATCGTGGGTGGGCCCTTTCTGAGGTTAGGCCCCAAAGCTTCTTCCCCTATAGATATGGCCCTGATGGGCAGCTTTAGGGTCCATTCACACGTCCACAAAATGGGTCCGCATCCGTTCCACAATTTTGCGGAATGGGTGCAGACCCATTCATTTCAATGGGTCCGGATTGTGCTGTCCGCATCCGCATTTGCGGATCCGGATCCGCACTTCCGCATCCGTGCTTCCGTTTCCGCAAAAAAACAGAACATGTCCTATTCTTGTCCGCAATTGCAGACAAGATTAGGCATTTACTATTATAGTGCCAGTGATCTGCGGTCAGCAAATTGCGGAATGCACATTGCCAGTGTCCGTGTTTTGCGGATCCGCAATTTGCGGATCCGCAGAACACTTACGGACATATGAATGGACCCTTAGGCCCCTTTCACACGGGCGAGTTTTCCGCGCGGGTGGAATGTGTGAGTTGAACGCATTGCACCCGCACTGAATCCGGACCCATTCATTTCTATGGGGCTGTGCACATGAGCGGTGATTTTCACGCATCACTTGTGCGTTGCGTGAAAATCGCAGCATGCTCCTCTTTGTGCGTTTTCCACGCAACGCAGGCCCCATAGAAGTGAATGGGGCTGCGTGAAAATCGCAAGCATCCACAAGCAAGTGCGGATGCGGTGCGATTTTCACACATGGTTGCTATCATGTGATGGATCATGTGACTGACCATGTGATGACCGCAGTGACGTCATCAAAGGTCCTATTCCTCACAGAACAAGACAGAAGAGATGCCGGCTGCGCGAACAAGTGGATTAAGGCGAGTTAAATTTTTTTATATTTTTTTTTAACCCCTCCAGCCCTATTGTACTATTCATTCTGTATTCAGAATGCTATTATTTTCCCTTATAACTATGTTATAAGGGAAAATAATACAATCTACACAACCTTGAACCCAAACCTGAACTTCTGTGAAGAAGTTCGGGTCTGGGTACCACAGTCAGTTTTTAGCGCGATAAAAACTGAACAACGGAGCGCAATCGCAGTCAAAACTGACTGCAACTGCGTTACTACTTGCGCGGGTTTGCCACAATGCACCGGGACGCATCCGGACCAAATCCGGACACGCTCGTTTGCAAGGGGCCTTAGGCTGTTACATGAGAGAGCGTAATCTGGTGTCCACCAGCAGTCTACAGGCTGTCATAAACATAACCTTGTAGATTGCTGAATGATGAATATGAAATTACCTACAGCCCTGTTGTATGTGCCTGCATCATTGCTGAGGCCATTAGCAGCAAAGAGACCACTGGAGCATCCACCCTGGAAAGCCAGAGGATATAACCCCTTAAAGGGATTGTACAGGCTCTAGATATTGATGACCCAGTCTTAGGATAGGTTAACAATTTCAGATCAGCGAGGGTCCGACACTTAGCATCCTCACAGAACAGCGGTTCTCAGCAGCCGCCAGCATCGGAAATAACATAATGGACGAAGGCAGAAGCAGAAAGCGCCATTCATGGTGTAGTGGCCGTGCAAGGTAACTGCAGCTCAATACACAGAGAATACAGATGTCTGCTTCTAGCTCTGTCCACTGTGTTATTTCTGGTGCTGGTGGCCGCTAAGAAGAGATCCCACCAATCTGATATTGATGACCTATCTTAAGGGTACGTTATCAATTTCTAGAGCCAGGATGACCCTCATCATTATCACATCAACGGGGGTCAGAGTCCTGGCACCCCTGCCAATTAGCTGTTTCAG
The DNA here is from genome assembly GCF_905171765.1 of Bufo bufo. NCBI lineage: Eukaryota > Metazoa > Chordata > Amphibia > Anura > Bufonidae > Bufo > Bufo bufo. The sequence goes on from NC_053394.1 coordinate 352,962,611, forward strand.
GGAGCCGCCGCGCTCACCAGCAACGCCGTGCTTTCCAAGCACAGTGCCGTACATTGTATAGAGGCTGTGCTTGGTATTACAGTTCAGCCCCATTCACCTCAATGGGGCTGAGCTTCAACTACTAGACCATATGACCAATGTATGGTGATGTCACCTGGCTTAGGAAGAGGACGCGGTGCTCACAGAACGCCGCACTCTTCTAACAGCTGATCAGCGAGGGTTCATTCAGGGGATAGGTCATTAATATTAATTACCGGATAAGGTGCACCTTAAAGGGGTTGTGCAATGCTGAGATATTGATGACATCCTCAGGATATGTCCTCAATATCAGATTGGCAAGGTCAAGCTCCTGGCACCTCTGTGGTACCTTGGAACCGAACCCGAGTAGAAATCAATTTATGAAGTTATTACGAAGTATTGCGAAGTAATAACTTCAGCTCTTTGAAGCCATTACATTCTAATACTGTACGAACCAAGTTTTATGCGAATGCGCTCGATTCGCTCATCCCTATTCATGACCTATCTTGAGGATAAGTCATCAATATTTTTACAAATCAATCCATGGCATGCATTTACGTCAGATTAACGGGTGTACATTTTTTTTAATTTTTTTTATAACATTTCCTGCAATTACTTTCATTTGTTTAACTCTCGGGCAACCCCTCTAAATAATGTAACACAGTTTCCCTAACGGTTACAACACATCATGGTTTATGAAATATTAAAGCCACCGCTGTTGTGCGTGCAGTGGGGTGTTAGATGGAAAGCGGCTTTCTCCGTGTAATGCAGAGTCTGCACGCTCTCGCTCCTCCCTCGTAGATGTGGCTCAGGTCACTGATCACACACCAGCTACAGATCATGGTGGCTGACTGCATGGAGGCAGAAAATATACCTCTGAGCGGCCGCAGTTATGAAAGATCTGAGGCTTTCCTGTATCAGAGGCTCTGATTGTAAGCTGCAGTCAGATGGTTCTCTCATAGGAGGTTCAGTTGCTTCTATCTATTCTATAACCATTGCTTGCTAAGATGGAAATCAGCTCCTCCTGCACTGGCTACCTGGTGAGTTTGTGGTGGGCTTGTGCTTATACATAGCAGCCACTCTAAACAAGATGAGCTGATGCCTAAAGTGTTAAGAAGCGAAAAATGGAAGGTGATTTTTCACGGCATGGGGTCCCATGATACAAGTGAAGCTTTACAATATGTATATAAATGTTTTGGGGGATTCTCAGAACTTAAAGGGTCACTGTACTTGCACACAATTTCATTTAAAAAAAAATAGAGAATGGTGTAAATAGCAAATTTCAAAATCAAAATCTGCCTGCATCCACCTGAAAAGCTGTAAAGTCATGGCCACTAGGGGTCTCACTTCCACCTAAATTGCAGTCCACTGCCTGTTGTCAGGCAAGATACGTCCCTAGTGACAGAGAATTAGAAAACGGCAGAGAGGAAGTGGGAGCGTGTCAGAGCTAGCTGAGCCTGAGCTTCATAAAAGAACTGCTTCTGCACTGCTTCTGAACATCACAGGAGCCCCCTGCCCTTCTGTAAGTGTGATGTATCCCTCCTTATCTGTTCTGTAAGCTCTAGAGCTGAAAACAAACATAGTGGGAAGGGAGCAGTACACAGCAGTACAGTGCTGGCAGATTCCACAGAAAAGTGATGTGCCTGCTGGTGAAAGAAATGCATCTAGCTGTGCAGCTAAAGAGTGCAATAATTAGGCTGAAAAAGACATTAGTAAAACCCCAAAAGACCTATTCCTTTACAGTTATGATTGTACAAAGAAGCACAGGACTTTCTATTCCCAATCTTACATAGTTACATAGTTAATACAGTTGAAAAAGACATAAGTTCATCAAGTACCAAGGGATAGGTGGGGACGTGAATCAGAGAAGGAAGTGAGACTCAGTTTTTCTACACATTTTCATAAGCATTAATGTCATTTACTTTTAAGAATTCATCTACACCCTTTTTAAAACTGTTGTCACGGTGGGGAGTGGGGGAAACCTCCCACCGTACAATGTAAGGTATAATAGGGAAGCAGCTAGGCCAGGATTCCAGGATCAGGGAGCAGGTCACCTCCTACAGCGTCCCTAATCCTCACCCTAACTCCTCACCGTATGAGCGGACCTGGATGGTAGGACGGCTCATACCCAGGATACCTTTGGCCCTGAGTCACCCTGATAATCCCTCACATAGGAGCAGGGGAGAGACTACCTGTTCTTTCCAGACACGGATGAACAGGAGTCTCAAATGGCCTAGCAGCAGGGAAAGGAAGCCAAGTGGAATGACAGATAAACATCACACCAAGGTAAACTGGAACCCATACAAACGTACTGCAATCCAAACACCAAGCGGATGCAGTATGTACTGACACAGCATTCCAGCAACAGCACCCAGACTTGGCTTCTGGTTCACCCCCTTTCGGAGGCACAACTAACAGGGTACGAGTTGCATACATGCTGGGCATAAAACGCCAACTACCAGACATGTAAAAACAACAAGACGAGACACCAAACCCTGAACATAAACCCACACCAAACATCCACACAGGTAAGGTAGGGGAACAGGAGGATAGAATGGGAAGACATCGCCGAAGACTAGGTGGCCCTCACACTGGAAGATGGAACAATCAGACAAGGAGCATAACTCCAGCACATACCAAGGCTGGAGTACAACTGACTCCTGACCTTAAGCCACAGGCATAAGAAGCACCTAGTGACCACACCCAGCAAGGTAGTTAACCCTTACTGCACCAGACAGGGGAAGGCTACAACTTAAAGGGGAAGTGCACACACCAGCCACCACGTTGCCACCGGCAACAGCATGCGTGGCAACCATGTCACGCGCACACAGCCAAAGCCAAGACACTGCCACCACATGCCATAACAGCATCAATTTGCCACCGGCAACCGCAAGCATGGCACAAGTGTCACGGCGCACACAGCAAAGGCCGTGACAACTGTCTACTGTTCCTGCTGTGACCACGTCCTGAGGAAGTCTATTCCACAGCTTCACAGTTCTTACAGTAAAGAAGCTTTGACGCTTCTGGAGACTGAACTTTTTCTTCTCTAGTCGGAGGCAGTGCCCCCTCGTCTTTTGAGGGCATTTGACATGGAACAGGTTTTCACCGTATTTTATGTATGGCCCATTTATATATTTGTATAGGTTAATCATGTCCCCCCTTAGACGTCTGTTCTCAAGACTAACTGGCCTATAATTATCTGTGGAGGACCTAGATCCTTTTTTTTATATGGGCACCACATTTGCCTTGCACCAATCACTTGGCACTGTACCAGTACCTAGAGAATCTTTAAAAATTATAAACATGGGCACATCAATAATTTAACTGAGCTCTTTAAGAACTCTTGGGTGTAATCCATCTGGACTTTGGAACCTTGTTCACATTTACCTTATTTAACTTAGTTTTGACCATATCTACAGTTAGCCAATTGAGTATATTACTGGATGTACTAACAGCCCCAGCACCACAGATATCAGCTCCTTTCTCTTCTTTTGTATATACTGAGCTAAAAAAATTTTTTTGGAACTCTGCCTTTTCCTTATCTTCAGTCACTCCCCCCTCCCCTTTTCCATTATGTACAGTCGTGGCCAAAAGTTTTGAGAATGACAAAAATATTAGTTTTCACAAAGTTTGCTGCTAAACTGCTTTTAGATCTTTGTTTCAGTTGTTTCTGTGATGTAGTGAAATATAATTACACGCACTTCATACGTTTCAAAGGCTTTGATCGACAATTACATGACATTTATGCAAAGAGTCAGTATTTGCAGTGTTGGCCCTTCTTTTTCAGGACCTCTGCAATTCGACTGGGCATGCTCTCAATCAACTTCTGGGCCAATTCCTGACTGATAACAACCCATTCTTTCATAATCACTTCTTGGAGTTTGTCAGAATTAGTGGGTTTTTGTTTGTCCACCCGCCTCTTGAGGATTGACCACAAGTTCTCAATGGGATTACGATCTGGGGAGTTTCCAGGCCATGGACCCAAAATGTCAACGTTTTGGTCCTCGAGCCACTTAGTTATCACTTTTGCCTTATGGCACGGTGCTCCATCGTGCTGGAAAATGCATTGTTCTTCACCAAACTGTTGTTGGATTGTTGGAAGAAGTTGCTGTTGGAGGGTGTTTTGGTACCATTCTTCATTCATGGCTGTGTTTTTGGCCAAAATTGTGAGTGAGCCCACTACCTTGGATGAGAAGCAACCCCACACATGAATGGTCTCAGGATGCTTTACTGTTGGCATGACACAGGACTGATTGTAGCACTCACCTTTTCTTCTCCGGACAAGCCTTTTTCCAGATGCCCCAAACAATCGGAAAGAGGCTTCATCGGAGAATATGACTTTTCCCCAGTCCTCAGCAGTCTATTCACCATACTTTCTGCAGAAGATCAATCTGTCCCTGATGTTTTATTTGGAGAGAAGTGGCTTCTTTGCTGCCCTTCTTGACACCAGGCCATCTTCCAAAAGTCTTCGCCTCACTGTGCGTGCAGATGCGCTCACACCTGCCTGCTGCCATTCCTGAGCAAGCTCTGCACTGGTGGCACTCCGATCCCGCAGCTGAATCCTCTTTAGGAGATGATCCTGTTGCTTGCTGGACTTTCTTGGACGCCCTGAAGCCTTCTTAACAAGAATTGAACCTCTTTCCTTGAAGTTCTTGATGATCCTATAAATTGTTGATTGAGGTGCAATCTTAGTAGCCACAATATCCTTGCCTGTGAAGCCATTTTTATGCCACGCAATGATGGCTGCACGCGTTTCTTTGCAGGTCACCATGGTTAACAATGGAAGAACAATGATTTCAAGCATCACCCTCCTTTTAACATGTCAAGTCTGCCATTTTAATCCAATCAGCCTGACATAATGATCTCCAGCCTTGTGATCGACAATCGTCATCATTCTCACCTGAGTTAACAAGACGATTACTGAAATGATCTCAGCAGGTCCTTTAATGACAGCAATGAAATGCAGTGGAAAGTTTTTTTGGGGATTAAGTTCATTTTCATGGCAAAGAAGGACTATGCAATTCATCTGATCACTCTTCATAACATTCTGGAGTATATGCAAATTGCTATTATAAAAACGTAAGCAGCAACTTTTCCAATTTCCAATATTTATGTAATTCTCAAAACTTTTGGCCACGACTGTAGGGACCCTACTTGATCGGACCTGGTTTTTTAGCATTTATATATTTAAAGAATTTTTGGGGATTTGTTTTGCTCTCCTTTGCCACTTCATGTTTATTTTGTACTTTTGCAAATTTTATCTCCTTTTTACAGATTTTATTAAGCCTTTTGTAAACTTCAAAGGCTACAGCTCACCCCTCAGATTTGTATTTTTTAAATGCCCTTTTTTGTCATTTATTGCCATTTTTACCATAGCTGGGGGTTTAATTTTAGCCGTTTATATTTGTTACCTAGAGGAATACATTTTTTAGTGCAATTACTCAATGTGGATTTAAAGCTCTTCCATTTATCCTCAGTATTATTATGTGACAGTAGCTGCTCCCAGTCTATGCCCTGAAATGCTGCCCTCAACCCAGGGAGATTAGCCGTTTTAAAATTCAGTGTCTTTGCTCTGCCTGACAGAGTTTGCTTCTTATAGTTTAGGGGGAATATAATTATATTGTGGTCACTATTACCTAGTGTTTCTCGAAGAGTAATATTTCCAACAAGCTCTGCATCATTAGAAATTACCAGACCCAACAGAGCATCGCCCCTAGTGGGAGCTTCTACAAACTGGCCCATAAAGTGGTCCTGCAGCAAGTTGAGGAATCTTCTCCCCTTTGCGGTTCAGACAGAACCATGACCCCAGTCAATGTCTGGGAAGTTAAAATCTCCCATTATGACCACTGTACCAGCCTGTGCAGCCCGCTCTATTTGGTTATACAGTTGCGTTTCTATCTCCTCTGTGATGTTAGGGGGTCTATAGATTACACCAAGTATTATTTTTTCAGTGTTTATATCCCTTTGCACCCATAAGGTTTCCACATCCTCACCATCCTCACCCACACTTGCCTCTTTCACACTTGTCTTCAGATCACTCCTCACATACAGGCACACGCCACCACCTTTTCTATTGACTCGGTCTTTCCTAAATAGTGTAAAACCCTCAATATTTACAGCCCAGTCATGTAAAGGGTCCAACCATGTCTCAGCCACACCAACTTCATCTATGTGTTCTTCTAGTACCATAGCCTCCAGCTCCCCCATTTTGCTTGCTAGACTTATTAAGAAGCAGCACAGTCAGCCTTTTCCTAGTGAAAACTAGCTTCTCCGAGGCAGGAATAGATAATATTCAACTGCACAGGACATAAGATAGACTGAATGTTTACTGTCCCTTTAATGTTAAGGGTCCCTTTTAATACACTTTTTCATGTGTATAATATTGATGTTCGCTTCTTAAAGGGGTTTTCCAGGAGTAACATATTGATGAACTCTCTGCAAGATAAGTCATCAATATCTGGTCAGCGGTGGGTCTGACTCCAGAGAGCCTCACCGATCAGTTACTTAGAGACTGTGGCGCTTCTGTGAGCATGGCAGCTTCCTCACAGCATACCATGCACAGCACTATACATTGTATAGTGGCTGGGTTTGGATCTTCAATTGGGTTTGACGTGCACCTAGGCCGTGTGATGAATAAGCTTGACATCACTGGCCTAAGAAGAAGCCACAGTGCTCACTGGAGAGCCACAGCCTCTTCAAACAGTTGACCTGTGGGGGTGCTGGGATTTGGACCACCACAATTTGACATTGATGACCAGTGGCAGATTAATATAGAGGTGTTCGGGTCAGCAGCCCTGGGTCCGGCATCGCTGGGGCCCAACGCTGACCCGAACACCCACATACTGCGGCGGAGCACAGGAGTGCATAGTTCCCTGCCCCGCCGCCGTTTACCGCCATAGGCTTTAGGCCTAGTAGGCCTGGGGCCTATGTGGTAGTATAATCCTGACACAGGCGTGCGTAATGACATCACTGCGTGCCTGCTTCGGGACGCAGGACAATGAAGATTGCGTGCCTTGTTTTTTCTGTGTGTGCCAACTTTGAGGGGCAGTGTGGGGGCAAATCTCTTCAGGGCGGGAAATGTGGGGGAAGATTATTAAGTGGGGGCAAATCACTTCATTGGGGGCAGATTATTACATGGGGAAAATTACTTCATAGGGGGGCAGTGTGAGGGCAAATTGCTTCATGGGGCAGTGTGGGGACAAATTATTTCATGGGAGGGCAGCGTGGGGGCAAATTATTTCATGGGGGCAGTGTGGAGGAAAATTTCTTCATGGGGCAGTGTGGGGGCAAATTACTTCATGGGGGCAGTGTGGGGGAAAATTACTTCATGGGGGCAGTGTGGGGGGAAATTACTTCATGGGGCAGTACGAGGGCAAATTATTTCATAGGAGGGCAGTGTGGGGGCAAATTATTTCATGGGAGGGCAGTGTGGGGGAAATTACTATATGGGGCAGTGTGGGGAAAATTACTATAAGAGGGCAGTGTGGTGGAAATTACTATATGAGGGCAGTGTGGTGGAAATTACTATATGGGGGCAGTGTGGTGGAAATTAATATATGGGGGCAGTGTGGTGGGAATTACTATATGGGGCAGTGTGGTGGAAATTACTATATGGGGGCAGTGTGGTGGAAATTACTATATGGGGGCGGTGTGGGGGAAATTACTATATGGGGGCAGTGTGGGGAAAACTATTATAAGAGGGCAGTGTGGTGGAAATTACTATATGGGGGCAGTGTGGGGGAAATTACTATATGGGGGCAGTGTGGGGAAAACTATTATAAGAGGGCAGTGTGGTGGAAATTACTATATGGGGGCAGTGTGGTAGAAATTACTATATGGGGGCAGTGTGGGGGAAATGACTATATAGGGGCAGTGTGGGGGAAATTACTATATAGGGGCAGTGTGGGGGGAATTACTATATGGGGGCAGTGTGGGGGAATTTATTATATGGGGCAGTGTGAGGGAAATTACTATATGGGGCAGTGTGAGGGAAATTACTATATGGGGCAGTGTGGGGGAAATTACTATTTGGGTGCAGTGTGGTATTAGGGGACATTATTTTTGGGGACACTATACATGAATCATTACCTAGAGGGTGTTATTATTACTGGGGACACTCTAGGGGACAATATAACTGCTGTAGACACTATATGAACCTTTGGGATAATTTATCAAACTGGTGTGAAGTAGAACTGGCTTAGTTGCCCATAGCAACGGATTACACCTTTTATTTTTGACAGCTCCTTTGGAAAATGAAAGGTGGAATCTGATTGGTTGCTATGGGCACCTAAGCCAGTTGTACTTTATACCAGTTTGATAAATGACCCCAATCATGAGAAATCGAATGTGTCTGTGTAACAAACTCTGTAGAGACGAGATGCGGCTGAAAGAATCTATCATAGTGGTCTGGGTCAAACGGAGGAGAAGAGGAAAGAGAAGGTCTACATGACAGGAGATGTCCCTGGATGTAAGCGGTATGTGGTGCTGTATTCTCCTATATATAGAGCTGGCGAACTACTGTAACCTGCATCTCATCTTCTCCTCCAAGTCTCTTTTATCATAATCATATGTATTTTACATTTGTCAACTAAAATTTGAATTTGTCACTTGCAGTCCTATTTACTGTAACAGCCCAGATAACAGTAATAACTTTCTGTGTACAGATAAAGTAGTAGATGTTCCCTGCAGTCCTATGTAGCGCCCCACATAACACAATAATGCACTGTGTTATGTGGGGTGTTACATAGGACTGCAGGTAACATCTATGACATCTGTACTCAGAGAGTTATGAGATGATGGGGGTCCGACTCCTGGCATCCCAGCCAATCAGCTGTTTGAGGAGATAGCGATGTTCCAGTGAGAGCCGCAGCCTCTTTGCTCATTACCAAGCACAGCTCTGTCCATTTGATAGCACTGCGCTTGGTATTGCAGCTCAGACCCAATCAGTCGGATGGGACAGAGCTGCACCTAGACCATGTCAACGATAAATGTGATGTCATATGGCCTAGGAAGAGGCTGTGGCGCTCATGAAGCACTGCAGCCTCTTCATACAGAAAAAATGTAACTAAAATGGAGGGAGGGGCCCGAGTTGGGTAGACAGACACGGGCCTATCATGCACTTAATCCGCCCCTGTTGATGACCTATCCTAAAGATAGGCATACAAACAAGTTTGACGGCAGCATCTCCAGAAATGCACTTTTATTCATAGTGGGTCCATGAAAAAAATGTGCAACATAGCCAAAAAGTATTGCAACGTTTCGACTACATAGTAATCTTTGTCAAGCATAACATGAAGTGAATCATAAACGACTTATATAGCATATAAAATACCTCCCCCAAATTATCAAACACCTATCAAAGATCTTACTCCTATTCCGTAACACCCAAAATTAAACTCCACCTATCAAGTATATTCAACAAGTGTGTGTTATATCAACCATTAAAACCGGCATATCATTGCCTGTGGGCGATACCGACATATGGATCCCCATCACCATGCACATGTAAAAAGCGCCTTTCTGGCTTCACCGCGCATGTCTAACTTCTGTTGTGTCCTCCTCACATTCAAGCGCAACCCTCACGTGGTCTAGTCCTGGTCTCGCGACTTCGCGCGTTATGTCTACACGTGACCTCACGCGTCATGTCCACATGATCGAGCTGATACCTCCCACTTCCTGAGCATCTCCTATTACCATGGAGACCCTTAAGCGCCGTACAGCAAGTGATCAAACCATCAACAATGACCCGATCCATTGCGCAAATCAAAAAATGTTTTGCTACTGGTTTATCAAGCATCTTTTTCCTGATTGTGCTCTTATGTTTGTTAATCCGCTCCCTGATCTCCATTATTGTCTCCCCAACATAAATCAAACTGCACGGACACTGTATCATGTAGATTACATCTTTGGATCTACACGTATAGTGTCCCCTAATCTTGAAAACTTGTCCTGTTTAGGGGTTTGCGAAAATATCTCCTTTGATAATATTACTGCAATTACAACATCCCAAACAGGGAAAATTGACCATCTTTTGTGGGGCCAAATACTGCTGTTTCTTCTCATTCCTTTCACCCCCCTATGTCCATTTTCACAAGTCTGTCCCGTAGATTGGTGTTCCTCTTATAGGCCACCAGAGGGGGCACCGCAAACTCTTTTATAACAGGTAGTCCCTTTTCTAAGATGTGCCATTCCTTTCTAAGGATCCTTGCTATCTCACCGTTATGTTTCCCATATGTAGATACAAAGGGAATCCTACCCATCTCCCTTTTCTTAGGGCTGCTCTTAAGTGTGCTCTCCCTTTCTACATTTTTGATTTTATTATAGGACCTCTGTAATAATCTGCAGGGATATCCTCTATTACAGAATTTTTCACACACAACCTGTATTTGTCCCTCAAATCTCTGATAATCTGATACCACTCTCCTAACTCTGAGAAGTTGACTCCATGGGAGTGATTCAATCATACGTCTGGAATGGTTACTATCATACCGTAGGAGATTGTTCTTATCCGTTGGCTTTTGGTATAAATTAATTTTTATACCACCAGCCTCAACGTACACCCTCACATCCAGGAATTGTATTTCCGTGTCGGGTACTGTCTTTGTAAATTGTAGGCCCGGGACTCCTGCATTGAGATGTACATGGAAATCTTCCAATTTTATTTCTGTACCGCTCCAAATCAGGAAAATGTCATCGATGTAACGCCACCAGCACAGGATGCTCTCCATAAAAACTGATTGGTACTCAAGCCTGCCCTCCACCTCTGCCATATAGATGTTGGCATAAGTTGGGGCCACATTTGACCCCATCGCGGTTCCGTGCTTTTGTTAGTAAAGGGTATCCCCAAAGAGAAAATCATTCCTCCTGAGGACCACCTCCAAGAGCTGGAGGACAAACTGTGCACCTTTTAGAGAGTATCCTGCGCTGGACAGCGTCACATCGACTGCCCTCAATACACTCTCATGCTCAATGGACGTATACAATGAAACTACATCAAAAGAGACCAAGAAATAAATTATCTGGCAATTCAACATCTCTAAGTCTCAACAAGAAATGGCTGGTATCCCTAATGTAAGAGGGGGCTTGCATGGGGAATTTGTGGAGAAGGCGGTCAAGAAACACTGCTATTGTACCAAAAACTGAACCTCTCTCCGAGACAATTGGCCTACTGGGGGGGTCATCCAGTCTCTTATGAATCTTCGGTAAGGTATATAAAAGGGGAGTGATTGGGTGTTAAACCCTCAAAAATTCCCCCAAATCTTGATCAATAATTTCTTCATTGACCGCCTCATCCACCATCTCCCCTATAGATCTCATAATGTCAAACTTAGGATCACCCTTTAACTCCTCATAGACTTCTGTATCAGCTAATTGTCTGTGTAACTCACTGATGTAATTTCCTGTGTTCATCACTACCACCGCACCCCCCTTCAGGGCCTCCCTTTCTTGTTTAGACAAATTATATACACAATTCTCACCATCCTGATCCCTAATGGTCTTGATCTGTTTAGATACTATCTCAATGTCAGATTCGACAATGTGATTATTCTGCGGAGGGGAGAAAGCACTTTTGTTCCTCAGATCAACGTTTTTAAGACACAACCTATCCTCATTCTTATTTATTACCGTGGGTGCCATTACATTATTAGAAAATAAACTTTTCAAACCTTCTAAAAAAACGTTGCAAATCAAGCTCTATATTGAACTAGTCACTCGGTGCATACGGACAAAATGTCAAACCTCTACTCAATAAATCTATCTGCACATCAGACAGTTCAACCGATAAAATATTGACTACAAGATGTTTAATTTCCTCTGATTGCGTCTCGTTGTCCTCCCCTGTGTCTCTCTCGGAAGACCTGTATATGTCTGTGGAGGAATCTCTCTTCTGGGCCCTGTGATGTTTCCTTCCTCCTTTTCTTTGTTGAGGTATATCTAAAAAACTGGATTTAGATGATTCATCCGTAGACTCTGAATCACAAGTAGTGAACCCAAATTGGTTACGTTCAAATCTCCTGTTTTTCCTTCTTCTGGGTTTACCCTGGATGTGTTTACTTTGCCAATTATATATTTTCCCGGTCTGGTAATCCTCCAGATCCCAGTGCCACTTATCTTTTTTAATTTTCTCAATCTCAGCTTTAAGTCGCTGTACATATTGTGTGGTTTTTTTTCCTTATGTATTGCAAAGTCATCCATACCTAGGAGGTCTTGGATCTGAGTCTCTAATGATTTCACATTTTTCTTTTTCACCTCCACCTCCTTATGTAAATATTCAATGGTCAACAACATAATCTCAAACGAATATTTGTTACTCACAAGTTCAAACTTCTTGCAGAATTCCTCATTATTTAGGATATTCGGGTGCAAATGAGATCTTAACCCACGTGGAATTCTCTGTGTCTTATAATACTCCCTCAATGTGTTTAAATGTAGCTCAGTAGTAATCAGTCTCTTAGACTCCTGTTCAAGTTTCCTTTTCAACAAATCAATCGAGGGTGTGCTTAAAAATGAAACATCACTTTGATCCTCATTAATTAGTCTCCTTATATCTTCCTCAGTGTACAAACACATATTCATGCCCACAGTCTCTTTGGTGTTACCCGGTCCTGGGACTTCCTCCATATTGAATCACTATGGGGTTCCCGATGCACGCTCCTCAGATCCAATAGTATAATATAGTATTCAGAGCAGCACACAATTACCGTACAGACCTTCACTGGAATGCACCAGCCATCCACGACCATAGATCCAAACTAGGTCAATCGATCAGCATACAAACAAGTTTGACAGCAGTATCTCCAGAAATGTGCTTTTATTCATAGTGGGTCCATGAAAAAATGTGCAACATAGCCAAAAAGTATTGCAACATTTCGACTACATAGTAGTCTTTGTCAAGCATAACATGAAGTGAATCATAAACGACTTATAAAGCATATAAAATACCTCCCCCAAATTATCATACACCTATCAAAGATCTTTCTCCTATTCCCACCAATTAAACTCCACCTATCATATATATTTAACAAGTGTGTATTATATCAACCATTAAAACCGGCATATCATTACTTGTGGGCGATACATATGGATCCCCATCACCATGCACATGTAACAAGCGTCTCTCTGGCTTCACCGCGCATGTCTAACTTCCGTTGTGTCCTCCTTACATTCAAGCACAATCCTTACGTGATCAAGTCCTGGTCACGTGACTAATTTTTTCTTGGTCTCTTTTGATGTAGTTTTTTTGTATACATCCATTGAGCATGAGAGTGTATTGAGGGCAGTCGATGTGACGCTGTCCAGCGCAGGATTCTCTCCAAAAGTTGCACGGTTTGTCCTCCAGCTCTTGGAGGTGGTCCTCAGGAGGAATGATTTCCTCTTTGGGGATACCTTTTACCAACAAAAGCGCAGAACCGCGATGGGGTCAAATGTGGCCCCGACTTATGCCAACATCTATATGGCAGAGGTGGAGGACAGGCTTGTGTACCAATCAGTTTTTATGGAGAGAATCCTGTGCTGGTGGCATTACATCGATGACATTTTCCTGATTTGGAGCGGTACAGAAATAGAATTGGAAGATTTCCATGTACATCTCAATGCAGGAGTCCCGGGCCTACAATTTACAAAGACAGTATCCAACACGTAAATACAATTCCTGGATGTGAGGGTGTACGTTAAGGCTGGTGGTATAAAAACTGATTTATACAAAAACCAACAGATAAGAACTATCTCCTACGGTATGATAGTAACCATTCCAGACGTATGATTGAATCACTCCCATGGAGTCAACTTCTCAGAGTTAGGAGAGTGGTATCAGATGATCGGAGATTTGAGGGACAAATACAGGATATGTGTGAAAAATTCAGTAATAGAGGATATCCCTGCAGATTATTACAGAGGTCCTATAATAAAAAATTTAGAAAGGGAGAGCACACTTAAGAGCAGCCCTAAGAAAACAGAGACGGGTAGGATTCCCTTTGTATCTACATATGGGAAACATAGCGGTGGGATAGCAAGGATCCTTAGAAAGGAATGGCACATCTTAGAAAAGGGACTACCTGCTATAAAAGACGGTGCCCCCTCTGGTGGCCTATAAGTGGAACACCAATCTATGGGACAGACTTGTGAAAACTGACATAGGGGGTGAAAGGAATGAGAAGAAACAGCAGTATTACCCACAAAAGATGGTCAATTTTCCCTGTTTGGGATGTTGTAATTGCAGCAATAATATCAAAGGAGATATTTTTGCACACACCTACACAGGACATGTTTTCAAGATTAGGGGACACTATGCGTGTAGATCCAAAGATGTAATCTACATGATACAGTGTCCGTGCAGTTTGATTTATGTTGGGGAGACAACAATGGAGATCAGGGAGCGGATTAACAAACATAAGAGCACAATCAGGAAAAAGATGCTTGATAAACCAGTAGCAAAACATTTTTGGGAGAAAGGTCGTTCGATTCGTTAATTGAGATTTCGAGTCATTGACTCGGTGAGCAGACTCAGGAGAGGACTAGACAGAGAGAAAATTCTGCGGGAGAAGGAGTTGAGATGGATTTTAAACCTGAGATCATTACAACCATATGGGTTAAACATTGAGTTTAATGTAGGTGGTATTGATTGATGTTATATTTATGTATGTCTTTATCAGTTTGTAGCCAATTAGCTATTTAGAAGTGTTTTTAATCTGTATTATTTTTATCTTTCACCAGGTGGAGGATACGACATATTGGAAATCCACCATACACAATATAGAGTAATATATAGAGTAAGATAGGCGCATAAGTTAATGCAGATATATATATATTCTGATATCCGTTGCATAGTCCCTGGATTGTCCTTACATGATCGAGATATTGATTTGCGCAATGGATCGGGTCATTATTGATGGCTTGATCACTCGCTGTACGGCTATTAGGGTCTCCATAGTAATAGGAGACGCTCAGGAAGTGGGAGGTGTCAGCTCGATCATGTGGACGTGACGTGTGAGGTCACATGTAGATATGACACGCAAAGTCACGTGACCAGGACTAGATCATGTGAGGATTGCGCTTGAATGTGAGGAGGACATGCACGGTGAAGCCAGAGAGATGCTTGTTACATGTGCATGGTGATGGGGTGTCACGGAGGGAAGAAAAGAGTGCAGCCCTGGACTCCACCCGCACCTCTGTCCCTACCTACTTGCACGACCCGTCCTATCTGATGGCGTACAACTTGGCAGCGGTCCCTAGCTTAAATACGTGCAGGGGCCTAAAAGCAAAGGAAAACTGTGAACAGAGTCAGGGAAGCAAAAGTCAAAAACCAGGAGGTCACGCAGTACACAGGGAAAAACACAATAGCAAGGTCGCAAACAAAGCCGAGGTCGGAAGTCAAGAGGTCACGTCAAATACAAATGGAGGTAGCGAGGTCGAGGTCACAAACAAAGCCGAGGTCAAAACAAGCAAGGTCTGAATATATAAAGAAGGCCGGTGAGGGTAACTAGACCAATCACAGGCAACCTGTGACCAGCAGGCTGCCAGTTTCAATAGCTCTGACTGGAATGTCACATTACGTGGCCAGCATCACGTGACTCACATTACACAGCCCAACAAGGCCGAGCACCGATTCATCATTATCGGCGCTCGGCTCCCCTCTAGGCGAACGCCGGCCGCGCTGAGGAGGTGTGCGCGGCTGGGCCGTCCCCGCCCCTTGGTCCCCATGGAGACGAGGACGCCGGCCGCGTCCTCGCTCCTGCACACAGACGGGATGCCAGCGGCGCTGCAGGAACGAAGCATGTCGCCGGCTCCCCGTTACAGTACCGGAGCGGGTTTTTCCGGGTGAGTTAGATGGAATCTGCGTTACTTTTTTGAATTTCCTGGGCTTTTCTCAGGTTCGACTAGCCATTACATCAGCCTCTGGAGTTTGCGAAGAGGACGGCGAAAACAAACTAAATCGTGGACAAGAAACAAGATTACAGTAAAACTGAGACATGCCAGTAGATGAATTCACCTGGTTGTTAATGGCAAATTCAGCCAGGGGCAGATGTTTCACCCACAGCTGTTGGTTGTCGGAGACATAGCACCTCAGATATTGCTCCAGAGACTGGTTCAAACGTTCAGTTTGACCGTTGGTTTCCGGATGAAAGGCTGAAGAAAAAGACAAAGAGATGTTACATTTATGACAAAAGGCCCTTCAAAACCTAGAAACAAATTGAACACCTCTATCCTAAACCACATTCTCAGGAATTCCATGTAACCGTATAACATGATCAACAAACAGAGAAGCTAAAGTCTTGGCATTGGGCAGTTTTGACAGAGGGATGAAGTGCACCATTTTACTAAATCTGTCCACAACTACCCATATCACCGACTTACCCTCAGACACCAGTAGGTCGGTGATAAAGTCCATGGAGATATGGGACCAAGGTCTACTAGGGATGGGCAGTGGTTGTTACTCCCCCACCGGACGAGACCTAGGAGTCTTGGACCTGGCACAAACCTCACATTAAGACACATATGAGTGGACATCTCTAGACAAAGTAGGCCACCAATAAAATCTGGAGACGAGTTCCTTGGTGGCATTAATACCCGGATGTCCACTAAACACAGAATTATGGCACTCACCCAACAGTCAGAGACGTAAATGACCCGGGACAAATAACTTATCTGTAGGAGATTGTACCGGGCCAAGTGTTGCCCCGCAGTTATTTCAGTCGTCAAATCGGAGGAGACCGAAGCCACAATGATACCTGCCCACAATATTGGTTCTGGTGGAGTATCGGGAGATTGAAAAGCACAAAAACTGCGGGAAAAGGCGTCTGCTTTGATATTTTTACTTCCTGGCCTGAAAGTAATACAGAAATTAAAACGTGTAAAGAACAACGCCCACCTAGCCTGTCTGGGATTCAAGCGCTTAGCAGACTCCAAAAACATCAAAATCTTATGATGAGTAACTACAGTGACCTGATAGTGAGCCCCCTCCAAAAAACTGTGCCATTCCTCAAAGGCCCATTTAATAGCAAGTAACTCTTGGTTCCCAATATCATAATTTCTCTCAGTAGGAGAGAATTTACGAGAGAAGAACGCACAGGGGCCTAAGATTAGTGAGAGTTGCTGGCCCCTGGGAGAGTACTGCTCCTACCCCATCCTCGGAGGCATCGACCTCGACTATAAAAGGACTCTCTAGGTCTGGTTGGACCAATATAGGGGCGTTAACAAAACACCTCTTGAGTGCTTTGAAAGCTTTAATGGCTTCCGGTGACCAGTTCAGTAAATCTGCCCCCTTCCTAGTTAGGTCGGTGAGAGGCTTAGCAATAACAGAATTATTTTTTATAAATTTTCGATAATAATCAGAGAAAACCAAAAAACTTTGTAACGCTTTACGGGAGGAGGGTCTCACCCATTCTAGAATAGCCTGCACCTTTCTTGGATCCATCTTAAAGGTTTGGGGTGTGAGAATGTATCCCAAGAATAACATTTCTTGCACCCCAAAAATACACTTTTCCTGTTTAGCGAATAATTGATTCTCACTAAGAATCTTCAGAACCTGCCTAATGAGGCTTATGTGAGAATCCCAGTCAGGTGAATAAATCAAAATGTCATCAAAATACACAATCATGAATTTCCCGAATAAACTGTCTGAAAAGATCATTAACAAAATTTTGGAAAACTGCAGGGGCATTACTTAACCCGAATGGCATCGCTAAATATTCATAATGGTCCTCAGGGGTATTAAAGGCCGTTTTCCACTCATCCCCCTCTTTAATTTGAACGAGATTGTAGGCTCCCCTGAGATCGAATTTAGTGAACCACTGAGCTCCAAGAACCTGATTGAACAGGTCCGGAATCAACGTCAAAGAATACAGATTTTTAACAGTAATTTTGTTTAACTCTCTGTAGTCAATACACGGTCTCATCTTTTTTCTCAACAAAGAAAAATCCTGCCCCCATAGGAGAGACCGAGGGTCTAATATAACCTTTTAGTAAACTTTCCTTCAAATAATCCCTGATAGCCTTTCGTTCAGGACTGTACAGATTATAAATACAACCCCTAGGGTACTTGGATCCTGGAACTGAGTCGAAGGCACAATCATAAGGTCTATGAGGGTGAAGGAATTCAGCATCAGACATCGAAAAAACATTGACGAAGTCACTGATGTATGGGGGAAGGGCTTCCAACCCAGTAGTGATTCCAGCCTGAATAACGGGTAGACAGCATGAATCACACTTAGGTCCCCATTTCTCTAATTTACCCGTGGCCCAGTTGATGACTGGCTTATGATTCTGGAGCCAAGGCATGGCCAAAACTACCTCCAAATTGTCAGGAGGGGGATAACTGACCAACATGTCCTTGAGTGTCCATGACACTTCAGTGCTGGATCATTCCAGCCAGAGGAAACGCACCACTTCCGAAATTGGGTGCAGTATTCTTCCACAGGTCTGTCCCCCTGACTTAGAGATTTTAATTGGGACTCAGCTACAGTCGATTTGTCAGGTTCGTCATATAATAATACACCCAAAGCCTGGAAAAACACTTCAACAGAAATTAGGCAAGGGGAGTTCGTGGGGAGAGAGAAAGACCATTCTTGTGGGTCCCCCTGCAGCAAAGAGATAATGATTCCCACTCTTTGCTGATCGGGACCTGAAGAATGAGGGTGTAAACGAAAATAAAGCTTAAAACTTTCCTTAAATGTTAGAAACAATTTGAGATCCTCTGAAAAACGATCGGGCAATTTAACATGAGGTTCAGGGTTCTGGTTGGAGGAGGCCACTATACGCGGGGTCTGAAGCAACTCCTGCTGCTGTAGCCTTTCTCCCAATTCCTGAACAATTTGGGCAAGACTATGTACCTGATCCGTGATGACTCGAAAAGGTTCCATGGTATAGTATAGCCTGTGATTCTGTCACGGAGGGAAGGGAAGAGTGCAGCCCTGGACTCCACCTGCACCTCTGTCCCTACCTACTTGCACGACCCATCCTATCTGACGGTGTACAACTTGGCAGCGGTCCCTAGCTTAAATACGTGCAGGGGCCTAAAAGCAAAGGAAAAACGCGAACAGAGTCAGGGAAGCAAAAGTCAAAAACCAGGAGGTCATGCAGTACACAGGGAAAAACACAATAGCAAGGTCGCAAACAAAGCTGAGGTCGGAAGACAAGAGGTCACGTCAAATACAAATGGAGGTAGCGAGGTCGAGGTCACAAACAAAGCCGAGGTCAAAACAAGCAAGGTCTGAATATATAAAGAAGGCTGGTGAGGGTAACTAGACCAAGCACAGGCAACCTGTGGCCAGCAGGCTGCCAGTTTAAATAGCCCTGACTGGTGAGTCACATGACGTGGCCAGCATCACGTGACTCACATTACACAGCCCAACACAGCCGAGCACCGATTCATCATTATCGGCGCTCAGCTCCCCTGCTGCTCGTATTCCAGGGAAACGCTGGCTGCGCTGGGGAGGCGTGTGCGTGGCCGTGTCCTCCCCACCCCATGGTCCCCATGGAGACGAGGATGCTGGCCGCGTCCTCGCTCCTGCACACAGACGGGTTGCCGTCGGCGCTGCAAGAAGGAAGCGCGTCGCCGTCTCCCAGTTACATGGGGATCCATATGTCGGTATCGCCCACAGGTAATGATACGCCGGTTTTATTGGTTGATATAACACATACTTGTTGAATATACTTGATAGGTGGAGTTTAATTGGTGGATTTTTCGGAATAGGAGTTAGATCTTTGATAGGTGTATGATAATTTGGGGGAGGTATTTTATATGTTTTATAAGTCGTTTATGATTCACTTCATGTTATGCTTGACAAAGACTACTATGTAGTCGAAACATTGCAATACTTTTTGGCTATGTTGCACATTTTTTTATGGACCTACTATGAATAAAAGCACATTTCTGGAGATGCTGCCGTCAAACTTGTTTGTATGCTAATCGATAGACCTGGTTTGGATCTATGGTCGTGGATGGCTGATGCATTTCAGTGAAGGTCTGTACGGTATTTGTGTGCTGCTCTGAATACTATATAAAACTATCCTAAAGATAGGTCATCAATATTGTATTCCCAAAAGACCCCTTAAAGTGACTATCCAGTGAAAACGTGAAAATGTAGCTTTTTCCTAGAGAAAAAGGACCCACACTGGCCGAGGATCAGCCAGATCATTGCTAACAAGCATTCGCAGGAACGCTTGTTGGTGATGATCTGCCTGTGTAAAAGTGCCGCCGATTACCTGATGAACAAGCTTGTTCATTGGGCAATTACATTTTTTATGCAGGTTAAAAAATCATTGTTTGCTGGCAGCAGATCATGCTCTGCTGCCGATGATAATGAGGACGAGGGATGGCATGAGCGATCTCCCCATACTGTAGAGGAGATCGCTGCATGTGATAGCAGCAGTCTCCTTCACTGACGAGCAGGAGATTGTCAGGAAGGAACGCTTCCTTCCCGACAATCATAATGCTCATCTGCAGGTCTAAAACAGCCCTTAGTCTTACCTGGTCTTGACGCTCAGGAAATTCACGGGGGTCTTCACTCAGGAAGCATTTCATCGCAGCTGCCTGTTTAGGTCCTGAGCAGTGTTTGTCATGAGTCACTTGGGAACCTGTACAGGAAATATCTCTCTGCCAACACACGTTCAGATTATTTCCTGTGCAGATTCCCAAATAGCTAATGACAACGTCACCTTGATGAAAAAGCTGCCAAATCTAAAGGCACCAGCAGTGTCCCCACTGAGTGTTAATGTCACTGTGTTTTGTGCATTATATGTCTTAAAGGGTGTATATGTAGAGAATGGGAGTTTTCCTGGCTTTTGTGGCTGGGCTGGCACCATCCCTTCCTCTCTAGGAGGAAGTGAGTTCAGTCTGGTGTAAGCTGTGGATATGTTAGCATCATAGAGGAGAGCTAACAGGGAAAACCTCTCACCCTGTGAATAAAAAGCAACAAAGTGACAGTATATGTGCCAGCTCTTGAGGAAAGTTTAGCAGCCATACAAGGAGGACTGCAAAGCATCTGTCAGAGAAGGTAAATGCCTGCATGCTGGCTATAGGCTTCTCTGCATGTGCTGGGAGCAAATACGCTTCAGGCTCCCCATTATATCAAAAGAGCAGAAGAGCCCTCTGTTCGGGTTCAGAGACTGCATTCCACTGATGATATATGTACATATGTATATATATATATATATATATATATATATATATATATGAATATATATTGTAAGGGATCATCTCTTTTCAGGGGGTCACACTCACAGATATCTTCGCAGACACGGTTATAATGTCCAAACTCTTGCTTTATTTCAGACATTTTAGCAAAGCACAGGTTACGAAGTCGCAGCTTTAACTTATCACGTGTGACATCCACACAAAATAACAAACCCTTGCCCGGCTAGGCTCTAACTAAACACATAAGCGTATCCCTGACTCACCTAGAGAGCCCTGTTCACACATGGAACACAAATGCGGCTTTCCTCAGCCAAACAGTCCAGCAACCTCCAGGCTGTGACACTTCAATACCTTTTGGGGGATTGTGGCCCAGTAGTCTTCCCGACTCTGGCCTCGTGATCCTTGTTTCACAGGCATCACCGCGTCCCCCAAAGTTCAGGCTATCGCCTAGCCTCATGGCCCCTCAGCCCACCCAGCTGAGACCACTCACACAGAGCCTCACCAGGACTCTGCTTCACAAAACACTCCAGAGTGAGACACACCCAATTCCAGAAACCAGATTAAATGGAATCCCTGGACGTGAGCATGCCCTAAGTCCCGGACTGGAGCATGGGGAACAGGCACCCACTCAAAACATTGCCTGTTCCCAGTAAAAGACCGCCCTGAAATAGCTGAACCAGCTACACTATCTATATGGTGTCCCCCAACTACTTTAGTGGACACCTGGAATAGGGCTTTTACCCCACCAAGGCCGGGCCCCTTGGTGACACGCTCCTGGTGCAAACAACACCTCAATGTTCACATTGCCACAATATATACATATATACATGTGTGAACCATCCATTGAACTGCTTCAGGAAAGTACAGTGACCTAAACCTGGCCTCATCATTGACTGACACTACCTTGCACCTCAAAACTTATCACCAGCAAAGGCCCCCTGAACTACCATCAGGTAGGAGAAATCCAGGGAGTGCCCCGAAGGGAAGAAAGGTGCAGCCTTCTCATCACTGCGCACCCCAGGGAGCTACACAGCAAGGACTGCCACCATGAATTCACCTACTCCTATCCTCTCCACCTTCCCTGTGGCTCGCTGTGCACCTACTGCATGCAGCACGGACTTTGTGGGTTGAGCATGCTCTCATTTTTAGCTTTTTTTGGAGTGTTACATTATACAAATGCAGGGTTGCCTTTGTCTAAAGTGGTTTAACAGATGAGATTCTGAAGATATGAAATAACCAAGTGTAAGAAATAACACATCACAAACAGGGAGTAAATACTGTACAGAAATACAGTATCATCCCTGTCCATTTGACTTATTAATCACTCGAAGGACACAAATCCATGTGGATCTCTAGATCTAAAGAAAAAGGAAATAGTCTGGTACTGTGTTAGCCAATAGAAAACTAGTTTAGTGCTCTCATTAAGAGAAACAAAATAAGAGTATTGCAGGTTTGATACCTTTTAATAGCTAACAAAAATAGAAGTAATGAAGTTACATAGCGAGCTTTCGAGACATCGCCAGTCCCTTCATCAGGCGTACTCTGATTAAGGGACTAGTTATGTCTCGAAAGCTCGCTATGTAACATCATTAGGGCTCTTTCACACTTGCGTTATTGTCTTCCGGCATAGAGTTCCGTCGTCGGGACTCTATGCCGGAAGAATACTGATCAGGATTATCCTAATGCATTCTGAATGGAGAGTAATCCGTTCAGGATGCATCAGGATGTCTTCAGTTCCGGTACGGAACGTTTTTTGGCCGGAGAAAATACCGCAGCATGCTGCGCTTTTTGCTCCGGCCAAAAATCCTGAACACTTGCCGCAAGGCCGGATCCGGAATTAATGCCCATTGAAAGGCATTGATCCGGATCCGGCCTTAAGCTAAACGTCGTTTCGGCGCATTGCCGGACCCGACGTTTAGCTTTTTCTGAATAGTTACCATGGCTGCCGGGACGCTAAAGTCCTGACAGCCATGGTAAGTGTAGCGGGGAGCAGGGGAGCAGCATACTTACCGTCCGTGCGGCTCCCCGGGCGCTCCAGAGTGACGTCAGGGCGCCCCAAGCGCATGGATCACGTGATCACATGGATCACGTCATCCATGCGCATGGGGCGCTCTGACGTCATTCTGGAGCGCCCGGGGAGCCGCACGGACTGTAAGTATACCGCTCCCCCGCTCCCCACTACTACTAAGGCAACCAGGACTTTAATAGCGTCCTGGGTGCCATAGTAACACTGAAAGCATTTGGAAGACGGTTCCGTCTTCAAATGCTTTCAGTACACTTGCGTTGTTACGGATCCGGCAGGCACCTCCGGCAACGGAAGTGCATGCCGGATCCCAACAACGCAAGTGTGAAAGAGGCCTAACTTCTATTTTTGTTAGCCATTAAAAGGTATCAAACCTGCAATTCTCTTATTTTGTTTCTCTTAATGAGAGCACTAAACTAGATCTCTAGATCTGACACTGTATCTAGAACATTACAAGGCAGTTCACTTTCCAAAGTTTGCTCTCCCCCACAGAGACCATCTGTACACCTGCACGCTTGGGTCCTCCTCCAACTAGGGTCACCGGGAGTATATTACACCTCAAAGCATTTTTACATTTTGGATTCCAGCTGTGCGATTGGATCATGTTACTCATTCAGGCTTTTACTTGCAATTAAAGTACAATTTCCTAAGAAATCTATTGCGGTTTGCAAACAAGAAAACATGAAAAAAAAAATAATGTTCATGGTTAAAGAGTAAAAACACCAGGGAATCATGTTTTTATCGATGTCTGTACTTTACATACATTACCCAGCAGTGAAAGTGTTTGTGATCAAGGGGTTTGATGTACATAGATTTAGAACTAGGAGGAACAATCTGTAGGGCAGTCAAAATGACGCTTTTGAAAAGTAGGATATGCTTTGGCTGAAAGAGTCTATATTGTTACAGGCAGTGGGTGTGGACCTACAGTACCAACCAACCAACCAGTTTGGCTTAGACGTTATCCTTGCAGGCCTCCGTTATTTACCCTTTAACCTGTAAACATGGGTCAGGACTTTGCTGCAGAGGAGCCAACAAATTTCTGGCCAACAAATTGCTACCTTTTGAGATAGTCCCGGTGTAGTTGGAAGGGGTGACCCACTGGGTGAAAGAAGGACCGAAGGATCAGGCAATATGCGTAGTCCAAAGTTGGGCCAAGGTCAGAGCAGGCAGAGTAGAAGCGTATCTATGAGACAAGTCAGAGGTCAGGGCAGGCCGAAGTAGCGCAATCCGAGAAATAGGCTAAGGTCAGGACAGGCGACTACAAGCCAGAGTCGGTAGTCGTGTTAAAGTAAGGTACACATGTAGTCAGAAAATACACTTGTTTGCTTGTTACTAGAGACTAAAAAATCGAAAGTTCAGGCAGCCTCCCACTGTGGAGGGCGCCTTAAATACCTAGGGAGGTTCAGCCATTGGCTGGGGAAGGATTTGGACATACGCACTTGCCCTTTAAGAAGCCGAGAGTGAGCAGGCGTACCCTATTGAGCAGACCTGGAGGTCTTTAAAGCGGCTTGGAGAGGATGCTGGCAACTGGAACCAGCGGAAGGAAGAGGAGCAGGGCTGCTCACCAAGACATTAAGTAGCATGGCGCCCATGCCTGCAGGAAGGAGCAAGGCAGAGGGGGACATGGGGCGCCAGCGCAACACATATGTTGTCACAGCAGGAAGTCATGGACAGTGGCAGTCACCGCACAGCAAGTTTCACCCAGGTTGCTTCACAAATATAATTACATGGAAAAATAGATCTTTAGAAGGGTCAGATGGCTGGATTGAAGGAGTATTTAATTACCCAAGAGACCCCCAGCAAACAGACTCATTCCCCTGCAGGATCAATGGACCCCACTCCATGCCCTTCATATGCCCTAACAGAACATATGTAAATGAGAAATTGATATGAGAGGTGCAGCGTACTCAAGTTAGGGTTAATAGTGTTCCTGGGTGTTGTAGTGCAATCATGACACTAACCTGAGACGGCTGACTCTCTGCAAGGGCAGGGGATGATAGGAAATGTTCGTGACGCCAGTGCCAATTAAACGGTGGCACGCCGTTTGCTGATAGCAGGAATAACTGAGGAACCACGTGATGTTAAAGCAGAACTCAAACTTTAGTAGTCATCATATAGGGACATTGACGGAAACGCAGTTCCTTTGCAGACAGTTGATTTTCAATACAGTTGATGCAGGCAATATATGTATAGCAAGGTGACTTCAGAGTGTTAAGCACAGGACTTGCAGTACAGGCAGTTTGCACTCTATTCCTGACTGATCCTGGAACATAGAAAATCTTCTCCAAGGCCCAATACCCTAGCTCTGGCGTATATCCTTGGTTTTATCTTTATCAAGTACCTCCTCTGTTGTCTTGAGTACCTCTTGCTTTTCTGAGCTTTGCCTCTGTCTCTCTCTCAGCTTCCTCAGACTCTAGAAACTTCTGAACTCCCAGGCTGTTTAACAGTGGTCTTCCTGCTTCTGCATATATAAATTCAGGAGGGGAACCTTCTCCTTGGATCTGGAACCCGGTTACAGGGACTGCAATACCCTCTCCTGGTCCGCAGGCTTCAGGCCTGGACTGGACTCTGACATGGTCTAGTCTCCAACTCCAGACTCCAACTACAACTCTAGACTCCCACTTTAGACTGACTTTCCTTTCCCTGACTGGGCCTTATATAAACTAGGGCTCCCTAGCTCCCTCTAGTGACTAAGAGCTGAAATGACACCCCTAGCAGGCCTGTACATGCAAGTTTCACAGTAACAGGGAAATACATAGCATTACATTTTATAAAGATGACTTATACCAACTTCCCCATAAATAAGGGGACACGACAGCACAACAAGTGACCCTTTTGTAGTGACGGGCATTACAGTCCCCGTACACTACATACCCCACTGCTTTAAGCTGAGTACGACCTCGTACTCCATCAGGGCTCGCCCAACTGGAATCTCTACCTGAAACAGAAAAAGAGACATGCAGGCATACATATATGTAATTCATCTGCATTTACATTCATATCAGGTCCAATTGGCAAAGGTGAAGGGTGGTGACAAGGGGCGTCGTTCTCTTCTTCTCAGGATAGTGAATGGAACTGGGGCGCTGACCTGGCACAGCGTAACATTATAACCAGGATAGTCCATGACAATGAATAAGTCCATAATAGAACAGCAAAATAGATAAAACAGTATAAAAGTTCTTGGAGGCTCAAAGAACAAACATGAGTCCGTACCCAGGTTATTTTCCTATTAAATCACAGAGGCTCTCGTGCGGTGGAGTCCATCTCTGGGCACATTTCCTTTTAAAAGAGCAAAAATCTCAGAGGCTCAGGTTCTTTTGAGTCTGTCTCCGGGCACGGTTCCTTAGTATCAAGTTGCACAATAAAATTGTAGAATATAAAACAAGTGCTGTAATACCCCTGATCAACCTGAAAAGGGGGGGGTAAGGGTAAAAGGTGCAACAACGGAACAGGCACAACGTGGTGGAAAATAGCAAAAGCAGGCAGGAGATCCTGGAAACAAATTTGGCTTTGTTGACCTTGTAATTTCAGTGGTTAACACCTACCACTGAGCCGTGGATAAACTGGCAGCAGCAACAAACGACCAGGAAACATAGGACTCCTGTCCTGGAAGGGTTAATAACATCATTCTTTGGTGAAATAAATCAAAGGCCTAGCAGGCTGATTCACAGTGGCATGTCATAATCACTTGGCTCTGCTGGCAAATACGGCCTGTAGTAGTCCTCTACAGGAGGATGTGCCCACATAACGGTGTCAGGGGGCAGCTGCAAGGTAAAGGGGCCCCTAATAGGTATTGGCCCCATGGACCTAGGGGTAAACCCTTGGGTGGACCGTACTGGTCCCGGCATGATAATTGTGGGATGTAAGGCATTTGGTACCGCCGCCGCAAGCGGTCCGGTGGGCTCGGTGCAGCAACTCACAGGAATAACGGGTCTTCCTTGGGGCCTTGACGGAGCAACATTAGCAGACGGTGGTTTACGGGTGGTGACAGGCACCCTTACCTCGTCCTTCTTTGGTGGCGTCCGGATCCTGGCGGTCGCGATCTTGCGCAGCTCCAGCAACTTCTCCTCCAGCCGGACAATCTGTTCACCGATGCTCTCCGTGTCAGAGTCTCTGTCATCTGCTGGCGCCGCCGGCGCAGGTACAGTCAACGATGGCTCGGACTCGGCCTCTGCAGGTTCTGGTGGTGAATCGGGTCTCCGACCCCTCCGGATGTTCTCAAAGGTATTGCGAAGTCCTTTTAAGTTTTCCATATCTTGTATGGTCTTCTCCCGACGGGGCAGCTCGGGGGAAGGATAAGGGCTCACCCATTTTTCCAACACGGTTGGCTGCCAGAAGACGTTAGGCCCAATGAAGGAGCTCCGCTCTTGGAAGGCGTGATGGGCCGGCTCTGGAGAGCGTTCAGGTTCCCGCTCGCAGCCAGAGTAGTCTTCTTCTGCCTCCCAGTCCTCAGGTTCTCGCTTGGGACGGGTCACGGCAGTTGCATAAGGGCCTCTCAGGCTCTCGGCAGGGGTGAACTCCACTTCCTCTCCCTCGCGGAGGCTGTGCTGATAGGAAGGGAGGTAGTCTCTCTTGACAGATCTTCTGTTAACATATAAGTCTCTGCCAGTTAGATAATCTTGGATGAACCCGTAGCCACGGGCTTTGTCAAAGGACACCACCAACCCCTTTCTCCTTTCCAGGCGGGGTTGGGTGTCGTTGTGTCGTTCATGGATAGTCTTGGTCAATTCCTCATAATAGATTTTAGTCTTTGTATTCCGCTTTATAGCGGCCTCCCGGATCTCTGCCATTAGTGAAGACCACTTGAAAGAGGGCTGAAAGAAGTCTCTCCAGGAGCCATAGCAGGGGTCTGGTTCTTTCTCCCGTGGCGGGCAGGCGGGTTTCTCCGGTCCCGGAGAGTAGGCCGGTGGAGCCTCCTCTGGCTCTACACCAATATCAGTCATCTCTGGTATTTCAGGCGCGGACGTTGCAGCAAAGCTCTGTTCACTCTCCAACATGCTCGATCCCTCTCTGGAGAGCGATAGGGTCGCGTCAATTAAATCAGCCAGCTCCTCCCATTGCCCTGGGAGGCCGCCCCCCAGGTATTCCAGTATATGGAAGGCGGAGTCCATGCTGGCCGACATGCAAATGTCCAGATAAGCAGTGGCGCCTGACCTTGAACTCCTTCCCGCTATTTCCTCAGAAAGGCGCCAATTTTTCCCGCCTTTTCAGGATGAAGATGACGCAGCAGCTTTTTCAGTAGCCTCAGCGGCCATCTTTGGGTAGAAACGCTGTCTATTCCCTGACAGCAAGCAGGATGATGAAAAGTCCACAAAACCACACTCCGATGTGGCGATTTTCTTCCTCTTGATAGCGCAACACTGCACAGCGCTTTTTGGAGGTTTTTGGTACACTTTTGGTATGATTTTCAGTCCACAAAGTCCACTTTAATAAAACAGGCAATTTGTCACTTTGGTCACAGGGCAACTGTATAAGGCACAAAGTTCACGCTTCTTGCACTATAAAGCGTGCGTATCCTGTTCGTGACGCCAAAAGAGAGGTGCAGCGTACTCAAGTTAGGGTTAATAGTGTTCCTGGGTGTTGTAGTGCAATCATGACACTAACCTGAGACGGCTGACTCTCTGCAAGGGCAGGGGATGATAGGAAATGTTCGTGACGCCAGTGCCAATTAAACGGTGGCACGCCGTTTGCTGATAGCAGGAATAACTGAGGAACCACGTGATGTTAAAGCAGAACTCAAACTTTAGTAGTCATCATATAGGGACATTGACGGAAACGCAGTTCCTTTGCAGACAGTTGATTTTCAATACAGTTGATGCAGGCAATATATGTATAGCAAGGTGACTTCAGAGTGTTAAGCACAGGACTTGCAGTACAGGCAGTTTGCACTCTATTCCTGACTGATCCTGGAACATAGAAAATCTTCTCCAAGGCCCAATACCCTAGCTCTGGCGTATATCCTTGGTTTTATCTTTATCAAGTACCTCCTCTGTTGTCTTGAGTACCTCTTGCTTTTCTGAGCTTTGCCTCTGTCTCTCTCTCAGCTTCCTCAGACTCTAGAAACTTCTGAACTCCCAGGCTGTTTAACAGTGGTCTTCCTGCTTCTGCATATATAAATTCAGGAGGGGAACCTTCTCCTTGGATCTGGAACCCGGTTACAGGGACTGCAATACCCTCTCCTGGTCCGCAGGCTTCAGGCCTGGACTGGACTCTGACATGGTCTAGTCTCCAACTCCAGACTCCAACTACAACTCTAGACTCCCACTTTAGACTGACTTTCCTTTCCCTGACTGGGCCTTATATAAACTAGGGCTCCCTAGCTCCCTCTAGTTACTAAGAGCTGAAATGACACCCCTAGCAGGCCTGTACATGCAAGTTTCACAGTAACAGGGAAATACATAGCATTACATTTTATAAAGATGACTTATACCAACTTCCCCATAAATAAGGGGACACGACAGCACAACAAGTGACCCTTTTGTAGTGACGGGCATTACAGTCCCCGTACACTACAGAAATCTCACCCCTACCCTCTTCTGGCTCTGTACTCTTGCAAAACCCTAGACAGAAAGTGCGATCAAGGATTGGCCATCCAATAAGAGGCCTGACAGATCCCTGACTGCACTACAAGGAGTCCAGTGGGCGGCCATTCTCATAGACAGCTATCTCTGCATTTACACTAATACAAGAAGGATGTCAATCACTGGTAAGACCAGGAGTGTAGCTTTAGGGGGTGCAGAGGTAGCAGTTGCTACTGGGCCCAGGAGGCTGAGAGGGCCCAAAGACCCTTGTGCCACATAAGAAGACATTGGTATTATAGAAAGTGCATGCTGCTCAAGTTACACCTCTGGAGGGAAGGGGTTAGGTCAAGAATTTGGCATGTGGGAGGGGGGCCCCTGGTCACAAAGCACTGAGGGAAGGGGGGCCCAAGCTGAACTCTTGCACTAGGGCCCATGAGACCATACACTGGACTCCTAAGCCCAACATGAACTGTTTTGACATGTATAAATTACAAGTTGTACAAAAACTTTTCCCACAAAACTACCGTATATATCCATCTGCTCAGCTCCTCCTGCTCAATAACATGCCGCCTGCAGATCCGAATATGTGTACAACATGGCAGGTTCCCTGGAAATCCTACATACATGTTTTCATTACTTAGGGCTCAAGCACACGACCGTATGTATTTTGCAGTCCGCAAAACACGGATCCGCAAAAAAAACTAATGACATCGATGTGACGTCCGTGTTGCATCCGTTTTTTTTTTTGCAGATCCTTTGTAAAAATGCCTTTCCTTGTCCGCAAAATGGACAAGAATAGAACATGTTCTATTTTTTTGCAGAGCGGACAAAAGGATATGGGATGCACGCGGAGTCAATTCAGTTTTTTTTGCAGACCCATTGAAGTGAGTGGTTTTGCATAAGGACTTATGCATACGAATATATTTTCTTTCCGTGTCCGTTCCGTTTTTTTGCAGACCGTATGCGGAACCATTTGTTTCAATGGGTCCGCCCAAAAAAATGGAAGTTACTCTGTGTGCATTCCGTTTCTATATGTCCGTTCTGCAAAAATAAAAACATGTCCTATTATTGTCCTCATAACGGACAAGGATAGGACTGTTCTATTAGGGGCCAGCTGTTCCGTTCCGCAAAATACGGAATGCACATGGACATCCTCCGTATTTTATCATACGCAAAATAAATACAGTCATGTGCATGAGCCCTAAGGGCTGCAAATAAAACGGACACGGAAGGAAAATACGGTCATGTGCATGAGCCCTGACTCTCACCCTCTTATTTACTTCCTTTATAATTGTTCTCCGATTTGCAGCTACTATTTGAATATAAGACATTACAGTTTAGAGGTTTTTTTTGCATTTGTGAACATTCAACCAATTTCGGAGGTTTCTGTTTTTCTAGTATGTAAATTAGAAGGATGGAACCAGTACAGCTACACACACTGTTCCTAAAATACTCCCCCCCCCCCAAAAAAGAGGCACCGTCCTTCCTGTGGAATAAAAAAATGTTGGAGGAATTTGCTCTTCTTGGAGCCAGTGGGAACCATGCCACCAGCTACGTGTAGCCTTTAGTAGGAAGTGGAGAGACAGCTGGCAGAATAGAATGCATAAAAATACAAACCAGACAGCACACTGTGATGGAGAGGTCAGACACACTATGAAGAATGTGGTGAAAGAGCAGATCTTCTAGACAAGGAGTATGCTGAGGGGTCTACAGTGTTCAGATGTGAACCAAGGAGTAGAAGAGAGAGAAAAAGAATTGGGCTTCTGAATTGGACGCCAATGAAATAAAAGGAAGAACGAAAAGTTTTGGAGTCCCGGCGGTGCTGTATTACGAACCTATAGACACAAAGACCCACATCTACAAAGACTGACATATTGTATGCCAATCTACGAAAAGGAAATAGTTGGAGTGATTGGCACCAAATTGATTAAAGGGATTTTCCAAATGTTTAATACTGATGACTTCTTCTTCATCAGTATGAACTCCATTTCTACAGAGATTCAACTAAAGATCTTATCAGTTGTATTCCTGATAAGCAGAGCAGAGAGGAGGATGAGGCAGCTCTATAGCTCAGTGTTCTGATGTAACTTGTCCTACTGTGTGATTAGGACAGGTTTTGTGTGTGCTAATAGGACGGCGGCCATTTTATTTTCCCTGATGGCAGCTCCCTAGACAAAACGAGTCATTATAACTAATGAAATGTATATATATATTTATATTAAAGTAATATTTAAGTATTTTCAGTTATTTTATTAAAGGGGTTGCAGGGGTGGTCACAGGCAGCAAAGGGCCCCTGTGGAAAGGATGTATCTGCCCCCCCCCCCCCCCTCAAACCACACATACAAATATAAACATATACGTGCAAATAAAAAACATCTTGTGAATATATTTACAATATGTATATATATATTCTTTTCATACTAGGTCACACCTCTAACTCTGCCCAAAGCATAACTATACATACCCAGTCCCCTTAATGCACCCACATAGTAATTATTCCCCCTTTGTGCCAGTACATAGCAGTTATATCCAGATATTTGCCCCATCACAGAGGTAATGGTCAGATATGAGCCCCCTTCACAGGAAGTTAAAAAAATATACTCGCCTATTTCCTCATGATCACAGTTCAGCCGCTGGCGCTCCACAGCAGTAGCAGGATGTAGTGTCACACATAGGAGGAGGAGCACAGCAGATTCCCGGCCGCACCGCTCCTCCTCATACACAGACCAGCAGTGTGAAGTGTGACACTACATCCCGCTACTGCTGTGGAGCCAGGTCCATATTTAGATTTGATGATGCCCTAGGCACTTTAGTGCCAGTTTTCTCCCCCCAATGAAGTCCATAGCTGATGGTAAAATGCTCCCTAGGCCTTCAGCTATCCCTCAGAACTCCGTCATACACTTGGACAATTAAAGGACTGACCTGTTACATGTGCGCTCGGCATCTGCAGGCATCTGTGTTGGTACCATGTTCTTATGTGCCCGCATTGCTGAGAAGTGATGTTTTATTATACTGTATACAAACGGGGCGTTACTATCACACCTAGAGGCTCCGCTCTTTCTGCTACTGCTGCGCCCTCTGCACTTTAACATGGCCCGGTGGGATGACATTTCACTGCCAGGCCCTGTCAAAGTAGAGACAGCAGAGCCTCTAGGTGTAATGGTAACGCCCCCGTTGCTCCTGAAGGATCATTTGCATATATATTCAAATATTCATTTTTTTTCTCAATAATGCAGGCATATATGAACATGGGCCCAACACAGACCGGCACTGATGGGTGGCTTTAGCGCTGCCCTAGCCATTTTACAGGCTAATGCAGCGCTAAAGCATGTCCATTAGTGCCAGTGACATCACCGGGCTCACTGCCAGGCAGAAGCCACCCGAAAATAGTATCCCCAGTGGTAATAAGGCTCCCTCCAGTGCCCTCAGTACTAATAAGGCCTCCCTATAGGGAACCTCTTATAATCTATAAGGCACTTCTATAGAGCCCTCAGTAGTAGTAATGCCCTCCACCACTGCCCACAGTATTTATAATGTTCCCCGCAGTGCCCCCTGTAATTATAGTACCCCCCCCCCCCTCCCCGGAGTTATAATCATCTCTGTAGTGCCCTCATAAATTATAATGCCCGTCCTCTCCCAACAGTCTTCTATACCATGCAGTCCCATGTAAATAACACCAGTCGTCTCCCACCAGTCTTCTATATGATACAGTCCCATGTAAATAACCTATCTTCCTTACAGTCTTCTATACCATGCAGTCCCATGTAAATAACTTCATTCCTCTCCCTTCAGTCTTCTACACCATGCAGTCCCATGTTAATAACACCAGTCCTCTCCCTCCAGTCCCATGTAAATAACTTCTCTTCCTTACAGTTCTCTATAACATACAGTCCCATGTAAATAACCTAAATCCCCTCCTTCACCCCCCTCCAACACATAGTCCCATATAAATAACATCACTCCTTACCCTCCAGTCTTCTAAAATATCTAGTCCCATGTAAATAACACCAGTCATCTCCCTCCAATATTCTATAACATACAGTCCCATGTAACTGACACCCCTCCCCTCCCTTCAGCCCCTCTAACATACAGTCCCAGTTAAATAACATATTTCCCTCCCACTAAGCAGGGAGGAGGTATAATGGGAAGAACAACATCTCCCAGCATTTCACTGAAACTTACATTCATTCCATGGCATCACAGGTCTCCACTGCTGAGCGCTGCCTCTTTCTGCACTGGTCACATGACGGTGACCTCATCACAGGTCCTACCTCCACTTCCACTGCTGAAAAGATCACATGACTATGATGTCATCGAAGGTCCTTCAGCTATGGAGTGTAGACACAAATGGGCAGCAGATTCGCAGTAAGTGCTAATCAGGCCCCCCCCCCCCCCAAAAAAAAAAAACCTCTGCCCCCTCCCGACCTCCACACCAAGGTGCCCAGGTTACCCTGTTGGCAGAGGTAGGGAATGAAAAATATGATAAGATAAAAAAATAAATGCCTCTTCTGGCAGTCGGATGGGCCCCCTCCCTTGCTGGACCCCTGTGCAGCTGAACCAGCTGCACAGGCGGTATATCCGCCCCTGAGGGGTTGTCCCATCTCAGACAACGATATGCCCCCATCCGCTGGGACCCGCAGCTACAATGAGAACGGAGCGGGGAAAGGAACGGAGGGCGCACTGCGCATGCGGAGCCACCTTCCATTTATATCTATGGGGCCGCCGAAAATAGCCGAGCGCTGGCCATCACAGAACAAGCCTGAACAATAAAGACAAGCATCATTATCATTGCAATAAAACATCGGCTAAAAATAAACCCAAACACTATTGTGACATTATCACCCTAGGCAGGGTGCTGAATCTCCTTAACCCCTTAGTGACCACACACTTTCTTTTTTTTTTTAAACGCATTCCAAGAGCTATAACTTTTTTGTTTTTTCATCAATGTACTTGTATGAGTTCTTTTTTTTGCAGGACAAGTTATAGTTTTTAATGCACCATTTGGGGTACATGTAATGATTGATTAAAGCCAGTTGTTTAGCTAAAACCCCCTTTGTTTACTTCAGTAAAAAGGTGTATTAGTGGTCACTAAGGGGTTAAAGGGGTTTCAGGAATTAAAGGGGTATTCCCATCTCAGACAATGGGGGCATATCGCTAGGATATGCCCCCATTGTCTGATAGGGGCAGGTCCCACCTCTGGGACCCGCACCTACAACAAGAACTGAGCGGGGATTTCCTGGGGTTCGTTCACTCATCACCAGGCGCTTCTCCCATAGAAGTGAATGGGAGCGCACAGCGCACGCGCGGCCCCTGCTCCTATTCATTTCTATGGGGCAGACAGAAATAGCCAAGCAAGCCCCATAGAAATGAATGGGAGCAGGTGCAGCGCATGCGCAATGCGCTCCCGTTCACTTCTATAAGAGCAGCACTTGGTGGTGGACGGACCCCAGGAAATCCGGGGTCCTCCAGCCACAATTCTCCCCGCTCAGTTCTTGTTGTCCTAGCGATATGCCCCCATTGTCTGAGATGGGAATACCCCTTTAATTCCTGGAACCCCTTTAAGGAGATTCAGCACCCTGCCTAGGGTGATAATGTCACAATAGTGCTTGGCTTTATTTTTAGCCAATGTTTTATTGCCATGATAATGATGCTTGTCTTTATTGTTCAGGCTTGTTCTGTGATGGCGAGGTGTTTGTAATTACGCCTAGTCTATGTTCCACTTTGACGATGTCACAATAGCCATTGTCTGTCTTCATAGACTGTGTTATAATTTTATGGTGTCGCAAGACACTGTCTATCACTTTACAAGCTGTGTTCTACTGTTATGAGGTGTTTATCTTCATGTATCAGCTCATTAATAAACCATGTTTTTGTGAAGATATTGAAATAATGTTTGTTTGTATTCATAGGCTGTGTTCTATTGTAATGGGGGTCACAATTCCCTGTATTCTTATTTCTAAGCTATGTTTTTATTTTGATTGTGTCACAATACACTATCTTCATTTATAACTTGTGTTCTGTAGTCTTCCTCTCATAGCCGTGTATAGCTTTTTTTTAAATTCCTGATCTGTAGTCTATTGCGATGATGTCACAATACTGTTTATTTATAGGCTGTGTTTTACTATGGAGATGCCACAATAGTTTTAATCTTTATTACTAGCATGTCTTCTATTGTAGAAGTTTTGTGATTATTCTTAGTCTGTGCTTTGTTTTGATGATGTCATAATAGCGTTTGTCTTGCTTTCTAGCTACGTTCTAATGTGGTGATGTCACATCAGTGTATGTCTTTATTCCTTGACTGTGTCTTTTCTTCATAAGATGTTCTATAATTTGGTATCAAATGATAAGCTTTACAAGCTGTTTTCCACTGTGATGATGTAATAATGATATTTGTCTTTATTCCCAACCTGTATATATTTTGATGACATCACAAAGAACTGTGGGGCAGATTTATCAATGTCACGCCTTGAATCTGGCTTGTGATGGACCAGGTTTTCGGTGCCCTTTATATTCACATTCTACTTTTACATCACGCTTGCCATGTTGGCTCACATACTTAGAATACGGATGTGACTTTGTCTATTTTTCTGTTGCAAAAATGGTCTAATGAACAACATGCATGAAGGGAAGAGTCTAACACGTGGCAAAAGGGCATATATCTTTTGGTGTGTACCTCAGTGACATATATTGCACAACCTCAGCCTGGTTCTCCTAGTTTTAGCATATCTTTAGTTAAACCATAATTAATAAATTTGATAACATCACAATAGTGTTTGTATTTTTAGGCTGCGTTCTACTGTGATAATAATAGTTTTTTTATTTATTTCTAGGCTGTGTTCCATTATGATGATGTCACCATAGTGTTTGTCTTTATTTCTAGGCAGTTTTATTTTAATGACGTCACAATGAATGTAGACTGTGCATTTGTATATTGTGTTCTATTGTGATGATATCATAGCTGTGTTTGTCTTCATTCCTAGTCTGTGTTATTTTGTGGTGATATCACAATAGTCACATAGGAACCAGTCACAGTGCTGCTTTCATTTCAGATTCTGCTCTTGAAAAATGAAAGCTGCTCTGTGATTAGACCATAGACTACAAACTTCTGGGCGGTCCGTGCCTATCTTTGCAAGGACATTCCTGAACAGATAGCATGCTAATTGTGCAACTGCAGGGGCAGGGAGTCTGCTGTCAGTGATAGCTGGGTTTCCCATAGATATGAGTACAGTACAATAGCTCTCTGATCAGATAGGAACTGACTGTATCATAAATCACTCTGATACAGTTGTGGTACCCCAGACCTGGGATAATACAAGTGTGAATAGTTTTGTATTATAATGTTATGTATTTTGTTGAATGCTTTTGGCCATTAATATCAGTAGGTATATGGTTGGCCTAAGGTTGGCAAGGAACAGCCTCTTGGTAGGAGTGGGCTGGTCTTGCTTCCTGCCAGGAGGGGTAGTTACTGTCCAGAGACAGAGTGGAGATGAAGCACACTGCAGAGCTCCTGCTCATGTTACAGATTCTCCAGAAATAATAAATCTTGAGATGTCTGACAGCAAAGTGAGCTGCTACTACCAGCATAAAAGACACTTCTGCAAGGTGAGGGACTATATTCAAGACACCCATCACTCAGAATGTTACTATCTTCAATATTACATTTCCACTGCACCGATCCCCAGGGAACAACAGCCTAAGGGAGTTCTCTGTGATACAACACTTCATCAAGGCCACTACCACTCCCATCCTCTGCATCAGGAAAAACAGACTACTGTATGTTCGCTTTATAAGAGCAAAATAAGAAAAAAAATAGAGCTCGGAACAAACCCCCAAATTAGACCCCCAATCTTCATCAGACTTCAGATCAGACCGTCATATCAAACCACAGATCAGAGTCCCATATCAGACCTCAAATCAGATTCCATCAAAGCTCAGATCAAACCCCCATCGGAGATAAAATAGAAAAATAAACTTACCTCTCCTTCTCCCGCTGAACAGACCCCCAAATTAGACCCCCAATCCTCATCAGACTTTAGATCAGACAACTATATCAAACCTCAGATCTGATTCTTTCAAAGCTGAGATCAGACTCCCATATCAGACCTCAGATCAGACCCCCCCAATATCAGACCTCAGATCAGAATCCCATATCAAACCCTCCATAACAGACCCCCCAATATCAGACCTCAGATCAGACCCCCATATCAAACCTTCATATCAGACCTCAGATCAGAACCCCATATCAGACCTCAGATCAGATTATGTCAAAGTTTAGATCAGACCTCCCTAGGAGATAAAATAAGTAAATGAACTTACCTCTCCTTCTCTGCGGGTCCGGTGGTTTCTCCAGCAGCAACGCTTTCTGATCTTCTGCACTTCCCCACTGTTCTGTGACCTGCAGCCTCAGGTCATCATGAGCGCACTACGTCCGGACGCTGTATGCAGTCAGGACAGCGCCCGGAGGAAGACCAGAGAGCGGTGAGTAGATCCAGTGCTATAGTCACCGCTCCGCGGGTCTTCTGCGTATCGATGACCGCTTCCATAATAGAAGCTCTCATTAGTATTTGCTTTATAAGACGCTCTAACATTTTTGCTCCACTGTTGGAGACAAAAAAGTGCGTCTTATAAAGCGAAAGATATGGTATTTTCCCTTAAAAACTTTTTTTTCATGGGTATAAAAAATAAAAACAAAAAAATGTAAATATAATAAAAAGGACAGAAAAATAACGACCCACATATCACCGACAAAAACAGTGCAAAAATTGGTGGGAGGTACGGCTTCCAAAGACACAATTACTAAAAAAGTCAGAAGATGCTTCTGGTCAGCAAGGGGCCTGGGCATGAACTGGTTAAAAAGTCATAAGATGCTTCTGGTCAGCAAGGGGCCTGGCATGAACTGGTTAAAAGAGGTCTGTAAATCCAGCTCTCATAGTTTCACAAGTGGCCCTGTTGCCCATAGCAATCAGTTTTCAGATTTTCCAGGTGAAAGTTAGGGCAGGAAAGCTCGGTTGTGATTGGTTGTTATCAGCAGAGAGATTTGAGACAATAGTTAACGCCGCAGGCTTTGGAAGCGGTTAATCACACTGGTCTCTCAGGATCATCCAGGCATGCACTTTTCCCCACAGGATTGTTCTGCGCATGCGCACTGCACCATATGTTAACCCCTTCATGACATATGACGTAATAGTACGTCATGGCGGCAAGTGACTTGCTGTATTTTGACGTACTATTTCGTCATGGTAATCAGGCGGCCACCGGAGCAGTGCACGCCCGATCACTGCAGGGGTCCGGCAGTCCCTGATAGCCGGGCCCCTGCTGTATCCACCGGCATCGTTGTAAAAGCCGATATCGGTGGATTAACCCCTTCTATGCTGTGGTCAGCGCTGACCGCGGCATAGAAGGTGCATGCAGTCGGTGAGGGAGCTCATTGGGTCATCGCGCTGCTGTAGCGGGGACCCGATGGGTGACAAGGCAGCCCGATGCCGTGCAAAGGCTGCCCGATGCCGTGCAAAGGTTGCCCAATGCCTTGCACGGCATCGGGACCTGCCTTCTACGGGGGCCAAGGAGATCCAGCCCCAGGCTCGGTCTCCTAGGCAACCTATTAGTGTATTACTCAGTGTAGTACACGAACAGGCAATGCATTACAATACAGATGTATTGTAATGCATTGCAGGGGGGATCAGACCCCCAAAAGTCGAAGTCCCAGAGAGGGACAGAAATAAAGTTTAAAAAAACAAAACAAAAAAAAAACATAGACATATTAGGTATTGCCGCGTCCGTAACAACCTGCTCTATAAAAATATCGCATGACCTAACCCCTCAGCTGAACACCGTAAAAAATAAAAACACTGCTAAAAAGCCATTTTTTGTCACCTTACAACACAAAAATTGTAACACCAAGCGATCAAAAAGGCATATGCCGCCCAAAATAGTACCAATCAAACCGTCACATCATCCCGCAAAAAATGAGACCCTACCTAAGATAATCGGTCAAAAAATATAAAAAAATATGACTCTCAGACAATGGAGAAACTAAAATATGATTTTTTTGCTTCAAAACTGCTATTATTGTGTTAAAGTGAAATAAATAAATAAAAAGTAGACATATTAGGTATTGACGTGTCCGTAACAACCTGCTCTATAAATATATCACATGACCTAACCAGTCAGCTGAAAACCGTAAAAAAATCTAATGAAAACAGTGCCAAAAATGCCATTTTTTGTCACCTAACATCACATAAAGTGCAACACCAAGCGATCAAACAGGCATACAGGGAGTGCAGAATTATTAGGCAAGTTGTATTTTTGAGGATTAATTTTATTATTGAACAACAACCATGTTCTCAATGAACCCAAAAAACTCATTAATCAAAGCTGAATATTTTTGGAAGTAGTTTTTAGTTTGTTTTTAGTTTTAGCTATTTTAGGGGGATATCTGTGTGTGCAGGTGACTATTACTGTGCATAATTATTAGGCAACTTAACAAAAAACAAATATGTACCCATTTCAATTATTTATTTTTACCAGTGAAACCAATATAACATCTCAACATTCACAAATATACATTTCTGACATTCAAAAACAAAACAAAAACAAATCAGTGACCAATATAGCCACCTTTCTTTGCAAGGACACTCAAAAGCCTGCCATCCATGGATTCTGTCAGTGTTTTGATCTGTTCACCATCAACATTGCGTGCAGCAGCAACCACAGCCTCCCAGACACTGTTCAGAGAGGTGTACTGTTTTCCCTCCTTGTAAATCTCACATTTGATGATGGACCACAGGTTCTCAATGGGGTTCAGATCAGGTGAACAAGGAGGCCATGTCATTAGATTTTCTTCTTTTATACCCTTTCTTGCCAGCCACGCTGTGGAGTACTTGGGCGCGTGTGATGGAGCATTGTCCTGCATGAAAATCATGTTTTTCTTGAAGGATGCAGACTTCTTCCTGTACCACTGCTTGAAGAAGGTGTCTTCCAGAAACTGGCAGTAGGACTGGGAGTTGAGCTTGACTCCATCCTCAACCCGAAAAGGCCCCACAAGCTCATCTTTGATGATACCAGCCCAAACCAGTACTCCACCTCCACCTTGCTGGCGTCTGAGTCGGACTGGAGCTCTCTGCCCTTTACCAATCCAGCCACGGGCCCATCCATCTGGCCCATCAAGACTCACTCTCATTTCATCAGTCCATAAAACCTTAGAAAAATCAGTCTTGAGATATTTCTTGGCCCAGTCTTGACGTTTCAGCTTGTGTGTCTTGTTCAGTGGTGGTCGTCTTTCAGCCTTTCTTACCTTGGCCATGTCTCTGAGTATTGCATACCTTGTGCTTTTGGGCACTCCAGTGATTTTGCAGCTCTGAAATATGGCCAAACTGGTGGCAAGTGGCATCTTGGCAGCTGCACGCTTGACTTTTCTCAGTTCATGGGCAGTTATTTTGCGCCTTGGTTTTTCCACACGCTTCTTGCGACCCTGTTGACTATTTTGAATGAAACGCTTGATTGTTCGATGATCACGCTTCAGAAGCTTTGCAATTTTAAGAGTGCTGCATCCCTCTGCAAGATATCTCACTATTTTTGACTTTTCTGAGCCTGTCAAGTCCTTCTTTTGACCCATTTTGCCAAAGGAAAGGAAGTTGCCTAATAATTATGCACACCTAATATAGGGTGTTGATGTCATTAGACCACACCCCTTCTCATTACAGAGATGCACATCACCTAATATGCTTAATTGGTAGTAGGCTTTCGAGCCTATACAGCTTGGAGTAAGACAACATGCATAAAGAGGATGATGTGGTCAAAATACTCATTTGCCTAATAATTCTGCACGCAGTGTATGCTTCCCAAAATAGTATCAATCAAACCGTCACCTCATCCCGCAAAAAATTTGACTCTACCTAAGGCCTCATGCACACGACCGTTGTGTGCACCCGTGGCCGTTGTGCCGTTTTCCGTTTTTTTTCGCGGACCCATTGACTTTCAATGGGTCCGTGGAAAAATCGGAAAATGCACCGTTTTGCAGCCGCATCCGTGATCCGTGTTTCCTGGCCGTGAAAAAAATATGACCTGTCCTATTTTTTTCACGGCCAACGGTTCACGGACCCATTCAAGTCAATGGGTCCGTGAAAGAACACGGATGCACACAAGATTGGCATCCGTGTCCGTGATCCGTGGCCGTAGGTTAGTTTTTATACAGACGGATCCGAAGATCCGTCTGCATAAGGCTTTTTCAAAGCTGAGTTTTCACTTCGTGAAAACTCAGAACCGACAGTATATTCTAACACAGAAGCGTTCCCAGGGTGATGGGGACGCTTCTAGTTAGAATACACTACAAACTGTGTACAAGACTGCCCCCCACCCGATCTCTTACAGGGGGCCGTGATCAGCACAATTAACCCCTTCAGGTGCGGCACCTGAAAGGGTTAATTGTACTATCATATCCCCCTGTAAGAGATCAGGGCTGCCAGGCAGCAGGGGGCAGACCCTCCCCCCCCTCCCCAGTTTGAATATCATTGGTGGCCAGTGCGGCCCCCCCCCCCCTCCCTCTATTGTAATAATTCGTTGGTGGCACAGTGTGCGCCCCCCCCCCCTTCCTCCCTCTATTGTAATAAATCGTTGGTGGCACAGTGTGCGCCCCCCATTGCCCCCCCCCCCTCTATAGCATTAACAACGTTGGTGGCCAGTGTGCAGCCTCCCATCTCCCCCCCCCCTCCCCCCCATCATCATTGGTGGCAGCGGAGTTCCGATCGGAGTCCCAGTTTAATCGCTGGGGCTCCGATCGGTAACCATGGCAACCAGGACGCTACTACAGTCCTCGTTGCCATGGTTACTTAGCAATAGTACAATAGTAGAAGATTAATACTTACCTGCTGCTGCGATGTTCGTGTCCGGCCGGGAGCTCCACCTACTGGTAAGTGACAGTGACAGGTCTGTGCGGCGCATTGCTAAATGAACCGTCACTTACCAGTAGGAGGAGCTCCCGGCCGGACACGAACATCACAGCTCCCAGGTAAGTATAAATCTTGTACTATTGCTAGTAACGCGCTGCCACCAATGATCGGGGGGGGCGCAAGATGGGAGGCCGCACACTGGCCACCAATGTTGTTAATGCTATAGAGGGAGGGGGGCCAATGATTGCCAAAAACGATTTATTACAATAGAGGGAGGAAGGGGGGGGGGCGCACACTGTGCCACCAACGAATTATTACAATAGAGGGAGGAAGGGGGGGGGAGGCGCACACTGTGCCACCAACGAATTATTACAATAGAGGGAGGAGGGGGGGGCGGGGGGGGGGCCACACTGTGCCACCAACGAATTATTACAATAGAGGGAGGAAGGGGGGGGCGCACACTGTGCCACCAACGATTTATTACAATGGAGGAAGGGGGGGGGGGGGGCCGCACTGGCCACCAATGATATTCAAACTGGGGAGGGGGGGGGTCTGCCCCCTGCTGCCTGGCAGCCCTGATCTCTTACAGGGGGATATGATAGTACAATTAACCCCTTCAGGTGCGGCACCTGAGGGGTTAATTGTGCTGATCACGGCCCCCTGTAAGAGATCGGATGCTGCTAGGCAGCAGGGGGCAGTCATGTACACAGTTTGTAGTATATTCTAACTAGAAGCGTCCCCATCACCATGGGAACGCCTCTGTGTTAGAATATACTGTCGGAAATGAGGTTTCACGATCTAACTCATATCCGACAGTATATTCTAACATAGAGGCGTTCCCATGGTGATGGGGACGCTTCAAGTTAAAATATACCATCGGATTGGAGAAAACTCCGATCTGATGGTATAAAAGGGACTCCGGACTTTACATTGAAAGTCAATGGGGACGGATCCGTTTGAAATGGCACCATATTGTGTCAACGTCAAACGGATCCGTCCCCATTGACTTGCATTGTAATTCAGGACGGATCCGTTTGGCTCCGCACGGCCAGGCGGACACCAAAATGACTTTTTTTTCATGTCCGTGGATCCGCCAAAAATCAAGGACGACCCACGGACGAAAAAACGGTCACGGATCACGGACCTACGGACCCTGTTTTTGCAGACCGTGAAAAAAAACGTTCGTGTGCATGAGGCCTAAGACAATCGGCCAAAAAATTTAAAAGCTATGGCTCTCAGACTATGGAGACACTTAAACATAATTTTTTTGGTTTAAAAAATGCTATTATTGTGTAAAACTTAAATAAACAAGAAAAAGTATACATATTAGGTATTGTCACGATCGTATCGATCTGCTCTATAAAAATGTCACATGACCTAACCCCTCAGGTGAACGCTGTAAAAATAAATAAATAAAAACTATGCCAAAACAACCAATTCTTTGGTCACTTTGCCCCATAAAGTGTAATAATGAATACTCCAAAAATTATATTTTATGCACTTATATAGCGCTACTATATTCCGCAGCGCTTTACAGACATTAGCAACCAACTGTCCCCAATGGGGCTCACAATCTAAGTTTCCTATCA
The DNA here is from genome assembly GCF_905171765.1 of Bufo bufo. Taxonomy (NCBI): domain Eukaryota; kingdom Metazoa; phylum Chordata; class Amphibia; order Anura; family Bufonidae; genus Bufo; species Bufo bufo. The sequence continues at coordinate 353,006,782 of NC_053394.1, forward strand.
GTATGTCTTTGGAGTGTGGGAGGAAACCGGAGTACCAGGAGGAAACCCACGCAAACACAGGGAGAACATACAAACTCCAGGCAGATGTTGTCCTTGGTCTGATTCGAACCTAGGACCCCAGCGCTGCAAGGCACCAGTGCTAACCACTGAGCCACCGTGTTGTCCACATGTACCCAAAAATTGTACCAATAAAAATGTCAACTCTTCCTGCAAAAAACGAGTCCCTGCACAAGACGATCAGCAGAAAAAAAAAAATATGGCGTTCAGAAAATGGAGACACAAAAACATAATTTTTTTAAAACGCTTTATTACGTAAAACTGAAACAAACAAAGAAAGTAGACATATTTGATATAATTGCGTCTGTAACAACCTGCTCTATAAAAATAGCACATGATCTATCCAGTCAGATGAATGTTGTAAAAAATTAAAAATAAAAACGGTGCCAAAATAGCCATTTTTTTGTTACTTTGCCTCACAAAAAACGTAATATAGAGCAATTAAAAATCATATGTACCCAGTACCAATAAAACTGTCACCTTATCCCGTAGTTTTCCAAAATGGGGTCACTTTCTGGGAGTTTCTACTGTAGGGGTGCATCAGGGGGGCTTCAAATTGGACATGGCATCTAAAAACCAGTCCAGCAAAATCTGCCTTCCAAAAACCATATGGCGTTCCTTTTCTTCTGCGCCCTGCCGTGTGTCCATACAGCAGTTTACGACGACATGTGGGGTGTTTCTGTAAACCGCCGAATCAGGTTAATAAATAATGAGTTTTATTTGGCTGTTAACGCTCGATGTGAAATCCCGTGCCTCCGCCAGCTGGATCGGGTTGCGCAGGCTGGCGCATGCGCATTGAAAGTCCCTGTTCCTCTGCCCATAATGGGCAATGCAGTGCGCACGCACCGGGAATGTGTGGAGCGTCGAGGACGCGGGATTTCAGACAGAGAGGAGGAGGTAATCAGAGTAAACAATGGCGGGCCAGAGGGGTGAAAGAGGAGGGGTTTGGTAAGCAAAGCGCAGAGGGGCCTGGGCACCGGCCACATGAACACCGCCCCTGGGCACCTTCAGAACCTAATTACCATATGGTATAAAAGTGTTTTTTGGAGCAAATCGGCGATGGACTGCAATATGAAAGGTACCATAGTAATCTGGGGAAAGTAATGGAGAACCTGATCTGAGTGGTCTGTAATGGTCATATTCGGTGAAAGACTCCCTTTAATTCTTGTGGAACACCTAAAGGGTTAAGTTTGTAAAATCAGTTTTGTGTAACTTGAGGGGTGTAGTTTCTACAATGGGGTCATTTATGGGGGTTTTCCACTATGTAAGCCCCACAAAGTGACTTCAGACCTCAACTGGTCCTTAAAGGGACATTGACAGGCCTTCTGAGCATAATTAGCTCTTCATATGCCCCCCTAGGTCTTATAATAAGTTCCCAATTCATATAAGTATTATCCCTGTGCGCATTATAAAACGTTAAAAATAATCTTTATAATCACCTCTCCTTTCTGCCCAAGGGGCGTTCTTTGTGGCGCATTCGTGCCCAGCCGCGTCCCAACTGCCGGGTCCTTAGACACGCCCATCTCATTAGTATTCACTTGGCGCAATGTGATCCCAGCGAGCGAGGGTGCCGGGCGCATGCGCAGTATCTCCGAATGTCGGGGACTGGAAAATACCGCCCAGCGAAGTGAATACTAATGAGATGGGCGTGTCTAACGATCCGGCAGTTGGGACGCGGCTGGGCACAAATGCGCCACAAAGAACGCCCCTTGGGCAGAAAGGAGAGGTGATTATAAAGATTATTTTTAACGTTTTATAATGTGCACAGGGATAATACTTATATGAATTGGGAACTTATTATAAGACCTAGGGGGGCATATGAAGAGCTAATTATGCTCAGAAGGCCTGTCAGTGTCCCTTTAAAATGTGGGTTTTGGAAATTTTCCTAAACATTTTAAGAATTGCTCCTAAACTTCTAACGTCCTAAAAAAATAAAATGACATTTCCAAACTGATCCAAACATGAAGTACTGTAGACATATGGGGAATGTTAAGTAATACATATTTTATGAGGCATCACTTTCTGTTTTAAAAGCAGAGAAATTGAAATTTTGAATATTGCTAACTTTTCCAATTTTTGAGGTAAATTTGAGATTTTTTTTATAAAAAAAGGTGAAATATATTGACTCACATTTATGACTATCATGAAGTACAATGTGTCACGAGAAAACAGTCTCTGAATGCCTTGGATAAGTAAAAGCGTTCCAAAGTTATTACCACATAAAGTGACACATGTCAGATTTGCAAAAAATGGCCTGGGCAGAAGGGCGAAAACTGGCCCGGGGTAGAAGGGGTTAAAGCTGTCAACTGGAAAAAAAAACATAAACAACCTCCCCCGTAAGCCCGCCCGGGAAGGGGCGGGGCACTTCACGACCCACTTTTTTCGTCACCGCCCATAGTTTGAGTGTACCGTCAATCATACTGACACGCCCCCAAGTCTTTTCACTCTATCGCTCCGAGTCGGCGTGAGACTCCGCCCCTTAGAACTTATCAGCCAATAAACGCATTGAATGGCTTGGCAGCTCAGCCACTCATTTGCTTAGCCGCGCCCCTCTCTTGGCTTCTTGTCAGTTAGCAACAAAATGGCCGCAGCTGACCATTTTCTGCCTCCCTTCAGCGGAACAGCGCTAGAGCTCTGAGGGGAAAGCCGAGGAAAAGTGCGAGCAGCTGAGAGGAAGCCCTCCCCCCTCAGCGCCGCCAGGCCCCGCACACACCTGAAGGAGGTGACGGCGCCCTGCGGAGGGAGCCTGGCCGTGTCCCGGGGGAGAGGCGCGCAGCTCCCGGACTCCCTGTCATCCTCTCCGAAGACACAAGCGCTTCTTGTCCTGGCGCCGCTCCCCGCTCTTCCTGCCTCCCTGGATTCCGCTTGGTCTCCCCGGAGCCCCCTCCTCCTCGTCCGCCTGACACTGACTGAGCGACCGAGTGAGCGGAGGGAGTCGGTGGTCGAGACCCCTCCACGGCCGACACTGCCATCCAGAGACGGGGGGAGAAGAGACCAGGTACCCGGGGGATGTGGTATGACAGGGGCCCTACAGCCCATCACAGTCACCTGTCACCATAGTGATCAACTGCTTCAGGTGTTTTTTTAGGTTTTCCACAACAACCTTCCATTATTTTATTTTTTTTTTGTAGCTGATCAGTGACTGACCTGTCACCATAGCGATCAGTAACCGCCACCTCACGTTTGGGCTATTTTCTGGTCGTCTGGACCAGACCTTTTTTGTACCCGCTTAACGGCTATAACGTTTTAAAAATGTGTCGACATGATCTTTGCCACGGTTTTTTTCCGTGACTGTCCGGTTTCTTGATTATCATTTTTATGCACCTAATTTAAAAAAAAAAAATTTATAGAATTTTTAGGCTTATAGTTTTTAAAAAGTAATAAAAAATATGCCTTTTTTTTTTTTTTTAATTTTTTTATTTTATAGCCTTTTTTTTTTTGGGTGTTTTCTACCGTTAGTTTTGATACATTGTGACTTGTTTAGAGTGATGGGTCAGGGTGGGCATTGTGACAATGATTGGGGGGGAGTGGTCGTATTTTTTTTTTTACTTTTTACTTTTTTTTTTTTTTTTCTGTTTATTTGTTTTTATGGTCTGTTCCTCAAAGGCACTGCCACCGATCAGGTGTTTCCATGGGCCGCTGTGCATCGGTGAGCACCGCGGCCTCGTCACAGTTTACCAAGCACAGCGCCACACATTTTGCAGTGGTCATGCTTGGTATCGCAGCTCAGCCCCAGTCACTTCTATACGACTTGGCTGCACGTAGGTCATGTGACCAATGAACGTGACGTCGCTGGTCTAGGAAGAGGCTAACAAAAAATAAAAATAAAAAAATCCAGTAGTGTTTTCTGGGATTTTGATGACCTATGCTTACAAAAAGACCGCAGACCTTCGATATCAGATTGAAGGGGGTCTGACTCCCGGCACCCCCCAGTATTGCAGCTTGGTATCATTCACCTGAATGGGACTGAGTGGTAGAGAGCTGCAGTACCAGGCGCCGCCACTACAAAATGTGTGGTGCTGTGCCTGGTAAACAGCTGATCAGTACCAGGAGCCCACCTCCACCAGTCTGATATTGGTGGTCCGTCCTAAGGATAGTCCATCAACCCCTTTAGTCTCTACTTTTACTGCGGCAGTTGATCTCCTGGGCGGGGGGGGCAACCTGTGATCCACTTATTTTTGGGCGGCTCTTCTAGTAGAAGATGGCTATGGGTCAGGGTAACGAGAGGTGACGCTCCCAGCTTGTGTATTGCAGGAGACGGCATTGGATGAAATATTGTCGAGCTTAGGAGCCAGTTTAGCGCCTCCAGGGGCCACGCTGCGCAGTGGCTTTTTGGGGTTTCCATCCTAGTTCAGTCCTAACTTAAAGGGGTATTCTGGTGAACAGTATCTTGTATTATCTTCATACATCCTGGACCTGTATTTCCCCTTTAAGAAGCCTCGCTCTGCTGTCTCTCTGTGGCGTCTGCCGGGGTTTTGTATCTTAATCCTGGCATGATTGGGTTAATAGGCAGCGCACTCTCACGTCACCGCAGCCGTGGTACCCTTTCTAGATCTTCATGACACATTGTAGCAAAAATGTTAAAGACAAGTCAATAAAAACTTTGCTGAACATTTTTGATAATTTCTCTAGTTGTTCCACATCGGTTCTGTTGTTGCCTTTAGGGGCGTTCCCACAACGTTTTTCTTGCGGAACTTTGGTGCCAAAATAATGCCGGCAGCTGCGTCATTTCTGCCTCCCATTCTTTTCAGTGGCAGGCAGCGCCGAAGATCACAGAGCAGCGGTTTAAAGCCGCGGCCGCTCTGCAGTCTTCAGCGCTGCCTACCATTGAAAAAAGGACAGGAAGCAAAATTTCGGCGCGCAAATGTGTGAATGGCCCCCATCTCCGTGGTGTTGTAAATATAACGGTTTCTTGATAAGCTAGGGTTTTTTAATCTAGATTTCCCAGAACGGAAATGTGCCTTGTACGTGTGGTATAGCGGTAGAATAGTCGCCATTTCTGAGTGTGAATTGGGGACGGAGGCGCGTTGTCTGCACTTTAGGCTCACGGCCCTTTCTTTTGAACGCTTACCTTTAAAGGGGGTTTCCATGATTAATAAAAAAATGAAAATCGGTCATAATCTGGTACATGACGACCGTACACTTGTGTCCACCTCCCATTAATTTCAATGAGAGCGCATCCGTACCTCCGCGCCGCTGCCCCGCAAAAAACAGCGATTGTGGACAGGAATAGGCGTCTCTATCATAGGGCTGGCTTTTCCATTCTGTAAAACAGAAGCCCAAGAGGTCGGCTTATTGTGAGGTAATCATACTTGTACCCAAACCGTGTGCCAAAAGTAATGGCGCTACCGGAGAGAGGGGTCAAATAGTAGAGGAGAATCAGAACGCTCTCCCTTCTTTCCAGGGGATGCACCTCATCGGTCCCCTGCTGTTCCAACATTGCTCCGGTCCCTGCGGTTCCCCACTTCCTGCTCCCAGGTGGGCACACAGGAAATGGCATATTTAGGGTGCCGACGGCTCCGCATGCTTTGGGGGTTCTAGGTTTAGGGATTATTGGGTGCAGGATTTCTGTATTTTGGGGTACTTTATATATTTAAAGCGACCCTCTAACACAGTGTTTTATTCCTTTGCCTGTCTTATGACAGGGCATCCCGTAAATGGGAGGTATGGCGATTTTACTCACTGGGTGCATCCTCTATGTAATACCGCCATTTGCTGATTTAAACTCCCCTCCTGGTGGCACGGCGTCTGCTCAGTTTGTACTGGTGTATGAGGCTGTCATAGCCCTGCATCGGGAAGGGGACATCACCAAACGAGGGACCTATCCAGAGAGCGGTATTGCATAGACATAGAGGATGCACCCAGTGAGTGAACTCGCCATACCTCTATTTACGGGATGCCCTGTACTAACGGGCAAGAAATATAAATAAAAAATTTGGCATGTCACTTTAACACAGAAAAAAATCTATTTTTTTAAATGTTTTCAGGGATACTATTTGTGGAAAGACGCGCTGTCCTCAGTCAGTGGCCGTCCGCTCATCCTGACTAATTACATAGTCATTGCTATGAATCCTCATTGTTTGTCCCTCTGCCCACGAAAAAAAAAAATAATCTGTTAGGTTTTTTTGCATAGCGTTGTCAGTTTTTCCCCCTCAGAGTTGTATGGTGGTTTCTAACGACATATTTTTTATTTTTTTTGCCCTATTTGTATTGTAAGAAATAAGAGAAACAGATTTACAGTGCCCCCCACCCCCCCCCCATGTGTTCACCAGGATGGTGCCCGATTCCCATTGATTTTCTATATTCAGGCAGATGAGGCATAAAGCAGAAAAAGAACTTTGAACCCTGTCATCTGAATAGTCGCTCTGCTGGCGCCCCCTCCTGGCTTGGTCTGTGTCCTACAGGCCAGGTATGTCATCACAGGTAAAGCTGAGACCAGTACACGCTACACATGCATCAGGTGAAGAACAGGTTAATGGCACTTTGAAGGCCGAAGTCCTCATTAGAGATTCCCCTTGAAACAAATCTGTTGGGGTGTGTTCACACCTTCATGTGGAGATCTGCAGGCTGTTCTGGTATTCTCCACTTCATCACCATTGACTTTAATGAGGTCCGGGGGTGATCCGCATTCAACGCTTTATTTTTATTTTATTTTTATTTTGCGGCAGACAGCTGGCATTTGTGCCGGATCTTTTTCATGGAGATGTGAATGAGGCCTAGGGAGTCATGGGGCACCCCTCCTGGCTTGAAGGGTTGCCCTATTGGTTATTGTCCCATGGGCCGTCATAAGTCACCTCCAGCAGGGGCAGATGAGGCTGAGGCCAGTACACACGACGCATCCACCAGATGAAGAACATGTAATTAGCAGTCTGGAGGCCAAAACGCCTAAAACCCGTATTTCATGAGCTAGCATGTGATGATGGGTCCAGGGTAACAGCAGTAAATTCCCATCTCGCCCTACCTCTGGGCTACATTACATACGGGCGCTGCCCTCACCCCCTGCTTGGTTTGGGCGTTGTACAATAGTAGTAGTGATCTCTGCCTTTTATCAACGTTTTTGTTTCCACGTCTATGGAGGCGACTTCCAGTAAATGGCTGTAAGGACGTTGTGCTGCTTTCAGGCTTTTGTGGATGCACAGGAAAACAGCGCATGTCCGCAGCGTTCAGACGGATCTCAGGAGACCTGTATTGTTTACTATGGAAGAAGGCTTACTGCTGCCGAGATCCGCTACGGGATGCAGCTGTAGGTCTGGGGGGGGGGACAGTCCTAGTCATTAGCTGTGTGGTTGAGGAAAGGTAGTTAAAGGGGTTCTCCCACGGATAATGTAAAAGATGATAATAAGACATCATATAGTCCCTGGCAACCTCTTTCTAACAAAGCTAGAACCAGCCCTGTACCTCACATGGATCCAGAGATCTCCCCATTCATTGCTCTGCTAGATTTATATCAAGCTGACCGCTCAAGGGGAGTGTCTTTTCAGCTGCAGATAGGGGGCGTGTCCATGTTCTCCCTATCACAGCTCAGGGCGTGTCCATGTTCTCCCTATCACAGATCAGGAGACAGTTGAAGGATAAAATCGAGCATGTGCGGCCATCTCAGTGAGCAGGACAAAGAAATGAGAAACAAAACAAACAGCAGGTGGTGCTATACAGATAGATTTTATTGAATAACTCACTGGTAGAGTTGAGCGGACACATGGATGTTCGGGTTCGATGGGTTCAGCCGAACTTCTCAAAGTTTGAGTTCGGGACCCGAACTCCATTGAAATAAATGGGGACCCGAACTTTGGAGCACTAAAATGGCTCTAAAAAAGTCATGGAAAGCGCTAGAGGGCTGCAAAAGGCAGCAAAATGTGGTTAGGAGCATGGCAAGTGCTCTTCAAACAAAAGTGGATAGGGAAATCACTTCAAATAACATAAAATATGTAAAAATAAAATAAAAAAATCTTGATTTAGGAGGATGAGGTTCATATGGAGTAGGAGGTTGAGGAGGCGATGTAGTTGAAAGTGGAGGAGGAGGTAGCCAACACTGGTTTTTGGTTTTTGTTTTATATTTTATTTTAATTTTTTTTGTTCAAATTTGGGTAGACCACAAAATATTGGGAAATATAAAAAATAAAACAAAGAGAGAGTGCAGTGCAGTATAACAATGGCTGGTTAGTGCCGGTATACATGTCTATTGTGCACAAGGTACGGACAAGTCCTGAGGGATCCATGCCTGGTTCATTTTAATGAATGTGAGCTTGTCCACATTGGCTGTTGACAGGCGGCTGCGCTTGTCGGTGATGACGCCCCCTGCCGTGCTAAACACACGTTCAGATAATACACTGGCTGCAGGGCAGGCCAGCACCTCCAAGGCGAGCTCAGGCCATGTGCCCAATTTGGAGACCCAGAAGCTGAAGGGGGCAGACCTGTCATTCAGTACGTATAGGTGTGTGCACACATACTGCTCCACCGTGTCGCACGTCCCCGTGACGTCCACAATCAAATTGGATATCTGCCTTATCAACTTTCAATATTCTTTTATGCGCCTACCATGGTGATCACGGATAACGGGAATCAGGGTTCCACACCGGAGAGGGAGCGTGAGAGAGACCACATCCAAGGGAGATCAATGGATGAAATGAAATGTGATTGAGCGGAAACGTGGGACAAATTATTGAAGGATCGAATGAAAGGAGGGAGCGCGCGTCAATTAAAGACAAATTTTATAAATTTAAGTCCCTGTCACCTATGCAGAGCAAAAATGGGTCAATGTCACCCACCAATGGAACAGACGATTTTAAAAAAAAATTCAGTCCCTGTCACCTATGCAGAGCAGGAGTTTATTCACGGCAAAAATGGTAAAATGTCACCCAAGAATGTAACAGACTCTTTTGCACCCTGCTCCCTCTTCTGCTGTGGTAGTGCCTCTGTGCAAATAAACTGGTGAAGATAACCGCAGCACTCTCTCTTGTCTTCAGTATCCAAAGGTTTATTCACCCAAGCAATGCGACGTTTCGACCTGTGTGGTCTTTCTCAAGTGCCTATGTGTGACCACCGCCTCTTCCTCCGAACTGCACACGTCACTCGCATGACCTTGATTCCATGTGGGGTCGAGGACCTCATCGTCCTCCACATCATCTTCCACCCAGTCTTCACCCCTGCCCTTGTCGGTCTGCACGCTGCAGAAAGCCCCAGCAGTTGGCACCTGTGTTTCGTCATCATCTGAGACGTGCTGCGATGGTCCTCCCATGTACTCATCCTGAAACATAAGTGGTTGGGCATCTGTGCACTCAATCTCTTCCACTTCTGGGGCAAGGCTATGTGGATGGCCCTGGGAAACCCTGCTAACAGAGTCATCAAAAAGCAGAAGAGACTGCTGCATGACTTGGGGCTCAGACTGCTTGGCTGATTTGCAAGGGGGTGAGGTGAAAGACTGATGGACATCGGCTGCAGGTGCCAACTGTGGTCTTTCAGCAGGAGACAGGGTGGGAGACAATGTGAAGGAACTGGATCCACTGTCAGCAACCCAATCTACTATCGCCTGTACTTGTTCAGGCCTCACCATTCGTAGAGCCGCATTCAGCCCTACCAAATACCACTGCAGGTTCTGTCGCCTACTCGCACCTGAGGAAGGGGTTTCACTTGTGTGTGTAGCTGGCACAGATCGACCACGTCCTCTCCCTGCAACAGAAGCTCCACCAGCAGCACCACAACCTGGGCCACGTCCCTTATTTGACGCTCTCCTCATTCTTTGCGTTCACCCACCAAACTAACAGATGGTTTTGTCAGGCGACAATGTAACCGCCATTAGTCAACAATTAAGTTCACCGACAGTAAGGCAGTGCCGGTGTCATAAAGAGGAAAAATGTCATGAGGTCACACAACAGTGTGACAGGCAAATTTTATACAATTACTTCACGTCACAAAATTTTTTTATTTGTCAACCAACAATGTAACTGCAGTATTGGACTGTCAGAAATGCAGTTCAGGCCGCAAAGGTACTTTATGAAGAAAAATGTATACCGTATTTTTTGCTTTATAAGACGCACCTAGGTTTTTGAGGAGGAAAATAAGAAAAAAATATTTTGAACCAAAAGGTGCGCTTTTGGTAGGTTTTAAACTAATGGTGGTCTGTGGATGATGCACTGTTATGGGGGATCTGTGGATGACGCACTGTTATTGGGGGGGGGGGGGATCTGTGGATGACGCACTGTTATTGGGGGGGGGGGATCTGTGGATGACGCACTGTTATTGGGGGGGGGATCTGTGGATGACGCACTGTTATTGGGGGGGGGGGGGGATCTGTGGATGACGCACTGTTATGGGGGGGGGGGGATCTGTGGATGACGCACTGTTATGGGGGGGGGGGGGATCTGTGGATGACGCACTGTTATTGGGGGGGGATCTGTGGATGACGCACTGTTATTGGGGGGGGGGATCTGTGGATGACGCACTGTTATTGGGGGGGGGGGGTCTGTGGATGACGCACTGTTATTGGGGGGGGATCTGTGGATGACTCACTGTTATTGGGGGGGGATCTGCGGATGACTCACTGTTATTGGGGGGGATCTGTGGATGACGCACTGTTATTGGGGGGGAATCTGTGGATGACGCACTGTTATGGGGGGGGATCTGTGGATGACACTTATGTCATCCACAGATCCCCATAAGTGTCATCTACAGATCCCCCATCAGATGCATCAGTGTGGAGGGAGGAGGCGGAGACACTCATGGCGGGGCCCGGTGCAGTGACATTCAATCCGATTTATATCTAAATGTATACGCTCTGTTCGGTACTTACTGTAGTACCGCAAGTATAGCATTAACTTCATTAAGACGGCGCAGACCGGCATCTCCCTCTGTCATGCGCCGCCTGCCCCAGCTCCCTCTGTCATGCGCCGCCTGCCCCAGCTCCCTCTGTCATGCGCCGCCTGCCCCAGCTCCCTCTGTCATGCGCCGCCTGCCCCAGCTCCCTCTGTCATGCGCCGCCTGCCCCAGCTCCCTCTGTCATGCGCCGCCTGCCCCAGCTCCCTCTGTCATGCGCCGCCTGCCCCAGCTCCCTCTGTCATGCGCCGCCTGCCCGCTTATCTCACTTTATGAATGAACAGGCAGGCGGCGCATGACAGAGGGAGCTGGGGCAGGCGGCGCATGACAGAGGGAGATGCCGGTCTGCGCCGTCTTAATGCTATACTTACGGTACTACAGTAAGTACCGAACAGAGCGTATACATTTAGATATAGATCAGATTGAATGTATTTAACAGTTGTGGGGCCCGGTGTATTAGAGTAGAGTCACTGCATCGGGCCCCGCCATGAGTGTCCCCTCCTCCTCCCTCCACACTGATCCTTTGCTGGCCGCGCTGTGCAGCATAGCGGCCAGCGAAGTATCCGCTTTATAAGACGCACAGCCATTTCCCCCCCACTTTTGTGCGTCTTATAAAGCGAAAAATACAGTAATTTTTTTTTCACCCACAATTAAACAGATGGATTTAAATGATTTTCTTTCACTATCACAAATGCACTGCAGTGCGCATATGTACCCTTCCCCCCCCCCCCCCCCCCCCCCAGAATCTGACAGATGGATTTTACTTGGATTGTACTTTACAGAAAAAAATGTGAATGTCACCCCCTGGGTCCCTGAACTCGCAGACGGATTACCTATATTATTTTCCCTTCCCCTGGCACATGTGCAGGTGCACTTAAAAAATGGGTTTATGTTGTCCACTGAACTAAAAGAACAGGATTAAATTATTGTCCGTGGCACATATGCAGTGCTGTTGCACAAAATGGCCGCTGCCGCCCACCTAACAGATGGATAAAACGTATTTTTCTGTGTCACTGGGCTCAGGGCAGGGTACAAAAAATGTTGCATTGCACCCACACAAAAAAATCGCTGTAGATCAGAGTTAATAACAAGTTCTGATATCAGATTCTTTCCTATTCTCTCCCTCACAGCAGCAGCAGCATCCTCTCCCTACACTTGTAACAGCAGAGTGACGTGCAGCGCTACGTGACCCAAGCTTATATAGAGGCTGGGTCACATGCTGCACTGGCCAATCACAGTGATGGCTTCTAAGGGCACACAAGTTAATCGCTTGTTGATTAACTGCTCTGCAGCCTTTTAAAAAGCGCCATTAAATCACCGAACTCTAACTTTTACTGAAATGTTCGGGTCCAGGGTAAAAAAAAAATCTTAAAGTTCGTTACGAACCCGAACTTTACAGTTCGGGTTCGCTCAACCCTACTCACTGGCTATAAAAATTTTTGAATTGCATACAATTACAAAAGTATTCACATCCTGGTGCTGGTTTGAAAACTGTAGAATTTTTTTTGTTGTAAATTTTTGGTGAGACAATCCCTTTAAATAGAGTCCAATGTCAGAGAGGTTATTTTTAATACAGACACAATGCTATGAAATGCAGTGAACATGCATGTAACATGTGACAGGGTACAACCGTGTATGGGCGCCTCTACTTTCTTATTGCTAATGTGCTTTAACCTAGATTTTGGTGTAAATTGCTCCAAAGTATGGTGCAAGTTGGTGCATCTAGGTGTAGAAAAATTATTCCTCGTGTACTTTAGTGTATTGTCAGCCGAAGCCGCCATTCTCGTTCTAATGTTTGTGGGGAGAGTTGCCCATACACACTAGACTTGGGTCTGCCAAACCCGAAGAATTCGGCAGGAATGGCTAACCATCCAATGTGTATGAAATGATTTTTTTTAAATGTTCGTTTAAAAGGGTTTTCCAAGACTTTAATAATGATGACCTATCCAGAGTATCTGATAGGTGGGGGTCCGACACCCAGTACCCCTTGCTGATCAGCTGTTTGAGAAGGCCTGTGAGGCCTTCTCTCCGTCCTTTAATGTACAGTGCAGGTTGGAGTTTTTTGATGATAATTGAGCTTTGATGAGTGTTCAGGAGATTGCGTCATTAGAAATTCGACTGACAAATTTCTCCGTGAATGCATTCTGCAGCTTGCTACGTATTGGAATACATACAGGCCCCTGAATGAAAACTGTTTAGAATTTTTTATAGAAAGCAACTAGAAAAATATTTGCCCAAAATAAATGCAATACAAAATTGCCGCAAAGAGGGAACCTACCCTTAAAAGGGGTGGTCCCAAGAATTTTGGAGAGGGCCTAGGTTTAAATCTTAGGACCACCAAATTAAACGGGTTATCCCAAGAAAAATACATTTTTCAAACCAACACCTGTATAGTGCCACGTGCTGTTTCTTATTTTTTCGGCCACCATGCTGATGTGGTCACACATGCTCAGTTCTATCCTCTAACTGCTACCAGCCTTATCCAGTTAGGCCTCATGCACACCACCGTATCTGTTCTACCGTGTAATGTCCGTGTTGCATTCATTTTTTTTTTTTTTTTTTTTTTTTTTTTTTGCGGACTGATTGACTTTAATGAATTTGTGGTCTGCATTTTGAAGCTAAGAATAGAAGGAGCGCACCCGCCTGAGCTGCAGCAGAAGGAGCGCACCCGCCTGAGCTGCAGCAGAAGGAGCGCACCCGCCTGAGCTGCAGCAGAAGGAGCGCACCCGCCTGAGCTGCAGCAGAAGGAGCGCACCCGCCTGAGCTGCAGCAGAAGGAGCGCACCCGCCTGAGCTGCAGCAGAAGGAGCGCACCCGCCTGAGCTGCAGCAGAGAAGACACGCGCCTTAGACTGCCAGCTTGATATAAATCTAGCAGAGCAATGAATGGGGAGATCTCTGGATCCACGTGAGGTACAGGGCTGGTTCTAGCTTTGTTAGAAAGACACTGTCATGTTCTATAAGATGACTGATTATCATTTTTTTTACATTAGTCATGGGATAACCCCTTTATGGTATCCATGCAAAATATTATTTGTTATAATATACTGTATATTCCGTCCTCCGAAAACTCTGCAGTCATTATTTTGTGGTCTGTAGTTGTCTCTAGAAGTAAGGCTTCATTCAGATGTCTTTTGGGCTTTCCATTCAGAATCCAAACCAAAGACTGACCCGTCACATGACTGACACCACCGGCCCAGGGACTGACCCCCATTGACTATAATGGGGTCTCTTGGGTTCTGTAATTACGTCCGTCATCTTACCAGACATAATGGTGTGGCATGCTGCGTTAAATTATCTGGCAATTGACAGAATCTGCGGTGGAGCCGAGGCCACAAACGCCTGCTTTCAGCTGAGGATCTTTCAGGCACCATTGATTTTAGGGTCCATAGGAACGTAGTGTCTGTGTCCAGATTAGTGGGATTGTTCCATGACCGACCTCTCCACAGGACTCTGCCTGTACTCCCATAGAGGTGACTGCCACCCCATTCAGACGTGGAAACACCGGACCCCCTGTTGTGATCAGTGATTCGGACACTACCCTGTATATAAGGCAGATAGATATTTGTCATGGGGCAGTTTTGTCTCACATCTTCCTTTCATAGAATTCATGGTGGCACATAACGCCCTGTCTCTCAGTTCCTCTGCGCTTGTTGTGGTATGACGTCCCCCTTTAGGGGACCTAGTCACGTAGCGGAATACGCCTGGTCTTTCTGCGGATGTTTTCCATGCGGATTTAGAAATGTGCAAGTCCGTTATGTTTGCGGTTTTAGATGAAGATTCTCTTTTCTAACGGAGGGTGAAATCTGCTGCAAAACCGCGCCAACTCCTCACCAAAAAACGCTGTTAAAATTTTTTGGTGTGGTTTGGCTGCAGAAACCCACATGTATATGAAAATTCATGCTGGCTTGAAATCACCGGCAGCGCTACCTCCATTTGTGTCTCCGCTCCTGAATCCCAAATTTATGACGCGTCACTATAACATTTGAGTTTTCTGAAAGTTTAGGAACACAGCGATAAATAGTTTCTAGGGGTTCATTGCTCTTCTACCAGAGTGGGGTACTCCCCTGTTACCTCTCTCCGCTGATGCCTTCGTTCTATGACCTCTTCTGGACCGGTCTGTAGGACTGGACTTTGGAGAACACGTTTTATGTTCCTGGATATCCTTCAGTGCAAGAACGGCATATAATTAGTATGAACGCCATTGAATTTGACCCACAAGATCTGTGCCCCTCCATTAGGATCGGAGAAGTCCACGGTCTTGGTCCTCCTGTACATTTAGCATTTCAGACAGACATGTCTCATGTACAACACCCCACACACGCTTTAGACGTTTTTCCTTAATTTTTCTTTTTACCTTTCCAGTTATACTTTTATATGTACGTTCTATCAAGGAAAACCTCCATTTGTCAGGGATTGTGTAGGAGGGGGGGGGGGGGGGGGACATGCTGCTCATTCTGTTACCAGACACAAGAAGGGAGGCTTCTGTCCTCCTACATGAATAAATGAGCTGAAGCTGCCCTTGCCCCAGCGACTTGTCATCCATAGTGACTGATTTTGGCCACTTACTGCCATCTCTTACCCTTTATGTGTGATCTGACTTGTGAACTTGCTTGGGCTGGAAATACTTGGAAGATGTTTGTATCACACAGCAGATTTGCCCCCCCCCTTCTCAATACAGGGAGTGCAGAATTATTAGGCAAGTTGTATTTTTGAGGATTACTTTTATTATTGAACAACAACCATGTTCTCAATGAACCCAAAAAACTCATTAATATCAAAGCTGAATATTTTTGGAAGTAGTTTTTAGTTTGTTTTTAGTTTTAGCTATTTTAGGGGGATATCTGTGTGTACAGGTGACTATTACTGTGCATAATTATTAGGCAACTTAACAAAAAACAAATATATACCCATTTCAATTATTTATTTTTACTAGTGAAACCAATATAACATCTCAACATTCACAAATATACATTTCTGACATTCAAAAACAAAACAAAAACAAATCAGTGACCAATATAGCCACCTTTCTTTGCAAGGACACTCAAAAGCCTGCCATCCATGGATTCTGTCAGTGTTTTGATCTGTTCACCATCAACATTGCGTGCAGCAGCAACCACAGCCTCCCAGACACTGTTCAGAGAGGTGTACTGTTTTCCCTCCTTGTAAATCTCACATTTGATGATGGACCACAGGTTCTCAATGGGGTTCAGATCAGGTGAACAAGGAGGCCATGTCATTAGATTTTCTTCTTTTATACCCTTTCTTGCCAGCCACGCTGTGGAGTACTTGGACGCGTGTGATGGAGCATTGTCCTGCATGAAAATCATGTTTTTCTTGAAGGATGCAGACTTCTTCCTGTACCACTGCTTGAAGAAGGTGTCTTCCAGAAACTGGCAGTAGGACTGGGAGTTGAGCTTGACTCCATCCTCAACCCGAAAAGGCCCCACAAGCTCATCTTTGATGATACCAGCCCAAACCAGTACTCCACCTCCACCTTGCTGGCGTCTGAGTCGGACTGGAGCTCTCTGCCCTTTACCAATCCAGCCACGGGCCCATCCATCTGGCCCATCAAGACTCACTCTCATTTCATCAGTCCATAAAACCTTAGAAAAATCAGTCTTGAGATATTTCTTGGCCCAGTCTTGACGTTTCAGCTTGTGTGTCTTGTTCAGTGGTGGTCGTCTTTCAGCCTTTCTTACCTTGGCCATGTCTCTGAGTATTGCACACCTTGTGCTTTTGGGCACTCCAGTGATGTTGCAGCTCTGAAATATGGCCAAACTGGTGGCAAGTGGCATCTTGGCAGCTGCACGCTTGACTTTTCTCAGTTCATGGGCAGTTGTTTTGCGCCTTGGTTTTTCCACACGCTTCTTGCGACCCTCTTGACTATTTTGAATGAAACGCTTGATTGTTCGATGATCACGCTTCAGAAGCTTTGCAATTTTAAGAGTGCTGCATCCCTCTGCAAGATATCTCACTATTTTTGACTTTTCTGAGCCTGTCAAGTCCTTCTTTTGACCCATTTTGCCAAAGGAAAGGAAGTTGCCTAATAATTATGCACACCTAATATAGGGTGTTGATGTCATTAGACCACACCCCTTCTCATTACAGAGATGCACATCACCTAATATGCTTAATTGGTAGTAGGCTTTCGAGCCTATACAGCTTGGAGTAAGACAACATGCATAAAGAGGATGATGTGGTCAAAATACTCATTTGCCTAATAATTCTGCACGCAGTGTAGAAGCCCCGGTCATCACATTGTCTTTTTAACATATGGTCTTGTCATCCCGAATGACAACTGCTAGAAAACTGACATCTCCAGTGTGCGGCCAGCTTAAGAGGCTTTTCCCTCGAACATAAATCTGGTTAACTCATCAGGGCATCATAAAATGTTAATGTCTGTTCGATCAATTATGGAAAATGCACTGTTCAAAGGACACTGTCATACCTGCGCCGCATGATCAGATATTATTTATGACTCTGTTGCTGGTGGTTATGTCTGCCTGCGACCCTTGCAATCAGTGGTCATGCATGTGCAGTGCCCAGTGCCATCCCTGCTGTTCACTGGACCTGTACGGTCAGTTTTCAGCTTTTTCCTGCTCATGTGCTGTCTTGTGCAGTTCTCCCTGAAATGTGTGGCACTGGTGGTGGCGTGTGGGAGCTCAGTGGCAGTCATGTAGCTGTGTGTGGGCATAGTCTGCCCATAATTTTGCAGACTGATCCCAGGGGGCACTGATACTGGGAAGGGTACTTTCACACTAGCGTTAACGTTTTCCGTTATGGAGTTCCATCACAGGAGCTCAAAATCGGGAAAAAAAAAGCATCAGTTTTAGGGTCCATTCACATGTCCGTAGTCTATTGCGGATCCGCAATACACCCAGCTGGCGACCCCATATAACTGCCTATTCTTGTCCGCAATTGAGGACAAGAATAGGACATGTTCTATTTTTTTTTTTCCTGCCCCATAGAGAATTTGCGGAACGGATGCGGACCCATTCTACGGACGTGTGAATGGACCCTTACCCAAATGCATTCTGAATGGAAAGCTATCCGTTCAGTATGCATCAGGATGTCTTCCGTTCGTCCCTTTTACGGTATTTGGCCGGAGAAAATACCGCAGCATGGTATTTTGGATTTTTCCTCCCCACGTTCCAATAGCCATAACTTTTATTTTTCCCTTCACATAGGACAAGATGGATTTTTTTTTAATGCCACGATTTAATGTACCATGTCTTTTATTGGAAAATGAAAAAATAATTCTTTGTGGGGTAAAATTGAAAAAAACACAAACAGAATTCCGCCAAGGTTTTTGGAGTTTTGACATCATGGCATTCACTATATGCTAAAAATGACCTGACGTTCTTATTCTGTGGCTCAGTACAATTGTGGTGATGCCAAACTTGTATAGTTTTTATTTTGTTTAGTTACTTAAAAAAAAAAAAAAAAAACCTTAGAAAAAAATCTACATTTTCTTTGCATCGCCATATTCTGACAGCCATAACTTTTTTATATTCTGGTCTACAGAGCTGTATGAGGGCTTGTTTTTTTTTTTTGCGTAACGAACTGTAGTTTTCAATGGTACCATTTTTGTGGTACATATGACTTTTTGATCACTTATTCAAATTTTGGGGGGGGAACAAGATGACAAAAAAAAATTGTGACTTGCGCTTTAAAAAAAAACAAACTTTTGTTAGTGTTCTCTGCACAGGATTTTAATATATATATATTTTTATATTTTTTTTTATTTTAATACCGTAGTTTAGACATTTTTGGACGCGGTGATGCCTAATGTGTTTATTTATTTTTTTATAACTATTTTAGGCCCCATTAGGGAACTAGAACCTGGGATCTTTTGGTCCCTTCTCCTATTCACCCTAATAGAGATCTATTAGGGTGAATAGGATTTTTACAGTCTTCCTGCTGAGCTATGCCTCGTGCATAGCTCAGCATGGAGATTGCCATGGAAGGCTTCAGCAGCGTCCAGGCTGCCATGGCAACTGATCGGAGCCCCGCGATTTCACTGCGGTGGCTCCAATCGGAAGTCAGGGGGAGCTGCATCCCTCTGCCTAACTCCACAGGTGACTCGATCACCGTTGATTGCGGCACCTGATGGGTTAAATGACAGGGAGATGCGATCGCCGTTTCTCGTTGTTGAGACTGGGTGCCACTGTATGATACAGCTGGCACCCGCCTCGTATAGAGGGGGCTCAGTGCAGAGGCCTGCTCCATAAAACACATAATGATGTACATGCAGGGCTATGGAGTAGTTATAAAATGGCCCGACTCAGACTCCAAAAATATATAATAAATTGGTAGAGTTAGTTCAAAGCAGTATGTGCTGAATATATTTTCATAAGAATTTGGGAAAATGATGTCCTATAAATGTCTGTTCTATTCCTGATCTAAGGATCTAGGCTTTTAGTTGAGATGAATGTGTGCTGCCCTTTATGTAGATGCTCCGTAGTGAAGCTGAGAAGGAATGGCTGCACTCATCTCAGATCTGCTTGAGAGTTCTCACTAGTTACAAAGATTAGCTTTCAACATAAAGGGACAGTTAAATAAAGACATTTTCTAAATCCATTGGTCAGTAGATTTTACTTTAGTCATGAACTATAAGAATCTAGGCAGTTCAGCAGGTTGCTCACTGCACACAGGTTTCTATGGTAACCTGCAGACCTGATTAGCTGAGAGCCGGAGTGACCTCGCCCCCGCGGAGTGATGGGACTGAGCTCTGAGGGAACTTAGAAGGTTTAGCAAGATTACCTGCAGTAAGCAAAAGGTCCAAGTGTTGTGAGGACTGAGAAGCACGGCTTTACCTGTAACTGTGTTAGAGATCACAATCTCCTGCTCGGCCACTTGCACACCGCCGTATGGCTTTTTCTGTATTTTGCAGTCTGTTTTAAACGGATCAGTTTTTTCCTTTTTTGTTTCAGCAGTGTGTCTGCTTCCGTTTGGTTTCCGTTTGTGATCCGTTTTTTAGGGAACGGAAACATACAATAATGTTTAAACAGTAAGTACATAAAAAAATTGGGCTGGGCATAAAATCTTCAATAGATGGTTCCTCAAGAACGGATACAGAAGACATACGGATGCATTCAGCTTTTTTTTATTTTTGTGTGTGTGGAACCATTGACTTGAATGGAGCCACGGAACGTGATTTGCAGGCAATAATAGGACATGTTCTATCTTTGAACGGAAATACGGAAATGGAAGGCATACAGAGCACCTTCCGTTGGTTTTGCGGACCCGTTGAAGTAAATGTTCCGCAAGTGGAACACAAAAAACTTAGAACGGAAACGGGAAAAAATAAACGTTCGTGTGCAAGAGGCCTAGGTTGAAATAAGCTAATAACTGCTGGAGACCGCAAACTGCCTGTCAGCCAGTGCATCAAGGTGCTGAGAAAACCCCTTTAAGGCAAGTACTTCTTAAGGTACTTTCACACTTGCGGCGGAGTGATCCGGCAGGCAGTTCCGTTGCTGGAACTGCCTGCCTGATCGGCAATCTGCATGCAAACGGACAGCATTTGTAGACTTATCCGGATGCAGATCCGTCTCACAAATGCATTGCAAGAACGGATCCGTCTGTCCATTTGTCTTACGGAAAAACTGATCCATTTGAATTTTTTTTTTTCATTATTTTAAAGGTCTGCACATGCACAGACTGGACGGATGGATCTTGCATTGCGGTATTTTTTAATGCCGGATCCGGCACTAATACATTTCAATGTAAATTAATGCTGAATCCAGCATTTCGGCAACTGATCCAGAATTTTGGACGGAGATAATACCGCAGCATGCTCCGTCCAAAACGCCGTTCAGTGACTGAACTGAAGACATCCTGATGCATCCTGAACGGATTTCTCTCCATTCAGAATGCATAGGGATATGCCTGATCAGTTCTTCTCCGGTATTCAGCTCCTATGTCGGAACTCAGTGCAGGAAAAGAAAAACGCTAGTGTGAAAGTACCCTTAGTATGATTCAGGGGGGCGTATGCACAGAGGAGGTGACGATGTGTGGCAGGAAGTTAGCGCTAACCTAAACATCGATGTCAACAATGAGTGGGGTACTGTCGGAGCCCTGTAGAAGAGGAGAAAATACAAAAAAAACATGTGGGGACCTTGAATCGGCTATTAAGAGTGAGTAAACTTATTTAAAAAAAAATGTTTTGATCCCAGACAACCCCTTTAAGTTATTGCTTGAACATGCGCCATGTATGAGGGAGTCGGGGGAAATTGAGGAGTCAGGGCTTTAGCTTACCGATCCCACAGCGCTGCGTACATGTACGGCATGCGAAGGAGCCCTTACAGGACATTGCTTTGCTGTAATTTGCACCAAATTTGTCAAATGTCACACATTGGGGAAGATTTATCTATCAAAACTGACTTATTGTCCTTAGCAACTGATCAGATTCCGCCTTTTATTTTCCAAAGGAGCTGTAAAAAAATGAAAAGTGGAACCTGATTGGTGGCTGTGGGCAAGAAAGCTAGGTTTCTGTCTAATACATTTGGTGCTTCTTTGTCCAACTCTTCTGTCTTGAGAGGTTCCTCCACTTTCTACACCACCCCTTTACTGGAGTAAGATGGCCACAACGGTTTAATCTTGATGAGATCGGCTTAACAGGCTGACCATGTCCGCTTTCCAAAACTGGAGCAAATGGGGGTAAAAGTGCAAAATGTTGCAAAAAAATAACTGAAAAGCCCTGTTCCTAGCAGACGTGTCTGCACTTAAAGGGGGATTCCCTTTCCGCAGGATAGGTGATAAATGGGGGTCCCTCACTAATCATGAGAAAAGGCCCTCGACTCCGCTGTGTGATTGGAGCGAATGTGCGCTTGTGTAACCACCGATTCTTTTTCATTCACTTGCTTGGGACTGCTGATAGGGCACCCATGTTCATGTGATCGTTTAGGTCCTTGCCCTTGGTTATCATACATTAACCCCATGTCCTGTGGATAAGAGGATGAATTTTGTTAATTGGAGAACAACTTTAATGGACTATTTAATCCATTCTAATGGACCATGGCTAGGTAGTGGTGCACATTGCCAGATTTTGGGGGCCGTTTTTACATTTTTCTACGCTCCTTGGAAGCTGCCACCTTTTCTTTGTTATGGAAGGCTTTGGAGGATTGTGCACACACAGATTGTGAAGTGTCCAGTCTACAAAGAAGCTCCTCAGACTACAATATGGCACATGTTTTTCAAGTACCATTGGCAAGTCTTGCCCTCAGTTGGCGTGTTAACAGCGGCCCAGGCGAATTGTTGAATGGCTCGATCATTAAATGAGGCAATAAAACCCAGAGAAGACCCTGTTCTACCTTCTATAGAATCCATTGGGCATTATATTGTAGATCAGGGATGCCCAACCTGCGGCCCTCCAGGTGTTGCAAAACTACAACTCCCAGCATGCTCCAATAGCTGTAGGCTGTTCAGGCATGTTGGGAGTTGTAGTTTTGCAACTGCTGGAGGGCCGCAGGTTGAGCATCCCTGTTGTAGATCACAGCATGGGGCGTGCTTACACGGAGGTCCTTGTAGTGTGTCTCCTACAAGAGTCCATCACGTCTCTGGCTTCTGTTTCCTTTTTTGCTTTTAGCGGCTGACTCTGTTGCTACGGGAGGGTTTCCAGACCATTGGTTGTCAGAAAATGGATTAGGTATTCTACACTATAAGTTGTTCTTCTAAAGTGGGCCGTCTTGAAGTCTTTACTCAGTGGCTGCTTAGAGGAGAACTTACTGTAATAAACCCTCAAACGGGAAGTCCAATGGACACTCGATCCTAGGCAGCTGCACCTCAGCTCTCTGATGGGACACAGGGCATCTGTAAAGATCTGTTTCTCTTTTTGAATACAAAGCATAATCCCCCTCCATACAAAGGTCATGACAGGTCATGTGTAGAGATGAGCGAATTTCATATTTTGAAATTTGTTCACACCTAGTTTGGTGGTAAATGGTGAATTGCGTTATGGATTCTGTTCCCATGGACCATAACGCAATTCTATGACTGAATGCCTTTAGAGGCATTCATTCCGTCATAATAGAAGTTTATGGGTTGCTAAACGGATCCATCCCGTTTCCGTTTTGCAGGGGAGTCCTCCCCAAATGCAATCATAAGTGTAAAGGAACAGTTGTATTTGAGCTTCCCGAATGTTAGTTTCAGCCTACTTCTGCTGCACAGCTAGATGCATTTCTCTCACAAGCAGGGGGCGTAACCTTTCTATTGACCTTTCCCAGCACTGTATACTGTGACGTCCTTTCTCTTACTTCCTGCTATGTTTGTTTTCAGTTCTGGAGCTCACAGAACAGATAAGGAGGGATAAGTCACACTTACAGAAAGGCAAGAGCCAGGAGTCTCCTGTGACGTTCAGAAGCAGCGTAGAAGCAGTTATTTCTATCAGGCTCAGCTAGCTCTGACATGCCCCCACTTCCTCTCAGCCGTCTTCTGAGTCTCTTACCAGAGACTGATCTTGCCTGGACAGTACATATATATATTTTTTTAAATGAGGTGATTTAGAAGTTTGCTATTTACACCATTCTCTAAGTGAAATGAAATTGTGTGAAAGTGCAGCAACTCTTTTCTAGGACTTTGATATTGACGGCCTATCCTTAGAACAGGTCAGCCGTATCAGACTGATTGGGGGGGGGGAGCGCTGACTACTGACACCCCTCCAATCTGTAGAATAGATTAATGACACTAGGGCCTTCCATTGGGCATCCTGTACCATGCACTGCACTGTACATATGTTAGCGACTCTGCCTGGTACTGCTGCTATGCCTCAATGAAGAGAAGGGGACTGAGCTGCAATACCTGGGACAGCCACTACGTCAACAGGCACAGCGGAGACAGACCTCAGTCAGCTGATTGGGGGGCGTTGGGAGTCAATCCGCTCGCAATCTAAGGCTACTTTCACACTTGCGTTCAGAGCGGGTCCGTCTGGTGTCTGCACAGATGGATCCGCTCCTATAATGCAGACGTATGGATCCGTTCAGAACGGATCCATCTGCATTATAGTTTAGAAAAAATTCTAAGTGTGAAAGTAGTTCAGACGGATCCGTCCAGACTTTACATTGAAAGTCAATGGGGGACGGATCTGTTTGAAAATTGAGCCATATTGTGTCAACTTCAAACGGATCCGTCCCCATTGACTTACATTGTAAGTCTGGACGGATCCGTTTGCCTCCGCACGGCCAGGCGGACACCCGAACGCTGCAAGCTGCGTTCGGGTGTCCGCTTGCTGAGCGGAGCGGAGGCTGAACGCTGCCAGACTGATGCATTCTGAGCGGATCCGCATCCACTCAGAATGGGGCATTGGGGCAGTACGGATGCGTTCGGGGCCGCTTGTGAGCCCCTTCAAACGGAGCTCACAAGCGGAGCCCCGAACGCAGGTGTGAAAGTAGCCTAATATTGATGGCCTGTCCTAAGGATCTAGAATACGTCTTCAGTGTGGTTGTCTGGACCCGGCCCTGCACTGTGTTGGCTTCTAGTCCCGGTTAGGCTGTATCCTGGCCTGCTAATCTCACTGTGTATTAAGCAGTATACGTCCGTAAACCTGTTAGTATTTACCATTAAGGATTGTAGCGAGGGCTGGGATTAGAGCCGGGCCTTTTCTGCGTTGGTTTATAAGCATGGAGGACCCTTGAGAGCTGGAGAAAGCTATTTGAGCTGCCTTCTGGCATTTGTTTGGCTCCCTGCCCAGATAGCATTCCCCTTATACCGCACCGCAGTCTGGTGATTGCTCCTGAGGGCTGCAGAAGGTGCAACTCAACCTTTTATCAGACAACAAAAGCATTATGTAGCGGTGGACCGCATGATTCTGCTCATGACGTGGGGATGATCTTTTTATTTATTTTTTCTACTATTTTAGTCATTTTGATACCGTTGCGCAACTTTGTTCTATGTGTTCATTTGTAAATCGATGCAAAATTACCGACATTCAGTATCACATAAGCACTAACCTATTCCTCTTCGCTGTACAGTTCATCTGATAATCTGAATTCTCTGTCCCAAAACACATACACATTAGTTCTCCGAGGAAAACCACACAAACACAGGCAGAAGGTATAAACTCCATGCAGATGTTGTCCTTGGTTGGAACTGAACCCAGAACCAGAGGCCGCAGTACAGTTTTTCCGGAAGAATAAAAGCACCCATCTTAGCATTTTTGAGGAGTATTTGCAACCACAGAGGAGTACGAAATAAGACTCTCGGCAGCTTTTTCTTTTATTTTTTTTTCCTTGGCTGTTGATGTTACCGTAAGAAGGCTTCCTTTTTGCAGGGAGAATTGTATTTTTATTGACACACTTATAAAGTGATGCCAAATATGTATAGTTTCATATGTGTGTGTATTTGTGTGTGTGTGGTGTTTTTTTTTTTTTTTTTTTTTTTTTTATACTACTTTTGCACAATAGCTGCACATTTAGGCCTCTTTCACACAAGCGAGTTTTCCGGGCCGGTGCAATGCGTGAGGTGAATGCATAGCACCCGCACTGAATCCTGACTCATTCATTTCAATTGGTCTGTGTACATGAGCGTTTTTTTTTCACCCATCAGTTCTGCGTTGGGTGAAAAACGCAGCATGTTCTACAGTCAGGTCCATAAATATTGGGACATCAACACAATTCTAAAATTTTTTGCTCTATACACCACCACAATGGATTTGAAATGAAACGAACAAGATGTACTCTAACTGCAGACTTTCAGCTTTAATTTGAGGGTATTTAAATCCAAATCAGGTGAACGATGTAGGAATTACAACAGTTTGCATATGTGCCTCCCACTTGTTAAGGGGCCAAAAGTAATCGGACAATTGGCTTCTCAGCTGTTCCATGGCCAGGTGTGTGTTATTCCCTCATTATCCCAATTACAATGAGGTGATAAAAGGTCCAGAGTTCATTTCCAGTCTGCTATTTGCATTTGGAATCTGTTGCTGTCAACTCTCAAGATGAGATCCAAAGAGCTGTCACTATCAGTGAAGCAAGCCATCATTAGGCTAAAAAAACACAACAAACCCATCAGAGAGATAGCAAAAACATTAGGTGTGGCCAAAACAACTGTTTGGAACATCCTTAAAAAGACGGAACGCATCGGTGAGCTCAGCAACACCAAAAGACCCGGAAGACCACGGAGAACAACTGTGGTGGATGACTGAAGAAAACACCCTTCACAACAGTTGGCCAGATCAAGAACACTCTCCAGGAGGTAGGTGTATGTGTGTCAAAGTCAGCAATCAGGAGAAGACTTCACCAGAGTGAATACAGAGGGTTCACCACAAGATGTAAACCATTGGTGAGCCTCAAAAACAGGAAGGCCAGATTAGAGTTTGTCAAATGACATCTAAAAAAGCCTTCACAGTTCTGGTACAACATCCTAGGGACAGATGAGACCAAGATCAACTTGTACCAGAGTGATGGGAAGAGAAGAGTATGGAGAAGGCAAGGAACTGCTCATGATCCTAAGCATACCACCTCATCAGTGATGCATGGTGGTGGTAGTGTCATGGCGTGGGCATGTATGGCTGCCAATGGAACTGGTTCTCTTGTATTTATTGATGATGTGACTGCTGACAAAAGCAGCAGGATGAATTCTGAAGTGTTTCGAGCAATATTATCTGCTCATATTAGGCCAAATGCTTTAGAACTCATTGGACGGCACTTCACAGTGCAGATGGACAATGACCCAAAGCATACTGCAAAAGCAACCAAAAAGTTTTTTTAAGGGAAAGAAGTGGAATGTTCTGCAATGGCCAAATCAATCACCAGACCTGAATCCGATTGAGCATGCATTTCACTTGCTGAAGACAAAACTGAAGGGAAAATGCCCCAAGAACAAGCAGGAACTGAAGACAGTTGCAGTAGAGGCCTGGCAGAGCATCACCAGGGATGAAACCCAGTGTCTGGTGATTTCTATGCGTTCCAGACTTTAGGCTGTAATTGACTGCAAAGGATTTGCAACCAAGAATTAAAAAGTGAAAGTTTGATTTATGATTATTATTGTCCCATTACTTTTGGTCCCTTTACAAGTAGGAGGCACATATGCAAACTGTTGTAATTCCTACACCGTTCACCTGATTTGGATGTAGATCCCCTCAAATTAAAGCTGACAGTCTGCAGTTAAAGCACATCTTGTTTGTTTTATTTCAAATCCATTGTGGTGGTGTATAGAGCCAAAAATGTTAGAATTGTGTCGATGTCCCAATCTTTATGGACCTGACTGTATATTCAGCGTTTTTCACGCAGTCCTGGCCCCATAGAAGTGAATGAGGATTCAGTGAAAAACGCATCGCAAGTGCGGATACAATGCGTTTTTCACTAATGGTTGCTAGGAGATGTTGTTTGTAAACCTTCCGTTTTTTTTATCACGCGTGTGAAAAACGCATCAAAACTCATTGCACCCGCGCGGAAAAAACTGAACTTGTTTGCAAAATGATGCGAGTTTCACTGAACGCATCCGGATCCAATCCGTTACGCTCGTGTGAAAGAGGCTGTAACGTATTTTGCCACTTTCCAAGAGCCAGAACTCATTTATTTTTGTGCTCATGTAGTCGTATATGGCTCGTTTTTTGTGGGGTTAGATGTAGTTTTCATTGGTACCATTTTTTGGGGTTCATGAGGCTAGGGCTACTTTTACACCTGCGTTCGGTGCGGATCAGTCTGGTATCTGCACAGACGGATCCGCACCTATAATGCAAACGCTTGTATCCGTTCAGAACAGATCCTTTTGCTTTATTCTTTTTAAAAAAAAAGTCTAAGTCAAAATGGATCCGTCCTGACTTACATTTAAAGTCAATGAGGGACGGATCCGTTTACAACTGCACCATATTGTGTCAGTGAAAACGGATCCGTCCCCATTGACTTACATTGTAAGTCAGGACGGATCCGTTTGGCTCTGCATCGCCAGGCGGACACCAAAACGCTGCAAGCAGCGTTTTGGTGTCCGCATCCAGAGCGGAATGGAGACTGAACGGAACCAAACTGATGCATTCTGAACGGATCCTTATCCATTCAGAATGCATTGGGGCTGAACTGATCCGTTTTGGGCCTCTTGTGTGATCCCTGAAACGGATCTCGCAAACGGAATTCAAGACGCCAGTGTGAAAGTAGCCTTACAGATTAACTTTTATTTTATTTTTTTTGTTCGTTTTGGAGCGGAGGTGAATAGGAAAAAACTTTATTTTTTTTTCTTGTTCATGGAACGTTTTAGATAGCTGCTTATGCGGCAAACACAGTGTGATATCATGTATGCGAATGTGTTATTTATTTATTTATTTTTTAACCACTTTTACAAAATAAAACCACTTATCGGGAAAAAAGTGGTTTTCCTTCCTTCTTTTTTTTTTTTTTTTTTTTTAAACATTAGTGAGCATTGCTCTTATAATGCAGTGGCATACATATTATAGCCTATCACTATACCGGGCAGTCTATTAGGCTGTGGCACAGGCTAAGGGCTCATGCATATGGCTGTTGCCCAGCAGTGTCTGTATTGCGGCCTGCAACCAGCGGTTTTGCAATATAAGGGCATTGGCCATTTGAGCACTGCATCACAGATGTGGACCCATTCACTTGAACCGCAGTTTACCGTCTGCAGCACTGGCCCAGCACAGACCCTATTTTTCTGTCCGCATCCATTCCACAATTGTGCGGATTAGACGTGGACCCATTCATTTTAATGGGGCCGTTCTGCAACCCCACAAAAAAGATAGAACATGTCCTATACTTATCACTTTTTTATAAAAAAAATTTATGTTGTCTTTGCGTCTAACCTGTATGTTGTATGGACGCGGCTCTTCACTGTGGATCTACAATTATTTCTTCTTTTTTTCCCCCAGGGACATAGAGCCGGAGACTCAAAAAGAGGAACATTTGATGGAAGAAAAGAAAAAGAAAAAGCAGGAAGAAAAGAAGAAGAAGGAAGGTGCCCAGAAAAAGGTCAGGGTTCACTTCTTTTCGACCATTGTATTTGGCACGATTTCCCTCTAATTTAAAACACCACTTTCCGATGGTAGAACCTGCCAGGAACCTATGGGAAACGGACTGTTCATAGTGGTGGGAGGGAGGCAATTAGCAGCGAAGTGCCCATTGTCTGCCCTCTCCAACTTGTCCCAAGGAGTCTGTCTCGTGCACTCACCTTCGCTTCAGTCTCTCTTCTCTTGTGCTGTCTTTTTAGTTGTGCTCACTCTTTTCCCACAGTTTCTCTTGTGATCTTTTTATTTATTTTTCCCCTCTTGTCTTGTCTCTCTTGTGCTTTTCCCCCTCACTTGTGCTCTTTCTTTCTAGTCACTCTCTTGTGCTTTCTTTTCCCTCAATTACTCTCTTTCTCATAGGGAACTCTCCTTTCTTTTGTTTTCAGTGTTTCCCCTCAGTTGTGCTCTTTCCAATCTGTCTCTCACTTTCTTTTCCCTTAGTTGCTCTCTTGCTGTCTCTTTCCAATCAGTTGTGCTCTTTCTTTCCAGTCTCCCTCTCCTTTTCTGTTTTCCCCTAAGTCTCTCTCGTCCTTGCTCTTTCTTTTAGTTGTGCCTTCTCTTCCCCCTTAGTGTCTCTCTCTTCTCTCTCTTGCTCTTTTATGCTTTTCTTTTTCTTCTGCCTCCTGTATAGTTCTCTCTAATGTGTTCTCTCTCTCGTCTCCTGTATCGTTTTACCCTCTCGTGCTGTCCTATGCTCTCTTTATGTCTGTGTTGTTTTTTTTTTTTTTTTTTTTTCTTCTGTCTCGTCTTTTTCGTCTTTTCTCCCATGTTCTCTCATTCTGCCTTGTCATTTTCTCTCTCGCTTTTTCCCATTGTGGTTTTTGCCCTTTAATTAAACACTTTTTCTTTCTTTCTGTTTCAGGCTGCTGAACAAAAAACCAAAGGTTAGTGCTCCTCTGTCTGTTGCAGCATTCACATCCATGTCTTGTGAGCTCCCTAGCTGCTGCGTTTCAATCTTGCAGCCTGCCTGTCTGACACTGCTGAGAGTGGGGTCCCTGCCCTCATTGAAATTCCGTGCCAGTACGCGGATGGTGAGGGAGCCTGCAGCCTTCATGCTTGTGTGGCTGCCATTTTCTGCTGTATCAAGCCATCCATCTTCCTACCCGGTTCACTCACAGTGAACTTCAGCCCTGTGTTTACCAGGGGCTTACATGCAGAGCATCTGTCTCCATCTACAGGAACCATCGGCTGAAACATTAAAGAGATTGTGCTTAGTTCTTATGTTATCCCCTATCCACTGGACGGGGATAACTTGCTGATTGCTGGGGGTCAAACCACTGGGACCTCCACCGATCACGAGAAAGGGGGTCTCGTTCCCCTGATCTGAGGGAGCAGCAGGTCATGAATGCGCACTGCCACTCCATTCATTCTCTATGCAGCACTCAGCGATCCCATAGAGAATGAATGGAGCAGCAGGGCGCATGCACTACCTGCTGCTCCATCAGATCAGTGGAACGAGACCCCCTTTCTCGTGATTGGTGGGGGTCCCAGTGGACAGACCCCCAGAAAACAGCTAGTTCTCCCTATCCAGTGGATAGGGGATAACTTAAAACCTTGACACAACCTCTTTAATGTCTGTAGTCACCTCCTCATCCCTGCACTTTTGCTTATGTTGGAAACAAATTTATTTGCTTAATATGCATATTACAATCAAAATGATTCTATCCGTTTTTGTTGTTTTTTTAATCTGAGGGGGTCATTTATTAAGACCGTTTTTTTTTTTAGACTCCGATCTTAATAAAGCACTGCAATGGTTGTGGATCCGCCGCAGTTATGAACAGCCGCAGGCCTCTCCATAACGTCGACGGATCCTCCACCACTTCCTAGCTGTCTTACACTTAGACCCTTTTCCACGCCTAAAACAGGCGTAGAAAATGGTAAATGAGACAGAACTGACGGCCTGCCCCCTTACCCACCTATGCCACTGTTTTTAGACCTGGCGTGAGCAGGGAGAAGTCGTAAATTGCAGCGCAAAAGACCTTTTGCGCTGCAATCTGCCTCAGAAATATGCCTACTTTAGGCGTATTTCTGTTTAATAAATGACCCCTTCAGTGTTTATTTCAGCGGTGTAGATATTTCACAGGAGAATGCAATGAAAGATGTGTTTTCCGTGTACTATAAAGCTGTTAATAAGACTCAGAAATGCATGCTTGGTCTCAGGCCCTCTTGCATAGGTCTGCTTTTCATTTTATCTTGACGATGAAGATGGAATCTGCTTCACATGCATGCCTATGTGCGCTCCCCTGATCTTGGCCACCAGAGAAGACTGCGCTTTTTGCTATAGTGTGCAAGCACGGCCACCACTGCTGGATTGTAGGGTGGTCATAATCCCTGGGAATGACGCACCAATGTAAGAAGTCCCCCACCCAGTGCATGTGGCTCCCTGTACTTGGACTTGGAATGCTATTTTACCTCTCAGATCTTTTGTTTTACTCCTCCAGTCGTTGCAATGAAGGGTCACTTTTACACTACTGATGTGTTCGAGACATTACATTGATTTTAGGCAGACTGCTCCGAAATGTGATGTTTGTTCCTTGTCAGGTGATTTCTGCTGCTCCATCTGAGATCAGGATATGACCGAGGGAGAGAAGCTCGGCCCTGGGATGTGTAGGTTTATATGATTTGGCGCAGAGTAAATCCTGCCAGGAGTCCTAGGAGAGACAGTGGGAGTCCTGATCTCTAGTGTTAAAGGGGTTGTGGATATTGTTATTACCCATATTGCCTCCTTTGCTGGCTGTATTCATTTTTTCATCACATTATACACTGCTCATATCCAGGGGTTACAACCACCCTGCAATCTAGTAGTGGCGGTCATGCTTGCACGCTACAGAAAAAAACCGCTGGCCTCTGATGGCCGGGACCGTGGGAGCGCACATAGGCTGGTGCTTTTTTTTTTCTGCAAGCACGACCACTGCTGCTGGATTCAAGGGTGTTCATAACCCCTGGAAACGAGCAGTGTATAATGTGATGG
The DNA here is from genome assembly GCF_905171765.1 of Bufo bufo. Taxonomy (NCBI): domain Eukaryota; kingdom Metazoa; phylum Chordata; class Amphibia; order Anura; family Bufonidae; genus Bufo; species Bufo bufo. Next base: position 353,038,570 of record NC_053394.1, read on the forward strand.
AAAAATGAATCCAGCCAGCCCCTTTAAGAGAGTCTTCAGTATGTTAATGGGGGGTGCACAAAAGTAAAATGAATCCAAAACTCATACGCTAATCTGTAGTGTTGTATGCTGGATTTTACATGTTAATACTAGACTTTTTTGTTCCATTTAGTAAATTGCAGTAATGTGATGGCTTCTGTTCTCTTCTGTGCCATCCGATAGCTGTAATGGAAACATGGCGCCCTTCTCTGATTATTTCCATGGTGACAGATCCTTGCCGCAGAAGGTCAGCTCTCCGTCTGCCAACCTTGGGTTTTTTCTCTGAAAAGCTTGACCCGGAATAACATATGAGCTCATTTTCTTAGGTAGTTTTATATGCCTTTTCACTTTTGTTAGAGGTTCACTACATCCATCCACACAAGCACCCCCTAAACACCATCATTTCAGTATATCCTATTTACCCAAAGTCCGTTCACGTGACTCTGCGCAGTTGATTTTCAGAGCTTCCTGTGATGTTCCCCAGTTCAGCCTGTTCTCCTGCAAGTTGATCCAGAGGAAGACAAAAAACCTGAAGTAGAAGACCATTTTCCTTATTTGGGGGGGGGGGGAAATTCCTTCCCGACTCCAATCAGGCAATCAGATTGATCAATGACCCTTCTCCAGAAATGGTGCAGAAGGACAGAGGGACGTCGCTCCAAAGGGGAGGCTAGACCAAATGGAGGGGCTCAGTGATCTCCTGTGCACGTGCAGGCAAATAAAGTTTGGTTTTTGCGCTGGCGGGAAGGGCGACACAGTGAAACAAGGGAAGTATAGTAAGAACCCACAGCCGGCTGCTGTAGCCAGAAGTGTCTCCTGTAAGCAGCCATGTAGCTGTGGATTCTGAAAAGTCTAAATTATAGGCAAGGTATCTTAAATAGCTGGGGAGACCATTTTTATACAATGTATATGTATCCTCAAACCCCTTTCAATACACAGACATGCTCCCTTATGGCAAGGAACAACGCCAGCTGATGTCACGGTGGGGAGTGGGGGAAACTCCCCACCGTATGATAATGGAAATGCGGGGAAGCAACGTGGCCAGGATGCTGGGATAAGGGAGCAGGTCACCTCCTAAAGCGTCCCTAATCCTCGCCGTAACCCCTCACCGTATGAGCGGACCTGGATAGTAGGATGGCTCATACCCAGAATACCTAGGACCTTTAGTCGCCCTGATAATCCCTCACATAGGAGCAGGGGAGAAACGACCTGTTCTTCCAAGACACAGATGAACACGAGTCTCAACTGGCCTAGTTGCAAAGAAAAGCCAAGTGGAACGGCAGGTAAGTATCCAGTGGTGGGGATAACCACTGAACCAAGAACCCAAGAAGGCATGGTGACTTACGTGCCGCAGCTACGTGATGGCACAACAGAAGACCACACCAAGGTGAACTGGAACCCATGCAAACGTACTGACATCCGAACACCATACCGGACTCACTGACACACAGGAACCAGCACTCCAGCAACAGCTCACTGACTAGACTTTTGGTTCACCCCTCCGGGAAACCATGGAGCCCCCTTCCGGAGGTACGACTTGCATACATGCCAGACATGTAACAACAACAAGATGAGAAACCACACCTTGAACATAAACCCACACCAAACAACCACACAGGTAAGCTAGGAGAACATGGAGGATAGAATGGGAAGACATCACTGGAGACATCGATGTCCCACTAGGTGGCCCTCACACTGGAAGAAGGAACATCCAGAAAAAGAGCATAACTCCAGCGCACACCAAGGCTGGAGTACAACTGACTCCTGACCTTAAGCCACAGGTATAAGAAGCACCTAGTAACCACACCCAGCAAGGTAGTTAACCCCTCCAGCACCAAACAGGGGAGGAATCAGGAGAAGGGGAGAAAGGCACATACAAGCAGACATAAATGCGTTGCCCCTGGGAACCGACATGCACGGCAACGTGTCACATGCACAACACCGAGGCCATGACAGCTGACCTCTGGCACTGGCTTATCTCCTTTGGGTTCAAAAGAATCAGGCATTTGGAAATCCAGCATGCTGACCCAGACAATTTCCTAATGTGTTTGGCCAGCTTCAGAATCCCTATCATAGTCCTATCATTTTAAAGGGTCGGTCTAAAAAAAATAATAAAAATGTATTAATTTTACCGTATAATACTTAATTTCCACTATGCCCATGCTGTAGGGGTGTTAAAGTCGTAGGGATACTTTTGTAATCAGCTTATTAGCGAGCCCTTCTAAAAAGGTAAACTATTCTTTTAAAGGCCATCTGTCAGCAGATTTATACCTATGACACTGGCTGATCTGTTACATGTGCACTTGGCAGCTGAAGGCATCTGTGTTGGTCCCGAGTTCATATGTACCCGCATTAGTGAGAAAAAGGATGTTTTATTATATGCTAATGAGTCTCTAGGAGCAACGGGGGCGTAGCTATTACACCTAGAGGCTCAGCTCTCTCTGCAACTGCCCCACCCTCTGCACTTTGATAGGGCCAGGCAGTGTAAATGTCGTCATGCCTGGTCCTGTCAATGACAGAGATTGCAGAGAGCTGATTGGTTGCTCTAAGCCACAAGCCCAGTACTGATATCCATGGCCGTAATTTCCTATATATTGGTGGTAATAATAGGCGCTGTTAGGTAGATGGAGTCAGAATGTAGTTACAGAGGGACAGCGAAGCCTGTAGGAGAAGTAATAACTGTTACTCAGCATCATGTGTGCCCTCCTTTTTAATTAATTTCCTTTAACCGTGGTCCTAACGAAGTGTGATGGACTGGGAGCGGCATTTCATTAGTAGAATTCAATTTGGCGCGGTGGCCGCACCAGATATTCCTGCAGAAGATGACCCCTCTCCCCGCCGTTCCTCATTGGCAACGCGCAGTAAGTTAATTTAGCTTTGCTTTCGCCGAGACGCTTGTGAGTAGCGGCTTAGAGGTTTCCATAGTGACGGGCTGACGAACGAGAGCCGTCATGCAAGGCAGCAAATGCTGGAGCATAGCTGAGCGCACGGAGGGGACGCCCGTCACTCCACAAACACTGACAGATGGGGCTTGTTTGTCAGACGTCTGTATGCCAGGCCGCACTGCCTGTCGTGAACCTTTCAATGAGATTCATAGGGCACCTGATCTGATGCCTGCCCATGATCTGCGCCTATTTGTTACCAAAAATCTATTCTTCTTATGATATGATGTGGGATTTGTAGTTTATCTCTAACATCTTGATGTTTAAGTAAGTCTGCTAGGAATGTCTATATTCTGGCGGGCTGTGGATTGTATTACATGGACGCCTACACATACATGTAGCCTATTCCCCTTGTATAACACTTAAATTGTATGTGTGTGTAATGTGTATATGCAATAATTTTTTTTTTGGCAGCGTTTTAAGGGGATTAAGAAATCTCTTGTGTATAGTCTCTTTAAAGGGCATCTGTCAGCAGTTTTGTACTTATGACACTGGCTGACCAGTTACGTGTGCACTTGGCAGTTGATGACATCTGTGTTGGTTCCATGTACATATGCGCCCGCATTACTGAGAAAAATTATGTTTTAATATATGCAAATAAGCCTCTAGGAGCAATGGGGGCGTTGCCGTTACACCTAGAGGCTCAGCTCTCTCTGCTGCACCCTCTGCACCTTGATTGGCAGCACCAGGCTGTATAAACATCATCATGTCTGTCCCTGCCAATCAAAGTGCAGAGAGCGTGGCAGTTGTAGAGAGAGCTGAGTCTCTAGCTGTAACAGCAACTCCCCCGTCGCTCCTAGAGTCTCATTTGCATATAATAAAACATTATTTTCTCAGCAATGCGGGCACATATGAACACGGGACCAACACAGATGTCTTCAGCTGCCAAGTGCACATGTAACGGGTCAGCCAGTTTCATAGGTACAAAACTGCTGACAGATGCCCTTTAAAGGGGTTGTGAGCGTTCAGAGCCGAACCCGGACATACCTCCATTTTCACCCTGGCAGCCCCCCTGACTTGAGCATTGGAGCAGTTCATGCTCCGATGCTCTCCTTTGCCCTGCTCTAAGTCGCGCAGGGCAAAGGCATTTTCAAGAGTTCCGGTGACGTACCGGGCTCTTCATGGGGCTGCCAGGAAGCCCAGTGATGTCACCGGCACTGATGGGCGGGCTTTAGCGCTGCCCTAGCCATTAAAATGGCTAGGGCAGCGCTAAAGCATGCCCATCAGAGCTGGTGACATCACCGAACACACTGCCGGGCGGAAGTTTATGCCCAGCAGTGTGGTGTTGTAAACAAAAGAACCCATGTCCTGCGCGATCTAGCGCAGGCAAGGGAGCGCATCTGAGCATGAGATGCTCCGATGCCAACATCAGGACGGCTGCCTGGGTGAAAATAAGGGTATGTCCGGGTTCAGCTCTGAACCCGGACAACCCCTTTAAGGACTCCCATACACATGCAGAGTTGAGGCCAAAAATCCTAAAGTGAGGAGGACTGAGAGATTCTATTTTTATTTTTTTATTTACATCAGGTTTTGGCTTCAAAAACGACATCAAGGTACGGCCACACACAGCAAAGCGCATCAGATTTTCCACAGCAGAATTTTAAGATTCCAGCAGGACCTTAGACGCCTCACTCCTACCAATATAATCTCCCTCCTGATGGATGTGAAGCGTATATATATGATTCTACCTTAGACCCTCCGGTTAGTGCCCCTGTGTCAGTAGATGTAGAGGGTATAGCATGGAACCAATAGCAGACTCCAGTACTGTAAAGAATGGAATATTGTCTATACATTGAGCCCTTAGCGGATGGCTCAGCCGTTCATATGTAATCAGAGTCCGTGCCATTACTGCGTCTCTTGAGCAACCTCAGCGTTTCCGTGTTTTGACCATCGCAAAATCATTGTGATGGTCTTGTCACAACCCCCTGAGCAGTGAAATTTTTGGGCTGTGGTCATCCTACATGGCCAGAACATGCATTTTCTATGAAGGTCTGTTATCACAGACGCTCTGCACATCTTATCCGGTAGCGTTAGTACAAGTCACGGCGATGGTGACTGAATATCCCCAGATACAGGGATTCATGGAGCACCACTGCCTCTCGGTGGCTATCTGCATTACATCAGCTCCAAAATTGCATTGGTTTAGGACAGGCTGAAAATAATTTCTAGAAACTAGTGGTGGGTATCTGGCCATGTCTCATGCGGGCCATCCCCTCTCCAGTGTGGGAGACAGTGACTAAACACTACGCCCGTGATTCTTAAGTGTCTTAATATTTCTTACATAACCGAAACCCCATGGGTATGTTTACACGAACATACCCTCGTCCACCTACAAAATTCACAGCGTATTACTTTTTTTTTTGCACATTTTTAATGTAATTTTTCAACGCTTTACTTGAATACAAAACTGAATTTTCAGCTTATGGTTTTTATTGTTGAGCGAACTTGTGGTTTCAAGTTCGGCGTGCAAGGTTAAGGTTATCTAAGAATTCCGTTATGGATTCCGCTGCCATAACATAACCATAATTTGTGGTCCGTGGTAGCGGAATCCGTAACGGAATTTTTAGATAACCTGAACCTTGTACCCCGAACTTGAAACCACAAGTTCACTCAACACTGCGCCTGCGCGAGTTTTCTGGCCGCAGACAGGAAGAAGGACGGGGCATTTCTAGAAGGTAGACTATGACGTGGGGAGGGGGCGGAACAGTTTGCCGGGGCTGTGGGAGGTTATTTGATGATCAGGGGGCACTGCAGGGGGGCGTCACTGGGCACCGGAGAGGAAAAAAAAACGCCCCTCTGGGCACCTTGGACCCTCATTAGCATATCATAAAAAGCGCTTTTATATCAAAAGGACAAAACGAAATAAAGTACAAAGAAGACTGCTGGAAATAAGGTACTTTAGTGAACATAGCGATGGTGACAGCTTAAAATGCTAAAAGTAGGTGACAGATTCCCTTTAAATCTGTTAATAATTTGACAGTGATCATTTTTGTAAATATATTTGATTAACAAATTCCCACCATTTAAGATAAAATTCTTCCCCACTTACCTCATTGTTATCATTCGGTCTCCCCTGGTTACACGGCCACCGATCTTCTCCGGAATCCCGGTGGCCGCGCTTGCGCAGAAGACTCCTTCTTTTCTCCGGGCCGCTCGCTATCCTGAACGGCGGCGTGCGCGATGGTGACTTCTTCCTGGCCAGAATAGTATAGAGCCGCGAACGCGCTCCGGCTGTGTACTATACTGGACAGGAATAAGTCACCATGGCGGATGCGCGGCGGCGTGCGCGTTCAGTCCAGCGTGCGGCCCGGCCGGGAGAAGACTTTAAGCAAGATGAAGCCCGCCCCCAGCCAGAATCCAGGAAGTGAACGGCGCGCTGGCAGCAGGTAAGTATGAAAAGGCGAAGTGGGATAAGCCCTTTAATGATTCCATTTCATTTCAATGGGAGATTCAGGACTGTTTCTGCGCCAAGATGGGGCGTGCTGCTTCATTTTATTTCATTTTATTTTATTTATTTATTTTTGTAGGGAAAAAAGCAAATGCTGCTTCCCACTGAAATGAATGGGAGGTGTTTTTGGCAGCTGATTTTGAGGCAGAAACGCTCCAAAAGCACAGCCAAAAAAAAAGTCTGTGTGAATGGGTCCTAAGACTTTTGATTACTAATATGTACTATAGTCCGCAAATACTGTGTTGCCTGCACATCAAAGGGGAGCTGTGCTCAGAGCAGTGTCGCAGACCCCTTCGTTCTAGTGTTCCTGGGGCCCCAGGGCACATACATCCCAGTAATTTCATCTTGGCGAATATTGAACCTTCTCTTTATGTAACAAACTAGAAATTAATGGGTAAAAATAATCTGTACATATGTAGATGGTTACCTTGAGCAAAAAACAGTTCTAAGTTTCAGGCAGCGGCCTTCATTCATTTTCAGACCCCCCCCATGTTCAGGTTACAACTTCCCTCTGTCATACACTGTGCATGTGTGGTCTGCGTGCTTGGATGCTTTCTCTCCTCTCCTCCTGCTGCTGTCTCTGACATGAGAGAGAAGGGAGAGCAGAGATAACTGACATAGCCAGGAGTAAAGCTCTGACCGAATTCATGTCAGATTCAGCAGCACCGACAACTAGATGGAGGACTTGCACACACTCTGCGTAGAGGGGGAATTATTTAGAAAGCTGCTTGATTTTGCATTACAATAAAATAGTGCAAGATTTCCATAGCCTTTAATGATAAACGTAAGCCATATATAATCTTGATCACTCTTTGCTACTACAGAATTCTTGCAGCGTTTTGAGTGGAAGTTATCTAATAGGCGGGAGTGGGTTTAACCTCCTGTGAGTCCTATTACAGACAGAGCAGTGGTGGAGACTCTATGTGCCGCTCGTCTCAGGATTGTGAGGACGCTAAATGGCAGATCAACGATTTATTTTTTTGATTTTTCTTGAAAAAATGTTTTTTTTATTTTTTTGCAATATTTGACAAAATTGAGTCAAAGGAGAGGAGGAGATTAAGGGGAATCCAGCTATTCCCCACTTTTACCTGGGGTACAGGTGTGATAGACTCCCGACACTTAAGCTGTAATTTTAATGTTTTATACACTCTTCAGCAGTGCAGGGGTCGCCCATCCTCAGGACAGGTCATCATTATCTGAGCGGTGGGGGTCCAACTCGAGCACCCCTGCAGGTCAGCTGTTGGAGGGGGCCGCGGCCTCTTCCTTGGCCTATGATGTCATGTCTGTCGGTCCCATGACCTATGTACAGCTCAGTAGTGAATGGGGCTACAAAGCACAGCCACTATACAATTACAGCGCTGTGCTTGATTTACTAGACATAGTAACATAGTACATAAGGCCGAAAAAAGACATTTGTCCATCCATTTCGGCCTGTTATCCTGCAAGTTGATCCAGAGGAAGGGAAAAAAAAATTCCTTCCCGACCCATCAGGCAATCAGACTAACTCCCTGGATCAACGACCCCTCTCTAGTAGCCATAGCCTGTAATATTATTACACTCCAGAAATCCATCCAGGCCCCTCTTGAACTCTTTTTTTATTGTACTCACCATCACCACCTCCTCAGGCAGAGAGTTCCATAGTCTCACTGCTCTTACCGTAAAGAATCCTCTTCTATGTTTGTGTACAAACCTTCTCTCCTCCAGACGCCGAGGATGTCCCCTCGTCACAGTCACAGTCTTGGGGATAAATAGATGATGGGAGAGATCTCTGTACTGACCCCTGATATATTTATATATAGTAATTAGATCTGCTATGAAGGTTATAGCACTGTGGACCCTTCCAACAGCTGATCAGTGGGGGTGTCGGTAGTCGGGCCCCCACCGATCAGATATTGACGACCCGTCCTGAGGAAACGCCATTCATATTTAATTCTATTCTTTCTAAATGGGGAAAGTGGAGGGCCAGCCACGATAGGATAGGATAACAGATGAATCTGCCCAGAAGCTGGACCTAATCCTATCGTGCTCGTTCTCCATACAGTGCACTTCATACTACAGGTCCTCGCGTATTGCATCCTTCATCAATCACATAAGGCCTTGGGACCCAGGAATGCAAAGCATTTTCAGCTTTTAGAGGGTGAATGACTGAGTGCGTGCCTGTAATACAGAGACCGGAGGTGGCTCATTGCATGGCGGCAGCTATTTACAGGTTGGCTTGTAATGAGTTTTATTGTTGACTTTCTTTAAAAATGTGTGACCATCAACCCAAACCTACGTAAAAGGGCAGTAACTGGAAAATGGGAATACCTCATGCCAAAAAAAGTGTGCTTTTTAATTAATAAAGCCATCGATACCGGCTCTGTGTGTGTGTGGGAATTCATGTTCTAGTGCCGATGGAGCGACTCTTGGTATAATAGAGCGTTGGCGGTTTCAGGAATCCTGCAACCCCTCCTGACTTGTCTGTTTTAGTGTCTACATTACATTACATTCCCCATGTAATAACAATTCTGGAACATCTTTTCATATAACTCCGTTCCTCTGTAATATCCGTTCCTCTGTTATTTCTAGTAGAATTTTATGAATGAATCGGCACCTAGCTATTACCAGTAGGTGCTGTGTCCTTGCACCGTCTGTCACTGGCAGCATCATTAGACAGTTTTACATCTGGTGATTGATTCGTAAACTTCTGATTTGAAATAATAGAGGAATAATGCTACTTAGAGTCAAGAGTAGATGCTCGAGAACAGTCCTTTTACTTTTTATTTATTTTCCACACTTACATAACGCTACTATATTCCGCAGCGCTTTAACTGTCCCCAATGAGGCTCACAATCTAAGTTCCCTATCAATATGTCTTTGCAGTGTGGGAGGAAAACTAAGAACCCGGAGGAAACCCACACAAACACGGGGAAAACATACAAACTCCATGCAGATGTTGTCCTTAGTCTTTGAACCCAGGACCCCAGCTCTGCAAGGCACCAGTGCGAACCACTGACCCACTGTGCTGTCCATTTAGAGGGGTTATCCCATGATAAATGTAAAAAATGAAAATCGGACGTCATAGTAAATGACAATCTCTTTTTAACAAAGCTAGAACCAGCCCTGTACCTCACATGGATCCAGAGATCTCCCCACTCATTGCTCTGCTAAATTTGTATCAAGCTGGCTGCTTAGGGGGCGTGTCCTTTTTCTTCTGCAGATAAGGAGGCGTGTCCATGCTCTCCCTATCACAGCTCAGAAGGCAGTTGAAGGATGAAACTGAGCATGTGCGTCCACCGCAGTGAGACGGACAAAGAAATAGGAAATAGAACAAACAGCAGGTGGCGATAGATTAAAGTGAATAATTCGGTGGCTATACTGAAGCAGTTACAAAAGTATTCAGATCCAGGTGCTGGTTTGAAAACTGCAGAATATTTTTCGTAGGACAACCCCTTTAATGTGGAATACAATTATTTACTAAAATAGACATTGTCAAGAGAGGTGATGGGTCCTCTTTAACCACCTCCGGACCGCTGTACGCACAGACGCGTCCTGAAGGTGGTTGATTCATTCCTCCTGGACGCGCCGGCGCGTCCTCTCGCGAGACGCGAGATTTCCTGTGAACGCGCGCACACAGGCGCGCGCGCTCACAGGAACGGAAGGTAAGAGAGTTGATCTCCAGCCTGCCAGCGGCGATCGTTCGCTGGCAGGCTGGAGATGTGTTTTTTTTAACCCCTAACAGGTATATTAGACGCTGTTTTGATAACAGCGTCTAATATACCTGCTACCTGGTCCTCTGGTGGTCCCCTTTGTTTGGATCGACCACCAGAGGACACAGGTAGCTCAGTAAAGTCCCACCAAGCACCACTACACTACACTACACCCCCCCCCCCCCCCGTCACTTATTAACCCCTTATTAGCCCCTGATCACCCCTAATCACCCCTGATCACCCCATATAGACTCCCTGATCACCCCCCTGTCATTGATTACCCCCCTGTCATTGATCAACCCCCTGTAAAGCTCCATTCAGATGTCCGCATGATTTTTACGGATCCACTGATAGATGGATCGGATCCGCAAAACGCATCCGGACGTCTGAATGAAGCCTTACACGGGCATGATCAATGACTGTGGGGATCACCCCATATAGACTCCCTGATCACCCCCCTGTCATTGATCACCCCCCTGTCATTGATTACCCCCCTGTAAAGCTCCATTCAGACGTCCGCATGATTTTTACGGATCCACTGATAGATGGATCGGATCCGCAAAACGCATCCGGACGTCTGAATGAAGCCTTACAGGGGCATGATCAATGACTGTGGTGATCACCCCATATAGACTCCCTGATCACCCCCCTGTAAAGCTCCATTCAGATGTCCGCATGATTTTTACGGATCCACTGATAGATGGATCGGATCCGCAAAACGCATCCGGACGTCTGAATGAAGCCTTACAGGGGCATGATCAATGACTGTGGTTATCACCCCATATAGACTCCCTGATCACCCCCGTCATTGATTACCCCCCTGTCATTGATTACCCCCCTGTAAAGCTCCATTCAGACGTCCGCATGATTTTTACGGATCCACTGATAGATGGATCGGATCCGCAAAACGCATCCGGACGTCTGAATGAAGCCTTACAGGGGCATGATCAATGACTGTGGTGATCACCCCATATAGACTCCCTGATCACCCCCCTGTAAAGCTCCATTCAGATGTCCGCATGATTTTTACGGATCCACTGATAGATGGATCGGATCCGCAAAACGCATCCGGACGTCTGAATGAAGCCTTACAGGGGCATGATCAATGACTGTGGTTATCACCCCATATAGACTCCCAGATCACCCCCCTGTCATTGATTACCCCCCTGTCATTGATTACCCCCCTGTAAAGCTCCATTCAGACGTCCGCATGATTTTTACGGATCCACTGATAGATGGATCGGATCCGCAAAACGCATCCGGACGTCTGAATGAAGCACTACAGGGGCATGATCAATGACTGTGGTGATCACCCCATATAGACTCCCTGATCACCCCCCTGTCATTGATTACCCCCCTGTAAAGCTCCATTCAGACGTCCGCATGATTTTTACGGATCCACTGATAGATGGATCGGATCCGCAAAACGCATCCGGACGTCTGAATGAAGCCTTACAGGGGCATGATCAATGACTGTGGTGATCACCCCATATAGACTCCCTGATCACCCCCCTGTCATTGATTACCCCCCTGTCATTGATCACCCCCCTGTAAAGCTCCATTCAGACGTCCGCATGATTTTTACGGATCCACTGATAGATGGATCGGATCCGCAAAACGCATCCGGACGTCTGAATGAAGCCTTACACGGGCATGATCAATGACTGTGGGGATCACCCCATATAGACTCCCTGATCACCCCCCTGTCATTGATCACCACCCCTGTCATTGATCACCCCCCTGTCATTGATCAACCCCCCTGTCATTGATCAACCCCCCTGTCATTGATCAACCCCCCTGTCATTGATCAACCCCCCTGTCATTGATCACCCCCCTGTCATTGATCACCCCCCTGTAAGGCTCCATTCAGACATTTTTTTGGCCCAAGTTAGCGGAATTATTATTTTTTTTTCTTACAAAGTCTCATATTCCACTAACTTGTGACAAAAAATTAAATCTCACATGAACTCACCATACCCCTCACGGAATCCAAATGCGAAAATTTTTTTAGACATTTATATTCCAGACTTCTTCTCACGCTTTAGGGCCCCTAGAATGCCAGGGCAGTATAAATACCCCACATGTGACCCCATTTCGGAAAGAAGACACCCCCAGGTATTCCGTGAGGGGCATATTGAGTCCATGAAAGATTGAAATTTTTGTCCCAAGTTAGCGGAACGGGAGACTTTGTGAGAAAAAAATAAAAAATATCAATTTCCGCTAACTTGTGCCAAAAAAAAAAAATTTCTATGAACTCGCCATGCCCCTCATTGAATACCTTGGGGTGTCTTCTTTCCAAAATGGGGTCACATGTGGGGTATTTATACTGCCCTGGCATTCTAGGGGCCCCAAAGCGTGAGAAGAAGTCTGGTATCCAAATGTCTAAAAATGCCCTCCTAAAAGGAATTTGGGCCCCTTTGCCCACCTAGGCTGCAAAAAAGTGTCACACATCTGGTATCTCCGTACTCAGGAGAAGGTGGGGAATGTGTTTTGGGGTGTCATTTTACATATACCCATGCTGGGTGAGATAAATATCTTGGTCAAATGCCAACTTTGTATAAAAAAATGGGAAAAGTTGTCTTTTGCCAAGATATTTCTCTCACCCAGCATGGGTATATGTAAAAAGACACCCCAAAACACATTCCCCAACTTCTCCTGAGTACGGAGATACCACATGTGTGGCACTTTTTTGCAGCCTAGGTGGGCAAAGGGGCCCATATTCCAAAGAGCACCTTTTGGATTTCACTGGTCATTTACCTACTTACCACACATTAGGGCCCCTGGAAAATGCCAGGGCAGTATAACTACCCCACAAGTGACCCCATTTTGGAAAGAAGACACCCCAAGGTATTCCGTGAGGGGCATGGCGAGTTCCTAGAATTTTTTATTTTTTGTCACAAGTTAGTGGAAAATTATGATTTTTTTTTATATTTTTTTTTTTTTTCATACAAAGTCTCATATTCCACTAACTTGTGACAAAAAATAAAAACTTCCATGAACTCACTATGCCCATCAGCGAATACCTTGGGGTCTCTTCTTTCCAAAATGGGGTCACTTGTGGGGTAGTTATACTGCCCTGGCATTCTAGGGGCCCAAATGTGTGGTAAGGAGTTTGAAATCAAATTCTGTAAAAAATGACGAGTGAAATCCGAAAGGTGCTCTTTGGAATATGGGCCCCTTTGCCCACCTAGGCTGCAAAAAAGTGTCACACATCTGGTATCTCCGTATTCAGGAGAAGTTGGGGAATGTGTTTTGGGGTGTCTTTTTACATATACCCATGCTGGGTGAGAGAAATATCTTGGCAAAAGACAACTTTTCCCATTTTTTTTATACAAAGTTGGCATTTGACCAAGATATTTATCTCACCCAGCATGGGTATATGTAAAATGACACCCCAAAACACATTCCCCAACTTCTACTGAATACGGAGATACCAGATGTGTGACACTTTTTTGCAGCCTGGGTGGGCAAAGGGGCCCACATTCCAAAGAGCACCTTTCGGATTTCACTGGTCAGTTTTTACAGAATTTGATTTCAAACTCCTTACCACACATTTGGGCCCCTAGAATGCCAGGGCAGTATAACTACCCCACAAGTGACCCCATTTTGGAAAGAAGAGACCCCAAGGTATTTCGTGATGGGCATAGTGAGTTCATGGAAGTTTTTATTTTTTGTCACAAGTTAGTGGAATATGAGACTTTGTAAGAAAAAAAAAAAAAAAAAAAAAAAATCATCATTTTCCGCTAACTTGTGACAAAAAATAAAAAGTTCTATGAACTCACTATGCCCATCAGCGAATACCTTAGGGTGTCTACTTTCCGAAATGGGGTCATTTGTGGGGTGTTTGTACTGTCTGGCCATTGTAGAACCTCAGGAAACATGACAGGTGCTCAGAAAGTCAGAGCTGCTTCAAAAAGCGGAAATTCACATTTTTGTACCATAGTTTGTAAACGCTATAACTTTTACCCAAACCATTTTTTTTTTACCCAAACATTTTTTTTTTATCAAAGACATGTAGAACAATAAATTTAGAGCAAAATTTATATATGGATGTCATTTTTTTTGCAAAATTTTACAACTGAAAGTGAAAAATGTCATTTTTTTGCAAAAAAAATCGTTAAATTTCGATTAATAACAAAAAAAGTAAAAATGTCAGCAGCAATGAAATACCACCAAATGAAAGCTCTATTAGTGAGAAGAAAAGGAGGTAAAATTCATTTGGGTGGTAAGTTGCATGACCGAGCAATAAATGGTGAAAGTAGTGTAGGTCAGAAGTGTAAAAAGTGGCCTGGTCTTTCAGGGTGTTTAAGCACTGGGGGCTGAGGTGGTTAAAGGAGAGGGAAACATTTTTCTATAAAAAGTTCAGAACGTTGTAAAATACTAGAATTTATATGGTGCCAACATATTCCCTCAGCGCTGTATACGGATGTTCATCAGTCACATTGGTCCTTGTCCTCATTTTGACTGTCTAAATAAGTCATACTCATCGTACCGATCCCACCACCCCTCCTGTTCTAAGCGTCCTTAGGACTCCCTGATTGGAAGCATTGATCTGATGAGGTGGTAGAGGACTGTGCCTATGACAGACCCATACACTGAGCCACAAGGGCTCATTGGTGGAAGTGGGCCGCAGTGCCGCTTCACTGGTGCGGAAAATGGGGGATCGGTAAAACCTTTGCTAATGCAAGTCAATGGCAAAATTGGACGCTTGTACCTGTTTTATTAAATTTAAATTATTTTTTTTTTCTGGTTTGAGGTCTCAGCAAATATACAAATAAATGTATTGTAGAAATAGGTCTGACCAGAGCCTCATGTTCCTGTCAATGTCATGATGTGCGGAGCAATACTAACACCCTTTTTTTGTCTTTAGTGCCAGAACCAATCAAGATCAATTCCAACCAGCCCCAGTCTGCTGCTCCCAGTACTTCCACCAGCACTGTCCAAAACAGCAATGGCAAGCGAGCACCTGCTAACGGCCAGCAAACCGCAGCCTCCCGTTACCTGCCACGAGAGGTGCCTCCTCGCTTTCGCCAGCAAGAACAGAAGCAATTATTAAAAAGAGGACAGCCACTGCCAACTGGGACACTGACCAGTGCTAATACAGGACAGGATACTGGACAAACTGGGGCAAGCCCACCTCCACAGCAGGGGGCTGGTGGAGCTCACCACCCTGCAAAGACTCACTCTGGTAAGAATGCCATGTTTTCCTCTTTGGGTACCTGCCACTAAATCTGTGCAACAGCAAAAACCTCTGGAGCTTCTTTCATCTTCCTTATGTCAATAAAGATACATTTTAACCCACTTTAAAGGGAATCTGTCTGCAGATTTGTAACTGGCTGACCTGTTGCACTTTGCAGCTGAAGGCATCTGTGTTGGTCCCATGTTCATATGTGCTTGCATTACTGAGAAAAATACATGGAAATGATCCTCTGGGAGCAACGGGGGCTTTGCCATTACACCTACAGGCTCTGCCCTCTCTGCTGTGCCCTCTGCACTTTGACAACACCAGGCAATGAAAATGTCATCACACCTGGCCCTGTCAATCAAACTGCAGAGGGAGCAGAGCCTCTAGGTGTAACGGCAACGCCCCCATTGCTCCTAGAGGCTCATTTGCATAAATCAAAACTTAATTTTTCTCAGTAATGTGGGCACATATAAACATGGGACCAACACAGATTCCTTCAGCTGCCAAGTTCACATGTAACAGGTCAGCCAGTGTCAAACATACAAATATGCTGATGGACACCCTTTAAATATATCCGAGAATTGCATAAATAGCAGTTGCCTTATGTGATGATATAGCAATACTCATAGCATGATAAGTAAAAAAAAATAAAAAATTGAGATTTATCAAACTGGTGTAAAGTAGAACTGGCTTAGTTGCCCATAGCAACCAATCAGATTCCAGCTTTCATTTTTCACAGCTCCTTTGGAAAATGAAAGGTGGAATTTGATTGGTTGCTATGGGCAACTAAGCCAGTTCTTTACACTAGTTTGATAAATTTCCCCCAATGTTTGTATAATTCCATATTCTTCAGCCCCTTTTGAATTTATAGACCTGAATGCCATATTTTCTAGACTGTAGGATGCATCGGGCCTATAAGATGCACCAGTAATTGGAAGCATAAAAAAGGAACCAAGTTGCACAATGTGTTTTAATGAAAGAAAGCACCAAAAAAGGAAATCCATTTTTAATGTGCATTTCATTATGGTGCAGACACAGTAATGTATGACTGTCGCAGTGCCTCATCACTGGTAGTACTGGATTTACATCTCAGGAGATGTCAGTTGCAGATTGTCCGTCATCAGTTAGGTCTTGTACAGCTTTAAAATTTGTCAGCTCCTAAAGCCAGGATCAGCAACCTCCAGCACTCCAGCTATTGTGAAGCCACAACTCCCAGAATCCGCCTTTCACTTCTAGAAGAGTTACAATAATGACTAAGTGTGCATGCTGGGAGTCGTAGTTTCACAACAGCTGGAGTGCCAAAGGTTGCTGATCCCTGGCTTATCTGGGAATTTTATATTGATGACCCATCCTGTGGTCCTGGGAGTCAGACCTCCGTGCATCGGCTGTTAGAAGAGGCCATGTGATGTCACAGTACATCGGCCACATGACCTAGTTGCAGCTCAGCCCCATTCAAGTCGGTGAGGCTGAGCTGCATTACCAAACACAACCACTATACTATGTACGGCGCTGTGCTTGGTAAGCTGCCAGGAGCCCACCGCACTCACCAGAGGCGATTGGCGGCGATGCTGGGATTGAGACCTCCGCTGTCGTGATGATGACCTACCCTGAGAACATCGTTATCGATTTCTGGATAACCCCTCACAGAATATCGCAGTGCACGGTGTGTGTTCTGTTTATTTTATCATTAGATTTTTTGATAGAATTGATTGATAATTGGCTGTATTTGACACTAAGTGTTGGCACTATATAAAGAGCGTTATTACCTCCCTGAGCAGCCATAGTAGTGGAAAAACAGTGGATGAGATTCACTTTGACTGGCGCTATGCGCATACATTTGTGTTATAATTGGCCTACATGCACACGAACGTGGTTTGGTTCCGCATCCGAGCCGCGTTTTTTTGCGGCTCGGGTGCGGACCCATTTACTTCAATGGTCCGCAAAAGATGCGGACAGCACTCCATGTGCTGTCCGCATCCGTTGCTCCATTCTGTAGCCCTGCAAAAAAAATAGAACATGTCCTATTCTTGTACGTTTTGCGGACAAGGATAAGCATTGATGCAATGGATCCACAAAAAAAAAGATGCCATATGGAAGTCATCCGTGTTTTTTGCGGACTGCAAAACTCATACATTCGTGTGCATGTAGGCTTAATGCCGGTTTCTCCCATAAATTATCATTTATAATTGGCCGACTATTTCCTCCCCCTTTCTGCTCAAGAGTGGGAGGAAGTCAGAAAAAAGTCTTTGCTCGAGTATAGCTTGCACAAAAATGTGGGCTTTTTATGTCAGAAAACTGGTGAAAATGGATCGGTATGTTCCCTCCATAGCCTGCATTTTGTAGACTTGTAGACCATTGTAGTATTATACAGTGATGCCTCAAGATACAATGGCCTGAGGATACAGTATTTTCACCATACAGTAGTCTTTTCTCACCCGTCGTAAGATGAAACCAGACTCCACATACAATGCCCCAGATAGCTGGATTAGATGCTAGTTAGCAGCTATTCCTGACTGTTATATGTAAGGACTTGCTTTATCTGTACCAGTTATCTTCTTATTTTCTTAATTCTTCGTTTTTCTCTCATCTTGGAGGACATTTTGGAGCTTTGGAACCGATTACTCAACTTACAATGGTTTCAACATACGATGGTCGTCGTGGAACCAATTTAATATTGTAACTTGAGGGACCACTGTATATAAACGATAGCTAGACGCACATAATACCGCCAATCCCTACTACCAGCAGTCTTTTCTGAAGGAAGCTACCGTCCAGCTGGCCCTGGTGTTGAGGTAGTGACACTTTAGCTGTAATGTCATAAGGTAGTGCGCAGCATATGAGCAGCAGCTGTCTGCACGGATCAAAGCTGTCAGGAACCAGCAAGTGACCAGTGAGACCAGTGAGACCTATGTACTGGTCTTCTGGCTGTGGAGCCTAGAAGTGAAGTAAGTTGTTGGAGGGGTCGCGCTCATACTATCCTATATGTACTATGTTCACATTAAACCTAATGGGGGAGATTTATCAGACAGGCGTTTTATGCCCATCTTTAAAATCTCCTGCGCTGCCGGTGGCACAGGCCTTTTCATAACTCGGACACCTCCACTGGCCGTCTGTTCGCCAGAAATCTATAGAGCTGCCATACTGTCCTCATTTGCACCTGAAAACAGCCACAAATGATCAATGTGGCTGACCCATCCATTCCCTGCCCTTACCACGCCCCCTTTTTTAGACAGCGGAGAGGGCAGCACAGTAACTGCACTTGTGACAAAATTTAAAAAGTCACAAACCTCCTTTTTTACGCCAAAAATGAGGCGCAGGAAGATGAGAAATCTCCCCCCATAGTTTCCAATTTAATTCCACATAAGTATATTCCCAGACTACCTCCTGCTGGCTTGGCTGATCCCATCAGCTGTATGTATCGCCATTAGGCGTTTTTACGTCCTAGAGCTTTAAAGAGCCCCGTCCCCAGCTTACTCTGCAGTGCAGGGGTTAATATTGAGGGGGGTGGGAGGGGGGGCTCCGCAGCTTGTGAAGTCTCTAACTGCTGATGTTGGTGAAATAGAAGTCTGTAGCTGGGGACTGGGGGCTTTGCCAGGGTACGGCCTGACATTTTGTCAAGTTATCCTGTTTTATAGAGCGATATTCTAACTTATTCTACTGACCACACATATAATTATTTAACAAGGTTTTAAAAAAAACGAGAACAAAATACATTAAAATAACTCTAATGTAAAAACTTACACAAGTTACCAGTAGCACTTTTCATTGTGGGTTTTCTGTTCATGAAAGAGGTATTCCAATCTGAGGCATTAATGGCACCACCATTAATGCCCAAAGGTGAGAGAGACCTCCTTCCCCCATCATAGCGCCATGTCCTGGGGCAGAACAAAACTAGAGGTGGCTGCGCATGTGCACAGCGCTCTCCATTCACTTTTGAGGGAGTCATGGAAGCAGCTCGGCACGCTTGGGTGGTTAACTCCCATAAAAGTGAATGGAGAGGGTTGTAAGCGTGTCTGTATTCATTCTCTGCTTGGATGTGGCAGCTACCCTCCTCAGGGATGACTGTGGTCCGAAGATAGGGGCACATCTCAGAGGTGGGAGCTGCATCTGTCGGATATTTATGGTATGTCCCTTGGATATATCATAAATGTCTCAGATGGGAATACCCTTTAAAAGGAGTATCTTTCACTAGACTGTTGAGGATACCTTCCTTGACTGCTTTGACTGCAGTTCAACCAAATGACCCCACTTTAAAGTTAATGTCCACTTTCATCACGTTGATTTTTCTGTCTCTAAAAATTCTGTGCAGAGTTTTATTGATATCATTAGAGCAGCTAGAGCTCCAGCTTCTGCCACAGATTTCCTTTACGGACATATATTTAAAAATATGCTACCTGGAGCCACCACTAGGGGGAGCTTGCTGCATACTGTGTTGTAAAAACAGTATGCTGTATGTTCTCAAGCTCCCTCCAGGACGGAGGGAGGACGCCAGAGTGTTATTTGAAGTAAAAGGATGAAACTGAGCATGTGCGGCCATCTCAGTGTTCTGGACATATAAATAAGAAACAATAACAAACAGCAGGTGGCGCTATACGGATAAATTCGGTGGCTATACTGAATTTTTCCTTAAATGCAATTACAAACGTATTCAGAACCAGGTGCTGGTTTGAAAATTGTAGAATATTTTTTATGGACAACCCCTTTAAGGTTTAATATTCCATTTTAGGCAAGGCCACCACAGAGCAACCAGTTCACACTGTGAAAAACGCAATAATGATTACTCTTGCCTTTGGGCAGCCTATGGCCCTGGTTGTCGGGGGACAGGCATAGGGTCAGGATAAAAGGGAAACTTTTGTTGGGTAGAATTCCCTGATGCTTTAAAAATATCACTATAACAACTGGGGGGACCTAATACTAACTTGTTTTTGTGGAGCATGGATGGGATGTGGGGTAGGCAACTACCTAGGGCACCATGGAGAGAGGGGCACAATTAGTGGATTATGAACCTGAAATGCGCCTATATTACAACTGCTAGTTGCGTCATAATCTGTGACTTCTCCCAGTGGGCATGGTGTGTGTAGGGAAGAGGATGGGCCTGCAGGCACGTCTTATTTGCCATTTTCTACACCTGCTTCAGGTGTAGAAAAAGTCCAAAAAAGGCTACTTTCACACTAGCATTTCTATTTTCCGTTACTGAGATCCGTCATAGGGTCTCAGTACCGGAGAAAAACACTTCTGTTTTGTCCCTATTCATTGTCAATGGGGACAAAACTGAACAGAACGGAATTCTCCAAAAAGCGTTCCGTTTGGTTGCGTTCCCACACCGGAGAGCAAGCTGCAGTTTTCTTTCAGTCATGGGATGCGGAGCAAGACTGTTCCGTCATGACCCGCAATGCAAGTCAACGGACACGGATCAGTTTTCTAGAACACAATCTGGCACAATAAAAAACGAATCCGTCCTCCATTGACTTTCAATGGTGTTCAAGACGGATCAGTCTTGGCTATGTTACAGATAATACAACCGGATCCATTCTGAACGGATGCAGATAGTTGTATTATTGGTAACGGAAGCGTTTTTGCTGAGCCCTGCCGGATCCAGCAAAACCGCTAGTGTGAAAGTAGCCCAAGACTGCTCAGAAGCTGTCTTATATTTGGAAGTGGTGGTGGATCAGCCGAAGGTATGTAGAGGCCGGCGCTTCTTCATAACTCTGGCGCATCCACCGCCAGTTTAGGGGTTTATTAAGACCGGCGTCTGAAATGTGCCCCTCTGCCTTTTAAGTTTCTTTATACTTTCAATTGAAGTGGTTGATAATGTTGGCCACAGTCCTGGTAGTGTTTCCTTTTAGTGACTTGGCGAGGAAATGGCATCTCTCGCACATAAATTTGGAAATGTAGCCCAGCATTGAGAAAGTGGGAGGGGTAAGGAAACGGGGACTATATATTATAAATCACAATAGCAAGGACTGGAAGGGGGTAGTGACGTGGTCAGCTGTCATGCTGAACATCAGGAGCAAATTGGGTCGGGGGCTTCTGAAAGCTTGGACTTGGATACAAAGCAGTCTTGCTCCATCCTGGTGTGGCGAGGTGGTATTAAAGGGATACTTCGGTTAGAGAAAGGTATCCCCTACCCACAGAATAGGGGATAGCTATTAGATTGGTGGGGGTCCTATTGCTCATTACAGCCCTCTGCTATCTCCGGAGCTTCCATAGAAATGAATGAAGTGGCGGCACACATTTCTAACCAGCCGTCTGTTTCAGTGGGGCTGAATAGGGTACGGGGATAACTTTCTTGAATTAGAATACCCCTTTAATGTTCTGTTACTGCATGCACTGGAAAGGTGGTCACCGTAACAGGAAGTAATGCCGTTGCTAGGCATCCTAAACTAGCATGGGTGAAAAATGTAATAAAATGGGTGGAGATTGTGCCGAGGTGTGTAATACTAAAGATGTGGTGTTTAAAAGTAGCCGCATGTTGTATGTGTGTCACAGAGGAAGGCTGGCAAAGAGGGCAGCGGCTAGTTTCTATTGGGGGCATTGCAACGTCCGTTCTAGACCCCCTTCTTAATAAGCCGCTCCGTGTTTAGCCCTTGATTTCATCTTCACTAAAGTAAGTACCAAAGCCCAACAATGGCGTCCAGCCATGAATGGGGTTCAGAAAATGCACCGCTAGATCTCATTTGGCACCGAACCTGACACTTTTATCCCGTTCGCAAGGCTATTATTTGAGGAAATAGCTGACTTTCTGAAGAGGCGAAAACAAGATGGAAATTCTGACGGGGCTGCAAATAAAAAGGCCAAGGCAAACAAAGAGAGCGGCGGCGAGGGTTTTTATTAGAAGGTCTCGCTCCAGCAGCCGAGCAGAAAGGAAGGCAGAGGCTGGCCTGCAGCAACTGAGCAGTCTGCAGGCCGACACTGTCACTCCCAACATCTCCCTGATATTAATAGGACGAGAGGATGTGTCAGCGAGGAGGAGGCGGCGGAGACCGGCAGGGTCGCAGGTTTTCATTTCCACTTCATTGACCATTTCCACACAGGGATTAATCTGGCGCGTGGTTAAGGCGCAAATTGTATAAAAGCCATTAAAAGATGCAGTGACTAAATGCAACAGTAACGATGGATGACAAATATTTTATATGTATTCTCAGTATTCAGTCAGCTACAGCGCCCCCACCTGTGGGGAGGAACTATAGCACTGTACTTCCTGAGCTTCCCCGTTCATGAAATATAGTGGCGCTTAATCAGCAGGAAGGAGGTAAGTAACAAGCTGGGTGACCCTAATGGCTACTGTCAGTGGAGATTGGAAATCCAGCCTGACGTGGAAGAATTTATATGGAGGACTTAACCACCTCAGCCCCCAGTGCTTAAACACCCTGAAAGACCAGGCCACTTTTTACACTTCTGACCTACACTACTTTCACCATTTATTGCTCGGTCATGCAACTTACCACCCAAATGAATTTTACCTCCTTTTCTTCTCACTAGTAGAGCTTTCATTTGGTGGTATTTCATTGCTGCTGACATTTTTACTTTTTTTGTTATTAATCGAAATTTAACGATTTTTTTGCAAAAAAATGACATTTTTCACTTTCAGTTGTAAAATTTTGCAAAAAAAACGACATCCATATATAAATTTTGCTCTAAATTTATTGTTCTACATGTCTTTGATAAAAAAAAAATGTTTGGGTAAAAAAAAAATGGTTTGGGTAAAAGTTATAGCGTTTACAAACTATGGTACAAAAATGTGAATTTCCGCTTTTTGAAGCAGCTCTGACTTTCTGAGCACCTGTCATGTTTCCTGAGGTTCTACAATGCCCAGACAGTACAAACACCCCACAAATGACCCCATTTCGGAAAGTACACACCCTAAGGTATTCGCTGATGGGCATAGTGAGTTCATAGAACTTTTTATTTTTTGTCACAAGTTAGCGGAAAATGATGATTTTTTTTTTTTTCTTACAAAGTCTCATATTCCACTAACTTGTGACAAAAAATAAAAACTTCCATGAACTCACTATGCCCATCACGAAATACCTTGGGGTCTCTTCTTTCCAAAATGGGGTCACTTGTGGGGTAGTTATACTGCCCTGGCATTTTAGGGGCCCTAATGTGTGGGAAGTAGTTTGAAATCAAATTCTGTAAAAAATGACGAGTGAAATCCGAAAGGTGCTCTTTGGAATGTGGGCCCCTTTGCCCACCTAGGCTGCAAAAAAGTGTCACACATCTGGTATCTCCGTATTCAGTAGAAGTTGGGGAATGTGTTTTGGGGTGTCATTTTACATATACCCATGCTGGGTGAGATAAATATCTTGGTCAAATGCCAACTTTGTATAAAAAAATGGGAAAAGTTGTCTTTTGCCAAGATATTTCTCTCACCCAGCATGGGTATATGTAAAAAGACACCCCAAAACACATTCCCCAACTTCTCCTGAATACGGAGATACCAGATGTGTGACACTTTTTTGCAGCCTAGGTGGGCAAAGGGGCCCATATTCCAAAGAGCACCTTTCGGATTTCACTGGTCATTTTTTACAGAATTTGATTTCAAACTCCTTACCACACATTTGGGCCCCTAGAATGCCAGGGCAGTATAACTACCCCACAAGTGACCCCATTTTGGAAAGAAGAGACCCCAAGGTATTCGCTGATGGGCATAGTGAGTTCATGGAAGTTTTTATTTTTTGTCACAAGTTAGTGGAATATGAGACTTTGTATGAAAAAAAAAAAAAAAAAAAATAAATCATCATTTTCCACTAACTTGTGACAAAAAATAAAAAATTCTAGGAACTCGCCATGCCCCTCACGGAATACCTTGGGGTGTCTTCTTTCCAAAATGGGGTCACTTGTGGGGTAGTTATACTGCCCTGGCATTTTCCAGGGGCCCTAATGTGTGGTAAGTAGGTAAATGACCAGTGAAATCCAAAAGGTGCTCTTTGGAATATGGGCCCCTTTGCCCACCTAGGCTGCAAAAAAGTGCCACACATGTGGTATCTCCGTACTCAGGAGAAGTTGGGGAATGTGTTTTGGGGTGTCTTTTTACATATACCCATGCTGGGTGAGAGAAATATCTTGGCAAAAGACAACTTTTCCCATTTTTTTATACAAAGTTGGCATTTGACCAAGATATTTATCTCACCCAGCATGGGTATATGTAAAATGACACCCCAAAACACATTCCCCACCTTCTCCTGAGTACGGAGATACCAGATGTGTGACACTTTTTTGCAGCCTAGGTGGGCAAAGGGGCCCATATTCCAAAGAGCACCTTTCGGATTTCACTCGTCATTTTTTACAGAATTTGATTTCAAACTCCTTACCACACATTTGGGCCCCTAAAATACCAGGGCATTATACCTACCCCACAAGTGACCCCATTTTGGAAAGAATAGACCCCAAGGTATTCGCTGATGGGCATGGCGAGTTCATGGAAGTTTTTATTTTTTGTCACAAGTTAGTGGAATATGAGACTTTGTATGAAAAAAAAAAAAAAAAAAATCATCATTTTCCACTAACTTGTGACAAAAAATAAAAAATTCTAGGAACTCGCCATGCCCCTCACGGAATACCTTGGGGTGTCTTCTTTCCAAAATGGGGTCACTTGTGGGGTAGTTATACTGCCCTGGCATTTTCCAGGGGCCCTAATGTGTGGTAAGTAGGTAAATGACCAGTGAAATCCGAAAGGTGCTCTTTGGAATATGGGCCCCTTTGCCCACCTAGGCTGCAAAAAAGTGTCACACATCTGGTATCTCCGTACTCGGGAGAAGTTGGGGAATGTGTTTTGGGGTGTCATTTTACATATACCCATGCTGGGTGAGAGAAATATCTTGGCAAAAGACAACTTTTCCCATTTTTTTTAATACAAAGTTGGCATTTGACCAAGATATTTATCTCACCCAGCATGGGTATATGTAAAATGACACCCCAAAACACATTCCCCAACTTCTCCTGAGTACGGCGATACCAGATGTGTGATACTTTTTTGCAGCCTAGATGCGCAAAGGGGCCCAAATTCCTTTTAGGAGGGCATTTTTAGACATTTGGATACCAGACTTCTTCTCACGCTTTGGGGCCCCTAGAATGCCAGGGCAGTATAAATACCCCACATGTGACCCCATTTTGGAAAGAAGACACCCCAAGGTATTCAATGAGGGGCATGGCGAGTTCATAGAAATTTTTTTTTTTTGGCACAAGTTAGCGGAAATTGATATTTTTTATTTTTTTCTCACAAAGTCTCCCGTTCCGCTAACTTGGGACAAAAATTTCAATCTTTCATGGACTCAATATGCCCCTCACGGAATACCTGGGGGTGTCTTCTTTCCGAAATGGGGTCACATGTGGGGTATTTATACTGCCCTGGCATTCTAGGGGCCCTAAAGCGTGAGAAGAAGTCTGGAATATAAATGTCTAAAAAATTTTACGCATTTGGATTCCGTGAGGGGTATGGTGAGTTCATGTGAGATTTAATTTTTTGTCACAAGTTAGTGGAATATGAGACTTTGTAAGAAAAAAAAATAATAATTCCGCTAACTTGGGCCAAAAAAATGTCTGAATGGAGCCTTACAGGGGGGTGATCAATGACAGGGGGGTTGATCAATGACAGGGGGGTTGATCAATGACAGGGGGGTTGATCAATGACAGGGGGGTGATCAATGACAGGGGGGTGATCAGGGAGTCTATATGGGGTGATAACCACAGTCATTGATCATGCCCCTGTAAGGCTTCATTCAGACGTCCGGATGCGTTTTGCGGATCCGATCCATCTATCAGTGGATCCGTAAAAATAATGCGGACATCTGAATGGAGCTTTACAGGGGGTTGATCAATGACAGGGGGGTAATCAATGACAGGGGGGTGATCAGGGAGTCTATATGGGGTGATCAGGGAGTCTATATGGGGTGATCAGGGGCTAATAAGGGGTTAATAAGTGACGGGGGGGGGGGGGGGGGTGTAGTGTAGTTTAGTGGTGCTTGGTGCTACTTTACTGAGCTACCTGTGTCCTCTGGTGGTCGATCCAAACAAAGGGGACCACCAGAGGACCAGGTAGCAGGTATATTAGACGCTGTTATCAAAACAGCGTCTAATATACCTGTTAGGGGTTAAAAAAAACACATCTCCAGCCTGCCAGCGAACGATCGCCGCTGGCAGGCTGGAGATCAACTCTCTTACCTTCCGTTCCTGTGAGCGCGCGCGCCTGTGTGCGCGCGTTCACAGGAAATCTCGCGTCTCGCGAGATGACGCGTATATGCGTCCACTCGGAATGAATCAACCACCTCCAGGACGCGTCTGTGCGTACAGCGGTCCGGAGGTGGTTAAAGGGCTTCTGTCACCCCACTAAACCCTTCTTCTTTTCTTTTTTTTTTTTTTTTTTTTTTTTTTTTTTTTTTTTTTTCTTACTTATAATCCCCACACTGCGATTTATGCCTACATAATCAAATTAATCATTTTGGTCCTGTAGATTTTGTTTAAAACATGCTTTTAAAATATGCAAATTAGGCTACTTTCACACCTGCGTTCGGGTGTCCGCTCGTGCGCTCCGTTTGAAGGCTCTCACAAGCGGCCCCGAACGCAGCCGTCCGGCCCTAATGCATTCTCAGTGGAGGCGGATCCGCTCAGAATGCATCAGTCTGCCAGCGTTCAGCCTCCGCTCCGCTCAGTTTGCAGCGTTCGGGTGTCCGCCTGGCCGTGCGGAGGCGAGCGGATCCATCCAGACTTATAATGGAAGTCAATGGGGACGGATCCGTTTGAAGATGACACAATATGGCTCAATCTTCAAACGGATCCGTCCCCCATTGACTTTCAATGTAAAGTCTGGACTGATCCGCTCAGGCTACTTTCACACAAGTTATAATGCAGACGGATCCGTTCTGAACGGATGCAAACGTCTGCATTATAGGAGCGGATCCGTCTGAGCAGACATCAGACGGACCCGCTCTGAACGCAAGTGTGAAAGTAGCCTTACCTTGCTACCAGCAAAATAAACCATTTTTTTTTTCATGTGACAACCCCCCCCCCCCCCCCCCCCCCCCCAAATTGGCGATCGCAGCAAACCGCAGTTCAATTCAGACCTGCGGCTTTTACCGGCAGCGGCGGGCGGTGCCATCGGGTCCCCATGTGGCTGTGGGGGGGACCCGATGTCTAAGGAAGGCATCGCGCTGCCTTCCGGTGACAAGCCTGTGAGATCCAGCCCCCTGGATCTCACAGGCCGGAAGCTGTATGAGTAATACACACAGTATTACTCATACAGCCAATGCATTCCAATACAGAAGCAGATTCCAAAAACAGCTGTTATTGTGTAAAACTTAAATAAATAAATAAAAAAGTATACATATTTGGTATTGCCGCGTCCGTATCGACCGGCTCTATAAAAATATCACATGACCTAACCCCTCAGATGAACACCATAAAAAATAAAAACTGTGCTAAATAAACCATTTTTTTTGTCACCTTAAATCACAAAAAGTATAATAGCAAGCGATCAAAAAGTCGTCATATGCACCCCAAAATAGTGCCAATCAAACAGTCATCTCATCCCGCAAAAAATGAGACCCTACCCAAGGTAATCGCCCAAAAACTGAAAAAATGATGGCTCTCAGAATATGGAAACACTAAAACATGATTTTTTTTTTTGCTTCAAAAAAGAAATCATTGTGTAAAATTTACATAAATAAATATACATATTTGGTATCGCCGCATCCGTGACAACCTGATCTATAAAAATACCACATGATCTAACCTGTCAGATGAATGTTGTAAATAACAAAAAATAAAAACTGTGCCAAAACAGCTATTTCTTGTTGCCTTGCCTCACAAAAAGTGTAATATAGAGCAACCAAAAATCATATGTACCCTAAACTAGTACCAACAAAACTGCCAACCTGTCCTGTAGTTTTTAAAATGGGGCCACTTTTTTTTTAGAGTTTCTACTCTAGAGCTGCATCAGGGGGGCTTCAAATGGGACATGGTGTCAAAAAAAACAGTCCAGCAAAATCTGCCTTCCAAAAACCGTATGGCATTCCTTTCCTTATGTGCCCGTACAGTAGTTTACGTCCACATATGGGGTGTTTCTGTAAACTACAGAATCAGGGCCATAAATATTGAGTTTGGTTTGGCTGTTAACCCTTGCTTTGTAACTGGAAAAAAATTATTAAAATGGAAAATCTGCCAAATAAGTGAAATTTTGAAATTTTATCTCTATTTTCCATAAATTTTTGTGGAACACCTAAAGGGTTAACAAAGTTTGTAAAATCAGTTTTGAATACCTTGAGGGGGGTAGTTTATAGAATGGGGTCATTTTTGGGTGGTTTCTATTATGTAAGCCTCGCAAAGTGACTTCAGACCTGAACTGGTCCCTAAAAATTGGGTTTTTGAAAATTTCTGAAAAATTTCAAGATTTGCTTCTAAACTTCTAAGCCTTGTAACATCCCCAAAAAATAAAATATCATTCCCAAAATGATCCAAACATGAAGTAGACATATGGGGAATGTAAAGTAATAACTATTTTTGGAGGTATTACTATGTATTATAGCAGTAGAGAAATTGAAACTTGGAAATTTGCAATTTTTTAAAATTTTTTGGTAAATTTGGTATTTTATAGATAAAAATGAATTATTTTTACTTCATTTTTTTACCAGTGTCATGAAGTACAATATGTGACGAAAAAACAATCTCCGAATGGCCTGGATAAGTCAAAGCGTTTTAAAGTTATCAGCACTTAAAGTGACACTGGTCAGATTTTCAAAAAATGTCCGTAAGGTGAAATAGGGCCGAGTCCTTAAGGGGTTAATGGTGTTCAAGATGGATTCGTCTTGGCTATGTTAAAGATAATACAAACGGATGTGTTCTGAACGGATGCATGCAGTCTATGCAGATCCATGATGGATCCACACCAAACGCGAGTGTGAAAGTAGCCTTATTAACCTGTTTCTGAGAGCATTATGAGGGGGGAAAAATTTCCTCATTCACCATTGCACCAGAGATTTTTTGCTCTTTGGTCAGGGATGCAAGGATGACAATTATGTGTACTTTTTATTGTTTTGTGTTTTATTACATAAAAAAAAAAGTTAATTGGGGATTATTATTATTTTTTTTTTAAATATCTTTGAATTTTTTTTATTTGACTTTCATTGTTTTCTTTTTAATTCCTTTTACCAGTCTAGACCAGGTAGTTGCTTGGTCCCCACACACATGCGCGCTCACGCACCACACAGTCACTTGATTGTTCCTGTAATGTGTATTTATAAAAACAGTGTTTAAAAAAAGCGATGGCCCGGAATCAGAAATGACCCATCAGATGCTGCGGTAAATGGCAACCCCAGCATCTGAGAGTTTAGGGGCTCCCGCTCCCTAATCCAGTAATCGTAAAATCACAAGGTCCTGATCGGTTACTATTAGAGATGAGCGAAATTCATATTTTAAGATTAGTTCACAATTCGTTTGTTGGTTAAATGTGAATTGCATTATGATACCTTTAGAGGCATTCTGTTATTCATTCTGTCATAATCGAAGTCTATGGGCTGCATCCGTCCCGTTTCCGTTACGCAGGGGAGGCCTTTAGAGGCATTTTGTCATAGAATTGTGTTGTGGTCCGTGGTAACGGAATCCATAACGCATTTCACCTTTTAACCAACAAATGAAGTGTGAACGAAGCGGAAATTCGCCTAAAGCTGAATGATGTAAGGATAATTCATTAAAAAATTTTTTACCTTGACCCCCAATAGAAATTTTATAAAAAGTGATCAAAAAGACCTCTGTACCCCAAAATGGTATCAATACGAACTACAACTCGCACAAAAATAAACCCTCCCTCACCTCTGTAGATGGAAAAATAAAAGATCTATAGATGTCAGAATAAAGATTTATCTTTTTTACTTTACTGGTTTATCTGAATAAATTGCAGCCTCTTAACATTATGTATGCCTGCATATTACTTTGTTAGAATTACTGCAAATTCCGTCTATGGCAGCGGTGGACCAACATTTTCACTACTGCTCCATTCAGCGAGGGTACTTGGGGACCTCTCGTTCTTTGCTTCACAGGGAGGTCCCATCTATCAGATCTTTTAGCACAGCTAATAGGCGGGATTACTAGGTTTGTACCTATTAAAGGGGTTATCCCATCATAATGATCACTGTTAAATCAGTTAATGATTTGACAGTGATCATTTTTGTAAATATACTTTATTAACAAATTCCCACCGTTTTGGAGAAAATTCATCCCCACTTACCTTATTGTTGTGACTCGGTCTCCCCTGGTTACGGCCACCGCTCTTCTCCAGAATCCCGATGGTCGCGCTTGCTCAGAAGACTTCTTCTTTTCTCCCGGCTGGGCTGCTCGCTGTCCTGAAGCTGGTAAGTATGAAAAGGGGAAGTGGGATAACCCCTTTAAGTATTTTTCTGAAGTTGACTTGTAATAATATCATTACCTAGCCTCTGGTAATCAATATCTGATCGGTGGGGGTCTGACATACAGGCCATGTGACCACTGGACGTGACATCACTGGCCAAGGGAAGGCTGAGAGAAGGTCGTGGCGCTACTGCGAGAGCTGCTTCCTTCTCAAACAGCTGATCGGCCGGAGTCCCAGATGTCGGACCCTCACGATCAGATACTGATGAGCTAGAGCAGGGATCAGCAACCTTCGGCACTACAACTCACAGCATGCACACCTACTTGGCTATTCTTGTAACTCCCATAGAAGTGAAAGGAGGATTCTGGGAGTTGTAGTTCCAGAACAGCTGGAGTGCCGGAGGTTGCTGATCCCTGAGCTAGAGGATAGGTCTGCAGGTAAAAAATCTCCTTTAAAAGCTGCACATAACGTTGAGAACCTTTTTGCAATGGTTTATTTATATTGAAATGATGTTCTGCTCTCCGTTCACCTCCCAAGCTGCGTTTCTAATGGTGCTGGATTATTGGGCTGTATGATCTTCGTGTAGTCGGTGTCTATATAGAAAATGCTCCGCTGTAGTGCATTGTAGTGTTACCATCAGAAAGCATAATGCATGCAGCCTCGCAAGGCCTTTCCATAATTCTGCGTATGTCGGCTGTGACGTTAGACCCTGTGTTGTTGGATTCTTGGTGGCAGTGGCCATAAATTTGACTACAGATTTGAATGCGAATGGAGAGGCTTAACATTGTCGAGCCACATCGCCATAAATAAAGCAAAGAGATTTTACCTGTGAGCTTATCATCGAAAGTGAAGCTTTAGATTTAGGTGTCGCATAAAGAACTGAGAGATCGCTGAAGAAGAAATGATTACTGTATATTTTATCAGGCTGGGGGGTGGGTTGTTGGATTTCCTTTTACATCTAGATTTACTTTTTGCAGTGTTTTCCATTATATATTTTATGTATTGTAGTGGATACATATGGTATGTCATTAACATTTTCAAAATTGTGCAGCATTTCCCCTTTAAAGTAGAAAAACAAAATCTGATTTAAAAAATTCTTTCCAGTGGTTTCTTGGATAAATCTATATCTGGTTAGAGCTTCCACGCTTTACCGGTCTTCTAGATGGTAAATCGGTCCGTTTTACAGTGAAACTTCTTTTAGGTATCACAATATCACACTGGGGGGTATCAAGACTGTAAGACACACCCAAGTTTATACAACCGAATATAAGAAAACAATTTCTAAGTAAGACTTCCCTGGTGGTCTAGGACAGTGTAGCGGTTGATGTTTGATTCCTTGGTGGTCTAGGACAGTGTAGCGGTTGATGTTTGATTCCTTGGTGGTCTAGGACAGTGTAGCGGTTGATGTTTGATTCCTTGGTGGTCTAGGACCGTGTAGCGGTTGATGTTTGATTCCTTGGTGGTCTAGGACAGTGTAGCGGTTAATGTTTGATTCCTTGGTGGTCTAGGGTAGTGAAGGAGGTTAAAGGGGCTATTTTTGGCTACAGATATTGATGACCTATCCTTAGGGCCTGTCATCAATACTAGATCGGGGAGGGTCTGACAAAAGGCACCCCACAGATGAGCTGTTCACAGCCACCAAAACATTAAAAAAAAGAAGAGGGCTGGAAGAAGACAGCTGTTTTCTCTCTGGCCATGCTAGCTTACTACTTCTCAGCTCCTGCTCACTTGAATGGGTTTAGGCTGGGTTCACATCTGCGCTGTGAACTCCGGCAGTCTGTCCCGATTAAAGAATAGACTGCTTGAGTTCAGTGTCCGGCATAGCCGGATGGATACCACCACCAGATCCCCATTTACTGTAATGAGATCCGACTGTAAGCTGGCCGCTTTCCAGCATATATGTGGACTTTTCAGCCAGACAAAAAATGTTGCATGTAGGATTTTTTTTTTGTCCGGCTGAATACGGTGACCGGCTTACAGTGCCGGATTTCTCAATGCAGATGTGAACCCGGCCTTTCTCAACAGTTCATGAATATTGAGAACTCCACCGTTTGAGAACTGGATTGCAAGCACTCTAGCCACAGCTCCCATTGCAAAAAATATTTAAATAAAAGAAAATAAACCAAAATAAAGAGTTCACCACTGCGTTTCTTGATGTTAAATCGGCTTTGCTGACCTCCGTGTGTTGCAGGTAAAATCACAACGAATCAGTCTTTATACAAAAGGTGGTCGCGCTGCCAGGTATATGTCTCCATTCACAAGCTCAAGAGAAGCGGCAATCTTCTTTGACACAACCAGCACACACCTTTGTGGCCCTCCACTATGTACCCAAAACTTTGATTCCATAGGAAGGTTGCTTTGAGAAAAGGCTACTATCCGGCGGGACTCGGGTGTGCTGGTTGTGTCAAAGAAGATTGCTGCTTCTCTTGAGCTTGTGAATGGAGACGTATACCTGGCAGCGCGGCCACCTTTTGTATAAAGAGAGCTCCCATTGCAGCAGATAATACGGCACGAAGAGTGATTGACCCAGCGCTGGCTTTAGGGTCTCTTCACTACTTTATGATGCCTTCAGATAGGGCAGCATAAGCCTGATGACAGACCTCCTTTAATATTTAATGTCCCCTGGTTATCTTGGTTAATTCTCCTTCCTTGGTGGTGGTCTGGGTATAAAAATGGGGTTATTATTTTTTCCCTGGTGGTCTAGGGTACACAAGAGGGTTTATAGTTGATTATATTTGATCCAGAGAAACGAATGGTAAGGTAAATTTATTGATTCCCTCGTAGTGTAGAGTAATGAGTGAGTTGAATTATTGATTCCCTGGTGGTCTAGACTAGTAATGAATAAGGTAAATGTATTAATTCCCTGGTGGTCTAGGGTACTGAATGAGGCGATTTATTGATTCACTGGTGGTCTAGAGTAGAGACTGGGGTTAAAATTGTATTTCTTGGTGTTGTAGGGTAGAAAAGTGAGTTAATACCCTCTCTTTATTGCTTACCCCTGGGGTTCAGAGAGAAGCTGAACAGAGACGTTGCAAATTTTATAAAGTGTCGTATCGTACATAGTTTTGAATCTGCGATCACAGATAACCTGTTTAGGCTCTGTTCACATCTGAGTTGTGGTTTCTGCATCTGATCCCTTCGCACCCCATTATAAGTTAATAGGGTCTGTCAGGTGAAGGTGGTATCCACCATACGAATCGTCCGACACTGCATGTTGTGGCTTCTGTTATAAATGTTGGCGCCTCCAACACAGGTGTGAACACAGTCTTGTGTAGTGATAGTGAGTTACTGTACAGTTATAGGGGATATCTCCTGATTAATGTGAAAAAGAAAATCCGACATCATATAGTACTTGACAATCTCTAACAAAGCCAGAACCAGCCCTGTACTGCACATGGAGCTTTTATATCAAGCTGGCAGCTCAGCGAGCGTGTCCTTTCTGCTGCAGCTCAGCGAGCGTGTCCTTTCTGCTGCAGCTCTCTTCAGTTCAGGAGGCAGTTAAAGGATGGCATTGAGCATGTGCATCCACCTCAGTGAGGTGGACAGAGAAATGAGAAAAATAAGGAACAGCAGGTGGCGCTATACATTTACATTTTATTAAATAACTCTGTGGCTATACTAATTATTTATATTACATGCAGTAACTAAAGTACTCAGATGTAGGCGCTGGTTTGAAAACGGCAGGATATTTTTTGTTGGAATATACCTTTTTAAAGTAGATGGCGGTATTCTCAGTACGGTAATTGGCGGCCTTCTCTCAGTAATTCTGGTCAGGCCTCGGCTGTATTTTGTGTCCGATCTGCATTTTTTGCAGAAAGCACAGAGAACCATTCATTTCGATGGGTCCACAAAAAAGGGGGGATGTTATCCATATGCTACATCCGGGTGTCCGTTCTGCAAATTATAGAACGTGTCTTAGTCTTGTCCGTATTACGAGCAAGAACAGTCATTTCTAGAAATGGGAGTGAGAAAAATGCGGATTGCATACAGACGTTATTTTGCAGACCGCAGTCGTGTGCATGAGTCCTTATAGCTGCACGTGATTTGCATGCACCCTAGTTGACCCGTGCTTTCATTGCCGTGAAGATGTCGTTATGATTGACACTAATGAACGCCGAGAGGGATTGCTTTAGTACTGGGTTTTGATGGCTGCCGGCGACATATTGCTGTCAGATGCCATTGTACTTTTGCAGCCCTGTCGTTGGGGCGCGCAGGCGGCCATGCATTGTTCAGGCGCCTCTATGTTGCACATGTATAAACAACCCCGGCTTTGATTAATGCCCTCGTGTTGTGCTGCTCCAGACTTGGGAGATGGAGGCTGGGAAGTAATTAAAGTGGCTGGCACGCCGCCAGCATGCGTCTACGTGTGGCTCTCGTTCCGAATGTTAAAGCTAGAATAGCTGCGTTTTGACTCTGGGGCTGCTTGCAGGGAAGCCTCCGAGGGCGGGGGGCACCGTAGAGGGAAGCTCAGCGAGCAGCATGTTAGCAGGACGCCAGTCCACCAACATACCTCTCCCGTTTTGGCTGACTTTCAAAGTGGCGGGGGCGTGAAACGCAGAGTTAATTGTAACGAGGTCCTGAAGTGAGAACGTTTTGTGACACATGAGAGAATTCAGAAGGAATCGGTTTAGTGTCAGATGCAATTACATAATCAAAGCCTAAAGAGTCTGAGGCTGTTGATACCTTCACCCAATCTGGGGGAGGGGGGGGGGGAGTGACTGTGTTGTGTGTGCGAGAGAGCAAGGGGGAGCGAGAGGGAACCTCCCTGTAAGGGCATTTCCAAATCCAGTGCAGCGAAGGCCCAAATGAGCTTGCAGGTTGTCCGGTCCCAGGCTTGCACGGAGGTCTTCTCGGTAGAGCTACAGGATGAGGCTTACACCGTGCACCAGCGACATATTGGAGCCGAGAGCCTGGTGGCAGCGAGAGGCGGCTCTGCACACAATGTAACGTCTCCTAGGATGGTTGGGCGTCACCTTTCCTCAGGTATTTCACTCGCTGTCAGCCCTCCCCAGCCACCCCTCCCTTCCTCTGCCCCCGAGGCCACGGAAATATTGCTAGCAAATTGCTTGAAATCTGTATATTACATAACGTCTCTGTGAGGCAGCAGCATTCAGAGCTTTTTTTTTTTTTTTTGGCTGCGGTTCAGGTTGGAGAAAATGGCGTCTTCACAAGCTTGAGCTGCTTTCCACTCGTACGCAGGAGGGGGGGGGATCCTGAAAATAAACCAGAGAGATTATGTGCTGCCTTCCTTAATAAGCCGGTGCTTATTTAATTGGTTATGGCTTTCACCGTCCTTTCCCCTATAACCACAAACGCCAGCGTCATATTTGTTTACTCAGCCTCCAGGCTTTGTGACAGGGGAAAGCCAATGTTTATTTCCTTCAGCTCCGAAACGCGTGCGTCTGCTGGGGCGCCAGGAGTTAACATCCACTTTCTCGTATAGCCGCCTGCATCTTCTTCTTTTTTTTTTTCTTTTCTTTTGAAAGCTCCCACCATTAGTAAGTTGCGTCTGCCGCTAAGTTCACAGCGAGCGTCCCTGTGTACAGGGGGGTCGATGTCATTACAGTCGAGAAAGCAATTAGCGTCAGACATTTATTTTACCGTCTGGTTATGTGCATGATTTATCGCTCCTTGTAATATTTAGCAGGATGCATTTTATTAACCTTTTAAATGATTAGACAATTCATTTTGATGGTTAATTGACTTACAGACATGAGGGATTTTTTTTATTTATTTTTTATTGCATTTTAGCACTGTAGGGCTGTGTTTATTGCCCTCGGTGGTCCCTGTTTCCAGTAGAATACAGTCTAGTGCAGGTCCCTGTATACTTTGGTGCTCAGAAAAAAACAAAACAGGCAAGCACTCTGAGGAGGGTACGATTACCTGCTCAGTATCTGGACCCTCGCAGGACAGTCCGTTTTTAACTCGGACACATCCATTTATTTTATATAAATATGTCTGATCATTGAAGACTGATCCCAGGAGAGTGCGCGGTCACTATCTTTAAGGGTATGTTTACATGGGACGGCGAATCCGCTGCATGCTGCAGTAAAAGCAAAGTGGAGGAGATTTCGCCATTTCTCAACCACACGCATCGGGAAAAAATCTCTGCGGAATTAGACTCATTATTCTGGTCTTTAAATCCGCTGCTCGTCCATTTATGTTTTTTGGTTTTTCAGAGACAGGTCTTTGCAATGCTGAGCGTGTAATCTATCTTCCTATTTAAAGGGGTTCTCCCTCAAAAAAAATAAAACTCTACATTTTTCAAACCATTTAGATCCACATGGATCTAAATACTTTTGGAATTGTACGCAATTAAACATTTAGTATAGTCAAGTTATTTGTATAGCACCACCTGCTGTTTGTTCTTTTTCCTAATTTCTCTGACACACATGTTTGAGTTTCACGTTATAGGGAAAAAGATGCAGCAGAAAGGACATGCCCCCCCTTTCAGCTGTGGTAGGATGAGAACTGCAGCAGAAAGGATATGCCCCCTTAGAAAGGACACCCACCCCATATCTTTGAAAAGGTAAGAGCTTCAGCAGAACAACCCCCCCCCCCCCCCCCCCCCAAGAAAGGACACACCACATGAACTGTGAAAGGGAGGGAGCTGTAGCCAAAAGGACATGACCCCTGAGAAACAACACAACCCCTGAACTGTGAAAGGGAGAGCGCTGCAGGAGAAAGGACATGTCCCCTTAGAACGAACACAACCCGGAACTTTGAAAAGGAGAGAACTTTAGCATAAAGGACACCCCCCCTTGCACTTTGAAAAAGAGAGTGGCAGCAGAAAGGGCACGCACCCTCCACTATCCGCTTACA
Source organism: Bufo bufo (assembly GCF_905171765.1). NCBI lineage: Eukaryota > Metazoa > Chordata > Amphibia > Anura > Bufonidae > Bufo > Bufo bufo. The sequence goes on from NC_053394.1 coordinate 353,076,011, forward strand.
ATAAGTCGAGCAGAGCAATGAATGATCTCTGGATCCATGTGAGGTACAGAGGGTCCTACTATATATTGTGTGATTTTCATTTTTTATAAGAATTATGGGATAACCCCTTTAACTTGCATCTCGAGCAGATGTCCTTCTAGTCCATTCATATGATTTAGGAATAGACGCTCAGACGCCCCTTTTTAACGCTGATGGGAGCGCCACCAAACAGAACGGAATGCATTTTGGTGCATTCAGTTTCGTTCAGTTGTATCCTCATTGACAATGAATGGGGACAAAAATGAAGCGTTTTCTTCCATTATTGAGATCCTATGACTGATCTCAATAGCGGAATTGAAAACGCTAATGTGAAAGTAGCCTTAGCTCAATGAATTGCACCCCCCTTCGTCAATGACTCCCTAGGTGACTGCCATGCCGCTAGACTGGATTTCTGTTTCTCGGCAGAGATCACTGGGCTATCTACATGAATGGTGTAGAATGATTCACCTGCCCATTTGAGAATTGTAAACAGTGTGATTTAAAGAGTTATTCCGGTTTTATTCTATCCAAAGGATAGGGGGTCACTATTGGATCGCTGTGACCCCTAGATTTACAGCGCTGGAGATGTGGCACTCCGGCGAGTCGTGCACTCCTGATTAGCCTGTCTGCCCCATAGGCTGATTTTAATTACTTTCAGTATAAAGCTGTAGCCTGCTCTCGCTACATTCATTGGAAGCCGTCTGGCACCAGGAAAGGTATGGAGTGGGCTCGGCATGCATGTTGGTACCTGCATCCCTTGGAAGTAATGGAGGCCATTTTGGCACTAAAAATGGGACCCAGCATGCATGTGGATCCAACACTTCCTAAACTTTATGGCAGCCATTATGGCGCATAACAGGTAGTATTTAATGTTCGGTTCCCGTCTTACAGAGATCGCCTTGAAGTACGGCAGACGGGCTCAGATGGTGTACAAAATGCATTTGCCAAGTATCTCACTTTATAAATAAGCGTAGCATTAGCACTATAATATTTTTTGTGACTATGGCATTTATTGTACTTTATCTGGTTTGCAGAGTGCTGCTGCATTGTCTTTTTTTCCTCACCGATCACGATATCGGGGGTCCAGTAACCTGTAGAGCTCCCCAAAGTAAACCTGTCGGGCATACACACAGCCTCTTTATTCATTTGTATGGGAGCTCTGCAGAGGGCAGAGTACATGCCCGACTTTCCACCCCCTTCATTTCAGGGCCCTCCACGGGATACAGGGCTCAGTCTAATAGTTATCCCCATCCTGTGAATAGGGGATAACTTAATATAAATGGAATACCCCTTTAATGCAAAAATGTCTTTATTTCAAATTACTTTCAGCAATCAAAAATATCATTGAAATGCCTTTGTGTGAGTGCCCTGCGGAGTGCTGCGGCGTCTACCTGCGTGGCGAAGCTGAGAACGGAAGAGACAACAATAGCGTGGCTTTCTGCCAAGTTGTATTGTAGAGGTTGTGAGATGTGAGGGGCTCCAGAAAATGCAGGCCTGGCCTTCTAGAACCTCTTATGTCTACAGCGCTGGAATTTTGTTCAAATAAACCTCTTAATACAGTTGTTCAACTTAAAAGGGTGTTCGGGGACTTTTATACTGATGACCTATCCTCTGGCTAGGTCATCGGTATCTGATCATGGATGTCCGACACCGGTGATCCCCACCAATCAACTGTTTGAGAAGGTACGGACCCTTACAGTAGCGCCGGGGCCTTATCTCAGCTTTCCCTAGGCTGCGTGATGTCATGTTCATCGGTCACATGGCCTAGGTGCAGCTCAGTCCCATTGAAGTGAATGGGGCTAAGCTGCAATTCCAAGCACAGCAACTATCTAATGGACAGCGCTATGCTTGGTGAGCTGTGAGAAGGCCGTGGTGCTCACAGGAGTTCCAGTGCCTTCTTAAACAGCTGATTGGCGGGGGTCCTGGGTCACACACACACACACACACACACACACAGGTCCTCTTGCCCTTGGCATGTGCCACATTCACATCCCTGCATAGCATGTCACTATGTATGTGCAGAAAACTTGGTGTCACTTGCTTTCAAAAAACTTTTGATATATCTTTGTGAGATATGAGATGTTTTGATCGGTGGGGGTCTGAGTGCTGAGACCACCACCGATGACTAGAACGAGGAGAGAGAAGCACTCACACAGAGCGCTCTGTCATCTCTATGCAGGGGACTGAATGGAGACTGCCCCATAGACCCCCCCCATCTCCTGCAGCAAAGAGAGAGAGAGAGAGAGAGGTGTGTGAGCACTTCTCTCTCCTCGTTCTAGTGATCGGTGGGGGTCTCAGTACTCAGACCGCCACCAATCATAACCTCTGACATTTCTCTATCAAAAGATTTTGAAAGCTGGGTGACCCTTTAAAGGGGAACTACCAGGAGTCGTATAAGGTTCATTAGAACTGTAAGGGTAGGAATTATCCGTATTTGGCGTTACTAGTCTTATTCCATTACCCATAGCTTTGTGAAATCTTCACTAATATTCAGCCCCCCCCCCCCCTATTTTGTACCTTTTTCTGACATTTATTTTCCTTTTTCTCCCTTTCAGATCTCGGTCACAGTGGTCTCGGAGACCATTATGAAAATTCCCATTGGGGACCGCAGCCTACACTCAGAGGTGAAACCAGTTATAGCTGGGATAAAGTGATAATAGACAGGACTGACAAGGAAGCGTGGCCTTCCATTACAGGAACTGAGACTGAATCTGCCTCAGAATGTACTACAGACACTGACTCTGCCTCCAACTGTGGCTCAGAGAAAAGTAGCATGGCTACAACGAGTGCCCAAGGCAACTTCACTGGACATACAAAGAAATCAAATGGCAATAATGGCGCCAATGGAGCACTCATCCAAAGCACTTCTAACCAGAGTGCCATTGGAGCTGGTGGAGCAAATGGGAATGGAAACTTGGCAAGGGTTTGGGGTTCAGCGTCTGGCTCCAACGCTAGCATTACACACTGCTCCTCCGGTGGTGGGGAAGGAAAGGTGGACAGCATGATTGGAGAGGGTAGAAGTCAGAACTGCTGGGGTTCTTCCAACTCAAATACCGGCATTAATCTTAACCTTAACCCTAATGCCAATCCAGCTGCCTGGCCTGTGCTTGGACATGAAGGGACTTTAAGCGGAGGTAACCCCTCAACTATTTGCAGTCCAGTCAGTGCCATAGGTCAGAATATCAGCAACCAGAATGGAAACGCTTGGAGAAATTTGCAGTCACAAGAGAGCACAGAACCACAAACGTCCACTTCTCAGAATGTGTCTTTCAGCATACAACCTCAGAACCTTAACACTGATGGACCAAATAACACTAACCCCATGAATTCTTCACCAAACCCCATTAATGCAATGCAGACGAATGGACTGCCCAACTGGGGAATGGCCGTCGGAATGGGGAGCATCATCCCACCACACCTGCAAAGCCTTCCTGGTGCTAATGGTTCAGTTTCTCAAGTCAGTGGGGTTGGTGGCGACAGCACAGGCGGTTCAGTCTGGGGTTTATCACCAGGTGTCCCTGCTTCTGGAAACTGCAGTTCTGGGTTCAATCAGGAAACTGGAGATACTGCTAGTACAGCAGTAAACGCTAAACAGAACGGATCTGGGTGTGTAGCTCAGAAAGATGGCACAGGGGTTAGTGCATGGGATTCAGGACCACCTACCAGCCCAGGAGTACTGGCATGGGGCCGAGGGAGAAGCAATGGAAATATGCATTCTGGACCTTGGGGTCAACAAAATCGTGGCACAAGCAGCAACATGAATGGTGAATGGGTTAAGACTCCAAACCAGCATTCCAGTAATGACATCAATGGAAAAGGATCTACAGGGTGGGATAGTATTACCATTCAGAATCCTCCTCAGCAGGGAAGTGATCAAATGAACTCAAGGGCCAAATCTGTCTCATCGGGGACATCGTCAAATGACAGTACTGGAAATCCAAATGAAGGAAAGGTGGGAGAATCTCAGAGAGGAGACAAGGGTTTGCCAGATCAGGGGCAGATGCAGTTGCCAAGACAAGACCTTGATCCAAGGGTCCTCTCCAACACAGGCTGGGGACAGGTCCCGGTTAAGCAAAATATTGCATGGGAATATGATGAATTTCAGCGGCCAGACAAGAAGACTATTGGGACTGAAGCTTGGGCCTGTACAAATGCACAGCCCTCAAACTCAGGGGGGAAGAGTGAAGGGTCCATCATGAACAGTACAAATACCTCTTCAGTATCAGGATGGGTCGGCCCCCAACCTATATCTGCTCCTGTAAATGCAAGTTGGGTAGAAAATAAAGCGCCAAATGGTCCAGGGGGTTGGGGAGATCCTGCAAGCTCTACTGTCGTCAATGCTGCTGCCAAAAGTGGTCACGCTTGGAGCGGGTCCACTAATCAAGAGGACAAGTCTCCTACTTGGAGTGAGCCTCAGAAGTCCAAACCCCAAGGCTGGGGAGATGGGCAGAAATCAAATCCCAGCTGGCCAACTGGTGGGGGAGACTGGAATGATGTGCCTCCCGTTCCAACACACATGACTGATGGAAAGAAAAATGCAGCTGTATGGGATGCTGATGGAAAGGCTGGAACGAGGTGGAGTGAAAATTCACGGTCTGGGACCAGTGGGTGGGGAAATGGCACAAGCACTAAGGCAAATCCGGGTACAGGCTGGGGGGAACCCATGAAAACTCCTCAGCAAACCTGGGGTAACAAACCCCAAGACAACAATGTGAGTGGTTGGGCAGGAGCTGCATCTGTAAAACAGACTGGATCTGGATGGGTTGGCAGACCAGTGCCATCACCATCTACAGCTAAGCAAAAGGATGCAAATGTCGATTCCAGTGGCTGGGAGGAGCCTTCACCACCGTCCATACGCCGTAAAATGGAAATCGATGATGGTACCTCAGCTTGGGGAGACCCGAGCAATTACAACAGTAAAACTGTAAATATGTGGGATAGAAATAACACCGTGGTTCAGACTGTCCAGTCCCCCAACTCCAACCCCACCCCAATCTCTCCTCCAAGTACTAGTTTGGTTGAACCACAGCCACCTCATCAGTCAAGTGCCCAGCAAAGCCGATCCCCTTTACTAGGTCCAGGTTAGTGTCTTTTCTATTTTTTGTGTTTTTGTCCATTTTTGCACTTTATGCAAATGAGCTGAAGGCGGACCTGAGCCCCTTGATGCATCCTAGCTCCGCTCCTTAGCTTAGCAAGCCCTTCCCTCTATAGGCTGACAGGACCAGACTGTGGAATCACATATGGCCCTGTAATCTCGCTAGTGCGCCTTTTTGTTTCAACTTAAGCGCATGCGCAGTACAGAACATTGTCCCTGCCGGGCAAAAAATAACTGTACTGCACATGCGCCAAGGTTGAAATGAGTGGTACAGGCACAAGATTACAGGGACAGGTGAGATTGCGATTTCTACATCTTGGTCCTGTCAACCAGTGTAAGGGGCTTGCAAAGCAACGGAGTTAGTGTGCACCGAGGGGCACTTAAAGGGGTAGACCACTATATATTACTAGCTGCACATGTGCAGTCCAACTCCAGTGTAAATGAATGGAGGCCGATAATGGACAATACCCCCTATCAGTGGCCATTTTCTGAGCGCTGCATCGGCAAGCAGGTTAGCGGACCTGTGCATATTAAATTATCGGACATCGGTGCTGACGGTATAAAGAGGTTGTCTGGGCTTTTTCTATTGGTGACCTCAGGATAAGTCATCAATATCAGATCGGTAGGGGTCCGACCCCTGGCACCCCCACCGATCAGCTGGTTGAGGAGACTGTGTGCGCACGTTGCTTCTCCCTTCTCTCTTCCTGTCCACTGCTGCTGTCTATGGCGAAGCAGCAGTGAGCAGGAAGAGAGAAGGAAGACTGCATGTGCCATCTCCTCTTACAGCTGATTGGCCAGTGTGTCAGATCCCTGCAGATCTTAAATTGATGACCTATTCTGAGGATAGGTCATCAATAGAAAAAGCCCAGAGAACCCCCTTAATGCCGATTCCTAGCTGCATGCACGTTTCCCAGCGCATGTGTAGCTATTAATGTATAGTGGCCCACCTCTTTAACATATCCTTCACATATAGAATAAAAGGGCTTTTCCTCTGCAAATAATGGAAGGTACAGTTTTATACAAATGAGCAAGCCCTACTAGGCTATGTGGTGGACGTTCCAGAAAATATACTCCTAAAGGAGTTGTCACTTCAGCAGATGGCACTTATCATGTAGACAAAGGTAATACAAGACACTTACTAATGTATTGTTATTATGCATATTGCCTCCTTTGCTGGCTAGATTTATTTTTCTATCACATTATACACTGCTCGTATTCCAGGGGTTATGACCACCTTGCAATCCATCAGCGGTAGTGGCGGTGCTTGCACACTATAGGAAAAAGCGCTGCATCTGGGACCGTGGGAGCTCACTTAGGCCTGCGGTTTTTCCCATAGTGTGCAAGCACGACCACTGCTGCTGGATTGCAGGGTGGTCAAAACCCCTGGAAACAAGCCGTGTGTAATGTGGTGAATGAAAAATGAAAGGAAGCAATATGGACAATCACAATACATTAGTAAGTGCCTTGTATTGACTTTCACTACATGATATGCCATTTTCTGGTCAGACCACACATTTCCGAAGACCTAGTGTCTTTATTTTAATAAATGCATGTATTCACCATGAAACCTTTTATAGAGCATCTTTTCTCATACCTATTGTACCATTACTATGGTATTCCTCCTAGAAAAGTATAAACAAATTGATAACTGGGTGTTATCATTCTCCTTGTCGAAAGGGTGTGACCTTGCAGAGTCTACTCTTAGGTGGACAGTGTCAGAGTGGCTGGGGACACCCCGCCCCCCCCCCCCCAACCGGCATCACCCAGTTGTCAATCATCCGTTTCTAAGAGGAATAACGTAGGAGCGGTACAGCACAGAATTCTGCTCCAGAATTCTCCAGGAGAGGTGACAGGTCCTCCTTAAGATGGATCCATATAGCAGATCTTGGTAAAATCAGGAGAGGTGACAGGTCCTTAAGATGGATATCCATATAGCAGATCTTGAGAGGTGACAGGTCCGATGGATCCATATAGCAGATCTTGGTAAAATCTAGTGGTCCTGCATCCCGTTCAGCACCTGCATGTCCGCAGTATGTACAGTCTCTCCGTTGGGTGTAAGATTAAATACCACACACTCAGAATGCACCATTGTGGGAGTGGGAATACCCCTTTTTAATTAAAATATTTCCCTTAAATATTTCAATTGTAAGAGATGTGAGCTACATAATGGCTCCGAAGAGTAAAGGGCTGTAGAGGAAATCTGTCCGGAGGGAAAGGGAAAGCTACTTAGCTGCCATTTCAGGCGGAGGAGAGGCAGCCTGCAGTCTGCTTTGTTTGGATTACTTCTCAGGAAGTCTGTAGGAAAGTCTCTCTCTCCACAGACGCGGCGTTCTTACATATTTCCAGTTTCTCAAACTTCTAGAATTCTACTCACATTGTGGAAAATGTTACAGCGCCTTGTGGCTTCAAAAATATTCAGTGTGGTAGAAAGATGGAGTTGTCTCAATGTGATATGTCATTTGGGGCAGCGGTGGGGGGATCGTGAGGGGCATCGCTGATTGTATAAACCTCAGCATTTGTCTTGGGCTCCCGTTGTCTTTATTCCACGGATGGCACACAGGTCTCTATTGCAAAAAGTATATATATATATTTTTTTTTGCCAGGTTCTGCAGGATGGGAAAGCGTGGGGTGCTACACTTTTTTGCATCCTTTTTTTCCCCAATATATGGGACAAACACATGTGGTTAAGAGCCCATAATGCTGCCCATACACTTTATTCCCCCAGACTCTCCATACACATGCACACTTGGCGTGGCCGAGCTTGCATGTGTTCTAATTGATAGAGGGGGAAAAAGGCTGCTGCCAGAAACTTTAGTAGACTCTTTTCATTGTCCCCCCAAAAAACAGAAGGATAGGTCATGTAAAATTCACTGTGTCCCCAATTCTACTTTCCCCCAAGAGTCTGGACACAGCCATAGACATCGAAATCTGCAAGGCTGCCTGCACACGGGTGCGGGTAAACATGCAGGAGACGCGCACAAATTTCTGTCATTTTTAATTTATTTTTTTTCTTGCGTTTCCGCGCCAAAAACTGTTTTTGTTACGGATCTGACCCGGTTTTGCCGCAGACCTCACCCTTCCATTGAAAAGGGTGTAATCTGCACCAAGAACCACAAACCAAATTGACATGCTATGGATTTTTAAATCCTCATGGCCGCTCAATTCCCGCATGGAATAAAAGGGAAAGTGTACATGAGATTTGTCTGTCATTCAGTATTGGCCTCGGTAAGACGGACGTATGTTTTTTTTTTTTTTTTTTTTTTTTATGTCCGCAAAAATGCGGATCTTTTCTTTTTTTTGTGGACAGTCCAGCATGTCCACACAAAAATGGATGGCATTCCGCATTTTTGCGAACCCATAGACTTCAATGGGACCACGTCCTGATTTTCACTGACAAGTTTAGGACATGTTTTATTTGTTTTGCGAGGACTTGGAACGAAACAAAAGATGCGGACACGTAGTCCTATTCTTGTCCGCGTTCTATAAAAGGCTGTCCGTGCCGTTCCGCAAATTGCGGAACACGCACTGACGCCATCCGTGTTTTGCGGATCTGCGATTTGCGGCCCGCAAAACACAATGGTCAAGTGCATGTAGCCTAAGTCCTCATGCACACAACAGTATTTTTTCACGGTCCGCAAAACGGGGTTTCCTTTGGTACGTGATCCGTGACCGTTTTTTCGTCCGTGGGTCTTCCTTGATTCACTGTGCCACCAATGAAAATAATACAATAGAGGGAGGAGGGGCCGGGGGGGGGGGGCCGCACTGGCCACCAATGAAATTAAAACTGGGGAGGGAGGGGGGTCTGCTGCCTGGCAGCCCCTGATCTCTTATAGGGGGCTATGATATGCACAATTAACCCCTCAGGTGCAGCACCTGAGGGGTTAATTGTGCGGATCACAACCCCCTGTAAGAGATCGGGTGCTGCCAGGCAGCAGGGGGCAGTCATGTACACAGTTCGTAGTATATTCTAACTAGAAGCGTCCCCATCACTATGGGAACGCCTCTGTGTTAGAATATTCTGTCGGATATGAGTTTTTATGAAGTGAAAACTCATATCTGAAAAAGCTTTTATGCAGACGGATCTTCGGATCCGTCTGTATGAAAGTAACCTACGGCCACGGATCACGGACGCGGATGCCAATCTTGTGTGTTCTTTCACGGACCCTTTGACTTGAATGGGTCCGTGAACCGTTGTCCGTCAAAAAAATAGGACGGGTCCTATTTTTTTGACTGACAGGAAACACGGATGCGGCTGCAAAACGGTGCATTTTACGATTTTTCCACGGACCCATTGAAAGTCAATGGGTCCGCGGAAAACGGCACAACGGCCACGGATGCACACAACGGTCGTGTGCATGAGGCCTTACACTGAGGTTTGTACACATGGAAAAACCGCACATAATCAGCAATGTGTGCAGGTAGCCTAAACCCCCTCGGGAATTACAGAAATGGCGTACCTTGCTGTGCCACACATACTGCTTAGCTCTCATTGTAAACTATGGGATTTCTTGGCTGGCGCTTACTGTTATTACCAATATGAGATTTACCCGATAATCTAATGTGTATGGGCATTAATGAGGCATTACTCTCCCAATTCTTTATTCCCCTGCCCTAGAACAGGGATCAGCACTCCGGCTGCTGTGAAACTACAACTCCCAGCATGGACACTTACTCTTCTGTTCTTGTAACTCCCGTAGAAGTGTAAGGAGGATTCTGGGAGTTGTAGTTTCAGAACAGCTGGAGTGCCGGAGGTTGCTGATCCCTGCCCTAGACGATAAGGGGTTTATGGCAGCAGCTTATCTTCCTGCATGTCCAGCTGCTTCAGGCGTGCATGTGTATGGATTGAAGAGTTTGCAGTAAAGGCTACATAGATCAGCCGCTAACCACTGCACATCTGTAATTATAGCTTCCAATGAGGCGCAGAGACTTCTAGATCTGTATTCTCAGTGGGGCCTAAAATACACATGTGTAATACAACTCCAGGGACATCTGTGATGAAAGTGCAGAGCAGTATTTTTAGATCCCCATCGACTTCTGTGCAGAGGATATGGCTCTGTAGGGCCCCTTTCACTGTTTATTCTGGGCAAATGTAATTTATCCTCAAATTAGTTTGATCTGAAGACTTTTTTTTTTTTTTTTTTAGCGCTGGGTGGCACAGAGCGCAAACAAACCGGGGTACCACCCAACAAAACGACGAGCGGGTCCAAAAGATGGAAGAGGTGCCAACCTTTCTATTTTACCTTTTCCCTCTTGGTTTTTGGTTTACAAATACCAACATTTTCCAGTGTGAAAGTGACCAAACTGTGATGAGAAAGATGGTTGGGGGGGTTACCAGACCTGACAAACCCTTGTAATTGTCCTACAAGAGGAGCCGTAGCAGCTTGTCTGTTTTTACTCGAATCGCCTCAGGTGATGTGTAGGTGGCCAGCGTATCAATGTCACCTCCATAGTGACAGGCCCCGGCCGTCTGTTCTCTTCACAAAGCACTGGCAGGATTAGAGAAAGGTAGATCTGCTTATTAAGACGCTACCTCATTGTTCTGAGCCGGCTTAAGTGTCCTTCCCAAGCTGTCTAAAATGGGAATTGTATTTTAAAGTCTGTCTCCGCATCCATTCTGATCTGGTCCCTTAACCTAGGTGCTGCTCAACCCCTGGACCATGCCCTGTTCTGATTGTCCACCAATGCATACAACCCGAATGTTGTCCCAGTAGAGCCGACCAAAGCCCGCAGCGTTCACTCCTCTATCCGTTCCTGTACAGACAGTGGGGATAATACTCAGGCACTCCAGCCACGGCGGGGCTCGTAAGGAAACTGCTGTTTCCGAATGTTGGATTATCATATTGATGACCTATCCCCAGCTAGGTCATCAATATTAGATTGGCGGTGTCTGACTCTGTATGAAGAGGCCACAGCCCTCAGTGAGCACTTAGACCTCTTCCTCTGCCTTGTGATTTTACGTGGCCAAGGCGCAAGTCCGTCCCATTCATATGAATGGGTTGAGCTGCGTTATCGAGCACAGCCAGTATCAGATGGACGGCGCTGTGCTTGGTAAGCAGCAAGGAGGCCGCGGAGCTCAAACAGCTGATCGGTGAGGGTCCCAGCAGTCGGACCCCCACCGAACTCATGATGATGAGGATGGTCATTAATACGGCAATCACAGAAAACTTCTTTAATATGAATAGGTAGCTGTCATTTCTGTTAAACCACATGTTCTGGTAAAGCGTCTTGCACACTTTTTTTTTTTTTTTTTTTTTTCAGTTTACGTTCTGTTTTTTTGCGTTCTGTATACGGAACCAATCATTTTTAATGGATCCGCAAAAAAAAACGGAAGGTACTCCTTCCGTTTCCATATTTCTGTTCTGTTCAAAGATACAACGTGTCCTATTATTGTCCGCATAACGGACAAGGACAGTACTGTTCTATCAGGGGCCAGCTGTTCCGCTCCGCAAAAAACGGAATACACAAGGACGTCATCCGTATTTTTAGTGGATTTGTTTTTTGCGGACTGCAAAATACTGAAAAAGCCATACGGTCATGTGCAAGAGGCCTAAGAATGAGCCTCTGCCCCCATGGCCAGTTAGCCTTGAGATCTGGGGCAGAATTTTTGGAGCACCCGCCTGTATACAAGTACAATGTGCAAACGCTTCCCTGCACTTCCCTTCCTCCCCATTCCTACTAGTTTTCTTACACTAAGGTTCTCTTCACATTACAATTTTTTCCGGTACATCTGCTTTCCAGTGTTTTTGACTGCAAGACTAGTATAGTCCATCAATAACACTGAGGTTTAACAGTCTTTTTAATCCCTTAAATGGGTTGTCCCATGACAAATACTCCCCCTCCTTCACAGGATAGGGAATAGTCTCATCTTTGGGGCATCGAATGCTGCGGCTCCTGACGATCACAAGGAGGGCCCCGTGTCCACCCGTAGGCATGGTGGTGGTCATGCATGCACGCTGCTGCTCCATTTAATGTTCTGGTTCTTCGATTGCTTGTCTTCTGCTATTTCTATATAGGGCAGCAAAGTGCTTACGTGATCGCTTCTCCATTCAAACAGGAAGGTGAATGACAGTGGCCCCAGCGGTCAGACCCCCACCTATCAGACATTTATCCTCTATCCTTTGAATAGGTGATAAGTGTTTGTCATGGGACAGCCCCTTTAAAGCGACTCTCCCGTCTGACAAAAATATTTAACATTATCTAGGGAATGCTTAGTAAAGTACATGGTGTCCTGCTTTTCATTCATGGTGTCACCGATTCGCCGGCCCAACTCCTTTCCCCTAACATTGCCGCAGCGCTTCTGACTACTGCTGACACTGCTGTTGCTCTCTGATTGGTCGGTGCTATTCATGTGAGCAACGCTGGCCATTCCAAGGACAAGAGGAGTGTCTCTGACCACACAAATGCAACATGTATCAGGTAGTCAGAGACGCTCCCTTTGTCTGTGGAATGGCCGGTGTTGCTCACATGACTGGCACCAGCCAATCAGAGAGCAAAGGGAAGGTCGATCTCAGACTACACAAACACAACATGTATCAGGTAGAGAAGAACCTGTGGCCATGTTGGCGGGGGGACCCCATGTAACACCTAGTAAGACATGTAGGTAATAAAATGTATATCTCCCACCCGGGCTGCAGCAACTGCCCGCCGTTAGAAGATGGTCTTTATTTGTTCACATCATACTGGATCAGTGGCTGAGGAGGCCTTGGGCCAGCATGGATGTAAGTTTGTCAGCAAAGGTTAGTTCCTTTGGGGCTCGTGAGCAGCAGATGGCATTAAGAAGGAAATGTGAGTGCATGGAGGTGATTAGAAGGTTGGAGAGAAGGTCACGCCCAGAGCACAGGTTGTGTGCCATCTGAAGATTAGTGACCGCCTTGAGGACCCGAGTGGCATGTGGTTCTGTAGGTTGAGCTGCCCATACACATGCAGAAGAACAAAGATCCATTGTTTGAGACTGATCCTTGCTTTCCTTTCCTCCCAAATAATCACTCTGTACACATCTCCTAAGACACTTCCATTAGATTTATATGGTGGAAGTATCTCCTGATGTATAGGTCCAACTAAAGGCTTGGGCACACAGTGGCATATGTCTCCTCTAGGCTCCCACATATACCACGCAGTATAAGATTTTCTAGGATGCCTCTTTATAGGAAAGCGCAGCAGACTACAGTTAAAAGAGAGAGGTAGGTAGGAGGATAGGATACTTGCGCCTCCACCAGGTAAGTGGGACTCTATGGATACGTTCTATGGATACTTTTTATTGTGGACCAATATCTGGTGCTAAATGTCACATCTGGTTTAGAAACTTTTTTTAACCAAATAAGTCAAAATGTATATTCCACTGTGCATTGCTTGGAGAAGAGGGCGATGGCTTTGCTAGAAAAAGGGGGTTGGAAAGGGGCGTGGCTTGAGATGTGACAACGTGCGCCAAATTCTGCCACAAAATTATGTCAACAGTGGTAGGGCTGCAACGATTAATCGATAATAATCGATAACTGGATTCGTTGTCGACGAATCCAGTTATCGAATAATCGCCGATTCGTTGCTATGCGGGCGGGCGGTTTACTTTAAGTCACTGCATCTTTATTTTACCTTACAATCGTGACGCTCCAGTAACAACTCTGCAGGCAGAGCGGAGGGCGGCGTAACGTCACTTACTCACGTGACGCGCCTGCTCCGCCTCCTTTATTCATAAAGTGGGCGGAGCAGGTGCGTCACGTAAGTAATGTTACGCTGCCCTCCGCTCTGCCTGCAGAGTTGTTACTGGAGCGTCACGATTGTAAGGTAAAATAAAGATGCAGTAAGTGATTAGTCTGCTGTGAGCAGCAGGGCTGGGGCTGTTATGGGTAGGGGGATCGGTCTATGGCACTGCTATGGGGAGGGGGGATCTGTGCACTGTTATGGGGAGGGGGGATCTGTGCACTGTTATGGGGAGGGGGGATCTGTGCACTGTTATGGGGAGGGGGGATCTGTGCACTGTTATGGGGAGGGGGATCTGTGCACTGTTATGGGGAAAGGGATCTGTGCACTGTTATGGGGAAAGGGATCTGTGCACTGTTATGGGGAAAGGGATCTGTGCACTGTTATGGGGAAAGGGATCTGTGCACTGTTATGGGGAAAGGGATCTGTGCACTGTTATGGGGAAAGGGATCTGTGCACTGTTATGGGGAAAGGGATCTGTGCACTGTTATGGGGAAAGGGATCTGTGCACTGTTATGGGGAAAGGGATCTGTGCACTGTTATGCCCATAACAGTGCACATATCCCCTTTCAATAACAGCACCACCCACAGATCCCCCTCTCCATAACAGCGCCACCCACAGATCCCCCTCTCCATAACAGCGCCATCCACAATTTGTTTTAATATGGCCTTTGAACATAATTTTTCAAGTAAAATCATATAAACCGCTTTTTGTAATTTTGTCGTTTTTCTCGATTAATCGTAGAAATTAATCGGCAACTAATCGATTATTCAAATAATCGTTAGCTGCAGCCCTAAACAGTGGTAAAGTTGGCTTTAGCCACGGCATCTGGCGCATCTCTAGACTGCCTTAGTTTACACAGGATTAATATAGACCGAGCCTAAGGATAATCCTTAAAGCACAGCGGACTCCCAACGTACATTGGTAATATACGTGTTAAAGGGGTTGGCCAGCCATGTAAGAAGTAAAACATGCTTATAATATGATAAAAGAAGAAATGCTAACCTAACTGATCCCCCTGTCTCTTCCTGATCCCCCTGTCTCTTCCTGATCCCCCTGTCTCTTCCTGATCCCCCTGTCTCTTCCTGATCCCCCTGTCTCTTCCTGATCCCCCTGTCTCTTCCTGATCCCCCTGTCTCTTCCTGATCCCCCTGTCTCTTCCTGATCCCCCTGTCTCTTCCTGATCCCCCTGTCTCTTCCTGATCCCCCTGTCTCTTCCTGATCCCCCTGTCTCTTCCTGATCCCCCTGTCTCTTCCTGATCCCCCTGTCTCTTCCTGATCCCCCTGTCTCTTCCTGATCCCCCTGTCTCTTCCTGATCCCCCTGTCTCTTCCTGATCCCCCTGTCTCTTCCTGATCCCCCCTGTCTCTTCCTGATCCCCCTGTCTCTTCCTGCTCCCCCCCCTGTCTCTTCCTGATCCCCCCCCTGTCTCTTCCTGATCCCCCCCCTGTCTCTTCCTGATCCCCCCCCTGTCTCTTCCTGATCCCCCCCCCTGTCTCTTCCTGATCCCCCCCCCTGTCTCTTCCTGATCCCCCCCCCCTGTCTCTTCCTGATCCCCCCCCCCTGTCTCTTCCTGATCCCCCCCCCCTGTCTCTTCCTGATCCCCCCCCCCTGTCTCTTCCTGATCCCCCCCCCCCTGTCTCTTCCTGACCCCCCCCCCCCTGTCTCTTCCTGATCCCCCCCCCCTGTCTCTTCCTGATCCCCCCCCCTGTCTCTTCCTGCTCCCCCCCCCCCTGTCTCTTCCTGATCCCCCCCCCCCCCTGTCTCTTCCTGATCCCCCCCCCCCTGTCTCTTCCTGATCCCCCCCCCCCCTGTCTCTTCCTGATTCCCCCCCTGTCTCTTCCTGATTCCCCCCCTGTCTCTTCCTGATTCCCCCCCTGTCTCTTCCTGATTCCCCCCCTGTCTCTTCCTGATTTCCCCCCTGTCTCTTCCTGATCTCCCCCCCCCCCCCCCCCCCCCCTGTCTCTTCCTGATCCCCCTGTCTTGGACCCGTATATCTGGTCTGCATCCGATCTAGACCCATTCATTTCACTTTGTGCTGTCCGCATCTGTATGTCCGTTCCGCGGCTTCGCAAAAAAGATAGAACATGTCCTATTCTTGTCCATTTTGCAGACAAGTATAAGACACTTCTATTGAAGGAAAAAGAAAATGGAAGCATGCCACCTACGGTCATGTGCATGAGCCCTAAGAGGTCTGACCAGATGTATTGTAACCACGAGGATTTTTATTTTGTGTGCACATTTTTATTTTTTTTCTGGTGTAATTTTGACATGACTGCAGGCTTCCTGAGAATTTGTGAATCCAAACTGAAGCATGATGATCTGGAATTTATGGATGAAAAACGTAGCTGCACCTGACCCTATATAGCTTTCCTCCATTTGTTGTTTTTTTTTTGGGGAGGGGGGGGGGAATCCTACAAAAATTCTATGTCTAAGAGACTTTGCTGGTTCTTCTGGATGCACCTACCAATGTGACCTAAAATATTATTTTCTGGATGCTCAGGTAGCTCAGACTTCGCCTGTGTCCCTAAATACAGAAGTAAATGAAGATAAATGGTTTAAAAAAAAAAAATATATATATATATATATATATATATATATATATATATATATATATATATATATGTATATTTAAATATTTTGTTTGATTTGCAGGCTGGGGAGACATACCTCCCGTCCATTCAAAGACTGAAGCCTCTTGGGGGGAACCTCCTTCTCCGTCTGCTGCAGTTGACAATGGGACTTCAGCATGGGGCAAGCCTTCTAACAGTGGTTCTGGTTGGGTGGATGGCTCTACAGAATCTCCTGGATCCTATGGAAGGACAAGTGCTCAGACTGCTGCCCCTGTGCTGTGCAAACCAGGTGCGCAAGTCCGATTTTAATTTGGATTTGAGGGCTATTTCAGTGACCTTGTCTAACCACTTGGCACAAGCAGTGTGCAGTGCTAGGTGCCTATACCCTTGGTATGTCTGCATGGTGTTCTGACATGTGACAGTAGTATCTTTCTAGTTCTAGAGTAAAGGTCCTGACAGGGACAGATGATCCTGCAGCTTATTGGGGTTGAGTGTTTGTATAAATGCTCGTTTCCCAATAATCTGCCTGTGTGAAAGGTGTTGGCAGACGCTGGTTCTTCGTGTCGTTCTGCCAGCACTGAAAATCATCATTCCTGTGCAGCAGATTGTACTGTCTAAACAAGGAGCTGCTGAGCAGGAATAATTAATTTCTCTGGGGACAAGCAATCACTGTAATCAATCACTTGTCCCCATACAGCGGAGGTGATTGCTGCGTGTAAATGCAGCTCTCATTTCCACTGATGATCAGGCAATTATCGGGAATGTCTGCCTCGTTCCTGATAATTGCCTGATCATCTCTACGTGTAAAATTACCCTTAATCAAGGTACTATCCTATGTTAGTTTTGTATTTTTATATTTTTCCCAAGGTCACCTTGCCGTCTATATTCACACTGCATATGAGGTGTCTATGAATAATCCTCAAGATTTAATTGAGGGCAAATTTACTTTATTACGAGGACCTGTAACGAGCCCAGACGTGTTTCAGTAACTACTTGCATTCTCTGCGTAATAACAATTCTGTAGCATCTACTTTTATGGATCTATGTTGTGCCGTTCCTTTATTAATAATTCTTTAAATTATGAATGAATTGCTAACCGAATGCAGTAAAGGTCCAGCTGGGAGTTAACAGTTGGGGGGTGTCCCTTCACAGTCTGACACTATCCAATCACTGCTTCCAGTGTTAGAATGTGCAGGCACACTCCCCAACTGGTAACACCCAGGTTGACCTTTATTGCAAACTGCTAGAAGGAATAATAAGGAAATGGCACAACATAGAGGCATAAGAATAGATGCTGCAGAATTGTAAATTACCCGGGGAATGCAAGTAATCACTAAAACAGACAAGGTCCTATTTAAACTAATAGTGGGCATTACCTGCTTTAAAGGGAACTTGTCAGGTGATGTTACCACCCTAAATCACCACCACGCTGTAACACATAACCTGACTGTCTTTTTGAACTTGCCCCAGTCCAGCAAAAGCCATAAAATACTTAAATGCTGTGCACTGATGCTGATAACCTGTGAAAAGCCATGTGCACATTCGTGCTGTCCGGTTTCCACCCTTGCCTTTCCAGTCTTGATTGCCTCTGTAGTCAGCATAAGGCTCCTTCAAGCGTTTACACATGCGCAGTTACCTTATATCTTATACCGTGCCCGACTTCATCACTACACCTGACTGTACTGCGCATGCGGAAGACTTAGAGGCGCCTGGTAGTGGCTAGAAGAGGGACGTCAGTCCAGACTGGAGGGGCTGAGTTGGAAACCGGACAGTGTGACTATTCACAGCATGAAGGTTTACTTCACTTTTCGCAGGTCATTAGCATACATAGCGCAGCGTTAAAAAAAAAAAATAAGGATTTTATCTTTTTTGTGGCATCTGAAAAAAAACTGACTGGGACAGGTCAGGTCTTTTTATTACAGCATGGTGGAATCTGCTAGATTTATCTCTGGTTTTTGTACATTTGTTGTGAATATTTGCATCTGTATATATTATCCATTGTTTTTTAAAGGGATTGTCCAGGATTTTACTATTGACGGCCTATCCTCAGGATGGTCCATCTTTATCTGATTCTCTTCAGTAACCAGCTTCGTCCATTACACAATAAACAGACCTATGTGGTTTTGGTGCTGGAGCTACTTATGAACAGATGATCGACTGGGTGTCAGACCCCTATCAATCACATTTTGATGGCTCATCCTGAGGATAGGCAGTCAATAGCAAATTCCTGGACTACCCCTTTAAAGACAGTCGTTAATGGTTTTCCAATTTTAGCTCCAAAATCTATGCAAGAAAGCTGGGGAAGTGGAGGAGAGGAAGTGGGCCTCAGCCAGTGGGAGGATGAGGAAAATGATATGTGGAATAATGCTGCTTCCCAAGACAGTAACTCCTCCTGCAATTCCTGGGGCAACGGCCCCAAGAAAGGACTTTCCAAGGTGAGTGTCCGGGAAGTAATAGATGTTGGTAGATTAATACCAGAATCTGTGGTAGATTTTATTTTTATTTTTTTAAACTTTTTTGCCACTTCTAATAAAACAGGGCATGAAGACCCCAAATAAGTCTGATGAGGCCTGGATTATGACCAGATTGACTAAACAGCTTACTGACATGGGCTTTCTGGTGAGTTTTGCCAACAT
Organism: Bufo bufo; assembly: GCF_905171765.1. Classification (NCBI taxonomy): domain Eukaryota; kingdom Metazoa; phylum Chordata; class Amphibia; order Anura; family Bufonidae; genus Bufo; species Bufo bufo. The sequence goes on from NC_053394.1 coordinate 353,095,030, forward strand.
TTTTAAATGTACAGGTGGAGGTTGCAAACATTGGACAGTTGCACGTGCAGCCTAATCTCTGTTCACCGCTATGGGATTTCGGAGCCAGCTTTTGGGGCCCTGTACTTGAGAGAAGAGCGGGTCCCAGAGTTGGGACCTACACTTTTTGGACATTTTATAGTATGTCCAATTGATATGCCTTAGGCCTCTTTCACATGGGCGAGATTTCCGCGCGGGTGCAATGCGTGAGGTGAACGCATTGCACCCGCACTGAATCCGGACCCATTCATTTCTATGGGGCTGTGCACATGAGCGGTGATTTTCACGCATCACTTGTGCGTTGTGTGAAAATCGCAGCATGTTCTATATTATGCATTTTTCACGCAATGCAGGCCCCATAGAAGTGAATTGGGCTGCGTGAAAATCACAAGCATCTGCAAGCAAGTGCGGATGCGGTGCGATTTTCACGCATGGTTGCTAGGAGACGATCGGGATGGGGACCCAATCATTATTATTTTCCCTTATAACATGGTTATAAGGGAAAATAATAGCATTCTGAATACAGAATGCATAGTACAATAGGGCTGGAGGGGTTAAAAAAATAAAATAAAAATTTAACTCCCCTCATCCAGTTGTTCGCGCAGCCCAGCTTCTCTTTCTCCTTTGAGGAAAAGTACCTTTGACGTCACTGCGCTCATCACATGGTCCGTCACATGATCCATCACCATGGTGATGGATCATGTGATGAGCGCAGTGACGTCATCAAAGGTCCATTTCCTCAAAGGAGAAAGAGAAGCCGGGCTGCGCGAACAAGTGGATTAAGGTGAGTTAAACTTTTTTTTTTTTTTTTTTTTAACCCATCCATCACTATTTTACTAAGCATTCTGTATTAAGATTGCTATTATTTTCCCTTATAACCATGTTATAAGGTAAAATAATAAAATCTACACAACACCTAACCCAAACCCGAACTTCTGTGAAGACGTTCGGGTCTGGGTACCAAACATGCCGATTTTTCTTACGCGCGTGCAAAATGCATTAAAACGCTTTGCACTCGTGGGGAAAAATCACGCATGTTCCCGCAACGCCCATGTGAACCCAGCCTTAAATGTTCTATTGGGACAACAACCCCTTTAATGATCAGTAGAGATCCAATCACTTGGGCCTACACTGACGTTAACAATGAAGTGCCCACAATACTACTTTAGCCCTGTACGGACGAGTGGCTTGGAGTGCTGCCGTGAGAAATTTTATGGGGACACAGATTAAAGCCATTTTGTGGCCCTCTTCATTCCCAGTATCGGACCTCCACAGATCATAAAGTGGTGGCTAAATTTTTTTAAAGGGGTTATCCCATGATGGCCCGGGAGTGTGTCCTTTCTGCTGCGGCTCTCTGCCTGTAACTGTCACATTTTCTAACAGTAGATATATCTGGTGGCAGTTTGGGGTGGAAATGAGCATGTGCGACCACCTCATCGATATTACTGAGGTGGATAGAGAAATGAGGAAAAGAACAAAGAGCAGGTACCACTATACAGATGCATTTTATTGAACAAGTCCTTGGCTATACCAAATTTTTAGTTACATGCAAAAGTTTTGAGATCCAGCTGCAGATGTGAAAAATGGAGAATATTTTTTCATAGGACAACCCCTTTGACTCCCATGTTTTAATAAAAATCTAAAACATTTTTATATTTAGTTTAAAATGATAATACACTTTTTTATGTTCTTTAAAATAAGAGAAAACGTGTCACTTCAAGTGTCTTTTATTGATGGCTGCCTACTGAATAACCTAACATAAGACTTTTTTTTTTATTTTTATTTTTCCTTGATGAAATAGTTTCATGTTTTTGTGCTTCTTCACTACTGACACTTAGTGTCTTCTCCACAGAAAGAGCCTGCGGAAGAGGCCTTGAAGAGTAACAACATGAACCTGGACCAGGCCATGAGTGAGTATTCATGAATGAACAGCAGGGTGAGGTCATATAAGCAGTCAGGAGGTTTGATCTCTCCCAGCTAAGAATGACTATACAGATCTGTGATACAGCGGTGTACATTAGCTCAAGACTAAAGGGGGCATACACATTACACTTTTGTCGGCTGAACCTGTCGAACGGTCGAATCGGCTGGCACACTAATATGTGCGAGGAGCTTTTGACTCTCCTCTGACAGAAGATGTCGGGGGAGAGAAGGATTGGGCAAAATTAGTATTTTCGCCCATTCCTTTTGTTCTCTGGGGAGATAATCCGCGGCCAGAACTGCCTGGCAGCGGCTTTCTGTGCACTCCCCAAAGCATACACCTACACGTTCGGCTCAGCCAAATACGTATGGGGAAGACAGGAGGGAGAAGAGAGAGATAGTTGGCCATACTGATTAGACAGCTGTCAACCCAAAGCTAGAGAGAGGAGAAAGCCACTACTAGACGCCTCTGGCAATGGCTTATCTCCCCTAGAACAAAAAGATCTGCCGTTGGGAGACAGTGAGGAGGCCCTCATACACCTCAGAATTGGTGGTATTTCATGTATATGGCCGGTATGAGCAAACGTCTAATGTAGAGAGAAATAGATTGTCACTAGGTGAGATTTCTCATAGCTTGACAGCGTACCTCCGGGCTATGATACCCAGTCGCAGCATCCAGCAGTCTGCAATCTGTGTCAGCCAGGGGGCTGGATTTCAATGATAAATGTAACGTGGACTCTTGCCCAGCTCCTCCCCGACCTTACCATGCCCCCTTTTTGGGAAAGTGTTGAGGTTGATGAACGCCACTTGCGCAAAGAAATTTGCACAAGTGGCGTTGACAAAGTTGCAGACCTGCAGTTTGTGTGTATCCCAATGATAAATCGGGTCCATTATGTTTAAACCTAACATTGGAACATGTTGAGGTGTCTTACGCCTGTTGTGACTGCTGCACTCTGTATCCATTACTTTGCAGGTGCTCTCCTGGAAAAGAAGGTGGAAATGGACAAGCGTGGATTGGGAATGGCTGACTATAATGCTATGGTCGCCAAGCCCCTGAGCTGCCGCCCACCACCGATCTCCAAAGAGTCTTCCATGGACCGCCCCACTTTCCTAGATAAGGTAGTTGGGGGGGGGGGGGGGGGGGGGGGGGAAGAGGTTTTATAACATTTTTGTATTCTATGTTTTTTTAGATTGGTGTTGATTTTTTTTTCTAGTGGATGTAGAAATGTTTTCTTTAATGCATCAAACTGAAATATATAGTATATAGCGCGTCTGCTGTAAATGCTGCACTACATGGCGTTTTCTCGTGCTGCGTTCTGTACGAGTGGCGACAGGGGATATTATTGGCTGGTGCTGTTTGTGCATTTGGTGGTGTCAAGGATACTTGAGTTGGCTTCACGCTCTGATATAACTTGATGTCTGCCGTCCTGCAGAATCTAGGTTGTGGGGGTGAAGCAGAGGATTAATGTTCTGCACAGTGAACAGCTGAGCTGTAGCAAAACACAGACTTCTGGCCATGTGCTTGTCTTCTCCTAAATGTCAGCAAAGCTATTGGGTCATGAGAAATCCCTGGCAGAGCGCTGCTGACTTCCCGGGCTGCAGTTAACGCTTTCTTCTCATATTCAGAAAGGAGGGATGAGCCTGAAGATTGTAATGAAATAATATGGCGGTTGTCGTTCATATGTAGTCTGAAATAAAAATTATCTTGTTAAAGGGTTTCTATCACTTTGTTTCACCTATTTAGCTTTCAGACACTAGCGATCCGCTAGTGTCTGCTTTATCTAACCATCCTAATATAAGAGCTTATTGTCCTGCCGTTTAGCTAAAAAAATAACTTATATAGATATGCAAATGAGCCTCTAGGTGCTATGGGGGCGTGATTAGCACCTAGAGGCTCCGTCTACCTTAACAAACTGCCGCCGCCCAGCGCGTCCCTCCAGCCCGCCCATCTCCAGCTGAAGCGATCCTCTCCGTGCGCGTCTCTGTTCTGCGCATGCGCAGTGAATGTCTGATCGCTTCCCTGCTCAGACATCTCCACTGCGCCTGTTCCTCGGAGCACTATGACGTCATCGGCGCAGGCGCAGTGGAGATGTCTGAGCAGGGAAGCGATCAGACATTCACTGCGCATGCGCCGAATACGAGGAGCATCGCATTCCGGAGGAGATGGGCGGGCTGGAGGGACGCGCTGGGCGGCGGCAGTTTGTTAAGGTAGACGGAGCCTCTAGGTGCTAATCACGCCCCCATAGCACCTAGAGGCTCATTTGCATATCTATATAAGTTATTTTTTTAGCTAAACGGCAGGACAATAAGCTCTTATATTAGGATGGTTAGATAAAGCAGACACTAGCGGATCGCTAGTGTCTGAAAGCTAAATAGGTGAAACGAAGTGATAGAAACCCTTTAAGGATATGTTAAACATTACTATAAAGGCCATCCATAAAAGGGCCCTTGGCTATTATGTGTTTAGATTGCTAATAAGTACGTAAGGGGATTTCCATATTGGACACGATATGTTCTATTAGATCAGTATTGGTGTGACCGCTAGGACACCCACAGATCACAAGACCGGGGGACACTATACGTCTAAAATAAAGGAAGCAGCAGATTAAGCATGCCCACTGCCTTCATTCTCTATAGGACCGCTGGAGATAGCCATACAGATATGTGGAGTGTTAGTGTGCCTGCTAGTCCTGTCGTTCCCTTCATTTAGAGGGCACAGGCCCTCCATTCTCGTCATCGATGTGGGTCCCAGTTTTATTATATGTGTGTGTGTGTGTGTGTGTATATATATATATATATATATATATATATATATATATATATACACTGCTCAAAAAAATAAAGGGAACACTTAAACAACACAATGTAATTCCAAGTCAATCACACTTCTGTGAAATCAAACTGTCCACTTAGGAAGCAACACTGAGTGACAATCAATTTCACATGCTGTTGTGCAAATGGGATAGACAACAGGTGGAAATTATTGGCAATTAGCAAGACACCCCCAATAAAGGAGTGGTTCTGCAGGTGGTGATCACAGACCACTTCTCAGTTCCTATGCTTCCTGGCTGATGTTTTGGTCACTTTTGAATGCTGGCGGTGCTTTCACTCTAGTGGAAGCATGAGACGGAGTCTACAACGCACACAAGTGGCTCAGGTAGTGCAGCTTATCCAGGATGGCACATCAATGCGAGCTGTGGCAAGAAGGTTTGCTGTGTCTGTCAGCGTAGTGTCCAGAGCCTGGAGGCGCTACCAGGAGACAGGCCAGTACATCAGGAGACGTGGAGGAGGCCGTAGGAGGGCAACAACCCAGCAGCAGGACCGCTACCTCAGCCTTTGTGCAAGGAGGAACAGGAGGAGCACTGCCAGAGCCCTGCAAAATGACCTCCAGCAGGCCACAAATGTGCATGTGTCTGCTCAAACGGTCAGAAACAGACTCCATGAGGGTGATATGAGAGCCCGACGTCCACAGGTGGGGGTTGTGCTTAACAGCCCAACACCGTGCAGGACGTTTGGCCTTTGCCAGAGAACACCAAGATTGGCAAATTCGCCACTGGCGCCCTGTGCTCTTCACAGATGAAAGCAGTTTCACACTGAGCACATGTGACAGACGTGACAGAGTCTTGAGACGCCGTGGAGAACGTTCTGCTGCCTGCAACATCCTCCAGCATGACCGGTTTGGCATTGGGTCAGTAATAGTGTGGGGTGGCATTTATTTGGAGGGCCGCACAGCCCTCCATGTGCTCGCCAGAGGTAGCCTGACTGCCATTAGGTACCGAGATGAGATCCTCAGACCTCTTGTGAGACCATATGCTGGTGCGGTTGGCCCTGGGTTCCTCCTAATGCAAGACAATGCTAGACCTCATGTGGCTGGAGTGTGTCAGCAGTTCCTGCAAGACGAAGGCATTGATGCTATGGACTGGCCCGCCCGTTCCCCAGACCTGAATCCAATTGAGCACATCTGGGACATCATGTCTCGCTCTATCCACAAACGTCACGTTGCACCACAGACTGTCCAGGAGTTGGCAGATGCTTTAGTCCAGGTCTGGGAGGAGATCCCTCAGGAGACCGTCTGCCACCTCATCAGGAGCATGCACAGGCGTTGTAGGGAGGTGATACAGGCACGTGGAGGCCACACACACTACTAAGCCTCATTTTGACTTGTTTTAAGGACATTACATCAAAGTTGGATCAGCCTGTAGTGTGTTTTTCCACTTTAGTTTTGAGGGTGACTCCAAATCCAGACCTCCATGGGTTGAAAAATTTGATTTCCATTTTTTTATTTTTGTGTGATTTTGTTGTCAGCACATTCCACTATGTAAAGAACAAAGTATTTCAGAAGAATATTTAATTAACTCAGATCTAGGATGTGTTATTTTTGTGTTCCCTTTATTTTTTTGAGCAGTGTATATATAAATGGCAGCACCGTCCTAAATGAAAAAATAGATGAAGGGTGCACAAGCCCAATGTGGATATAAGCCAATCCAGGTGAATACAAAAATGTAAGGGTGGCAAACAGTGTCTATACAAACTATCAGAAGGAGCTTGCATGAAATTGGGCTATGAGCAAGACATCCAGCTACAGGTGTCCATTGACCTCTCGTGCTGACGCTCTCAAAGACTTCCATGGTGCACAGTAAGACTGCAATTGAGGCAGGATTGGAAGTCTTTCCTCTTCAGCGATGAGTCAGGCGCTTGTCTTTGATGCAGTGACAGTTGGGGATTGGAGACCACGTGGTCAACGCCATGAAGAGGCCTTCACAAGGGAACATCACACCGGTCCTTCTCCCGGGATTATGGTGTGCAGGGGTCAAGTCCTGGGAAAAAAAAGTGTGGGAACTCACCCCCCGTCAGTGCCTCTCATCAGCCCCCCCCCCCCCCCCCATCAGTGCCTCTCATCAGCCCCCCCCCATCAGTGCCTCTCATCAGCCCCCCCCCCGTCAGTGCCTCTAATCAGCCCCCCCCCCCCTCCATCAGTGCCTCTCATCAGCCCCCCCCCCCTCGTCAGTGCCTCTCATCAGCGCCTATAGTATAAATAAAATATGAGAAAAAAAAAAAAAACACTTACACTTACCTCTCCTGCTCCTGGACGCAGACGCTCCTCTTCTACTGCTGTAGGCTGTCACAGCCGACAGCTGAGTACCAGGAAGGCGGCGGTGAGTACAAAGCCTTCACCGCTTCCTCCTGGTCCTTTTGCCCTGAAACGGAACGGCGTTCCTGCCATGAAAAAAGTGCAGGAACGCCGTTCCCCCTCAACTCGACCCCTGGTGTGGGGTGGCATAATGTACATTAGTTGGGACTCTCTAGTCTACATTTCAGGTAACCCAACACCTCAGCATTACATTGACACCAGGCTGCATGTTGCTTTTGCTACTGTGAGCAACCTGCGTGGCCTAAAAGTGCTGCCATGGCCTGTAGCATCTCCAGACTTGTCTCCTATTGAGCACATCTGGACATTATCACCAAGTGCAAAGGGAGCTGTCAGCAGCGGATTTTGATGATTTGCGTGACCAAGTGCATTCAGCGTGGCAGAGCGTTACTCAGACAACCGTTAATCGCCTCATTGATATCATACCATTCCATTTTTGTATCATTTGCATCATTAACATGTATCAATCATGTGAATTTCTGTAATTCCACGGCTTTTCCTTCTTGGTTTTGCAATTTTAATGTTGAGGGGTGTATAAAAAAATATATATTATATATACAGTGGATATAAAAAGTCTACACACCCCTGTTAAAATGTCAGGTTTCTGTGATGCAAAAAAAATGAGACAAAGATAAATCATTTCAGAACTTTTTCCACCTTTTTAAGGCCTTTTTCACACGGGCGTCATGTATTTGGCCTGGATAAGATGCGGGTGCGTTGCGGGAAAATGCGCGATTTTTAAGCGTGAGTGCAAAACATTGTAATGCGTTTTGCACGCGCGTGAGAAAAATCGGCATGTTTGGTACCCAGACCCGAACCCGGACTTCACAGAAATTCGGGTTTGGGTTAGGTGTTGTGTAGATTGCTATTATTTTCCCTTATAACCATGTTATAAGGGAAAATAATGCATTCTTAATACAGAATGCATAGTACAATAGGGCTGGAGGGGTTAAAAAAAATAATAATATATATAAATAATATAACTATATAATAAAAAATAATTTAATTCACCTTAATCCACTTGCTCGCGCAGCCCGGCTTCTCTTCTGTCTTAGTCGTTGCTGTGCACAGGAAAAGGACCTTTGATGACGTCACTGCGCTCATCACATGGTCCATCACATGATCTTTTACCATGGTGATGGACCATTTGATGACCGCAGTGACGTCACCACAGGTTCTTTTTCCTGTACACAGCAAAGAAGAAGACAGAAGAAATGCCGGCTGCGCGATCAAGTGGATTAAGTTGAGTTAAATTATTTTTTATTTATTTTTTAACCCCTCCAGCCCTATTGTACTATGCATTCTGTATTAAAATTGCTATTATTTTACCTTTTTATGACCATGTTATAAGAGAAAATAATAAAGATCGGGTCCCCATCCCAATCGTCTCCTAGCAACCGTGCGTGAAAATCGCACCGCATCCACACTTTCTTACGGATGCTTGCGATTTTGACACAGCCCCATTCACTTCTATGGGGCCTGCGTTGCGTGGAAAACGCACAAAGAGGAGCATGCTGCGATTTTTCACGCAACGCACAAGTGATGCGTGAAAATCACTGCTCATGTGCACAGCCCCATAGAAAGGAATGGGTCCGGATTCAGTGCGGGTGCAATGCGTTCACCTCACGCATTGCACCCACGCGGAAATCTCGCCCGTGTGAAAGGGGCCTAATGTGACCTATAAACTGTACAGCTCAATTTAAAAACAAACCGAAATCTTTGAGGTAGAGGGAAGAAAAAATATAAAAATAAAATAATATGGTTGCATAAGTGTGCACACCCTTAAACTGATACTTTGTTGAAACACCTTTTGATTTTATTACAGCACTCAGTCTTTTTGGGTCTGAGTCGATCAGCATGGCACATTTTGACTTGGCAAGATTTGCCCACTCTTCTTTGCAAAAACACTCCAAATCTGTCAGATTGCGAGGGCATCTCCTGGGCACAGCCCTCTTCAGATCACCCCACAGATTTTTAATCTGATTCAGGTCTGGGTTCTGGCTGGGCCATTCCAAAACTTGAATCTTCTTCTGGTGAAGCCATTCCTTTCTTGATTTGGATGTATGCTTTGGGTCGTTGTCATGCTGAAAGATGAAGTTCCTCTTCATGTTCAGCTTTCTAGCAGAAGCCTGAAGGTTTTGTGCCAATATTGACTGGTATTTGGAACTGTTCATAATTCCCTCTAGCTTAACTAAGGCCCCAGTTCCAGCTGAAGAAAAACAGCCCCTTGGCATGATGCTGCCACCACCATGCTTCACTGTGGGTATGGTGTTCTTTTGGTGATGTGCAGTGTTGTTTTTGGGCCAAACATATCTTTTGGAATTATGGCCAAAAAGTAGGGGTGCACTGAAATGAAAATTCTGGTCCGAAACCGAAAATTCAGGATGCCCTTGACCGGAAACCGAAACCGAAACGGCCTTTTTGCCCAAATACTTTTAAAATACTTTTTTTTTAATGATTTTATTAATAATTCTTTTTCATGAATTTAATAAATCATATTATATAACATGGTGCTTCCTCATACACAAGTGATTGTACAAAACAACAGTGCAAGAAACAGTTGTAAAACCAACCTCAAACTGTAAACAGACGTAGCCTCAGGTCAAGAACAAATTTTTGCTGGGAGAGGGGGATCTGTATGGAGAGGGGGATCTGTGGGTGGCTCTGTTATGGAGAGGGGGATCTGTGGGTGGCTCTGTTATGGAGAGGGGGATCTGTGGGTGGCTCTGTTATGGAGAGGGGGATCTGTGGGTGGCTCTGTTATGGAGAGGGGGATCTGTGGGTGGCTCTGTTATGGAGAGGGGGATCTGTGGGTGGCTCTGTTATGGAGAGGGGGATCTGTGGGTGGCGCTGTTATGGAGAGGGGGATCTGTGGGTGGCGCTGTTATGGAGAGGAGGATCTGTGGGTGGCGCTGTTATGGAGGGGGGGGATATGTGCACTGTTATGGGCATAACAGTGCACAGATCCCTTTCCCCATAACAGTGCACAGATCCCCCCTCCCCATAGCAGTGCCATAGACCGATCCCCCTACCCATAACAGCCCCGGCCCTGCTGCTCACAGCAGACTAATCACTCACTGCATCTTTATTTTACCTTACAATCGTGACGCTCCAGTAACAACTCTGCAGGCAGAGCGGAGGGCGGCGTAACGTCACTTACTCACGTGACGCACCTGCTCCGCCCACTTTATGAATAAAGGAGGCGGAGCAGGCGCGTCACGTGAGTAAGTGACGTTACGCCGCCCTCCGCTCTGCCTGCAGAGTTGTTACTGGAGCGTCACGATTGTAAGGTAAAATAAAGATGCAGTGACTTAAAGTAAACCGCCCGCCCGCATAGCAACGAATCCAAACCCCATATTTTCTGCCGATATGTACCAATATCAGCCGAAATGGATTAGGCCCATTTTCGGCCGATATTTTCGGCCGCCGGAATTTCGGTGCACCCCTACCAAAAAGTTCAACCTTGGCTTCATCAGACCATAACACCTTTTCCCACATGCTTTTGGGAGACTTCAGATGTGTTTTTGCAAAATGTAGCCTGGCTTGGATGTCTTTCTTCATAAGAAAAGGCTTTCGTCTTGCCACTCTACCCCATAGCCCAGACATATGAAGATTATGGGAGATTGTTGTCACATGTACCACACAGCCAGTACTTGCCACATATTCCTGCAGCTCCTTTATTGTTGCTGTAGGCCTCTTGGTAGCCTCCCAGACCAGTTTTATTCTCGTATTTTCATAAATTTTGGAGGGACGTCCAGTTCTTGGTAACGTCACTGTTGTGCCATATTTTCTCCACTTGATGATGACTGTCTTCACTGTGTTCCATGGTATATCTAATGCCTTGGAAATTCTTTTGTACCCTTCTCCTGACTGATACCTTTTAACAATGAGATCCCTCTGATGCTTTGGAAGCTCTCGGTGGACCATGGCTTTTGCTGTCGGATGCAAAAAGGAAAGCCCAACTAGAGCAGCTGAACTTTATTTGGGGTTAATCAGAGGCACTTTAAATGATGGCAGGTGTATGCTGACTCCTATTTACCATGAATTTGAATGTGATTGCTTAATTCTGAACACAGCTACATCCCCAGTTATAAGAGGGTGTGCACACTTATGCAACCACATCATTTTAGTTTTTTTTTTTTTCTTCCCTCCACCTAAAAGATTTGTTTGTTTTTCAATTGAGTTGTACAGTTTATAGGTCACATTAACCACTTAAGGACCACAGGTTTATACCCCCCTAAAGACCAGGCCCTTTTTTACAAATCGGCACTACACTACTTTCACCGTTTATTGCTCGGTCATGCAACTTACCACCCAAATGAATTTTACCTCCTTTTCTTCTCACTAATAGAGCTTTCATTTGGTGGTATTTCATTGCTGCTGACATTTTTACTTTTTTTGTTATTAATCGAAATTTAACGATTTTTTTGCAAAAAAATGACATTTTTCACTTTCAGTTGTAAAATTTTGCAAAAAAAACGAGATCCATATAGAAATTTTGCTCTAAATTTATAGTTCTACATGTCTTTGATAAAAAAAAAATGTTTGGGTAAAAAAAAAATGGTTTGGGTAAAAGTTATAGCGTTTACAAACTATGGTACAAAAATGTGAATTTCCGCTTTTTGAAGCAGCTCTGACTTTCTGAGCACCTGTCATGTTTCCTGAGGTTCTACAATGCCCAGACAGTACAAACACCCCACAAATGACCCCATTTCGGAAAGTACACACCCTAAGGTATTCGCTGATGGGCATAGTGAGTTCATAGAACTTTTTATTTTTTGTCACAAGTTAGCGGAAAATGATGATTTTTTTTTATTTTTATTTTTTTCCTACAAAGTCTCATATTCCACTAACTTGTGACAAAAAATAAAAACTTCTATGAACTCACTATGCCCATCACGAAATACCTTGGGGTCTCTTCTTTCCAAAATGGGGTCACTTGTGGGGTAGTTATACTGCCCTGGCATTCTAGGGGCCCAAATGTGTGGTAAGGAGTTTGAAATCAAATTCTGTAAAAAATGACCTGTGAAATCCGAAAGGTGCTCTTTGGAATATGGGCCCCTTTGCCCACCTAGGCTGCAAAAAAGTGTCACACATCTGGTATCTCTGTATTCAGGAGAAGTTGAGGAATGTGTTTTGGGGTGTCTTTTTACATATACCCATGCTGGGTGAGATAAATATCTTGGTCAAATGCCAACTTTGTATAAAAAAATGGGAAAAGTTGTCTTTTGCCAAGATATTTCTCTCACCCAGCATGGGTATATGTAAAATGACACCCCAAAACACATTCCCCACCTTCTCCTGAGTACGGGGATACCAGATGTGTGACACTTTTTTGCAGCCTAGGTGGGCAAAGGGGCCCATATTCCAAAGAGCACCTTTCGGATTTCACTCGTCATTTTTTACAGAATTTGATTTCAAACTCCTTACCACACATTTGGGCCCCTAGAATGCCAGGGCAGTATAACTACCCCACAAGTGACCCCATTTTGGAAAGAAGAGACCCCAAGGTATTCGCTGATGGGCATAGTGAGTTCATGGAAGTTTTTATTTTTTGTCACAAGTTAGTGGAATATGAGACTTTGTATGAAAAAAAAAAAAAAAAAAAAAAAAAAAATCTGCATTTTCCACTAACTTGTGACAAAAAATAAAAGATTCTAGGAACTTGCCATGCCCCTCACGGAATACCTTGGGGTGTCTTCTTTCCAAAATGGGGTCACTTGTGGGGTAGTTATACTGCCCTGGCATTTTCCAGGGGCCCTAATGTGTGGTAAGTAGGTAAATGACCTGTGAAATCCTAAAGGTGCTCTTTGGAATATGGGCCCCTTTGCCCACCTAGGCTGCAAAAAAGTGTCACACATGTGGTATCGCCGTATTCAGGAGAAGTTGGGGAATGTGTTTTGGGGTGTCATTTTACATATACCCTTGCTGGGTGAGAGAAATATCTTGGCAAAAGACAACTTTTCCCATTTTTTTATACAAAGTTGGCATTTGACCAAGATATTTCTCTCACCCAGCATGGGTATATGTAAAACGACACCCCAAAACACATTCCCCAACTTCTCCTGAGTACGGCGATACCAGATGTGTGACACTTTATTGCAGCCTAGATGCGCAAAGGTGCCCAAATTCCTTTTAGGAGGGCATTTTTAGACATTTGGATACCAGACTTCTTCTCACGCTTTGGGGCCCCTAGAATGCCAGGGCAGTATAAATACCCCACATGTGACCCCATTTTGGAAAGAAGACACCCCAAGGTATTCAATGAGGGGCATGGCGAGTTCATAGAAATTTTTTTTTTTTGGCACAAGTTAGCGGAAATTGATATTTTTAATTTTTTTCTCACAAAGTCTCCCGTTCCGCTAACTTGGGACAAAAATTTCAATCTTTCATGGACTCAATATGCCCCTCACGGAATACCTGGGGGTGTCTTCTTTCCGAAATGGGGTCACATGTGGGGTATTTATACTGCCCTGGCATTCTAGGGGCCCTAAAGCGTGAGAAGAAGTCTGGAATATAAATGTCTAAAAATTTTTACGCATTTGGTTTCCGTGAGGGGTATGGTGAGTTCATGTGAGATTTTATTTTTTGACACAAGTTAGTGGAATATGAGACTTTGTAAGAAAAAATAATAATAATTCCGCTAACTTGGGCCAAAAAAATGTCTGAATGGAGCCTTACAGAGGGGTGATCAATGACAGGGGGGGTGATCAATGACAGGGGGGGTGATCAATGACAGGGGGGTGATCAGGGAGTCTATATGGGGTGATAACCACAGTCATTGATCACGCCCCTGTAAGGCTTCATTCAGACGTCCGTATGCGTTTTGCGGATCCGATCCATCTATCAGTGCATCCGTAAAAATCATGCGGACATCTGAATGGAGCTTTACAGGGGGGTAATCAATGACAGGGGGGTGATCAGGGAGTCTATATGGGGTGATCACCACAGTCATTGATCATGCCCCTGTAAGGCTTCATTCAGACGTCCGGATGCGTTTTGCGGATCCGATCCATCTATCAGTGGATCCGTAAAAATCATGCGGACGTCTGAATGGAGCTTTACAGGGGGGTAATCAATGACAGGAGGGTAATCAATGACAGGGGGGTGATCAGGGAGTCTATATGGGGTGATAACCACAGTCATTGATCACGCCCGTGTAAGGCTTCATTCAGACGTCCGTATGCGTTTTGCGGATCCGATCCATCTATCAGTGCATCCGTAAAAATCATGCGGACATCTGAATGGAGCTTTACAGGGGGGTAATCAATGACAGGGGGGTGATCACCACAGTCATTGATCATGCCCCTGTAAGGCTTCATTCAGACGTCCGGATGCGTTTTGCGGATCCGATCCATCTATCAGTGCATCCGTAAAAATCATGCGGACATCTGAATGGAGCTTTACAGGGGGGTAATCAATGACAGGGGGTGATCAGGGAGTCTATATGGGGTGATCACCACAGTCATTGATCATGCCCCTGTAAGGCTTCATTCAGACGTCCGGATGCGTTTTGCGGATCCGATCCATCTATCAGTGGATCCGTAAAAATCATGCGGACGTCTGAATGGAGCTTTACAGGGGGGTAATCAATGACAGGAGGGTAATCAATGACAGGGGGGTGATCAGGGAGTCTATATGGGGTGATAACCACAGTCATTGATCACGCCCGTGTAAGGCTTCATTCAGACGTCCGTATGCGTTTTGCGGATCCGATCCATCTATCAGTGCATCCGTAAAAATCATGCGGACATCTGAATGGAGCTTTACAGGGGGGTAATCAATGACAGGGGGGTGATCACCACAGTCATTGATCATGCCCCTGTAAGGCTTCATTCAGACGTCCGGATGCGTTTTGCGGATCCGATCCATCTATCAGTGCATCCGTAAAAATCATGCGGACATCTGAATGGAGCTTTACAGGGGGGTAATCAATGACAGGGGGTGATCACCACAGTCATTGATCATGCCCCTGTAAGGCTTCATTCAGACGTCCGTATGCGTTTTGCGGATCCGATCCATCTATCAGTGCATCCGTAAAAATCATGCGGACATCTGAATGGAGCTTTACAGGGGTGTGATCAATGACAGGGGTGTAATCAATGACAGGGGGGTGATCAGGGAGTCTATATGGGGTGATCACCACAATCATTGATCATGCCCCTGTAAGGCTTCATTCAGACGTCCGGATGCGTTTTGCGGATCCGATCCATCTATCATTGGATCCGTAAAAATCATGCGGACGTCTGAATGGAGCTTTACAGGGGGGTGATCAATGACAGGGGGGTGATCAATGACAGGGGGGTGATCAGGGAGTCTATATGGGGTGATCAGGGATGATCAGGGGCTAATAAGGGGTTAATAAGTGACGGGGGGGGGGTGTAGTGTACTGTAGTGGTGCTTGGTGCTACTTTACTGAGCTACCTGTGTCCTCTGGTGGTCGATCCAAACAAAGGGGACCACCAGAGGACCAGGTAGCAGGTATATTAGACGCTGTTATCAAAACAGCGTCTAATATACCTGTTAGGGGTTAAAAAAAACACATCTCCAGCCTGCCAGCGAACGATCGCCGCTGGCAGGCTGGAGATCAACTCTCTTACCTTCCGTTCCTGTGAGCGCGCGCGCCTGTGTGCGCGCGTTCACAGGAAATCTCGGCTCACGCGAGATGACGCCTATTGGCGTTAGCGTAGCCTGGGGGAGCCGCCGCAATGACGCCTTTCGGCGTTACAGTTGCGGGAAGTGGTTAAAGGTGGAAAAAGTTCTGAAATGATTTATCTGTCTAATTCTTTTTACATCACAAAAACGTTACATTTTAACAGGGGTGTGTAGACTTTTTATATCCACTGTATTTTGTTTCATTGTGTTATTAGCATCCTATCTTTTCCCTTTCTGTGTCTAGAAAATCTACCATTTAAAAGCTAGAAGGACTTTCCCCGATCTAGAAGTACAATTTGTCACTAGTTATAACTACTGTTGGTGTCATGAAACCTAGTCTGATAACTGCTCTCCGTTCTTTGTTAGTCACTGTCTTGCTGTTTATTCCACTAATTTAATTTTGCCTCCTCTCTCTGGTGCTGATGGACCAACTCCAGCTCACCATCTCTCTCTCCAATCAGGATGGCGGCCTAATGGAAGAGCCCTCTACTTCACCATTTTTGCCTTCACCAAGCCTGAAGCTCCCCCATCCAAATAGCGCACTCCCTAACCAGGCCATTGGTGGCATGACACCAGGCCTAAACATGCAGAACTTGAATTCCTCTAGACAGGTAACATTTATCTGTGGGCCTTCTTCATTGCATTCTTCTTTTTTTTTTCGTTTTCTTTTTTTCCCTTCATGTAGCAAGAAATTAGAGTTAGGTTGGCCCTTTAGAAGGGCCAGTGGAGCAGCCAATTGTCGGGAAGGGAGCGTTCCTTCCTGACAGTCGTTTGCTCGTTCAGTGAAGGAGACCACTGCATTTACATTCAGCAATCTCCTTCGCTGTATGAGGATGGGGGACCACTATTGCGATCCTTCGTCCCTATACAGAATCATTGTTTCTGGGCAACAGATCTCTGTTTAGACAGTACGATCTGCTGCCTAGAAAACATAATTGGTGTCCCTGCATGAACGACAGGATCACTCGATGAATGAGCGTTTTGCTCGTTCATCGCGTGATCGGCATCACATTTAGACGGGCAGATTGTCGGGAGCGAGCGTTCGCAGGAACGGTTATTCCCGATAATCTGGACGATTATTGGTACGTCTAAATCCTCAGGTGGAATAGATGTGTATAATATAATTATCTGTGCATACAATGGTGATATCTTACTAACCTTTTTAAACTCTCTATGTAGATACCGAGTGGCAATCTGGGCATGTTTGGCAATAGTGGAGCAGCACAAGCCAGGTCCATGCAACAGCCACAGCAGCCACCAGTGCAACCTCTCAACTCATCCCAGCCTAGTCTTCGTGCTCAAGTGCCTCAGTTTTTATCCCCTCAGGTTAGTTTATGCCTATTAAAAATAGAGGCATGCTTGGCCAAGCATGCATATGTTTGGGAGTTCAGGAAGAATAGTTGTCGGCAGAACAGGCAATCTGCAGACAGCTTAAAGGGCTTTTCTGGTTATGATTATATTTTAAGTCATGCCACCAGCCTGCCTCCTGAAAAAGATGATTCATACTTGCTTGCTCCACCATGCTCCTGTCCTCGGCGCTGTCTCTATCGTCTGGACCCCACAATGTTTTCTTCTGGTGGTACATAGACATGATCACATGCACCTCCACAAGCCTTCACCGCTGAAGCCAGTCATTGGCTGGAGAGGTACATGTGATCATGTCCATAGCCAGCCGGATGTAAACACTGTGCGGGACTGGAAAATGGACATGCAGGAGGACCACAGCGACATGAAGTGTGTAAGTATGAATCTTCTTTTTCATGAAGCAGGCTGGGGCCATTGCATAAAATATAATTATAACTGGAAGCCCCCTTTAAGAGGCAGGACACCAGAGAGAAAAACTTCAGCGTCGCCAATACCTCCAAGTAAATTCCTAAGTCCAGCAGCTTGAGGTCTCTCTTAGGTCATTGGCATATTCTTACTGAAGTTAAATAAGCCTACATCCTTCTTGAGTCACCAAAGGACAACCTGAATGTCCAGCACAAAAAGGATTTTCTCCCAAAAGGGTATCTTTCTTCCAAAAATTAATATGCTAATGTCCATTTGAACAGAAATTAGCAATTAATCTTAGGCCTCATGCACACTACCGTTCCGTTTTTTGAGGTCCGCAAACCGCAGATCCGCAAAAAACAGAAGCCGCCCATGTGCCTTCCGCATTTTGCGGAACGGAACAGACGGCCCATTGTAGAAATGCCTGTTCTTGGCCGCAAAACAGACACAAATAGGACATGTTATATTTTTTGGGCGGGGCCACGGAATGGAGCAACGGATGCGGACAGCACACTGAGTGCTGTCCGCATATTTTGCGGCCCCATTGAAGTGAATGGGTCCACACCCGAGCTGCAAAAACTGTGGCTCTGATGCTGAACCAAACCACCTTATAGGCATTCAGACATAGGGCATCATTTACTATGCCCCCTGCTCCAGTCAAAAACTTTTTAAAGGGAACCTGTCACCTCTACTATGCTGCCCTCACTGAGCGTTTCTAAATGTTCACGGTGTTGCCCTAAACATATAAATTACACTTTTTTTTTATTTCATTTGCAGACAAATTCAACAAGTATTATGCTTTTTTGTACTACTTGCCTTTTATGCAAATTGACATAAGTCATATCTTACTTGTGTGACCAGAGAAGAGGTTAATTTGTTAGCGCAAATTCTTCCCGCATTACTTCCACCCTCCCCCAGTGGCCCGCAGAGCCCCGCCCCCAGGATTATTGTCTATATGCTAGGCAATGGGGTTAATGCCGTTAATTTAACCCCTTCCTTCCCCTTGTCACATGAGGCTGGGCATCCCAGTTTTATAAAAAAAAAATTGGGTACTGCCCCCTCAGGCCTTAACGCAGCAGGACCGCACTGTCTGTGTCAGACTGGACCAGTGTCCTAGCACGGACGGAGGAGGATCTCTGTTCCCAATCCACCCTCTGGGGTCGCTTGATTGGTATTCTCCACTTCTCCACCTGCGTAATCCAATGGTGGACCTCCGGACCTTCCCAATCACCCTCCGGGCCGTTTGGTTGATAGGCACCCCCTGCGCATTCCAATGGTGGACCTCTGGACTTCCCAATCGCCCTCCGGGGTCGTTTGGTTGATAAAATACTACCTGCGAAATCCACTGATGGACCTTCCCAATCACCCTGCAGGGTAGTTTGGTTGATATTCTGCACCTGCGCAATCCAATGGTGGACCTCTGGACCTTCCCAATCACCCTCCGGGTCGTTTGGTCGATAAGCGACGCCTGCGCACTCCAATGGTGGATCTCCAGACTTCCCAGTCTGCCTCCGTGGTCATTTGATTGATAAAGCACCGCCTGCGCACTCCGGTGAGTGAACCTCTAGAGTTCCCATTCCACCCCCGGGTAGTTTGGTTGATAACTCCTACTGGCGAGCCTGCGACTGCCATGGGCAAGGTTCTGAGAGGTAAGACTGCACACATCGGGCCAGAGCAGGAGATTCCTCCACTGGGGGGATCAGGGGTTCGGTCTCTGCCGTGATTCCGGTGCGATCTTCCGAGATGGCGTCCGAGGTAGACAGCTGTACTTGTCGTATGCATTACCCCCTTCCTTAGGCGGAGTATAGCACTACTACTGGATGCAGTACTCCCTTGGATATCACCTCCCTCCATTGGGGTCTAACCGCACTACAGCTTTTCAGTACCGGCAGTAGGCGTTCCCCCTTTTTACAGTGGCGGAATTGCATTCCCGCTGGGGACAGTACTTACTATATGCATTAGCCTCTTCAATAGGTGGCGCTATGGCATTATCCCTGGTTCAGTGTTTACTGTGTTCTCACCCCCTTATGTAGGTGGGGTATTGATACAGGACTCTCCATATGCCTTGCCTTTTCCGTAAGAGGAGTCTTCTCTCTACTTGGATTCAGCTCCTGCTAGATGCATTACTACATTGCCACCCTTCCTGGGGGAGTACTTGCGCTACCACCGAGTGCAGTGCTTGCCGTAAGCATTTCCCCCTTTCATTGGTGGGATAATTGTAACATTGCCCGTTCAACGAGTGGTCCACTACCGTGGGGAATGAGTACACATCTTGGATGTTGCACTTCAACTACGCCACGGCTATAGGTGCCTTAGCGTCTTCTACAAGTGGAGCGTAGTGAGTATCGATACACGTTGGTGACCTGTACTCTTCTTCTATTGGTATTTTGGTTGTTTCGTGGCTGTTTCCACGTTGTGTTCCTTTCCTTCGGTGCTGGTTTGGGGCATGAATATGACAACCCCTCTCCTCAGGGGGTTGCCCAGCGTTTCTCATGTGTCCGGGAGTCCCCCATCTCCATGGTCCTCCTCTGTTCCACTACGTGTCTTCAACAATGTTCCACTACGTGTCTTCAACAATATGTAGTGCGTACACCATGGCATGTAATATTGTGATTACGTTCCAGCAAGTCGAGTGTTACACTGACTCTATATATTCTCTATCCGCCATTCCTGATGTGGGAAGTGGTTGTGCTGGCACTCAGGTTTAGCTTTTCAGCGTGTCCCCCTCCACTGGTGCGGATTTTACACTGGTACTAGCGTTCGCAGTCGCTGCGGTGGGGTATTCCCTCAGGTAGGGGTTGTACCCTGACGCTGACTTTGCGTTTGTTCCTGTTCAACACCATTCCCAGGTGGAGCGTTTAAGGTTAACTCTCCTTCCCTGGGGCAGTATGGTACCATGGCTTCTACCGGATTCCTCAAGCCTCCCCCGCGGTTTGTGCTGGTGGGTACACTGTGGCTCCTACGGTACGGGGGTCCTGGAGTAGCCATTACATACTCTGGCTCCTCCTGCACGGCTCCTTCGTCAGGTGACGGATTCTTCTATGCCGAATTCGGTGGCGTACCCTGCATGGCCTCCTCCTTAGGCGGAGTATGGCGCCGCCACTATCATCCGGTGGCTACTTCTGTGTAGTGCCAGTCTCAGATGGGGAATGGGCTTCGCCCTTCCCCTTTTTTCCTTCCGTTTTTTCCTTCTCTGGCTCAGGGTTCACGGCCACTCCGCAAACCTTGGTAGCTCCTACGTTACTACTTCCCCTTATCTACGATGATGCAGGGTATTGGTTCTGTGTTTGTTTTTTCTTTCCAGTCTTGTTCCGGACCGACTGTTGGGCTGTGATGTTTTCCATATTCCTCCTTCTACAGGTGAATCCTACCCGTTGGTCCTGGGTGTACTACCCGTATCTACAACTACCTCTCTTAAGACTTGACTAATGACTGCCACGTCAGTCCGATGGTAGTACGAGACTCGCCACGCTAGGCGGAGTGGGGGTGGTGTCACTACTCACCACCGTTGATGGAGTTTCGTTCCTGGAACGGAACACCCCTTCTGTTCTTCCTCCTCGAGGCAGGAGTTTTTTCTCTCGTCTTGGTCTGGTCGAAATTTCCGTCGAGCAGCGTTGCTACACCGTCAATACACGGTCGCTGACGGAACTCCACCGCCGGTGATTCTCATATCGTCTTTACCTCTACCTATCCAATGTATTGATTCCTTGGCTTGCGTTTGGACATACCTCATTCAGGCATTTTTTTCTCGGTAGTTTATCGGCCAGCTTCTCAGTCTCCCCACAAGCCTTCGGCTCTGGGGATATCGGTGGACCAATTACCGTTTCTGTGGAGCGCTTCCCTTTAGCAGAGGTGGATCCTGCGGTCCCGGGTTTTTGGTTTAGTCCTTTTTATAGGTCAAGTTCGGCGCTTCTATCCTTTTCCAGCGTCCTCTGACTCACTCGGGCCAATAATGACCTTCCTTCAGGGAATGGCACATCGATTCCTCCGTACCGTCCTCCTTACCGCCTTTGGGATCTGAGCTTTGTCCTTTCAGCACTCTGGAATTCTCCCCTTGAACCCTTGCGGGAGATGTCTCTCCGACTCCTTCCTGGAAGGTAGTTTTTTCTTGTGGCTATCACATGCATCAGACGGGTGTCCGGGTTGGGGCACTCTCTTTCAGAGAACCTTTCTGGTTCTTCGCAGGGGTAAGCGGTTCTCCGGCCCGTTCATTCCTTCTCCTGGCGGTGGTCTGTGATTTCCATTTCAATGATGACATTGTCCTTCTGTCTCTGTCCCTTACCTTCGCACCCTAGGAAAAGGGAGTTACACCCTTTGGACGTGGTCAGGGCTCAAAGGATTTATTTGCCGGCCTCCAGTTCCTTCTGACATACGGACCCCCCCTTTTTTTGTCATCCCAGAGGGTCCTCGAAAGGCATTGGCGGCCTCCAGGGTGGCAATTGCACGTCTGCAATTGCTGAAGCATACTGCACCCGGGGCAGGGTTCCGCCCTTCGGTGTCACGGCTCACTACACCGGAGCGGTGGGCGCTCTTGGGCTTGGAGGATTCAAGGTTCAGCCGCGCGGTTGTGAAAGGCGGCTGCTGTCCTCCTTTCGCACATTCACAAAATTTTCCAGGTGCATACTTATGCATCGGCGAGTGCTGCCTTGGTCTTGCAGGCGGCAGTTCTGATGCCTGCAGGGACGCTTGCTTCCATGGGTCTGTGTTTTTTCCTCCTTGTGGACGTCCCACGGTTCCTGTGTCCCTCAATGAATATGGGCGAGAAAAGGAAATTTTGTATAACTTACCACTAAAATCTCTTTCTCGCTCTTCATTGGGGGACACAGCACCCACCCAGTATTGTTGTCCGGCCACCGTTGTGGCTGTGGCTGTTGCTGGTTAGAACCCCATTGGGTCTTTTGGCATGGTTGGTGTTCCATGTGTTTTTCTGGGTTAGCTTGTTTCTCCTACTGCTTGTACACAAACTGAAGCTCTCTCTCCAGGCTGGAGGGGGTATAGCTGCCAGGGGAGGAGCTAAAAGCTTTTACTAGTGTCAACGCCTCCTAGAGGACATGGCTATACCCACGGTTCCTGTGTCCCCCAATGAAGAGCGAGAAAGATTTTACTGGTAAGTTATACAAAATCTCCTTTTACACAAAAAAAGCACACAGAGCTATGGGGACTGGATATTGCGGATGTGCTAGCGGTCATCTAGCAACCCATGTCCTCAGCTCTATACACAAAATCCAGGTGACAGGTTCCCTTTAAATGCTGTTTCTACATCGACATTGTCACCTCCGGAAAGAGGACATGGCCCACATTTTTATTGAGATCTACGCCAGTTATGAGCTGTCATAGATTTTATTACAGGCACAAAGACTAAAAGAGGATGTACCTAATTTATGGTGAGGCGTGTGCGTGTCCTAAATTTAAGCGCATCCTCCCACCAGCACGCAGGTCTGCCGGTCTTGATAAATTACCCCCATAGACTGTCCCAGGAGGGTGCAAGGGGGACTTTTCAGAATAATCTTGTTCTCTGTTGCACGCTTAACTCGAGCACTAAAACTATTGCTGCTGTTTTATAGTCGGTCCTTACTGATAATGTATAGTTTTATGTTCCGTGAATGCTGCTAAGAAACCTGTGGGTATTACTGGAAGCAACAAGCTTAACACTTATTAATTTTCCTTGGTGCTGAGAAATTACATTCTTCTGAGCATATGTAAGTAGCAAGTAATATTCATTTACATTACTAAAGTGCAAGTAAATAATGTTGGCTTTCCTGTGTCTTCTTATCCCGCAGGTTCAAGCACAGCTTTTGCAGTTTGCAGCAAAAAACATTGGTCTCAACCCTGCACTATTAACCTCGCCAATTAATCCTCAGCATATGACCATGTTGAACCAGCTCTACCAGCTGCAGCTGGTGAGTACTTATCATTAGAACCGTCGTATGTTGCCTACAAAATATTTCCTAGCACACTTTGCATGTCTGATATCCGTGTCCACATTTGCCGTGCCCTCGTGTGTGACCCTCCAGAATTTGCTTTCCCCAGGCCGCATTGAAGCGTAGTCTGTTGCAGGCGCAAGGCTCCTTCCATATAGTTACGGGGTTACTTCTAAGGGTGGGTTCACATCACGTTTTTGCCATCCATTTAATGCAGGTGTGCACAACCTTTGGCCTGGGGGCCACATGTGGCCCTTGATACCAATCTGTGCGGCCCCCAACTATCTGGTAACAGACATGTATGTCTATGTTTTGTGGCTGCTCACATGTATTTTTCATGTATTTCTCCCATTAGATGGGAGAACTGGAACTAGACATTAATGGTATATACTGTATGTTCAATATGCCATAAATACAGGATTTTAGTTGTTAATACCCCTTTAAATGTTATTTACGGCCCTTGTCATTGGTTCAGTTGGGCAATGTGGCCCCCAACCAGAAAACATTGTGCACCCCTGGTTTAAAGTATACCACGTGTTTCTATCCTGTAAAAGTCCAGTACAATGGCATTCCATAGTGAACGTATACGGTTTTTGTACATTTTGCCAAAAGTGACGTGAACCCTCCCTCACTGATAGAGGTTGTAGTCAAATAGGATGCAGGTTGTGCCACTTATTTTTGGCTATTGGATGATTTCTGAAGATTAATGACCGTCGCAGTTTACACGTCCAGTATTTTCTGTGTTTTCTTCACTCTGACCCATTTCTCGTGCACCTGCAGGCGTATCAGCGTTTACAACTCCAGCAGCAGATGTTACAGGCTCAGCGTAATGTTTCCGGACCCATGAGACAACAGGAGCAGCAAGTAGGTCAAACCTCCTTATCTGTGCCCAGCTCTGTCTGTAAACGTGAGCGTTAGTGGTGACTGCCTGTAGCTGCAGATGTCTGGCTTGGCTCAGTCATTGCCTCGGGTAGCAATTATTTATTTCCAGTAAAATGTTCTTGCTACCTCGTTTTCATAAACTTGCCAAGTGTAAAACAGACTTGTTAGAAATAGGAGATAAATATATCTTTTTCACTGTGGAAATGCCTGCCTTTTTTGTCTGTTGAAAGTCAGCCGCTGGCGGAAGGAGGATTTTGCTGACACGTCTCCTGACTCCTTAGTATAAATGTACATCTGGATCGGCCTCAAGGTTGCATGCCTGTTATAGGGGATAAGAGAGGAGGCTGCCAGACACCTCCTCCTCTCCCCCTTTTATCTCTTGGGAACGCAGGATTGAGCTCGACTTATCCCCCCCACCCCACCCCATATAAATCAGATTGTGAGCAGATCCTACCATCAGTTATGATCTCTCTGGCCACTGACACACATTATCACAACCAGTCCTTACACTTCGTTAACACTCCTTTCCAACTTTGCTTAAAGGGATTTTCCAGTTTCAGAAAAAATATAGTTTTTCTCTCCTGTATGCAGCTTATTGACGCCAATTTTTTGTTGTGCCCCATCCATTTTGTTTACGTCCCAGAGCTTGACTTGATGGGATGTCAGTAGTGTCAGCTTCATGCTGATACTACAATTCCCAGCACCCACTGCTCGGCTCTTTGCTGGGTTTCACTGCCCGCCCCCAATTACTTAGTTTTATTATCTTACTGTTTGTCCAGGGCCTGTCGCAGCCATCGTACCCCATGCAGTGACCCAGTGCCCCTCCATCGTGGTAAAATAAAGGCAATTTCTTCCGGTGCGCATGCATTGATCCACCGATTGTGGATTACACAGCGCACAAAATAATCACATGATCATTACTGACATTCTGTTGACAGGGCGGTGTAAGTGAGACTTTACACCACCAGACAGTCAGTGTGAGTGTGGTGTCAGCAGTCAGCTGGTGAAGGCACCAAAAGGGGCCATTTTTCTTGTTGGATGTCATTGTGTGTGTGTGTTGCAGCTTGTGGGACAGGAGGTCGACTATAAAATGAAGGTCCTATCCCAGAATATCCCTTTTCCTATCAAGTGAATAGTGCTGTGCTGTAGTTCCCTGAACATCTGATGGCCAGGGGCGCTGCTGTGCTGGGTAAAACAGTGAAGAGGACACAGCACTATCGTAACACTAGGACTGAACCAGAGTGCTAACATATCCGAGTAATTGGACATCACTTTTTGCAATGAGAATAGCCATTTAATGATTGTCCTACCATAGACAACTTCATTAAAAGGGTTGTCATCTCCAACATTGGTGGCATGTCAATTAGGATATTCCCCCAATGTCTGATAGCTGCAGGTCCCACTTCTGGGACCCTCAGCTATTTCTAAGATGGTGTGCGCAAAGCAAGAGTCCGCACAGCGCATGCACGGCTGCCCTCCATTAATTTCTATGGGACTGCCGAAAGTAGCCGAGCGCAGGTACGGGTATTTCCTTCAGCCCCATAGAAGAGAATAGCGTGGTGGCCACACTTGCTCAGTGCCCTTCTAATTCATTTCCATAGGACTTCCGAAAATCTTGGCACTCCCATAGAAAGAATGGAGGGCGGCCACCCATGTGCAGTCTGCTCTACTTCACTTTGTGGGTCCCAGAGGTGGGACATGCAGCGATCAGACATTGGTGGCATATCCTAGCGATATACCACCATTGCTTCAGATGACGCCACCCTTTTAGTTTGAGAGGAGGAAATGAAGTTCATGTAATACACAGATGCCTCAAATCCACCGGATCAACAGCCACTGCTTGTTAGGCGCACTCCAGAAAAATTGAGGATTTCTCAATAAAAACAACACGTCTGGCAGCTTACTCTTTATGAACCCATCGCATTGCAGACTTTACTTATCTCAGGATATAGATTTGTATAGCTTGTATACGGATTCCTTTCCTTGCTTGATTCAATACCTTGTCCATCTCATTCTCTTGCTCCTTTGTTGCAGGTTGCACGTACAATCAATAACATGCAGCAGCAGATACAGCAACATCAGCGCCAGCTAGCCCAGGCCCTGCTTATGAAGCAGCAGCCTCCCCATCCTCATCCGCCATTACATCCTCCTGCAGGCAAGTCAGCACTGGACGGCTTCTCCCCCCACTCTGCTGGGTCAAGCCTGACTGACCTGCACACCAAAGAACAGCAGCCTTCTTCTAATACCTACTCTCCATACCCAGTTGGTATGTATGAATACGCTGTTTTATATAGAGAGCTGGGTATGTGTAATTCCCCGCATGGTGTGTCCAGGAACGGTAAAGCAGATCTTTTGTTCTTGGTTCATCGTAAGCTACCGGTAGTTTTCAACCCTCCTTTGATAGTTAGTTATTAGGACAGTTTGGTGACTTTACTTTTAATGCCGCCAAAAAAACCTCAATCTGTTTAAATGATAAAAAAAATTCTGTGCTGTCAGCATACTGAACATTTCTGTTTTATTAAATACTTACAGTGCTGCCCATAATTATTCAAACCCCTGGCAAATTTTGACTTAGTTACTTTTATTCAACCAGCAAGTAATTTTTTGACGGGAAATGACAGGTGTCTCCCAAAAGATAATAAGACGAAGTACAAGAGGCATTATTGTGGGAAAAAAACATTTCTCAACTTTTATTTACATTTGAGCAAAAAATACAAGATGTTCCGCACTGTGGGAAAATTTCAGAGGACGTGGTCGGAAGCCAAAAGTGACACCTGTGCTGGCCAGGAGGATAGTTAGAGAGGTGAAAAAGAATCCAAGGATCACCACCAAGGCCATCCTGGTGAATCTGGGCTCTGCTGGTGGCAATGTCTCAAGGCAGACAATCCAATGACACTGCACAATGCAGACCAAGGAGGACGCCACTTCTCCAGATAAGGCACACAAAAGCTCGCTTGGCCTTTGCAAAAGCTCATCTGGACAAAGAAGAAGACTTCTGGTCTTCTGTGTTATGGTCAGATGAAACAAAAATTGAATTGTTTGGTCACAATGATGTTTCCTTCATTTGGCGTAAAAAAGGAGAAGCCTTCAACCCAAAGAACACCATCCCCACTGTCAAACATGGTGGTGGGAACCTAATGCTTTGGGGGTGTTTTTCAGCCAATGAACCAGGGAACCTAATCACAGTAAACGGCACCATGAAAAAGAGCAATACATGAGGATTCTCAACGACAACATCAGGCAGTCTGCAGAGAAACTTGGCCTTGGGCACCAGTGGACATTTCAGACAATGACCCAAAACACACAGCAAAAGTGGTGAAGAAATGGTTAGCAGACAACAACATTAACGTTTTGGAGTGGCCCAGCCAGAGTCCAGACTTGAATCCAATTGAAAATCTGTGGAGGGAGCTAAAGATCAGGGTGATGGCAAGAAGACCCTCCAACCTGAAAGATTTGGAGCTCATTGCTCAAGATGAATGGGCAAAAATACCTGTGGAGACATGTAAAAGCTGGTCTGCAATTATAGGAAGCGTTTTATTGCTGTAATAGCCAATAAAGGCTTTTCTATTGATTATTGAGAAGGGTATAAATTATTTTGGACTAAACACTTTTTGCTCAAATGTAAGTAAAAGCTGAGAAATGTTTTTTTCCCACAATAATGCCTCTTGTACTTCGTCTTATTATCTTTTGGGAGACACCTATGTCATTTCCCGTCAAAAAATTACTTGCTGGTTGAATAAAAGTAACTTTAAGTCAAAATTTGCCAGGGGTATGAATAATTATGGGCATCGCTATATATACCCTTGGAAATAACAATTCTGGAGGATCTTTGCATTGTGCTGTTCCTCTGTTCTTCCTCCTAGAAAATTATGAATGAATCGACAACTGGATGTTACCATTCTCCTTGTCTGTGTCAGCACAGATTGAATGGTATTAAACTGCCACCTGCCAACAGTACAGTAATAAGAAAAGATGCCCTAGAATTGTTATTTTACGGGAAATACAATTGTAGACAAAAACACATGTCCGTAGAGCCGACCAGTCTACTTTAATTTCTCACAAGATCTTAAGTTTGGTGGAGCTCCATTTTTTTCTGATGGAAGGCTTAAAAGCCCACGAATGAACAGATATTTAAAGGGGCTGTCCACTTTATAAAATGTCAATTCCAGATGGAGATGACGTCTGTAAAATGACTGCTGTCTGTCTGGGAATGCGAAGCTCTGCTACTTAGAAACCATGGGGCTTCAACCACCATAAGGCAGTATTAAGAAATTAATCAAAGCAAACATTTGGCCCTATGATAAAGTAGTCAATACATTTAAAGGGGCTGGCCACCTTTTTGGCAAAGCTCCCTAACAGCCAGACCTGCAGAAGTGAAGCATACTTGCCTGCTCACCGCTGCTGGGTCCTGGCCCTTTCACTCCCCGGCCTCAGCTGCCTCACTCAGGTCCCCCGCTGTAAACATCCGATTTGACACCACTGCAGCGGTGACCTGACCCCCTTGCGTCATGCCAATTGGTCATGTGATGGAAAGGAGTCAAATCCGAAGAAGCCGGGACCAGCGGCGGGGAGCAGGTAAAGATGCCTTCCTTTTGCAGGTCTGGCCAGGAGAGGCGTTTCTCAAAAGGTGGCCAACCCCTTTAAAGTGAATTTCTGCCTTATAGTAAAAGTATACCCCCTAATATGCAAACCTATTCCTTCTTTTCAGTTCCTGGATTAAATCCCACCATGAATGTAAGCACTATGGACATGACTGGCAGTCTGTCAGTGAAGGACACATCCCAGTCTCAGTCTCGTCTGCCTCAGTGGACTCACCCCAACTCTATAGACAGCCTGGCAAACTCTTCACCTCTCGACCCTAGTCCTGGCAAACCGAGTAAGACTAAATCCATAAGATCCAGTCACAGTACAGCTATATATTGGGTCCTCAGATTACAATTGGTTCCGGAACGGTTATTGTATGTTGTAATCACTTTTAACTTGAGTCCATAACTCTATGGAAAATCAGTCATTGGTTCCAAAGCCACTAAGTGCAATCCCAAGATAAGCGGAAAATATGTAGCTAACTAAGATAAAGGAAGTCATTATATATAACAGACAGGGATAGCTGCTGTGGTGAGGACAGGAGCTTCTTCAGGGTCCCAGAGGAATAACTTGGAGCTGGTGTCCTAAAGAGCTGTTCATCCTGGCACAGACAGAGAGCAGTGCAGGTCATGTAGTACCGCACCGTACTGTAAGGAGGCGCTACTAGACAGCTAATGCAGATGTTTTAGCAGAGGAATGATCATATTAATTGGTTGGATCGGAGTCTGCGTCATTACATGTGGAGTCTAGTTTCGACTTACAGTTGCCCAGAAAAGACCATTGTAAGTTGACAATATTGTATCCTTAGGATCTTGAAGGACCACTGTATATAATTAGGCTTGAGCGAATCGAGCTTCGAATCTTAGGTCCGAAGTCGATTCGTTCAAACACTTCAGTTTTAATGCTGTCCGGAGACCTTTCTCTGTATAGCATTAAAATATATGGTGTCTGTGGAGGCAAAATTTGTTTCACGTTTCTTTGGTGAATGAAGTCTGTATTCATTTCTGCATCTTTAAAAACATTTAAAGTTATGACTCCGAAGTCTGGTTTGGTACCTCGGTACCAGCCAGTACCCAACCCGACTTTGGATTCATAAATTTTAAATGTTTATATTTTTATTTATTTTTTTACTTTTATTGTAGTTTTCAATTATAATCAGATCATTAGATTATTTTTTATTTTCTTTTTACAAACTTTTTTAGAATTGTATAGTCCCTTGTGTTTTTTTTTTTTAATGTTTTTAAAGATGCAGAAATGAATACTGAATTCATTCACCAAAGTCTCATATGACTTCGTGTGAAACAAAGTTGGACTCCATGTAGACAGTATTAAAATTGTGTTTGACCTAATCAACTTCGGATCTATGAGCTAAACTCGATTTGCTCAACACTATATATAATATCACATATAGTTTATTATTAATAATAATATTATTAATAATATATATATATATATATATATATATATATATATATATATATATATATATATAATTTTTTTTTTTTTTTTTTTTTTTTTTTTTTTTTTCTTGTGTTATATAATTAGAGATTAGTCGTATCCATCTCCTTGCAAGAAAGTGTTTAATTCCTTGGAATAGCCAGACCTCATTTACAGTATGTGTATCTTGTCAGTGCTCTTAAAGGGGTTCTGCCGTTATTTTAAATGGCCTGGGCGGGGCTAAGCTCCATTCAAGTGAACAGAGCTTAGCCGCTCCCAGGCCAGTTGATACTAGTCGTGACCTCCACTGGGCCTGCGGTAAACAGTGAGAAGGCCACAGCGCTCCTGGAGCGCCGCTGCCTTCTCAAACAACGGATCGGCGGGGGTCCCGGGTGTCGGACCCCCGCCGATCAGATGTTGATTATCTATCCAGAGGATAGATCATCAGTTTAAAATAACTGTAGAACCCCTTTAAGCCAAGTAGTTAAAGGGGTTTTCTAGTACTTGGATATTGATGACCTGTCCACCGGATAGATTATTAAAATCGGATTGTAGGGGCCGACAGGTGGCACCCCCACGGATCAGCTTTTTCAGACAGCCTTCATCACTAGAAACTATACAGTGGATGCATCTGGAAGCACAAGGCTTCACTGTGTTGTTTTGAGAGTCACATATTGCATCTAAGCCCCCATTAATTTGAATTGAAGCTGAGCTGCAGTACCCCAGCACGGCCACAGCAGTGGGGTGGAGCCTTCTGCTTCTGGCCCTGTCTATTTTATATTGTCCAGCACTGGTAGCTGCCCGAAACATCTGATCGGTGGGGGTGCCTGGTGTCAGACCGCTACCGATCTAATAATGATTACCTATCCTGAGGATTGGCCAGTCCCGGAAAACCCATTTTAGGTCATTTATCTTACCAAGACAACCCCTTTGCAGGTTAAGTATAATATATTTGTATATATGTAGGTAAATCTGGTTTTTCTATTGTAATCTCAGGTAACCTGCCTGGGAACCTAACCATTGGCCCTCCTGTAAAGCCATCTATAGAGGACTCCTATAGCCGGTACGATCTTCTCCCAAGCAATGAATCCCCAACAAGTCCCCCTGTTGCTGTTCCTGATAGCTGGCCACGTGCCAAATCTGAAAATGAGAAAATCTCCAATGGATCCAGTATTAACTGGCCTCCTGGTAGGTGTCCAATGCCAGAATACCAGTATAGACATTTGCCTTACATTGAAATATTGTGTCAAAGAAACCTCGGTGTGTTACAGAATTCCATCCAGGAGTGCCTTGGAAAGGATTGCAAAGTATCGACCCCGAGAATGATCCTGATGTGACCCCTGGAAGTGTCCCTACTGGACCCACCATTAACACCACCATCCAGGATGTAAACCGCTATCTGCTGAAGAGTGGAGGTATCACACTTTATGTGATCAAGCCTTTACATGTGTGTCACATTGCGCTGGGTTTAAGGTTTAAAGTGAAAGCCTTTTCTTCTTCGATAGCAAAACTGTCTGATATAAAGTCCACCTGGTCGTCAAGCCCCATCTCTCACACTCAAGCGTCCTTGTCTCATGAGCTGTGGAAAGTACCTAGAAACACTACAGCCCCAACTCGACCTCCACCTGGGCTGACCAATGCCAAGCCTTCCTCTGCCTGGGGTTCAAACCAACTGGGCTGGACCAGCTCGTACTCAACAGGTCTTATGCTTATGTTATGTGTTAAAGGGAACGTGTAATCAGAAAATGGGGTGTTGTTTAAATCGTGGGGTGTTTTTTGTTAAACATATTTGTTTTACATTTTCCATGTCATAATCTAGATTTTAAAAATTTATATAATCCTGCAATTTTCATACTGGTCACGAAGTCTAATTGGTCATGATTTCCTGTTCTGTACAAGTTAGGCTCACACTTCAGTTGTTTCCATCAGTTATTGTGATCCAAAAGTAGGTGAATATCTTTCCATTATACCTGATCTCGGAGTAGGCTTCACTACTGGTTTTGGATCACAATAACTGGAAATAACTGAAGTGTGAACTCGGCCTCACTTTTCAGTAGCTATTATCACCACAGGCAGGATTACAATGACAAGTAATACCTCTATATAGATAAGTAAGATACACCATTGAACATAAGTAATATTATCACAGCTTATCTGTTCCCTCTTGACCTCTTAAAAGGTCACACAGTTTGCCTAGAAAACTCTCCCATAGAAGTCATTGAGGTCCCCTCCTTAAAAAAAGGGGGGGGGGGAGCATGTAACATAAAAACGTGATTTAAAGAATAGGTCATTTTCTGCTGACATTCCCTTTAAATGGAATGTCCCTTACCTAATACTTCAGCTTTACACTGGTAAAATACATATGCTTAAGGCTCCATTCACACGTCCGCAACACACTGACAGCGGCAATGTGCGTTCCGCATTTTGCGGACCACACATCGCCGGCACTAATAGAATATGCCTGTTCTTGTCCGCAATTGCGGAGAAATATAGGGCATGTTCTATTTTTTTTCGGGAACGGAATTACGGACCCGGAAGTGCGAGACGTGTGAATGGAGCCTAACTGGATCCGAACCAGACACATTTTAGCTGTTTTTGTATGCATTCATTTACAGACTAACTTTTTTTATTTTTTGTGCTAGTGATGTTTTGTTTTTTAGTGTTTTTTTTTTTGCCTTTTTAAGGAATAATTTAATTTTCCTTTCATATTTTTTAATATCATTATTATTTTTTCTTTTACACTATACTTTTCCACTGTAACTGGGGCTGCACTGCATACAGTTTTACTGCCAGGGCTGTGCTAGGTCTTGTTGGACCCAGAAGCAGCCTCTAAGAACCAGAATACCAGCGATCACATAACCAGTCAAATCGCCAAGATAAATTGAGGCATCGGCAGCACTGCCTCCTCTGTTCCATGCACAGTGCTCAATGTGAGAACAGAGAAGGCAGAAGTAGTAAAAACCACTCTCTAGTGTACCCACGTGTCTCTCACAGTGGGGTACCTGGCATTCAGCCGCCCAATCACCCAGGCAGCAGCCTTAAACCCATGTAGTATATAGGTCATGCGCAGGTTTTAAAGACATGGTCCAGTAAAGTGGTCTTTCAGGATGGCGACTACACAAAGGAGACTCCATTAAATCTGCTGTATCAGGCAGGCATTTGAAGCCATACAATTGTGCCCCTACTACTGATCATAAAGATTTCTCAATAGCTTTAATATGTTGTAGTACTGCTGATCGTAGTTGGAAAATTAGGGAAATAAGATTGCTCAAACCTATATCAAAGACTTGTCCACTGTTTCAGGTTCTACTTGGAGCACAGACAGTTCAGGAAGATCTAGTAGCTGGCTGGTTCTACGCAATCTTACACCCCAGGTACTGAGATGCTACAGAATAAAGTGTGTTATGCTGAGTACATACATGGTTTGCTGTAAGTATGTAGATATATAGCGGGTCTGTATGCGTATGTGCATAAAAGGGAAGAGAATTAGAAGTGCTTAAAGGGGTATTCCCATCACAGACAATTGGGGCATATTGCTAGGACGAGGCAGGGAAGGTGGCAGAGGGCGCACTGTGCATGCGCAGCCGCCCTGCTTTCATTTCTATGGGGCCACCGAAAATAGCTGAGCACTGGCTCAGCTGTTTCCGTCTGCCCCATAGAAATGAATGGGAGCGGTGGCCGCACAAGCGCGGTGCGCTCCCATTCACTTGTATGGAGAGAGCGCTTGGGGTCCTCCAGCCACCACTCTCCCCGCTCCGTTCTCGGCCGCCTCTGGGACCCGTACCGATCAGATAATGGGGGCATATCCTAGCGAAATGCCCCCATTGTCTGTAATAGGAATACCCCTTTAAATATCACACTAGCATTGGAGCTATGGTTTACTGTCAGACAGGTGATGAGAGCGTGATTGTGTCACCATATGGTGGCCCTATGTACTCACTAGATGCAATGTGATACGGCATGCCACAGTTTTTACTTTTCTCCTCATGGATATACGGTATATGTAATCAGTGAGGAAAAAACCTCTACCGATACAGTTTGGGCCCATACCAGGCTACAGTTGCTGTATTATGGATCTGTACTACATAGATCAGTCTTGGACTAGAGTACCAGAGTATCCTCCAATGGGCCCAAGCTCTGACACAGTAATAGGTCCTTTATAAAAGAAGGCTCATTATAAATCAGAGCTGCTAAGGTCTAGCAGAGGGTGGGCATCCAGAATAATTTCCTCTGGTGGGGCCCAAGAGAATTTTAGTCTGACGCTGACACAGATCCTTCATGGAGGCACTTAGACCATATCGTCATGTATGGATCATGTCGAAGAACCAAAAGAGTCCTGATGGAATAAAATCTGAGCTACGGCGTGCACACAGAGCTATAATATGGGTTAAACCTGCAACCACATGGGTATTGGTTCTTAGGCTTTGGGTTTAGAATTCCTAAGGATTTAATTGTACTTGTGGTGTGGAAAGTTGCAGTAGTTCTCTCTCTGTGTAGTATGCGAGGGCTGTTAGGGTTAGTTATTTAAACCAAAAGCTGACATCACTCTTATTAAACAGATTGATGGTTCTACACTGAGGACGCTGTGTCTGCAGCATGGCCCTCTGATTACATTCCATCTGAACCTTACTCAAGGCAACGCCGTGGTCAGGTACAGCTCAAAGGAGGAAGCCGCAAAAGCCCAGAAGTCCCTACATATGTAAGTGTGCATTGGTATACTTCTGAGTTTACTTGCTTATTTCTTCTTTTTAGGTATCATCTTTTTCTCAGCTTTTATATTAAAGAGGACCCATCCCCTCTCCTGACATGTCTGTTTTGGTAACTACATGCATTCCCCAAGTAATAAAAATTCTGGAGCATCTATACTTATGACTTGTGCCATTCTTTTATTATTCTTGCTTGAAGTTATGAATGAATTGCTAGCAGTTTGCAATGGTCCAGATGAATGTTACCAGTTGAAGGTGTGTCCCTGCAAAGTCTGACACTATCCAATCAGTGCTGTTAGTTGCAGATTGTGCAGGAACACACCCTATCTGGCCACTCCCATCTGGACCTTCATTGCGTACAGCTTGCAGTTCATTCGTGACTTCTAGAAGGAGTCCTTCTCTCTCCTCCCATAAATTGTGCATATAAGCTTAAAGGGAACCTGTCACCTCCAAAATCCATCCCAAGCCGCCAGCAGTACCTGACAGTAGCCAGCAGCGTGTTTCTGACTATAATTTTCTTCCTGAAGGCCGATGCGGCTAAAGCTCAGAAAACGTTCTTTTATCCCCTGCCCGCTTCTCTAGTCATGCTTGAAGTCATGAGGGCAGCGACCTCCTTGCTTCAAGTCACGGTAACCATGCCCCCTTCGCTGTGACTGACAGACGATAGTTCGGCTGGCTTTGCTGAACTCTCTGCATAAGCGCATGTTAGTCACAGGGAAGGGGTCGTGGTTACCGTGACTTGAAGCAAGAAGGCCGCTGCCCCCATGACTTCAAGCATGACTAGAGAAGCCCGCCGGCAGGGGATAAAAGAATGTTTTCTGAGCTTTAGCCGCATCGGCCTTCAGGAAGGAAATTATCGTCAGAAACACGCTGCTGGCTACTGTCAGGGACTGCTGGCAGCTTGGGATGGTTTTTGGAGGTGACAGGTTCCCTTTAAAGCTTATCACCTGTCAGCACAAAATGCAGTGCAATCTGCAAAGCAGCCCCACATTACAGAGCAGGAGAAGCTGAGCAGATTGGTATATATTTTTGTTTGAAAAAATTCAGTAAAGCTTGTAAATTATACATTTTATATCTCTGAGATTACAA
The DNA here is from genome assembly GCF_905171765.1 of Bufo bufo. NCBI lineage: Eukaryota > Metazoa > Chordata > Amphibia > Anura > Bufonidae > Bufo > Bufo bufo. The sequence goes on from NC_053394.1 coordinate 353,131,161, forward strand.
TATTAATCCTGGCACTGTAGGGCATGTTTAAGAGATGTCATATTGCTATTTTTTATTTCTTTTTTCAGATCTGCTCCTCCATTGCGGCCCTGTGCCCCCTGTCTCTTTTGGTGCACTGTATGCTACTCAATAGCATGGGTAAAGGGAGGATGAGACTGCTACGTTTCCTCCTCCTTGGCTGCGAGCTGTCCAATGACAGTGGACCATATCACAGCCAGGGAGAAGGGGAGCATTTTTTCCCCTCAATGTGGTCCACTGTGATTGGACCGTTCACAGCCAGGGAGAAGGAGACGCCCACTTAAAAACGCGGCAGTCTCCTCCTCCCTGTACTGATGCTATTGGTTAGCATACAGGACGCCAAAACAGAACAGGGGGCGCAATGGAGCAGCGGATCTAAAAAAAAAAAAAGGGTTGTAACATCTAGACATGCCCTACATTGGCAGGTATTAATATTGTAATCTCAGAACCGGTGAAAGGTTCTTTAAGACCACCCTCATGAAGAGCTCTCTGTGCACAGGGGAGGTGTTATCATTGACTGACAACTATGTATGTATACACACTTATTCAGACAATGTTATCAAATTGAATCCCTTATAACACCTTCCCGTGTATTGAGGGCTGATAAGGGGGGTGGTCTTAAAGGGTTTGTGCCCTAAACTACTTTTTGCTCTAAAGTGTATTCTCATCAGTAATTACTTTAGCTCTCGATCCTCCTTGGATTTTTTTTATTTTTTATTTACCTCATTTTCAGTTTTCTCTTAGCCCCCATGCTTCAGTCCTACTTCCTGGTTTGTCAGGTGTCTGCTGTCCAATCATGCTTTAGAGCAGTGAGATGTGTTCTGACATCAGGAGATCATGTGACTAACCACACCCCTTGTTCTTACCACTGAGACTACTTACGTCCTACATTGTAAGGCTCCAATGCAGGACGTAACCAACAGCAACTGAAGATCAAAACTGATCTGCCACAGGGAGCAATGGTAGGCTAATAACTGGAATAAGGCATTTGGGGAAAGTGATTGTAGCAGCGATTATCTGTTGGGTGGGATACATTTATATTAGTGGTACAACCCCTTTAAGTTGAAAATAGCGTACATTATATACAGTAGTATTAATAGTAGTATCAAGTTTAACTGAATCTTTTCCTACAAAAATACAGTATATATAAATCTGCTCAGCTCCTCCTGCTTTATAACATGGTGCCTGTGGTGACAGGTTCTCTTTAAATCTGATGTGATTTGAGCCGGGTCTCCAACCCCTCTTCTCTTCTAATAAATGTCGAGGTTTAGACTGAATAGAGTATTGCAGCTTGCAATAAATTATCATACATGCAAGTTGCAGAATAAAAATGCCAAATAATTCAATTCTTACCTGTTTCATACAGTACATACAGACAGTAAAAAAAAAACATCCCAGTGCTGGCGATCTGTGTTGTACTACATGTATCCTGGCGATCTGTGTTGTACTACATGTATCCTGGCTGCCTCGAGCTGCTAAGCACCCATTATAAAATCTGCACACTTGGTGGGCTGACTATGCTTAACATGCATAATACATAGCATCCACTAAAAAATATGCAAAAAAGGGGTTGGCAACTTTTATATAATTTTCCTTCCTTTGTTATTTAATGTTTTCATTGCAGAAATTACCTTTCTTCCCAATTCCTATTTTGCTGCTTGTTTTTCTTTTTTTCTTGTTTTGTCACGTAAACAGTGAAGGCGCTGTTCGCGGTGGATGGCTACCTTAAAGAGGTTTTCCCATCATAATGATCACTGTTAAATCTGTTAATCATTTGACAGTGATCATTTTTGTAAATATATTTGATTAACCAATTCCCACCCTTTAGGAAAAAATTCATCCCCACTTACCTTATTGTTGTCATTCGGTCTCCCCTGGTTACGGCCACCGCTCTTCTCCAGAATCCTGTGGCCGCACTTGCGCAGAAGACTCCTTTTCTCACGGTCGAGCCGCTCGCTGTCCTGAACGCGCATGTGACTTCTTCCTGGCCAGAATAGTACAGAGCCGCGAACGTGCACGCCAGCTCTGTACTATACTGGCCAGAGATAAGTCACCATGGCGCATGCGCAGCGGCGTGCGCATTCAGTCCAGCGCCCGGCCGGGAGAAGACGTCAATCAAGATGAAGCCCGCCCCCAGCCAGAATCCAGGAAGTGAACGGCGCGCTGGCAGCAGGTAAGTATGAAAAGGCGCCATGGGAATACCCCTTTAACCCCCTTCCATTCAGCATTGCACGCTCCGGCCCTTCATTTTACTGCGCAGACTCTCTGGAAGAGTCCAGGTCCGCTGTCTACTGTCCCATCTTGCATCATCACTTGGACTGTGCAGGCGCCGAATGCTTCATAGGGAGTCTGCGCAGTCAAATATATGACTGAAGACTGCAAATAAACAAACGGAGCAGTAGTAGATTGGGCATGTGCAGGACACTTCCTCCAGCGCCTGCGCAGTACGAGTGATGATGCAATATGGGGAGGAGAAAGAAGAGCTGGATTACACCTAGTCTGCGCAGGACTATTCCAGAGAACCTGGAAGGACTGGAGTGTGCAATGCTGAATGGACGGGTGGGTGAAGATAGCCATTCACTGTATGACATCATGAACGCGCTGCAAACAGCACAACCACTGGTTACAGCTGGGGATGCAGTAATAAAACAAACAGGAATTGTGAAGAAAGGTAATTTATGCTTGTTTTTAATGCCAGACAATGCCTTTAAAGACCACTATGTGAACATATGTATCATTGAACTGCAGGGTTAATGAATATTTTGATCTAGTGAGAATTTACCATTGTTGATCATTTTCAGTAGAGCAAACCTTATGAAATCAACAGACATGACTGAACCTGATTTTCTTCTGTGCAGGTGCGTCTTGAGTAACACTACTATTCTGGCAGAGTTTGCTGGTGAAGAAGAGGTGAATCGTTTCTTGGCACAAGGGCAGTGTTTGCCCCCCACTTCCAGCTGGCAATCTAACACTGGGAATAGTCAGCCTCGACTAGGCGGAGGCGGGGGCTCTCACAACATGGTGCGCAATGACACCGCCCACTGGAACCCTCCTTGTTTAAGCAGCAAGGGAAACAATGATCTTCTTTGGGGCAGTGTCCCCCAGTACTCCAGCAGTTTGTGGGGCCCTCCAGGTTCAGACGACGCAAGGATCATTCGCAGCCCGACACCTCTCAACACTCTGCTCCCAGGAGACTTGCTGAGCGGGGAATCCATGTGAAGAAACGTTGCACTTAGATGCTATGAATTTCTAAATCATCAGCACGAACTGAAAACTTCAAAACCAATAATATCCAGTCCTTTCCAGTCCAGGCTTTGTGAAGACTTCATCTTCTTCAGACCCACGTCTTCTCTCCATGCAGTATCTTCTCATCCTCCCCACCGCACCCTTGTGAACTGTTCAGAGAAACAGTATGGGGGCATAGGAGGGGAAGGGGAGGGTTCAGGAGGAAGGGGAAGGGTCTGTCTCTTAGTACAAGTGGTCAAGCAATTTTCTTAAGTTTTTAAAGTGTTCAAAGAAGATTAAAAAAAAGAAAATGATCAACGCTGCTTTTGCTGGGACTCAAAAGTAAGGGCACTTTTCATATGACAGGGCTGGAGAGGGTTGTTTTTAGGGCAGGGGCTGAGTAGTAGGGTGGGATCATAAAAGCCTATTTTGAAACAAGCCTTGGTCCTTTTTATGCACATCAGATGGGGCCCGTCAGTCAGAGGGGCAGAAGCAAGATCTGCATATTCTTGTCATTCTGTATGAAGTCAATATTGGTACGGAAACAAAGGAATGAAGGCTCTAGTTTGACACCCCCCCCCCCCCCTTTTTGGATCTGCCTATGCACATACCCCTTGTCCAGAGCCTTTGCTCCTGTTTTATTTTTCGTTCAGCCCCCTCAAAAACTTCTTCTAAAGCTTCATATCAGTCATTAGATATACTTGAATTTAGCAGATCTTCTCCATGTTTGCTTCTGTCAGGGTTTTGGGCCTCAGCGATAGTTTGTGTAAGTGTCTATGCACTTTCAAAGGGGCACGTCGCATGATTTCCAAAAAGTGACATACAGTATAAATGTGTGGACAGGTTCCTTTCGGAAATCCATCCCTTTTATTTTATTTTTTCTCCCCCTATATAACTGTTTGCTATTACCACCCACAGTTCTGTGCACAACAAATCTATAAGCAGTTCAGGGGGGAATTTTTTTTTAATTTTTTTTTAATTTTATTTGTGTGTTATATTGAGTTTATTATTGCTTTATGCTTTAGGTCAGTTTTGAAATAGATTTATCTTGTACTTATATACTTTTATCTTCACCTTTGCACTGAAATTTTCAAGGCCGCATCCAGACCTTTGCGGAAAACATATATGTATAATGATATATCTGTTTGTGCATACATATACACATATAGATATATTCGAAGAGCGTGGAAAGAGGGACAGAGTTAACACGTATCTATGTTTACTCAAGGACTTATTTTTCGAAGAAGAAAAAAAAATTGCAGCGTGCTTATCTCTGAAGAAAAACTCACAAACAGTTGTCTACCTTTCCAATGATTCTTCTTTGAGGGGGGTAATGCATATTTATGGACACTTGTATCTACTTGGGGGAGGGGGACATTTGCTTTGGCTCTTGGACTTGTAAACTGGAGCAGCCGCCACGAGCAGATCCCCAAAAGGAACACTGCAGAATGCAGGTTTTGAACTGCGTCTAAATGCAGAAGCCTCTCCTGGCTCTAACCTGTTTACAAAACTCTTTTTGTTTTATGTTACTGTGTTTCCTGTTTTTTTTTTTTTTTTTTTTCTCTCTCTCAAAAAAAAAAAAGTAAGACTTAAAAAAAAAAAAGCAAAAAAAAAAAAAAGTAAAATAAAAAAACAGGAAAAAAAATTACTTCCATTGAATTTAAAAACTCTATTTTCAAATAGCTATTCCTTTACATCTCGGGGAAAGTACCAGTGTTTTATTAAAGAAAAACAAAATAACTTTAGCCATCGCTGTGCAGCATTTTATTTTTCCCCCCTTTTTTTATATTTTAAATTTTTTGTCAATTTTGTTTTCCTGACGTGAACAAAAGTCAAAAAACAAAACAAAAACTTCTTTTTTTTTTTTAAATCACTATCTTGCACATCGTGGATATCTTTCTCAGGAAAATGTGACATTTCCAGAGGAGTAGAACACCACAAAAAAAAGACAAAAAAAAAAAAAAACATTTCATTGTATTTTTAAGAAAAAGGAGAAAAAAAGGTATTAAAAAAACAAACAAATAAATGAAAAGAAAATGTAAAAAAAGATGAAATGAAAACTAGATTACCCGGCTTCAAGCACTGAAAATGGAAGGGGGAAAGAACGGAACACGTACAAGAGGAAGGCAAACAATCCCTGTTTGTAGCAGTTACCTAATTACCAAATAATGGACTCGAAATGTTTCAAGAGTGCTTTATATGTTTGAAAAAAAATATATTGCTTTATGTTGAATCAAAAACTGATTTTCTTGTCTCTAAGTTAGAAGAAACACAAAAAAATAAAAATAAGAATAAGATACTTTTCCGAGGAGCTGATGAAAATACCTTTTATTACAAACACAGCCTGTAACATAAAGGAGGCCAAACCTTTCCCGTTTCAATTTTTCTCGGGGATGGTCCATTTTGGTGTCACTAAATGGGCAAGATGGACTTTGAGCGATTGGCTTTAAGTGGAATTGTATGGTTTGGATCTCTGCCATGGCTGGTGCCATCTCTAACGGCCCATGAATTGTTTCCTTGCGGTACTGGAGCAGTTTATAGGATCCTGATATATGCACAAGCCAAGTTTGAGACAGAACTACCATTTTGTTTTGTTTTTTTGTTTTCTTTAGCTTACTAGATTTTTAATCTAAAACTAATTTGTCCTGTGCAAATATTGAACGTCCCTTTCTCCCCCTTCTGGCAAAGCAGATGGGGGACAATGACTTCAGACAGTACAACCTGTGTATTGTAGCCCCGTTTTATGTGTGAGGGTTTCTTCATCAGTTAATATTGTATGTGTTACTTCATAATGCTACCTCTGTCTGCCATACACTGCCCCTAGACGGGCGGAGGAACAGACTGTGACACGGGAGGGGGGGGGTCTCTTCTCCTCTCTCATCTTCTTACACAATTAGAATTTGTCTGTTACAGGCACTGGGACAATCCTTAAAATTGTGGCACTCCATTGGTTTTTCGAGCTTAGTTGTTTTTTTTTTTTTTTGTTTTTTTTTATACTCTATGTGCATTACGTTGCTGATCTCTCCAGCGCTTACTTGTGCTTTTTATGATATATTGTTTTAACGTATAAGGCGAGAAGGTTAAAGGTTTACAAAGTGAGCGGAGTGTCTGACACGACTTCTTTCTGTAAAGAAGATTTGTTTCACTAATTTCTGTTGGATGCAATATTGTCCCAAAGATTTTAAGTAAAAAAAAAAAAACAAAAAAAAAAAAGTTTTACTGCCCTTTATCTCTCTAGCTGCATAAGGGTTATTTGGTAATACACAAGTTCTACTGTACTAGCAAGGCAGGTTGTCTGATGTGGGCACACAGCGGGAAAGTGCATGACGCTATTGATTGTGTACAAGAAAATGTTAACTGTTCCTACGTGTGACGCATCCATCTGCCGTTCCTCTTTCCTCTGTATTTGTCTGCAGGAATTCTGTACAAAAAATAAAAAAAAAATTTTTTTTTGGGGGGGGGGGGGGGGGGGGTAAACTGCTAACCACTTTTCTGCCAGTTCAACCAACAACGCAGTGCACTAGTAATGTATTGTAATGTGCCCCTTGCTGACAGAAAAGAGGTTCAAGAGCACTTTTTGTCATCTGTTGTGAGGAGCGATTTAAAAAATAAATAAAATTGAAAGCAAAAATGCCACTACACAGCGGTTCTCTCGCCAGAAGAGCACCACCGACACGCTCCACATCAGACGCCCCCTGCGCGTCCGTTAACACCCAGCTTACTGACCAGGGGACAGTTCTGTGTACCAGAAACACAAGGCATTTGAACATTTTCTTCCATGTGAAAAAAAAATAAATCTATAAATATATATAAAGGAATATATAGTATTGAAGGACACACAAGTCTCATGTTACTGAATTTAAGATGAAAAAAAGAAGAAAGCGTTTTGTGTATTTTTTTTTTTTTTTTTTTTTTATGTTGGTGTCTGTAACTGAAATTTAAGGACAAGAGGATGTTTGTGGCTTATTAATGTTTTATTTTATTTTTATTTTTTTTCCTCTCTCCTAGAATGTGTTTGTTTATGAATTGCACCAAAAGATGCTATCAAAAATATGTTGAAGCTTCTTAAAAATTTAATAAACTGCAGTTTTGTTTGTTTTGGGGTTTTTTGTTCCGTTGTAGTTGCTTGTTATAGTTCTATTAAATGAGTATTCCAGTAGGTACAATTTATGGGGATAGGGGATAACTATCAAATCACTGGTGCTCCTACCACTGGGACAGCCACTGACCATGAGAACAGGGGCCCCTTACCCTCTGAAGGCCCCTTGCTGCTCCCCTAAAATGACCAGAGCGGCGGCTCCATTAATTTCTATGGGAGTTCCATAGATAGGTGAGCTCTGTACTCCTATCTCCAGAACTCCCATAGGGATGAATAGAGTGGCTGCACACATGTGTGACTGGGGAGCAGCAAGGGGCCTGCAGGAGATATGGGGTCCCCGTTCTCGTGATCAGTGGGGGTCCTAGCGGTAGGACCCCCACTGATCTGTTATCCCCTGTGGATAGGGGATAACTTGTACCTACCGGAATACCCCTTTAAGTTGACAGCCTGCAGCTTAAAGCTGCAACCACACCAAGAAGGGACGTCCCTTTTTGCCGTGTTGTCCGGACAGACGCTGCAGGAAGCGGTGGCTGGAGTCTGCTCACGATTTCACTCCATTCAGTGGAGCTAAACCCCTACATTCTTATTTTCATTCATTCATCAGTCAGTATGTTCTTGCAGTTTGGGAAAAAACCCACACAAACGTGGGGAGAGTATACAGACTCCATGCAGATGTTGTCCTTGGTCGCATTAGAAACCGGAAACCCAGCACTGCGAGGTGACATTACTAGCGGCCATGCCACCCCAATGCTCTGGATCATCTCTGGAGATACTGCAGACCACACACTGACAAAGACTGAGGACAATCTGTCTTTTTTTTTTTTTTTTTTTTTTTTTTTTAAGTAAATCATTTGTATTGTCCATAAAAGAATTCAAGGGCATCTTTATTTAGCACTTTGCATTGGGTTGTTCCTGTGTTCCTCCTCCTGGAAATGCATGAATAGATTGACAGCTGGTTGTGTTCCTACAGAGTCTGACACTGTCAGTATTGTTTGAACAGGGTCAGGAGTGTTTGGGGACATGCATAAAGCATTATGTAGTGTTGCATGAAGCGGGTTTTGGAAGAGTCATCTGAAATCGCTTTGTCCAAAACTTCAGAATTGGACTGTACGGATATTAGTCTCTGTACAGTATCAGAATGTATGGACTCCAATGAGCTGAAGTAAGTTATTCGCAAAGTCTTGCATGGCGTTGCTGAATAACTTTGGTAGTTGATTTTTAAAGTGGAAAACCACTTCAACACTTGAAACTGTACTTGGCCTCGGTTCCAAGGTACTAGTTGGAACCGAAGCAGAGTTCGGTTTTAAGGTGGTTTTCCACTTTAAAAATCAACTACCGAAGTTATTCAACTTCAAGTCACACGCGACTTTGCAAATAACTAACTTCGGCTCATCGGAGACCATACATTCTAATACAGTACGGAGATGGATCTCCATACAGTAAAATTCAGAAGTTTTGACCGAAGCAACTTCGGATGAAGCATCCAAAGCTCCAGACTAGCATTATGCACATGACTGTTTTGGGTTATGCAAAACATGGATACTGGCCGTGTGCATGCTGCTATTATTTTTGGTTCTAGAGGAATGTGCTATCCTTGTCTGCAAAACGGACAAGTATAGTACTTTTTTTTTTTTTTTTTTTTTTTTGAGGCATGCAGCACAGACATACAGATGTGGACAGCACACCGTGTGCCATTTGAAATGAATGGGTCTGCATCCAATCCGCAGAGAGAAAAAAAATCCAGTCGTGTGCCTAAAGGGTTCCCCAGATATCTCTTTTCCACATTTACGTTTTAATGTAAGGGGTTTTTACATAAGTATAGCTAAATGTATTTAAATTTGGGAAAGATTACTTTTACTAATTGTATATTGTTACCTTTCAGAACTACCAGGCACCAGTGGAGCAGGGATGTCCAGCAAACACCTAAAATGACGTCAGAAGGAGCATCATCTATAGAGATGTGCATTTTTTGTAAATGAGTCAAAGCACCAATCAGACAGCTCACGATCCTCCAAAAACGTTGCGCGGGAAGGGGCAATCCCCATCAAACAATTCAAGAAATAATCCCAGGAAACGTGTTGATTTTTCAATCCATGATATTCTTTTATTCCATGTATAAGCTATATATACAGTATACTTTGTGTGTGTATATGTGTGTGTGTGTATGTGTATATATATATATACACACACACTGTGTGTGTGTGTGTGTATATATATATATATATATATATATATATATATATATATATATATATATATATATATACACACACACACACACACTCCCCTAAAGAATTATTAGGAACACCATACTAATACGGTGTTGGACCCCCTTTTGCCTTCAGAACTGCCTTAATTCTACGTGGCATTGATTCAACAAGGTGCTGATAGCATTCTTTAGAAATGTTGGCCCATATTGATAGGATAGCATCTTGCAGTTGATGGAGATTTGAGGGATGCACATCCAGGGCACGAAGCTCCCGTTCCACCACATCCCAAAGATGCTCTATTGGGTTGAGATCTGGTGACAGTGGGGGCCATTTTAGTACAGTGAACTCATTGTCATGTTCAAGAAACCAATTTGAAATGATTCAAGCTTTGTGACATGGTGCATTATCCTGCTGGAAGTAGCCATCAGAGGATGGATACATGTTCTCATTCTGTTTACGCCAAATTCGGACTCTACCATTTGAATGTCTTAACAGAAATGGAGACTCATCAGACCAGGCAACATTTTTCCAGTCTTCAACAGTCCAATTTTGGTGAGCTCGTGCAAATTGTAGCCTCTTTTTCCTATTTGTAGTGGAGATGAGTGGTATCCGGTGGGGTCTTCTGCTGTTGTAGCCCATCCGCCTCAAGGTTGTGCGTGTTGTGGCTTCACAAATGCTTTGCTGCATACCTCGGTTGTAACGAGTGGTTATTGCAGTCAACGTTGCTCTTCTATCAGCTTGAATCAGTCGGCCCATTCTCCTCTGACCTCTAGCATCCACAAGGCATTTTTGCCCACAGGACTGCCACATACTGGATGCTTTTCCCTTTTCACACCATTCTTTGTAAACCCTAGAAATGGTTGTGCGTGAAAATCCCAGTAACTGAGCAGATTGTGAAATACTCAGACCGGCCTGTCTGGCACCAACAACCATGCCACGCTCAAAATTGCTTAAATCACCTTTCTTTCCTATTCTGACATTCAGTTTGGATTTCAGGAGATTGTCTTGACCAGGACCACACCCCTAAATGCATTGAAGCAACTGCCATGTGATTGGTTGACTAGATAATTGCATTAATGAGAAATAGAACAGGTGTTCCTAATAATTCTTTAGGCGAGTGTGTGTGTGTGTGTGTATATATATATATATATATATATATATATATATATATATATATATAATCTCTTATACATGGAATAAAAGAATATCACGGATGGAAAAAGCAACACGTTTGCTGGGATTATTTCTTGAATTTTTTGTAAATTAGGTCACGCGATGCTCTCTAGCGGTACCAGTAGTTACCGATGTCAGCACTGTGAATCAGAGCCCTCCCCACATACAGGTGAAACTTAAAAAATTTGAATATCGTGCAAAAGTTCATTTGTTTCAGTAATGCAACTTAAAGGAAATCTGTCACATGCTTTTAGCATTTTAACCACCTCAGCCCCCATAGCTTAAACACCCTTAATGACCAGGCCACTTTTTACACTTCAGCACTACACTACTTTCACCGTTTATTGCTCGGTCATGCAACTTACCACCCAAATGAATTTTACCTCCTTTTCTTCTCACTAATAGAGCTTTCATTTGGTGGTATTTCATTGCTGCTGAAATTTAACGAAATATTTGCAAAAAAATGACATTTTTCAGTTGTAAAATTTTTCAAAAAAAACGACATCCATATATACATTTTTCTCTAAATTTATTGTTCTACATGTCTTTGATAAAAAAAAAAGTGTTTGGGTAAAAAAAAAAAATGGGTTGGGTAAAAGTTATAGCATTTACAAACTATGGTACAAAAATGTGAATTTCCGCTTTTTGAAGCAGCTCTGACTTTCTGAGCACCTGTCATGTTTCCTGAGGTTCTACAATGCCCAGACAGTAAAAACACCCCACAAATGACCCCATTTCGGAAAGTAGACACCCTAAGGTATTCGCTGATGGGCATAGTGAGTTCATAGAACTTTTTATTTTTTGTCACAAGTTAGCGGAAAATGATGATTTTCTTTTTTTTATTTTTTCCTTACAAAGTCTCATATTCCACTAACTTGTGACAAAAAATAAAAATTTCCATGAACTCACTATGCCCATCACGAAATACCTTGGGGTGTCTTCTTTCCAAAATGGGGTCACTTGTGGGGTAGTTATACTGCCCTGGCATTCTAGGGGCCCTAATGTGTGGTAAGTAGTTTGAAATCAAAATGTGTAAAAAATGACCTGTGAAATCCTAAAGGTGCTCTTTGGAATGTGGGCCCCTTTGCCCACCTAGGCTGCAAAAAAGTGTCACACATCTGGTATCGCCGTACTCGGGAGAAGTTGGGCAATGTGTATATACCCAGCATGGGTATTTATAAAATGACACCCCAAAACACATGTGCGACACTTTTTTGCAGCCTAGATGCGCAAAGGGGCCCACATTCCTTTTAGGAGGGCATTTTTAGACATTTGGATCCCATACTTCTTCTCACACTTTAGGGCCCCTAAAATGCCAGGGCAGTATAAATACCCCACATGTGACCCCATTTTCAATGAGGGGCATGGCGAGTTCATCGAAATTTTTTGTTTTTTCTCACAAAGTCTCTCTTTCCGCTAACTTGGGACAAAAATTTCAATCTTTCATGGACTCAATATGCCCCTCACGGAATACCTTGGGGTGTCTTCTTTCCGAAATAGGGTCACATGTGGGGTATTTATACTGCCCTGGCATGTTAGGGGCCCTAAAGGGTGAGAAGAAGTCTGACACAAGTTAGTGGAATATGAGACAGTTTTTTTTTTTTTGTTTTTTTTCTTACAAAGTCTCATATTCCACTAACTTGTGTCAAAAAATAAAATCTCACATGAACTCCCAATACCCCTCACGGAATCCAAATGCGTTAAATTTTTTAGACATTTATATTGCAGACTTCTTCTCACGCTTTAGGGCCCCTAAAATGCCAGGGCAGTATAAATACCCCGCATGTGACCCCATTTCGGAAAGAAGACACCCCAAGGTATTCCGTGAGGGGCATATTGAGTCCATGAAATATAGAAATTTTTGTCCCAAGTTAGCGGAAAGGGAGACTTTGTGAGAAAAAACAACAAAAAAAATCAATTTCCGCTAACTTGTGCCAAAAAAAATGTCTGAATGGAGCCTTACAGGGGGGTGATCAATGACAGGGGGGTGATCAGGGAGTCTATATGGGGTGATCACCCCCCTGTCATTGATCATCCCCCTGTAAGGCTCCCTTCAGATGTCCGTATGTGTTTTGCGGATCCGATCCGTGGATCTGTAAAAAACATACGGACGTCTGAATGGAGCCTTACAGGGGGGTGATCAGGGAGTCTATATGGGGTGATCACCCCCCTGTAAGGCTCCATTCAGATGTCCGTATGTGTTTTGCGGATCCGATCCGTGCATCCGTAAAAAACATACGGATGTCTGAATGGAGCATGACAGGGGGGTGATCAGGGAGTCTATATGGGGTGATCACCCCCCTGTCATTGATCACCCCCCTGTAATGCTCTATTCAGACGTCCGTATGTGTTTTGCGGATCCGATCCGTAAAAAACATATGGACGTCTGAATGGAGCCTTACAGGGGGGTGATCAGGGAGTCTATATGGGGTGATCAGGGGTTAATAAGTGACAGGGGCGGGTGTGGTGTTTGGTGCTACTTATTACTGAGCTGCCGGTGTCCTCTGGTGGTCGATCCAAGCAAAAGGGACCACCAGAGGACCAGGTAGCAGGTATATTAGATGCTGTTATCAAAACAGCGTCTAATATACCTGTTAGGGGTTAAAAAAAAATCGCATCTACAGCCTGCCAGCGAACGATCGCCGCTGGCAAGCTGGAGATCCACTTGCTTACCTTCCGATCCTGTGAACACGCGCGCGTTCACAGGAAGTCTCGCGAGATGACGCGTACATGCGTGACTCTGCCTGCAGCTGCCGCCTCCGGAACGCGATCCTGCGTTAGACGGTCCGGAGGCGGTTAAGCTGTCACCATTGCCATGTTCACTAAAGTACCTTATTTCCTGCAGTCTTCTTACTTTATTTCATTTTGTCATTTTGATAAAAAAGCTCTTTCATGATATGCTAATGAAACTCCAAGGTGCCCAGAGGGGGCGGTTTTTTCCCTCTCTGGTGCCCAGTGACGCCCCCCTGCAGTGCCAAGAACGCCTCCTGATCCTGAAATAACCTCCCATAGCCCAGGCAAACGGTTCCGCCCCCTCCCCACGTCATCTTCTACCTTCTAGAAATGCCCCGTCCTCCTTCCTGTCGGTGGTCATCTGCGCTATCATCAACCTCCTCAGGGCAACAGCCTCAAAAGTCTCACTGGGCATGCGCCGAGCCCAGTGACGTAATCTGAGCGCTGTTGCCCTGAGGTGGTTGATGATCGCGCAGGCGGTACTGCGCCTGCACAAGATTTCTGGCCGCCGACCGGAAGAAGGACGGGGCATTTCTAGAAGGTAGAAGATGACGTGGGGAGGGGGCGGAACCGTTTGCCGGGGCTGTGGGAGGTTATTTCAGGATCAGGAGGCGTTCTTGGGCTTTAAATTAAGGCGGGCTGGGCACCAGAGAGGAAAAAAACGCCCCCTCTGGGCACCTTGGAGCTTCATTAGCATATCATAAAAAGGGCTTTTTTTATCAAAATGACAAAACGAAATAAAGTAAGAAGACGACTGCAGGAAATAAGGTACTTTAGTGAACATGGCAATGGTGACAGCTTAAAATGCTAAAAGCAGGTGACAGATTCCCTTTAACATTAGAATTTTGTGAAAAGGTTCAATATTTTAGGCTCAAAGTGTCACACTCTAGTTAGCTAATTAATCCATACCCCCTGAGCAAAGGGGACCTCAAAATTGAGACTTTGGGGTTTCTTAAGCTTTAAGCCATATTGAGGATTTTGAACGTTATCGGCATCTATTTTTCCGATATTCCGATAACGTATGGGGAACACAGATCGCGCTGCTATCTTCATTGGTGGCGCAGTGCGCCCCCCCCCCCCCCCCCCCCTGGGCAGTGGCCACAGGGTCCCCTCTCCCCCCCCCCACCCCTCCTCCGATCGCAGCACCAGCAGTGTAATCCTGGGGCTCCGATCGGTTACGATGGCAGCCAGGACGCTATTGAAGCCCTGGCTGCCATGGTAAGCTCCATGCTGCTGTGTGCACAAAGCACAGAGCAGCAGGGACAGTGTGACATCCTATTCACCCTGATGGAGATCTATTAGGTTGAATAGGACAAGGGTTCTGGTCCCTAAGGGGGCTAAAAGTTAGTAAAAAAAAAAAACAATATTAAGTATAAATGAAAAAAAGATTTGCAAAAAAAATACACGTTAACAATAAACATATTCATTTTCAGCAGATTTGTGTAGGAATAGTTTTTTTTTCAAAAAATGAATATCGGTATAAATGATCGGCTCTCGGCCTGAAAGTTCACAAATTATCGGTATCGGCCCTAAAAAAATCTATATCGGTCGATCCCTAGTTACGGCCACCTCTCCTGTCGAATCCCGCTGGACCGCGCTTGCGCAGAAGACTGAAGATTTTCGCCGGGCCATGTCCTGAACGCGCACGCCACCGCGCATGTGCCATGATGACTTTTTCCTGGATAATATAGTACAGGCCAGGAATAAGTCACCATGGCACATGCGCGGCGGCGTGTGCGTTCAGGACATGGCCCGGCCGTGAGAAAATTTTCAGTCTTCTGCGCAACCGCGGCCCAGCCGAATCCAGGAAGTGAACATCGCGCTCAACGAAGGTAAGTATGAAAAGTGAAGATGGAAATACTCCTTTAAATCTATTTGGCTATAATTGTCATAGTGAACAGCCATGTTTCTCCCAGTATGTGAATTTCAGTTCAGCCACATCATAATTATGTGATATATGGCTGAAATGGGCGCCTCAATTAGTGGGGCTAGGCATTTCAGCAAAATCTGTTGATGTGAGATTTTTATTTTATTTTGGCAAAGCTATCTTTAGCAACCATGCTATGACTGCACTACCAGGACCACACTGTACCCCCTTGTATAGAAATCCCATACAATTCCTTTAAATGCAGGGTGGTTGTGGCCGGTTATAATATACACTGCCTGTCCAGAAAACATCTAAGGAGATTGCAGAAACTACTAAAATTGGGTTAAGAACTGTCCAACGCATTATTAAAAACTGGAAGGATAGTGGGGACCCATCGTATTCGAGGAAGAAATGTGGCAGGAAAAAAAATCCTGAATGATCGTGGTCGGCGATTACTTAAACGTTTGGTGAAATCAAATTGAAGAAAAACGACAGTAGATCTCAGGGCTATGTTTAATAGTGAAGGTAAGAGCATTTCCACACGCACAATGCGAAGGGAACTCAAGGGATTGGGACTGAACAGCTGTGTAGCCGTAAGAAAACCACTAATCGGTGAGGCAAACCAGAAACAAAGGCTTCAATTTGCTAGGGAGCATAAAGATTGGACTCTGGAGCAATGGAAGAAGGTCATGTGGTCTGATGAGTCAAGATTTTCCCTTTTCCAGAGTGACGGGCACATCAAGGTAAGAAGAGAGGCAGATGAAGTGATGCCCCCATCATGCCTAGTGCCTACAGTACCAGCCTGTGGGGGCAGTGCTATGATCTGGGGTTGCTGCAGTTGTTCAGGTCTAGGTTCAGCAACAGTATGTGCTCCAAGAATGAGGTCAGCGACTAGCTGAACATACTGAATGACCAGGTTATTCCATCAATGGATTTGTTCTTCCCTGATGGCACGGGCATATTCCAAGATGACAATGCCAGGATTCATTGGGCTCAAATTGTGAAAGAATGGTTCAGGGAGCATAAGACATCATTTTCACACATGGATTGGCCCCCACAGAGTCCAGACCTTAACCCCATTGAGAATCTTTGGGATGTGCTGGAGAAGGCTTTGCGCAGCAGTCAGACTCTACCATCATCAATGCAAGATCTTGGTGAAAAATTAATGCAACACTGGATGGAAATAAATCTTGTGACATTGCAGAAGCTTATCGAAACAATGCCACAGCGAATGCATGCCGTAATCAAAGCTAAAGGCGGTCCAATGAAATATTTTTGGTGGTGACTTCTTTTTTTTTTTGGACGGGCAGTGTATATTATTGTGGTAACTGATTTCCTTTGAAGGATGAGAATGGTGCTCCGCTGTTTTCATCTGCCTCATAGACATGAATGGAGTGACAGGGCACATGCTCAGGCACCTCTCCATTTACACTCCTCACTCCTGGTGGTGATCCCTATTCTAGTGATCAGTGGGGTCCCTGTCACTTATCACCTATGCTCAGCTATGTCTAGGTGATATATGTTCCTTGCCGGACAATCTTTTTAAAGATACCAGTGGGCTTTATTATTTTCCAAACCTAAGGACAAACTGCTATGACATAGTCAATCAACTATTCTAGTATTTGGGTAACGGTACATTGTATTTCCTGCAGCACAGTGTACATTTTCTACATTTCATTATATTATTATTTCTAGAACCCAGATGTTATAATTAAAAGATTGAATGAGTCTTTAAAGAAGGTCTGCATCGCTCCCTATGATCCAAAGGCACAATGCTAACACTTTTAAAGGGTTTGTCCGAGTTATATTTATTGATGACCTACCACCGATCACCTGAGGTTAGGTCATCAGTAAATATAACTCGGACAACCTCTTTAACCCTTTCCTGACATAGCGATTTTCTGTTTTTGCATTTTTGTTTTTCGCTCTGCTTTCCCAGAGCTTTCCCTATGTAATATTACATAGAATGTAGTGGGAAAAGGGAATAAAAATTCCAAATGAGGTGGAACAGCGTTCACTATGGGGTAAAACTGACTTGTGCTCTTCATTCTCCAGTTCAGTACGAATCCGGCAATACCATATATGTATAATTTTTCTTGCGTTTTAATTCTGAAAAAAAAACTTTTTCTTTTCATTGCCATGTTCTGATCTGATGAAACTTTTTTTTTTATAGTTATGTCTACGGAGATGTGTGGGGGCTCATTTTTTGCGGGACCATCTGTAGTTTTTGGCAACCCCATTTTGGGGTGTGTATGACTTTTTGATCACTTTTTTTTTTATTCAATTTTTTGGGGAGATAGTGATAAAAAAAAATGCGAATCAGCAATTTTTTTTTCTTACCCATTATATTTTAATAGTACAGGCGTTTTCGCACACGGCGATGCCCATGATGTTATTGTTTTGAATTGTTTATTTTGATTTTATTCTTCAAAACTTTTTTACTTTTTGTTAGGCCCCAGGTGGACCGCAACTTGCAATTATCAGATTGCAACTTATACAGAATAATGGAAATTGCTTCATTATTCTGAATAGAAATCGCTATATCACAGTTCAGTGCTGCCACCTAGTGGCCTGAACTGGGATATACTAATAATGAGCCTGGAAGCCTAGTACAGGCTCTGGCTCATTATTAGATCTCTGCTGGGGAAAAGTACACCTGAACCAGAAGCGCACTCTTCCGGTTTTTCGCACACTAAGATACTGTGGTCAGATTTGACCACGGCATCTGAGTGGTTAAATGCCCACGGTTGACATTACCGCCGATTGTGAACATTAGCCGCAGGTGCCTTCTATATGAAACAGCAGGCATCTGGCAACTATGGCTCTCACTCTGGGATGGGCACCCTCTTTACACCGGCGGATGCCAGAAAGGGATTAATAATAACTGCACATGAGTGCAGATTTCAAAACAGAAATTTAGTGCAAATTTCTATGCTTTTCCGCACCAAAATCCACATGTGTTACTTGCAGTTTTAGGTGCAAATTTGATGCAGATTTTCCACATGTCTCACCCCTGCATTGCAAAGGGTAAGATCCGCACAAACAAATGACATGCTGCGGATTTCCACACGGGGAAAAATAAATAAAAGTGTACATGAGATTTGTCTAATCTCATACACTTTGCTGGTACTGTATTAAGCTGCAGTTTTACTGCACGAAAACCTGCAAGTGCAGGTAGCCTAAAGGCTATGGACACCTTTTGTAGAGGCTTTTTAATTGCAGCTTGTATGTATTATGTATTCTCTTAGGCCCCTTTCACACGGGCGAGTTTTCCGCGCGGGTTGAACGCATTGCACCCGCACTGAATCCGGACCCATTCATTTTTATGGGGCTGTGCACATGAGCGGTGATTTTCACGCATCACTTGTGCATTGCGTGAAAATCGCAGCATGCTCTATTTTGTGCGTTTTTTACGCAACGCAGGCCCCATAGAAGTGAATGGGTCTGCGTGAAAATCGCAAGCAAGTGCGGATGAGGTGAGATTTTCACGCACGGTTGCTAGGAGACGATCGGGATGGGGGGGACCCGATCTTTATTATTTTCCCTTATAACATGGTTATAAGGGAAAATAATAGCATTCTGAATACAGAATGCATAGTACAATAGGGCTGGAGGGGTTAAAAAATTTTTTTTTTAAGTTTAACTCACCTTAATCCACTTGTTCGCCCAGCCGGCATCTCTTCTGTCTTGTTGTGTGAGGAATAGGACCTTTGATGACGTCACTGCGGTCATCACATGGTCAGTCACATGATCCATCACCATGGATTCAGAATGCTATTATTTTCCCTTATAACCATGTTATAAGGTAAAATAATACAATCTACACAACCTTAAACCCAAACCTGAACTTCTGTGAAGAAGTTCGGGTCTGGGTACCACATTCAGTTTTTTAACACGCGCGTGCAAAACGCATTGCACCCGCGCGATAAAAACTGAACAACGGAACGCAATTGCAGTCAAAATTGACTGCAATTGGGTACCTACTCGCGCGGGTTTGCCGCAATGCATCGGGACGCATCCGGTCCTTATCCGGACACGCTTGTGTGAAAGAGGCCTTACATTGCAGTTTGCTCAGTCCCATTCGGTGTGAAATCCTTCGGACAAGCTCTCTGCCTCGTCTCCTGAACACTCAAAGTTTTATATCCTTTTGATTCAAGTTTATTTTATTTAGTTGTAAAGACATCAGAATAGATTTTCATTAAATAGAGCAAAGGCAGAGGCTGCCGAGCCGTCAGTGAGCTTGTAGGAAGAATTGTACACTGAATAGGACTGAGCAGCCTGCAGTGTATGAGAATACATGCAGGCTGCACAAGACAAACGGAGCAAAATCATAAAGACCAACTGCAAATATGATGTTATCCTGTAATACAGCCAAGGCAATAAAAATCTCTCTCCAAAGGTGTTCATAGCCTTTAGGAGATTGTGTAACCAAGACACACCTCTAAGTTAGGGCCAGGGTTTGAAGGACAGCAGATGTTGTCAATGTGGTTGTGTGATCCCGCCCAACCATAAACTACACAGAAATTAACCAGATTGTGTACAACCCGGCAGTAGCACCAACTAATACAGCAGAAATGTCAGCAGTTTTCCCATTCAGCTGAGGGTAAGTACAAGTAATACACAGTATCGCCTCCATGTTTTATGTACAGTAAAGCTAGAGCAGCTTTTTAAATTCCTAATCCCTTATTCACAAGATAGGAGATAAGTTTCTGATCAGCAGGGGTGTTACGAATGGGCCCCTGCTGATCATTCAAATAGTCCCCCGATTGAATGGAGCGTCAGACATATGGGGATGCCGGAGATGGCAAAGTACAAGCATTTAGCAATCTCTGGCAGTCCCATAGGGTTAAATGGAGCGGTAGATGTGTGTGTGTGTGTACCGCTTCAGTTAAACAGGGGAACACAAAATGGGGGTCACAGCAGTCGGACCCCTGCCGATCAGACACTTATCCCCTATCTTTCGTTCAAGGGACAATGCCAGTTTTTGCCAGGGAAATCCCGCGCAGCCGCAGTATCGCTGACTGCCTGCGCCTGTACTATACTCCGGCTCCTGAGGCAATAGCGCTCTGATTACGTCACTGGGCTCGGCGCATGCCCAGTGACTCTATTGAGCCTGTTGCCCTCACGAGCCGGAGTATCGTACAGGCGCAGGCAGTCAGCGATACTGCGGCTGTGCGGGATTTCGGAGGGTAAGAAAGGAGGACGCAAGGATCGTGGGGTGAATAAATTACATGACGAAGCGGAGGGGGCGGCGCCGTTCGGCAAGGTTGTGGGAGTAAATTTATTTCTTAGGAGGCGTGCTGGGCTGGGCTGGGCACTGCAGGGGGGCATTACTGGGCACTAGAGGAGAGGACTAACGCCCCTCTGGGCACCTTGAAGCTTAATTAGCATATCAGAAAAATCGCTTTTTGATCTAAATGAAAACTTGAATAAAAGAAAGAAGACCCTTGCTGGAATGAAGGTACTTTATTGCACATTGCTATGTTAACAGTTTTATATGCTCAAAATAGGTGACAGATTCCCTTTAAGTTCATGTGTTTTTACAGCAATTTTTTGTGGCCACACATTTTGGACAGACATTTTTTCTTAAAGGTTTTTTTTTCCTATAGTAAAGTCTATAGGAATATGTCTGAAAACTCCTCAGCCCGCTACAAAACTAAATAAAAATGCACTGTTTGTAGCGCATTTCATCACTCTCTGCCAGCTATTAGCAAGCATCTGGCCGCAGCAGTTTTTACCACAAATCACGGCAAAACTTTGCACCTTTTTTCTAAAAGCATCGTGTGAAACCACTTTTATACAATAAAGAGAAGCCATTGCCAGTGTTTACATATGCCATATGGATTTAAACAACTGTAGAAAAGATTTCCTGATTCATCTTTGTAATTAGTATGCAGGACCTCTAGAGGGCAGTATACACACTGTACTTTATGGACATTCAGGCGGTTGACAGCAGATATACTCAGTATTTCTAATGCCAATTAAATGATAATACTAGATCAGTGATGGTGAACCTTTTTGAGACCGAATGCCCAACCTGCAACCCAAAAACGTATTTATCGTAAAGTGCCAACACGGCAATTTACCCTGAATACCAATATAGTATATCTTTCATTTACTTTATCATTTAGCTATAACAGCCTGCCTACATTCAATGCGCTGCCTGTGCCGTCATAGTGCGCCCTGCCCTGATGAATGGCAGGAAAAGTCTAAGGCATATTGGTACACCATAGACTTTTTCCAGGCTGCGGATGCCCACAGAGAGGGCTCTGAGTGCCACCGTTTCGCCACCACTGCACTAGATGATTATTAAAAATTCTAAAATTTCAACATTTTGGTATGACTGAGTTTGGGGACAAGTTACACCTCATACTTTAGTGGCATATTGCTAGAATATGCTGCCAATGTCAGATAGGTGCGGGTCTCACCTCTCTGACCTGCTCCTATCTCCAGAACAGACCTCCGAAGTGAAGGAGAGCACATCGTATGTGCCTACGCGCGGTTTATTCACATGGGAGTTCCGAAAGTAGCGCTATTCTAGGAAGTCGTACAGAAGTGAAGGAAAGCGTGCACCACACGTATGGGCATTCACCACTATAGGACTGCCGGAAACAGCCAAGCATTATTTTTGGAAATCCCATAGGAGGGTTGCTGTGCTTTCCTTTACTTTGGGAAGCCCATTCTGGAGAAAGATAAGAGTGGGTCCCGCCTCTGGGACCCGTTCCTAATATTGGTGGCATATACTAATGTCTGAGTTGTACTTTATTATTCAATAACCAGTAAGGCCCCTTGCAGACGAGCGTGTCCGGATGCGTTGCGGATGCGTTCAGTGAAAACTGAACTGCGATTTCGCTAAAAAAAAAAACCATTCAGTGTTTGCGATCGCGTTCAGTTTTTATCGTGCAGGTGCAATGCGATTTTCTGCGTTTTGCACGCGCGTGATAAAAAAACTGAATGTTTACAAACAACATCTCTTAGCAACCATCCGTGAAAATCGCACTTGTTTGCGGATGTGATGCGTTTTTTAGCCCTATTCACTTCTATGGGGCCATCGTTGCGTGAAAATCGCAGCATAGAGAACATGCTGCGATTTTCACGCAACGCAAAAGTGATGCCTAAGTGGGGGGGGGGGGGGTTCGCAGGTAAACTGCACCAATATGGGTATAGTCACACACATTAGATTTGTTGTATACATTTTTGCCAGTGAAAATCAGTTGGGATTGTTTCGACAGCAAGCACTTCTACTAGCGTCATTCAAATTTCTGCAACGGTCTGCCATGTGTGAATATAATGACAATGGTTGGAGTTCTGCATCGCCTGCTTCACACAGTAATAGAGAAAAATCTCACTACCTTTTAGCCACTGCTAGCAGTATAAATCCATATGCATTAGCAGTCAGTGGGGTGTCATGATTGCAGGGTGGATGAGGAAGCCCCATGTAGATTTTGGTCTGGGTCTGGATAATTTTGAGGTTTAGTCTAGGATCTATTTATTAATAGGTCTGGTCTGAGGTCTGCATTTATTTGGGTGTCCGGAGAGTGCATTTATTTTGGGGCTTTTAGATCAGAATTTATTTGTATTACTATAGAGGGTGGTGATGCCCTGCAGAAGTGAGGTACCAAAGATGTCATCATATGTCAGGAGAAGTCGTCATAGCAGTCTGGGCTAAATGGAGAAGAAAAAGAGAGACTATGGCAGTTTTACTAATACTGTTTAATTTTTAGACCGTGTAAGCTTAGTAGGAGATTTATCAAGACTGGCATATCTAACTGCTTAGAGGTGGCGAGAGTTCACGGCGGGTTATTATCTGAAATAAAGTTCATTCTTTCACAATACTCGAGTTGCATCCACATAAGCAGACATCGGCTCATGCAGATGGATCCTTTAAATTGTGTGCTGCCATGCTGTAGGAAGACGCCAATAATAAACGTGCCTGGGTTTGTTGGGTCCCGCTTTGCTATACATCCTCCATAGGGATCAATTGAAGCCTTAAAGGGAACCTGCCACCATGACAATGCAGTGCAATCTCCTGGTAGTATGTTATCTAGCAGAAGGATCTGACTCGTACATGGTTCTATAGGAGTAGATTTAGTATGACTTACAATTTATTAATTTAAATAGGACCTGTCACCTTTCCTGACTTGCATTCCCCATGTAATACCATTTCTGGAGCATCTATTCTTACGACTGTATGTTGTGCCATTCCTGTATTATTCCTGCTAGAAGTTTGTAAATAAATTGCTAGCAGTCTGCAGTAAGGGTACTGTTGGGTGTTACCAGTAGTGGGTGTGTCTGACTGTCAAATCAGTGCTGCAGGTGTCAGACTGTGCAGGGACACCCCACCCCCTAACTAGTAACACCCATCTGTTCTTTTACTGCAAGCTGTTGGCAATTTGATCATAACTTCTAGTAGAAATAACAGAGGAATGGCCCAACATAGAATCATAAGAATAGTTATGTCATGGGAAATGCAAGTAGTTGTCTGTTTTTTCTGTTCCAAGGAGCCATGCGAGCAGTCCTATTAGTGACTGACAGTTAACTCTGCATGAGCAAGCATACAAGAATGGCTGTCAATCATGACTCCTAAGTATAGAAAGTGCAGAGGTTTAAATGAATAAAGAACATGTTTTACTGAATCTTTTCCCAGAAATCAGTCCCATATAACAATCTGCTCAGCTCCTCCTGCTCTACAGCATTCTGCATGCAGATTGCACTGCATTATCATGTTAAACGGTTCCCTTTAATCTACTTGAATGAAACTCAACAATGGAGATCTAATGGTACTTTCACACTTGCGGCAGAGGATTCCAGCAGGCAGTTCAGTATCCGGAACTGGCAATCCGGACGCATTTGTGGATCCGTCTCACAAATGCATTGGAATACCGGATCTGTCTTCGGACCCGGTATTAATTTTTTTAGCATTTTTAAAGGTCAGCGCATGCGCAGACCGGAAAGCCTGATCAGTTTTGCCGGAACACTTAATGCCGGATCCGGCAAGTGATCAGTATTTTTGGCCGGAGAGAAAACTGCAGCATGCTGCGGTATTTTATCCATCCAAAAAACGTAAGAGGGACTGAACTGATGCATCCTGAACGGAATGCTCTCCATTCAGAATGCATTAGGATTAGGCTACTTTCACACCTGCGTTCGGGTGTCCGCTCGTGAGCTCCGTTTGAAGGGGCTCACAAGCGGCCCCGAACGCAGCCGTCCAGCTCTAATGCATTCTGAGTGGACGCGGATCCGCTCAGAATGCATCAGTCTGCCAGCGTTCAGCCTCCGCTCAGCGAGCGGACACCTGAACGCTGCTTGCAGCGTTCGGGTGTCCGCCTGGCCGTGCGGAGGCAAGAGGATCTGTCCAGACTTACAATGTAAGTCAATGGGGACGGATCCGTTTGAAGATGGCACTATATGGCTCAATCTTCAAACGGATCCGCCCCCATTGACTTACAATGCAAAGTCTGAACGGATCCTCTCAGGCTACTTTCACACTTAGAAATTTTTCTAAGTTATAATGCAGACGGATCCGTTCTGAACGGATGCAAACGTCTGCATTATAGGAGCGGATCCGTCTGATGAAACATCAGACAGACCCGCTCCGAACGCTAGTGTGAAAGTAGCCTAAAACTGATCAGTTTTTTCCGGTATTGAGCCCCTAGGACGGAACTTAATACCGGAAAACTTTAACGCAAGTGTGAAAGTACCCTAAGATGTTCATGGACGGAATAAGGATTTTGAGTTTCAATTTTAGAGCTATTGTTTAGTTAGGAAGAAGACTTCTCCAATGACTACCTTATTACCTTTGTCAGTTCTTCAGAGACATAGATGAAGTTCCTGAAATTTGCTTCTTTTGACTTAAAGAGGTTATCCCATGATTAATGTAAAAAATGAAAATCAAACAGTACATGACAATCTCTAATAAAGCTAGAACCTGCTCTGTACCTCACATGGATCCAGAGATCTCCCCATTCATTGCTCTGTTAGATTCTTGTCAAGCTGGCAGCTCAAGGGCATGTCCTTTTGTTTGATGAAAATAAGATCCATGCTATGTATGTATACCCCTATTAGATGTACAGCGCTTTGGAATTAAAGGGAAGCTGTCAGCAGATTTGTACCTATGGCACTAGCTGACCTGTTACATGTGCGCTTGGCAGCTGAAGACATCTGTGTTGGTCCCATGTTCATATGTGCCCGCATTACTGAGAAAAATTATGTTTTATTATATGCAAATGAGCCTCTAGGAGCAATGGGGGCGTCACCATTACACCTAGAGGCTCAGCTCTCTCTGCAACTGCGACACCCTCTGCACTTTGATTGACAGCCCAGGCAGTGAAAACGTGATCTCACTTCAATGCAGAGAAAGCGGAGCCTCTAGGTGTAACGGCAACGCCCCAATTGCTCCTAGAGATTCATTTGCATATATTAAAACTTCATTTTTTTCATAAATGCGGGCACATATGAACATGGGACCGACACAGATGCCTTCAGCTGCCAAGTGCACATGTAACAGGTCAGCCAGTGTCATAGGTACAAATCTGCAGACAGATGCCCCTTAAAGGGAACCTGTCACCATGAAAATGCTATATGTTATCTAGCAGGAGGAGCTGAGCAAATTGAAGCATAGATCTATAGGAAATGATTCAGTATGACAATTTATTCATTTAAATCTCTGTGCTTAGGCGTCATGTGAGCGGTCCTGCTAGTGACTGAGCAGGCATACTGATAAGACTGTCATTGACCGTCACCGCACACATGGCTCCTGAGCATAGAAATCGCAGCAATTTAAATGAATAAATGTTTCCCACAAATTAATCTCATATATCATTCTGCTGTTTGAAAAATGTATAATATGTTTTGTGATACAACCCCTTTAAGTAGGGTTGGGTATGATACTGAAAATAGGATCCATACTATGTATGCTCATCCCCTATTAGAGGTACTGCGCCTTGGAATTAATGGCGGTGTTCTGTATTGAGTAATGTAGGCAGATTACAGTTCTTCACTTGATCTATGTTCTACAACGAGAACCTCCAGGTTTTATTGATGCTGCAACTTGGATCAATATGTCATTTTTGGTTTGAGAGGCATTACAATTTCATACAAAATGAATATCTAACTCCCAGGTCATCCACCATAAATTAAGCAAGCCATGTGAAATCATATTGCAGTGTTCTGCATTATCTATCTTGCTCGCACCACCCTGCAATATTATTCTTAGGAAACAATGCTGAGGTCATTTCCAATCCCTTTATTATAAAGTACATGGTTCTTCAGCTAGAACATTGTGATTACAGCGATATGTAGCATTACTCATGTAACACCAACAACAATGAAACAATGCAGTCCCATACGAGGTACGAGTTATCTAAGTGTCTACTTTGATCTGTCTAAGGACATAGAATAAGTTCACACTGGCGTCGCTTTGAGAAAACCAGTTTTGTAGGCAGAGCCTCCTTCCCTGTCTACGAACACCTCCTATTTCTATGCCAATGAATTCTAGAATGGACAGCCTTTTTCCAGATATGTTTGTTACCCACCCATTCCACTTAGTTGTTTTTTTTCTCCTCAAAGTCTTTACAAGAGTCAAGTATCAACAGATGCTGCAGCTATTGGTCTTATTCATCGGAGGTTTGCTGTTTAGCTCATTAGGGATTGTCTCTCTCCTCTTTCGCAAAGCAGGACTTAGTCGACTGGGAAGGTTGACCTCTCTCAACAATTCTCTGAATACCTCAGTCACATTCAAGTTCTCCTTTGCTGAGGTCTCCAATATACGACAGTTCCACTCCAGCTCCACTGTAGTCATAGCATCATCACAAAAAACCTTCTGGGCATCGACGTTGTCCTTTTTGTTGCCAACTACCACCATAGGTGGACATTTCTCCTCCTTTATGTCCAGGATCTCTTCTCGTAACCTTCTCAAAATCTCAAAAGAGTCTGGGTTGTCCACCGAGTAAACTAGAGCAAAAGCATCTCCACTCCTCATACTTAGTTTTCTCATAGCTGGAAATTCATAGCTGCCGGTGGTGTCCAAGATTTCAATCTTCACTTGCTCCCCATCCGTGGTTTCATACTCTGTGCTGTGTAACTCTTCCACCGTCCTCTTGTGTTTGGGTTCAAAGGTGTCCTGCAGAAAGCGATGGATGAGTGAGGTCTTCCCCACACCTGCTGCTCCTAGGAACACCAGCCTGATATGATTCTTCTCCTTGACAGATAGTGACATATCTGCTCTGCACTGTGAATAGGTGGTTAACAGCAACCTGATGTCCTGCTCCTTAGATCAGTGTGCTCAGATTCCCCGCACCTCTCACTATTTATTCATATTTTTATGAGGTAGCTGTGCCTTTATCCAATCAGAGGCCGCTGCCTGCACCCGGATAGTAGGGGAGGGGGACCTGTCACTGTGTTGTGCTTCTAGCATTTGTGTTTGAGATGCTGGTGTTAACCTTTTCACTACCACCACGGAGTTCATCATGTTCCTCTGTTTGATGTTACTTAAATGCCAGGCATTTTAGGACGTGAGGCCACTTGGTTTGATGTACTGAAATATCTGACGTCCACATTGCTGTCAGATTACTACAGGGTTGTTTCCTTATAGAAGAATTTGTATGTCAGCTTTGTTCATGTAATTTCCTGCTCTAAATATAATGTCATGTTAGCATTTCTACGTCTGACCGCTTTCCTTGCTTCTAGAGAAACCAGTAGAGTTTGCACTCGAATGAAAGACTAAAAAAATACAAATAGTTCTTCAGAGTTGCTTATGTCCATAGATTATATTCAGATACACATACTGTTGGGTATGCAATGGTATTTATTCATACCGTTGTGCCACTGGGCAGTACTCCGCTATGACATTTGAATGCAGCATGCATATGGTGCAGCCACTGAGCTGGAACAGGTTTCCGTGTCCCATGTCTCACTTGTGCGGATAATGGCCCATTTTGGACAATGCTTCCAAGTTTGTGGAGTCAGTTTGGGGAAGGCCCTTTTTTTTGTTGGAGCATGACTGTGCCCCAGTGCACAAAGAAAGGCATAGTTGGTTTAGTTAACTTGTCTGGCCTGCACAGAGCCCCAACTTCTACCGCATCAAACACCTTTGGGGTGAACTAGAACAGACACTGCGAGCCAAGCTCTCTCCTCCATCATCAGGGTATGACCTCAAAAATGCTCTTCTGGATAAAGGGGTAAAAATAACCACAGGCACATTCCAAGAGCTTGTAGAAAGTCTTCCCAGAAGAGCAAAGGGGTCACCAACACTATATTGATGTCTATGGATTTAGAAAGAGATGTCATGAAAGCTCCTGTATGTGTTAGGCCTCATACACACGACCGTTGTTCGGGTCCCATTCACTTCAATGGGGCCACAAAAGATGTGGACAGCACTCCGTGTGCTGTCCGCATCCGTGGCTCCGTTCTGTGGCCCCGCTAAAAAAAATATAACATGTCCTATTCTTGTCTGCGCTTTGCGGACAAGAATAGGCATTTATATTGCCGGCGCCAATTCCGTTCCGCAAATTGCGGAAGACAACACGGGCGGCTTCCGTTTTTTGCGGATCCGCGGTTTGCAGACGGCAAAAAATGCACGGCCGTGTGCATGAGGCCTTATGTGTATGATCGCTGGACCCTGGCTGATCGCTAGAATGATCCTCCTCATTGCATGCCCACAGTAAATAGGAGTTTAAGTTCTTGACTGTTTCTGTCAGCCCCATAGATGATGCATGTATGACCATTGCTCCATTCAGACTCCTCAATGTGGTGGTGGTTCATGACTCCTGTTCTAGTGAGCAATGGGTCCCCCAGTAACCATGTATTTATCATCTAAGCTTTGCCTGGAATAACTTCTATAAAATATGGTGTACAATCGAAATGACAAGTGTGTGCAATCGCTGAATAGCTGATGCACGTTTTCTGAACCTATAATTTCTTTATCCAACCATCACAGTCAGAATGCATATCTATAACTGCAGAAAGCAGCTACAGAAAGGGTGCCTTTGTGTGGAGGACCCAGCATGTCCTGGTATTGCACAGACTATGCATTGTAATGCTTAGATTGACCTGTGGGGGTGCTGCAGAGGAATTGCACACTTGGTTCCAGGTCTCCAACCCCCATTTCCCCAGATTACAGCCATTTACTGGGAGCAATAAGGATTCTAAAAACTGGACCCTTTTTTTTTTTTTTTTTTATAGAGCATATGGACATCATGGCTGTTGTGTTACCCTACTCTGGATGCCCCACTATGAGCTAGAGCATCTCTCTCTGTATCTCTCTCTCTCTGCATCTCTCTCTCATCCATGAATTACATTTGAACGGCCACCAAGTAATATTGCATTTCTGTCCAGGCACAACATCCTCAGCAATCACAGATGATTGCCAGGGATGAGAGAAGCCAGACCTGTGGCGTTCAGCTAATTGCTGCGCCTGCTTCACGTTCAAATAGGTTGTCTTCAAGAGTCTTGCCTTTTACACTACATATCTTTGAATTCGGCAGCCAAACGCTTAATTGCCTTAATTTCAGCGCTTTCACACTACTGGCTTCTTGTAGGACTGGGACGATAAGCGCTTACACATGTTTTGCAACTGTAAATCTGAAATAATTGTACACAAACATTTATGTAATTCATGTACAGAGTAAAGCCGGCCATCCACATCAGCCATGCTGACAGGTTTTAGCTGGCAGCCATCTTCACCAACCTGGTCTTCATAAACATGCAATCCGCTTATAAATCAAACCATTCATGTGCAGGCCTTCATAGAAACCTGGCCATTCATAAGCTGACTCCATGTATTGGCTCGTATAGTCCAGCACCATAATGACCTGTGTCCTGCTGGCTGTATGGGCCGATGGCCAGATCAGACTAGATCTAGTCAATCTAACGAGCCCATATATTACAATAATTTCTAAATGAGTTTTACCATCTTGCCCCCTCTGGGTCTTGTAGGCCTAAACAATGTTGCAGATGGACTGAGATAAATCACTAGATTTCAGCTATTTTCCTTTTTTTTTTTTTTTTTTTAGAGGGAATGTTTGAGATATATATATTTCAGAAATATGCATACATCATTCACTGCATGGACCATTGACTATGGAAGCGTGTTTTTGGACATGCTCTGTGCAGAGGTCATTGCGCAGGGAGAGGTAGTAGACAAGTCGTGACCATTACCTATGATGACTTTTGCAATATATGTGTGTGTTATCTTCCATTGTAATCCTGCCTGTGATCATAATGATGTGACTGCTCAACTCCTTAAGGACACAGCCTTATTTCACCTTAAGGACCAGGCCATTTTTTGCAAATCTGACCAGTGTCACTTTATGTGGTGATAACTTTAAAACGCTTTGACTTACCCAGGCCATTCTGAGATTGTTTTTTTCGTCACATATTTTACTTCATAACACTGGTAAAATGAAGTCAAAAAAATTAATTTTTATTTATAAAAAAATACCAAATTTACCAAACATTTGTAAAAAATTGCAAATTTCCAAGTTTCAATTTCTCTACTTCTTGTAAAATTCTTTTTATTAAAGTTTTTTAAAACAAATAAAACAAAAAATACTTTTCCATGATACAGAGAAAATATCAAATATAGGAGTTCAGACTTGATTACAGTCGCATAATAAACTTATATCACCGAAGTGAACAAAAATGATAAGTGAGTTGAATAGTAACATAGAAAAGTCTAACAATAATATAAAGACAAATAACACATCAAAACAATGCAGAAACAGCCCTCAAGACTGAGAGCAATAGTAGGTACTGTTCAACCACTCATCCCATCTATAGTGGTATGTATGAAGTTTGTCCTGGACCCTTGCAATAGTTTGTTCGAATGAACAAGTGTTATTCACAGCCTGCCAGACTTCTTTTATATGGGGAGTGTCCACCGATTTCCAATGTCTCGTTATGACTAGTTTTGCCGCCATAACAATATGTGCGACTATTGACCTGAATTTCTCTACTTCTATAATACATAGTAATACCCCCAAAAATAGTTATTAATTTACATTCCCCATATGTCTACTTCATGTTTGGATCATTTTGGGAATGATATTTTATTTTTTGGGGATGTTACAAGGCTTAGAAGTTTAGAAGCAAATCTTGAAATTTTTCAGAAATTTTCAAAAACCCAATTTTTAGGGACCAGTTCAGGTCTGAAGTCACTTTGTGAGGCTTATATAATAGAAACCACCCAAAAATGACCCCATTCTAGAAACTACACCCCTCAAGGTATTCAAAACTGATTTTACAAACATCGTTAACCCTTTAGGTGTTCCACAAGAGTTAATGGCAAATGAAGATAAAATTTCAGAATTTAGATTTTTTGGCAAATTTTCCATTTTAATCCATTTTTTCCAGTAACAAAGCAAGGGTTAACAGCCAAACAAAATTCTATATTTACTGCCCCGATTCTGTAGTTTGCAGAAACACCCCATATGTGGCCGTAAACTACTGTACGGGCACACGGCAGGGCGTAGAGGGAAAGGTGCGCCGTATGGTTTTTGCAAGACAGATTTTGCTGGACTGGTTTATTTACACCATGTCCCATTTGAAGCCCCCCTGATGCACCCCTAGAGTAGAAACTCCATAAAAGTGACCCCATCTAAGAAACTACACCCCTCAAGGTATTCAAAACTGATTTTACAAATGTTTTAACCCTTTAGGTGTTGCACAAGAGTTATTGGCAAATGGGGATGAAATTTGAGAATTTCCATTTTTTGGCAAATTTTCAATTTTAATCCATTTTTTCCAGTAACAAAGCAAGGGTTAACAGCCAAACAAAATGCTATATTTATTGCCCCGATTTCTGTAGTTTGCAGAAACACCCCATATGTGGCCGTAAACTACTGTACGGGCACACAGTAGTGCGTAGAGGGAAAGGTGCGCCGTGCGGTTTTTGGAAGGCAGATTTTGCTGGACTGGTTTATTTACACCATGTCCCATTTGAAGCCCCCCGATGCACTCCTAGAGTACAAACTCCATAAAAGTTACCCCATTTTGGAAACTACAGGATAAGGTGGCAGTTTTGTTGGGACTATTTTTAGGGTACATATGATTTTTGGTTTATCTATATTACATTTTTGTGAGGCAAGGTTACCAGAAATAGAAATTCTGAAATGTCATCTCCATTTGCCAATAACTCTTGTGGAACACCTAAAGGGTTAACGACATTTGTAAAATCCGTTTTGGATACCTTGAGGGGTGTAGTTTCTTAGATGGGGTCGCTTTTATGGAGTTTTTACTCTATGGGTGCATCAGGGGGGCTTCAAATGGGACATGGTGCCAAAAAAAAAAAAAGGCCATCAAAATCTGCCTTCCAGAAACCATACGGCGTTCCTTTACTTCTGCGCCCTGCCGATTGGTCATACAGCAGTTTACGACCACATATGGGGTGTTTCTGTAAACTGCAGTATGAGGGTAATAAATATTAAGTTTTGTTTGGCTGTTAACCCATACTTTGTTATTGGAAAAAAACTGATTAAATGTGAAAATTTGGCCCAAAAAAATAGCTTTTTTACGTTTTTTGGCACGTTTCTTTTATTTATTTTTTACTGTGTTCATCTGAGGGGTTGGGGGGGGGTATTTTTATAGAGCAGATTCTTACGGACGAGGCGATACTTAATATGTCTACTTTTTAAAAAAAAAAAAATGTTTTACACTATATTATCTTTTTATAAACAAAAAAAAACGCTATTGGCGCTATTTTGGGGGGCATATTACTTTTTGAGACGCTTGCTATTACAATTTTTGTGATGTAAGGTGACAAAAGAATTTATTTATTTTAGTTTTACTAAATAATATTTTTGCAAATTTTTTTTTTTGGTTTTAGTGTCTCAAGTCTGAGAACCAGTTTTTTAAGCTGCAGCACCCCTGGGGGGGTCTAGGGTCACACAGCTGTGCTGTGGACCCCAGACACCCAACTTAGGGTGATGCAACCAAAACTGTTTTTTTTTTTATTTCTTCAACTAACTTTCCCTAAATATCCCTGCCTAATCTAACTTGTCCCTAGCCTTTCCCTAAATACCTGGGGGTGCTGGGGCACAGATGGGGTGCTGGATCCTGGGCTCTGAACAGATGGGGGGTGCTGGCTCTGAGACACAATGCAGCGTCTCTCCTCGGGCTCCGGACTGAAAAGGAGGAGGAGAGGAGCGCTGCGATAATTTGAATGAACCGCCCGCCCAGCCGACCAATGAGAGCGATCCTGAAAAGTGATGTCACCATCACCTCTCAGGATCTAAGGATGGTGATTGGTGGTGTATTATCACACCACCACCGATCACCATCCTGTTCCGGGTTATCGGGTCCCCAGAGACCCGAATAACCCGGAAACGCATCAAACCGTAGGTCTGAATTGACCTGCGATTTGCTGCGATCGCCTACACGGGGGGTTCACAGGACCCCACCTTGCATTTAGCCAAGATGCCTGCTCAATGATTTGAGCAGGCACCGGGTTCCGATCACCACCCGCCGAAATACATAGGACCTACCGGTACGCCCTGTGTCCTTAATGATCGGGAAATCAGGGCGTACCGGTACGCCCTATGTCCGGAACAGGTTAAAAGTGATCTGTACAGATCAGAAACATTGG
This sequence comes from Bufo bufo, assembly GCF_905171765.1. NCBI lineage: Eukaryota > Metazoa > Chordata > Amphibia > Anura > Bufonidae > Bufo > Bufo bufo. The sequence goes on from NC_053394.1 coordinate 353,165,066, forward strand.
CATATTATGAAGTACAATAATGCAAAGGAATTCAAAAAATATGGCTAGTGATGGGGAAAATTAAAAATAACCACAGAAATTCTAAAAAAAAAAAAGTTGTTTAACATAAAAACCTGATTGATACAATACACAATTTCCTCGTGATACATTCCCTTTAGGGGTTTCCAGAATGATCAAAAAGGACCTACTGTTATTTTCCAGGAACAGCAGCACTCTTGAATAGGGTTCAGTTAAGCTGAGCTTCAATGCCAATCACAGACCATGAACAAGTGGGGCGCTGTTTCTGGACTATTACAGTAGATTTTTTTTATATAGCATTGTACAATCCTATTACTTCTGAAGAACCCATTAAAAACCATATTTGCTAGGTCTACTCCCCCTGACATCCCTTCTGTTTGCCCAGTTTAATACAGCCCCATATTTAGCTTTCTCTCTCTGCTGGAGGATGTGACGTGGAAAAGATAATACTACTGTAACATGTTCTGACTGGAGGACCAGTGTGGGTGCCATGTGGCCGCCTGAGCTCTGAGGACTATACAAGATGGCCACCAAAAGGAACGTAGGCTCATATATATCAATGCGGCATTATTCTAACCAATGGAAAGGTTAGAGCTAATGGATTGACTTGATTGACAGATTTATGACTGTATGGGCTCTACTTTACAGGCTGGGATCTGTGTGCAGTAGAGATGTGACTTCTCATTTGCAACTTATTTTTCATGAATTTTATTAAATCCTAGCTGGACATAAGGCCTTGCACGCTTTTACATAGTGATGTGCAAGAAGCAAATGATTAATACAAATGTCACACAGCATATAATAATAAAATGTTAGAGTAAAATCAAACAAGAAAAAAATGCACAAATACCTTCATATACACTATATAGAGACACCTACACATTACACCTACAGAGGTTTTTTATGACATCCCATTCTTAATCCATAGGCACTAATATAGAGTTGGTCCCCTGTGCAGCTAAAACATCATCCACTCTTTAAGCAAAGCTTTCTACAAGATTTTGGTGTCTGTGGACATTTTTGCCCATTCATCCAGAAGAACATTTCTGAGGTCAGACACTGATGTTGAACAGAAGTTGTGATCCAGTTCCTCCTATCCTAGTTCATTCCAAAGGTATCTGAGGTCCAGGCTCTGTATGAACCATTCAAGTTCTTCCACACCAAACTCACCCAACCACGCCTTTATGGAGCTTACTTTGTGCACTGGGTCCTTCCCCAAACTGTTCCCACAAAGGTGGAAACATACAAGTGTTCAAATTGTCTCAGTATACAGAAGAATTAAGATTTACCTTCACTGGAACTAAGGGCCTAGACCAGGGGTAGGCAACCTCCGGCACTCCAGCTGTTGTGAAACTACAACTCCCAGCATGCACACTTGTTCTGCTCTTCTAAGAACTCTCATAGAAATGAATGAAGCATGCTGGGATTTGTAGTTTCACAACAGCTGGAGTGCCGAAGGTTGCTGATCCCTGGCCTAGACCAACCCCTGAAAACACCTCCAAAGCATTACCCATCCTCCACCAGACTTTACAGTTGGCACAATGCAGTCTAATGGCAGATATCGTTCTCCTGGCATTCGTCAAACCTACACCTGTCCATGATCCATCAGACTGCCAGATAGAGAAGCATGATTCATCGCTCCAGAGTCCAGTTTTGGCGTGCTTTACTCCATCAGATACCTGGAATTGTGCTTGCAGATGTAAGGTTTGCATGCAGCTGCTCAGCCATGGAAACCCAGTTTTTGTGCTGATGTTTATGGCGGAGGAGGTTTGGAGTCTGTAGTTATCTAGTCTTTAGTGCGTCGCTACCTTATGCCCTATGCACCTCAGCACTCGGTGACCCTGCTCTGTAACTTTACCACGGTCTCCACTTCATGGCTGAGTTGCACTTTACAATAATAGCACCCACAGTTGATGGTAGAATATCTAACAGGGAAAAAAAATTCACAAAATGACTTCTTGCAGAGGTGGCATCCTATTGCAGAACTGCACTGGAATTCAATGAGCTCTTTAGACCAAGCCATTCTTTCACAAATGTTGATAAAGGCAGACTGCATGGCTGCTAGGCTGGATTTTATACACCTGTGGCAATGAAACACCTGAATTCAATGATTAAGATGTGTGCACCAATACTTTTCTCTATATAGTTTATTTGTATCATAGGAGATCTAGTGTTAAAATACACATCATTGGTATTACTGCTTCCACAATGAACACACAGTGAACACAGGACGACAAAACTAGACAAAAACTTAAATGGTTCATCCTGCCTCCCTAAGAATGGAATAAAAAGTCTTTACTGTACCCCAAAGTGGCACTAATATAAACATCAACTCAGCCTGCCAAAAAACAAGCCCTTTCACAGTTCCGTCAAAGGAAAAGTAAAAAAGTCATGGCTCTCAGAATATTGTGACATAAAAATATTTTTCAAAAAGTCATTTTTTTTTTATGTTTTTGAAAGTATGGGGTAAAACATAAAAACTATATAAAATGTTGTATTGCCCAATAACAATAATGTACTGACCCACAGAATAAAGTTATTCAAACGTTTATTGTACACTGTAAAAAGGAAAGCCAAAAATAAAACCCCAAAAATGTCTAACCCCCAAGTTTTTCAGTACATTATATGTAATCCAAAATGTTGCCATTAAAAAAAAATGCAACCTGTCTGGAAAAACAAAAGTTATGGCTCTCGGAGGCAGGGGATGAAGAAACGAAAAAAATAAATAAAAAACACATCCAAAAAGTTAAAATAGGCCACATCTTTAAGGGGTTAACATGTATTCGCTTAACTGACTTACTAGACTGAGTATGTTGCATTGCCTCAAGCATCCAGGAACAGGGCGTTCTTTACATTACCGGCAGCTTCCTACTTTCTAAAATGACATTTCTAGGGTTCACTTTTTTCCTTTGAAATGAGACCAAAGCGTCGATGAATCACAGAAGGCTCTGTATTTCATTACGGCATAAGGATTATATTGCTATGTAGGTCTACTTTGATCCACCTGATAATGGGGAAGAGAAAACGTATTTTCATATAATTCTGTTCGTCTATAGCCACCGCTCTCCCTGTTATCTGGCTTCGCATGGCAGAATGATAACGGTTTATCTGACACAAGCCTGCAGCTGCCTCATTATCCTCCACTGCTCCTGAGAACAGTGGGAAGCCCTGATGTAAGCCACATGGGGGAGGGGAGCCAGAAACATAGAGATTGTATAGTCATACATATTTTTTACTCATAAATTCAGTCACTATTGGCATGGGTGAAATGCAATAGTGAGGTACTAGTGCACGTAAAAATAAATCAATTGATACGAAAGGTTATCTACCTGTGACTCGTCTACATACCATAAATGTGTCTGTATTATAATTTTTAATAATGTGACACAAAATATTAAAATATCATTTTAATACAGTATTGGAATGCCGTGCGATGTGTAACTGTCAGCAGAATATCTACAGGACTCTGGAAGCTCTGCCCCATTCTACACAGGAAAGCTTTCAGAACTGCCAGAAATGCCAATTTTTATAAATCTTGTCCCTGACACAGGACAGGCCTGCAAGCAGCCATACTGTGGGAATGTAGACAACACCACTCTGTTTTCCCCTGCAAAGGGAACACTGTTTCTGCACCTCAGTATCCCCTTGTATCTTGTTTCTTTATAGATCATTGGAATAGGGGTACCGCTCAATGTCTATGGGGCTGACGGAAAGCAGTGCTGTACTTCGTCAGTCCCATAGGCATTGCATGGAGCAGCAGAGCGCACATGTGACCATGGCTCCATTCAAACTCATTACGGTTATGCAGTTAAGAAGAATGGGGTCTCACGATTCCCATTTTAGCAGTAGGTGGGTGTCCCAGTGGTGGAGGCCCCAGTGACCAGTGGCGTACCGCCAATATAGGCAGGCCACGCCGTTGCTATGGGGCCCGTGGCACAGGGGGGCCCGGAGCGCATGGAAGGCCTCGCCCCTTACATCTACATCTTCTCTGCACAAAACACAGACAGATAATTCATAGTAAGGGCATTGAGGTGGCCCACCCACTTGTGTTCTCCCTCCAGCTCCAACCCCGGGCCCCGACCCTGACTTGGTTGACACGACCCCTCCCTGTTGTCTGACCTCCATGATCCGGGCTGTGGGCTCCCTCCACTGCATCTGGCCAATCAGCTTTTAGGAACACAAAGATCCTGCTGCTGATTGGTCAGTGCATCACTGGCCTGGCAGGCAGCAGTAGCTGCGCAGGCTCAAGCACACACAGAGGCGCGCACCCGGCGTGGCTGGTAGTCAACGGCTTCATCAGCACCCTGGGGTAAGGAGTGTGTTCTCTGCTCGCTCCTGTCAGCTGTGGACTCCTTTATATGCAGGGGGTGCAGGGAGAGGGGCAGCAGGGACGCTGGCGCTCCCATCCCCACAACTGCGAACTGCAGCCTGTCAGACTGCACAGGAAAGTGTTCAAAACTTCTGCAGAAGGCCCAAACTCTCCGTGCACCCTTCATCGTGAGACAGCACCCCTGTCATGTAATATGCTGATAATGGACGCCCCTGAGCCTGCTGGTCAGACATGAGTATTATACGCCCATGAGCCTGCTGTGTACTATGCATGTGATATACACCCCTGAGCCTGCTGTGTACTATACATGTGATATACGCCCCTGAGCCTGCTGTGTACTATACATGTGATATACGCCCCTGAGCCTGCAGTCTACTATACATGTGATATACACCCCTGAGCCTGCTGTCTACTATACATGTGATATACGCCCCTGAGCCTGCTGTGTACTATACATGTGATATACGCCCCTGAGCCTGCTGTGTACTATACATGTGATATACACCCCTGAGCCTGCTGTCTACTATACATGTGATATACACCCCTGATCCTGATGTCTGCTATACATGTGATATACACCCCTGAGCCTGCTGTCTACTATACATGTGATATACGCCCCTGAGCCTGCTGTCTACTATACATGTGATATACGCCCCTGAGCCTGCTGTTTACTATGCATGTGATATACACCCCTGAGCCTGCTGTGTACTATACATGTGATATACGCCCCTGAGCCTGCTGTGTACTATACATATGATATACGCCCCTGAGCCTGCTGTCTACTATACATGTGATATACACCCCTGAGCCTGCTGTCTACTATACATGTGATATACACCCCTGAACCTGCTGTCTGCTATACATGTGATATACACCCCTGAGCCTGCTGTCTGTGTCACGGAACCATGAACCAGACGTACAACAAGAGATAAGTGAAAATAAGAAGGCTTTATTGAAAATAAAGCTGTAAAGCAAAAGTCCAAACGAATGGTGAAACCGAAGCAGAGTCTTTGAGAGGCCAGAGATCAGGAACCAGAAGGGTAGTCAGACAAAGCCAGGATCAGGAACCAGCAGGGTAGTCAGACGAAGCCAGGATCAGGAACCAGCAGGGTAGTCAGACGAAACCAGGATCAGGAACCAGAAGCAGCAGCAGTCTTAGAAGCATGTGAACACAGGAGGACCAAGCAAGGAACTGAAGCCACAGACCTCCTATATATATGAGCTAGGCATCCAGCTCCTCCCAGTGGGAAGGAGGAGCCGCAGGGTGGAAGGCTACAAGAAACCCAGAAACCAAGATGGCCGCCAGCACATGTCAAACGAAGGAGAACAGCAAGAAGGTAAGACCATGACAGTACCTCCCCCTCAAGGGCCCCTCCTCCGCGGAGCAAAAAACGGTTTCTGAGGGAAGCGTGCATGGAAGGCTCGGAGCAAGGCAGGAGCATGGACATCTGCGGAGGGAACCCAGGAACGCTCCTCTGGACCATAACCACGCCAATGGACCAAAAACTGCACCCGACCGCGGACCAGGCGTGAGTCCAGGATATTGCTCACCTCATACTCCTCATGATTGCCCACTCGGACCGGACGAGGCAGAGGAACCGAGGAAGTGAAATGATTACACACCAGTGGCTTCAACAGGGAGACATGAAACACGTTAGAGATCCGCATGCCAGGAGGAAGCGCAAGGGCATAGGCTACCGGGTTTACCCTGCGAAGCACTCGGAAGGGACCAACAAAGCGAGGCGCCAGCTTGGGAGTGGGCACTCGAAGGTTGAGGTTGCGGGTGGACAACCATACACGGTCACCGACCTGGTAGGAAGGAGCAGGCGCTCGTTTGCGATCAGCCTGGAGTCTCTGGCGCTGCGCAGAGGCCTCAAGGGACTTCTGGATCTGTACCCAAGAAGCACGTAGGACGGAAAGGTGATCCTCCACCGCCGGAATATCCTGGGAAGAGAATACCTCCGGTAACACGGCAGGTTGGAACCCATAATTGGCCATGAAGGGAGACGTCCCAGAGGAAGAGTTCACCGCCGTGTTCCTGGCAAACTCAGCCCAAGGCAGAAGGTCAACCCAATTGTCTTGGTGATCAGAGACATAGCAACGAAGGAATTGCTCCAAGGCCTGATTGGATCGTTCTGCGGCCTCATTGGACTGAGGGTGGTAGGCCGAGGAGAAGGAGAGATGAATCCCCAACTGGGAGCAAAAGGCGCGCCAGAACCTGGACACAAACTGACTCCCCCGATCCGACACAATCTCCTTGGGCAAACCGTGCAACCGGAAGACCTCCCTGGCAAAAATCGTGGCCAACTCTTGTGCAGAGGGTAACTTCTTGAGAGGAACACAGTGGCACATTTTGGAAAACCGATCCACAATCATGAGAATGACCGTATGGCCTCGGGATGCAGGGAGGTCCACAATGAAATCCATCCCCAGGTGTGACCATGGGCGCTCCCCGGTGGCTATGGGTTGCAGAAGGCCCAACGGAAGGTGCCGAGGGGACTTACTCTGGGCACAAACGGAGCATGCCGCTACATATGCGGCGATGTCGGAACGTAGGGAAGGCCACCAGAACAGACGTGAAACAGCCCAGGACAGCTGATTCTTTCCAGGATGCCCCGCGGTCTTGGAGTTATGGTAGGTTCGCAACAACCGAGTGCGCAACTCCTCAGGCACAAAACATCTGCCGTTGGGTCTCCCAGAGGGAGCACGATTGAGCCGCCAAAATCTGCTCACCTAGGGGAGAGGTCAGGCTGGTGCGAATGGCGGCCAGGATCTGATTCGGAGGTATGACCGAAGTCGGAATCGACTCCTCCCTGGACAGCTCGGAGTACTGCCGTGATAGGGCATCCGCCCTGATGTTCTTGGAACCGGGTAGGTAGGAGACCACGTAATTAAAACGTGACAAGAACAGAGCCCATCTGGCCTGACGTGGTGTCAATCTCTTAGCCTCAGAAAGGTAGGTCAGATTCTTATGGTCCGTCAGGATGAGAACCGGAACCACCGAACCCTCGAGCAAGTGCCTCCATTCTTTAAGGGCCTGCACGATGGCCAATAACTCCCTGTCACCAATCTGATAGTTGCACTCCGCGGAAGACAGTTTCCGGGAGTAAAACCCACAAGGAAGCAGAGGACCCTCTGGTGTTCTACGCTGAGACAGAAGGGCGCCTACTCCCGTCTCAGACGCGTCCACCTCGAGGACAAAGGGCAACCCAGGGTTGGGATGCGACAGAATCGGAGCCGACACAAAAGCGGACTTTAGGGCCTCAAAAGCTCGGATGGCCTCGAGCGGCCAGACCTGGGAATTACTGCCCTTCCTGGTCAGATCCGTGAGAGGCTTGGCCAGCATGGAAAAGTCCCTGATGAACCTCCGATAATAATTGGCGAAGCCCAAAAAGCGCTGCAGGGAACGAAGACCACTGGGCTGGGGCCACTGTAAGACAGCCGAAACCTTCTCAGGATCCATGGAGAACCCCTCAGCGGAAATGATGTAACCTAAGAAGGTTACCTGGGATCGGTGAAATTCACATTTCTCAAGCTTACCGAACAGCTTGTTCTCTCGTAACCGTTGCAACACTCGTCTGACATCCAGAATGTGAGCCTCCATGGATTCAGAATATACCAAGATGTCATCCAAATAGACCACCACACACTGCTGCAACAGGTCACGGAAAACATTGTTGATGAATTCCTGAAAGACTGCGGGCGCATTGCACAACCCAAAGGGCATAACCAAGGATTCATAATGATCGGTCCTGGTGTTAAACGCGGTCTTCCACTCATCGCCCGCCTTGATCCTTACCAGGTTATATGCTGCCCTCAGGTCGAGTTTGGTAAAGACCGTGGCCCCTTTAAGGCGATCGAACAGCTCGGAAATCAAGGGTATCGGGTAAGCGTTCTTGATCGTGATGCGATTGAGACCCCTGTAATCGATGCAAGGCCTCAACTCACCGCCCTTCTTTTTCACAAAGAAAAATCCAGCCCCTGCCGGGGACGAGGATTTGCGAATGTGTCCGCGTGAAAGCGCCTCCCTCACGTACTCCTCCATGGCCTCATTCTCCGCTACCGACAGTGGATAGACCTTGCCACGAGGAGGAACGGCACCAGGTTGTAACTCTATGGCACAATCGTATGGGCGGTGCGGAGGTAGGGCAACCGCGCGCACCTTATCGAATACATCCCGGTACTCCTCGTATTCAGGAGGCAACAGAGAGTCCGAGGAAGTACACAGCAACTTGACAGACCCATGGATGCAACTAGTCCCACACTGCGGTGACCACGAGAGGATCTCGGCCGATCTCCAATCGAAAGTCGGATTATGCTTCTGGAGCCAGGGGTACCCCAAGACCACCGAGTAGTGTGGAGACGAAATAACCTGGAGACAGACCGACTCTCTGTGAACGGCACCAATGGCTATCCCCACTGGAAGGGTCTCATGAGTCACGTGTGACGACAGAAGGGGTCTGCCGTCTATCGCCTCAAGAGCCAGTGGGGAACCTCGAGCCTGCAGAGGAATGGAATTGGCGGCAGCGAACACACTATCAATGAACAAACCACCAGCACCCGAGTCCACCAACGCCTGGGTCGTCACCGAGCCCCCGACCCAGGAGAGGACAACAGTGATCAGTGGTTTGTCAACACGGGAAACCGGGGACGAGGAGACTCCACCCAAGATCTGCCCCCGACAGGATCTCAGGTACGAGCGTTTCCCGGACGGTTCGGACATGCCAACCGAAAATGCCCACCGAGACCACAGTACATGCATCGACCCTCGCGTCTCCGGAGTACCCTCTCCCCCTCGGACAGGCGAGCAAACCCCAGCTGCATGGGTTCACCCCCAGACAAGTCATCCCCAGGAGGCGTGGGAGGAGAGGGAGGCACGGGTGGGACAGCAAACGTAGGCGCCAATCTGTTAGAAGACCTCCGCAGGCTCTCCTTAAAGGAAGGTCTCTCCCTGAGTCTGGTGTCAATCAAAATCAGGAAAGAAATAAGAGACTCGAGCTCCACTGGTAGGTCCTTAGCTGCAACCTCATCCTTCAAGGCATCCGAGAGGCCATGAGAGAAAGCAGCGACCAGAGCCTCATTATTCCAGCCCACCTCTGCTGCCAGGGTACGAAACTCAATGGCGTATTCAGCTACGGATCGTGAACCCTGTCTGATGGACATAAGGAGCTTCGCAGCAGAGGCAGCACGAGCCGGCACATCGAATACCTTCCGAAGAGAAGCAACAAAACCGGAAAACTCGGCAACCACCGGATTGTTGTTCTCCCATAAAGGGCTGGCCCAGGCCAAGGCCTTGTCCGAGAGCAGCGAGATCAAGAAGCCCACCTTTGATCTCTCAGTAGGAAAGGCATGTGGCAGCAACTCAAAATAAATGCCCACCTGGTTAAGGAAACCTCGGCACTGAGTTGGCTCTCCCCCAAAGCGCTGTGGAAGAGGGGCAGAACCGGTCATACCCCGAAACACCGCAGGCGCAACAACAGGTGTCGGGGTAGACTCTGGCGCAACAACCGGAGCGGCAGTAGGAGCGACAACCGACCCATCGGCAACGGGAGCGAAATGAGCCGTGCGTTCAAGCAGGGTTTGCAACGCCACAGCGAACCGACCCAACAGGTGATCCTGCTGATCAAGTCTGGCAACCAGCATGGGTAGCGAGGATGGCCCTGTACCGTCAGAACTCATGGCTTGGTCCTAATGTCACGGAACCATGAACCAGACGTACAACAAGAGATAAGTGAAAATAAGAAGGCTTTATTGAAAATAAAGCTGTAAAGCAAAAGTCCAAACGAATGGTGAAACCGAAGCAGAGTCTTTGAGAGGCCAGAGATCAGGAACCAGAAGGGTAGTCAGACGAAGCCAGGATAAGGAACCAGCAGGGTAGTCAGACGAAGCCAGGATCAGGAACCAGCAGGGTAGTCAGACGAAGCCAGGATCAGGAACCAGAAGCAGCAGCAGTCTTAGAAGCATGTGAACACAGGAGGACCAAGCAAGGAACTGAAGCCACAGACCTCCTATATATATGAGCTAGGCATCCAGCTCCTCCCAGTGGGAAGGAGGAGCCGCAGGGTGGAAGGCTACAAGAAACCCAGAAACCAAGATGGCCGCCAGCACATGTCAAACGAAGGAGAACAGCAAGAAGGTAAGTCCATGACAGTCTGCTATACATGTGATATACACCCCTGAGCCTGCTGTCTGCTATACATGTGATATACACCCCTGAGCCTGCTGTCTGCTATACATGTGATATACACCCCTGATCCTGATGTCTGCTATACATGTGATATACACCCCTGAGCCTGCTGTGTACTATACATGTGATATACACCCCTGAGCCTGCTGTCTATTATACATGTGATATACACCCCTGAGCCTGCTGTCTACTATACATGTGATATACACCCCTGATCCTGATGTCTGCTATACATGTGATATACACCCCTGATCCTGATGTCTGCTATACATGTGATATACACCCCTGAGCCTGCTGTGTACTATACATGTGATATACGCCCCTGAGCCTGCTGTCTACTATACATGTGATATACGCCCCTGAGCCTGCTGTTTACTATGCATGTGATATACACCCCTGAGCCTGCTGTGTACTATACATGTGATATACGCCCCTGAGCCTGCTGTGTACTATACATATGATATACGCCCCTGAGCCTGCTGTCTACTATACATGTGATATACGCCCCTGAGCCTGCTGTCTACTATACATGTGATATACACCCCTGAGCCTGCTGTCTACTATACATGTGATATACACCCCTGAACCTGCTGTCTGCTATACATGTGATATACACCCCTGAGCCTGCTGTCTGCTATACATGTGATATACACCCCTGAGCCTGCTGTCTGCTATACATGTGATATACACCCCTGATCCTGATGTCTGCTATACATGTGATATACACCCCTGAGCCTGCTGTGTACTATACATGTGATATACACCCCTGAGCCTGCTGTCTATTATACATGTGATATACACCCCTGAGCCTGCTGTCTACTATACATGTGATATACACCCCTGATCCTGATGTCTGCTATACATGTGATATACACCCCTGATCCTGATGTCTGCTATACATGTGATATACACCCCTGAGCCTGCTGTGTACTATACATGTGATATACGCCCCTGAGCCTGCTGTCTACTATACATGTGATATACGCCCCTGAGCCTGCTGTTTACTATGCATGTGATATACACCCCTGAGCCTGCTGTGTACTATACATGTGATATACGCCCCTGAGCCTGCTGTCTACTATACATGTGATATACACCCCTGAGCCTGCTGTCTACTATACATGTGATATACACCCCTGAGCCTGCTGTCTGCTATACATGTGATATACACCCCTGAGCCTGCTGTCTGCTATACATGTGATATACACCCCTGAGCCTGCTGTCTGCTATACATGTGATATACACCCCTGATCCTGATGTCTGCTATACATGTGATATACACCCCTGAGCCTGCTGTGTACTATACATGTGATATACACCCCTGAGCCTGCTGTCTATTATACATGTGATATACACCCCTGAGCCTGCTGTCTACTATACATGTGATATACACCCCTGAGCCTGCTGTGTACTATACATGTGATATACACCCCTGAGCCTGCTGTCTGCTATACATGTGATATACACCCCTGATTCTGATGTCTGCTATACATGTGATATACACCCCTGAGCCTGCTGTCTACTATACATGTGATATACACCCCTGAGCCTGCTGTGTACTATACATGTGATATACTCCCCTGAGCCTGCTGTCTACTATACATGTGATATACACCCCTGAGCCTGCTGTCTACTATACATGTGATATACACCTCTGAGCTGCCAGTGACTATACAGCTACCACCAGTCCATAGAATAGCTTTTCATGGCATAACGCATTTAGGTTTATATAAGAGGTTGCTGCTCTTCACAATCCATATTTACCCCCTAACAATAAGCTGCTGAGACCCCTAGTGATAAGTTTTAATTTTTGGAGAACTCAGAAGTATTGAGTTTCCCTGAAGTGCCACCACTGAGGAGAGACATGAACACACCGCTTGTCCATGTATCATCAGGGCATCTTGCCAAAACGTAGACTGGTGGATAAAGGATTGCTACATAAACCCTCTGACCTTGGTCTTTCCTCGTAGCTGATATAGAACATCTAGAGGGAAATAATTACCACTGGTAGCCTCTTTTTTTCTTTTAAACCTTCATCTTAAGTTCATCTATTATTTATGGTGTGGCCGTGGAGAAGACTGAATCCCCCTGGACTGTCATGGCCAAAAAAATGTAGTAATTAAATGATGGGTTAGCATCTAGAGCTCTGAAGATGCCTCCACCATATTAAAAAGATTGTGCAGCATGTGTTGTGCAGAATGGAATGGCTAGCTTTGCAGCAAGATGCAGGGCAGAAATGATGGGAGTGGTGGTTGTGGCTCTGAGAGGGGTAGTAATACTCATAGTTCATGGTGATAGTCCGGGCCATGCACAGTGAATGAAGGGCGCACCCTTTCTTTCCGCGGGGCACTCCCTGGCTGATAGTAGTTGTCATTCCCTTGATATTAGGTGGTTTGCAGGAGCGCAGATGCAGGGGACGGAGGATGGATGCAAAAATCAGGCCCGTTGGGTGCAATAGATAAAGTAGTAGTAGTAGTACATATAGCTGTAGTAGTAGTAGTACATACAGCAGCAAAAGGCACAGTTCCAAAATATAACAGTATAGTCTCCTCTCAAGAGCTGTGTATGGGCAGTAACAATGATGGTAATAGTAGTGCTCCCTGACTCTCCTTCTAAGCACATTTTGCAATCTCTCCAAATAACCACAGGCATGCTATTTTGCTCTTGTTAACGGTTTCTACAATGCCTGGGTTTAGGGGTGCAAATTTACATCCAGATGGCCAGTCAGTCTCAAAGTGTGGTGGGTTCCAGAGGCAATGAACCCTTTCCACAGCAGTAAAGTCTAAGACTCTTCTAAGTAACCTGGGAAGGGGGGGGGGGGGGGGGGGGTAGACCTGTTCTGCCAGGGTTAACAATTAATCACAACATTTAACTCAGCAACATTAAATTAACCCTTTTAGAAGTTATTAGCCCTTTGCAGTAGTCCTCTGGGGCACTGCACTTCCTTCCAAAGGCAGAGTCACACCTGTTCATGGCTGGTATCATGGCTGCAACTCAATTGAAGTGATGGTGCTGTCTTTGAAAGGGTATAAACCCTGTAAACAGAAAAAGACTAATTAAACCTTGGAATGGCTTCTGTCTATCCAGGCCATGATAAAGTCTCCAAAGACTGTTGCTATTGATTCAAGAAGCCAGCAGGACAATGCTCCTTTCTTGGGGCACCTGACCCTCTGGATTGCTTCAATATTGTTTTTCGCAAGTGATCAACCATTAAACATGTAGACAAAGAAAGGACAAGGTTGTGTCTGCGTACAGAGAGTAGAGAAGGTTACACCTTTCCACAGGGTTTATTTAGTGGCGTACTTCACATATGTTGCGGTTTTTGGGTTTATGGCATTTTTTTGTTTAAATCTCAGCAGGCTCTAGCTATTCTGATATTTTTGTGCCATAGACAACCATGCTTGAAAAAACATGTGTGCTGTATTTTTATGGCATTTTTTATATATTTTTTTGTACAATGGCCTTTTATTATAGAGTTTTACAGAAGAAATTACATCAGAGCTAGATACATACTGTAGTTTCCTGTTTAAAAACGCATAGCTTGCAATAAAAAAAAGTACAAAAATGATTGCATTAAAGCACACTATTTGTTAAAGAAAGACACTAAAATGCAACAAAAACTGCCATAAAAGAAGAAAACACCATACAAAATTTGTATAAAGAAGGTCTAAGGGAGGACTATTTTTTTTTTTTTTGCAGGACCCATTATCTTTCATCCAGAAAAAAGCTGATGATTTGAAAATCCAATTTACGCCTTACTTAAAGTGGTTGTGCAAGACTATCAAAAATTTGAGCAAGAGGCAGGGGATGGTGTAAATTAACATAATAAGCACAACTTACTTGTTGAATCGCCCACTCTCATTTGCTGGTCTTTATTTACAGGCCTGCAGCGCTGATGTCACTTCAACATAAAGTGACTTCTGCAGGTCATTCACTGGCCCTAAAGGAGTTGTCTGGGCCCCTGGACATAGAAAACCCCACTCACCTGTCTGCCGTCCCAGCCGCTTCCAGTCCTGGCAGAGCCAGGAAGCAGCTAGGTCCCGTGACCACTGCTGCCAATCACAGGACTCAGTGGTCACAGCGACTTGAACGATTAATCACTTCCTCAGTGGTCATAGGAAGAAGCTGCTTCTTGGTTCTGTGGGGATCAGAAGCAGTGGAGAGACCAGGTGTATGTTGAGGGGCACAGGTTAGGTTAGGATTCCAGGGGTTCTTGGCAACCTCTACAACTCCCAGCTTGCTCCATTCACTTCTATATGATTTCCAACAAAGGCAGAGCAAGTGTACATGCCAGAAGATGTAGTTTCATATTAGCTGGAGTGCCAGAGGTTGTTGACCCCTGTATTAGATGAACGTTGGCTGAACCCAGGGGCGTAGCTAGAAATGCATGGGCCCCATAGCAAAAAAATGTACAAAAAACAGTGCCATCCACAGATCTCCCCCCTAAACAGTGCCATCCACAGATCCCCCCCCTAAACAGTGCCATCCACAGATCCCCCCCTAAACAGTGCCATCCACAGATCCCCCCCTAAACAGTGCCATCCACAGATCCCCCCTAAACAGTGCCATCCACAGATCCCCCCTCCCCTAAACAGTGCCATGATGGCACTGTTTAGGGGAGGGGGGATCTGTGGATGGCATCGTTTAGGGGGGATCTGTGGATGGCACTGTTTAGGGGGGAGATCTGTGGATGGCACTGTTTAGGGGAGGGGGGATCTGTGGATGGCACTGTAGGGGGATCTGTGGATGGCACTGCCATCCACAGATCCCCCTCCCCGACGCTCACAGCAGTATATTTATAAACTAATCAGTAACTACTTTAACTTTAATCATTGCTCATTGCTGAGCTCTTTACTTGGATTATTTGGATATCTTACTTTGTCTTAGCTCCGGTAATAGCAGGCAGTGCGGGGGGCGGCGCTCACTCACTGACGTCACGCGCCTGCTCCTCCCACTAGGCGGCGCAGGCGCGTGATGTCAGTAAGTGAGCGCCGCCCCCCGCACTGCCTGCTATTACCGGAGCTAAGACAAAGTAAGATATCCAAATAAAGCAATGAGCAATGAGCAATGATTAAAGTTAAAGTAGTTACTGATTAGTTTATAAATATACTGCTGTGAGCGGCGTGGCCCTGTATATTCTAACCCCCAGGCAAGAGTCCCTGTCACCATGGGAACGCCTGGGGGTTAGAATATACCATCGTATTTGAGATTTTACGATCTCACTGAGCTCGTAAAACTCAGATCCGATGGTATATTCTAACCCCCAGGCAAGCGTCCCCGTCACCATGGTAACGCCTGGGGGTTAGGGCCGGCGCCGCCTGCAGCGCACAAGTATTGTAAACTACCCGGGCCAGGGCTTTACTCATTATCTCCTGGGGGGCCCCGTGGGCCGCCCTGACAGGGGCCCGGTCGCAATTGCGACCGCTGCGACCCCTATAGCTACGCCACTGTGAACCCACCGATTTCAGTGGGAACATGGTGGTGTCCCAACTCTCCACTGACAGATATTGGGGGAAATAAGGCTTTGGCATGATGCATGGATAAGTCACCGTCAGAAGAGTCTCAGTACCCTGACCCTATTGAGAACATGGCCGAGCATGGATGTGTATGAGGAAACTGGAGCACTCATTCAGAGGACAGCTATTTGAAGTGCATGGCCTGCCATGCTCTAGTGTTATACTATGGGTTTTCTGACTGGAAGGATGCAGTAGACGAGGGATTACAACTGAAATTACATAGGATTTTATGCAGAGATGGTAGATAGTAGAACTGGGGATGTATGTATTTATGTATTTTGCATTAGGGATTCTTAATTTTTTTTCTACTGTGTCCCAAACAGGACATGGTGGTGCTTAGGCCTCACCATAAATTATAGCCAGTGGCAAAATTAAAATATTGCTTTATTTATCTCTTAGCTCTCTCTATAAGACCATGTTCGGTGGCTGCTCCTCTGACCCAAACGCACAACATGACAATACTTACCTGCTTACCCTCCCTGGTGGGCTGGATCCTGCTGTCTTTTTCCTGGTGGGTCCTGCGTTGGGTCTGCTTTGTCCCTCCACGCTGGCTGCGGTGGCCTAGACCTGCCTCAAGCTGTCTTTTTCCTGGTGGGTCCACCTCTGGGTCTGCTTTGTCCCTCCTCTGCAATCATGTGATCTTTCCGACTCTTTAGGGGCCAGCGTGTACACCCCAATCTTCACCAGCCAATGTCTGGCAACCCTGGGGAACTTTAGACACCTTCTGTAGAAGGGTGCCTGAGCAATAGGTTGTCTAGCTTGCTAGTTTCCTGCTAAGGTGTGCTGAATTCTGTTGTCTACCCATGTATTGACTTTCTGCCAATTTACTGGATTTTGTCCCTGCCTGATCTTTGTATTGGCCTTTCGCTGTCTGACTTGACTTATGTCCATTTTCTGTATAGCATGTACTCTGCCTGACCCTCGACCTGTCCCTAACTAAGATTCTGCCTGACCCCTTGGTACCCTGCACCAATGTCTCAAACTCCCATCGATCAGCTATCATATAGAGTCTACTCCAGAAGGTAGCGGCCAGATTCCTGTACAGGGTTAAAGGATGAAAACCAGAGGACTTCCAGGATAATGCCTTTAGGATTAGCCCCAAGTGAAATCTGTTGGTTAACACAGCGGGCCCTGCCTGATGCTAAGACTTCTGCCTGACCAGGTATACTTGACTGTGCTTACAGTACAGCCATTTTAAAGGAGTTATCCCATGATTAATATAAAAAATGAAAATCATACATAATCCAATACACAACAACCTCTTTCTAACAAAGCTAGAACCAGCCCTGTACCTCAAATGGAT
Source organism: Bufo bufo (assembly GCF_905171765.1). Lineage (NCBI taxonomy): Eukaryota > Metazoa > Chordata > Amphibia > Anura > Bufonidae > Bufo > Bufo bufo. The sequence goes on from NC_053394.1 coordinate 353,182,420, forward strand.
CCAGATATCTCCCTCCCGGGGGGCATGTCCTTTCTCAGGAGGCATATCCTTTCTGCTGCAGCTGGTGGCAGTTGAAGGATGGAATTGAGCATGTGCTTCCTTCTCAGTCAGTAGGACTGAGAAACTAGAAAAAGAGCAGATGGCCCAATACAGATAGAACAACTCAATGGCTATAGGCTATAACAATTTTTTATTGCATGCAATTACAAAAGTATTCAGATCCGGGTGCTGGTTTGAAAACTGTACAATATTTTTCATGGGACAATCCCTTTATGAAATAGTCCAACAATTGTTAAAATATTTATCCTGGATCAATTTACCTTAAGGAAATCAATATTGTGTCAAATTTCCACAGACAGACTCTCATCACAGCATCGAAAAAATCGGTTATTCTTTACATCTTTGGAGTATTGAGTGGTCCTTGACTAGAACGTTCATGTCATGCACCCGTAACCGATCTACCAGCGAGGGTCCACCACTTGTAGACATCTTGGTATGGTCTTATCTTTGCATACATCATATTCTAAAATATAAATCTTTTTTGCTGCCAGGCCAGTGGGAGAATTGCTGTAGTTCCATGTTGGAATTGATAAGATGTGACAAGTGACCTTTTCAATGATAATTCTGAAAGAGACAGCTACTGACATGTAATTATTAGAGTGCTCTAAACCATAGCAGAAGCCCTGACAGATAAGGGCCCTCTCTTTACATGCCATTGCCACAGGGCAAAAATAACACCCCATATGTGAGCTCAAATCTGTACTGCAGCCTCCCTGTCCTGGCGCCCATCACTGCTGGAGGCTAGAGGAAGATTGCATACCATAAGCAATGCTTGACTGCCAATCAGCAATGCCCTGCTATATATAACCTGGAAAGTGATGTCTATCAATGCACTGATCCACAAAATATTTCACCATTTAATCATGACGTGATTACATTCTACGTTCTCTGCTCATTTACTGATAGATGACACCATTCACACGCTGCTCTGATAGCTTTATATAACATATAGTATAATGTAAAGTAATATATGACGCACAGGAGTGGTAAAAATGCAGGTGGAGGTGCTCACAGTACAGAGGATTCGCCCCTCCTCTGAAAGGTTTAAAAATCAAAAGTAAAAATACTGGGCACTCTCACTCTATTTGGAACCATATGATTTATTGGCATAAATATACTGACATATAATATATTTGCATTACAAGATACTAAAATACCAAACTTGGAGATATTTAAAACTAAAATGTCTAAAATCTAACTTAACACACAATTAATATCACATAGAACTATAAAATTTCCTGGGGTATAATAGGGCTCCGTATAAGCTAATATGCCAGATGTTTGGATGCTACTTTATAACTTAATAGTGTTCTCTGTGGATCTTACACTTCTCAGAGTTCTCGTCCCCTCTGAATTGCAGTGGTAATGCAGTCTTATATACAGAATCCCAGTGATTCTTTAAAGCGGCGTCCCGCTATACTCACTGCGCAGCGGCGTCCCGCTGAGTTCTTTCTGTAGCCAGCTTTCCTCTGCTGAAGTTGCGGTTTAATGTACTGCTGTAGTAAAAGCTTGAGTAGATGTCTCTGCCATCACCCTCGGTCACTCTAGATGCCGCTCTGTTATCACTAGGAGCCGGTGTCTTACGAGCCTCTGTTCACCTTCTCCCACGCCAGTATTAGTTTGCGCTTGCAAGATCTCCTGTATCCTCGTGCTACGCTTTTAGTAATCAGCGTGTCAGGTCTTTAATTTTCGGGGTTTTAAATCATCATAAAATGAGTGACCGAGGGTGACGGCAGAGACATCTACTCAAGCTTTTACTACAGCAGTACATTGAACCGCAACTTCAGCAGAGGAAAGCTGGCTACAGAAAGAACTCAGTGGGACGCCGCTGCGCAGTGAGTATAGCGGGACGCCGCTTTAAAGAATCACTGGGATTCAGTATATAAGACTGCATTACCACTGCAATTCAGAGGGGACGAGAACTCTGAGAAGTGTAAGTTAGATTTTAGACATTTTAGTTTTAAATATCTCCAAGTTTGGTATTTTAGTATGTCGTAATGCAAATATATTATATGTCATTATTTTTATGCCAATAAATCATATGGTTCCAAATAGAGTGAGAGTGTCCAGTATTTTTACTTTTGATATAGTATAATGTACATAAAGGGTACCCTTATAATACAACTGGTGGTGGGAGGAAAGTAAAGACTAGAAGAAACTAAGGATAGGTCATCAATATGAGATCGGCGGGGTCCGACTCCAGATACCCCCACCGATCAGCTGTGAGCTCTGCAGCCACCTTGCAGCTTACCAAGCACAGCTCTGTCCATTTGATATTGGTTTTGTTTGGTATCGTAGCTCAGCCCCTTTTACTTGAATGGGGCTGAGCTGCGTCTTGGCCATGTGACCGATGAACATCACTGCCCCAGAAAGAGGGCTAAGGGCTCATGGAGAGCTAATCGGCGGGGGTGCTTGGCGTTGGACACCCATCGATCACATATTGATGGTCTATCCTGAGGATAGGCCATCAATATGAAAATCCTGGAAAATCCCTTTTAATTTAATTTATTTCTAATTCCTTTCAATTAAGTTTAAAGGTCATTCCACGCTATTGATTTTTACACTGCACTGTAGTGTTGTCACTCGTCTTACTGTAATCAGGAGTTTAGCAAGGATTAGTGGCTTAATGTGACTTGTAAGTTTCTTTAGTGTAGAATAAATTATTAAAGAAACACTAATCATAAAATACTCTAAAAAAATAGAAACAATCAGTATTTCCTCCTTTAAAGAGGTTGGCCCATCTGGGACATTGATGGCATATTGCTAGAGTATGCCATCAATGTCAGATAGGTGCAGGTTCCACATCTGGGATCAGCTCTTATCTCCAGAACAGGATCCCCAAAGAGAAGAGAGAGCCGCTGCACATGTGCGGCCACCCTAAGTTCATCAATATGGGACTTCTGAAAATCGCCGAGTGCCAGCTCGACTATTTCCAGCAGTCCCATAGCAGTGAACAGAGAGGTAGCTGTGCTTGTGCAGTGCTCTCTCCGTTCACCATGATGGAACTTCTGAAAATAGCCCTCACTCACCTAAAATAGCCCTCACTCACCTATTTTTGGATCTCCCATAGTGATGGGAGATAGGAGCGGGTCCCAGAGGGGGGACCCACACCTATCTGACATTGATGGCATATCGTAATGGGCCAACCCTTTTAATCTCCTCCTTCTCTTTGATCCAAATGTAACTCAAATAGCAAAAAAAAAAAAAAAAAAAAGTGTGAAATGCATAACATCATCTTTTATATGTGTCCTAGGAAATCAGCCACGCTTCCCTCCTCTTCCTCACCGTCTTTGGTCAAGTTGTAAGACAACCGCCTGCAGAAGGAGCCTTCTCCCCTCTGGCCTGTCTGTATTAAGATACAAAGGTTGTTAACCCCATCAATTCAGCCCCACCCTTAGCTCTTCTCCAACCCAATATGGAAACAGATCAGCAGGACACTAACTCTGTGTTCTTTGAAGTATTTCAAGAAGGCTGCTTCAGGCTCCTATACAACCTCAATTCGAAAAAAAGTTGGGATTTTGTGTAAAATATAAATAAAAATTGAATGCAATAATTTGCAAATCTCATAGAGCCGTATTTTATTCACAACAGATCATACAACACATAGCAGAGGTTGAAAATGAGACTTTTTTCCATTTCATAAAAAAAAAATACTCATTTTAGACTTGATGGCAGCAACGCATCTCATAAAAGTTTGGATGGGGGGACAAACAGCTAGAAAAGTAAGTGGTGAGATGAGTAATTTGCTACTAAGTCACATGACTGGGTATAAAACGAGCATGTCGAAGAGGCACAGTCTCATCCGAAGCAAAAGCGGGCAGAAGCTCATCACCAATCTGCAAAAAAAACATCTACAAATAGTGGAACAATTTCAAAAAATTGTTCCTTAATGCAAAATTGCAAAGATTTTAAATATTCCACCATCTACACTATATATTAAAATAACCTTTAAAAAACGTAGTTGCGGACCTCTTTGGCGCTGCCTAGACCTTGATTGAATGAACTTCAGAATTGAAGTGTCTGGTATTAAGAGATCTTTTATTATAAAGTATAGTCAACGCGTTTCTGGGGCAGGATTACCCCCGTCGTCAGGACTATTTACAGTATGACAGGTTTAAAAGCCTGTGTTTGGCGAGCTGGGGGCGGGGCTTGCTGGAAGGGGCAGGGCTATATGAATAGGTAAACATATATACCATATACAGAACATTGGTTACATATATAGATTTAAAATAGATTTAAAATACAACATAATGTAGATCACAATGTGCAGTCCATCTGTCAGGATGCATGTTTCTTCCTCTGGGGGTGCAGGGTGGCGTCGCATGAGTGGGTGTTATTCTGCTGTCTGTAGGGAATGGTTCTGGGGATATGTTTCCGATCGTGTGCTCATATTGCTCAGATCCTGATTCTCGAGTGGTGTGTTAGGTAGAGAGCGGGCCACTGTTGCTGTGCTGCAGTAGATCTGCGCTGGGGTGCTGGTTCTTGTCCCCCAGGAGGCAAAATATATATATATATATATATACAGGTGTGTATTCTAGGTACCTAAATCATAGGTATACTTGGGTTGTGATTAATGGGTATTTATTTTTGCATTTATATTATCATTTCATGTATTTCATTCAGGCCATTTGGAGTGAGGGTATTCAATTGATAGATCCAATACACTTCTCCTTTTTGGAGGAGGTCGAATCTATTATAGGGATTAGGTGATATGTATCTGGTGTTTTTCTTTTTCAGGGGTACTCATGCAGTCTAGATAGACTTTGTTTGGTGTACAGTTTCTGTATATTGTGACGGTGCTGAATTAGACGGCAGTTTAATGGTTGGGTGGTGCGTCCTACATATTGCAGTCCTCACTGGCATTCAATCATATAGATTATATATGGTGATTGACAGGTTAGGTGATGTTTGATGCTGAAGGAGGTCTTGTTGGTGTTTGAGGAAAAGGATGTTTTTTTGTGTGTGATGGTCTTACGACAGAGGCAGCGTTGGGTGTTGCATTTATAACTGCCCGATTTTTAGTATTTTTGGGGTTTTGCTTAATGTCTGTTTTTGGGGGGGGGGGTGTCTTTTCAGATGGTGTTTTGGTTTGCTTGGTGCTAGTAGGTTTCGGATTGTGGGGGCTCTTCTGTATGTGATTTTCGGTCTGTTTGGTAGACATTGTTTGAGGTATGGGTCTTGTAGTAGGATATGCCAGTGTTTCTGTAGGATTTGTAGGACAGAATTGGACGTACTGTACTGCGTGACAAAACGGTTTCCAAGGGAGCAGATTCTTTCATACTTGGTTGTAGGCATTCAGATTGTGTTAATTTGCGGCTTCTTTTGTATGCGTCAGATATGATTTTTTCGGAATATTGTTTCTCTTTGAATCTTTTTTCTTGAAGTTTTGATTGTGCAGTGAAATCTGTATCATTGGTGCAGTTGCGTCTTATGCGTTTATATTGACTATATGGAATATTCCATCCTGAGCCATTTCTTGTGATGGAAACTCGAATATTGGATATAGCTGTTCGTGTCTACGGTCTTAAAGAAGGTTTTTGTGATAATTTTGTTGTCTTGATTGGTTACGATGAGTTCTAGAAATTCTATTGATTTTCTACTAAATTTAGGTGTGAAGGTGATATTCCAGTCTGTTACAGAAATCAAGTGCTGATTTCTCATCACCATCCCAGATGAACAAATCATCTATATATCTTTTATAGTATATGACATTGTTTTTATATATCTAATGTCCCCATATATGTGTATCTTCAAATTCCCCCATAAAAATATTAGCAAACGCCGGTGCTACCCGCGTTCCCATCACGGTCCCGGTGTGCTGATGGTAAGTGTTATTGTTGTATATGAAGTAATTGTTTTCTAATATGAACCGGAGGCTTTCTGGTAGAAATTCTATCTGAGGTGGTTTTAATGTCTTGTCTTTTGCAAGAGTGTTTTTTACACATTGAACACCTTTTTCGTCATGTATGTTAGAGTAAAGGGCAGTAACATCGAGTGTGAGTAGACCATAATCCGGTAACCACTCTATTGTTTGTAGTTCGCGTATCAGTTGGCTTGAATCATGTAAATAACTGGGTAACTGTTTGACATATGGTTGTAGGAATAAATCCAGATATTGTGATAAATTGGTGTTTGCACATTTTGTGTTTGATACCATCGGGCGTCCTGGGGGATGGGTTGTGCTTTTATGGTTTTTGGTCAGATGGTAGAAATATGGGATGCAAGGTGTTTTCGGGGTTGAGAAGTTTTTTCTTTTTTGTTTATGTACTGATGTGCATAGGCTTATTTTATCATTAGGTAAAAAAAAAAAAATATTTCTGGAAATGGGTTGTTTTTTTTTCATAGTAGGTGGGGTCTCCTAGGATATTTTCTGCTTCTTGTTCATAATCATCGGTGTACTGTATCACTATTACACCACCTTTGTCTGCGGGTCGTATGATTATGTCATTGAGACTGTTCAAGGCTAGTAGTTCTGTTTTGGTTAGGTTCCCTTTATAATTTAGGGTGTTTGTGTCATAAATTTTTTTTTTGATTTCTTGTGCAATTAACTCAAAAAAGGTCAGAATAATGTGTCCCTGGCTCTTTTGGGGGAAGAAGTTGGATTTTGGTCTCACATCTAAATGTTTATGTGGTGGGCTTGTATGGTCATTTTCCGTGGTCCAATAGTGAGGGATATTTTTGTTATTTTCTATCTCAAAATGTCTTTTGATAGTTAGGTTCCTTCTGAATTTCTGAGTGTCTATATAGAGTTCCAGAGGGTTGATTCTATTCTGGTGGCAGAAGGATAGGCCTTTTTGTAAGAGCTTAATCTCATGGGCTGTCAGTTTGTGAGTCGATAAATTGAAGATTTGATAGTTGATGTGGTGTTTATAACTGCATTTGGTATGTTAGTTTCGGTTTTTAGTGGTGTTTTTCAAATTTTTTGTTTGTGCACCCTCTCTTTTTCCTTGCGGTCTATTTTTTTTTTTTTTCGGGTGTTGGTTTGTAATATTGTGTGATTTTTGGGTAAAGGGTGGTTTTGTTCATGGCTGGGGTTGGATGTTGGCGAGTATCGGCCGGACATAAAAAAGGTACCAGTGTGCAGGATGCTGAGCTGGTGTTGTCGATGGTAATAATATTTTAAGAATATATGGACAGTATATCCTGCTTGTAGTTTGCTAGGGGCTGTGGGCTGGTAGGTGAAGGGGTAAGATGTAGGGTGAGATCTGCAATCTGATGTATGGTGGGGTCGGTAGTAAATTACCCTTCTGGTGACTTTGGGAGGGCTTCTGTAGTAGCGGATTGGAAGTCCATGAGATTTGGTGTGTCCTCTGTAGTGTTGGTGGGGGGATTTCTCTAGGAGGGGCATCTCTTCTACGATTCTTTGATACTAGGTACTTTGATCTAAGTGCCCTAAACCGTTCAAGGAAACAATCTGTTTCGGTAGGTTCAGCGCATGGTATATAGTATTCATTGTTGATGGTGGGGGTGCTTGGCTTGTTTATCTTCCTGTCCGGCGTTATCTATTTTGTGGTGATTGTCCAGTCTGGTTATGCTAGGTGTGTGATCTATATTTTTATGTCGGATATTATGGAATGTGCATTTATGGGTTTAGAGTTATTGCTGGTGGGGGTTTTAATTGTGATAGAAACCAAAACAAACCCATGAAGCTTAATTTGGGGTTTGTGATATTTTTGGTTGGTGAAGTGGCAGCTCTTATGGTATAGTGGGGCTGCCGTGGCTTGTCTGTTGGGATAGTCTAGTGTCGGATGGTTGTGTGGTCTAGAAATTGACTCTCGTCCTGGATTAATGTTATTGTGATTGTGTTCGCCTTGTAGTGTTCTGGTGTTATCCGATTGGTTCTGTTTTTTCCAATCTCGATAGGAGTCTGATATTGTCCCTTCTGTCCCTTTGTAGCTTACATGATTTTGTTGCTATCATATCCGATTCCATTTGGTAGATCTTATTGGTAAGATTATGGTTTATAGTGATGAAATCTGGATGTTTGGAATATTGCAGTAAGGCTTGTATGTTTAATTCTATATCTGCGGTAGGTCTCAGTAATTAATTCTCGTTTGTTCATGATGATCATGATGAGACCCGCTCGCATTGGTCTAAATAATTATTCCACTCATAGTTAAAATCAGGATCATCAGGGAATGTGGGTGTCATGGCTAGCCGTAAGCATCTGGGGGCCAGATTTTCTTCTAGATATATTTTCAGAAAAAGAACGTCTAGTTGATAAAATCTACTTTTGGTGTTTTGCTTTTGTTTTCAATGTCTATGGTTGTGTATTGGGTTACCAGATGTTTCCTTTGTTGTAATCTCTTTGCGTAGTATTCCATGTTTGCTTTGGATATTTGCTGGGTGTTGTGCTGTACACAGGCTGCTTGGTTCCTCCCAAAAATAGAACTTCTTGTCCTCCACTGTCTCAGGTTTAGAATGTTTAAAATAGATTTAAAATACAACATAATGTAGATCACAATGTGCAGTCCAACTGTCAGAATGTATGTTTCTTTGGACTGCAGATGGACTGCACATTATGATCTACATTATGTTGTATTTTAAATCTATATATGTAACCAATGTTCTGTATATGCTATATATGTTTACCTATTCACCTAGCCCCGGCCCATTCCACAAGCCCTGCCCCCGCATCAGCCCGTTTTTAAACCTTGTGTAGCCTGTCATACTGTAAATAGTCCTGACGAAGGGGGTAATCCTGCACCAGAAACGCATTGACTATACTGTACAGTCGTGGCCAAAAGTTTTGAGAATTACATAAATATTGGAAATTGGAAAAGTTGCTGCTTAAGTTTTTATAATAGCAATTTGCATATACTCCAGAATGTTATGAAGAGTGATCAGATGAATTGCATAGTCATTCTTTGCCATGAAAATTAACTTAATCCCCAAAAAAACTTTCCACTGCATTTTATTACTGTCATTAACCACCTCCGGACCGCCTAACGCAGATTCGCGTTCCGAAGGTGGCAGCCCTGCGCTCAGCGACGCATATACGCGTCATCTCGCGATGGCCGAGATTTCCTGTGAACGCGTGCACACAGGCGCGCGCGCTCACAGGAACGGAAGGTAAGAGAGTGGATCTCCAGCCTGCCAGCGGCGATCGTTCGCTGGCAGGCTGGAGATGTGATTTTTTTAACCCCTAACAGGTATATTAGATGCTGTTTTGATAACAGCGTCAAATATACCTGATACCTGGTCCTCTGGTGGTCCCCTTTGTTTGGATCGACCACCAGAGGACACAGGCAGCTCAGTAATATGTTGCACCAAGCACCACTACACTACACCCCCCCTTCCTGTCACTTATTAACCCCTTATTCACCCTTGATCACCCTTGATCACCCCTGATCACCCCATATAGACTCCCTGATCACCCCCCTGTCATTGATTACCCCCCTGTCATTGATCACGCCCCTGTAAAGCTCCATTCAGATGTCCGCATGATTTTTACGGATCCACTGATAGATGGATCGGATCCGCAAAACGCATACGGACGTCTGAATGGAGCCTTACAGGGGCGTGATCAATGACTGTGGTGATCACCCCATATAGACTCCCTGATCACCCCCCTGTCATTGATTACCCCCCTGTCATTGATCACCCCCCTGTAAAGCTCCATTCAGATGTCTGCATGATTTTTACGGATCCACTGATAGATGGATCGGATCCGCAAAACGCATACGGACGTCTGAATGGAGCCTTACAGGGGCGTGATCAATGACTGTGGTGATCACCCCATATAGACTCCCTGATCACCCCCCTGTCATTGATTACCCCCCTGTCATTGATCACACCCCTGTAAAGCTCCATTCAGATGTCCGCATGATTTTTATGGATCCACTGATAGATGCATCGGATCCGCAAAACGCATACGGACGTCTGAATGGAGCCTTACAGGGGCGTGATCAATGACTGTGGTGATCACCCCATATAGACTCCCTGATCACCCCCCTGTCATTGATTACCCCCCTGTCATTGATCACCCCCCTGTAAAGCTCCATTCAGATGTCTGCATGATTTTTACGGATCCACTGATAGATGGATCGGATCCGCAAAACGCATACGGACGTCTGAATGGAGCCTTACAGGGGCGTGATCAATGACTGTGGTGATCACCCCATATAGACTCCCTGATCACCCCCCTGTCATTGATCACCCCCCTGTAAAGCTCCATTCAGATGTCCGCATGATTTTTACGGATCCACTGATAGATGGATCGGATCCGCAAAACGCATACGGACGTCTGAATGGAGCCTTACAGGGGCGTGATCAATGACTGTGGTGATCACCCCATATAGACTCCCTGATCACCCCCCTGTCATTGATCACCCCCCTGTCATTGATCACCCCCCTGTAAAGCTCCATTCAGATGTCCGCATGATTTTTACGGATCCACTGATAGATGGATCGGATCCGCAAAACGCATACGGACGTCTGAATGGAGCCTTACAGGGGCGTGATCAATGACTGTGGTGATCACCCCATATAGACTCCCTGATCACCCCCCTGTCATTGATTACCCCCCTGTCATTGATCACCCCCCTGTAAAGCTCCATTCAGATGTCCGCATGATTTTTACGGATCCACTGATAGATGGATCGGATCCGCAAAACGCATACGGACGTCTGAATGGAGCCTTACAGGGGCGTGATCAATGACTGTGGTGATCACCCCATATAGACTCCCTGATCACCCCCCTGTCATTGATCACCCCCCTGTCATTGATCACCCCCCTGTAAAGCTCCATTCAGATGTCCGCATGATTTTTACGGATCCACTGATAGATGGATCGGATCCGCAAAACGCATACGGACGTCTGAATGGAGCCTTACAGGGGCGTGATCAATGACTGTGGTGATCACCCCATATAGACTCCCTGATCACCCCCCTGTCATTGATTACCCCCCTGTCATTGATCACCCCCCTGTAAAGCTCCATTCAGATGTACGCATGATTTTTACGGATCCACTGATAGATGGATCGGATCCGCAAAACACATACAGGCGTCTCCCTGGAGCCTTCCAGGGGGGGTGATCACCCCATATAGACTCCCTGATCACCCCCCTGTCATTGATCACCCCCCTGTCATTGATCACCCCCCTGTCATTGATCACCCCTCTGTAAGGCTCCATTCAGACATTTTTTTTGGCCCAAGTTAGCGGAAATTATTATTTTTTTCTTACGAAGTCTCATATTCCACTAACTTGTGTCAAAAAATTAAATCTCACATGAACTCCTCATACCCCTCACGGAATCCAAATGCGTAAATTTTTTTAGACATTTATATTCCAGACTTCTTCTCACGCTTTAGGGCCCCTAGAATGCCAGGGCAGTATAAATACCCCACATGTGACCCCATTTCGGAAAGAAGACACCCCCAGGTATTCCGTGAGGGGCATATTGAGTTCATGAAAGATTGAAATTTTTGTCCCAAGTTAGAGGAAAGGGAGACTTTGTGAGAAAAAAATAAATAAAATCAATTTCCGCTAACTTGTGCCAAAAAAAATATATTTCTATGAACTCGCCATGCCCCTCATTGAATACCTTGGGGTGTCTTCTTTCCAAAATGGGGTCACATGTGGGGTATTTATACTGCCCTGGCATTTTAGGGGCCCTAAAGCGTGAGAAGAAGTCTGGGACCCAAATGTCTAAAAATGCCCTCATAAAAGGAATGTGGGCCCCTTTGCGCATCTAGGCTGCAAAAAAGTGTCACACATCAGGTATCGCCGTACTCAGGAGAAGTTGGGCAATGTGTTTTGGGGTGTCATTTTACATATACCCATGCTGGGTGAGATAAATATCTTGGTCAAATGCCAACTTTTGAGCAATAAACGGTGAAAGTAGTGTAAGTCAGAAGTGTAAAAAGTGGCCTGGTCTTTCAGGGTGTTTAAGCCATGGGGGCTGAGGTGGTTAAAGGACCTGCTGAGATCATTTCAGTAATCGTCTTGTTAACTCAGGTGAGAATGTTGACGAGCACAAGGCTGGAGATCATTATGTCAGGCTGATTGGGTTAAAATGGCAGACTTGACATGTTAAAAGAAGGGTGATGCTTGAAATCATTGTTCTTCCATTGTTAACCATGGTGACCTGCAAAGAAACGCGTGCAGCCGTCATTGCGTTGCATAAAAATGGCTTCACAGGCAAGGATATTGTGGCTACTAAGATTGCACCTCAATCAACAATTTATAGGATCATCAAGAACTTCAAGGAAAGAGGTTCAATTCTTGTTAAGAAGGCTTCAGGGCATCCAAGAAAGTCCAGCAAGCGCCAGGATCGTCTCCTAAAGAGGATTCAGCTGCAGGATCGGAGTGCCACCAGTGCAGAGCTTGCTCAGGAATGGCATCAGGCAGGTGTGAGCGCATCTGCACGCACAGTGAGGCGAAGACTTTTGGAAGATGGCCTGGTGTCAAGAAGGGCAGCAAAGAAGCCACTTCTCTCTAAAAAAAACATCAGGGACAGATTGATCTTCTGCAGAAAGTATGGTGAATGGACTGCTGAGGACTGGGGCAAAGTTATATTCTCCGATGAAGCCTCTTTCCGACTGTTTGTTGCATCTGGAAAAAGGCTTGTCCGGAGAAGAAAAGGTGAGCGCTACCATCAGTCCTGTGTCATGCCAACAGTAAAGCATCCTGAGACCATTCATGTGTGGGGTTGCTTCTCATCCAAGGGAGTGGGCTCACTCACAATTTTGCCCAAAAACACAGCCATGAATAAAGAATGGTCCCAAAACACCCTCCAACAGCAACTTCTTCCAACAATCCAACAACAGTTTGGTGAAGAACAATCCATTTTCCAGCACGATGGAGCACCGTGCCATAAGGCAAAAGTGATAACTAAGTGGCTCGGGTACCAAAACGTTGACATTTTGGGTTCATGGCCTGGAAACTCCCCAGTTCTTAATCCCATTGAGAACTTGTGGGCAATCCTCAAGAGGCGGGTGGACAAACAAAAACCCACTAATTCTGACAAACTCCAAGAAGTGATTATGAAAGAATGGGTTGCTATCAGTCAGGAATTGGCCCAGAAGTTGATTGAGAGCATGCCCAGTCGAATTGCAGAGGTCCTGAAAAAGAAGGGCCAACACTGCAAATACTGACTCTTTGCATAAATGTCATGTAATTGTCGATAAAAGCCTTTGAAACGTATGAAGTGCATGTAATTATATTTCACTACATCACAGAAAAGACTGAAACAAAGATCTAAAAGCAGTTTAGCAGCAAACCTTGTGAAAACTAATATTTGTGTCATTCTCAAAACTTTTGGCCACGACTGTATAATAAAAGATCTCTTAATACCAGACACTTCAATTCTGAAGTTCATTCTATCAAGGTCTAGGCAAAGCCAAAGAGGTCCGCAATTACGTTTTTTAAAGGTTATTTCTCTTCATCTGCCACCTGCCTTCAGCACACGCAGAGGACCGCGGCCGTAGCCCAAGACAACCACACGCTGGTCGGGACACCAAATAACCAGCAAAGCGATCTACAGCTGTTGTGACTCTTCACCACATCTGGTAAGCAGACTCGTAAGCTCTTTAACACAATAAGGAAGTGTTTAATGCAGATGTGACGCTCTACTCTCCCAATTTTATCTCTACATACCTATATAATATCAAAAGATTCAAAGAAATCCATGTGCACAAGGGACAAGGCCAACAATCGATATTGGATGCTCGTGATCTACGGACCCTCAGGCGGCACTGCATTAAAAGCAGGCATGAGTCTGTATTGGAAATCACTGCATGGGCTCAGGAACATTTCCAGAAATCATCTGTTAACACAGTTTGGCATGTAATCCACAAATGCAAGTTAAAGCTGTATCATCCAAGGAAGAAGCCATATGCCAAAACAATCCAGAAACATCACCGTCTTCTCTGGAACTAAGCTCATTTAAAAACTGTTCTGTGGTCAGATGAATCAAACTTTGAAATTCTTTTTGGAAACCACGAACGCAGTGAGCTACGGACTCAAGATGAGAGGGAACATCCAGCTTATAAGTGCACAGTTCAAAAGCCTGCATCTCTGATGGTATGGGATTACATTAGTGCCTACAGTGTGGGCAACCTGCATCTGGAAAGGCACTATTCAATGCTAAACAGTATATAAAGGTTCTAGCTTTGCTCCTACCAGACATCTTTCAGGAAAGGCCTTGCATATTTCTGCAAGACAATGCTAAACTAAGTACTGCATCCATCACAACAGCATGGCTGGGTACTGAACTAGCCTTTCTGCAGTCCGGACCTTTCACTAATAGAAAACATTTGGTGCATTATGAAACAAAAAATCCTACAAAGGAGACCCAGGACTTTTCTATAGGGGATGTTCTGTACATTCCACCATTACTCAATATTTCGGGAGTTATGACTAGCCAGTCAACCCTGTCAACTAAAATGTCTTCTAAATATCTTCACGTACGGTAACTTCTGGGAAACAATTGTTTTTTTAATCTATTTTTGAATCCGCCGTCAGCATCTTCACTCGTCCCGCTATTGATTCTCATTCTTCCTGGCAGCTGTCTGAAATTCATGATTTAATAACAAGATCTTGATTCTTCTTGGTTTGGGCTTCTCATCTCTCTTTTATATTTCCAGTAGAACTCACATCTTCATGCCCGAGCCTCCAGTTTTATTCCTTTGTCTTTAGTTTTTTCTCAATTAACTTTTAATTTCCATCCACAGTGCTTCTAATTCTCCGTCAATTAGGTCTATAGGATTGAAATTGACTTGTGTACTATTCTTTGTAGGCGAGGGGGGTGTACTTCAACTTAGAATTTCTATAGTTTGGTGGCTTTGATGCCTTCTTTGAATCATGTTAATTTGTGCTTTATTCTCATGCATATGTGTGACATGATATGCATTATTTGTAAGTTCAGCATTGTTGAGCTACACATACTGGAACGGAAGAAATTCATTGATAAGAAGGTACAAGTGGATGGGTAAAGCAAATATTTGGTACAATATTCGTCATGAATTTGTGTATTCGAGATTATTTTCTTGATCACGAAAAATCGGCAATGTAATATTCGCGTAATGCGCGCGAAATACAGGCGTGGGTCACTATAGAGTGCTCCGAAATATTCACGATTGCGAAATCGGCACTAATGATACAAAGATTTTGGCGCAATACGTGCATCTTCACAATTTAACAGATCTGACTACTTATTAGTGATTGGTGCACTAAGTATTGTTGTGAACTTGTGACATCACAGCACTATGTATGTAGCATGTATGTATGGACAGCAAAATCAGCTACACTATATCACTATCTAACCTACACTGACTATCTCCCACTAACTATCTGTAATATATACAGTACAGACCAAAAGTTTGGACACACCTTCTCATTCAAAGAGTTTTCTTTATTTTCATGACTATGAAGGCATCACAACTATGAATTAACACATGTGGAATTATATACATAACAAACAAGTGTGAAACAACTGAAAATATGTCATATTCTAGGTTCTTCAAAGTAGCCACCTTTTGCTTTGATTACTGCTTTGCACACTCTTTGCATTCTCTTGATGAGCTTCAAGAGGTAGTCCCCTGAAATGGTCTTCCAACAGTCTTGAAGGAATTCCCAGAGATGCTTAGCACTTGTTGGCCCTTTTGCCTTCACTCTGCAGTCCAGCTCACCCCAAACCATCTTGATTGGGTTCAGGTCCGGTGACTGTGGAGGCCAGGTCATCTGGCGCAGCACCCCATCACTCTCCTTCATGGTCAAATAGCCCTTGCTTTCAAAGTTTTCCAAATTTTTCGGCTGACTGACTGACCTTCATTTCTTAAAGTAACGATGGCCACTCGTTTTTCTTTACTTAGAATTTGTATTATGGCAGGAAAAAAAACAGCTAACAGTCTATTCAGTAGGACTATCAGCTGTGTATCCACCTGACTTCTCCTCAACGCAACTGATGGTCCCAACCCCATTTATAAGGCAAGAAATCCCACTTATTAAACCTGACAGGGCACACCTGTGAAGTGAAAACCATTACAGGGGACTACCTCTTGAAGCTCATCAAGAGAATGCCAAGAGTGTGCAAAGCTGTAATCAAAGCAAAAGGTGGCTACTTTGAAGAACCTAGAATATGACATATTTTCAGTTGTTTCACACTTGTTTGTTATGTATATAATTCCACATGTGTTAATTCATAGTTTTGATGCCTTCAGTGTGAATCTACAATTTTCATAGTCATGAAAATTATGAAAACTCTTTGAATGAGAAGGTGTGTCCAAACTTTTGGTCTGTACTGTATATAATTCCACATGTGTTAATTCATAGTTTTGATGCCTTCAGTGTGAATCTACAATTTTCATATTCATGAAAATAAAGAAATTCTTTGAATGAGAAGGTGTGTCCAAACTTTTGGTCTGTACTGTATATATATAAAAGCTATCTAACTATCCATCTAATGTAATGACACAGGAAAGCAGAGAGCACAGCAATAACACTGCTATCTCTCTCAGATCTGCAAAATACTGCATACAAGGGCTGCTGGGGAGGTTCTTATATAGTAAGGGATAGGCAACTTTCCTATTGGTTGCTAGGGATGTTTCTAAGCTCAGACAAAGACATTGCCGCCTTCTCATTAGCCCACAAGCAAGAAAGGAGGTTACTGATGGAAAAAAAAAACTAGAATATTCAAAATTACAAATAAATATCACTATATTCTAAATATTCGCAAATTCTCGAAGTGCTGATATTCGCGATTAATATTCGCTATTCGAATATTCGCGCCCAACACTAAAAGCCACCACTGGTGTAAGGTTTTGCTTTCCATTATATTTCATGGTTGCCTCTAAATTTTGAAGACCACATGGAACCACATTGAAAAATGTAAATTCTCCAACCAGCTTTGTATGGGCTGCAACTCAGACTACAGGATATCTACATCATATATATTATTATATATTATTATTTTATCAATATGAACTTACTTTACAAAGTCAAGCTGAGCATCTTTACATTATGGTATACATGAATAGGTTTGAAATGTCATTGCTTTGTGCAATGTCATTTGGATCCTACTAAACATAAATTCCATATGTTGCATACAGCGATAAATAGCCTTGAGCTTTACACTGTAAAATGTTTTGCGTTTCATTCTAGAAAACATGTTGAATAGATGCCATAAAATATTCATATTATGTATAGCCATTTATGCTGAATCTGGGACCTAGGCGCATACCATACTTCCATCTCTAATGTAGTGGATGCTTGGAATGTAAGCTTGCATTGGTATGTGTGATTGTACCATTAATAAATACAGAGGAAAAACACAGAAAGTATATCCAGGAATTAAATTGGATGTCTACTCTCAACACCGGAGGGAGGCAGATCTACACTTGTGGAAATGCACCAAACTAAAATGTAAAGAAATTACTAGAAATCACTTCACCACCTGTGAACAGGATGACTACCCAATTGTCCATTCCAGTAACTAAGAAGTATGATATATGTATTTCTACTCATGAGGCCACCATGACTTGATCTATTGTCTTTTGTACCTTGCCGCACCATTATACATGGAAGTATCAAACTTCTCATTTGACCCATTTATTTGTAATTTGGCGGCATGCACGCAATGTGTCACTGTACAGATCTGATTTGGGGCTACTCCTAAGGTAATCTAAGTGGCCCTCCTAGTCTTCACTCTATAACCCCCTGTATGGTTATCTGGACTGCATTGCAGGAAAACCACCAGGTCGCTACCCCTTGGAGTAATCTCTGTTCAGTGACAGTTGACCCAGATGGGTTGAGAGATACCTGTTCACGGAACCAAGGGATCCGAGAAGAGCATGGTCAAAGTACAAGTCAATGGTGGGGCAGCAGAGTACATTTAATTTGATAAACAGGCAAAAAAGCAGGGCAGGCAGCACAAGGTCTATATGTCTAGTACCCTAAACCTGGGAATACTACAATTTTGTGTACAGTTTTGGTTTATATTGTTATGTATATTTTACTTATTATATGGCTGTATCTACCAGTAAGAGATGGATGGCAAGGGTTTACCAGGAACAGGGCTAACACCACCCTGTTCCTCCCCTCTTGGTAGGAGTGGGCTGGTCTCCTGAGAGATCAATCATTATTCTGCCTCAAGTGAAGTCTTGAGAAGCTAGCCAGCAGAGTGCACTGCTACAATTAGCATCTACAGACACTGCTGCAAGGTAAGGGACTATGCCTAAGACACCAATCAACAGACTAGGCCAGTACTACGTAGTGCTAAACTGCAGCCAACCAACCTGCCTCCATATCCTTACTGGTGCCACAGAACTGCACTTGGAAACTCCTGCTATTGAATGTATTTTAAGTTCTACATTGCACTTAGTAAAAAAAAGAAAAAAACTTTTTACATTTGATTATGGCCTCATTCCTCAATACTGCATCTCCACTACAACGATCTCCAGGGAGAAATGGCCTGAGGGAGTACACTGTGACACAACACTTCATTTGGGCCACTACTAGTCCCATCCTCTGCACCAGCTCCTCCAGGGCTCACAGCATATGGACATCAGAAAAGAATCAGGGCAGGCAGCACAGAGTCAAACTAGTAAATAGGCAGATGTTGGGCAACTTTGCAGGACTAGACCAGCTAAGATCTTATTGCTCAGGCACAAGAGAAGGCCCCAGGGAAGGCAGCAATTTGATAGGGACAGATCAGGGTTAGGGCTCATGCCCACGAATGTAAGGGCTCTGTGCCCGTGCTGCAGACTGCAAATAGCGGTCCCCAATGCATGGGCACCTTGACTTGAATGGGTATCCGATCCATTCAAGTGAGTCATACTGTGAATCAGTATGACACGCAGATTACAGGCGTCACTCTTAGAATTACCATTGTCAGCTGATTCCACATAGATTTCTACAGAATCTGTTCTGTTACACGCTAAAACAAGTAGTGCCCCCATGACCGAGTGGTGAGGTTGCAACAGCATGATGAGTCAACACAGTGGCCCAATCACAGAGTGGTGAGGGCAGAAATCGTATAAGGAGTCACATGAGTCATCAACACAGTGGCCCAGTCACAGAGTGGTGAGGGTGGGAATCGTATGAGGAATCACCTGAGCCGTCAACACAGTGGCCCAGTCACAGAGTGAGTAATGCTAATCGTCCTCCGACGGCTTGATGAAAAATTCCTACACAGCAGAGTATGAATTTTCCCCCCACCACTCAGTGCTGACTGACTGCTACCGCTGCCTCCATGAACCCGTGCACTGCTACTTCTTTCCAGACAGGTAGGCTCCTGCGTAGCAGGCGGTCTACCCCAGGCACATTTGGCTACAGATCTACACATCATAATAGCCACTTACAGTGCATCCACAGGATTGTTGATAACTTTCTGATGGCTGGTGGTCAAGATAATGGGGTGTTTGTGCAGTGGGCGCCTCCCCCCAGGGGCCTTTAAGAGCTAAAAGTACTTGTTTCGTGATGCCAGTTGCAATGAAGCAACAAGAGCACAGGGCCCCTTTTAGTGATACTGTTGATGGTACCCAGGTGTAGGATGGCCTAAATGTCCTTTAATGTTGGTGCACGTGTCATGGTGCTCCTACCTGGATACGCTGGACCACAGGCGTTGGCTCCGAAGCAATGAAAAGGGGGGTTGTTGATGACGGGGGATGATGAAATAAATTGAGTCCAGACCTTGTGATGAAGTTCAATAACAGATTTACTTTCAATAAAAGTTTCTCCAAACGATTTACAGACTTTGTCTTGGTCCCCAGCAGGATTTAGCATTAGCTCCTCTCTGCTACATCTGTCGCTCTCTGGCTCTGCTGTGCTAGCAGGCTGGCTATAGAACTCTTTTCTTTTTTATGCTGTACTTCACTTTGTAGTCTGATCTGTCTCTAGGTTTGTCCAGGGAAAACTTTACTTCTGGCTTCTGAGGCTTGAAGAGGACCTTTCACCTGAAAATGAAAGTTAAACTAAAGATATAGCCTTACTTATATGCCCCCGGTATTGCTTATTCAGTCATTCATTTTTCAATCAGTGCCCCCGTTTGTCCGTGCTGCCCCCTGGAATATTTGCCGCCTTGCATGCTAATGAGCCATTCGGCTCAACTGGGCGGGCCTTCAAAAGTTCTCCCGGGCGTGTCATTCTTCTCCCTGGCACAGAGCGCATCCAATCAGCGCGCTCCGCTCTTAGCCAGGGAGAAGAAGCTCCAGTTCTTGCGAGATTCTCGCGGCTCAGGATGGATGAAATCGCTCCAGTTCTTGCGAATCTCGCGAGAACTGGAGCTTCTTCTCCCTGGCTAAGAGCGGAGCGTGGTGATTGGATGCGCTCTGTGCCAGGGAGAAGAATGACACACCCGGGAGAACTTTTGAAGGCCCGCCCAGTTGAGCCGAATGGCTCATTAGCATACAAGGTGGCAAATATACCGGGGGCAGCGCGGACAAACGGGGGCACTGATTGATAAATAAATGACTGAATAAGCAATACCGGGGGCATGTAAGTAAGGCAATATCTTTAGTTTAACTTTCATTTTCAGGTGAAAGGTCCTCTTTAAAGCTGTGGCCTCCACATCCAGCAGAGCTGAAGGTGCTCTAGCTGGCTTGGGCAAGGCATGTCCAGTAGAGACATGCACCTGCTTCCCTCCCCTAGCAGGGGTTAAGCTAGACTTTCTACTAGAAGAGGGTAAGCTGAACTAACTCTCACTGGTCCCCACCCTTCCTGCAGGAAGTGGGACTTGCCCACTCCTCCAGAGGGGGGTGTTAGAATGGAATGGAAAGCTCCATTCTACCTAACTGTAGCTCTGCCATATTTTCTGCCTCCTTCTGGTGAACCAGGCATATTACATGTAAACATAAACAGTTACATAGAAAGATATGCACATTATACAGGACCTGGTAAAAAAAAATACACAGAATGACATTAGGTTAACCATAGGAGATAGTAGCGAGGTGCAAAAGTGGTAATGCCACTCTTGGGTGTTACATTTCCATGCACACTGCGGCTCCATTCAGAGTGTATTGGACTGATGGAAATAGCCAAACACTGTACATCTCTGTCAGTAACATAGACTCTAAATGGAGCGGCAGCTTGTGTGCATGACCACAGCTCTATTCAAATGGGGGAACAGGAGACCCCTGTTGTTGTTATCAGTGGGGCCCCCAGTGATCAGACACTTATCCTCTGTGTCCCTATGCATAGATGATTAATAGGGGTGAGCGAATCGAGCTTCAGATCATAGATCCAAAGTCTATTCATTCCCCAACTTCGTTTTTAATGCTGTACGGAGACCTGTCAAACTAATTTTGCCTCTGCAAAACATACATTTTAATGTTGTATGGAGACAGGTCTCTGTACTTCGGATCTTGGATCCGTAACTCAATTTCGCTCACCCCTAGTGATTAGCAGTGATCATGAAACAACCCCTTTACATATCATGCAGGTGTCTGAATCTGTAGGCTTTTTAAGTAACGCACTCAGACCAGGTCCTCCAAAGCAAGAGATGCTCTATATACTATAGCTGCTTTTTGCTCTAGCCAGCAGATGACAGGTGAGTAGAAGTCAATAGAAGAGGGTATTTTAAAATGAAAATTCTAAAACAGACATCAGATAAAAAAAATATATATAATAATAATAATAATAATAATAATAATAATAATAATAAATTAATCCTATAGAGCTCTTCTCCACTAACTGCAAAAAAAACACCTTTGCTTGCAGCAGTAATTTTAGCCTTTCAGGATCTCAGGTCATCTTCTGTAGTTGGAATTTAGCTATGAAGACCAACCCTTCCATATGCAAACCTATCAAACTATGCAAATGGTTTGTACTACACAACAAGTGCAATAAGAGGACACCACGTAACTCAACACAAGTTCAAGAAACCAAAGTGCATGGAGTGAACATAAAAATAAAATTACATTCCTTGGATGATGTACTCTTCATATTCCTCATAGTTTATGATAGAACAAGGAATGGGAATCCTGTGATTGGCCTGAATACAGTTTATAATGGATTTTATAACCTGAGCAATATTGAGGAAAAAATTAGCAGTTGGTGGAAACTTGAGCTATGGAGGGAAATTTTTGAGTTGAGTTGAGTTCTTTGGTTTCTTCATGATTCTCCTGTGGGACTTGAATGGTGTGGACCTCAAAATTCATTGCACAGATGATGAAACACACTTGAGAAAATGAAGTAGAATATCTGGTGAGCACCTTTTGTTCTTCACAAATGACTATTCTGTGGGTTTAGAGATTCTTCAGCCTTATTAAGGATTTCTTGTCAATATACTTTAGAGCACTCACAGTGGACATTTGCTTGGAATCCATCCAAAAAGTCAATTTTGTCAATGATAGATCTCCCTACACTGGGAGGGTTAATCAGTCCTTGGCTCTTAGAAGCTATCACGAGATTACTGATCTCCATGTTTCACTGTGCAAGCTGTTGTACCGAGATGCACCTGGGAGAGCACACTTATTAATTGCAGGCATAGCAACGGGTCCCCAACTACTGGAGATTAGAGAGCTGCAATGGCTTTTCCAGCATCAGGGAGCGTGAGCAAAACATACACTCCAGCTAATTCTCAATATTATTCCAGATGGCTAACCCCAATGCATGCAACATGAGCAGAGAAAAAGAAATACAACACAGCTCAGTAAATGTAGAAGGCTGCAAATTTCTGTTCTGTCATAAGGAGCTTTCCTCAATGCTGGCACTATGTAGAGGTGGGATAATGGAGGAGATAGATAGATAGAAAGATAGATAGACTGAGTTCTATGGGAATTGTGTAACGCTTCATTTTTTCTGTAGCGAAATTGAACATTTGCTGCTGTGCTCTCTAACAGGCATGACATGCGCAAAGTAATATAGCTAGCGCTGCGCGAGAGAATGTCTACTGGAAGGCGTTGTATATGAATGTTTGACTGGTTGCTATGGGAAACCAGGTGACTTTCCTCTCATATATGAAGTCTATAGCAATATAGACTTAATTAAACGTTCATGCACCCCGAAACGCGTTGTCTATAAATTAAACAAGATCATTATCACGCCTGGTTGTGACTCTGCGCCCTTTGTTGTCCACAAGCCAGCTTGACCTTTATGGTCCAGCTTATCTTCTACACAGCGTTGTCAGCTGGAAATTTTTGGAGCAATTTTTCCACAAAGACCTTCTGGTATTGCACCATTTTGCTAGTCCTCTCCACCACAGGAATGAGAGATGAGAAGTTCTCTTTGTAGCGGGGGTCGAGAAGGGTGAACAACCAGTAATCGGTATTGGCGAAAATGCGTATAACGCAAGGGTCACGGGAAAGGCAGCATAACATAAAGTCAGCCATGTGTGCCAGAGTACCAACAGACAAGACTTCGCTGTCCTCATCAGGAGGATGACTCTCAATCTCCTCATCCTCTTCGGCCCATCCACACTGAACAGATGGAATAAACCTGCTGTGGGTACTACCCTCTGTAGCAGAGGCAATCGTCTCCTGCGCCTCATCATCCAATTAGCGCTGAGAAGACGAACGGAGGGTGGTCTGGTTATCACCCTGTGTACTGTCTTCCCCCATTTCCACCTTTTCCGCATGCAATGCGTCCGCCTTCATTGTGAGTAGCGAGCGTTTCAGTAGACACAGAAGTGGGATGGTTACGCTGATAATAGCGTCATCGACGCTCACCATCTGTGTTGATTCCTCAAAGTTGTGTAAAACCTCACAGAGGTCAGACATCCATGCCCAATCGTTGATTGTGAAGAGCGGAAGCTGACTGGACAGGCGACAACGATGTTGCAGCTGGTATTCCACTGCTGCCCTCTGCTGCTCACAAAGCCTGGCCAACATGTGGCACGTGGAGTTCCAGGGCGTGCTCACGTCGCACAACAGTCGGTGAGCCGGCAATTGCAAGCGCTGCTGCAGCGTTGCCAGACCAGCGGCAGCTGTGGATGACTTTCAGAAATGGGCACACACACGGCGTACCTTCACCAGTAGCAAAGGCAAATTGGGGTAGGTTTTGAGAAATCGCTGAACCACTAAGTTGAACACGTGGGCTAGGCATGGTATGTGTGTGAGCTTGACGAGCTCCAAAGCTGCCACCAAGTTACGGCCATTATCAGACACAACCATGATGGTTGTAGGTTGAGTGGCGAGAGCCACAACTCAGTCTGGTCGCTTATACCTCTGTGGCAGTGTGCTGTTTGTCACCTAAACATATTAGTTTAAGCTTGGCCTGTTGCCGCTTCCCCACTGCAGTGCTAGACTGCTTTCAATTACTGACTGATGGCTGACTGGTGCTGCAAGATAATAATTCAGAGGTGGAAGTGGAGGAGGAGAAGGGGAGGTTGCAGCCACTAATGTAGGTGGTGGCAGGAATCCTGATGGAAGTAGGGCCCACAATCCTTGTCGTCGGTAGTACCTGTGCCATCCCAGGGTACGACTCGCTCCCAGCCTCCGCAACGTTCACTCAGTGTGCCACCAGGGAAATGTAGTGTCCCTGGCCACACGCACTTGTCCATGTATCAGTCGTTAAGTGGACCTTCCCAATAACTGTGTTGGTCAGGGCATGAGTGATGTTACGGGACACATGCTGGTGTAAGGCTGGGGACTGAGTAATGAGAGACCTGGTTGGGTATTTGCGCTTTCGGTCAAAGTCCTGGGGTATGGACATCTGTACGTTGTGCTGGGACACAGAAGTGGATGTGATAGCTGATGGCACTTGCAAAGGTCCAGGTGCAGGGCAGGAGGCATCCGGGCTTGCGTCTTGGACAGGGGATTGGCCAGCAAGTAAGACAGGGGAAGAGGAGACTGTGGACCCAGGCGTTAAGCCAACCTATTAGGGTGCTTTGATGCCATGTGGCGGATCATGCTGGTGGCGGTGAGGTTGCTAGTGTTCACGCCCCTGCTTATTTTGGTATGGCACAGGTTGCAAATGACAATTCTTTTATCGTCCGCACTCTCCTCAAAAAAGCGCCAGACTAGGGAACACCTAGCCCTTGGCAAGGGAGATTGCCGCAAGGGGGTGATCCGGGGAACAGTTGCCGGCCTGTTTGGTGTGGCCCGCCTTCTCCCTTTTGCCACCCCACTGCCTCTTCCAGCCTGTTGCGGTGTTGCGGATCCCTGCCACTCTGTACTGCTATCCTTGCTCGGCTTGCCACCTTCCCAGGTTGGGTCAGTGATTTCATCGTCCACCACCTCCACTTCCTCACTCTGGTCATCCTCCTGACTTGTTGACCTAACAACCTCACTTTTTGCCAACTGTGTCTCATCCTCATCATCAACCTTTTGAGACACTAATTGCAGTTGACTTATTGGCAACTATGTCTCATCATCATCCACCTCGTGAAACACTAATTGCCGTTCCCCACCGTCATCTTCTTGTGATTGTGGATGCTCAAGAGTTTGGGAATCAGTGCACACGATATCATGTCCCTCTTCAAGCAGGCTTGGCGAGAGGCCCAAATCAAGGAATGGCGATGAAAAGAGCTCCTCGGAATATCCGAGTGTAGGATCACTTGTTTGCGAAGTCTCTCCATGGTGGGAGGAAGGAGGATCAGGGTGAGAATTCTGTTGACCAGACTCTTGGCTACTGAGACTAGACTTTGTGGAAGAGATAATGCTTAACCGACTGCAAGCATTATCTGCTGCAATCCAAAAGACCACCTGGTTGCACTAGTGTGACTTCGAGAGTGGTGTCCTGCGCCGCCCTGCAAACTGAGACATGAAGCTAGGTAACGTGGATGAGTGTGCTTCTTGTGCTCTGGCAGCAGGCACAGTTTCACCGCGCCCAGGGCCACGGCCTCTGCATGCACCATCAGCAGTACGGGCACTTCCTGGACCCTTACTGCTCACCTTCTGCATATTCAATGGTATATATGCTTGCAGTAGCGCAGGTTTTGTAAGTCTATGCGCAAATAAATTAAACTGAATGTCACTGATATTTAGGATGTGCAAACGTTATACAGGAGATGTAGCGTAGGTAATGTCGCTGCTGTCACCAGCGGCTAATAAAAAATTACAGGGAATGTCACAGCTATTCGGGATGCGCAAACGTTATACAGGAGATGTAGCGCAGGTAATGTCGCTGCCATCAGCAGATAAAAAATTAGACTGAATGTCACTGATATTTATGACGCGCAAACGTTATATAGGAGATGTAGCGCAGGTAATGTCACTGTCACCAGCGGCTAATAAAAAATTACAGGGAATATCACTGATATTTATGATGCGCAAACATTATACAGGAGATGTAGCGCAGCTAATGTCGCTGCCACCAGCAGCAAAAAAAATAGACAGAATGTCACTGATATTTAGGATGCGCAAACGTTATACAGGAGATGTAGTCCAGGTAATGTAACTGTCCACAGCGGACACTGTCTATGTACACTGGATGTCATATATTTTTAGTATGCGCACACGTTAAACAGATGTAGCGCAGATATTGTCGCTGTCCGCAGCATCTACGGAAAAGTACACTGGATGTGAGATATTTTTAGGCTGCGCGCGCGTTACACAGGAGATATAGCGCAGATAATGTCGCTGTCTGCAGCAGCCAAACAATTGCACGCAATTTAGCGCAGATTGCGCTAATAATATATAATAATAATAATATATACTGCCAGATACAACAATAGTCCTTAAAAGGACTTTTGGGTCTCTAACACCAACCCTGCCTAACAAAAAATAAAATTCAATTCCCTACACTATCTGTCCCTTCTACAGCACAGCTCTCCCTGACTAAGACTGAGCCGAACCACGTGTCATCAGGTGCTTTATAGCACCCGATGACGCGTATCGGCCAGCCAATCACTGTAATGCCAATAACCAACATGGCTACGGCATTACAGTGAGTGGCAGTACCTACCTGCACGTTTATTGGCTGTGCGTAGCAGCCAACAAACTTGCGGGGAGGATACTCGAGAATGGCGCTCGAACAAACGCGGTATTCGGCCGAACACCGCGATGCTCGAGCCGAACTGGTGTTCAGCCGAGCATGCTCGATCATCACTATTAATTACATGTGAACTTCAGTCCTTTGGGAATTTAATTAAGGCCAAAATGTTCCCATTACGCTCTAGTCACTCTTAGCTTCTACCACACAAGGTAAAAGTGCAAGCAATGTTCCAGGTGTGCCCCGGCACTGCGGCGGTTAATAGTCAGTGTGGTACATGGGGTTGGAGTCTGCAGATGTTTCTTCTATCAGATGTAAATATGAACCTGCGATCCTGTGAAAGATGACAGTGACAAAAGGTACAAAGTCCGCCGGTCTTTTCCTGACTGCAGGGTGACCATATGGGACTCCTCTCTCTACCGCCACGGTGTCACTCAGAAAGGATCATGTGCAAACATATAAGGCTTACATACCGCATGTTCATATTATACACCAGAGTACGCCGCACTGCCCTGTGAGCTGACAATGGTGGTAAGTCACTAAAGCTGCCCATAGATGTAATAATACATCAAGTAGTATATGCTCTCTTTTTACCATCAGCAGTTGCCATTAATGGTCCTGACAAAATCGATACGAGATGTTGGTCCCCTAACGGACAAGCAATTTTATCAGGTTTTATCAGTTCCTCCTCCTTTATCACTTTGGTGAAGCTCATAGATTTTCTCAGCTTTTTATCATCTCCTCACATGACTTTTTTGGTGTAAAAACCTCATGTTTGTGACTTTCTAGACGTCACTTGGGACAAATTTTGCAGCAAGTGGCATTTTTGCACTGCCATTGGCACTTTCTGAAAAGGGGTCATGACGAGGGCAGGGAGGTGCGTGGCCAGAGGGACCTCCACATTTATCTTTATTTGACCGAGTTTTCAGGCACAAATGAAGAACAGAAAACTGTGACAGCTCCGAGCTGCCATAGACTCTATTTTGGCGCATGGCACCTAGTGATATGGGTAGCAGATTTCAAAGACCAGTGTAAAATGGCACCCTTTGATAAATCTTTTCCATAAAGTTTATAAGACTCTGGCATATGTTCATCATACCCCAATATGATGAACATTAAGGATAGATCTAACTGTCCCCGATGTGATTTACGAGACGCTCATCTTCTTCATATGTTCTGGGAGTGCTCTGCCCTTGGTCCCTTCAGGCTAGCAGTACTTGATATTATATGCCGTACGGTATACAGCTCTCTACTGAAATAACTGTATGTCTCTTCGGAATCCTGCAGGGTCATACTATTTTGGGGGGTAGTGGGAGATATCGGGTTGTATAGGTATTAGTCATCTATCTATCTGGCGAGAAAAGTAAATGACGAAATATTAAATTCAACCAGTAGTGTTCACAAGAAAAGATTTTGTGGCTCGTACAAAGTGATAAGATTAGAGAAAAGGGGTATATAAAAAATTTTTTGGAACGGAGGTGAAATTTGAATCCGTCTGGAGCAGTGGAGAGATACCCCAGGTCTGTCTTTATTTTACAATCTGTAGGAATTGATCTGTTGATTCCAGGATCTGGGTATATACTGACTGCCTCAGAGAGTAGGGTCTGAATGTATCTAAGGCCTCATGTACAAAACCGTGTCTACACTGTCTGTCCAAAAAAAAAAAAGTTGTCACCCAAAAAAATAAAAAAATAAAATAAAAGTCACACACTCTAATATTTCGTTGGACCGCCTTTAGCTTTGATTACGGCACCCATAAGCTTCTGCAATGTCACAAGATTTATTTCCATCCAGTGTTGCATTAATTTTTCACCAAGATCTTGCATTGATGATGGTAGAGTCTGACTGCTGCACAAAGCCTTCTCCAGCACATCCCAAAGATTCTCAATGGGGTTAAGGTCTGGACTCTGTGTGAAAATGATGTCTCATGCTCCCTGAACCACTCTTTCACAATTTGAGCCCGATGAATCCTGGCATTGTCATGTTGGAATATGCCCGTGCCATCAGGGAAGAAAAAAATCCATTGATGGAATAACCTGGTCATTCAGTATGTTCAGGTAGTCAGCTGGCCTCATTCTTGGAGCACATACTGTTGTTGAACCTAGACCTGACCAACTGTAGCAACCCCAGATCATAGCACTGCCCCCACAGGCTTGTACAGTAGGCACTAGGCATGATGGGTGCATCACTTCATCTGCCTCTCTTCTTACCCTGATGTGCCCATCACTCTGGAACAGGGTAAATCTTGACTCATCAGACCACATGACCTTCTTCCATTGCTCCAGAGTCCAATCTTTATTCTCCCTAGCAAATTTTTCTGGTTTGCCTCACTGATTAGTGGTTTTCTTACGGCTACACAGCTGTTCAGTCCCACTCCCTTGAGTTCCCTTAGCATTGTGCGTGTGGAAATGCTCTTACTTTCACTATGAAACATAGCCCTGAGTTCTACTGTTGTTTTTCTTCGATTTGATTTTACCAAACGTTTCGCCGATCACAATCATTCAGGATTTTTTTCCCACCACATTTCTTCCTCGAATACGATGGGTCCCCACTATCCTTCCAGTTTTTAATAATGTGTTGGACAGTTCTTAACCCAATTTTAGTAGTTTCTGCAATCTCCTTAGATGTTTTCTCTGTTTGATGCATGCCAATGGTTTGACCCTTCTCAAACAGACTAACATCTTTTCCACGACCACAAGATGTGTCTTTCTACATGGTTGTTTAAGAAATGAGAAGCAACTCATTGCACCAGTTGGGGTTAAATAACTTTTTGCCAGCTGAAAGATAATCACCCATGCAGTAATTATCCAATAAGAGGCTCATACCTATTTGCTTAGTTAAATCTAGGTGGCAACTTTTTTTTGGGACAGGCAGTGTATTTTGCGATCTACAAATCGTGGATCCGCAAAATGCAAATGTAGTCCGTGTGGCGGTGCATATTTTTTTGCAGATTTATTGACTTCAATGGTTCCTTGCTTTGCATTTTGTAAACATATTCTATCTTTTTGCTGAATAGACATACAGATACCAAAAGCACATAGATGATCTGTGTGCTTTCTGCATCCATAAGTCCGTTCCGCAAAGAGATGGAACATGTCCTATACTTGGCTATCAAATATAGACCATGGACTCAGGGAAGTCAATGGGTCAACAAAAAATGCAGATGCAACATGGACGGTATCTATATTTTGTGGGTCCCCAATTTGCTGCATACCATGGCAGTGTCATGCATCCAAAGGCCAGCTCTCAGCATCAGGTGCAGGAACCCCAGGAGAAGCCAATGCCAAGGATGGGAGTCATAGTGGCTCTGGCTGCTTCAGTCAATCACATCGGCTTTCCTCACACCGTTGCTCCCTAAGGCCGTGCAGTGAAAGAATATCATACCCTTTCTTCCCCCAGGGCACACCTTGTTGGGGCTCTTCCTGATGGTAGTAGGGGTGCCTGTGATGTTGGGTGTTTTTATGGGTGCATGTTAGGGCGTGTGGTGTGCAATGGCTGGTGTATGGTGCAGGAGTCAGTTACCAGGCTAGATGTAGCAGAATATACCTTTCTTTACTGAAGTGCAAAATAGGAGTTGTAGTACATCTAATGATAGCAAAACACAGTTCCAGCTGTACACATTGCAATTGTTCCCAGACAACGAAGTTTGGATTTAGGAAAGGATAGGAGTTATGGCCCTCCATACTCTCTATCGGTTTCAAGTCTCTTCCAGTCCCTCATTGCAGTAACTGACTGACTGACAACTGATTAGAGGTGGTGCAGAGTCAGACCACAACCGATATGATATCCTAAGGGTAGACCATCAATATCTAAGTCCTGGAAAACCTGCTGCAGCATCTCCCAGGGTTTGCATACTACATGCTGACAAACTATGACCTGGAGTATAGACACTTTCACTATTGATATTCCAGCATTGTGTTGTCTACAGGAGTTTCATGTCATAATTTTTTTTTATAGACGTTTTTGTTTTTTTTATCTATAGCATACCTGGTCATGGAAATAAAGGACAAAAAGATGCCAAACATTCTCATGGTGGGGGTGTTATCCAATGATCCATGCAAATTTGAGCCCTAACTTTTGAAGAATTTTGAAGGCCAGAAACCCCTTTAAATTGCGGAATGCTGTCATGGGTTAATAGCTGTATCTTTACACTTTGTAATTCCAGCATGGTGCTTACTTTAATTTATCTTAATTGAATCTGCTTTTCTGGTTTCTAGCAAATTAATCTACACATCTGACATCATGTAATAATCCTTTCTTCAAGTATAATAATGAGAACATTATATCTAATGTCAGTGTCAAGGTCAATATTAATACACATGATCAATACAATACAAAAGTGCCTGTGGGGCTGCAGTTCAGCCATATAGACACTCTGGTGGGATGCTTCAACTATTTCTACCTTCTGTCCATATATTTTCTAAAAAGTCCCATACATACTGATGAATGATATCTAGCAGCACTATACCTAGAATCAATGGAGTTCAAAAGCCAGGAACTACTAGTAATGCAAAAAGCCAAAAACTGTCTCTATTTTTGCAACAGTCAAAACATGGGCAATAGCATGTTATCAGACCATCTGCATAAAGGAGACCTAAAAAATGGTGGTCTAGGCTGGTGAGGGGGTCAACAGTTCCTGAACCTGAATTGGCTCCTGAGACATCAGCTATGTATCAAGTTATCATGTTTAAAGGCTATACTGGTGACAATGGAGCTGGCATGTAAAAAGTTGTACATAATGAAAACTGGGTTACTGGAAAGAGGGGGTGCAATTTATGGATAAAAAACAAACAAAAAACATACATACATGAATGCACAGCCATATATGTATAGTACTGACTGAATCGGAGCATTTATCTAAATAATTGTCCACCTGAGAGCCATCATGCTAAACATCAGGAGCTAAGGAAGCGTGGTGCATTCCCTGACCCCCTCCATAGAAGTCATTTAAATGAAAGGGGCTATGCCATGATTATTGTAAAAGATACCCCTTGAAAAAGCTAAACGCAAAACGTGCGTTGGGGAGCGGACCGGTGGTGCTTCTGTGTGGTATACTAGGTTGGTTGGTCAGTATTTTCTATGTGCCTATTCCATTTTTTGTTACCCTATTGCCTCAGTGAGCCTTTGTGGTGTGTATTTTCACCCCCAATTCTGGTATCTGTTGTATAAATATGCATATGGGTTCTATTGTAGTATGTAGTTTGGAGCCATAGTGGTTTGGTTTAATATACCTCTCTACTAATGACCAATCAGGATTATTGCACTTGCACTATAAATATATACCAGCAGTCCACCATCGGTCCTCTTGGTTTTTAATATTTTTATGTATTGTGACCTGTACTATTTGTCTTTTGTTATTTGTGCCAATTATGTCTTGTTGTGATTCTCAAATAAAATTATGTCATTTTTTGATTACCTCAGTATTCTAAGTGTTTTGTATTCAATTGACCCACTCCTTTTGGTTGGTTTTCATGATATAGTTAGGGGTGGGCCCTGGACTTTATTTTGGGCTATATATAGGTTCCCTATTGTAAAAGATAAACATCAGACATCATATAGGACATGACAGTCTCTGCCTAACAAAGCTAGAACCAGCCCTGTACCTCACATGGATCCAGAGATCTCCCCATTCATTACTCCACTTTCTCAGGTAGATTCTCATCCAGCTAACACCTCTGGGGTCATGTTCTTTCCGCTCTTTCCCTTTAATCTTCACAATGCTAACAGTAGATATGGCTGGTGGTAGTCAAAGGCTGGAACTGAGCATGTGCGACCAGCAAGGTGGACAGGGAAATAAGGAAAATAATAAACAGGTGTCACTATACAGATTCATTGTATAGAATGACTCTGTGGCTATATGAAAGGTTTAATTACATGCAATTACAAAAGTATTCAGATCCAGGTGCTGGTTTGAAAAATGTAGAATATATTTTTTTATGGAACGGCCACTTAAAGAGGACCTTTCACCGATTCTTACCCTATGAACTAAGTATACAGACATGTGGAGCGGCGCCCGGGGATCTCTCTGCACTTACTATTATCCCCGGGCGCCGCTCCGTTCTCCTGCTATGCCCTCCGGTATCTCCGTTCCCTAAGTTATGGTAGGCGGAGTCTGCCCTAGCGTTGGCCAATCGCATTGTAGAGCTCACAGCCTGGGAGAAAATAACCTCCCAGGCTGTGAGCTCTGTGCTGCGATTGGCCAGCGCTAGGGCAGACTCCGCCTACCATAACTTAGGGACTGGTATCTCCGCCTACTATAACTTAGTGAGCGGAGATACCGGAGGGCATAGCGGGAGAACGGAGCGGCGCCGGGGGATAATAGTAAGTGCAGTGAGATCCCCGGGCGCCGCTCTACATATCTGTATAGTTAGTTCATAGGGTAAGAATCGGTGAAAGGTCCTCTTTAAGGCTACTTTCACACTTGCGTTGCTGGATTCCGGCAGGCAGTTCCGTCAATCTGTATGCAAACGGAAACTATTTGTACATGGATCCGGATGTCATCCGGAAAAACTGATCCAGTATTTATTTTTTACATTTTTAAAGGTTTGCGCATGCGCAGACCGAAAGACCGGATCCATCAATGCGGCAATTTTAATGCCGGATCCGGCACTAATACATTCCAATTAATAGTAATTAATTGTAAAGTAATGCTCAACAGAGATATATGTGTACACAGACCATATGAAAAGAATGGGATTTACAAAGAATGCTTTCACTGTGTCATTCTCTAGTGATTGTGGATATGTATTAGGGCACAAGACTTAGCTTCCCTGCTATTTATGTTTATTTCAAGTTACACTGAATTGATTGCTGATGTTGCAGCATACCATAGGAAAACTGCAAAGGTTTAATTTAACGTTACTGAGTTACATGTTGCAAATTCCTATTAAATCACTTATTTCTTTGTGCACTATGTATACCTTATGGCAATATATAATTTACAGTGGCAGGCTTGCTTAGGTTACCAGGGTGATGGACGTAGCCCACACCCTGGTTAGTAAGTGTTAGTTGAAAAAATGCTACAGACAAGACGTGTGTGAGAGCTCCTGCAAAGTAGGCCCAAAGAGAAGCCACGTCCAAGGAACCGCTCATTTATGGCACTAAAGACTTACTGCGGTGGACAGTGTTAATTGCCTCAGGCACCAACCATACTTTGAGATGGACTTGCCATCCGAATCTAAGATCTGGGAATGGCAGAAGCAGTTAACAAAATACAGAATAGCATGCCTGGGATTATCTTGTAAAGATTGCAAAGTGTTTAGAAAGTGACATAGGGGCCACTACCTTTATCATTAGCGCTGCCTGATATTGGGGAAAGAACTACACTGTGATATACTTCGGAACTGTGCCTTTGCTGCTATATGTACTACTATGCCTCTCATCAATTCAGCAATAGAATTTATTTATTGCAAGCAACGGGTCTGGTTATTGCCTCAATCATCCACCGGCCCCTACATCTGCCCTCCTGCCTTGCATCCTGCCAACTATCCACCATCAAGGATACCCCTTCTATTACCAGACATGAGCCCCAGAAGGTCAGGGAGTGCCCAGAGGGAAGAAAAGGTGTGCGCTCCATTCATTGTGCATGGCCCGGGAGCACCAGAGAGAAGACTGCTGAAGTGAACTGTGAGTACCATTACCACTAGGGATGAGCGAATCGACTTCGGATGGTACATCCAAAGTCGATTTGCAAAAAACTTGGTTGTAATACTGTATGGAGTTCCCGCTCTGTACAGTATTAGAATGTATTGGCTCCGATGAGCCAAAGTTATTACTTCAAGAAGTCACGCAAGACTTTGTGTAATAACTTCGGGAACTAATCATTACTGTAATAAACCTTGGTACCAAACTCGGGTTCAATTCCTAGTGGTACCTTCAAACCGAACCAGAATTCGGTACCAAGTTTTTTTTTTTACAGTAATTAAATCCCGAAGTTATTACACGAAGTCTTGCGCGACTTTGCTTAGTAATAACTTCGGCTCATCAGAGCCAATACATTCTAATACCGTACGGAGTGGGAACTCCATACAGTATCACAACCAAGTTTTTTGCGAATCAACTTCGGATGTACCATCTGAAGTCTATTTGTTCATCCCTAATTACCACCATCATAACCACTACCACTCCTCCAGTCCGAGTTGCTGCAATGTGAATGAATAACTAGTCATTTTTTCAACATGACTCCGTTATCCGCTGGGGCTCATATCTAAGCTATAAATTAAAGAATCAAATTGCTGCTGATAAAAACCATTTGCTTGCTCATATAGACTTTGTTTTTATCTGCTTGTCGCAAATGACCTGCTAATGTGGCTGAATGACGATTATTTTGGTCATCCATCACACACAACGGACAATTGCGTAACTCACAGCTTCGGAACCACGAATGTTAACCTGTCATAGCAGCGCTACCGTATACATTTACAAGGCCACAATCAGTTTCTATTAGCACAGTCCTATCCACACAAAAAGAAAAAAAAAAAAAGAAACAGTAGGGATCGGAAATCTTCTACCATCCAAATACCAGACCTTGCTCACAAAATCTAAACTGTATCAATGACACAATGGGGCAAATATAACAAAACCAGGTGTAAAGTAGAACTGGCTTAGTTGCCCATAGCGACCAATCAGATTCCACCTTTCATTTTTTAGAGCTCATTTGCAACATGAAAGGTGGAATCTGATTGGTTGCTATGGATAACTAAGCCCGTTTTCCTTTTCACCAGTTTTGATAAATCTCCCCTGTTGCCTGAACAATGAGACTTCAGAGCACCCCAGCAATAAGTGATCAGCTTCACGGGCCACTTCAGATGTGGTCAGTCCCAATCCATTTGGGACCTTTACCTATTAGAGTGGGGAGCGGCCACATAGAACAGCTCTTGCTTAGGAGGACCTGTGCCTTAGAAGATCAATTTTGCAATACTTAATTTACCCTGTGGTGGCACTATAGAGAAATTTAAATACTTGCTGCTAGGTTGTTGTAATAAATACAGCTGTTCACTGGAGGTCCTAGCAGCAAGAACTCCTGCGGTAAGGATATTGGGGGTCATTTATCAAACTGGTGTAAAGTAGAACTGGCTTAGTTGCCTATAGCAACCAATCAGATGCCTCCTTTCATTTTCCAAAGGAGTTGTCCAAAATGAAATGTGGAATCTGATTGGTTGCTATGGGCAACTAAACCAATTGTACTTTAAACCAGTTTGATAAATTACCCCCATTATCGGCACCAGGGGCGGACTAAGTGGACCAAAGGCCCGGGGCTGTTGCTCCAACTTGGGCCCAGCACAGTATACACCCCCTTCCCCCAAGCCATAGTGCAAAATACATATTTAGATGGACATTAAAGTCCACACATACAGGATAAGGTCTCATGCACATGGCCGTTGTGCGGCCGTTCCGTGCATTGGGGACCGCAATCTGCGGTCCCGAATGCACAGACCCCATCCGTGCGGCAGCCACGACAGATTGAATGGGTCCGTGATCCGTCCGCATGGTAAAAAAATAGAACAAGTTCTATTTTTTTGCGGTGCAGAGGCTGTCCACATCCATGATGCAGAGAACACACAGCCAGTGCC
Organism: Bufo bufo; assembly: GCF_905171765.1. NCBI lineage: Eukaryota > Metazoa > Chordata > Amphibia > Anura > Bufonidae > Bufo > Bufo bufo. Next base: position 353,218,865 of record NC_053394.1, read on the forward strand.
CACATATTGCAGACCCACTGTTTGTCAGCATGAGGCCTAATACAGCGCACACACCTATTACATCCAGTGACGTCTCCTCTGATGTAGATGTTCTCTTTCCTCATTTTCCTCACTGGAAGCAGACCACCATGTTATTTTAGCCACGCCACGTCTCGTCTCTGCAGAGTTTACCACAAAGACCTCTTATTTTCCTCAATTTTCCATTATCCACCTCCTAAAGTACAGTCAGCAGTTATAATGACCCCTATAGCAACCCCAGCATTGCCTCCAGTAGTTACAGTTGCAAGAAAAAGTATGTGAACCCTTTGGAATGATATGGATTTCTGCACAAATTGGTCATAAAATGTGATCTGATCATCATCTAAGTCACAATAGACAATTACAGTCTGCTTAAACTAATAACACAGAAATAATTAAATGTTACCATGTTTTTATTGAACACACCATGTAAACATTCACAGTGCAGGTGGAAAAAGTATGTGAACCCCTAGACTAATGACATCTCCAAGAGCTAATTGGAGTGAGTTCAATCAATGAGATGAGATTGGAGGTGTTGGTTACAGCTGCCCTGCCCTATAAAAAACACACACCAGTTTTGGGTTTGCTTTTCACAAGAAGTATTGCCTGATGTGAATGATGCGTCGCACAAAAGAGCTCTCAGAAGACCTACGATTAAGAATTGTTGACTTGCATAAAGGGTTATAAAAGTATCTCCAAAAGCCTTGCTGTTCATCAGTCCACGGTAAGACAAATTGTCTATAAATGGAGAAAGTTTAGCACTGCTGCTACTCTCCCTAGGAGTGGCTGTCCTGTAAAGATGACTGCAAGAGTACAGTGCAGACTGCTCAGTGAGGTGAAGAAGAATCCTAGAGTGTCAGCTAAAGACTTACAAAAGTCTCTGCCATATGCTAACATCCCTGTTAGCGAATCTACGATACGTAAAACACTAAACAAGAATGGATTTCATGGGAGGATACCACAGAGGAAGCCACTGCTGTCCAAAATAAAAATTGCTGCACATTTACAGTTTGCACAATAGCACCTGGATGTTCCACAGCAGTACTGGCAAAATATTCTGTGGACAGATGAAACCAAAGTTGAGTTGTTTGGAAGAAACACACAACATTATGTGTGGAGAAAAATAGGCACAGCACACCAACATCAAAACCTCATCCCAACTGTGAAGTATGGTGGTGGGGGCATCATGGTTTGGGGCTGCTTTGCTGCGTCAGGGCCTGGACTGATTGCTATCATCGAAGGAAAAATGTATTCCCAAGTTTATCAAGACATTTTGCAGGAGAACTTAAGGCCATCTGTCCACCAGCTGAAGCTCAACAGAAGATGGGTGTTGCAACAGGACAACGACCCAAAGCATAGAAGTAAATCAACAACAGAATGGCTTAAAACAGAAGAAAATGCGCCTTCTGGAGTGGCCCTGTCAGAGTCCTGACCTCAACCCGATTGAGATGCTGTGGCATGACCTCAAGAAAGCGATTCACACCAGACATCTCAAGAATATTGCTGAACTGAAACAGTTCTGTAAAGAGGAATGGTCAAGAATTACTCCTGACCGTTGTGCACGTCTGATCTACAACTACAGGAAACGTTTGTTTCGCAGGCGTACATACAGGAGTCGCAGTTGCAACCAGGCCCGGCACTCCAGGGGGCCCGGCCGCCTGTGGACTCCCCCCCCCCCCTCCCAGACCGCTGGTAGGGGCCCCGCTGTACTCACATGTAATGGAGCGCTCTGATGGGGCCCAGCATGAAGTACAGTGGCAATTTTGGGCCCCATCAGAGCGCTCCATGCCTCCATTACATGTATAATGTGGGGGGGGGGGGGAGCGCACACTCACTCACACCCGGCCAGGCAGCTCTGTTTCCATAGTAAAGCAGGGAAACCTCTCTGCTCCCTGCTTCACTGATCTTCAGAGCTCAGGAGTTCCCCCTGCTGGACTCCAAATCGCGCTGCTGGCTGTGGGAGGAGAGCTGAAAGCCTGGGAATCTGCCTCCTGTCATAAGGGAAGAAGGTAAGTATGTGTTTTTTTCTTCTTCTAATGCTGCAGACTGGGGTCAGGGGGGGTGTTTGATGGGCACAAATAGAGTGAGGGGGCACAAAAGTGGGCATCTCTACTGAGGGGCACCTAATCTTCCATAGCTAATTTGAGGGGGCACCTAATCTGGCATAACTACTGTGAGGGGGGCACATATGAAGGCATAACTATGAGGGGGCACATATGAAGGCATAACTACTGTGAGGGGGCACGTAATCTGGCATAACCACTGTGAGGGGACATATGTGGGCATATCTAATGTGAGGGGCACATAATCTGGCATAACCACTCTGAGGGGGCACATATCTGGGCATATCTACTTTGAGGGGGCACATAACTGGGCATTACTACTGTGAGGGGGCACATAATCTGGCATTACTACTGTGAGGGAGGCACATATCTGGGCATAACTACTGTAAGGGGACACATATTTGGCATAACTACTATGAGGGGGCACATATCTGGGCATAACTACTGTGACAGGAACAAAGGTGGGCATACCTACTGTGAGGGGCCACAAGGTAGGCATTAGTACTGTGTGGTTGCACTTAGGGGAAAATGTCCTAGATTACCCTGCTATACATTGGCATGGCTCAGTCTTACAGGCCAGCACAGTGCCCCCTGCTGGTGATTTCACAGGGGCAGTCACCACCCCTTCCTTATGTGATTATTCTTTTTTTCTCACCACAGGGACCTTGTTCTGGATCCAGCGGACATCACGCCGATGCCAGCGACACCCTGGATGAGGTAGGACCAGATTTTATTAGGACTGGGTGAGTGTAGCCATGCATTGGGCTTAGGGCTCTTTCACACGAGCAGATCCCGTGCGCGTAATCCGCTGCGTTAAAGAGAGCCAAGCCCCGTTCCGGACAGCAGAGACACGGAGCATTAACATGATTGATAATGCTCCGTGCCTCTCTGTGATCTTTTTACTACAAAATCACAGTCAGATAAAGTTGTCACCCTGATTTTGTAGTAAAAAGATCACAGTCAATCATGTTACTGCTCCGTGTCTTTGCTGTCCAGAATGGGACTTGGCCAGTGGCGTCGCCAGGGGGGGGCCAGAGGGGGCCACGGCCCCCCTACATCATACTGTGCCCCCCCAACTAAAATGCCCCCCCCCCCCCAAGTGAAGTGAGCTGCCAGCGTCTTCACACAGAGTCCGGCTGCAGAGCAGAGTGAGGAGGGGGGAGGGGGCGGGGCATGCACGGCAGTTCCCGATAGGCTCCGCCCACCTTCCAGACAGGAAAGGCAGTGAGTGCAGAGCCAGCCCAGTAGCCGGAGCAAGAAAGAAGATGCAGAACTGAAGTCCAGACTCCAGGCAGAGAGTGATTCAAGCGACCCAGAGTGAGTGACTGTCCCTGAGTGCAGAGTCCCACCCTGTGTAATTAGGTGAGAGGAGGGGAGAGGCGGCCATTATATTAATAACAAAGAGGGGGACATTATATTAATAATAAATAGGGGGCCAATGCATTAGTATTAATGTAATGACCCCCTCTTTGTTATTAATATAATGGCCCCCTCTTTATTATTAATATAATGGCCCCCTCTTTATTATTAATATAATGGCCCCCTCTTTATTATTAATATAATGGCCCCCTCTTTATTATTAATATAATGGCCCCCTCTTTATTATTAATGTAATGACCCCCTCTTTATTATTAATGTAATGACCCCCTCTTTATTATTAATGTAATGCCCCCTCTTTGTTATTAATATAATGGCCCCATCTTTATTATTAATGTAATGACCCCCTCTTTATTATTAATGTAATGACCCCCTCTTTATTATTAATGTAATGCCCCCTCTTTAATATTAATATAATGGCCCCCTCTTTATTATTAATGTAATGACCCCCTCTTTATTATTAATGTAATGGCCCCCTCTTTGTTATTAATATAATGGCCCCATCTTTATTATTAATGTAATGACCCCCTCTTTATTATTAATATAATGTTCCCCTCTTTGTTATTAATATAATGGCCCCCTCTTTATTATTAATATAATGGCCCCCTCTTTATTATTAATATAATGGCCCCTCTTTATTATTAATATAATGGCCCCCTCTTTATTATTAATATAATGGCCCCCTCTTTATTATTAATATAATGACCCCCTCTTTATTATTAATGTAATGACCCCCTCTTTATTATTAATATAATGGCCCCCTCTTTAATAACAAAGAGGGGGACATTATATTAATAATAATGCGGGGACATTATATTAATAATAAAGCGGGGACATTATATTAATAACAAAGAGGGGGACATTATATTAATAACAAAGAGGGGCCATTATATTAATAATAAAGAGGGGGACATTATAATATACAGGGGAAATAATATTATGAGGAATGGGGGACTATCTGTCTGGCTCTAGCACAGTATTGGGGGGCAGCAGGATGAGTTGTTGAGACACCAGGAAGGAGAGGATGAGAGTAAAGTGAGGAACCTAAAAAAAATTCTGTGAAACTCTGCAGAGACGAGAAGCGGCTGAAAGAAAGTATCATGGCGGTCTTATCTCTGAATGAAGACGTTGAGGAGAGTCTACATCACAGGAGACGTCACTGGATGTAACAGGTATGGGGCGATATTATACTGTAATAATAATGCCCATGCACATATCTGTTTCACAGTAGGGTTGGGGGAGGAGATTGAGAATATGGCCACCCTGCCGCATTCGGCCCCAGACTTGAGGTCACACTGTGTGTGTTCTGAATTCTGGGGGCTTACACCCATCTACTACATTATCTGTACTCAGAGTTATCACTGTGTTATCTGCGCAATTTTTGGCTAGCCCCGGGTGCCAGTCATCGCGCCGCCTGAGCCTTACAGCGCGGGACACAGAAAAAGTCTGCATCGCATCGCTGACACTGAGATAAGTATAAGTGTTTTTTTTTTGTTTGTTTTTTTTACAATAGTGTTACTGGCACATTATGGGGGCTTATTACAATGGGGGGGACTTAATACTGGCACATGATGATGGGGGGGACTTAATACTGGCACATGATGGGGGGGACTTAATACTGGTACATGATGATGGGGGGGGACTTAATACTGGCACATGATGGGGGGACTTAATACTGGCACATGATGGGGGGCTTAATAATGGCACATGATGGGGGGGGCTTAATACTGGCACATGATGGGGGGGCTTAATACTGGCACATGATGGGGGGGCTTAATACTGGAACATGGGGGGCTTAATACTGGCACATGATGGGGGGCTTAATACTGGCACGTAATGGGGGGGGCTTATTACCGGCATGTAATGGGGGGGCTTATTACTAGCACGTAATGGAGGGCTTATTACTGGCACATTGGGGGGCTTATTACTGGCACGTGATGGGGGGCTTATTACTGGCACGTGATGGGGGGCTTATTACTGGCACGTGATGGGGGCTCTTGTTACTGGCACGTGATGGGGGCTTATTACTGGCACATTGGGGGGCTCTTGTTACTGGCAGTGGCACGTTATTGAGGGCACTTATTACTGGCACATTATTGGTGGGCACTATAGCGGCATCTACTGAGGCCACAAAGAAGGGGTGTTTTATATGGGGGGCTCTGTACAGTAGCATTTTATACTGGGACACATTATGGTGGGTACTATGGAGAAGGGGAGACAGGAGTACTATGGAGTCATCTACGGGGGGCACTAAGAAGGGGTATTTTATACTTGCAAATTATGGGGGACACTGAGGGCATCTACTGGGGCACGATATATGGGGCATTTTATACTGGTACATTATGGGGAACTAGCAGGAAGGGGGAGAGGAGCACTATGGAGGCATTTACTGGGGAATTATATAGTTTTTTTTCATACTGGCACATTATGGGGGACATTAGCTCAACTGGGGGCATAAGGGGGTATGTTTTGCACATTATAAGGAGAATTATTTCTACTGGGGGGCATTATGGTGGGTTTTATTACTCCCCCATGGTATGACCCCCTAGTAGCAGCACCAGCCTCTCCCTGCTCTACTATCCCTCTGCCCCTTGTCCAAATCCTTATTATGAAATCTTTCTCTCTAGGATAAAACACAACATCAGCTCCGCCGAGCCCCCGGCCAAAGTGTTGAAGTGGCGTCCGAGATCCCCAAGGGCCAAGCCAAGTAACTGTAAGTGTTCATGTGAAATATGTTTATTTTATATATGTACACTCCTGTGAGAGGCGGGGAGGGAGATCTGTGGATGACACTGTTATGGAGGGGGAAATGGGGATGACACTGTCATGGGGTGGATCTGTGGATGACACATATAGCATAAGATGCTATATACGGTACGTGGCATCCACAGATCCCCCCCATAGCAGTGTCATCCACAGATCCCCCTCTCTATAAAAGTGTCATCCACAGACAGCTGGACTTTTCTTCCCTGTTGCGGTTTTAGGTATTGGGTAAAGTATTGCAGCATTTCTAAGCATACTTGTGTAAATGTATCGTTGTTATAGCTGCCCCCCCTACTTTTGTCCTGGCCCCCAGTGTGCCCCCCCAAAATTTGAAAGCTAGAGACGCCACTGGACTTGGCACTCATTCATGCATCACGCAGCGGATTAGCCGCATGGGAAGAGCCCTTAGTAATAATATCTGCCGCTTCTTTGTAAAAATGTTTGCCCATAACACTATAGTTACACCACTGGTAGGGGAGGTAGTGGGTGGGGAGGGGGGGTGGAGGCAGGTTGGGGGGCCAAGGGGAGGGGGCCCCATGGAGCAGTTTCGCACCGGGGCCCCATGGATTGTGTGTACGCCACTGGTTTGGTTGAAGTTATTGCTGCCAAAGGAGGTTCAACCAGTTATTAAATCCACGGGTTCACATACTTTTTCCACCTGCACTGTGAATGTTTACATGGTGTGTTCAATAAAAACATGGTAACATTTAATTCTTTGTGTGTTATTACTTTAAGCAGACTGTGATTGTCTATTGTTGTGACTTAGATGAAGATCAGATCACATTTTATGACCAATTTGTGCAGAAATCCATATCATTCCAAAGGGTTCACATACTTTTTCTTGCAACTGTATGTGCTCCCAGTATAGCTGTATAAGGGCTTGTTTTTTGTGGGACAAGTTGCACTTTCTAATAGCACCATTTAATATGGCATACAATTTAGGGGAAAAAAATGGATGAAAATGGAAAGAAAAAAAAACTAACACAATTGCACCATAGTTGTATGGGTTTTGTTTGTACAGCGTTACCTATGTGGTAAAACGGACCTGTTACCATCATTCTCCAGGACAGTCCAATTACAGCGCCAACACATTTTTTTTTTTTTTTTTGTGTTTTAGTACCGGAAAAAAATAAAAGCTTTAGAAAAATTTTTATTTTTTGAATTTGTATCACCATATTCTAACCCCCATAACTTTTTATAGTTACGTGTGAGGGCTCTTTTTTTTTTTTTAACTCGTGTTATTCAAGTATAACAAGCAAAGAGTGGTACATTACAGACATCGAGGTAGCAAAATGTTAATTTTGTCAAACATCCGACCGTAAATCACAGGAATAAAGCAATGCTTTACATAGATGCATCTTTAAATAAAGGTGAGACACATGGCAAAATAAGATGTAGGCATGAAATAAGGAGCCCTGAACGAAAAAGACAATACTACACAGTGCATAGCGACTCGTGGCGTATACTGAAAAACAAGAAAGTCTAGACACTGGAATGCATATAAGCCGAAGAAACCGTCAACTGAGATGAGCACCACGGCCCCCAAATATTCTCAAATTTTTTAGGACATTTCCTGTGTGTAAACATTATTTTCTCCAAAGGGATAGTTTGATTTACCAGAGCCCTCCACTGACTGACCGTAGGCGGTCTCTCCGCCATCCACTGAAGGGCAACTGCCTTCCTAGCGAGGAAAAGTGTTTCCCTCAGAAAAATACATACATAATATGAGCGAAAGTCATCCTCAACTGTCCCTAGAAGACAAACCTTAGGACAAATCTCCAAAGTGCCAGGAATCATAGTGGACAGAACTGCCACTACATCCCTCCAAAACGAGCGAAGATATTCACAATCCCACATAATATGCCAGAATGGCATCTGGTATGGGACATCCTGCCCATTTGAAATAGTCTGGTAGGGGTGAGATAACACCTAATATAAATAGTTGTATCAATCTATTGTTGAGAGACGGTGAGACACCAACAGAAGTAGCTAAAGCCTCACTCCACTCTTCCGTAGTGAAGTGAGGTATGTTTTCTCTCCATCTACTCTCCACAGCCAAGGGTGTTGACAACATTTTAAGGTCAATTAGATGTGTGTAAAGAGCGGAAATCATACCCTTCGGGCCCTGGGTCTTAAGGATACCAGTTAGGGGATAGGTGGATACAGATCTTTTAATAATGTGAAACTGCGTTTGGAGGGCATGTCGCAGCTGCAAATATCTAAAGAAGTGCGGACGGGTAATCCCTGTTTTCTCTTGCAACTGAGTGAACAAAAATTAGATTCTGTTCTCGTACAGGTCCCGTAAAGTGAACACTCCATGGCCTTTCCATATATTTTCCCCTTCACAGTGTTGCAGATGAGGGAACATCATATTGTTCCATAAAGGAATAACATCTGGCAGATCACTATATTGCTGAAGCTTTGTGGCTCTCCAAACCTGGTGCGCTAGTCTTTGGATTTGTAAAAGTTGTCCTAATACAGATTACAAGCTTTCCAATACAGGCCACAGATTGGATAGCCGCAAATGTTTCTGTAAGTAATATTCAGAATTAGGAAGTGTAGTTTGTGACACCCATGGCACTAAGAATCGCAATTGACCAGCAAGGAAATATAAATATAGGTCAGGCAGGGCCGCTCCACCTTGTTGCCAGCTTCTTTGCAAGGCATTCAATGCTAGTTTCCGTCTTTTTTTGCCCCAAATAAAGGTGGCCATTATAGAGTGCAAGCGGTCAAAGAAGTTACGGGGAATCGGGGTACAAGCATGTTCTAGCAGATATAGCGCTTTAGGCAATAAAATAATTTTAATCAGGTTCAGTCTCACCATGGTAGATATGGGGAAGGTACCCCAGGACTTGAACTTGTCTATAAAATAAGATTCAATAGGAACAATATTTAAATTGTGGGATAGGAGGGGATCTTTTGTAATGATGATGCCCAAATATTTAAACCGGTCTACAACCATGAAATTGTGATAGACAGAGGGCCTATCTGGGGACCATAATGGCATAAGGGCCGATTTGGTCCAGTTAATGCGAAGACCAGAGAAATAACCAAACTGCTCTATGAGGTCTATCGCTCTGGGCAACGATGTCTCCACCTCATCCATGTATAAAATTAGATCACCTGCATAGAGACCTAGCCTGTCTTCTCTGTTTCCCATAGATATCCCTTTAAATATTGAGTCTTGGCGGATTCTGAGCGCCAAGTGTTCAATAGCTACCACGAACAGACAGGTAGAGAGTGTGGGCACCCGTGCCTGGTTCCCCTATGTAGCTGGAAAGTTGGTGATAATGAGCCGTTAATTAGAATGTTGGCCATAGGTGTCTTATATAGAATATTAACCCACTGGATAAAAACTGGGCCAAAACATTTTAACCACCTCAGCTCCCCTAGCTTAAACCCCCTTAATGACCAGACCACTTTTTACAATTCTGCACTACACTACTTTCACGGTTTATTGCTCGGTCATACAACTTACCACCCAAATTAATTTTACCTCCTTTTCTTCTCACGTATAGAGCTTTCATTTGGTGGTATTTCATTGCTGCTGACATTTTTACTTTTTTTTTATATTAATAAAAAATTGACCGAAATTTTTGCAAAAAAATGACATTTTTCACTTTTGTTGTAAAATTTTTCAAATAAAACTACATTTCTATATACATTTTTCTCTAAATTAATTGTTCTACATGTCTTTGATAAAAAAAAATGCAATAGGTGTATATTTATTGGTTTGCGCAAAAGTTATAGCGTTTACAAACTATGGTACAAAAATGTGAATGTCCGCATTTTGAAGCAGCTCTGACTTTCTGAGCACCTGTCATGTTTCCTGAGGTTCTACAATGCCCAGACAGTAGAAACACCCCACAAATGACCCCATTTCGGAAAGTAGACACCCTAAGGTATTCGCTGATGGGCATAGTGAGTTCATGGAAGTTTTTATTTTTTGTCACAAGTTATCGGAAAATGTTTTTTTTTTTTTCTTACAAAGTCTCATATTCCACTAACTTGTGAAAAAATTTTTTTTTTTACATGAACTCGCCATGCCCCTCACGAAATACCTTGGGGTGTCTTCTTTCCAAAATGGGGTCACTTGTGGGGTATTTATACTGTCCTGGCATTTTAGGGGCCCTAAAGTGTAAGAAGAAGTCTGGAATATAAATGTCTAAAAGATTTTACGCATTTGGATTCCGTGAGGGGTATGGGGAGTTCATATGAGATTTTATTTTTTGTCACAAGTTTGTGGAATATGAGACTTTGTAAGAAAAAAAATTCCGCTAATTTGTGGCAAAAAAAATAAATCTTCTATGAACTCGCCATGGATTTTACTGTGTTTTTGCAGTGATCAGAAAAAAAAAATTCCGGTCACGGCGGTGGGGTGGACTGAACGCAATTGTGCGTAGACTGCCTTGGTGGGTTGCTGAGTGGGCAGAGACCAGCGGTACTTTGCCCTGGGGCCAGCGCTACCACGGAAGAAGCCTGGTTGGAGCCTGATTGTTGGAGGGGAGACCGACTGTCTCCCCTTTGGATACCCAGCTCGACTTTCATGTCTTTGCAGGGGAAAATCAAGTGTTTCAACATGGGGCCATAGTCTAAAGCAGCGGTTCTCAACCTAGGGGTCGCGACCCCTTTGGGGGTCGATCGGCCCTTTCCGGGGGGTCGCCTGAGGCTTCCTATTGTGGGTCGCCCGCACAACAGCAGCGGCCCCTTATCCTCGCGCACAGGAAGTGATGTCGTATCACTGCCTGCGCTTGAAGGAGCCTGACGTCCGGACGGGTAAGTCGGGCCGCCTGTCTGCTGAGGTCCGAGTTTTTTCGTTAATGACACCGCCGCTGAGCACCACTGCCACCAATGATTTAATTGAGCCTGGCTGAGCCTGGCTAATTTTATTTTAATTATTTGGCTGAGCAAGGCTTAATTTATTTGGGGGGACATAAAGCACTGCTGATTTATTTATTTGGGGGACCCTGAGCACTTCTGATTTATTTATTTGGGGGACCCTGAGCACCATTGATTTATTTATTTGGGGGGGACCTGAAGCACCGCTGATTTATTTATTTGAGGGACCCTGAGCACTTCTGATTTATTTATTTGGGGGACCCTGAGCACTTCTCATTTATTTATTTGGGGGACCCTGAGCACCATTGATTTATTAATTTGGGGGAAACCTGATGCACCACTGATTTATTTATTTGGGGGAGACCTGAGCACTTCTGATTTATTTATTTGGGGGGGACTTGAAGCACCACTGATTTATACACCATGCTTCAATACAAAATGTCATTTATTTGTAATTAGAAATAAATATTTGACAATATATAACATTTTGTCTTTGTGATTAATTACTCTGCTTTAATTATGTTCAATTTGTAGCAATAAAAATACATCCTGCATATCAGATATTTACATTACAATTCATAACAGTAGCAAAATTAGTTATGACGTAGCAAGGAAAAAAATGTAATGGTTGGGGGTCAACACAACATGAGGAACTGTATTAAGGGGTCACGGCTTTAGAAAGGTTGAAAACCACTGGTCTAAAGGAAGCAGGCCGGCAACCAGGCTTCTCCAATGCAATGTGGCGAGATTAGTCTCGTCACATCTCTCCCCTTTTCCAAACAGACTAACAGGGTATCTGACTTCCTGCCAGTCAGTGCCCTTGTTAGTCCAGCCGCTTACCCACAAAACAGAAACAGCAGTACAGCCCACCCACAATAAATGGTTACTACACCTGAGCAAAGGAGAAACCTGTACATGTCCAGGTGCCTCACTACGGCTGTGTGGGGGACTGGTAGACTGCCTTGGTGGGTTGCTGAGTGGGCAGAGACCAGCGGTACTTTGCCCTGGGGCCAGCGCTACCACGGAAGAAGCCTGGATGGAGCCTGATTGTTGGAGGGGAGACCGACTGTCTCCCCTTTGGATACCCAGCTCTGCTGCTGGAGGGGGAGACCGACTGTCTCCCCTTTGGCTAGACAGCCCTGTTGCTGGGGGACAGGACCGACTGGTCCTACCACCTGTGCTGTAAGTGCAGAGACTACGGTCCCATCTGCACTGTTGTGGGGCTTACTGTCTCCCCCTGGTACGTTAAGCTGCCGCTGGGGAGAGGGGGTAACAATCTCCTCTCCCATACATACTTCCAGCCGCTGGGGAGGGTGACCGACCGTCTCCGCTCCCAATACAGTGTCCTGCTGCTGGGGAAAGAAGACTGGGCTCTCTATTCCCTGCTGGACACTCTGCCGCTGGGGTGGGAGGACAAAGCTCTCCTCTCCCAATAAAACACTCTGCTGCTGGGGGACAGGACCGACTGTCTCTGCCCCCTGTAACTCAGCCTGCCACTGGGGAATGGAGACTGGGCTCCCAATTCCCAATAAATCACATTGCCGCTGGGGAGAGGGGGTAGCAAGCTCCTCTCCCATACATACTTCCAGCCTCTAGAGAGGGAGACCGACTGTCTCCGCTCCCAATACAGTGTCCTGTTGCTGGGGAAAAGAGACTGGGCTCTCTATTTCCTGTAGGACACTCTGCCGCTGGGGGATAGGACCGACTGTCTATGCCCCCTGTAACTCAGCCTGCCGCTGTGGAATGGAGACTGGGCTCCCAATTCCCTGCAGGACCGGTGGAGAGACCTCGGTCCCATCTCCACCGGCCCCCTGGGGTTCTTCCCAGTAAACCTCCACAATATCTTCCCAGCTGAAGGGGTCTGGCTCTGGGTCAGTCACTCTGCTCTCCTGCTGAGCCTTCTCACTGGAGTGAAACAGCTGCTGGTAGCCCTGTTCCAGCTCCATCTCCCGGGTCACCAGGTGGAGCAGGTCCTGCTCAATCTCATGAGTGTCGTCCTAGTCATACCTGCTCTCCCTCCATTCAAAGAGATCACGGAACCGGGCTTGTGTAGGGCTCCCAAACTGCAGCTCTGAAAAAGTCTCCCATAACAAGCCAGGACCATCAAACTCCTCTCCCTCTAGCTTGTCATGCTCAGCTGTCCTGGGTAGGTACTGTGCCCCATACCACCAGACCGCCTGGTAGGAATCTTCCAGCCACAGCTCCTGCCATACTAGGTGTTCCAATTTCTTTACCCATTTGTCACGGGGCTGCTCTCCCAGGAAGGGCATCCGCAGGGCTACTCGCTTCTGCAACCGCTGGTCTTCCGTGGGGATCTCTCGTCCCGCAGATACTCCACAATACCCAGTGCCTGGTACCAGATGCATCTCGGTCATCCATGACACCCTCGTCGTACTCCACTGCTGTTTCCATTCTGTTGATCTTAGGGTCGCTGTACTGGGACATGCGTTGCCCCCAACTTGTAAATCCACGAAATGGTGTCTCCTGTAGCTGTCCCTCTGGCTGTGGGAACGATCCCGCCGCTTGCCACCAATTGTAACGGCACCCCGGGCATAAAAGGGGGTAAAAGCCGTTTATGCGATATTCCCTTTCCAGATGCACAGGCAGCTACTAAATACACCAATCTCCCGAACTGGAAACCATATGAATGCTGCATACAGCCGAATAGGAAAAAACATATGAAAGGTTTACACTCATAGCAGTCAAACTGGGACAGCATACAATCCCCCCCAAGAACGAGACCAAGCTCTGTGTTGAGGGTAAAGCAGTGGACAGCCAGAGCTGTGTGTTTATTGTTCTTATATACACATTCTTACACATTAGTACCACCCACAGGGTTTTGTAAAACAACCAGTAACCCCGTACAATACACTCAGACACTCCCACACAAAATCCTCCCCTCTGCCTGTGATACAATTACCTTACACAATGGGTTAATGTAATTATCACAGGCAGGAGAATACACAGTTTTACACAATGTCTTCTGTCCTGGAGACAATTGGGAAATAATCCAATTTATCTCCAAGGGCAGAGGCAAAACTCCATTAGCCACATGGTAGCAAAAGACAATAAAAGACATAAGAATATTTAACTGTGCAGCTATTGCATAAAACATAGACATTTAACATATCCCCAGATAGCTCCTGTCTGAGCGCATATTATTAGGTGAATGGCACTCAGACTAAACGAATACAGTAGAATCGCCATGGAGCCAAAGTCTTTCACATAGTCTTTCGTTATCCGAATGGGCTCCATGGCATAGCTATCTGAGGTATCACTGTGCAAATAGGGCAAGTACCAAATTACCCGGCTTTCATGTCTTTGCAGGGGAAAATCAAGTGTTTCAACATGGGGCCATAGTCTAAAGGAAGCAGGCGGGCAACCAGGCTTTTCCAATGCAATGTGGCGAGATTGGTCTCGTCACACCATTGTTTTTGTCCTGCACACCCAAGTTGCGAGATAACCTGTGCCCGCCTAATGTTGCTAGAGGTAGACCGACCGGGGATAAAACCCATCTGATTCTCATGTATTATGGAGGATATCACCTTATTCAGTCTATTCGCCAATATTTTAGTTAGAACTTTGTCATCTAAATTCAACAAAGATATTGGGCGATAAGAACAGCACTCCAGAGAGCTTTTGTCGGGCCTCAGCAATACAACCATAGAGGCATCATACAACGACTCAGGAAGGCGGCCTCTTTCAAAATAAGAGATATACATTTTTAGTAATTGCGGCCCTAAAACGTCCACATATTTGGAATAGACTTCTAGCGGTATACCCTCCGGGCCCCGGGATTTCCCTAAATTCAATCCTTTGATCGCCTCATTAATCTCTTCTAGCGTGATTATCTAATCTAAAAGTTCCCTGTCCAGAGTGGATAATTGTGGATGCGACACTTCCTGGAGGCGGACGTGGAATACTGGATTACAGATCCATATGAATCCTGATAGAACTCCCTGGATCTGCCCAGGACTCCATCCTGCTCTTCAATCAGGTCTCCTGTAGCACCTGCAATACGCAATATTGGAGGAGCCATGTTGTTTCTACATATCACCTGTGCCAGTACCTTACCCGTTTTATTACCCTGTTCCAATGACTGTTTGAGAAATAGCAGTTTACAGTCACTTTTTTCTTTCAAATGTATCATATACAGTCTCCCCTTCATCATCCAATCTGTCCTATTTTCCTCTGTAGGATCAGGAGGTATATTTACGTTCAGCATTTCTACACTGAATGCCCAACTCCTCCTCCACGCAAAAAGGCCTTAAAGGTCTCCCACAGTAAGGGAGGGTCAACGTCAACTATATTAACTTCAAGAAAAGCATTAAGTTGATCTGGGATGCGATCATTCACATTCATCAAGGATAGCCAGAATTGTGGTGCAAAACCCACCGCCGCTTGTAGTAGAGAGAGATTAGCAGGAGGGGGGTTATACAGATTAAGTACAACATATGGAACACCATTGATATGAGCGTAAGATAAAACGTATTTCCCCTCAGGATCAACAGTCGTCTGATGTGGTTCCCACCGAATCATGCTAACAAAGACACACCTCTGGAATAGGAGTTCCCAAATGCGCTCTTCATCCACTGTACCCAGGGTTTTTTAACTCTCCCTCCCGTGTCAGCTGTAAGATGAGTTTCCTGTAAACCTAGAATATGCGGGGCATAACTACAAATATGTGTGAATACTGCCATGTGTTTTCTGGGACCTCCTAGACCTCTCACATTCCAAGACATCACCCTGATAATCGCCATGGGTACCAATGAATATCATAGTGAGGATGGGGACCTGACAAACGGTGCCTGCTATTAAAAGTGGCAAGTGACAAATGAGAGATATACCTTACAATGTTGTACCATACTCTAAAAACTGTGAATAACACATAACATAACCATATTACTGAAAACTTTGAGCATAGAACATGAACAGAAATAATAGACACAGTGGTCATTTGCACGGGGGACCTGCACAGTGTAGGAAGATGTTATACTAGTGCAGGTATAAGAACTGACTCCCCATACCAGTATGATCTCTTGCAAACCAAAATAATGACGATCAGAGCTGAAAACAGTTTCCTTGGACTGACAGACTCAATACGTTACCAAGCTCTGGTATATGAGCGATGCATAGTGAAAAGAAAGAAAAGAGTCATAACTGCAAGTCCGTCAGTCCCAGCGAAAGGCAGAAATGCGGGACCCCTCAAGTCCCTGGAGGGACTCACTTGGGAGAAGAACTGCGTGGTCTTCTGGAAAGCCAGTCCTCAGCTTCCCGGGGGTTGGAGAAAAAAAAACTACTTCCCGCCATCAACCACTCTCAGGCGTGCCGGGTAAGCCATAGAATATTGGAGATTGAGATCCCGTGGGCGTTTCTTGATGGAGACAAAAGTGGCGCGCTTCTTCTGTAATTCGGCTGAGAAATACGGATACAGGGAAATATTCGCAGAGCCAAAAGGTAATGGTTTGCTTGATCTTGGCTTGAGATAATATGAGATCTCTATCACGCCAATTAAGCATACGACCTAGAAGGGGTCTTGGAGGAGCACCAGGAGGAGGTGTCCTGGCTGGGACACGGTGTGCCCTTTCCACGGCATATGCAGATGAAAAAGTCGCTTTGGGGAAAGTGGATCTAAACCACCCCTCCAGGAAGGCTACTGGATCCGATCCCTCCAACCTTTCCGGCATGCCTAGAATGCTCACATTATTGCGCCACACGCGATTTTCCAGGTCGTCGCATTTTTGTCGCCATAAGTCCACAGAATTCTCCACAGCAGCGATTCTGGCAGGTAGGAGTCTGGTTGAGTCTTCCAGGTCCGAGACACGTGTCTCAGTAAGTTTGATGCGTTCTCAAAGTTGCAGAACATCATGGCGCAGGAGCCCTAGGTCAACTCTAACTTCCTCTATCTTCCCTGTAAGGGATGACTGACAGCCAGTGATCGCTACCATCAGCTGCATGTGAGAAGTTTGCAGCGCGAGTTCAGGCTCAGCCCCGGCTTCAGAAGAGAGCTGCTGCGCCGCTTGTCCCCTGGTTTGAGGAGCACGTGTGGGAGAGGAAGCGTTGGTGCCATGTTGGGACTCCTGCCGCACATATTCTTTAAGGCGCTCTGCCGCCATTTGGGCTTTGCTGGGGCTAATGTCTCACCTCCGCAGCTTCTGGCATCTTGGGGACACTATTTAGGTGGGAATAAGGAGGATGCAAGGTGCAGGATGGCTCAGGATGATCAACGGGAGTCGGAGCCGCTCTCAGACACATCCGTCCATGTTGGCAGTAGGCCACGCCCCCCCCCCCCCCCCCCCCGAGGGCTAATTTTTAATGGCTACTGCGTAGCCGAAACGTCGTGTTTTGCTTTTGTGCGCACTCAAGGCTTCTAATAAAAAAGATACACCGGACATGCTGCTGTGATCCCCCTTTTTTCTCTACTGTTCTTTGGACTGCTGTGGATCTGTGGTCTTGTCGCGGCTGGTGCATTCTGGGATTGGTCGATGAGGTCCGTTTCTTCTGCTCTACAACTTCATTTGTATATATCATTTTTAATGGGGTGATCTGTAACTTTTATTGATACCAATTTGGTGTTAGGCTCCTTTCATGAGTATTCCGCACGGAATCCGGACCTATTCATTTCAATGGGGGTGTGTACATGTGCGTTGGTTTTCACGCATCACTTGTGCGTTGCTTGAAAAATCGCAAAAAAAACTGAACGCGATCGCAGACAAAACTGAATGACTTTGTTTGCGAAATCACACATTTTTCACTGAATGCATTTGCAACGTATCCGGACCTAATCTGCACACGCTCGTCTGCAAGGGGCCTTAATTTGGAGTGCATGACATTTTTATTCATTTTTGTTAGGAGATGAAAAAACTGCAAATTGGCCAGGTGTCTGCTGTTTTTTTTTTTTTTTTTTTTAAGACAATATTGCCAACATAGTCATATGGCCAGGCTCGGACTGGCCCTCAGGGGTACAGGTAAATCCCCCCCATGGGCACCTGAACAAGATGGACTATTAGTTTCCCAACCCCTGCACAATGTACAGAACCTCAACCAGCCTATGTTCATATTAAAAAAATCTTGATAGATTATTAAAGAAACTCCCCAGTTTACTATTAGACACAATCAGAGCTGAGATGACTTCTAGGTATAGAGGAAAGCTGCCAGTGTCCTCTTATCCCCAGGACCTACCTTCTCAAAGTTGCTGCAGGGACCCACATATTCAATCATCTGGTAGCATCTTGCTGCTGTGTGAGCAGGTAATATTTGAATGTATCCGTACGGTGGGCCCCCAAAATAAATTTTACGGTTAGGCCATAGGCACCCAAGTCCGACACTGCGTACGGCAGTAGGGTAGTGGATAATCATGCTAATTAAGAGTTACTATTAGGCTCCATTCACACATCCGCAATTCCGCTCCGCATTTTGCGGAACGGAATTGCGGAACCATTCATTTCTATGGGGCCGCACGATGTGCGGACCCGCACTTCCGGGTCCGCATTTCCATTCCCGAAAAAAATAGAACATGCCCTATTCTTGTCCGCAATTGCGGACAAGAATAGGCATATTCTATTAGTGTTCTGGATATGTGCGGTCCACGGATGTGTGAATGGACCCTTAGGAGAATGATTAAACAGGAGCATATAACACTTCACATAAAAGTTTTTTTTATTCTGGTCTGAGGCCCCCACCCCCTCTTTTCTCTATCAACTTGTCTGTCATCAAATCTCTCCCAAATTCCTTCCATCATCCATTTTTCACCCTCATAGGCATCCATCAGAAATGACACAAACCAATATAAATAGAAAATAACTAAACACGATATCATCAGTTATCAACATAGACCTACCATTAGCCCCATTATTTGTATCTAGACCACCCAGGGGATTCCAGCAATGTCCCTACAAAGTTATGGGTACACTACTAATTTGTGCATGGAAATCCCTAAAAAGGGATTGGCTAATGAAATCCCACGAGGATTCCCCTACATATACCATGCGTCTCTATACACACAATGTTCAGATTTGTTGCACATTTATATTCCTCTATACATTTTTATTTTCATGCCCTTGGATATACTCCCTTGTATATTTTTTTATTAATTTTTATAAAAAAATGTCACGCATTTAATACGTGATTAACTACCGGATTTAAAGATTAAAGATACATAAGCAATATCCAACAATAATGGCCTTTCCTTTAATGATATGCCGGCTAAAAGAAAGATTTAACAAGTGATACATCTATCATGATTATATCATTAAAATCAGCCCTGAAGGATTGAGAGATAATTACCCCTTAAAGGGGTTCTGCAGTTTGTTTAAACTGATGATCTATCCACTGGATAGATCAGATTCTGATCGGCGGGGGTCCGACATAGCAGCGCCGCGGCCTTCTCACCGTTTACCGTTGGCCCAGTAACGTCACGACTAATGACGTCATGGCACATAACAGGTAGAATTTAGTGTTAGGAACCCGTCTTACAGAGAACGCCTTGACGTGCGGCAGACAGGCTCAAATAATTTTGTACAAAATGATTTTCCAAGCATCTCTAACTTATTAGTATAGCACTTGCAATTATTATGCAATTTTGTACTTTATTTGGTTTGCAGAGAGATGCTGCATTGCATGTTTTGATTTACAGTGTTGTTCTCAGCCATAGCAACGTGCCCCTGCGCTTTGGGACGTGCTGACTGACCCCCTTTTTCTTTGCTGTCCTCTACTTGCTACCAGATATAGTGTGCCAGTCTATTAACAAAACCTATACATATATATATATTTGCTGACTGGGTGAGTCAGTTAGACTCTGAGCACCTTGCATGACAATAGACGGGTGAGCATCTATACACCCCAGCGTTTCCAAATTGCAACATTGTTTCTGTTTAGGCTGTGCTTCTCCACTCCAACCCTCCTACTAGCAGGTTCTAGTTCAGCTAGAAACTATATATAAAGAGAGCAGTCAGAGCCCCTAGTTGTCTGCAGATAGGAAACAGTGTTTAATAGAAGAGACTCTGCCCCACTGCATGAGTGACCACAAGAAGACACTGAGATGGGGTCTGTGGTTCAGCATCCCTAAGGGCTATTTCACACTTGCGTTGTCCGGATCCGGCGTGTACTCCACTTGCCGGAATTACACTCCCGGATCTGGAAAAACGCAAGTGTACTGAAAGCATTTGAAGACGGAACCGTCTTCAAAATGCTTTCAGTGTTACTATGGCACCCAGGACGCTATTAAAGTCCTGGTTGCCATAGTAGGAGCGGGGAGCGGGGGAGCGGTATACTTACAGTCCGTGCGGCTCCCGGGGCGCTCCAGAATGACGTCAGAGCGCCCCATGCGCATGGATGACGTGTCCAATGCGATCACGTGATCCATGCGCTTGGGGCGCCCTGACGTCACTCTGGAGCGCCCCGGGAGCCGCACGGACGGTAAGTATGCTGCTCCCCCGCTCCCCGCTACACTTTACCATGGCTGCCAGGACTTTAGCGTCCCGGCAGCCATGGTAACCATTCAGAAAAAGCTAAATGTCGGCTCCGGCAATGCGCCAAAACGACGTTTAGCTTAAGGCCGGATCCGGATCAATGCCTTTCAATGGGCATTAATTCCGGATCCGGCCTTGCGGCAAGTCTTCAGGATTTTTGGCCGGAGCAAAAAGCGCAGCATGCTGCGGTATTTTCTCCGGCCAAAAAACGTTCCGTTCCGGAACTGAAGACATCCTGATGCATCCTGAACGGATTTCACTCCATTCAGAATGCATGGGGATAATCCTGATCAGGATTCTTCCGGCATAGAGCCCCGACGACGGAACTCTATGCCGGAAGAAAAGAACGCAGGTGTGAAAGAGCCCTAAGTCACCAGCCTGTTGACCAGGTAGCCAGACAGACATCTGAGTCACCAGACTTTGGTCAGGGTACCAGCCTTCTGAGACAGGCAGGGACAGCTATCTCAGGGCGTTCTTCAGCATCAAACCTTCTTCTGCCCAGGGTGAGACTGGAGAAGCCAGCTCAGTGACTTTCCTGTATAGTTTTGCACTTGAGTTCCTTGGTCCACAGAGAGCTTCCAAAGCATCAGAGGGATCTCATTGTTAAAAGGTATCAGTCAGGAGAAGGGTACAAAAGAATTTCCAAGGCATTAGATATACCATGGAACACAGTGAAGACAGTCATCATCAAGTGGAGAAAATATTGCGCAACAGTGACGTTACCAAGAACTGGACGTCCCTCCAAAATTTATGAAAAGACAAGAAGAAAACTGGTCTGGGAGGCTACCAAGAGGCCTACAGCAACAATAAAGGAGCTGCAGGAATATCTGGGAAGTACTAGCTGTGTGGTACATGTGACAACAATCTCCCATATTCTTCATATGTCTGGGCTATGGGGTAGAGTGGCAAGACGAAAGCCTTTTCTTAAGAAAAACATCCAAGCCAGGCTACATTTTGCAAAAACACATCTGAAGTCTCCCAAAAGCATGTGGGAAAAGGTGTTATGGTCTGATGAAACCAAGGTTGAACTTTTTTGCCATAATTCCAAAAGATATGTTTGGCCCAGAACCAACACTGCACATCATCAAAAGAACACCATACCCACAGTAAAGCATGGTGGTGGCAGCATCATGCTTTGGAGCTGTTTTTCTTCAGCTGGAACTGGGGCCTTATTTAAGCTAGAGGGAATTATGAACAGTTCCAAATACCAGTCAATATTGGCACAAAACCTTCAGGCGTCTGCTAGAAAGCTGAACAAGAAGAGGAACTTCATCTTTAAGCATGACAACGACCTAAAGCATACATCCAAATCAACAAAGGAATGGCTTCACTAGAAGAAGATTAAAGTTTTGGAATGGCCCAGCCAGAGCCCAGACCAGAATCAGATTTAACATCTGTGGGGGGTGATCTGAAGAGGGCTGTGCACAGGAGATGCCCTCACAATCTGACAGATTTGGAGTGTTTTTGCAAAGAAGAGTGGGCAAATCTTGCCAAGTCAAAATGTGCCATGCTGATCGACTCATATCCAAAAAGACTGAGTGATGTAATAAAATCAAAAGTGCTTCAACAAAGTATCAGTTTAAGGGTGTGCACACTTATGCAACCATATTATTTTATTTTTATATTTTTTCTTCCCTCTACCTAAAAGATTTCAGTTTGTTTTTCAATTGAGTTGTACAGTTTATAGGTCACATTAAAAGGTGGAAAAAGTTCTGAAATGATTTATCTTTGTCTCATTTTTTTTACATCACAGAAACCTGACATTTTAACAGGGGTATGTAGACTTTTTATATCCACTGTACAAATACACACACATACAGTATATACAACATGGCGATAAATAGCAGAACTGTCATATAACTGAAAATGATCTCTATTCCCATAAAGGAGACCATAATAAATGCACACAGTTTGAGAAATGCGATACAACGCTTTATATAATACTGTGTTCTGAGCCGGAATAGGAAAACCTTATTTGTAAAGGAATTTTTTTGTAAAAATGTACCCTTGCCGATGTGGTCCCTTGGGATTACACGGAGACGTCAGCTTACTGGGGTTTGTCGTGTCCTCTTAAAATGCCTAGCATTAAGCCTTTTAACTAGAACAAGGGAGCAGAAGCGTGTCTCTGATACAATGCTTTTCCTGGAATTAATTTGGCATCCTTGCTTTAATGATGCGCCTTATTACACTTACTGCAGATTTGCCATTACCTGCCTCCTCATGCTACAGAATAAAGGAACACGATGTCAGCAACGGCATTAGCATTCATATCTAAGGACGCTTCTTCTCCTTCAGACTGGTCTCCCTGCACATTTGATGTAAGGCACAGCAGGTTATATTGGCCTCACAGCAGCAAAGTTGTCTCTTTTGATTGCACTTTGTTAGTGTTTCAATGGCCATGAGAGCAAATTGTAAATTATTTTCTGTCCTAGGATTTATACTCTTCTCCTTTCATGTCAGTCTTTGGTTAAAAAAAAAAAAAAAAAAAAACTGACCACAATCTGGGTTGTCTTACAACAGCATATGGATATATGTCATCATTGGGTGGGAGAGGAGGAGTGAATTTCCCACACGGCGAACCCAGTTCATTTTTCATGCTTGACCATTAATGGGGTTGTTCAATGAAAAACAAACAAACATTCTAAATTTTTCAAACCAGCACCTGGATCGGAATACTTTGTAAAATTTCATGCAATTTTTAGTATAGCCAATTTTAGTATTGTAAAATTAAATATAGCCACTGAGTTATTCACTGAAATCTATCTGTATAACGCCACCTGCTGTTTGCCCTTTTTAAAAATTCTCTGTCCAGCTCACAGAGTCAGACACACATGTTCAGTTCCATCCTTCAACTGCCGCCAGGTGCAGCAGAAAAGACACACCCCCTGATAAAGAACAAGCCCCCTGAGTTGCCAGCTTGAAATAAATCTAGCAGAGAAACTGCAGCAATGAATGGGGAGATCTCTGGATTCATGTGAGATACAGAGCTGGTCATAAAAGTTTGTTAGAAAGACACTGTCATGTACTATATGATATCTGATTGTCATTTTTTGAATCAAAAAAGGTTTTATTGAATCCAGAGGAAAAAAGTAGTCTAGTTTGAGAGCTGCACTTATACAAGCAGACAAACAATGCGAGTTTGTGAGCGTTCGCGTTTTTGAGTTCAAGTGTGTGTTTGTATTAAGTGTGTGACTTTAGATTACGTGACTTCAGATTCAGGGACTTTAGGAGGGGACTACAGTAAGTTAGATCCTTATCACTGCACTATATTGTATTTTTTCTCTTTTTTTGCGTAATCCCCAATTAGTATGTGTTCCATTATTGGCAGCGCAGTCCAGTGCACATCTTGTCTAATGTATACAGTCCTGGAACAGCTGTTTGAGGGTGCATATCTTTGTTAAAAATTTTAGCTAATTGCCCATTTGGAATAGCACATCGTGTATCTAACTGGGTGAGTTTCAACACTGAGAAGCGTTGACAATTTGGAAAAGAGTTTGCTGCTCACTGAGCAAGCACTCTATGGGGTAGATGTGGGGGAGGGTGGTAGCGAGGAGGCTCAGGAAAGTGAGGTAGGTAGCTGGATAACAGAAAGCGGGTTAGAGGGAAGAGCGCCAGGGAGGTTAGCCCTGATCTGACACACCCCAAGTTTGCAAGGTTGGCAGATGAGGGTTATGTCAGTTCAGGGAGAGCACTGCTGCAGCCGGACCCTTTCTCTGCCAGTCAGGGGAATGTCAGCTCCAGTAAGCAGGGGACCAGGAGAGCAGGGCAGGCCAGACAGGTGCTGGTAGTGGGAGACTCAATTATTAGGGGTACAGATAGGGCGATCTGTCACAAAGACTGGGATCGTCAAACGGTGTGCTGTCTTCCTGGCGCTTGAGTTCGATACATCATGGATCGGGTTTGCAGATTACTGGGAGGGGCTGGAGAAGATCCAGCAGTCATGGTCCATATCGGAACCAATGACAAAGTTAGAGGTAGGTGAAGCGTCCTTAAAAATGATTTTAGGGATTTAGGGCAGGGACCTCAAAAGATAGTGTTTTCCGAAATTCTACCTGTACCACGAGCCACACAAGAAAGGCAGCGGGAGATTAGGGAGGTTAACAAGTGGCTTAAGAACTGGTGTAGGAAGGAGGGGTTTGGGTTCCTGGAGAACTGGGCCGACTTCTCTGTCGTATACAGGCTCTATCGTAGGTATGGGCTGCACCTCAATGGGGAAGGGGCAGCTGTGTTGGGGGAGAAGATGGCTAGAAGGTTGGAGGAGTGTTTAAACTAGGGACTGGGGGGAGGGTAATTACGTTATAGGATGGAAAGATAGTGCAGATAGAGACCGGGGGCAAGGTAGTGGGACTGGGGAGGAATGGAAGGAGGGACTAGAATCGTTCAGAAGGAAAGGTGTAGGTTAAAAAATATACATAAACCTCTTAATTGTATGTATACTAATGCCAGAAGCCTGACTAATAAAACTGGGGAACTGGAATTAGTGATGTGTGAGGAGGACTATGACATAGTTGGAATAAATAAGACATGGCTGGATGATAGGGGGAGGGGTCTGCCTTTATGTAAAGTCCTGTCTAAAGCCCACTGAGGAAAATAAACTGTCAGATGAAATTCAGAATGTAAAAATACATTCCCCATTAAAAGTGCCCTGTCTGACCAAGGAAGAAGTACAGCGGCGTCTTAAAAAGATTAAAATAGACATATCGCCAGGACCGGATGGCATGCACCCCCGTATCCTAAGAGAATTAAGCCGTATTTTTTGCCCCATAAGACGCACTTTTCTTCCCCCCAAAAGTGGGGGGAAAGTGCACCTGCATCTTATGGGGCGAATGCTGGCAATGTACATCGCAGTCTGCGATGCTGCAGCATCGCAGACTGCGATGTATTAGTGAGGAGGGAGGAGGGTCTGTAGTAGGCGGGGAGAGCGGCGGGGCCGTGCAGGCACTGTACTTTGGCCCCGCAGCTCAGTATGTACTGTATTATATGTAGTGTTAATCATCAGATCTAAACTGAATAATGATGCGCTCCCCCTGCTCCCCATGTGTACCGTACTTACCGGTACATGTCACGCTCCTGTAGTAAGCACTAGCAGCTAGCAGGCAGGCCGGGCGGCCGTAACTCACGGAGGTCAAGTGCCTGCTCCGCCTACTTTATGAATGAAGTAGGCGGAGCAGGCACGTGACCTCCGTGAGTTACGGCCGCCCGGCCTGCTAGTGCTTACTAAAGGAGCGTGACATGTATCGGTAAGTACGGTACACATGGGGAGCAGATCATTATTTAATTTAGATCTGATGATTAACACTACGTATAATACAGTACATACTGAGTTGCCGGGCCAGAGTACAGTGCCTGCACAGCCCCGCCGCTCTCCCCGCCTACTACAGTCTCTCCCTAGGAATCTGTGAATGGGATAATGATGGGGGGGGGGGGGGGGGGTCTGTGGATGACACATATAGCAGTGTCGTCCACAGATCCACCACCCCATAACAGTGCCATCCACAGATCCCCCCCACCATCATAATGCCATCCACAGATCCCCCCCACCATCGTAATGCCATCCACAGACCCCCCCCATCATAATGCCATCCACAGACCCCCCACCCCATAACAGTGCATCATCCACAGATCCCCCATAATAGTGTCATGCACAGACCGCCATTAGTTCAAACCCACCAAAAGCACACCTTTTGGTTCAAAAAATTTTTTTTCTTATTTTCCTCCTCAAAAAATCTTATAGGGCGAAAAATACAATAATTAACACGGAAGAGGACAGTATACTGCTACAGATGGATCTGGATAGATTGGAGGCTTGGGCAGAGAAGTGGCAGATGAAGTTTAACACTGACAAATGTAAGGTTATGCACATGGGAAGGAATAATGCAAGTCACCTGTACATACTAAATGGTAAAACACTCGGTAACACTGACATGGAAAAGGACCTAGGAATTTTAGTGAACAGCAAATTAAGCTGTAGAAACCAGTGTCAGGCAGCTGCTGCCAAGGCCAATAAGATAATGGGTTGCATCAAAAGGGGCATAGATGCCCGTGATGAGAACATAGTCCTACCACTTTACAAATCACTAGTCAGACCACACGGAGTAGTGTGTACAGTTCTGGGCTCCTGTGTACAAGGCAGACATAGCAGAGCCGGAGAGGGTTCTGAGGAGGGCAACTAGAGTAATAACTGGAATGGGTGGACTACAGTACCCTGAAAGATTATCAAAATTAGGTTTATTCACTTTAGAAAAAAAGATCTAATTACTATGTATAAATATATCAGGGGTCAGTACAGAGATCTCTCCCATCATCTATTTTTCCCCAGGACTGTGACTGTGACGAGGCGACATCCTCTGCGTCTGGAGGAAAGAAGGTTTGTGCACAAACATAGAAGAGGATTCTTTACGGTAAGAGCAGTGAGACTATGGAACTCTCTGCCTGAAGAGGTGGGGATGGTGAATACAATAAAGGAATTCAAGAGGGGCCTGGATATATTTCTGGAGCGTAATAATATTACAGACTATAGCTACTAGAGAGGGGTCGTTGATCCAGGGAGTTATTCTGATTGCCTGATTGGAGTCGGGAAGGATTTTTTTTCCCCATAAAGGATAACTGTCACATTTAGACCCTAATTTCAATTTTCATATATGTAGTTACTAATAACATGATATTCCAGAATCAGTTCCTATTAGACTGACTTACCCCATATTTAATAAGATTCAGCCCTTAGCAACCAGTCTGCATAAAACTGCAATTTCACTATTCAGTTAAGATGGCCGCCACTGCCCTCACCCTGAGGCTAATCCCGCCTGCCCTCACTAGCCAGTAACAATAGCCCCCCAAAAGTGTCAGTAACCAGAGCTCTTCCCCTAAAGGGTTAATCTTCTGCAGCACAAAGGGGTCTTCTTACCACATGTTGCTTTCATTTATACACTGAGCAGATGGCAGATCTCCCTTCCCTGGTCTGCGCTGCTCCAACTCTGCATTCTCCAGCTCTGCTGAGTGAGGGAGCGTCTCCGAAAAGTGCAGGGACAGGGAGAAGTGCACACAGCCCAAGCACTGTTATCAGCTGCTGGGGAGGGCCTGGCTTTAATCATTTACTTACAGTCCCTGGCTGTCAGTAATGTGACCCTGCACACTGCGTGCTCCGTCCTTCAACAGATAGACGGACCATGCCTAGCAACCCTATTTTAAGCACAGGTAAAAGTAGGCAGTACAGGGAACAAAAATTTGGAATTAAGGGGTAATTGAATACACAGTGAAAAGTTGAAATAGGGCCACTAAGGTGATATTAATCACCACAATCCAATACTCCAAAAAAATAATAATACGACAGTTATCCTTTAAGTGGGGAAAATTGGCTTCTACCTCAGTTTTTTTTTTTTGCCTTCCTCTGGATCAACTTGCAGGATAACAAGCCGAACTCGAAGGACAGATGTCTTTTTTCGGCCTTATAAACTATGTTACATTAATCGTGGCCGCCAGGGCTGTAGCTATAGGGGAAGCAGGGGAAGAGCCTGCTTTGGGGCCCAGACTCAGAAAGGGCCCACCCAGTAGCAGAAACAAAAGGTTTTATTGTCAGGGCTTCCTCAATAGTATTATACAATGACATTATATAAAGTGACAGTATTTACAGTTTAATGACATACAGTATATGTACGAGTAGGAAACGGATGGAGCAGCTGCCGGGCCTCTTCTGAGAGAGCAATCTTGACTAGTCACAGGAATGGGGGTTGCACGGGAGGAGGGGGTTGCAAAGAAGTTGCTGTAGGAGGCCCCATAATTTCTAGTTACGACACTGGTGGTCGCAATGTAATACAGTATTTTCCCTGCGTCATCCAGGCAGGCACAGATTCCCCCAGCATCAACAATTGACTGCCGATCGCTAGTAGTTAGAGAAGCCAGACCTTCAGTGACCGACAAATTTAAAAGGGCTTTGTGACTGAGACAACCCCTCTGTATTGACTTGTTTGTTGCTATAATTGTGCAAGATGGAAAGATATTGTAGATGGAAGCAGTAAGGGAAAAGAAGGAGGAGGACTGCTTGAGTAAACCAATATTGTGATGACCTACTCACCAAAAATTACTTTTTAAATCCTTCTCCTATCATTGCTGTCTATAGTCTACAGTCTATAGTCCATTCCTGCTATTATATACCTAAACTATAAGATGCAAAGACTTTATTACATGCTAGCAAATGTCTCTGAAAGGGTGTCCCACTTTATCACTCACATTACAACATTAAATGAACAACCAAACCAGACTGAAGACTTCTCTTCTCTACCATAGTTGCAATCAGTTTCTGGCTATGTGAGGTCTATACGTTTCTTTCCGAAATTGCGTCAGATCCCAACACACACAAGAAAACTTTCTGAAATTAAAAATATTCTTGCTAATGCATTAATGCATATTGTCACTTCAGCAAGTGCCATTTATCAAGTAGAGAAAGTTAATACAAGGCACTTACTAATGCATTGTGATTGTCCATATTGCTTCCTTTGCTGGCTGGATTAATTTTTCCATCACATTATACACAGCTTGTTTCCATGGTTATGACCACTCTGCAATCCATCAGCAGTGGCCATGCTTGCACACTATAGGAATAAGTGCTGGAATATGTGCACTCCTATGGTCCCGGCAAACAGAGATGCCAGAGCTTTTTTTCTATAGTGTCCTGTGTTCCTATTTTGTCTCGGCCCGAAGTTTAGGAAAACTTCGATTCGCAATGAATCCAAATTCCCTGAAATGGCAGCTTCACATGTTACACAGTGAAAGTAAGAAGCCCAGGAACACGAGATCACCCATGCCATGGAGCCAGCCAATCCACAGATATTACAGGGCATGGCTGTCACAGCCCTAAAATACCCTCTTCCCGCGCAGTCTCCGCGGCAAGCGCTCATGCGCTAGGGACAGTGTTGCTGAAAATGATTAATAGATTAATAGAAGAATTTTGGAGAGGGAGACTGCAGAGAGTGTGCAGGGAGACTGCAGAGAGTGTGCAGGGAGACTTATGCTCAGTTTTATTTATTTATTCCTACATTTACTTATTCCTGCATCAGCCGTAAATGTAATTCAATACCAATAAGATGGAAGCCTTTATTATTCCGGTGCCAGTGTGCCAACCAATACCATTCAGTCTCCTGATCAGTCTTAAAAATGCCTGATCAGTCCAAAAAATGCATTGAAATGCCGGATCCGTCTTTCCGGTGTCATCCGGCAAAACGGATGCGGCATTTATTTTTTTCACCTTTTTTTCGATCTGCGCATGCGCAGACCGGAAGGACGGATCCGGCATTCCGGTATTCTGAATGCCGGATCCGGCACTAATACATTCCTATGGGAAAAAATGCTGGATCCGGCATTCAGGCAAGTCTTCAGTTTTTTTCGCCGGAGATAAAACCGTAGCATGCTGCAGTTTTCTCTTTTGCCTGATCAGTCAAAACGACTGAACTGAAATATCTCTGTAAGGCCCCTTTCACACGGGCGAGTATTCCGCGCGGATGCGATGCGTGAGGTGAACGCATTGCACCCGCACTGAATACCGACCCATTCATTTCTATGGGGCTGTTCACATGAGCGGTGATTTTCACGCATCACTTATGCGTTGCGTGAAAATCGCAGCATGCTCTATATTCTGCGTTTTTCACGCAACGCAGGCCCCATAGAAGTGAATGGGGTTGCGTGAAAATCGCAAGCATCCGCAAGCAAGTGCGGATGCGGTGCGATTTTCACGCATGGTTGCTAGGTGACAGTCTATTCACTGTATTATTTTCCCTTATAACATGGTTATAAGGGAAAATAATAGCATTCTGAATACAGAATGCATAGTAGGTGATCAATTGAGGGTTAAAAAAAATAAAAAAATTAACTCACCTTCTCCTCTTGTTCGTGTAGCTCCGGGTCTCTTCTTTACTTCTCAAAAGATGAACTATCGGCTAGGACCTGTGGTGACGTCAAGTAAAGAAGAGACCAGGAGCTACGCGAACAAAAGGAGAAGGTGAGTTAATTTTTTATATTTTTTTTTAACCCTCAATTGATCACCTACTATGCATTCTGTATTCAGAATGCTATTATTTTCCCTTATAACCATGTTATAAGGGAAAATAATAAAATCTACACAACACCTAACGCAAAACGCATTACAAAAATCGCGGGTGTTCCCGCAACGCACCTGCAACGCACCCGCACATTTTCCCGCAACGCCCGTGTGAAAGAGGCCTAAAAGACAACTTTTCCCATTTTACAGAGATATTTATCACACACAGTATGGGTATATGTAAAAATACACCCCAAAACACATTACCCTACTTCTCCTGAGTACGGCGATACCACATGTGTGACACTTTTTTGCAGCCTAGGTGCACAAAGGGGCCCAAATTCCAATGAGTATCTTTAGAATTTCACAGGGCATTTTTTACGCATTTGGATTCCAAACTACTTCTCACGCTTTAGGGCCCCTAAAATGCCAGGGCAGTATAAATACCCCACAAGTGACCCCATTTTGGAAAGAAGACACCCCAAGGTATTCCGTGAGGGGCATGGCGAGTTCCTAGAATATTTTTTTTTTTTGGCACAAGTTAGCGGAAAATGATGATTTATTATTTTTTTTCTTACAAAGTCTCATATTCCACTAACTTGTGACAAAAAATAAAATTTTACATGAACTCGCCATGCCCCTCACGAAATACCTTGGGGTGTCTTCTTTCCAAAATGGGGTCACTTGTGGGGTATTTATACTGCCCTGGCATTTTAGGGGACCTAAAGCGTGAGAAGTAGTTTGGAATCCAAATGCGTAAAAAATGCCCTGTGAAAACGTAAAGATACTCATTGGAATTTGGGCCCCTTTGCGCACCTAGGCTGAAAAAAAGTGTCACACATGTGGTATCTCCGTACTCAGGAGAAGTAGGGCAATGTGTTTTGGGGTGTATTTTTACATATACCCGGAGTACGGCGATACCAAATGTGTGACACTTTTTTGCAGCCTAGGTGCACAAAGGGGCCCAAATTCCAATGAGTATCTTTAGGATTTCACAGGGCATTTTTTACGCATTTGGATTCCAAACTACTTCTCACGCTTTAGGGCCCCTAAAATGCCAGGGCAGTATAAATACCCCACAAGTGACCCCTTTTTGGAAAGAAGACACCCGAAGGTATTCCGTGAGGGGCATGGCGAGTTCATAGATGATTGTTTTTGGCACAAGTTAGCGGAAATTGATTTATTTTTGTTTTTTTCTCACAAAGTCTCCCTTTCCGCTAACTTGGGACAAAAAGTTCAATCTTTCATGGACTCAATATGCCCCTCAGCGAATACCTTGGGGTATTGTGGGGTGTTTGTACTGCCCTGGCATTTGAGGGTCTCCGCAATCATTACATGTATGGCCAGCATTAGGAGTTTCTGCAATTCTCCTTATATTGAACATACGGGTAATGAGTTTTTTTTTTTTTCGTTCAGCCTCTGGGATGAAAGAAAAAATGAACGGCACAGATTTCTTCATTTGCACCGATCAATGTGGATGAAAAAATCTCTGCCAAAAAATGTGAAAAAAAAAAAAAAGGAGGGGAAAGGCGTCTGCCAGGACATAGGTGCTCCGCCCAACATCCAAACACACAGTGCTGCAGCTGGTTCATCGCTTGGTCCACCTAGAAGGTTAAAAAAAAAAAAAAAAAAAGGCCGCAACGCAATAAATTTATTAACATTAACTTTATATAACATTTGAACAGAACATTAACTTTTATAAACTTCATTGAACTTTTGGAACTTTTTTGCTTACCTGTGATTTTTTATTTTTTTTACCTTTAGAGGTCAAACCTCTCCTTCCCCATGGGACAATGTGCAAAGCGCAAATCGCCCAGAGATGTGGTGAAGTACATTATGCACTTTGTCCCAGGTGAAAGGAGAGGTTTGCAGCAGCTCTGTGTGAAAGGGCCCCAAGACCCCTGTGTGCCTGTCCTGTGTAACGCAATCCCTATACTAAGTGTACCTGTGTGTGGTACTTCCGGAAACACTCCTCTAAGCATAGGGCAGGGTGGTCAGGGCAGTCAGGACAGAAATAGCGGGTGTCACGCCTTATTCCACTCCTGCTACAGACACGACATCTTTTTCGGGGTGACGCTTGGTTTGAGGTACCAGCAACGACATTGGGGAAATGTCGCTCGTGTAGGTCGGCTCACTACACTGGTGGTTGAGGCCACGGAACCTCCTGGATACAGGAGGTTCTCGATGATCTCTTCCTGAAATTTGAGGAAGGATCTTGTTCTCCCAGCCTTACTGTAGAGAACAAAACTATTGTACTATTGTATACAGACACCTTCTTATACCAGCGTCTGGTCCTGCGGGAGAGTAAATAAGGAGCCAACATCTGGTCATTGAAGTCCACCCCTCCCATGAGTAAATTATAGTCGTGGACCGAGAGGGGCTTTTTAATGACACTGGTTGCCCGTTCAATTTGGATTGTCGTGTCTGCGTGAATGGAGGAGAGCATGTAAACGTCACGCTTGTCTCTCCATTTCACCGCGAGCAGTTCTTCGTTACACAAGGCAGCCCTCTCCCCCCCTTGCAAGACGGGTGGTAATGAGCCGTTGGGGGAAGCCCCGGCGACTAGGTCGCGCGGTGCTACAGCAGCCAATCTGTTCTAGAAACAAATGCCTGAAGAGGGGCACACTTGTGTAGAAATTGTCCACATAAAGGTAGTACCCCTTGCCAAATAAGGGTGACACCAAGTCCCAGACTGTCTTCCCACTGCTCCCCAGGTAGTCAGGGCAACAGACCGGCTCCAGGATCTGATCTTTACCCTCATAGACACAAAATTTGTGCGTATAGTCTGTGGCCCTTTCACAGAACTTATACAATTTGACCCCATACCGGGCGCGCTTGCTTGGGATGTATTGTTTGAAGCCAAGGCGCCCGGTAAAATGTATCAGGGACTAGTCTATGCAGATGTTTTGCTCAGGGGTATCCAAATCTGCAAATTTGGTGTTAAAGTGGTCTATGAGGGGCCGAATTTTGTGGAGCCAGTCAAAAGCTGGGTGACCAACGCCTCTGGGACGAGAGGTGCTGTTATCACTAAAGTGCAGGAAACGCAGGATGGTCTCAAATCGTGTCCTGCACATGGCAGTAGAGAACATGGGCATGTGATGAATTGGGTTCGTGGACCAATATGACCGCAATTCATGCTTTTTTGTCAGGCCCATGTTGAGGAGAAGGCCCAGAAAAGTTTTAAGTTCGGAAACTTGGACGGAAAGATTGGGCATAAAAGCTTCCTGGGTTGGTGGCTATAAATTGAGTGGCATACCGGTTTGTTTCTGCCACAACTAAGTCAAAGAGCTCCGTGGTGAAGAACAGCTCAAAAAACCCCAGTGCCGATCCGATCTGAGCTGTCTCAACCCGAACTCCAGACTGGGCGGTGAAAGGGGGAACTACTGGTGCGGCTGAAGATGGGGGCTGCCAATCAGGGTTTGCCAGCACCTCAGGGACTCTAGGGGCCTGTCTGTGCGGTGGCTGCGACAGGGGAACTACTGCACGTGCCACCGTACCAGCTTCAACTGCCCTTCTGGTGCTCGCCACTTCACCATGTTGTACGGCAGTGCTGGTACTAGGTCCAGGATGGGCTGCGCTGCTGGTGTATGCCTCACCACGTAATCCGACAGCGCCAGCCCCACTCTGCTGCCCTTGAAGCGGATCCTGCGCAACCTGTAGTCTAGCAACACGGGGCCGGGTACGCCTGGTGGTATCAGGGACCTCAACCTCATCGTCCGAACTTTGGGTCAGACTGCCACTACTTTCTACAGGTTCGTATTCTGACCCGCTGGATTCGTCAGATGAGGGTTCCCATTCCTCATCCGACTGGGTCAAAAGCCTGTAGGCCTCTTCAGAAGAATACCCCTTACTTGCCATTTGGTCAACTAAATTTAGGGGTATTCAATGAGACTACCCAAGAAAAAAAGCAAGCCTGTCTTACAAATGGGAGGCTAGCGTAGTGCAGGAAGTTGCAGCGCTTGTAAAGTGATTGTGCAGTGATAAAAAAAAGAAAATTTTGTCACTGCAGCGGGGCGGGGGCGTGGGTGAACGCACGTGTGGGCGACCGATCAGGCCTGATCGGGCAAACACTGCGTTTTGGGTGGAGGGCGAGCTAAGGTGACACTAATACTATTATAGATCTGACTGTGATCAGTTCTGATCACTTACAGATACTATAAAAGTACAAATGCTGATTAGCGATACGCTAATCAGTGAATCAGTGACTGCGGTGCGGTGGGCTGGGCGCTAACTGAAGCTACCTACCTACCAAATGGGGCCTAAACTAACCTAAACCTAACAGTCAATACTAGTGAAAAAACAAAAGTGACAGTTTACACTGATCACTTTTTTCCCCTTTCACTAGTGATTGACAGGGGTGATGAAGGGGTTAATTGGGGTGATCTGGGGCTAAATATATTGTGTTTGGTGTACTCACTGTGATCTGTGCTCTCTGCTGGGACCAACCGACGAAAAGGACCAGCAGAGGAGCACAGAAGCCATTTAACACCTTATATTTATAAATATAATGTGTTATATGGCTTTTGGTTTGTTTATTTAAAAGTCACCAACCTGCCAGCGCTGATCATTGGCTGGCAGGCTGATGACCAACTCCTTCTGAAACTTTTGCCGGCCCGCACTGCGCATGTGCGGGCCGGATATGCGCGTAATCTCACGTCTCGCGAGATGACGCGCCGCTGCGTCAACGAGGAATAACCTGGCCGCCCGCAGGACGCATCCCTGCGTTAGGCGGTTGGGAGGTGGTTAAAATAAAAATATCTAACCAATAATAAAAATAAACATCACGGGCACTCCCCAAGAATTTGTTATAAAAAGTGATCAAAAAGTCACACACACTTCAAAATGGTATCACTGAAAGTACAGGTTGCCCCGCAAAAAATGAGCCCCACACAACTACAGAAAAAGTTATAGGAGTCAGAATATAGTGATAAAAATGTTTTTTTTTTTCCTCAAGGCTCTAATTTTTTTTTTTTCAGTATTAAAATGCAAGACAAATTATACAAGTATGGTATCGTTGTAACCGTACTGAAGGTAACAGGTCAATTTTACTGCATACTGAAAGGTGTTAAAAAAAAAAAAAAAGGCCCTTTTTGTCAGAATTGCGTTTTTTCCCCAATTCCACCCCATTTGGAATTTTGTTCCTGCTTCCCACTACATCGTATGCAACCGTAAATGGTGCCATTACAAAGTACAACTTGACCTGCAAAAAATAAGCCCTCTTAAGGCTATGTGAACGGAAAAATAAAAAAAGTTAGGACTATGGGAATGCGGAGAGTGAAAAATGAAAATGCAAAAATAGAAAAATCACAAGGTCCTCTAAGGGTTAATATTCTTTGTTTACTGTCAAATAACCTACAGGAGATGCAGGCAAGAACAGCAATAGTTGTCCCCCCACCTAACCAGCCAAACCTCATACCAGCAACAGCCCCTGTTTAAAGGTGCATTAAAGGTGCCTGCAGCCATTAACTGTGCTGTCTTTATTATTAAATTAAAGGCAGCTGCAGGCTAATTGGCTAATTTGTAATTAATAAAATTTTTGGCAAAGTTGCTGAATCATATTTTTCTAAATTTCGCTAATCTCTAATCATAATGCTAAGTGCAGAATCCACTGACCATAATCGCAATGAAAGTGATGCTGTATGTTGCAGTAATCATCAAGGAAGAGCACAGTGAATAGGCATGAAAAACAGGTAAGGGATCAGGAGAAGAAATACAGTTGTGTTCAAAATAATAGCAGTCAGACATCACTAACCTGATCAATCACTGTTTTTGGTAGAAATGATATTTCTATATTGCAAATACTCTACTACACCTGCTAGTAAATTAATAGAAACCCAACAGACATGACATGCATGCTGCTGATTCTCTGTAATTTAATCACTTATTGGAAGGGGAATGTTCACAATAATAGCAGTATGGAGTTCAATGAGTGAGGTAATTCATTCTTTGAAAAACAGGTGGCAATTATTGCCCTTATTTAAGGAAGGAAGGCAGCAAGTGTTGTACATGCTGGTTACAATGTATTTCGCTCTGAAATTCTGAGGAATGAAAAACAGGTGGCAATTATTGCCCTTATTTAAGGAAGGAAGGCAGCAAGTGTTGTACATGCTCGTTACAATGTATTTCGCTCTGAAATTCTGAGGAAAATGGGTCGTTCCAGACATTGTTCAGAAGAACAGTGTACCTTGATTAAAAAGTTGGAGAGGGGAAAACATATAAAGTGCAGAAAATGATAGGCTGCTCAGCTAAAATGATCGCAAATGCTTTAAAATTGCAACCAAAATCTGAAAGATGTGGAAGAAAGCGAAAAACTACCATTCGAATGGATAGAAGAATAGCCAAAATAGCAAGGACTCAGCCAACAATCAGCTCCAGGAAGATAAAAGAAGGTCTAAAGTTACCTGTGAGTACTGTTACAATTAGAAGATGCCTATGTGAAGCCAAGCTATCTGCAAGAAGTCCCCGCAAAGTCCCACTGTTGAAAAGAAGACATGTGCTGAAGAGGTTACAATTTGCCAAAGAGCACATTGACTGGCTTAAAGAGACATTTTGTGGACTAATAAAAGTAAGATTGTTCTTTTTGGGGCTAGTGGCCGGAGACAGTTTGTCAGACAACCCCCAAACACTGAATTCAAGCCACAGTACACGGTGGACAGTGAAGCATGGTGGCGCAAGCATCATGATATGGGGATGTTTCTCATACTACGGTGTTAGGCCTATTTATCGCATACCAGGGATCATGGATCAGTTCGAATACATCAGAATACTTGAAGAGGTCATGCTGCCTTATGCTAAAGAGGAAATGCCCTTTGTGGCGAAACCAACCTCGCCATTGGGTTTTGGAGAGGCCTGGCTGCTGGCCTCTTGCCCCTGGATTATGGCCCATACTAACTTTTAAACCCCTGAACCGATTCAAGTGAATTTTGGATAGGTTTGTCCCCAAGTTATACGGTTTAAATTGATGTAAGTTATATGTATGGCCAATGTAAACTCACAAAGTTGTAACAATTTATAATAAGTGTAACTTGTCAGCTTGGGAGGAGAATGCTGGGTGTGTTTCTATTGTGCCATTGTCCCATTGTGTGTTTAAATGGTGATGTCTGTCCTGTTGTCTGCACATGTGGATTGGTGATTTCTCTTTGTCTTGAGAGATAATTGGATTACGCCTCGGGTGTCTCCAGGGCAGAGAGGAGGAGACCATGATGCATTGTGGGGATATGTTGTATCTGTCCTATGTCACAGTCTTCATTCTGGTCCTCTGGGGGCGTGAACGATTGGTTGCTGTAGTTACATTGTATGTGTTGTAAATTACTGATTGGTTGTATTTCAAACCCCTATGGGCAGTA
The DNA here is from genome assembly GCF_905171765.1 of Bufo bufo. Taxonomy (NCBI): domain Eukaryota; kingdom Metazoa; phylum Chordata; class Amphibia; order Anura; family Bufonidae; genus Bufo; species Bufo bufo. The sequence continues at coordinate 353,256,771 of NC_053394.1, forward strand.
CTATGTTTGTGGTTTATGAATAAAAGAGGCTGTACATGAAGTACAGTCAGACCACTGCTTGACCCTCAACACGGAGCCTTGTCTCGTTATTGGGGGATCCGCTGTATGCTGATAGAGGCTGATTGCCAGGAGTGTAAGCTGATTCCTGTTCGTCTGCTAGCAGCTATTCGTGAGGTTCCAGTTTGGAGTGCTACTTTGTATCCAGTTCGGGAGGTTGGTGTCCTGCAGTAGCTGTGCCTGTCTCTCAGAAAGGGGCACATCGCCTGAACGGATTTTAACCCCTTGTCTGCTGAAACGGTCCGTTACACCCTTGAAATGGGTGTTCCAACAAGACAACAACCCGAAACACACCAGTAAACCTGCAACATCTTGGTTCCAGACCAACAAGATTGACGTTATGGAGTGGTCAGCCCAATTCCCAGATCTTAATCCAATAGAAAACTTGGGGGGTGACAAATTAAATAATGCAGTTTCTGAGGCAAAGCCAAGAAATAGAGAAGAACTGTGGAATGTAGTCCAATCATCCTGGGCTGGAATACCTGTTCAAGACAAGACTCCATGCAACACAGATGTACAGCAGTTCTCAGAAACAGTGGTTATACAACTAAATATTAGTAAAGTGATTCAGTGGCGTAGGGATCGCCATAGCAACGGCTATGGGGCCCTACGCCACTAGGGGGACCGTCCGACCGCATTCATTTTTTTAAATTTTTTTTTATTGACACTACACACAGGCAGCCAGGAGGTGGCGTAACTACCGGGGAAGCAGCTGCTTCGGGGCCCGACAGTTTATTTTCAAGTTAGTTAAATATCGATGTCTTACTGTTCAGGGCCCCTTCACAGCAGCGTTCTTAAAGTTCAGGCCCCCTCGCTAATGTGCTCTATTCTTACTGTATTCTAAAGTCTCCTGATGTGTCTGGGATTCGAACCCACAACCTCCAATGTATCACTGTATCAGAGGCAAAGCATTAACCCTCACAGCCATAAAGGAGGCATTGCAACTGATTGAAAAAATTTGACACTTCTACTGTTATAGCTGGCTTATACACATGACAGCTGCCCCAACACTGCTATATCTCTATATGACAGCTATCCCAGCACACTCAGCTCAGCTATATCTCTATATATGAGCAGCTGTCATGTGTATAGATGTACACTTAGCCAGCTATAACAGTAGAAGTCTCATAATTTTTCAGTCAGCAGCAAGGTATCTTTTATGGTCTTGAGGTTAGGTGCTCTGCCTCTGATACAGAAGGTCGTGGGTTCGAATCCCAGCAGAAACCTTTTCTGAAATACAAGCAGTGACTCCATATATGGACATACAGGGCGGGACACAGGAAGAGGCTGCATCGCATCGCTGACATGGAGGTAAGTAGAAGTGTTTATTTAATTTTTTTAAATACCCGACTGTTACTGCCATGGGCATGGGGTGAGCGGGGGGGCACTTGATACTGGCACATGGGGGGAGGGGGGTTGGCACCTGACCTGATACTGGCACCTGGGGGGGGGGGGGGTTGGCACCTGATACTGGCACATGGGGGGGGGGGGAGAGAGGCACCTGATACTGTGCATGGCACTGTTTAGGGGGAGGGGGATCTGTGTATGGCACTATTTAGGGGAGGGGGATCTGTGGATGGCACTATTTAGGGGAGAGGGATCTGTGTATGGCACTATTTAGGGGAGAGGGATCTGTGGATGGCACTATTTAGGGGAGAGGGATCTGTGTATGGCACTATTTAGGGGAGGGGGATCTGTGGATGGCACTATTTAGGGGAGGGGGATCTGTGGATGGCACTATTTAGGGGAGAGGGATCTGTGTATGGCACTATTTAGGGGAGAGGGATCTGTGGATGGCACTATTTAGGGGAGAGGGATCCGTGGATGGCACTATTTAGGGGAGGGGGATCTGTGGATGGCACTATTTAGGGGAGGGGGATCTGTGGATGGCACTATTTAGGGGAGGGGGATCCGTGGATGGCACTATTTAGGGGAGAGGGATCTGTGGATGGCACTATTTAGGGGAGGGGGATCTGTGGATGGCACTATTTAGGGGAGGGGGGATCTGTGTATGGCACTATTTAGGGGAGGGGGGATCTGTGGATGGCACTATTTAGGGGAGGGGGATCCGTGGATGGCACTATTTAGGGGAGGGGGATCTGTGGATGGCACTATTTAGGGGAGGGGGGATCTGTGGATGGCACTATTTAGGGGAGGGGGATCCGTGGATGGCACTATTTAGGGGAGGGGGATCCGTGGATGGCACTATTTAGGGGAGGGGGGATCTGTGGATGGCACTATTTAGGGGAGAGGGATCTGTGGATGGCACTATTTAGGGGAGGGGGATCTGTGGATGGCACTATTTAGGGGAGGGGGGATCTGTGTATGGCACTATTTAGGGGAGGGGGGATCTGTTGATGGCACTATTTAGGGGAGGGGGATCTGTGGATGGCACAGAGGGGGGGGGGGGGCCATAATTTTTTTTTGCTATGGGGCCCATGCATTTCTAGCTACGCCCCTGAAGTGATTCAAAGGAAAACAAAATCTTCAAACAGTTTTCAGTTTATATAGTGAATGTTTGAGTTTGTAAAGAAGAATACAAACACTGCTATTTTTTTTGAACAGTCTAATATTCACTTTTCTTCAATTTTTTTTAGAGGAACAACACAAATTTTATATATTTTTATTTATGTTTTGATTTGGAATAGAATGTGTAGTGTTCCCAATGCATTTGTGTGTACGGAAATAAAAAGCTATTAGAAGGATTGTGAGCTTTATTCACATTTTTAAACACACTGCTATTATTTTGAACACAACTGTATGTAAGTGACCACGAGATCTACTCTTAGAGATTATACACTGCTCAAAAAAATAAAGGGAACACAAAAATAACACATCCTAGATCTGAATTAATTAAATATTCTTCTGAAATACTTTGTTCTTTACATAGTTGAATGTGCCGACAACAAAATCACACAAAAAAAAAAAAATGGAAATCTAATTTTTTAACCCATGGAGGTCTGGATTTGGAGTCACCCTCAAAATTAAAGTGGAAAAACACACTACAGGCTGATCCAACTTTGATGTAATGTCCTTAAAACAAGTCAAAATGAGGCTCAGTAGTGTGTGTGGCCTCCACGTGCCTGTATGACCTCCCTACAACGCCTGTGCATGCTCCTGATGAGGTGGCGGACGGTCTCCTGAGGGATCTCCTCCCAGACCTGGACTAAAGCATCTGCCAACTCCTGGACAGTCTGTGGTGCAACGTGACGTTGGTGGATAGAGCGAGACGTGATGTCCCAGATGTGCTCAATTGGATTCAGGTCTGGGGAACGGGCGGGCCAGTCCATAGCATCAATGCCTTTGTCTTGCAGGAACTGCTGACACACTCCAGCCACATGAGGTCTAGCATTGTCTTGCATTAGGAGGAACCCAGGGCCAACCGCACCAGCATATGGTTTCACAAGGGGTCTGAGGATCTCATCTCGGTACCTAATGGCAGTCAGGCTACCTCTGGCGAGCACATGGAGGGCTGTGCGGCCCTCCAAAGAAATGCCATCCCACACCATTACTGACCTAATGCCAAACCGGTCATGCTGGAGGATGTTGCAGGCAGCAGAACGTTCTCCACGGCGTCTCCAGACTCTGTCACGTCTGTCACATGTGCTCAGTGTGAACCTGCTTTCATCTGTAAAAAGTGCTTTTGCAGGGCTCTGGCAGTGCTCCTCCTGTTCCTCCTTGCACAAAGGCGGAGGTAGCGGTCCTGCTGCTGGGTTGTTGCCCTCCTACGGCCTCCTCCACGTCTCCTGATGTACTGGCCTGTCTCCTGGTAGCGCCTCCATGCTCTGGACACTACGCTGACAGACACAGCAAACCTTCTTGCCACAGCTCGCATTGATGTGCCATCCTGGATAAGCTGCACTACCTGAGCCACTTGTGTGGGTTGTAGACTCCGTCTCATGCTACCACTAGAGTGAAAGCACCGGCAGCATTCAAAAGTGACCAAAACATCAGCCAGGAAGCATAGGAACTGAGAAGTGGTCTGTGGTGACCACCTGCAGAACCACTCCTTTATTGGGGGTGTCTTGCTAATTGCCTATAATTTCCACCTGTTGTCTATCCCATTTGCACAACAGCATGTGAAATTGATTGTCACTCAGTGTTGCTTCCTAAGTGGACAGTTTGATTTCACAGAAGTGTGATTGACTTGGAGTTACATTGTGTTGTTTAAGTGTTCCCTTTATTTTTTTGAGCAGTGTATAAATCAGGGTTTTAAGTGAGTGATTCTAGATCTATTGTAATATACTGGATAGAGTAAGCAATGGCAGGAAACACAGGTGCAAAGTAGAAGAAAAAAAAAACAACAACATTAGATGAAATAAGAAGTAATTCGATATGCTACTAAAGTGCATACCATAGACAGCAGTAGATACAAAGTACAAAATACATACAAAGAGAGCAGGAAGGGGACTGCCAAGAGGTCCAAAACAAGTCGAAAGTAAATTCAGAATGAAATTAAGAAAAAAGGGCAAGGATGACAAAGAACACGACTGGTATGCGCAAGGACACCTATTGTATCTCAAGTGAATGCTGGAAGGGATAGGTGCATGGTCTTGAGACTGCTTTAGCCTAAAATGAGAACCCAACAACTACCATTAGATCAAGTGAAGGCAAGTTAAGTGAGGAACGGATGAGTGTAAGGTGGTGGAACAACCCACTCCAGACATATTCAAGGCCATTATTTCTCGTTTGTCCATTTGTAGCCAAGGTTGATGCTAATGTGAATGGTTACTATGCTCTTAACATGTCCCCCCCCCCCCCCCAAGGGTGTCCCTAGGTACCATGATTGCTGAGCAAGAACTTAGGTGATGGGTCCTACAAGATTAAAATGTAGAGGGATAGGGACACTGCCTTGCTCAGGTGGACAGACCCAACATTAGTCTTTAAGAAGGGCAACCATTGGCAGGTGGAGTTGCCAAAGAGCCTGCATGTGGACTCAGGGCATGGGGTTAGGCCATGATCAGAAGTAGTCCTATAATACCAATATCTAGACTGTGAGAAGGAGCCTACATTGCCAACTGTCCCATCTGTGCGTTGGGCTATGCCTCTCATTGGAGAACACTATGTTTATCCCTCTAGGCCTGTACTGTCATAACATCAGTAAAGTTTAAAGTTAAATTTGGAGACAGTTTATGAGATATCAAGCAGATGTGTTCACTAAACATGATGAGCAGACAGATATAAGGAACAGACATGAAGTACAGCTTACACAGAAGCAGTATGTGGATCACAATGGAGTGGTAATGTAAGTGTAGAACATGAATGACACATGTGAAGAATGTATATGGCACAAAGACATACAGAGCACGCAGAACCAGTTGAAGAGGAAATGAAAAATAAAAACACCAAGGTGTAGACACAAGGAAAAGTCACTGGGAGAAGTATAACAGTAGATAAGGAAGGGACGAGTATGGAAAAACTGTGACCTATAAGAAACTGAGATGACAAAGGCAGACATATCTATTCTGAAATGACACGTACAAGGGGTTCACCAGGAAATGAAAGCACCATCTGAGAATAAGTGTTTAAACATAAAGGAGTATTATAGGTCAAGTGTTTTGAGATGAGAGCTATATAGACAGATTTAAAGACTAGAAGATATCCATACATGACCATTTAGTCATTCACATTTTATAATAGACACTAAATGGCCAAAAGTAGGTAGACACCTGAACATCTCATTCCAAAACTATAGGCATGGAAGGAGTTACCTTTCTTTCTTCAGAAAGGGTTTCCACTATATTTTTTAGCGTATTGCCGCAGAGATTGACATCCGGTCAGCCATTAGAGCGGTTTGGGCACTGATGATGGTGATGTCAACATTAAGATTTCCTTGTCTGGAGCTAAGGAACCCTACCCAAACAATGGAAATCAACCCCAAAAGCATAGCTTCCTACAATCATGAATTTACCAGGATTTTCATGGGATACTTAAATCAACCTTATGGAGAGCGCCTAAACGGCGTGAGGAGTCTTATAGGCCAGGCAATGCTCCTCTGGGAAGGAGGCAAATGAGCACTGAGTAAGCTCTGACCCTAATGCTACTAGATGTAAGGTAGCTATCCTATGAGGCCCCTTTCATACGAGCGAGTTTTCCGTACAGGTGCAATACATGAATTGAACGCATAGCACCTGCAATGAATCCTGACCTATTCATTTCTATGCCTGCGTACATGAGCGTTGATTTTCACACATCATCTCTGCATTATGGGAAAAATCACAGCATGTTCTATATTTTGCATTTTTCATGCAGCCATTGTCCCATGTAAGTGAATGGGACTTCCGTAAAACACACATTACATTCGGATGCAGTCCGGTTGCATAGCGTTTTTCACTGGTTGTTGCTAGGAGATGTCTTTCGTTTTTTTTTCACACGCATGAAAATGCTTCAAAACTGATTACACCTGCATGGAAAAATATAATGAACCACTGAATGCAATCACAGACAAAACTGACTGCACTTAGGTGCAAAACCTTCAGTTTTTTTCCTGAATGGATCCGGACACAATCCATATAATTCGGGTGAAAGGGGCCTTTTAAAAACAGGCCGAAAGAAATGAATTAGATAATAATCCAGCGTCTCATCTGCAGACAGCGGTTTTGGGGTGATTGCTCCTCATCAGTGCAGAGCAGACAGTACTGGCTTAACTGGGTGAGAGGCCTAGGTCAGGATCCTGGGGATACTATATCTCCTTATGGAGGGTGCCTTAAAGGGTGTTAGGAGTCTTATAGGCCATACATGCTCCTCTGGAATTCAGGGAAGAAAGGGATGCAAATGAGCTCTTAACAAGCTCCTTCTCTAAGGACGCCAGATGTAAGGTAGCTAGCCTATAAGTCAGTGTCTTATAGGATAGCTACTTTACATCTGGTGGCATTCGAAGCAGATCTTGCTAAGAGCTCCTTTCTATACCCTGTTCCCAGGATTATCAAGAATTGTCAGAAACAACCCCGGCAAATTTGGGAGCAATTTATGCACACCCTGCCCAGAAGTAGGTGCTACCAGGAGGATTTGGGGTCAGGCCTTAAATGGCCCACTTTCACTAACACAAATGTTGATAAGCATATAGAACTTAAACCAGCTTTATCGTACTTCACAGCTGGTACTACAGGAAACATTTCCTGTCATTTATTTTTTTAGAGTGCCAGGAATAGCGAGGGCAGCTCACTCCAGGGAATGCGTATCCACTGCTGCAGAAGGCTATCTTGGCACGCTTTACACCAATCCAGCCTTGTACATGCCTACCTGGTTATGAACAGGCAGGGTCAGTTTGGCGATCTTGCCTGGCGTACAATCTTGGCAACACCTCATTGAATTATCCGATTGATGTGCAAAAACCCAAGCTGTATTTCAACACCGTATTAGGTTTCTCTCTGTAGACACAATTCGTGCAGAAAAATATTAGGCACTTCTGTCTAGTAAGTGGGTTAATACATGTGGAAAAAGGCCTCGGCTTGAGATGGAGCTCGTGCAGAAATTGCCATAGCAACTGACTGGCAGATACTTTTCTGGGCAGCCAGATATAGTCCCTTGCTTCATTCCGTGAGCATTGAAGGACCTTGTCTATTAATTGTCATTATCTTCTACTTAAGACATGGTACAAAATTAAGGCAGCAATCAATCAGTTCTTCTACGTTTCTGTTCTTTACACAAGCGACCAGAAGACAGAGCTTCTACAGCTTGAAGAAGCTTCATAATGACCTAAGGGATTTGGAGTCTCCGAATATAAGCTTTGCTAGTTTGTAATTTATTTTTAATCAGTTTATGTTGAAGACAGAACATAACGAAAACCTGCAGGGATTGCCTACAAGAACCAACATTGTGCCTCTTCATAACTTTGGCGGATCCACCGCCAGCGCAGGGCCTTATTAACCACCTCAGCCCCCAGTGCTTAAACACCCTGAAAGACCAGGCCACTTTTTACACTTCTGACCTACACTACTTTCACCGTTTATTGCTCGGTCATGCAACTTACCACCCAAATGAATTTTACCTCCTTTTCTTCTCACTAATAGAGCTTTCATTTGGTGGTATTTCATTGCTGCTGACATTTTTACTTTTTTTGTTATTAATCGAAATTTAACGATTTTTTTGCAAAAAAATGACATTTTTCACTTTCAGTTGTACAATTTTGCAAAAAAAAACGAGATCCATATAGAAATTTTGCTCTAAATTTATTGTTCTACATGTCTTTGATAAAAAAAAAATGTTTGGGTAAAAAAAAAAATGGTTTGGGTAAAAGTTATAGCGTTTACAAACTATGGTACAAAAATGTGAATTTCCGCTTTTTGAAGCAGCTCTGACTTTCTGAGCACCTGTCATGTTTCCTGAGGTTCTACAATGGCCAGACAGTACAAACACCCCACAAATGACCCCATTTCGGAAAGTACACACCCTAAGGTATTCGCTGATGGGCATAGTGAGTTCATAGAACTTTTTATTTTTTGTCACAAGTTAGCGGAAAATGATGATTTTTTTTTTAATTTTTTTTTTTCTTACAAAGTCTCATATTCCACTAACTTGTGACAAAAAATAAAAACTTCTATGAACTCACTATGCCCATCACGAAATACCTTGGGGTCTCTTCTTTCCAAAATGGGGTCACTTGTGGGGTGGTTATACTGCCCTGGCATTTTAGGGGCCCAAATGTGTGGTAAGGAGTTTGAAATCAAATTCTGTAAAAAATGACCTGTGAAATCCGAAAGGTGCTCTTTGGAATATGGGCCCCTTTGCCCACCTAGGCTGCAAAAAAGTGTCACACATCTGGTATCTCCGTACTCAGGAGAAGGTGGGGAATGTGTTTTGGGGTGTCTTTTTACATATACCCATGCTGGGTGAGATAAATATCTTGGTCAAATGCCAACTTTGTATAAAAAAATGGGAAAAGTTGTCTTTTGCCAAGATATTTCTCTCACCCAGCATGGGTATATGTAAAATGACACCCCAAAACACATTCCCCACCTTCTCCTGAGTACGGCAATACCAGATGTGTGACACTTTTTTGCAGCCTAGGTGGGCAAAGGGGCCCATATTCCAAAGAGCACCTTTCGGATTTCACAGGTCATTTTTTACAGAATTTGATTTCAAACTCCTTACCACACATTTGGGCCCCTAGAATGCCAGGGCAGTATAACTACCCCACAAGTGACCCCATTTTGGAAAGAAGACACCCCAAGGTATTCCGTGAGGGGCATGGCAAGTTCCTAGAATTTTTTATTTTTTGTCACAAGTTTGTATGAAAAAAAAATAAAAAAAAAAAAATCATCATTTTCCACTAACTTGTGACAAAAAATAAAAAATTCTAGGAACTTGCCATGCCCCTCACGGAATACCTTGGGGTGTCTTCTTTCCAAAATGGGGTCACTTGTGGGGTAGTTATACTGCCCTGGCATTTTCCAGGGGCCCTAATGTGTGGTAAGTAGGTAAATGACCTGTGAAATCCTAAAGGTGCTCTTTGGAATGTGGGCCCCTTTGCCCACCTAGGCTGCAAAAAAGTGTCACACATGTGGTATCGCCGTATTCAGGAGAAGTTGGGGAATGTGTTTTGGGGTGTCATTTTACATATACCCTTGCTGGGTGAGAGAAATATCTTGGCAAAAGACAACTTTTCCCATTTTTTTATACAAAGTTGGCATTTGACCAAGATATTTCTCTCACCCAGCATGGGTATATGTAAAATGACACCCAAAAACACATTCCCCACCTTCTCCTGAGTACGGCGATACCAGATGTGTGACACTTTTTTGCAGCCTAGATGCGCAAAGGGGCCCAAATTCCTTTTAGGAGGGCATTTTTAGACATTTGGATACCAGACTTCTTCTCACGCTTTGGGGCCCCTAGAATGCCAGGGCAGTATAAATACCCCACATGTGACCCCATTTTGGAAAGAAGACACCCCAAGGTATTCAATGAGGGGCATGGCGACTTCATAGAAATTTTTTTTTTTTGGCACAAGTTAGCGGAAATTGATATTTTTAATTTTTTTCTCACAAAGTCTCCCGTTCCGCTAACTTGGGACAAAAATTTCAATCTTTCATGGACTCAATATGCCCCTCACGGAATACCTGGGGGTGTCTTCTTTCCGAAATGGGGTCACATGTGGGGTATTTATACTGCCCTGGCATTCTAGGGGCCCTAAAGCGTGAGAAGAAGTCTGGAATATAAATGTCTAAAAAATTTTACGCATTTGGTTTCCGTGAGGGGTATGGGGAGTTCATGTGAGATTTTATTTTTTGACACAAGTTAGTGGAATATGAGACTTTGTAAGAAAAAAAAAAAAAAAATTCCGCTAACTTGGGCCAAAAAAATGTCTGAATGGAGCCTTACAGAGGGGTGATCAATGACAGGGGGGTGATCAATGACAGGGGGGTGATCAATGACAGGGGGGTGATCAATGACAGGGGGGTGATCAGGGAGTCTATATGGGGTGATAACCACAGTCATTGATCACGCCCGTGTAAGGCTTCATTCAGACGTCCATATGCGTTTTGCGGATCCGATCCATCTATCAGTGGATCCGTAAAAATCATGCGGACGTCTGAATGGAGCTTTACAGGGGGGTAATCAATGACAGGGGGGGTAATCAATGACAGGGGGGTGATCAGGGAGTCTATATGGGGTGATCACCACAGTCATTGATCACGCCCCTGTAAGGCTTCATTCAGACGTCCGGATGCGTTTTGCGGATCCGATCCATCTATCAGTGGATCCGTAAAAATCATGCGGACGTCTGAATGGAGCTTTACAGGGGGGTAATCAATGACAGGGGGGTAATCAATGACAGGGGGGTGATCAGGGAGTCTATATGGGGTGATCACCACAGTCATTGATCACGCCCCTGTAAGGCTTCATTCAGACGTCCGGATGCATTTTGCGGATCCGATCCATCTATCAGTGCATCCGTAAAAATCATGCGGACATCTGAATGGAGCTTTACAGGGGGTTGATCAATGACAGGGGGGTGATCACCACAGTCATTGATCATGCCCCTGTAAGGCTTCATTCAGACGTCCGGATGCGTTTTGCGGATCGGATCCATCTATCAGTGCATCCGTAAAAATTATGCGGACATCTGAATGGAGCTTTACAGGGGGGTAATCAATGACAGGGGGGTGATCACCACAGTCATTGATCATGCCCCTGTAAGGCTTCATTCAGACGTCCGGATGCGTTTTGCGGATCGGATCCATCTATCAGTGCATCCGTAAAAATCATGCGGACATCTGAATGGAGCTTTACAGGGGGGTGATCAGGGAGTCTATATGGGGTGATCACCACAGTCATTGATCATGCCCCTGTAAGGCTTCATTCAGACGTCCGGATGCGTTTTGCGGATCCGATCCATCTATCAGTGGATCCGTAAAAATCATGCGGACATCTGAATGGAGCTTTACAGGGGGGTAATCAATGACAGGGGGGTAATCAATGACAGGGGGGTGATCAGGGAGTCTATATGGGGTGATCACCACAGTCATTGATCACGCCCCTGTAAGGCTTCATTCAGACGTCCGGATGCGTTTTGCGGATCCGATCCATCTATCAGTGGATCCGTAAAAATCATGCGGACATCTGAATGGAGCTTTACAGGGGGGTGATCAATGACAGGGGGGTAATCAATGACAGGGGGGTGATCAGGGAGTCTATATGGGGTGATCAGGGGCTAATAAGGGGTTAATAAGTGACGGGGGGGGGGGGGGGGGGGTGTAGTGTAGTGTAGTGGTGCTTGGTGCTACTTTACTGAGCTACCTGTGTCCTCTGGTGGTCGATCCAAACAAAGGGGACCACCAGAGTACCAGGTAGCAGGTATATTAGACGCTGTTATCAAAACAGCGTCTAATATACCTGTTAGGGGTTAAAAAAAACACATCTCCAGCCTGCCAGCGAACGATCGCCGCTGGCAGGCTGGAGATCAACTCTCTTACCGTCCGTTCCTGTGAGCGCGCGCGCCTGTGTGTGCGTTCACAGGAAATCTCGGCCATCGCGAGATGACACGTATATGCGTGACTGTGCGCAGCGCTGCCACCTCCGGAACGCGATCCTGCGTTAGGCGGTCCGGAGGTGGTTAAGACCAGCATCTAAAACGCCAGTTTTAATACATGATCCCCTATAGGTCTGCACACTGAGAATATCAGTTCAAAGAAAAAATAGGTCTGCCATCTTGTTAGTCTGGAACAAGGACATCAACATTGGAGCTGACACTATGGCATCCCTAGGTTATGTTTCATTTTATACATGAAGCTGGAACTTATGTTTTTGTTTTGTTAGAAAGTAATACTATCATCTTATAAAAAGTGTTATATCTGCAGCTCCTGCTCCGCTACCTCGGGTGGGCGCTATTTCTCTCATCCTTCCTTTGCTTACCAGTCAGCCTGGACCTGCTAGTCTTCTGCAGCCTCCTTACGGCAGATTCAGCCATCTAGGTTTTCCGATTTTCCTCCTCTGGCGGGCTGTGGCCTGCACTTGCCAGCTAGACCGCTCTACTTTGCCCATATGGTCGGAGCGTGCACCCTTATTCACACCAGCCTATGGCTGGCTACCTCAGAGTACTTAAAGCAGCTTCCCCTATGGAAGAGTGCCTGACCAATAGGTTATCTAGCTTGCTAGTTCCCTGCAAAGGTTTGCTGTATTTGTCTGCCAGTGTACTGGATTCCTATTCTCCTCTGCCTGACTTGTGACCAACTTCCTGTCACGGCCACGGTTTTGGCCGTGACTCCTTGGGAGCCGCATACTGTTGCCCGCGGTTTTGGGTTGTAGTGTCAACCGCAGCTTGAGGCATAATGTAGTTGGCCTCAGGTGCGGTTGCCGCGGACAACAGCTATGTGTGCGGTTCCCTTGGAGTTATGTGCACGTTTGTATGCACTTTCGTATGTCGGTGTGCACTCTGTTTTGTGTGTGGTGTGCACTGACATCTTCCCTTCACTGTGGTTGCCCGTGGCAACGTTTGGTTGTATGTGTACATGTGGTGGCAGTGTCCCGGCCTTCGGGCTGACTCCCAGGACACGCTTGCCACCCATGTCGTTGCCTGCGGCAACAGCCACAGTGTGTTTGTAGTTTTGACACTTCCCCTTTTAGTTATGTTTTCCCTTCTGTGGTATTGGAAGGGTTAACTCCCTTTCTGTGTGTCTGAGTCACGGGGTGTGTCTGACTGTTGGGTGTGGCCTCTTGGCCCTATAAAGCCTCAGTTGTAGGCAGTAGCCAGAGAGGGTGTGTCAGCCATGCTGGCTGTAGACATCCTCCTGGTTACTTACCAACTGCCAGTGGGGGCCAACCTTCTGGTCATAAGCTTATATATGTCCTTTGGTGTCTGAAGATGTGTTTGCTTTATGTTGTTTTATTGCACCTGTGGTCCTGGGTTCCCGTGTGTTGTATGTTTGTGTGCTGAGTCCTGCTGTTTGTGGGCAGTACACCCACATGGGTTCCAGGCTTGGTTGTCTGTGGCAGGTCAGTGTGATGTTTGTGGCAAGTACCTGCCACTGCCACAGGTTGCACTTGTTCTCCCTTCCTTACAGCTTGGCCAGTTAGACTCCTGTTCCTCCGTATCCAGAAGGAACAGGATGTCTTACTCTGACTCCTAGCCTAGGGACCGGCGGAGGGCGAGTAGGGATCCGAGGTTCCTGCGCATGGGTCCTCCTACCTTCAAGGTCGGCCCATGCAGGTAGGAGTTAGGGTCAGGTTAGGGACGCTGTTAGGAGGTGACCTGCTCCCTAATCCTGTTCGTCCTGGTCAAGCAGCGACCATCTTCCTTCCGGCACACGGCTGAGGGTTTCCCCCATCCTCAGCCGTGACACTTCCATATCGAGCCTTTTGATGCCTACCCTGACCTCAGACTGCTTATCATATTGCTCGTATTTTGCCTGCCCTGACTTCGACCTGTCCCTAAGGTTTCGCCTGTTCCCTTGTGCCCCACACCCTGGTGTCTCTGACCCCTGTCAGCCAGCTGTCAATCACACACAGACATAATAATATAGTTTATAAGGCATCTGTCTATCAAGTTCAACCAGTTATCCTGCAAGGTGATCTAGCGGAAGGCAAAAAATCCCCTGAGGTATAAGCTAATTTTTCTCATTTTAGGAGAAAAAAATAATAATTCCTTCCCGATTCCAATCAGAATAACTCCCTGGATCAACAACCCCTCTGTAGTAACTATAACCTGTGATATTATTACATCCAGAAATACATCCAGGCCCCTCTTGAACTCCTTTATTGTACTCACCATCACCACCTCCTCAGGCAGAGAGTTCCATAGTCTCACTGCTCTTACCGTAAAGAATCCTCTTCTATGTTTGTGTACAAACCTTCTTTCCTCCAGACGCCGAGGATGTCCCCTCGTCACCGTCACAGTCTTGGGGATAAATAGATGGGATAGATCTCTGTACTGTCCCCTGATATATTTATACATAGTAATTAGATCTGCCCTGAGTAGTCTTTTTTTCTAAAGTGAATAACCCTAATTTTGATAATCTTTCTGGGTACTGTAGTCCTACCCTTCCAGTTATTACTTTAGTTCCCTTCTCTGAACCCTCTCCAGCTCTGCTATGTCTGGCTTGTTCACAGGAGCCCAGAACTGTACACAGTACTCCATGTGTGGTCTGACTAGTGATTTGTAAAGTGGTAGGACTATGTTCTCATCACGGGCATCTATGCCACTTTTGATACAACCCATTATCTTATTGGCTTTGGCAGCAGCTGCCTGACAGAACCTGTATGCCTCCATGTCCAACCGTATCTCATCCTGTATCCAGGCTAGAGGCAGCACAACAGGGTCCTAGAGCCTCCTTTCTATTGTACAGTTTCCCCCAATAAAACTTTGCCTTTCCTCTAATACTGTAATCACTTCCAGCTATACATCGAAAGTTTCATCCGGTTCCAACAACTCCTTAGCGAGTTATTATTTGTCATTGAATGTAGAAAGCCTAAGAATAAAATCAAATGAAACCAGTCTTTTCTTCTGGACAAGATGGCAGATGCACATGGTGTAATGTCCTGAACAAAAGACCATTTCAGTCTTATAATGAATTTTAGCATTAATAAACGTCCTTTAAGCAAAAGGACATTCTCATGGCAAATATTTACAGTTGAAAGAAAGTGGAAACCTTTGGAATTTAACAGCAATTCTGCAATATTTTCTATTAAAATGTAGTCTGATTGTGTTTGTCTATCATTGTGACTTGGGTAACAATCTAACTAAAGTAATATAACACACAGGTCCATTGGTGTGTAAGGCTAGTGTAGTGCCTTGGAGCATGGGTACTTTGAAGTCTGGACATTTACCCTTATTTTTCCTATGCAAAGTCATCAACTCTTCACTTTAAAGGGATAACTTGCATTGACTTAGAGTTTAATTCTGTGTAAACTGTTCATTTGCACAGCAATGTAAAAAGGGTTAATGAACACAGACTTTTGGGACTTTCTAGTTAAATTAGAAGCTAGTAATTTTCCACATTTCCCATACGAGTTAAATAAGAACATGTTTTGGAGGGGGAAAAACAGACTTTTTTTTACCACCAAAACAAGACAGACTGACCTTTTGAATGCCAGGTGCTGCTAGGTTATGTCTGAAAAGTTTTTGTTTGAAAAAGCTGCTGAGTCACTGCCATTGAGTATCAATGAATCTCTAATGCAAGTCTATGAAAGACAGAAAGTGTAACGATCAGTGTTGGGGGGGGGGGGGGTACGGGACTCCACACTGAACACAGGAGGGAAGAGGAACAGTAACTGGGCCTGGAAACAAGGGAAGAAACAGGTCACCTCCTAGACAACCCTAATCCAGGCCCCAACTATCAATATGAATAGACCCTGAAGGTAGGAATATTCATATGGAGGATACCTAGGCATTTATATCCTTATTAGTCCCTGGAAAAGGTTAGCACCAGAGACAACCCATTATGCCTCGCCTGTATTGTTTTGCACCCGAGTTCCTCCAGTAAAGAAGCAAACTGGTTTACTACAGACCCTGACTCTCTGGACTTAATTCCTATTGGTGTGCACCATGGCTTACCATCCCTTCCGGGGAGCAGCAACACGTGACGACACCTCAACAGGGTGTCCGGGGGACCCAGCATCACGTTGGGGCCACCCAAAACCTAGCCACTAGACTAGTTTCACACTAGCACTTTTAGATCCAGCAGGCTAGATCTCGCTGCATACCTGGAAGCTACAGCATCACCATCCGGCCCCATTCACTATAATGGGGATTGGCAGAGATCCAGCTGCAACCTTGCAAACATGCAGAGAACCGGCCAGAATAATTTTATCGATTTCTCAGTTTAAAGATGTTGAAACAAAGCTTTGATACAGAGCCCTGTTTTTCCTCAAACAGAGGCCAAGGCCTTAAAGGGGTTTTCCAGTAATTTTAATTTCATGACCTATCCTCAGGATAGGCAATTAATACAAAAGCACTGCTCCCATTGAAGTTTTTTCGAGTTTCACTGCAGAACACAGAGCTCACTTTGAGGGCTGTGTTTAACATAGTTTGTGATGGCCGCAGATCATTTCAGCTCCCTGTCTCTTCAGAATGTTTGAGCCGACAGTGTCAGCCTGATCTTTTTCATGGCAGCATGATGTATATACTGCAGCAACATAAACAGCCAGTAATTCACAGGTGCTGATTGGAGGACCTTATTTTTACCAAAAACACAAAGAAAAAAGGACTCCAATGACGTTTCGAAAGCTCCTTTTTTTGCTGCATTTCAGCCTTACAGAAAACATTTTAATCAAACTACTTTTTTTAGTTCTTCTTTTGCAATCATCAGGGTATATTTATGTATAGAGTTCAAGTGTCTTAAAAGTAATAAGATTCAGTTTTTTTATTTTTTTATGTCATTACCATTTTTTTTTAATGGACAGATGGGTGGCCTTGTAGTTGAAATCATTCCATTTAGAAGACAACACTTAGGAGGTTCTGTACCTACATGAGGAAACTGGTGTAGCTAGTTTTACAAGAACTGCTCCCTGGGAAAGCGTATGCAAATTAGCTCTCCTCAAAAAAACTAAACAAAAAAAATAAATAAACTGCCTCTGTAAAGGTCCTTTCCCCCAGGGAAAGTTTGATGAAGACTCCACACCAAAATTCGACCTGTGGCCGAGTGGTGTTTAAAAACACTGGGAGGCAGTGCCGCGGGTCGCAGGCTAGCAGTTTAAAATTGCAACGGCAGCAAGACGGAAAATGTCCTTCTTGGATCAGTGTGCAGACAGCTGCCGCAGAGCTCCGCCCACACCTGGCCTTGACTTCTCCTAAAGCGTCGTGCTATGCGCTTCGGTATCCGGTACAGGTGCAGCACAGGGAAGGGGCTGCTTGGCAATTCTCTTCTGTACTGCGAGCCTCTCACCTGTACCGGATTCTAAAGCACACAAGGCTGTATGAGACTTTAGGGGAAGTCAGGGTCATATGTGATCACCTTTACACTGCCTGGCCCTGTCAATAAAGTGGAGAGGGCGCAGAAGTTGTAGAGCGAGCAGAGCCTCTAGTTGTAACAGCAACACCCCCGTTGCTCCTAGAGGCTCATTTCATAAATATAACATACATTTTCTCACCAATGTGAGGACATATGAACAGAAGACCAACAACACAGATGTTTTCAGCTGCCAAGAGCAAAGTCAGACAGTTCAATAGGTACAAATCTGGTGACAGATGCCCTTTAAATGGGACTATAGACTTCAGTTGAGTCAGTCTCTGGAAACATATGGATGTCTCTTTTTTGGGGTGAGACTGTAGCTCAGCTAAAAATCCCTAGTCATGTTTCAAGACTCTTTAATAGGTTGGATACTGATATATATTATATGGTAGCACCTATAGGCGGCACTGGAGTTTTCTTCCTTCTGGAAGTGCACTAATTTGCATACTCAGATTATTAACATTTATATTACATATGGAAAATTGCCACAGTTTAATTTTATTTTTTAACACTTCGTGCTCTCAGGGGACCAGATAATTCTATCCCTGAATTTGCCAATACTTTGGGGCAGATAACAGGAGTCTTCACGCAAGAGGGAATGATTTTCATCCCTCTGATGGCGTCCAAATCATCGCAGACAGCGGTACAGTAGTCACATCATCGCTGCAGAACAAGTAAACAACAGCCGAGTAAGTGTACATGCTGGGAGTTGTAGCTTCACAGCAGCTGGTGTGCCAAAGGTTGCTGATCCCTGGTCTAGATCCTAATATATAGTAAAAGACTGGCTGCTTAAATACAGTGCTGATGCTGCTAGGATCACAGGACTTTATTAGCTAGCAGGTCTACATCTACAGTTTCGCCTTCTGTCTAGGTAAATTATTTTAGCCATCTCTCTGCTCCTGCAGTTGACTTTAGAAAGGGCTGCAGTAATCCAAATGTCTTCCATCTACGAAAAAGAACGGAATGAATGTAGCTAATGAAATGAACAGTGTAGATCAATCTTTCATTCTTGATTAGAAACTTGAATTTACACACAGAGGTGCATCTGCTAACACGCCTGTAAGTGAATCACGAGAGGTATACTATAAGACCTTCAATGGGGCAATCAGAAGCAATGTTTCCCAAGACATTTCCATTTTGTCATTTGACTGTGTGAAACAGGAGAAAGAAAAACCAACAGTCAGTTATTACACAGCTTCCATGTTTATTATAGTTAACAATTATAAAAGCTTTGAAAAGCTACCTGTATGTTAAATTAATCATTAGAACCGAGCTTGAGGTCATGTTGTCTCATTAAAATGAACTATGGTTACACACTCACATTCACACCCTTCTCAAAGAAAAAATAAATTTTTACAAGTGATATGCATAAGACAAGAAGAAAAAGCATATAGCCAAATAGAAAGAACACAATCTTCAAAGCACAACATTAGATAGAAGGGCTTCACTGGCCTGAAAGGACCAAATAAACCCTAAAAATTCTAGGCTTCGATCCTAGCCCGTGTACAGGTCTTCAAATATTTAATGCCTAGTGGAATGAAAAGAAAGTGCAAAGGGGTGGGTGGGGTCTACACAGTACCCAGTGAACAAGGCACAGCCCCGTCATCTGAGAAATAAGCCCTTATTTCCAGGATATTAGGGAAATCCTCACAATGCAAACGGGGGGAAATAAAGGCAGGTGAAGGGTTTTCATTCTGAATAACATTCATACCAGGGTCTATGTTCTGTGATCATCCATGGTACAAAATGTGGAATTGTTGTGCATTATCTTAACCCATCCCATATACCACACACACACACACACACACCATAACAACTGCAAGACAAGACCAGTCTCTAGGAAAACCTGTAAAAGAAGAGATCGATCCTTTCAGGACTGATGCCCAACTGGCATGAAGACTATTGTGCAAACTTACACCATTTTCTCGAGGCTGGAGTGTCACTTACTGTCAGACAAATTAAAGTAGAAATATAGCCATCTAAAAACTAGCACAAAAGTTGTGGAGGGGGTCGGATCAGGACGTCGTTCTAACTGCAACGGTATTGAATACTATATACTGTAGCTAACTAGATCAGTACATGCGGAGATTAACTTTCTTTGGTAAAGGGGCAGAATACTAATAAGACTATACATATATATCTTTTTGTGGCTACTTACAATTGCAAGTCCTTAGATTGTCGGTTAAAGACAATGTTGAAAAGCTTTTTTTCTTTTCTTTTGTCTTAAAAGGGGTATTCCCACTTGGACAATTATGGCCTATTCACATGACATGCCACAAATTTCCGATAGGTGCAGGTCCCACCTATCTCAACAATGGTTGACCTGTCTTGCGCGATGTGAACTGCGGTGGCTATATCCATTCACTTCTATGGGAGTCCGGAAAGTAAGCCAAGCATGCCTACTCGGCCATTTTCAGAACTCCCACAGTGAATAGAGATAGCTGCGCATGCGCAGCCACCTTTCCCTTCCCTGTGTTGCACGGATGAGTCTAGTTCTTGACCCAGCTGGTATCCGCAACTAGCAAGACATTTATGAAATATCCTGGCCATAGACCAGATGGGAATAACGGTTTAAGAATACATGTTTAAGTCGGAAACATAGGGTCTCCCGACCATGCCATGTAGTAAATACTTGCATTTCCCATAAATCAATACAGAAGCCCCTTTGCTTATTCCTCTGGGAAACGCATGAATAAAATTCACAACTGGGAGATATCAGATTTCAACTGAATGTCAGGCTCCTAGGAATTGCATTTTGCAATCTGCTTATTGTCAAGGGATTCTTCTAAGATGCAGGGATTGTCCAAAGTGGACGGCCCCTTTAAAAGTAGCTGCTACAGCAGTTCATTTTCAAGTAGCGGTGGCCATCTTTCAGTGACATGAAGACTGAGAAATGCTGAAAGTAAATTTGCTAATCTACTTAACATGATATCCGATTTAAACGTTGCTAAAACATTCATTAGGATCTTGCTTTGCAAGCATATGGCATCACCCTGGTGGTCCATCAGCTGGACCAGATTGCAGACGTTATTTCAATCCATGCAATCGGCTAAAAGACAAGCGTTGTGATCATCTGTTAGTTCATGCAAGGCCTAAAAAATGGCTGCCTACACAGATGTATATGGCATACCTATCCTAGGACACACTATTCTTCAAGGGAGCGGCAATGTTCATTGTCTTGTTTAGCTGGAAAAAACGGCTGGAGAAAAACGTTAACATCTCACTGCTTGTGAAGCAAACCAACCCCAAGAACTGTGAAAGTGCTTTGAAACCAATAGCGCCAAGTTTTAAAGTAATTCTACAAACCCCACTGTAGCACACACCAGATCCTTTGCAATGGCCACCTATATAGCCATTCTTGGATAAGTCAGTGAGGATGAAAGTTCATTTGCTGCTCCAATCTTTCCAGCCGGTGGAAATGATATTGTGTGCCTATTGCGTAAGAATATCACAGCTCTGTATTAAACATCAGAGGATATGGTGAAGCATTTGTGTGAGCAGTACATGCCAACTCCTCTTTTAGAGTGCAACATACATTTTTTCCCAAGACTTTTTTTTTTCACCTTGCATGAATCAGGTAAGGAGTTGAAAGCCAGAACGCAAACTCTGCAAATCCCTAAAAATGTCATTCACGCCCTCAGGTAGAGTCGGAGGCCTCTGGTTCGATGGCAGCAGTTCCCACAGCCTCTCGGATGAATGGGAGGCGCCAAGAAGGGGGCCAACGCAGGAAGACTGGGGGTCTGAGGGTGTAGAGAGTGGAAAAGTGCTGTCCCCAGAATGATGGGGAGAGGCGCAGGAGCCCATCCGGATTGGACTTCAGGTCTTGGGGATGAGTGAGAGAGGGGAGCACGGAGTCAGACAGAGGGAGGGGCTCTCTGTAACAACCAAAATGGAGAGAGAGAAAAAAAAAAAAAAAGGGGAGAAAAAAAAAAAAATGGGTAAGGGGAAACAAAGAAAAAAAAAAAATAATAAGTTATACAGGTTCTTAACAATGGGGGATAAAATGGAGGCGGAAAATTAACGTTTAAAAATGGAGATGCAAGAGCCCAAATGACCATGGATGGAAACACAGGACGGGCTGTAGAGAGGTGAAAATGGAATGCACAAGTGATGCACATGGAAAGAGAACATAAAGAAAAAGTTATTAGACCTTCCTCAAGAAAGATCCAGTTATAAAGGTACCACATTATCATATCACCTAATATACTGCTGGGGGGGGTGACCTAATATAACAAAACGATTGCAAAAAAAAAAAAAACGCCAAGAAAACCAGACTTCACTGAACTATTGCATTTTAGGGCATTATAGGGGCACAAAATGCTTTTGACAAGACCGTTACAATGGAAACTCGCTGTTAGTTACACCTGATACATGGCAGTTGTAGAAACAAATGAATAGATGGCTCAAAAAACTAAATCTCCCACCACAAAATAAAAAAACAAAACATTAAACTTGATCAGTGATGTGCTATCCAACACATGAAGTGTGAAGCAGAGGGCAACACCTTCAAACCCAGGGGTGAATAGAAGGAGTAATGGTAAATGGTCATATACTGCATCATTTAAGGGAAAGGGTAAAGTCTGTCAGTGAAAGGAAGGTGGATCTGCTTTATCAGGTTACTGGTGCAGACAGAAGTTGAAGAGCCAGCTACCTGGACACCATGGAACTGGAGTGAGACTGGCTAGAAGAGGTGGTGGCCGCACTGAGTTGTGAGAAACCACTATGACTTGATTCCAGGCTGGTCATTGAGCCCCTGGAAAAGAAGAAAAAAAATAAAAAAGGTTTAATGTAGGATGATTTTTTTTTATGGGTTTTCCACCAAACAAAATTGCAGGCAACCAGGAACATTACTTTCAGAAAATATACTTTTACACAAACAAAAATTACTTTAAAAACTGGTTTTCCACGATTAGGTCATCAGTATAAAAATCCCAGAAAACCCCTTTAATAGTTCCATCTATAAAAAAAATTATAAAGCAGCTATCCAACTCTTTGGAAATGATCACTATCCTCTGGATATTTCATCAGCATCTGATTGGTGGGGGTCCAACACCCGGAACCCCCTGCGATCAGCTGTTTTAGAAGGCACAGCGATCCTATGAGTACTGCGGCCTTCTCCCTGCCTTCCCTAGGCCAGTGACATCACGGCCATCAGTCAGGGGGTCAAGGCAAAGCTCAGCCTCATTCAATTGAATGTGGCTAAACTGCACCTAGGCCACGTGGCCGATTGTCGCAACGTCACTGGCCTAGTTTAGGCAGTGAGAATAGTGCAGCGAGTGCCAGAGCCTTCTCAAACTGCTAATCAGTGAAGGTCCAACAGCTGGGACCCCTGCCGAACAGATTCTGCTGACCTATCCAGAGGATGGGTCAGTTACAAAAAGTTGGATAACCCCTTTAACTTTGCAAATCTTAATAAAAAATCTACCACTTTGTGTCTACAGATCCCTATCAGCCCTATGTGACTCGGTGATTACAGTTTAATTCTAAGAGTCATACTTTCTTCTATCTGCCCACCTCTAAGTAACATACATTACATAGTAACATAGTATATAAGGCCGAAAAAAGACATTTGTCCATCCAGTTCGGCCTGTTATCCTGCAAGTTGACCCAGAGAAAGGCAAAAAATACCCTGTGAGGTAGAAGCCAATTATCCCCACTTAAGGGGGGGGGGGGGGGGAAGAAATTCCTTTCCGACTCCAATCAGACAATCAGAATAACTCCCTGGATCAACGACCCCTCTCTAGTAGCTATAGCCTGTAATATTATTACACTCCAGAAATACATCCAGGCCCCTCTTGAACTCTTTTAGTGAACTCCCCATCACCACCTCTTCAGGCAGAGAGTTCCATAGTCTCACTACTCTTACCGTAAAGAACCCTTTTCTATGTTTGTGTACAAACCTTCTTTCCTCCAGACGCAGAGGATGTCCCCTCGTTACAGTCACGGTAGGTTAGCAAGAAGTAGGGCGTGACTGGAGGGCAATATGACTGCTGAATCAGACTACACAGGTTTGTAGTCTATTATAGAGACACATAGGTCCAAATAGGACCTGTAAACGCAAAACAATATAATTGTTTTCAAATGGGGTGTCCAGGATTGGTTCAATTAAATTTTTGTTTGGGCAGCTGCTACTACTCCCATGCATAGCAATGAAGTAAGACTGCGCATGCTTTCCTCCTGGGAACCAGTCCGTTCTCCAGAATGTTTAGGGAATGTATAGTGGTCAGACAAATGATCAGTGTTTTACAACCTATCCCATAAATAGATCATCCAACATTATTCTGGTGGACACTGTCCAACTATTAGGTTGTACCTGAAATCGTCAGAGCCAATGATCTCTGTGTAGTACATGACTTTGCACTTGTGTGAAGACACTTGTAAGGAGGCAAGAACATCATCCACACGTGGGAGGCTGCTGGTGGCACAGGATGGCATGTTATGAAATTTCCATTGCAGGATGTAGAAACCCGGCCAGCGGGTCACATGAGAACCCTGTGAAAAGGGAAATGCTGATGAAGGGGTACACTAGCAAATTCAAGAAAAAGTAAGAGTAAAGGGATCTTCACATTACCTGTACACTCTCTCCCTCCTTGCAGTTCAGTGGAGACTCTACCATGCTGTAATCTCTTCCCAGTTGCCAAGCCTTATCAATCAACTGCACATTGTTGCACACAGGTGATGTGATACCATGAGCCCCGAGAGTATCTCGTTTGGGAACCTGTGCTGTCCTCTTCGAATGGTAGATGTTAAAAATTATGTCTCCTTTACACACATCAAAGTCCCAGGTGATGACAGAAGAGGCATCTACTATCTGGATTAATATCTAAAGAGGGAAAGACAAAGAATGCATAGCCTCATCTTATAAAGCTGTATGGACAACCATGAAAATGCATAAAAGCTTTGGACACAGATTTATTTTTTCATTGTTCATTTACTTCCTAAATGCATCTTTCTATACAGTCTTCATTACTATTTTGCTGCCTTAGAGTTAGTGTAAATCCTTCACATAGCTGGTGGTGCTGAATGACAGATCGCCTGGATGTATTGTCCCTTTCTGTGCTCTCCCTTGCTTTCCTCATCATCAAGGAGGCCATATGCGTTATACTAATGTTGGCTGAGCCCACCTGTTTTGTCGGAACCAATGTGTATTAGACATTAGGCTGATATTCGTTCTGATGACGTAGGTGGTGCGAAGGTTTAGAGGATAGGGCATGTTGGCTCACCCCAATCTCCAAAAAAGCGTTCCATCGACAGCTACTGAATGTGTATGGCTAGCTCTAGAGACAGCAGCAGGGAGGGGGAGGAGGTTATACACAGATCAAAGTGTGGTTTAGGACAGATGAAGTAACACACAGAGTAGTCTATAGGAGGAAGTGCATCAAAGTAGAGAGGAAAAAAAAAAAGGACCTATGGCAGACTCTACAGAGGGACAGACGGGAATGTCTCAGCTTCAGAACAAGAGAGAGGATCCCTCATGAGCTTGGGGAAAGCAGTACAGGAATGAAGGAGTTTTAGTACACGAGAGTGGATACAGGTAGTTCCTCCCTGCAACCAGACCTCACAACCAGCATGTATTACTGGTAAGGACACAACCACATTAGAAATGCCTGACATTATGAGCTGGCTGCAAGCTCAATATCCGGGCTCTGAAGATACAAGAAGAAATACAGATTGCAAACTAAAGTTAGTGCATCATTTTTTTTTACTTGTTAACCATCAAAATATGTAAAAATCATTTTTCCATGTCAAAGGAGACTGTAAATCAAAGAAGCCGGAAAAACCTAAAAACTGTATGACAATAATAGATATATATAATTTTTATTTTATTTTCCTTCTCGGTCCTACCTCATGTGGTGCACCTTTAAAGACACTGGCTGACTGGTAAATGGTCTCTGTCCACAGTCGGATATCCTCACTTTCGAGTTCCTCTGGAGTCCTGTAAAGGGCTTTGGGGACCAGCCCACCTTCTGAGACTTCACACTGCAAGTCAGTGATTGACATGCATTAGCAAATGCTTCGTACTCGGCAGTGTGACTTGACACAGGCGGTACATAATATATCGAGTTCTGTGAATGATCTCTTACTCACCAAACATTCTCCACCAAGGAAATCAGGAATTATTTCTTTGTCAATATAATCTATTAACCCTCCAGGACCTTGATAATCATTGCCAGCGTAAATGAGGAATTTCTTTCTAGTATTCTCATCTATAAAGGGACTAACCTGAGAAATGACAAGAAAATCATATATTAAAAACACACAAAAATTTGTTTTTATAATACTCTGCGCTTTAACCCCCTATGGACCTCTGCTGTACATGTACAGTAGAAGTCCAGCATTTAAACATGGATCCTGCTAAGAAACTGAGTGGCACCATAGCTGCTGGGTTTCTGCCATTTTACTCTGTAGATAACCAGAGCTCTTGTCCGATTGCATCTATTGAATCTCCCATAGGCTGCAATGGTAATTAGTTGCAGTCTATGGGAGAAGCGATCTAATGATTGCATGTTCAAGTCCCCTAGGTTGGACTTATAGGGCTTCTGTCACCAGATTTCCAGCATTAAAACAGGCTGACTTGAGACATGGAGCGCTGGTTAGCAGAAGCTATCTGTGTCTGCATTTCAGAAAAATGAAGTTTTTATATATGCAAATTAGCCTCTAGGAGCAACGAGGGCGTTGCCGTTACTCCTTGAGGCTCTGCTCCCTCTGCACTTTGATTGATAGAGCCAGGCGGTAAACGCCTTTTCACTGCCTGGCCCTGTCAATCAATGTGCAGAGGGCACGGCAGTTGTAGAAACAGCAGAGCCTCTAGGTGCAACGGTAACACACCAGTTGCTCCTAGAGGCTCAGTTGCATATACTGAAACTTTATTTTTCTCCGAAATGCGGGCACAGTTGAGGATGTTATCAACACAGAGAGCTTCTGTTGATTAGCGCACGTTTCAGGTCAGCCTATTTTACTGCTATAAATCTGGTAATAAATAAATAAATAAATAAATAAATAAATGATAAGCATTTAAAATCACCCCCATATTTAAAATAAACAATAAAAGTGATAATTCGCGCACAGCCATGTCCCAAAACGCCCGTACTATCAAAATATAAATATATGAATCCTGTATGGCGAACGCTGTAATGAAAAAAAAATTCTAAATGGCCCATTCATTATTTCTTTCATTTCTTCACCTCTCAAAGAAGTGATCCAAAAAGTTATAAATAAAAACTACAGATCACCCCCCCAAAAAAAAAAAAAAAAAAAAAAAAAAAAACATCAGCCCTCATACAAGTCCGTAGACTTAAATAAAAATAAAAAAATAAAAAAAGTATGCAGTATTAGATGGTGTCATTATAAAGTGCAACTTCTGCAAAAAACAAGCCCTCATACAGCTATGTGAATTGAAAAATAAAAAAAGTTACAGCTCCGGGAAGGCAGGGAATAAAAAACAAAAATGAAAAAATAAAAAAATAAAAACTAGGAAAAATGTATAAATTTAATAAAAATTATTATTTGTTTTTTTTAAAAAGCAAGGTCCTGAAGGGATTAAGAAAAATTACCAGTGTCCACAGGACTGGAAACACTCTAGGAGCTCGCAATATCAACAGTCGTCCCAGTGTCTCCGGATAATTGGCTTCCACAACTTCAATGATCCGCAGCAAGGCTTTGACACCTGGTCTCCACAAATGCCTCATATTGAGCCCCTCCAAATCGACCAAACACGTCCAGGAGCTACAAAAACAATCAAATTATACAAACTTAGCTACTCAAGTCATCGCTCATAAATTATTTCAGTGTGTTGCAAGACTGGGACTGTAAAATGTAAAATGTGGTCGGTCCACAATCTTAGGTAATAAAAAAAAAAAAAAAAAAAAAAGTAACATTTAATTATTTTTTTTTTTTTTATTTGGCACCTCCCAACAAATATTTTAAACAAACAAAAACACCGTAATTTGGCTCCTAAATTTGTATGCTTCAGACCTGTACTTAACAAGTTAACACCATAAGGACACAATACAGCCACCTAGTGGTTACTTTCTGCTACAGAATATGGCAGAATACAGACTATAAATGGAAATCACGCCCATGAGACACCACAGAGTGAAAGGGGTATTCCAGTTATGTAGTTATCCACTATTCACAGGATAGGGGATAACTATTAGATTGGTGGGGATACTACTTCTGGGACCCCCCCCTCACTGATCACGAGAATGGCCACTCGGTTCATTTCAGGGGACCTCCACGAGGTGGACCACCCACCAATCTAATAGTTATCCCCCACCTGTAGATAGAGGGATAATATTACATAACTGGAATACCTCTTGGCCCGGAATGGCAACTTATCACCTATCCACAGGACGCTTACTGACAGAACAGGGGCACCTCTTTGGCAGTCCCAAAGAATGTAAATACAAAGGCAGTGCACGTTGTTGTCCGCTACTCCATACAAACAGGGGTCGGAATCCCACCAATGACACTCATCACCTACCTTGTGGACAGATGATACATTGTCATTCTGGAACAACCCCTTCAGTCTCATAAAACAGAGTTGGGGCGTAGTATGGACACAACCCGCACAGCGGTGCATGGTAGCTTGAGAACAGGCCTGTCAGCAGCTCTTCTGTAATCCGCATCACTACAATTACTCTTGAAGATGCTGAATGGAGGACAGCTGCTGGCACACAAGGCTCTCCACATCCTTTAATATCAATCTTAAAGACACCAGGTACT
This sequence comes from Bufo bufo, assembly GCF_905171765.1. Taxonomy (NCBI): domain Eukaryota; kingdom Metazoa; phylum Chordata; class Amphibia; order Anura; family Bufonidae; genus Bufo; species Bufo bufo. The sequence goes on from NC_053394.1 coordinate 353,284,943, forward strand.
TGCATCACTTAGAAACCATCTCACTGTTAAGAGTGTACAAGGTTTCCCACAGACTAAAATGGACTTTTGGGGCAGCCAGACACCTTGGGATCTGCACCCCTCTAACAAAAAGGGATTGTCAAAAGCAGGCATCTTTTAAGGATCAATGGAGAACCAGCAGTGTAGCCCATCTCCAAACTGCAGGCACTGTTCCCAGTGGTGTGAATGGAGAAAGAATAACATACCTGATGGGTCTCCCAAAGATATTGGTGTTTTCTTCACATCGTCTCAGGCCTTCCTCATTAATGGATAGCACCTGATTCCAAAGAAAAAAAGGAAAATTAACTAGAGCCCTGGATTGTGGAAAAAAAATATAGATAATAACTGGTTCTAATACCAATTAAAAAAGGGTTATTCCAGCACAAAGAAAAATATTTTCCCAGGCCGCACATGGTGAAAGAAAAATAAAAAATATAAATAACAGAACTTATATTTACCTCCCTCACCACTACTGTTCTAGCAGTGCCAGGGTCCCTGCTGTAGTCCACTTTCTGGTCCTGTCTCGACACGGCTGGGATTGCTGATCAGCCAGTCACTGGTTAAAGGCTCTGAACCTGGACATAACCCCTTCCTAACCCAAACAGCACCTCCGAGTTGAGCATCGGAGCAGTTCATGCTCTGATGCTCTCCCTTGCCCTGCGCTAAATTGCGCAGGGCAAGGGCTTTTTCAGCAGATCCAGTGACGTACCAGATCTCACAAATGGAAATGCTAGACAGAGACTTCCGCCTACCAGTGAGCCCGGTGACATCACCGGCACTAATGGGCAGGCTTTAACGCTGCCCCAGCCTTTAAAACAAGCTAGAGCAGCGCTAAAGCACGCCCATTGGTGTCTGTGACAACACTGGGAACACTGCTAGGCAGAAGCCTCTGCCTTGCAGTGTAAAACTATAAACAAAACAGCGCAAGGCAAAGGAGAGCATCGGGGCATGAAATTCTACAATGCTCCACTCAGAGGGGTGAAGACAGGGTATGTCCGGGTTCAGCTCTGAACTCTGACAACCCCTTTAGGAGGAGTCATTGCTGCGACCAGAGATTGGCATTTAGAGCCAATACGTGCTGTGACGAGACATCGGAAGTCTGGGCACTGTTGGAATAGCAGCAAAGGTGGATGGGTGAGGGAAGTATATGCGTCCTGTTATTTTTATCACGTTGTGCAACCCACCAGCTCATACAATATAAGTGGCATTGAGCTGCTCCTACCTGTGCCCACTCTACCGAAACCTCTGCATAGCACATTGGTATCCTGCACCATGCCAGGCTTTAGCAGAGCTGAGCGAGGGCAGGCAAGAGGTCTATATAGCACATCTGTCCTCGCTCCACTTAAGCCTGGCATAGCATATTGGTGCACAGGTTTCAGCAGAGTGGGCACAGTCAGGAGCAGAGATGCACTATTCAGACCGCATGCTGGTCATTGCTCAGCTCTGCTAAAGCCTGGCATGGCACAGTGGTGCAGTCCATCCGGCACTGATGTGCTGTGTGTTTTGGTAGTCCTTTGCTCCCTGCAGCGCATATTGTACACCCTGGCAATTAACTGTGGTGAACTGGCTGTGCCCCACAACTCCCAGCATGCCCCGAGATTGTAGGCTTGCAACTTGCTTACATGTGATCTTGAAAATGTTGCCTCTGAGCAACAATCATACGGAGTGCGGAAGGTGTGGGGGTGATGAACAGAGGACAGAAGGAACACTACCTCTACATTCGATGAGGAAAGGTCCTCAATATTATATTCTGTTACAGAATACAACAGTCTACTTACATGTCTAAGGAGGGACTCTTCACCAAGGGCTCTGACCAAACCCTTTGTGTCCATCTGTCCAAGCCTTAGAACATACAAAGGACGACCATCTGTAAAGGAAAAGACATAACAATGAGTCATGAAATACACCAGGGCATGGGCGTGTTAAGAAGTGTCACTGCCCTTTACTTGTCAGAGATACATATGATTTTTGGACACAAATCATTCAACAGCAGAAACCTGTAAGCATTTTTATAGGATCTGCAGTACCAGACACGGCCATGCACATGAGTGGTGCTCTTTCTGGAAGAGGGCAGCCACTTTTCAATTTTTCATATACAGAAGAACACTCCGTGCAAGGTACAAACCTTTGTCATGGTGGTGCCAGCCGCCAGCATAATAATCATGCAGGACCTGGGGCGGGTTCCACGTGTTCAGCAGGTAGTCTACTTGATGCTGTTTTCGCCAGGTGAGAGATTGGCACAAGATTTCTCTGGATTTATCAATGTTGAAGTCCCGTGCCCGCAGAAACCTCAGGATGTGCTCATCTTTGGGAATCTGCATAAATAGTACAGAGATTAACCAATATTTATATATATATTAAAAATATGATTTCCAAAAGGCCATCGACATCTATTTTAATGGCTTATATAGCGCCAACATATTCTGCAGCGCTTTACAGACAGGGAGAACACACAAACTCCATGCAGATGTCATATATGGTCGGATTCGAGCCTAGGACCCAGCGCTGCAAGGCACTAGTGCTAACCACTGGGCCACCTTTGACATAGAAAATGTTATTGGTTACCTTGAATACAAAATTTTGCTGCAATGTTAATTGCTAGCAATTCTCTAGCTAAATGTCTTGTGAAACAAAGGGAGCGTTAGTGTGCTGGTGATTACTGAGTAGAGGGGGCGGGACCGGACTGTATATCAGGCAGCCAATCAATAAACATCACTCACAGCAGGAAAGCTAGGGATTATAGTCTAAGATTTGCGAGGGAAGATCAGGCGCCATGATACTCACACAGGAGCTAGACAAATGGATTGCAGGGTAAATTGAAAGAGATAGAGAGATTCTAGTTGGGTCACAGCCTTAGTGAGTGTGTGTGTATATGTATGTGTGTGTATGTGTATAATTACACACACATTAAGGCTGTGACCCAACTAGAACTATAATATATATATATATATATATATATATATATATATATACACACACATACATACACACACACATATACACACACACATACATACATACACACACACACAGTCCTGATCAAAAGTTTAAGACCACTTGAAAAAATGGCAAAAAATCCTATTTAGCATGGCTGGATCTTAACAAGGTTCCAAGTAGAGCTTCAACATGCAACAAGAAGAAATGGGAGTGAGACAAAACATTTTTTGAGCATTCAATTTAATGAAAACAACGAATAAACTGAAACAGGCTGTTTTTCAGCTGATCAAAAGTTTAGGACCACACATCCAAAAAAAACAAAAAACTAAACCCCCCCCAAAACAGAAATCCAACTTCCAAACATGAATTCAGTAATGAGTAGCTCCGCCGTTATTGTTTATCACTTCATTTCTCCAAGTGGTGAAGACGGCCGCACGAAGGCCATCTACTGTCTGGAACTGTTGTCCATTTTTGTAAACTTCCCTTGCCCTCCATCCCCAAAGGTTCTCAATTGGATTTAGATCAGGGGAACACGCAGGATGGGCCAAAAGAGTGATGTTATTCTCCTGGAAGAAGTCCCTTGTCCTGCGGGCATTGTGTACTGTAGCGTTGTCCTGTTGAAAAACCCAGTCATTACCACACAGACGAGGGCCCTCAGTCATGAGGAATGCTCTCTGCAACATCTGGACATAACCAGCGGCCGTTTGACGCCCCTGCTCTTCCTGAAGCGCCATTGTTCCACTGAAGGAAAAAGCACCCCAGACCATTATGGCGCCCCCTCCACTGTGGCACGTAGAAAACATCTGAGATGGGATCTGCTTGTCATGCCAGTAACGTTGGAAACCATCAAGGTTAAATTTTTTTTCTCAGAGAATAAAACTTTCTTCCACCTTTGAATGTCCCATGTTTGGTGCTCTCTTGCAAAGTCCAAACGAGCAGTTCTGTGGCGTTCAAGGAGACGAGGTCTTTGAAGACGTTTTTTGTTTTTGAAGCCCTTCAGTCTCAGATGCCGTCTGATGGTTATGGGGCTGCAGTCAGCACCAGTAAGGGCCTTAATTTTGGTCGAGGATCGTCCAGTGTCTTGACGGACAGCCAATTGGATCCTCCGGCTCAGTGCCGATGACATTTTTGTTGCGTCTTCCACTTTACTTTTTTGTTCCATAACCCTCAGGATCATTTAAGAAATTCCAAATGACTGTCTTACTGCGTCCCACCTCAGCAGCGATGGCGCGCTGTTAGAGACCCTGCTTATGCAGTTCAACAACCCGACCACATTCAAAAAGTTTTTTTGCCTTTCCCATCACAACGTGTGACTACCTGACAGAGAATGACAATGAATCCACATCTTTGCACAGATTTGGCCTTTTAAAAGGCATGTGGTCCTAAACTTTTGATCAGCTGTAAAACAGCCTGTTTCAGTTTAATTGTTATTTTCAATTAATTGAATGCTCAAAAAATGTTTTGTCTCACTCCCATTTCTTCTTGTTGCATGTTGAAGCTCTACTTGGAACCTTGTTAAGATCCAACAATATAAAATATGATTTTTTGCCATTTTTCAAGTGGTCTTAAACTTTTGATCAGGACTGTATATATATAGGTTCTAGTTGGGTCACAGCCTTAATGCAGTTTTTCAAAAATTAAAGTTAATTTACCGGAATACCCCTTTAAGAGAAGAGACAATAGGAGCAGAGAGCGCCTATAGAAGCCTTATTTGCATTCAAAATACTACAAATCCACCCTCCTCATGTATGAAAAAATAAAAATAAAATAAAAATCTGCGCTAGACAAGCAAGTCCAGTGAAGAATAAAACGCTCCCTTTGGGAGTGTGATTTCCCGCTATAGACACTGCTCATTTCACACGATCGCCAGGCATTATAACGCTGTGCGTCTCTGGCAGATCTTGCTTCTACAGAATTATACTAACAGCATTACGTCGGTACAATTCAGTAACTGCAAGGCCAGGAACAGACGCACATTATAAATTATGCCATGCGGTCCTGTGAAACGAGCAGTGTCCATAGCGGGAAATACTCGTGTTTTCCACACTGGACACCCTCATCTGAAAGAGCCAACAGTGTCCATGGCATTAAAGACGATGCAATCATAAAGACAACTCTTTCCATGCAAAAAACATCAGAGAAGTGAAAAGCACATACTTTGCCCTTATGAGTTTCTTGCAGCCATTGTCGCAGACGGATGAGGCAGCTCTCCTGTAACGGGGTGAGGTCACCAAGATAACGCTTGATGTAGTCTGCGTCCAACTTATCTAAACAAGAAGACCGCTACTGAATAAGAAGATGATGGGACACGAACCACGTCATTCACCTGCCTGCGCAGTACGAGTACCCTTGATGTAGATACTCAAAAAGTCTGGAAAAGTGACCAATACAGTCTGGCAACTGTAAAGCAAGCATTACAATGACGTACAGTACAGACCAAACGTTTAGACACACCTTCTCATTCAAAGAGTTTTTATTTTCATGACTATGAAGGCATCAAAACTATGAATTAACACATGTGGAATTACATACATAACAAACAAGTGTGAAACAACTGAAAATGTGTCTAGGTTCTTCAAAGTAGCCACCTTTTGCTTTGATTACTGCTTTGCACACTCTTGGCATTCTCTTGATGAGCTTCAAGAGGTAGTCACCTGAAATGGTCTTCCAACAGTCTTGAAGAAGGAGTTTCCAGAGATGCTTAGCACTTGTTGGCCCTTTTCCCCTTAATCTGCGGTCCAGGTCATATGGCGCAGCACCCTATCACTCTCCTTCATGGTCAAATAGCCCTTACTTTCAAAGTTTTCCCAATTTTTCGGCTGACTGACCTTCATTTCTTAAAGTAATGATGGCCATTCGTTTTTCTTTACTTAGCTGCTATTTTCTTGCCATAATACAAATTCTAACAGTCTATTCAGTAGGACTATCAGCTGTGTATCCACCTGATATCTCCTCAACGCAACTGATGGTCCCAACCCCATTTATAAGGCAAGAAATCCCACTTATTAAACCTGACAGGGCACACCTGTGAAGTGAAAACCATTTCAGGGGACTACCTCTTGAAGCTCATCAAGAGAATGCCAAGAGTGTGCAAAGCAGTAATCAAAGCAAAAGGTGTCTACTTTGAAGAACCTAGAATATGACACATTTTCAGTTGTTTCACACTTGTTTGTTATGTATATAATTCCACATGTGTTAATTCATAGTTTTGATGCCTTCAGTGTGAATCTACAATTTTCATAGTCATGAAAATAAAGAAAACTCTTTGACTGAGAAGGTGTCCAAACTTTTGGTCTGTACTGTATGTGCCAGCTACATATTCACTAGGTTTAGGGTCAACAAACCATTAAAACATAGCCTTTATTCTACAGCAAATTAAAATAACCCCCAATCCAAAAGAAAGAAAAAAGTGAATATTAGCATAAAGTAGCAAAAAAATAACAAATAGACAGGCAATAGTAAATGGGAATAGACTGTTTTGTGGGCCTCTATCTTTAAGTCTAACCCTATGTCTTAACGCTCTGCATAAAAAACAGAATGGCCGCCCCGATAGGGGCGATCCCGTATCAGGAACCTCCTGTATGCCCCTGGGATGGCCCTGATAAACAGATAAAGAACCAGCTAATATAAGTTGGCCAAGAGACTACCATCAATACCAAAAATAATACAGAATCAGATATTTAACCTCAGAAAATACATTATCCACCACAAAAAAAACAGTACCAACAAGTGATATCTTGTATCAAATAATTGCAACATATCAGATGGTTTACACCGATAACCCTGTCCCAGGAGGTTCCAGATACGGGATTGCCCCTATTGGGGCAGCCATTCCATTTTGTAGGCACGGCATCAAGCTATAGGGTTAGACTTAGGGATAGAGGCCCACAAAATAATCAGTATATTCCCATTTGCTATTGCCTGCCTATTTCTTATTTTCTTTACTACTTTATGCCAATATTCACTTTTTTCTTTCTTTTGGATTGGGGGTTATTTTAATTTTATGTAGAATAAAGGCTATGTTTTAATGGTGGTAATCTGTGATTATTTGTAAGTCTAGACACCATTTTTGGACCACACCTTCTGGCAGGTTATCGTCTTAGCTGTGAAAATAGGTTTTATTACAATATGATGCCTATAGGGAAATGTTTCATATGGGCAGGTCTGAAAAGTTAAACCCCAGCTGTATAAAGACATGCTGCTGGTTGAGTGGTCCCAAACCTAGTGACAAGTTCTCTTTCATGGCTGTGTTACTTTGTAATAATTTCGGATTATTGTTCTATTGCATCAAATAGGAAAAATGATGCAACTTAGACTATTCTAATCAATTCAATGCTACTTTTGACCTATGTCTCCATGGTAACAGACTACATGAAAACAATGTAGTCAGATCCTGCAGTCACACTCCCATCTGCCCTCTATGTATTTGTCTCTAGGCACACTGACTTTTGGAGTCGATTTCCCAATTTACATCTCAGACAGGCTTGACGTAAGCCATTGTATAAGCATACAGTGGTATGTGTAGCCCAGAGACCTTGGACACGAACAGTATATGTTTTTTTGCAGTGGCTCTCTGTATAGAGAAAAGACTACTCAGGATTTGTTAGTAGCCTATTATCTTGGAAACACATACATTTCCATAAAAACTAAAAAAATATTATTATTATTATTATTATTATTATAAGTATTTTTAACTGAGATCAATTGTAAAGATGCATTAAAATAATAAACTGCAGGATATATCCTTTAGTATGCAGTATACGGCAAAAAGGGGAATCAATGGGAATTTTTACATATCGGACCTTCAACAGAGACCGCAAAGCATTTTCAGCTTGATTGAACATTCACAATTTCAAACACGCACCATCTGGAGTGCTGCTTAGTGCCTCCGGAGGACTGGATGATGTGGGAGGACAGTCTCTGCCACTATGTCCATCACTACACGTTATGGTAGGTATATTTACAGCAGGAGACACAGAATGAGTTGAGGTAGATGTCGGACACTCTTGCGGCTGCTTGGGGGCAGGAGTCCATCGAGGAAGCTGCGTAATGCCCTCTTCCTCCATTTGCTTCAAGTAATACTCTATGATTTCTTTACCCTGCGGAGGAAGAAATGTTGGTCACAGTCCCATGCCCGTGCGGTTTGCTATTTGTGGATGTAGACCCATTCATTTGAATGAGTCCGTGATCCGCAAGAGAAAGTCTGCACCAGTAAAAAATAGGTTATGTTCTGTTTTTTTTTGCAGTGCGGAGGAACAGCCCGAAATCCCACAGAAGCGCTTTGCAGTGCTTCAGTGGACATCTGATCTGTGCCTCCGCTCCACATCTTGTGGATTGCAGACCCATTCAAGTCCAGCATCCTTGATACAGAGTGCACAGGGCCGATGCCTGTATATTGCGGACTCGCTGTTTGCAGGCCACAATACGGGTACAGGGCACACACGTTTGTGTGCATGAGCCCTAAGGTTACGTTCACACTAGCGTTTTTCTTTTCCGGTATCGAGTTCCGTCACAGGGGCTCAATACCGGAAAAAAATTGATCAGTTTTATCCTAATGCATTCTGAATGGAGAGCAATCCGTTCAGGATGCATCAGTTCAGTCCCTCTTACGAATTTTTTGGCCAGAGAAAATACCGCAGCATGCTGCATTTTTCTCTCCGGCCAAAAATCCTGAACACTTGACAGAATGCTGGATTCATCAATAATTTACATTGAAATGTATAAGTGCTGGATCCGGCATTAAAATGGCCGTATTGACGGATCTGTTCTTCCGGTCCACGCATGCGCAGACTTAAATCTGTGGAAAAATAAATAAATACCAAATCCGTTTTTCCGGATGACACCGGAGAGAGAGATCCGGTATTTCAATGCATTTGTCAGACGGATCCGCATCCAGATCCGTCTGACAAATGCCATCCGTTTGCGTCCGGACTGCCGGATCCGGCAGGCAGTTCCGGCGACGGAACTGCTTGCCGGAATCCTCTGACGCAAGCGTGAAAGTATCCTAACTCAGTAACTGCCATGACGGGTGGTCACTTGCCTTTTTGATATTGCTGGTGTACTGTTTCATGGCAATCTTCTCTACTGTGCTCTCAAAACCAAAGAAGGATTTGATGTCCAGGCTAGCAGACTGCTCGAAGCAGGTCCAGTCGTCATTGTCAGGGTGTACCTGCAGGTCACAAAATGGCGAATCGGTTGATCTACATGACATTTTACTTCAAATAGCGTAGCAGATCGCTTTTTGGGTTTTGTTTTTATGGTGTTCACTGTGCTGTAAAAGCAACAGGTTAATTTAGTGCGATTATCGAGAAAACAAATTTATATAGTTTGTTATTTTTTATTATTTTAAAAACAAAATAATAATAATAATTAATAATAAAGAAACTTGCTTTGTGTCGCATTCTAACAGGGCTTGTTTTTCGGTGGGAGAGTTGTAGTTTATATTGAGGGATACATACAACTTTTAGATATTTTTTTTTTTACTCAAATTTATTTTTCGAGGGTGAAGTGACACTGCAAATCATAAATTAGGTGACATTAATATTTTTAACGTTTTCATACGGACTGATACAAACTAGTTCATCTTTTTTTTATGGTAAATGGAAAATGGGGAGGTTGAATTTGCTATATTTTTGCTTTTAAATTATTTTTTTTAACAGTGTTTATTTTTTTAGTAGAACTACGAACATATAATCACTTGTACTATATACTGAAAAACTTCTGTAGTGCAGTGCGTAGTGATTTTACTAGCATTGTGCAATTGAAGCAGTTACACGGCAGGCCTGGGTGCCCTAGCTATGCTCCCAGTTTCCATGACAACTGACCATCACCCTGCAATTGAGATTGGGGGACAGAGGGAGCCCATCGATCTGCCTAACCGCTCACGAGCTGCAGAGCCAGCAGGAATCTGCCTTTCAATTCAATGGGAGGTGCAGCAACCCGGAATGGCCACTACGCTTGGAACAGCGCTGTTCTTCCCGTGCTAGTTCCAGCACCAGAGGCTGCAGAGGACAGCTGATTGGTGGGGGGTGTCGGACCCTAACTGATCAGAAAGGTCCGTGAAAACCCCTTTAAGTTGTTAACACCTTTCCATTAGATTTTATTTTTTTTCTTCATTTTTAGATTAGGGGCAAAGTGTACAATTAGTATTTTTTATTTTTAATACATTTGTTTTGATACATAATATGTAGAGTCTCTGGTAGGCGGCGATGCTACAGCACTGGTTTGGGTTGATAGCATGGAGTGTTTCCTCCTTAAGTATGTATATAATTTTGTTATGTAATATGTCCACCAAGAGTCAAAGACTTCTGCGGGACAATCAATCATTCTCAAGCATTTATTTTTTTCATTTTTTGCAGTTTTTTCTCTGGGAGATTGCCACAGACATTGGGGTCTGCACTGCCCCGTCAAGAGGTGGAGGGTGATCACTTAGCAGTTTAACAGTAAATGTGAGTACTTACAGTGTAACAGCAACACTCGTGGATTACAATACGGCTAGCAAAGGTCTCGTTGTAAGCTTCTATTTGCAAAGTGCGGTCTCGTCTGTTTAGAGAATTTTTCTGGATAAAGTAGACATAGTCCACACCAGCAATCTAGAAAACAAGGAGAAAATGGTTTTAAAGGAAGTCTGTGATATATTGTTTGTAACTCCTAAAAGGTGTGACGCACTGGAAAAAAAATAAAAAATTACGGTAAGCAATACATTGGAGCAGTAAACAATTGCCATGTGAACGGCCCCCAGGTCAAACAGCAGCAACGGCCTTGACACTACTCCACTTGTACATCAGATGAAGCCGTGGCAGGGTAACAAACCTTGATGGGATCTAATCACTGTCTACCAAGCATCGCATTTGTCCCCCCCCTCCCCCATAAAAGCTAAAGTTTTTGATACGATGGCGGCTTCCTTCCTACACGGATGAAATATGTTATGCTGACCTTTTTAAGGAGTCGGGGAGCATCAACATCCAGCTTGCAACGTCTCTCCACCACATGCACGGCTCCATCTTCACTGAGGAACTCGTTCATGATATCACTACCCACAAACATTGGAATGAGATGACATGTTGGGAAGCGACGCTCATAGGCCTGCAGAAAAGAGAAAGAAAAGTTGAATTAGGAAAAAAAAAAATTATGGAGGAGTAGTGAATCTGATTGGTTGCTAGGAGTACGTTTTGAGTAATCTTACCTGCTGGCAGCACTTAGCATGGGCTGGGGACTGCAGTACAAACATAGCGTTTGTGTTTGTTCTATCATCAGGAGTAGGGATGAGCACTACCACTGCAGCTGTCACAGAGGAGAGCGGCTGGGAAGTTCATATTCACACCACTCCTGATTAGGGCCGAGCGAATCGACTTCGGATGTGTCACATAATACTTCGTTAGAATACTGTGCGGTGCGAGCGCTCCGTACAGTATTAGAACGTATTGGCTCAGATGAGCTGAAGTTATTACTTCGAAGTCTAGCGAGACTTCGCATAATAAATTCCTACTGTAAAATACCTTTTACCGAACTTCAGCTCATCGGAGCCAATGCATTCTAATACTGTACGGAGAGCTCGCTCCGTACAGTATTCTAACGAAGTTTTATGCGAATCAACTTCGGATGTTTCATCCGTAGTCGATTCGCTCATCCCTAATCAGGAGTGGTGTGAATATGAACTTCCCAGCCGCTCTCCTCTATGTGACAGCTGTAGTGGTTTCCTGGTTGGATGACACAGCTGTCACTTGCAGCAGAGGGGAGGAGTTGTGAAGCTATTCAATGCAGAGGGATACTTCTGGTGAAGCCCCGCCTCCAGTGCATTTAAGGAGCAGAATAATACTACATATTTAACTACTCCTGATGAGAAAGGCAGCGGTTCTACAAAAGGTTTGTTTGTACTGCTCTTTACAGCCTCTAACTAGTGCCGTCAGAAGTTTAGGATAGTCAAGTGCTGACTGCCTCCCTTTAAAGAAGGGAGGCTATGATTTACTATGAGCATTGTTCCCTTTCACCAGATTAAAAAGGCTAACCAGGGAAAATACATGCGTAAAGCATATGGACAGTTATCATATTTACATAAATACCACCATTATAGCTCATTCACACAAAAAAAAAAAAAAAAAAAAAAAAAAAAAAACACAATGGTCCGCATTTATTATGGCTGCCCCTGAATTCTGGCAGAATTTGAACCAAAAGTCGGTGCACTTTTGGCACATCTAATTTCAGACATATTTATGAAGGAAGTAGACCGCACCTTGTCTGACAAGGGAAGGTGGCTTCATGGGATAGAGTGTAGCTTTACAGAACAGCAGCATGGTTTGGGCCTTACCCACACATCAGTGATTCACAGACGTGTGCTGTACGTGTTCTCCACGAACCGCACACGTACCTATTCATTTAATGCATTCACACATCACTGTCTGTGGTTTTAGCACAGAAGCATGCTTTATTTTGTCCGTGTTCACAAGTCCATCACTACCATTATAGCCTATGGATCTGTGAAAAACACGGAGGCAACATGGATGTTTCATGGACCAGTAGGAGGAGGAGATGCTATGAAAATTATTTTTCAGCTGTGCAGTGTCCGTTAAACATGGAGGGCAAAAAAAATAAAAATGGACACACGGACCAAACAAGGATCAATCAAGGATGAATCACTGACCACCCCATCATGAATTTCATCACGGACATGGGACGTGTGAATGAGGCTTTATCCACACATCAGTGTTTGGTCAACGATTTCCATCAGTGATCGTGAGCCAAAACCAGGATTGGAGCCTCCACAGACATAAGGTATAAGGGAAAGATCTGCACCTGGTTTCGGCTCAAAATCACTGATTTAAATCATTCTGTACCAAACCAGACTTCGGATTGCTACTTTAAAATATTTTTAAAGACGCAGAAGTGATTACCCAATTCATTCACCGACATCTTGCATGACTTTGGCTGAAACAAATTTTGCCTCCGGGGACGCAATACATTTTAATACTGCACGAAGACAGGTCTCTATCATCCGAAGCTCAATTCGCTCAACGCTAACAGAAATGTTGATTTTAGTGTCCTCATCACCGATAGTTTCACCCAATAAACAAGCATTTGCTCTTTACAAAAGGGCAATTATCAGGGTCAAGCATTATTAAGAATATTCATCCCTGATAATTGGTCCATGTACAACCCCAAGGGCTGATTATCTGAATGCTACCAGTGATTGGAGTCAGGTGACTTGACCAGAAGCAGCACGTCATTGGCTACAGCTAAGCATGTGACCATGTGTATTCAAGGACCAGAACATGGACACAGCAGAGGACTGGAGTAGCAGGGAACAGGTAAGTATCAATCCTCTTCTTAAAAAGGGTTTCTACCACCACATTTTGACCTAATTAGCTGTCAGACACTAGCGATCTGCTAGTGTCTGCTCTACCTAACCATGCTATTGTAATTCCTTTCTGTGCAGCGGTTACCCTAAAAAACTTAGTTTTATTGGTATGCAAATGAGCCTCTAGGTGCTATGGGGGCGTCTTTTCAGCACCTAGAGGCTCCATCCACTCACCATTTCTGCTGCCCAGCGCGCTCCAGCCCCCCCCCCTCCTCTAGATTGACAGCCTACTTGCACCTGCGCCGTGTGCTTCTGTATTCAGCGCAGGCGCAGTGACTGTCTCCCTGCGCCGGCATCTTTACGGCGCAGGGAGCAGTCCAACAGTCAATGCGCCTGCGCCGAATACAGAAGCACACGGCGCAGGCGTGAGAATTCGGCCGAGATGCAGAGAAGTAGTCGGTCAATCTAGAGGAGAGGGGCGGGCTGGAGCGCGCTGGGCGGCAGAAATGGTGAGTGGACGGAGCCTCTAGGTGCTGAAAAGACGCCCCCATAGCACCTAGAGGCTCATTAGCATACCAATAAAACTACGTTTTTTAGGGTAACCGCTGCACAGAAAGGGATTACAATAGCATGGTTAGGTAGAGAACGGAGCAGGCAAAGTGGTGGCAGGAGGACTCTGGTCTGGCCACCATCAAGCGCTCTCCCCATAGAAGTGAATGGGAGCGCACCGCACATGAATGAAGGGTGGCTGTGCATGCACAATGCATCCGCCACCACTTTCGGGGCTCTGTTCTCGATATAGGGGTGGGACCCGCACCTATAAGGAAATGGGGGCATATCCTAGCAATATGCCCCCATTGTCTGAGATGAGACAATTCCTTTAAAGGAGTCTGGCTGGAGGCACTAGCCCAAAAAAATCTGTATTCCCGGAGACCCCTTTAAGCTTACATTGTAACTACAGTATTAGAAAATCTGTAGTAATCCTCCTGTGGTTGGGTTCGGTAACACTGCATGGGCACAAACCTCAGCAATCTGATCCTTGAAAGTCTAATGCAACAAACTACACAACAGCGGCATGTAAAGCTTTTCTATAGGGGTGAATAGACAATGTCATGGCGGGCGGCCAGATAAATGGCAAGTCCCCGGGCACCTGCTTCCTGTATAATAGAAATGGAAGTCTATAGATGCGACGTGATACCTGTCCACGTTCAGACACTGGGTACAGGTTCACTTTTGTTAATCTCGTTTTTGATTCAGACTGAACATAAAGCTTGTGGAACAGCAGCGGCTCTTCTGGGAAGAAGGCCAGGACCCGTGCATCCAGGAGCTATTATCTGAAGAAGTCGATTATCCATGCATTTTCTATTGTACTAAAACTGCTTACTTGGCCATGTTCACTGTACGTCACTACAGCCACTTATTCTCCTTGACTGAATTGGGTCATAACAGAGAGGGACGCAGCTGCACGCCGCTTTGGGACACACAAAAAAAAAAAAATTGGAGGAAGGGAAGCGGCACGAGATGACAGAAGGGAAGAGTCAGTGTCTGCTGCTGGGAAGAATATGGTCATGTAGAAGGAGAGAACATTGAGCTCCATACGGGGAGGCAGTACAGTAACTTTACTGCACCCAATTATTTTTTATTTTTGTGAAAATACAGTCAACGCAGCAGCATGCGATATATGGGGTGTTTGTTTCCTGCCTAACCCCCCTTGCCTCAAAAGTCCTGTTCTCGTCATGTTAAAAGGATTGGCCCATCTCAGACATTGGGGGCATATCCTAGCAATTAGCCCCCAATGTCAGATAGGTGCAGGTCCCAGAGGTGGGACCTGCACTTATCTCTAGAACTGAGCCCACAAAGTGAAGGAAAGAGGACTGCAAAAAAAAAAATTATATATATATATATATATATATATATATATATATATATATATATATATATATATATATATATATATATACACACACACACACACACACATATATACACACATACATAGTAGATTATACTATTCCATATAATGCATACACAAGGGCTGTGGCCTAACGTGCAAAATTTTGCCAGAATTCTGGAGACCAATTCAATCTCAAACAAAAGCAACCAATAGCTGGCATAAGGTGAAACACAAGTATTTAGGCGTGCATCAAATTTATCATCCAGCCCGAGCCCCTGTGACAAATCTGGTGCAGGTCTATACAGCGGGTCTACGCTTACACCATCTATAGGATTAGTAAATCTGTCCCTGTACTAGAAAAATAAAATAGAGCCACCCTCACCTGGCTTCTGAAGGAAGAAGCTCATTAAATTACAGAAGTACAGGACATGTAATACCGCACTGTGCTGTAGAGAGGCGCCACTAGACAACCAATCAAGCTTTTACCAGTGAAGAGCCATTGCCAATTGTCTGGATCCTCCACATGGACCACAGATCGTCAATATCTGTGACACTAACTGGAGAGACCACTGTACAAAAGGCATTTTTCACATACCCACAGGGTTCATGTTAAAATACACTGCCTGTCCAAAAAAAAAAGTCGCCACCTAGATTTAACTAAGCAAATAGTTATGGGCCTCCTATTGGATAATTACTGCATGGGCGATTATCTTTCAGCTGGCAATAAGTTATTTAACCCCAACTGGTGCAAGGAGTTGCTACGCATTTCGTAAACACCATGTAGAAAGACACATCTCGTGGTCGTGGAAAAGATGTTAGTCTGTTTGAGAAGGGTCAAATCATTGGCATGCATCAAGCAGAGAAAAAATCTAAGGAGATTGCAGAAACTACTAAAATTGGGTTAAGAACTGTCCAATGCATTATTAAAAACTGGAAGGATAGTGGGGTCCCATCGTATTCGAGGAAGAAATGTGGTGGGGAAAAAAAATCCTGAATGATCGTGATTGGCCATCACTTAAACGTTTGGTGAAGAAAAACAACAGTAGAACACAGGGCTATGTTTAATAGTGAAAGTAAGAGCATTTCCACACGCACAATGCGAAGGGAACTCAAGGGATTGGGACTGAACAGCTGTGTAGCCATCAGAAAACCACTAATCGGTGAGGCAAACCAGAAAAAAAGGCTTCAATTTGCTAGGGAGCACAACGATTGGACTCTGGAGCAATGGAAGAAGGTCATGTGGTCTGATGAGTCCAGATTTACCCTGTTCCAGAGTGATGGGCGCATCAGGGTAAGAAGAGAGGCAGATGAAGTGATGCCCCCATCATGCCTAGTGCCTACAGTACCAGCCTGTGGGGGCAGTGCTATGACCTGGGGTTGCTGCAGTTGTTCAGGTCTAGGTTCAGCAACAGTATGTGCTCCAAGAATGAGGTCAGCGACTAGCTGAACATACTGAATGACCAGGTTATTCCATCAATGGATTTGTTCTTCCCTGATGGCACGGGCATATTCCAAGAGGACCATGCCAGGCTTCATCGGGCTCAAATAGTGAAAGAGTGGTTCAGGGAGCATAAGACATCATTTTCACACATGGATTGGCCACCACAGAGTCCAGACCTTAACCCCATTGAGAATCTTTGGGATGTGCTGGAGAAGGCTTTGCGCAGCAGTCAGACTCTACCATCATCAATGCAAGATCTCGGTGAAAAATGAATGCAACACTGGATGGAAATAAATCTTGTGACATTGCAGAAGCTTATCGAAACAATGTCACAGCGAATGCGACTTTTTTTGGACAGGCAGTGTATAAGACTGCTTGGGCCCTCTTCTCTAGGACCACCCACTAACAATAACTAGAACAGAAGAGCTGAGCCAACCCTGCACCCCTCATCACTGCAGTGAAGGAACAGGGGGCGCGGGATCCCTGTTCTAGTGAATGGTGGGGTTATGAGTGGAGGGCCCACAAGTAATCAGATATCAATCACCTGTCCTGTGAACGTGTGATAAATGTCCAGTGTGACAACCCCCTTAAAACTATCTGCTCCCATTAGACATTTCTAACATATACACAGGATATTAAAGGGGTTTTCTGATCAGTATCTGAACAGTGGGGGGTCCGACACCTTGGACCATCGCCTATCAGCTGTTCGAGAAGGCACCGGCGCTCGTAGTAGCGCCGCGGCCTTCTCACTGCTTTCCCCAGGCCAGTGACATCATGTTCATTGTTCACATGGCCTAGGAGCAGCTCAGACCCTTTTGAAGTGAATGAGGCCGAGCGCGATAACACACATCCACTATACAATGTACGGCACGGTGCCTGGTAAGCTGAGAGAAGGCCACAGCGGATTGGCGGGATGCTGGTTGTTGGACCCCCACCGATCAGATACGGATGACCTATCCTTAAAAATACATAACGCAAATTAGGCACAGTCACCGTACACTGCACAAGCTCAAAAATTACGGTGCTCAAATATACTTCTAACCAGTGGTGTACCTTCCCTAAAGACAGGCCATGCGACTGCTAGGGACCTGGGGGAGGGGAAGCTTGTGCTGAACACAAAGATTTTTTACAACTGATATGGCAGTCAATGGTAAGTATTAATTCCTAATCAATGAGCTCCATCTAGTGGTGGCTTCAGACAAAAAAAGTTTTATAATGTGAGGGAAGCAGTTGTGTGGTGCAAATGCAATTCAGAATGACTGTATGTGTCCCGCTTCTTGCAATATAGAAGTTGTGTAACTTGAGTAAGGTGGATGTTTTTTATTTTTATTAAAATGTCTTCCGCTTAAAGGGAACCTGTCACCGGGATTTTGTGTATAGAGCTGAGGACATGGGATGCTAGATGGCCGCTAGCACATCCGCAATACCCAGTCCCCATAGCTCTGTGTGCTTTTATTGTGTAAAAAAAAAAAAAAAAACGATTTGCTACATATGCAAATTAACCTGAGATGAGTCAGAGCTTGAAAATATGACTCTTCTCTGGTCAGACAAGTAAGATATGACTCTTTTCTGTTAATTTGCATATGTATCAAATCAGTTTTTTTTACACAATAAAAGCACACAGAGCTATGGGGACTGGATATTGCGAATGTGCTAGCGGCCATCTAGCAACCCATGTCCTCAGCTCTATACCTATTCACGATCAGCATTAGGGAAGGAAACTGGAGCATCAAGTAGTGAACCATCAGCTTTCTGCGCAAGGCTCACGAGGCTGGAAATCTCTGGGAAAGTGAGGCCGTTCTGCACACAGCCCTGGATCAGCTTTCTATATGTTGGCTTCTTCCCCATAGCCAGCTGCAGTAACGCCGAGATAAGCAAAACTGCAAGGAATTATTTATAAAAAAAAATAAAAAAATTTATAAAAATGGAGGAGAAGGTTATCCTCGGCACATAAAACAGCAATAGCCTGGGTTACAAAAACACAGGCTAGAAGAATACAGATCTCCATATAGTGCTCATGCGCTGCAAGTGATATTACACAAAGAAACGCCCCGAGCAGCAAGTCAATCTGCGGGTAACAAGGGGTGTTCATTCTGTTTGCAGAAGAGTCTGTAGGTTCCTCTAAGCTTGTATTACATCATACGTGGTGGAGTCACATTATTATGACCACCGGCTAATATCTAGAGTAACCGCCGTGTGCAGCTAGGACAGCAGGTAGATGGCTTGGCGGTGACTCCATAAGGTCCTGGTAGGTCGTCACAGGTACCTGGAGCCATGCTGACTGAAGTGCATCCCACAGCTGCTGGAGGGTGCGCGGCGAAGAACTGTAGAGCGAACACAGCAATCGAGGTGGTCCCACAGATGGTCAATTGGGTTCAAGTCCAGGGAATTAGGCTACGTCTACACGACGACATTTGTAGCGCGACATTTTGTTGCACTAATGTCGCGCAACAATTTTTATAATGGTAGTCTATGGTGTCGCACTGCAACATGCTGCGACTGTGACGCAACAGTCGCAGAAAATCCATTCGAGATGGATTTTTCTGCGACTGTTGCGTCGCAGTATGTTGCATGTTGCAGTGCGACACCATAGACTACCATTATAAAAATTGTCGCGCGACATTGGTGCAAAAAAATGTTGCGCTACAAATGTTGCAGTGTAGTTGTGCCCTATCTGTCGCGCGAATTATTGTCGTCGTGTAGACGTAGCATTAGGGGGCAAGGGTAGTAAGACTTGGCCATGCTCTTCCAACCAATGTCGGACATTTCTAGCCGAGTGACATGTTGCATTGTCTTGCTGCAAGATCCCATCCACCAAAGGGAAGGCAATCAGGCATGTATGGGTGTATGTCATCTGAAGGAACTTAAAGGGGTTCTCAGGGCTTTACCTACATTTTTTTGTCAGGTAACCTGTGGAAGGAAGAGTTTCATCACTACTTACCCTTCCGTTGCGCTACCGATTCCACGATCTCCACTGTGATAATGTGACCACCTCTTCCGCAGATGTATCACTTGGATGTGCTCCTCTGTATTCCTGTTCAGCTGCATAACATACATGACCAGGAAGACACAGGAGAACATCCAGTCAGGGCTTCAGCAGAAGAGCCTGCAGCCAGTTCGGCGGTCACATTGTGGAATTGGTGGCGTGACGTTAAGTACTGAGGAAAGTCTCTTTCTTCTACAGGTTAGCTGAGAAAATGTAGGAAACGCCTGGAGAACCCCTTTAAACTTCCTACCTGCTAAACCACACCTACTTGGCAAGTGAGGAGCAAAAAGTGTCCAAAACACTTAGCAAGGGAGGCGCAGGCCACGTGCACCCGAATTCTGGCGCCTTTTCATTAGTAGATCTGCCCACTGCAGTTATACTAGCACCATTTATTGTAAGGTGCCTCTAATAACCAGATAAGGACCTGGTGCTCTTTTCCCTGTGCTTTATACTGCAGTTATTTGTTCTTATTTCTTGATGGAGATATTTCTAGGGGCACGGATGGAGTACAAGTGCTAATTCCTGCTTCTGTACATGGCCTACGAAGCATTGTGATGTATGTGGAATCCAGACTATGTGCTTCTGCTTTCTATCATCTGTGTAAGTGGAGATCACTCTGCTCATTTCTGTGCCACGGGAGGACTGCTCCGTTCAAAACATAGCAAGATGGACGAGAAAGACAGCAAGCAAGGTTAAAGGCTATGTACACCTTCATAGGCAATTTTTTGTAATTTACTCATTTTAGGAAATGTATAAAATTGGTCTCAATTGGTCTTCATAAAAAATATTGAGCTGTTCTGTCAAAGGGTTAACTGTTTGTCTAGCTGTGTGGGTGCATACTTTGTGTCGGTCATTCAATAAACTTTACTAAGGGTACTTTCACACTAGCGGTTTTCTTTTCCGGCATAGAGTTCCGTCCTAGGGGCTCAATACCGGAGAAGAACTGATCAGTTTTAAACCCATGCATTCTGAATGGAGAGAAATCCGTTCAGGATGCATTAGGATGTCTTCAGTTCAGTCACTGAACTGCGTTTTGGACAGAGGAAATACCGCAGCATGATGCGGTTTTATCTCCGTCCAAAGTTCCGGAACGCCAGATCCGGCATTAATTTACATGGAAATGTAGATTGTAAGCCCTCACGGGCAGGGGCCTCTGTCCTTCTGTACCAGTTTGTAACTCGTCTTGTTTATGATTAGTGAAATTGTCTGTATTATGTATGTGCACCCCTTATCATATGTACAGTGAACAATAATAATAATAATAATAATAATAAAAATAAAAACTGATCTGTTTGTCCATATGACAAACGGTCAGACGGATCCGTTCTTGCAATGCATTTGTGAGACGGATCCGCATCCGGATCAGTCTACAAATGCTGTCCTTTTGCATGCAGATTGCTGGATCCGGCAGGCAGTTCCGGCGACGGAACTGCTTGCCGGGTCACTCTGCCGCAAGTGTGAAAGTAGCCTTAAAAAGGTAATGAACACTGTAAGCCACATTGGTATAAGCGATAAGAATTAGGCTATAATGAGTGTTTATATCAGATCAGGAGCCATCAGCTGAGCTGCCTGATGGAACAGAATACAAATTCAGAGCTTGCTACTACAGCATACGAGTCATGATCAGTACCTGATCGGTGGGGGTCTGATACCCAGGACCCTACTGATCAGCTGTTTGAGAATGCACCGCCGCTCCATTGTATGGCTCCTCTGCTTGGTATCGCAGCTCAGCCTCATTACTTCTATAGAGCTGAGCTGTGTCTAGGCCTCATGACCAATAAACGTGTCGTCACTTGGTCTAGGGTAAGCTGTGAGAAGGCAACGGCACTACGGCGAGCGTCGCTGCCTTCTCAAACAGCTAACCGTCGGGTGTCAGGATCAGATACTGATGACCTATCCTGAAGCCAAGTCATCAGTATTTAAAGGGGTTATCCAGGAAAAGATATTTAGGACTTATCCTCAGGGTAGGTCATCAGTATCAGATCTACGGGGGTGTGACAACCAGGACCAGTGACGATCAGCTGTTAGAAGAGGCCTTAAAGGGGTTCTCCAGGCTGTCCTATATTGATGACCTATCCACAGGATAGGTCATCAATATCAGACCGGCCGGGGGTCCGACACCCCCGCCGATCATCCGTATGAGGAGACGGCGCATGCAGTGCGCACATGCAGTCTCCCTGGCACAGGAGACTGCACATGCACACGCCGTTTCCTCATACAGCTGATCGTGGGGGTGTCGGACCACCGCCGATCTGATATTGATGCCCTAGCCTCAGTGACATTACTTTTCATCGGCCACATGGCCTAGTTGCAGCTAAGCCCCATTCAAGTCAATACCAAAGCACTGCCACTATACAACGTATGGCGATGTCCTTGGAAAGCTGCCCGGAGCCTGCATCGCTCACCAGAGCGCCGGTGAGTGTAGCGGCTCCCTGAAACAGCTGATCATTGGGGGTGCTGGGACTTGGACCTGCACTGATGTGATAATGATGATCTATCCCGAGGATAAGTCATCATTATCTTTTCCAGGATAACCCCTTTAAATCTCAGAAACCCCTTTTAATAGACCAGGTGTACAGGATTAAAACAGGCAGCCCGGAGAAAACATTATGTTTGATTGGCGCTGAACGGGTTAAGTGGTTGGACAAGTTGCCAGAACCTCGGTGGATCTCACAATGGAGCGGTGTCCCGGGAGGCCTCGTGCAGGAAGCGGAGTTCTGCTTGTGTTGTCAGCAAAGCTTTCCCCATCAGCCGGACCCACCCTGAAACTTCCTGTTGTCAGCAATCAGCTGAAGAAATAATGCAGGGTAAGCCGCAGACGGAAGCACTCTGCTCACACAGAAGAACTGGAGGGGTCATCGACAGCAAAACCAACTGGGCTCCCTTAACCTCCCAGGATCATACTGGGACCGATATAGAAGTACTCACCAGTCAGAGGGAGATTTAGGGCCAGTTTTCATGCAAAAAAAAAAAAAACTCCTAAGCAGCCTCCTAGTTATTTCATAGACAGTAGACAGCACTTTATTTTCCACATGTGTATAAAAAAAAAACAAAAAAAAAAAAACACATTGAAATCAATAGGAAGCTGAAAAAAAAGGTGCCATATGATTCTGCGTATTTTCACCACTTTTTTTCTCACTCCTTCACAAATGTCTTATCCTTGTCCGCAAAACAGACAAGAATAAGACATGTTTTAGTTTTCACGGGGCCTCGGAACGGACAGATGCAGGCACACATTGGTCTGCATCAAATCCATACAAAACGCGGTTCGGATGCGGACAAAAAAAAAACACCAGTGTGCATGGGAACACAACATTTAAACTTGACTTCTCCCCTGCTAGACTCCTCTGGCTGCAGCTTTACCTCCCCTAGCACAGGACTGTGCATCTTGAAATTGAAATAATCCTCATCTCCTCCAACGTGAGAAGGGTGGCTGGTCTCCCCAAAATTGGCAAGTTGGGTCAACTTTCCAAATATATATGGCCAGCTTTACATGTTCACATGCAGCACACTGGTTGCACAATCTATTCCCCACATCTGAATGGAGTTGTTCCTATAACAAACATGTGGACTTCTGCAAACTTCATCCATTTCTGCAATTAACCTGAAAATACCCTTAAAGGGGTTGTGCCATGCCAAGATATTGACGACCCATCCTCAGGATAGATCAATATCAGATTGGTTGGGGTCCGACTCCCGCCACCCCCACTGATCAGCCGCGTTGCAATGTTTACCTGCATGCCGTCTAGTATGGAGTGGCGGTGCAGGCTCATTACAGATTCTTTTCGCAGTCAAGTAAATGGAAGCTAAAAGGCGTGCAGGTAAATATAAAAGAGGCTGCAGCGCTTACATAAGCCCCACAGCCTCTTCAAACAGCTGATCAGCAGGGGTGCCGGGAGTCTGACCCCGACCAATGCAATATCGATAACTAAGGATTAGCGAAGTTGATTCGCATAATACTTCATTTGAATACTGTACGGAGCGAGTACCACATGGAACCGAACCGGAGTTCGGGGGGGGCAGGCGGGAAGTTTTTTTTTTTTTATAGTAGAAATGAATTTATGAAATTATGCAAAGTCTCGCAAGACTTCCCAAAGTAATAACTTCGGCTCATCGGAGCCAATACATACTGTACGGAGCTCCGTACAGTATTCAAACGAAGTATTATGCGAATCGACTTCGGATGTTTTATCCGAAGTCGATTCGCTCATCCCTACCAATAACCTATCCTGAGGAATTCTCCACGCTGCACAACTCCTTTTAACTAAGCATACCTACTCGATTAATGGCAGCATCTGCTGAGCGTCTTGTAGTTGTGCGGGCATCCTGACTGGTCCACAATGCCATGAAAAACAGGATTTTTAACATGCCCAAAACCTCTGTGGTGCCAGGAAATAAGTCAGCATCAGAGGTGACTCGATTCGGCTGGTCCCGCGCTACAATTTTGAATCAACATGCATTAAGAAGTCATGGGAGAAAGCTCTTGGTCAAACGGGTGCTCATTGGTAAGCTCATAATTTGTGTGTTTGGACATATTTAGGGCTTGTGCCATCAGGATCACTCCTTTCCACGAGCCAAATCAGGTCATATTGGCATCAAAGTGAGTGCACCCCCTTTCCTAAACCAGAATGGAAAGCAGCTCATGTTCTGGCAGATCTAGCCGGTGCATTTCATGGTCAGACATTCATTTATTGGTTGGCCACTGCGGTGGAAATGCGTTGTCCCATAGAGCTTTCCCTGGCAATATTAGTGGATTACTGGACCGATCTTGCAAGCGAGAAAACTCCTTTAAAAAAAGAAATCTACATTGAGGTCCTCTCCTTAGGACACACCAGCAACATGTGACATGTCGGGGGTCCGAGCACCACTGATCAATCACACGATAATGATACATCCAACGTTTAGGCCTTCTATCTATATGTCCAGAAAAAAAAAATCCCTTCACGTGTATGCCGGTACTGAACGAGTAGAATTTGGGTGTATGGCTACTTTCACACTGGCGTTTTGGCTTTCCGGAGATCCGTTCAGGGCTCTCACAAGCGGTCCAAAACGGAACAGTTTTGCCCTAATGCATTCTGAATGGAAAAGGATCCGCTCAGAATTCATCAGTTTTCCTCCGATCAGTCTCTATTCCGAGGATGAAACTGAGCCAAACTGATCCGTCCTGACACACAATGTAAGTCAATAGGGACGGATACATTTTCACTGACAATAGAAAACGGATCCGTCCCCCCCATTGACTTTCAATGGTGTTCAAGACAGATCTGTCATGGCCTTGTTAAAGATAATACAAACGGATCCGTTCTGAACGGATGCGTTTGTGCAGATCCATGACGGATCCGCACCAAACGCGAGTGTGAAAGTAGCCTATGCCGTTACTGAACGAGTAGAATTTGGCGAGCGTCCAAGTTTAATCCCACGGCGCATTAATGGACGGCATAGAGCTGCAGTGCACCTACATCTTTTATGATGGGATTTACAAAAGCAGGAACATGACACTAGCGGTGATGAACTGGATGGGAATCCCATAAGACGCACACGCATACTGGGTCACTCCCAATATCCTGGATTGCTGCAGCCACGTGAGCCTGCCCATTATTTCCAGGGTGCTCAGTGTTCTGGCTCTCCGGAAGCATATAGATGAAAGCTTGAGAACATGACGTTCTGCTGAGAGCTCGCAGAGCAGCTGACAGGCACTGGTTTCTCGATAAACCCAGCCTCCCACATTCCACATCCTGAGCCACCCACAAACATTTCCAGTTTCTGAGGACTTTCCAGTCACCGCTACGATGAAGCGCGCCTACTGGAAATTCACATCAGGTTTTTATAAAACCTGATAGATCAGTTCTGCCTCGCTTGGAATTTGCTAAATACTGACCTGCACGCAAGGCAAATGTGGTTTATGAATACAAATGAGCAGGAAGATGTGCTAACCCCCCTACCACACGTATAAGGCAGGACCAAAGCGTGTAACGTGCAGGCGAAGCTGATCTGAATCCACATTAACCCTTAAAAGCCTGCATCTGGTATTCTGCGGCAAATGCTTCTTACGCTGGAATGTGGGACAACTGGAAAATATCCACCATCCCCGATGATCTAGGACTGACTATACACATTAATGAGAGGCTAAACTGAAGCGATGCATGATTTATTGGTATGTCACGGTATAAAGAATGCGTTACCGGGGTACTGTCATACTGTCACGTGAAGGTATATTGCTAGGACATGCCATTTCTACATGACTGACCTATGCGACCTCCACCGATCCAGAGAATGGAGGGGTGCAGCGCCGATTCATATATAGCTTTTATTCTCAAAGCAGCGCATCTCCTCTAAAATGAATGGGGCCGGCGGCAGCGGGTGATTGGGGGAAAGGGGACCCAGTGCCGAAGCAGAATATTCAGGATCACAGAGGGGGAGGGGTGGGGGTCGGATTGTATTCGTAATACCACGTTAACAAACAGCCATAAACTGGAAAGCTGCAGCCGCACAGCAAAGTCATTTGACACCGAGCCCAATAGGTCGCCGTTATTTTTGGCCGACAAGATGACAAACACGTTAGAAAAGATAAATCCATACAGAAGAGGGGCGGTGAGCTGCAACAGGTCAGTCCTGGTCTTAGGGCAGGAAAAGTGGTCGCAGCTCAGCAGCCGGTCCTGATGAACACGACCCACACTACATACAAAATGAACCAGCATCATTAAATAGGTCCTAGATCAAACCATAACTTATGCTGTCCTCTTAGAACAAACCCTGTCTACATGCACTATTAGGTCATATGAACATCATGAGACAGAGAACTAGGTTTCCTGCTCCGAACACTCCATTACCCAGAGCGTCTGCAAAGAACCGCTCTGAGGACTGAACGGCCACCATGTAATACCCCGTTCTTCCTGCAGTGGCCACTGCTGTACAGATGGGCAGCCGCCAGCATCTCAGCCTGGCGATAACAGTAGATCACTTGGGATTTCTGCTGCTGGACTTGCAGAAATCATCAGGTAGCCAGTGGGTCCTTATTTAGAGAGAGTATTTATTTTTCCCCCCCAAACAGGACTACCCTTTTACAGGGATTTACCAAGTATTTAATATTGATGACTTCTCTAAGGATACGGTAGGTCATCAGCATCTGATTGGCGGAGTACTGACCCTGAACTAGCTGTCTGAAGAGCTCCATTGAGCACCGCAGCCTGGTCGGAGCTTACCAAGCACAGCGCCGTTCAATAGATAGCGGATGTGCTCAGTTTTGCAGCGCAGCCCCAATCACTTGAATGGGATTGAGCTGTGTGACGTCACTGGACTAAGGGAAGGCCGCGGCGCTGACCAGAGGGCGGAATTCTCTTCAAACAGCCGAACGATGGGCATGCCGGGAGTCAGACCCCCACCCCTCCGTGATCCTGAATATTCTGTTTCGGCACTGGGTCCCCTTTCCCCCAATCACCCGCTGCCGCGGCCCCATTCATTTTAGAGGAGATGCGCTGCTTTGAGAATACTGATGATCCATCCAGAGGATAGATCATCAGTGTTAAACACTCAGAAAACCCCTTTAAGCACTTGAATAGGACTGAGCTGCAATAACAGATACACCCCATTTAAACCGCTTTTCTTTGAAAGATACACAAAAAAGGACTAGTGTAATAAGAAAGCAGAAAAAATGTGGACATAATGAAAATCTATTTTAAAAAGGCAGCACATTCCTCGTCAACCTGAAAGTATGGTGTGTATGAAAATCCCATTGCTAAAGCTGCAGGGGATTTTCGTGGCAAATTACTACAGGAAAAAAAAAAAAAAAAAAGCCTTGCAGTCTCAAACCCAAGTGAAAAGCTTTGCAAATCTACTTTCCTGGCTGTGGGTTGGATTTACATGACATCAAAGCAGGCAGATCGAGGTTGTAGACCCTACAGGCCTATATTATTTCGAGCTGGGACAGAAATAGAAGATACAGTACTCATCGGCGCACGATTTTGGACGCCTCCCAGAAAACGCTAATAATACATGCAATATACATTAAGAGCCTGGCGAAGCTGCAGAATGGATGGATCCAAGCATCCGAGGAATTTTATAGAAGTGGATAAAAGTGTGAACACTTACCGCCATAATTAACTCAAAGCCGTGTTTATACACCCGGACGGGTGACTGGTATTTCTGCACCATGGTGTCTAGGTTTTGTGGAGAGTCTGAAACCTGCAGAGGGAGAAAAACAGGTTACTGCAATGTGTACTACAACCCACATGGTCTTAGACCTGTAAATGGCAAGGAGTGTGTTGTGGTCTGGCTGAAGAAATCCTTGGGTGAAAGCCAAGCGTGTGGTGTATGGACCATATAGGACTCATATTAGGCCTGTACAACATGCGATCAGAGGGGAACGCCAATGGGGTGTAGCACTCAGAAGAGCAGTTCAGTGACTGCATTTTAGCAGCTAGTGGGGTGGAGGGTTAAAATAGCAACACCTGAACCCCCATTGATAAAAACTTTCGGACATGTCTGGATCATAAATGATGCGCTGTAGGAGGGTAGCACTCCTGTCAATGCATAGTTGTAAAACGACTGCACTCAAAAGTAGGGATCGACCGATATTGATTTTTTAGGGCCGATACCGATAATTTGTGAACTTTCAGGCCGATAGCCGATAATTTATACCGATATTCTGGGAATTTTCATTTTTGAGGAAAAAAAAATTCCTATACAAATCTGCTGAAAATTAATATGTTTATTGTTAATGTGTATTTTTTTTTTATAAATCTTTTTCATTTATACTTAATATTTTAGTGTTTTTTTTTTTTTACTAACTTTTAGCCCCCTTAGGGACTAGAACCTTTGTCCTATTCACCCTGATAGATCTCTATCAGGGTGAATAGGATCTCACACTGTCCCTGCTGCTCTGTGCATAGTGCACACAGCAGCAGGGAGCTGACTATGGCAGCCAGGGCTTCAATAGCGTCCTGGCTGCCATGGTAACCGATCGGAGCCCCAGGCTTACACAGCTGGGGCTCCGATCGGAGGAGCAGGGGAGAGGGGACCCTGTGGCCACTGCCACCAATGAGTAATACTGGGTGGGTGGGGGCAGGGGCGCACTGCGCCACCAATGTTTTTACTATTGGCCGGGATTGGGATGGGGGTGGGGGGCGCACTGCGCCACCAATGATTAATACTGGGGGGCTTGGGGGGGGGGGGGGGCGCACTGCGCCACCAATGAAGATAAGTCTCTCATTCATTCATATACAGGAGGCGGGAGCTGGCTGCAGAATCACATAGCCGGCTCCCGACCTCTATGAGCGATAACTCCTCAGGTGCCGCGGACCGCAGCTAACTACCGCAGATCGCAGCTACAGTTCATAGAGGTCGGGAGCCGGCTATGTGATTCTGCAGCCAGCTCCCGCCTCCTGTAAATGAATGAAAGGCTTATCTTCATTGGTGGAGCGCTGGCCACAGCCCCTCCCCTCCTCTTATGTTCTCTCCTCTCATTGGCGGCAGTGGCAGCAGCAGCACAGGGGGAGGAGACACTGCTTCCTTCTCCCCTGTGCTGCTGAGGGAACACAGAGAGCGCTGAGAGCAGCGCGTTCTGTGTTCCCAATACGTTATCGGTATATCGGCAAAATAGATGTCGATACCGATAACGTTCAAAATCCTCAATATCGGCCGATAATATCGGCCAAACCGATAATCGGTCGATCCCTACTCAAAAGGCAATGCAGTTAATGGAGGTGCTTTTATTATAATTCAGTGACTGAACACAAGAAATGGTCCACGCAGAAATGACTGCCAACATCTCAGGCCCTCCCGGACCTTGGTCGCAGCCTGCTGTGGAATATGGAGACACACATGTACCAACTGGCTGGAAAAAAAAACTGTCTCCATATTCCACATTAGGTCGTGACCAAGATCCAGGAGGGAGCGAAACGTTGGCCATCATTTTTGTGTGGACCATTTCTTGTGTTCAGTTGTTGGATTCTGATAAAAGCACCTACATGAATGCCAAAAAGGGGTTGTGCAAGAATGGTGGAGGTGGCAAAACACCCTCACTGGGTTGGACCTGTGCTTCCTAGTGTTGGCTTCCTTCTCCTCCCAGCCTGTGCTCTCTTGCTGAAAAGATCTGGTTTGATGATGCCTGCAGCCAATCACTGGCTGCGCTATCAACCAGATCCCCTCGTCACGGGACCATTTGTCATGACATACGATGAGCCGGTCACCACCGCAGCCAGTGATTGGTGTTTTCAGGAAGGGAGGCCAGCGGAGCATCACAGGCCTGGAGGAGAATGAGCAGGGGGCCAGCGCCGGGAAGCAGGTAAGTAAGCTCATCTTTACAGGTCCAGCCAACACCCCCCTGCCCTTTCTTCTCACAATACCTTTAACATACAGACCACTGCAAAAAGCACAGTCCTGGAAATTTCAGCATACCCATGTATTATATGGTCCCCCATTTATTTGAATAGGAATCTTGTAATACCCTCTCTCACCTGCAGGACAAATGTGCAGCCACCCGCTGCTTGCCCCCCAAAGAGACCAGACCCACAATGGTCAGTTATTTGCCAACAGGTTCTTGGGGCCACCCAGAAGAAACGGATCCCTTTAAAGTGTCCCTGGACCCAAATTTTGCACCGTGGGTGCTTCAGATCCATAGGGTACATGACAACACAGCACGGTTTTCTATTTCGAGTGCAGTGTGGGCTGGATGATTGCTCTCCTATATAACCGCACCTCAGGTGATTAACGGAAAGAAAGCCACATTTGTTTCCAGTATTTCTAGCAAAGTACGAGGCGTTCTGAAAGCCCTTCATGAATGTTTCATTCCTAGCTAAAAGCTTTTCTTCCTAAATCTCAGGATTAGCGAGCGCAAGGTTGCACAACAGTCTTAGATGGGAAAATAATAAGCCGAAAATGAACAACTCGGCGGACAAGCTGCTTGAGTACGTTCCCCGTAGGTTCTGCTGTAAGCCAGGTAAGACACTGTGGCGATAGAGGATTATAAAGACCTGTTCACAAAAAGCAGTGAATATAGCAGGTTGTGTTTTTTAAAATAATGCAGCATTTTTCTATGAGTGGCTTTAGAAACATTTCCTGGACTTTTATCACCTATTGACAGGAACCCCTATGGTGTCCTAAATCACCCATTCCACCTCAGTGGACAGCGAGGAGGAGCACCCTGCCGCTCCACTAAGGTCAATAGAAACGGTCAAGCGATGCACTCTGCTATCCTCGTCTTAGACTTTGAATGGAGCAAGTGTGCTGCTATGCCATTCAAACACCGCACGACCGGAGCTGGGATGCCCATGGATCAGACATTCTTTTTCCCATTTAGCGGCTTTCCTGGTACTACATTCACACCGCTGAGGGTTTGGTATAACATACCAGTGCCTGTAAGGATTATCAGCTTAGAGTTCAAGGCAGGACACAGATCCGCACGGCTGCGGAGTGGATTGCCTGGACTGGCCGAACACAGCAAGTGGAGGACAACGTCAAGGATTCAAAGACTTGAATTCATGTCGGGGTTCACCCTTAGCAAGGAGGACGTGGCATGTGGAAATAGTAATAGTGAATGAAGCATGCCGTGTGTGGACAGGATTAGACGGCTGAGCGCAGACATGCACAGATGCAAACAGAAATGCATGGCCTCGTCCTCCTGAACACATTCGGCATCTCCGGTGCACAACATCAACCAGGCTCCGAAACGTCAAATTAACACCCGAGTAACTCCAGCATCAGAGCCTTTAATATATCTTACCTAAAAATAAAGAAACAGGAGAGTTCTGGACTATATGGAGGCGTCGCGCAGAGCTCTAGAAAGTGCAGGCTTCACGCAACACATCTGCAAAGAGATAAGAGGAGATAACGTTACTGACATCACAGATTTCTATTCTACACCAAGTGACATCTCCAGCCTCCAGGCAGTCCGTGTGCTGCAGAGGACTGCTGACATATAGCATGCACCCGGCCCAGAACATACACACAGCTGCAGCTCCCCACCCCTATTACACACACGGCCATCTTCAGGGAGTATGACGCAAACTATAGAGAATTCATGACCAAAACACCTCTTCCTATTAGGCTAGGTCTACACGACGACATGTGTCGCGCGACAGACAGGGCACAACTACACTGCAACATTTTGTCGCACCAATGTTGCGCGACAATTTTTATAATTATAGTCTACGGTGTCGCACTGCGACGCGAAAGTGGCAGAAAAATCCATGGATTTTTTGCGACTGTCGCAGTATGTCTTCATAGACTACCATTATAAAATTGTCGCACGACATTGCTGCGACAAATGTCGTCGTGTAGACCTAGCCTTACTAAGCAAGAAGCATGGAGGCTCTGGAGAGTAGACAATACTACCACTTGTCATGGAGGGCTGGATCCCCCGATATTCCCATCCAGGTGCTGTCAGAGTTTAGAACGGGCAGCACCCAGCCTGAACACACACGTAATCAACTCAATGGGTGTCCAAACTGAGAAAATTGCAGCATGCACCATCCAGCAAGAATCATTCGCATCTGTGTTCACCATCAGAACACAGACTAATTTCAATATTTCATCATCCATCTGAAAGGGGCTTCAAAAAGGAAGTGTTATCAACAGGACCTCCAGCAACCAGTCCTAGAAGGTCACTGGGACGGTTGCCTCCACACAGTCAGTCGCTTAGGTGTTGAGGGAGCCTCACCATACTACAATCTGATGAGATGTGCTGTCAGGCTGCTCAGCCTGCCAGCATCTCTCATGTATCATAGCTCCAGCACTACGTATTCTAGAACAGGAGCTCTACTCTACAACAGACAGCCATGATGCGATCTGCTGTCATGGCCGAGTAGCATGACAGGAACAGGGATGCAGAGTTTTGAATGAATAAAATACAACCCATTTCAATTTGCTCAGCTCCTCTTGCTCTATACCACGATTCCTGTAGACGGCACCATATTTTCAGGGTTGCAAAACAATAAATCATACACGGCACAACATAGGAAGTAATGTTTATAGGCAACAGGAATCGCACGACAATAGGTGGAGTAGTGCTCACGTCTAGTGGTTGTGCCATCCTTAGACAGATAGCCAAGCTGGTGTGTGACCCTCCAAACATGGAAGAACTCAAAACACGGGAAAAGGAATGTGGCTGTACAGCTGGAACGAACGATTCTTCCCACTGTGTGCATCAAACAAGCTGGATTCTTAATTGGGACTACGCGTTTCATGACCGTACAGCTCCATTTCTCAGGTTTTAACCTGAGGAAGGCAGCCGAATGCTCTTAAAACGAGTCGTCCCAATTAAGCATCCAGCTTGCTTGATGCACACCATCTAAAGATTTTCGTTCCAGATGCTAGTCTGACGATACCGGATAAATCTCTCTCCTTCCAGTGTTTGTATTTCAATGGTGACAAATTTGTTTAAAGGGGTTGTCTAGATAGAAAAAAGTATTTTTACAGCGGTCCCTGCAGCTACAATGGCCTCAGGATACAATATATTCAGCACATAATGGTCCTTCCTGGGCAATACTGAAACCAGACTCAACATACAATGCCAGACACTACTGGTCTGTGGCCCATGTGGCTGGAAGATCCAACAAAATAACATGGCCATTTCAATGTTAAGACATCTATATGACGGCCGTGAATGCAGTGGCTGGTGGTCTATTATACCAAAGTGCGGTACTACGGTACATGCTCTGTGCTGCACTTTTTTTTTTTAAAGGAACGTTTATTCGAAGAACCAGAGTATGGAAGACGTACAGAACATAAGTTATGCACAAAGTACCGCAATGTCAAGTAAACCGTCACAGGCAGAATGACAGTCAGCTGCCAGAAAAAAAACATAAACCACTGTTTCTTCAACTTTCTTTAATACCAAACAGTTCTGTGCGGCTCTTCACCTGCGCCAGCATGACCTGCTCCTATGGACGCCAGGCGAGGACATCACCCTGTTATTTTTCTTCTACATGAGTCTACTGTTCTGGACCCGGAAGAAGCTCCTTCCAGCAGCTATTCCTGACTTTTACTTGCAGTGGTTTTGCGCTTTTCCATTTGACGTGCCGACACAGGAAATACTATCAGATGCCAAGAAGAACCCGGATCTGGAGCGGGAGATCGAGGCATCTTTGCCAACTTAAAAATATTCGCCAGTGCTACAAGTTTAAAAACACTTTAAGGAAATGTGTCACCAAAAATTTTAGCTGCACCTTTTTTCCTAATCCGTTTTTACTTTCCGATTGTAGATTTTTTTAAATTCTATTTCCTGAACATGATTATGGGGGGCGGCTATCTTGCTCGAGCCGTTTTTAACTGCATTTAGAAAGACTGCTTTACGGCAGCCCCATGGGCCATAGACACAATGGACAGGAGGGGACCTCAGTGACTTCTACGGGAGAGTTTTCTAGGCTCCGTGATCTGGGCAGAGGTCGCTGTACGAGGAAAGAATAGATACGATTTGACAATCACCTATTGTAAATGGTGGATTCTGTCTTATCTATACACAGAGGTGATATCTGCCATTCTAATCCTGCCTGCAATGATACGCAGATAACTGCAGTAAAGTGATCTGTACAGACCAAGAAGTGGCGCCAATTATTAGACATAGTGGCCAGTGCACAAAACTGCAGGATCTTTGGTATTAGTTTAAATATAAAAAAAGTGACATGGAAAATTCAAAACAACATCAAAAATTATTTAAAAATAGGTTAAACATAAAGTGCTTTAAACAGCAGGTCATTTTCTGATGAACAAGCTCTATATTTTTTGCGGGGGCGCGGAACAGAACTTCGGATGCAGACAGCATACTGTGTGCTGTCCGCATCTTTTGCGACCCCATTGAAATGAATGGGTCTGCACCCGTTCCGCAAAATTGCAGAATGGATGCGGACCCATTCATACAGTTGTGTGCATGCACCCTTAAGTATAATGTTTCCCTAGTTTT
The DNA here is from genome assembly GCF_905171765.1 of Bufo bufo. Classification (NCBI taxonomy): domain Eukaryota; kingdom Metazoa; phylum Chordata; class Amphibia; order Anura; family Bufonidae; genus Bufo; species Bufo bufo. The sequence continues at coordinate 353,319,409 of NC_053394.1, forward strand.
TGTATGGATGTCTAGGAAAGTGCTTATGACCGGGCCACACAAGCCTGACTCCTGGATGGGAACTCGACCTCAAAACCTGCAGGATCTTTGCGTCCCTGTATTATTCTTCTGAAACCTTCTTCGTCGTAGCTGAATACACTCGGTCATACATCACCTATACCATAAGACAACACACGAACCAGTATTCCAGCACCAGACATGTCCTGAAGGGAAATATTCTCCCGTCTGAGGGTGCAGCAGCTATACGATGCAGTAAACCTGACGTAGACAAGCTGGTCAGGAGCCAAGCAGTGCAATCTGGATAACTGCAGACATGCATCCACTGACCTCAAAAGAAAGGACATACAGGAATGCGTCACGGTGTTCATTTTGTGAAGGCACGCTGGTTCCCGCGACTCCTGGGACTTGTCCAGTCCTGCCATTAAATTCCTTCTCAGGTACAGCCCTGCATTACACTACAGTTTCTTAAAAGGGGATCACCAGTTTCATAGTGTGGAACGCCCTCAGACAGTAGGGGGGTCTCTCTGCTCAAGCAGCCTATTTGGTTGGATGAGATACTAAACCAAGATCAAATTCACATATCAATGCTGCAGGAACCAAAAAAAGTCTGAGCAGAATTAAAGGGACGTCTTACTAAGACAATCCCTTTCGACATGCCCAATGGACGGCTGCCATGAAATACCACAACTCCCCCTGGGTAATAACCGCTGATCGTTTTAGACGTGGATCCACAGCGATCATCTGATCACCAGGCCAGCTTCAATTAAAGAAGAACTGGTCATGAAGGGAAATCCCTTAAAGAGGTTCGTCCATCTCAGACAATGGTGGCATACCGCTAGGCTGGATCACCAATGTCTGATAGCTGCAGGTCTCAGAGGTAAGACCCGCACCCATCTCCAGAACGGAGGCTGCAAAGTGAAGGAGAGCGGACTTGTGCCTGCGCGGTCGCCTTCTATTCATTTCTACGGAAGTGCCGAAAGTAGCCAAGTGCTGGCTGCATGCCCGGTCCGCCATCCGTTCCAGGGATAGGTGCAAGTCCTATCAGACATTGGTGGCATATCATAACGATATGCCACCAATGTGCGAGATGGGACAACCACTATGAAGAGAATCTGTCACCAGCGACCTCCCTAGCCAACTCTTTGCACGGGACGGATCCGCTGCAAACTTCCCGCAGCGTCAGCAGGAATTCCGGAGCTGCCAAGTCCTCACCAAAGGGGGGTAGACTTTGAGGCAGAATCTATAGCATAAATGCTGCAGGTTTGTCACAGGATTTACTTTCTGCATGGCAAAGGTTAAAATCCAGTGCGGATGTAAATTGTCAAACTGCAGATACACCGCATGCATGTCAGCAATGGCACGTCCACGGCGGATCTGTCCCACGTGGACGTACCTTCAAGAAGAGCAGAAGGGGCCCGTGACCAGCACATACTGGTTATTTTACCAACTGCACCGGCATAAAACCAATCAACCATTAGGAGCCAGAGGGCCTGACCTATGCACACCAGTTCATAGAGATTGGGAGTAGGCGACAGGTCCACTGTGGTCTGGTCTTCACTCCTTTATTAGATGTCCTCAATTCGAAACAGGAAAAATCTAATGCATTTTCTACATGTTATGAGAGCATAGGTCGATGGAGAAAAATCCATGGCAGTAAGGGCTCATGCACACGACTGTATGCCCTCCGAGACATGTAGTCCGCGAGCGGGCCATATGTCTGGAGCGGCATACATCGTGCTCATGGGAGCGCACATCATCATAGGTTACTATGATTCTGTGCGCATTGGGCCCCCCGCGGGACTATTGTCCCGCACTCATAATATCGGAGAGCATACGGTCGTGTGCATGAGCCCTAAGGCTGCCGCCATTATAACTAATTAAAGGTATTTGGGAATATATTTATAATAAAGTAATATTTAAGTATTTTCATTTTCTTTATTCCCGGAGAACACCTTTAAAAATAGGCGGAGGCAGGGGGGGTGTCGGCTCCTTTTACACTGATGGCCTGTCCTAAGGATAGGCCATTAAGATCTGATCTGAAGAGGTCTGACCGCGCGCACTCCGAGCCACCAGCTGGTCTACAGTAACTCCAGCGCTGGAACCACACAGCGCCACCCACTGTGTAGTGGCTGAAGCTGGTAACTGCAGTGCTGCTTCCATTAAAGGGAATAAGACCCCTGCAGATCTGATATAAAAGGAGTGGACAACCCATTTAATGGAGGGCTGATTCCACCAATACCGGATATCCTTGGCATCTGTCGGTGGTGTCATGAACCTCTCCATCATGAAGCAGTGGATTCTGACACCCCTCACAGTCATGAAGGTGTCAAAAACAGGTGTACAGAACCCCCCCCCAGGGAGCCCAAGTAAAGGGTTTCCGGTCAGAATTGCTGCAGGCCAGGTTCACATGTACAGAGCATTATTGACCACAACAGATGGCGTGTCCACCTGGCCCAAAGGTTACACTTGTAACATCGGCTTAACGGGCTCATTCGGACTTTCTGTCCTGAACCTCCATACACATGCATCCTCAGCCAAGTGTGCATGTGTTATGAATGGGCAGAGCAAGGAAAGCTGCTGCCAGACACTTTTTGGTTGTGGTTTAACTCTCCACGAACTGGAAATCTACCATCTGCCCAATACACATTAGGTTGGTCGGCCAGTACCACTAGAATAAACGGATTTGATTAACATTTACCACTAAATCGTCAACGGCGAACAGGCATATGTTCTGTTAGAAGCTGTGGCAGTTACAGGGAGAGAGCTGCAGCAGAAAGGACACGCTCATTGAGCTTCTAGGCTGAAAAGAATCTAGCAGAGCAATTGGAGAGGAGAATGGGGAGATCTCTGGATCCATGTGAGGTCCAGGGCTGGTTCTAGCTTTGTTAGAAAGGCACTGCCATGTACTTTATGACGTCCGAACTTGGCATAACCCCTATAAATGTGAGCATACCTGTGAACACCATTCCATGATCTACAGATAGATCGATGGAAGAAGTTGTCACATTGTACATACATTATATATCTGATCTTCAGTTACATCCTGTTTCAGTCAACAGCTGCATTAACAAGTCTGCAGGCTTCAGAGCTGAATTCTTCCAGAATTCCTTGGTGGATCGAAGTCTACACAAGGCTTTATCTAGGGAGAGTAGCCTTTACACCTCAACAGTTAATGTGGTATTCCCATCTCGACATATCCAAAGGACATGCCACAAATGTCAGATAGGTCCTACCTGCACCGGTCTTGAGAATGGGCCCCCCCCCCCCCCCAAATCCAATCTCACATGGACAGGCAGCCAAGCACGTGAATCTCTCTCCATTCACTTATATCGGGGTTCCAGAAATAACCGAGTGCCTATCGGACCCACAACTATTGGTCATTTGTAGAACATGCCAGAAATATTGAGATCACTGAAAAGTAACCGCATTGTGGCACCTCAGCTATGTCGCTAACAAAGGTTTGACAATTTCCTATAAGAATTGTGAAAACAGCTCTGGAGCATATTTAGGACAGGGTCAGTACATGATAAGTAATGCAATGTACTAGCAAAATTACTCAACTTTTCTTAAAGTGGCATTGATGCCATATTTCTAGGATAGGACAGGACATTTTTTTTGATCGGGGGGGGGGGGGGGGGGGGGGAAAGGTGTCTGACCTCCATTACCGGTGCAATTCTGCCTCCATGCCACCCACTGTGCAGGGCAACCATAGAAGGGGGTTCAGGACTACACCAGAGCTACGGCCCTTTCACTCACTATAAGTGGGGGTCCCAGAGGTAGGGCCAACAACCAATCCTAAGATATGATGGAAATACCTGGGGGGTCATTCCCTGCCCACACCTAAGTAACGGTGAACGCCCCCTCACATATACAGCTCCCAGCCATGTAACAGATACAAACATGTGCATTAGTCGTACTGACCTACAAAGTAAACAACGTGGCTCCGGCGCAGCGACTACTACAACCATCATACCAGCAACGCCTCACATCATCAATGACTGCATTCTGTGCATAAGTGTCTCACGGTCCTCGTGGCTGATGAATATGAATGAGCGCAGTACTCATTCAGCAACAGTGCATGCACATGCTGTGTAATATATATATATATATATATATATATATATATATATATATATATACACACACACACACACACACACATATACATACATACATACATACACACATACGTAAACTGCAGCAGTACACTCATACATAGATGTATATACACACACATATACATACACACGTAAACTGCAGCAGTACACTCATACATAGATGTATATACACACACACACACACACACACACACACACACATATATATATACATACATATATACACACACACACATAAACTGCAGCAGTATACTCATACATAGATGTATATACACACACACACACACACATATATACATACATATATACACACACACACACGTAAACTGCAGCAGTACACTCATACATAGATGTATATACACACACATATACATACACACGTAAACTGCAGCAGTACACTCATACATAGATGTATATACACACACACACACACACACACACACGTAAACTGCAGCAGTATACTCATACATAGATGTATACACACACACTACAATAACATAAGTAACATATACAGAACACATACATTTAATATACATACAGAACTGCAAAAAAAATAATAATAAGCACTACCGGTATATATAATATACCATAGCTTATAGTATTCTAATATAGTATTACAGTATAGTGTATATCTTCCACCCCAACATGTATGTCACAGCTCTCCCACCATTATATAACACACCGGCCCCTAGTTACCGGCACAGGGCGGCGCAGTTAATCCCCCTCCATCTCCACCACAAGCCTCCTCTCACCTTGAAGCTGCTGCAGCGGCTCCGTATCCGACCGGCCGGGCTCTGGTCCCGCTGTGCTACCGGCCACCGATCGCTCAGGACCGCGCCTGCGTCAAGAAGACACGGCGTGACGTCAATGATTATAATAGTCTGCTCCGCCCCTTCTCTCATCCGTTCTTCACATTCTAGGTCGTGGTCACGTGACGTAAGAAACATCAGGCGCTGGGCGGAGCCGTAAAAACGGGCCCGCGTGGCCCCTCCCAGCGGGTGACGTAGGGGGGGAGGGGGGTGCTTTTTATTTTATTTTTTATGAATGAGGCCTGAGGTGAAAGGTGTCGCAGGGACGCGTCTTCTTTGCGCTATTATGTGTTGTGGAGGAGAGCAGTCGGTCCTCCTGACCTGCATGAGGCTACACAGGCTGCCTGCTGTGGTTATAGTCATACCTGTTGTGAAAGGCTGGAGATGTAAAATGGCATGCAGTTCCTTAAAGGGCTTGTCCAGGGTATGATTCATTTTTTTTCGCCTAAAGGCTGGGAATGCTTTAAAATAATTAACAAGTGACGGCATATCGCTAGGTGACCCCACCCCTGGACTCTCCACCGATCCGGAGAATGAAGTAGCCGCGACGCCTTTTAGGTTTTCCCTTCATGGCAGCGCTCTAGGTCACACAGCCATAGCCACTTACAGGGTGCTGAGCTGCAGTACACAGTAGAAGAAGCCTTCAGCTTCCAGTTCCATCCACCGTATTCTCATCTTGGACATTGCCCCCAACCTCTGGGAGCAGCACCTACCCTTAGAACGGAGCCCACTCAGCTATTTTCCTCAGTTTCATAGAAATGAATGGAGGGCGGCTGGACATGTGCCCTCCTGCACTTTGCGGGCAAAGTTTTAAGGATAGGTACCAGAGGTGGTATCCGCACCTATCAGACATTGGGCCAGGATCACATGCTCCCTCGGGCCACTGCATTGAAGGGAGGGGACAACCCTTGCTTCCCTCAGGACACACCCCGACAGTAGCTGGTGTGCCCAGGATGTTAAAGGGGTTGTCTGGGATTGGGGACATTGGTCTAATAGTAATCTACTGATATACACATTACAAACATGCATGTACTACCTTTTGAACATATTTCTCAATAGAGATGGCCTTGCGGTTCGCCCGGCGGTCATTTCGCAGCGAACTTTGATCGTTCGCTGTTCGCCGAACAAGCGAACATATGGCGATATTCGCGCCCGCCATATTCTTTTACATTGTGAAGAACTTTGACCCATGACACATCCATCAGGTGGTACAAGACAGCCAATTGAGACATTTCAGCACATGGACGTACCCCCTACCTTATAAATAAACCTGATCTGGCAGCCGTTTTACATTCAGTCTTTTGCCAGTGTAGGGAGAGGTTGCTGTGTGGAGCAGGGACAGACTGTTAGGGACACAAAACGCTAGCTAATAGGGCCACAAAAGTCCTTTTAAGGACTGGTATAGGTGTGCTATCGATAGGTGTGATATACTGAGGGGTGCGATATACTTATAATATACTTTCTAACATGGAAAGTATATTATAGTGCATTTGTATTGTGCAGCAGTTGCCTGCGGTTTTGCTGCGTTACCGCATCTACACAGAGTGACAAACACTATTTGAAGAAATAATTTCTACTGGTGTGATTTACCAGTTGCTCCCCCTAAAAACTGATTGAGGCAGGGGTGTGATATACCTTCTTCCACAAATGCTGCTCTTCTATAGGGGCTTTTGTCATAGGGTCATTTTGAAAATGACAGGCAGAAAAAGAGGCAGGCCATTCCGCAGGGGTGGTAGGGGTCAGGCAGGTGCACCAGGCCGGAGCCTAAGTGGGAAGTTGCAGTCGGTGCGTGTATTTACGTCAAAGGACGCACCAGACTTGGTTGAGTGGCTCACTAAGCCTTCCGCTTCTGCACCCTCCTCATCCTCTCTATCTGCACCCTCCTCATCCTCTCTATCTGCACCCTCTTCACTCTCTGCTGTGTGCACCCCCAAAGACACCACCACCACCATATCCCCTCCGCTCGAATTATTTTCCCATCCATTACAAGACCTTACAGACGCGCAGCCATTATTGACATCGGATCAGGAAGAGGAGGTATCAATGGTCGCCACACAGTGGTCTGACGACAGTACCCAGATCAGCCCAAGGAGGGTGGTCCCCGCTGTTGCTGCCTACTCCGAGATCTCTAATTTCAGTGGTGGTGAAGGTGACGAATTCACTGATGACGTGTCGATAGACGTCACATGGGTGCCCACAAGAGAGGAAGAGGAGGGGAGCTCAGAGGGAGAGACGGAGCAGCAGATAGGGAGGAGAAGCAGGCAGAACTCTCAGTGCACAGGAGGCAAAAAGCAGACTGCTAATGTATCTAGAGCGAGCCATCCACCATGCACGGTCACATCTGCCGCTCCCAGGACGCCGGCACATGGCTCCGCAGTGTGTTTGTTTTTTTAACATGTCCACTGCTGACAATAGTGTTGCCATCTGCAGCCTGTGCTGTCAACGCATAAGTCACGGTAAGCCCAACACTCACCCTTGGGACGACCGCCTTAAGAAGGCACCTGTCCTCCCATCACCGAGCCCAGTGGGAGCAACACCGTCAGAACCCACAAAGCCACACTTCCGGCGCTCCCCGTCCTGCCTCTTCTCCTCCACTCCACCTTCCACCGTGCAGTTGTCGCGTTCATGTGGCAAAAGGCAGGCCTCCTTGCCCCAAATGTTAGAGCGAAAAAAGATGATGACGCCAGATAACCCTTTTGGCCAACGACTGACCGCTGGCTTGTCAGAACTGCTAGCCCGCCAACTACTGCTATATAAACTGGTGGACTCGGAGGCCTTTAGAAAATTTGTGGCCATAGGAACACCGCAATGGAAGGTCACCGGAAGGAAATATTTCTCCCAGAAGGGCATCCCAGAGCTATATGGCCACGTTCAGCAGCAAGTGAATGTATCTCTGGCACACAGTGCCAAAATACATCTGACCACAGACACGTGGTCTAGCAAACATGGGCAGGGAAGGTACATAACTTTTACTGCCCACTGGGTGAACCTTCTCACGGCCATCAAGCATCCAATTCATGGCACCCGCGTAGATTTGGTGTTACCACCACGAATGCAGGCCTGCCTCTTCTCCTCCTCCTACTACATCCTCCCTCTCCTCCTCGGCTGACTCCTCCTTTTCCGCTGCTACCGTCTCTTCTCCTATTCGACGTGTCAGGTGAGACGTTGCCATGTTGTGCCTGGAAGCCACACCGTTCCTGCACTCCTTTCAACTTTGCGGTCACAGGCCGATCATTGGCTAACCCCGCTTAATTTGACAGTTGGTAAAGTGGTGTGCGACAACGGTGCCAATCTGCCGGGCGCGCTGAAACAGGGCAAAATGACACACGTGCCGTGCATGGCACACGTCCTGAACTTAGTCGTGCAGCTATTCGTTGCCAAATACCCCGGGGTCCAGGACGTCTTGCGGCAGGCCTGGAAAATATCTGGCTATTTTAGAAGATCTTACATGGCCATGGCTCGCCTTGCTGACAATAAGCGGCGACACCACCTGCCCGTCAGATGTCTGATTTGTGACTGCCCGACGCGATGGAACTCCACGTTGTATATGCTTGATAGGCTGCTCCAGCAGAAACGTGCAGTTAATGACTACCTGTACAAACTCTGCGGCAGGACAGGTTCTGGGAAGATTGTTTTTTTTTCACCACGCCAGTGGCTGCTCATGCACGGCACATGTAGACTTCTGCGGCCATTTGATGAGATGACCAAACTGGTCAGTCGCAGCCAGGGCGCCATCAGTGACATCGTACCTTACGCCTTCTTTCTGGAGCTTACATTGCGTCATGTAATTTATCAAGCCGTCGAGGAGCAGGAGCAGGAAGATGAGGAAGTCGCAATGCTGGATGAATTCCCAGGGGGCTACTCCATCTAAGACAAGTCAACAACAGGAGTCAAAGGAGGATGGTGCCGGGGCGGAGGAGGAGCAAGAAGAGCATGCTTTAAATGTTTCTGGGATCCCTGGTGTTGTCCATGGCTGGGGGGAGGAGAACGAGAGCGACATTATCCTGGATGAGCCAGGCCACTCCACCGCTTCCAGTTTAGTGCAAACAGGGGCCTTCATGCTCCAGTGTTTGAAAAGGGACCCCCGTATAAAAAGCATAAAGGGCAAGGACCAGTCCTGGGTGGCAACGTACTTAGACCTCCGGTACAAACACAAAATGGCGGACATGTTACCAGCTTCACAGAGGACTGTCAGAATGCAGCACTTCCAGGCCTTGCTTCGAGAAATGCTGCATTCTGCTTTTGTGGGTGCTGGCAGAGGAATTTCCACTCACAGAGAAACAGTTACAGGTACCAATCCAACAGCGCATGCAAGAAGAGGGTGTTTTGAAGATGTGTTGGTCACTTCGGATATGAGATCATTCTTGCAGCCAACCCATCGACAGCCGTCCTCCGGATCCAGCCTCAGGGAACACCTAGACCAGGGGTGGCCAACCCGCGGCTCGCGAGCCGCATGCGGCTCCTTGCGCCTTCATTTGCGGCTCGCAGGGGAGAGGTGCGGCCAGCGATTACTCTCCTCTCTGCAGCGGTGGAAGGCTGGAGGATTCAGGGCGCCGAGAGCGGGCACGTGACTCAGTCACCCACTGCAGCTCCGCCTCCTCCTCCGGCAGAGAAGGCGAAGCTGCAGTGCTTAACCCTGCCACCAGCCGCCGATGTGCCCGCCCACGGCCCCACACCCCGATCTGTGAGTGTGTTTGTGTGTGACTTAATGCCCGCCCCCAGTCTTCTCAGTGCCAGCCCAGCAGCCAGATTCATCAGACCGCAGGCTGGGTCTATGGGGGCGGCAAGAAGTGGCGCAGCAAGCAAGGAGGACTGGTTCCAGCTCCATAGTAAATTTTAATGAATGTTAATGGTGGACAGCAGGGTAGGACAGTGGGCACTCAATCAGAGCAGCAGTGGCAGAGATACTCACTGTGGCCAGCAGCAGCCATTTTAGTCCGATTACAGCCACTCTGCAGCTTTGGCTCTAATCTGACTGAAATGGCTGCTGCTGGCCTCAGTCTCTCTGCCACTGCTGCTCTGCCTTTTTTTTTCACAGGTGCCACTGCCCAGCACACCAAGTGTGCTTGAGCATATGGGCGGTTGTCTAAGCCTGGGTGGTCATCTGTGCATATGGGCGGTCGTCTGAGCATATGGGCGGTCATCTGAGCATATGGGCGGTCATCTGAGCATATGGGCGCTAATCTGAGCTTAGACCGGTCATTTGAGCATGGGGCGGTCATCTGAGTATAGGGCAGTCATCTGAGGATGGGCGGTCATCTGAGTATAGGGCAGTCATCTCAATATAGGGCAGTCATCTGAGCATGGGCGGTCATCTGAGTATAGGGCAGTCATCTGAGTAAAGGGCAGTCACCTGAGCATGGGCGGTCATCTGAGTATAGGGCAGTCATCTGAGCATGGGCGGTCATCTGAATATAGGGCAGTCATCTGAGTATAGGACGGTCATCTGAGCATGGGCGGTCATCTGAGTATAGGACGGTCATCTGAGCATGGGCGGTCATCTGAGTATAGGGCGGTCATCTGAGTATAGGGCGCTCATCTGAGTATAGGGCGCTCATCTGAGTATAGGGCGCTCATCTGAGCATATGGGCGCTCATCTGAGCATATGGGCGCTCATCTGAGCTTAGACCGGTCATTTGAGCATGGGGCGGTCATCTGAGTATAGGGCAGTCATCTGAGCATGGGCGGTCATCTGAGTATAGGGCAGTCATCTGAGTATAGGGCAGTCATCTGAGCATGGGCGGTCATCTGAGTATAGGGCAGTAATCTGAGGATGGGCGGTCATCTGAGTATAGGGCAGTCATCTGAATATAGGGCGGTCATCTGAGTATAGGGCGGCCATCTGAGTATAGGGCAGTCATCTGAGCATGGGCGGTCATCTGAGTATAGGGCAGTCATCTGAGTATAGGGCAGTCATCTGAGCATGGGCGGTCATCTGAATATAGGGCAGTCATCTGAGCATGGGCGGTCATCTGAGTATAGGACGGTCATCTGAGCATGGGCGGTCATCTGAGTATAGGACGGTCATCTGAGCATGGGCGGTCATCTGAGTATAGGGCGGTCATCTGAGTATAGGGCGGTCATCTGAGTATAGGGCGGTCACCTGAGTATAGGGCGGTCATCTGAGTATAGGGCGGTCATCTGAGTATAGGGCGGTCATCTGTGCATGGGGCGGTCATCTGTGCATGGGGCGGTCATCTGAGAAATCTTGAAACACATTGTGAAAAACAAAGATTGCCAGAAGTCTCACTAAAGCTGTCTACATTACAGGTAGGAGAGGTGGTTTAAATGCACTTTTAAATGTTTGATAACTCTGTGCTGTTCCTTTCATATTGAATTTCTGCACTGTATTATTTCTTGTTTTACCTATGTTGTTTTAGTCTATTGTTCTCTGCTGCCATCTGCTGGCCGGAATTTGTATGCTGCACGCCTCGTTCGTTGTCTATAAAGTTTTATCTCTGGGCGTGGTTTTAGCAGCCTTGGGCCTGGTCACTTCCTGTAGCCTTTTTCAGTGCTGCATTCTTTGTGACTGGAGACACACACCTTGGCTTGTGAAGGCATCAGTTTTTGACCAGCAGTTGCCTCAGCAGTTAGCCTCAGGAAAGACATCCACATCACAGCATCTACTGCATTCCTGTATTGTATCACCGTATGTCACTGCTCTGGATCAAATAAACCCCTGTTTGATTGCATCCTCATGTCTACGTCTGGATCCATCTAACCTGAGCATCTGCCGGTCCGGTCTGCTCCACTGCTTGGATACGAAGGTAGGACAGTCACAAAGTCATTATCAGTTACACCTTCAATCGCCTTCATGTGGGGACAGAACAGTCAAAAACTGCCTTAAAGCCTTATGCCCCAGTCAATATCCGTCTGAATGTCCAATGCCGGCTGCAGGTTCCCTCAGAGCCCAGTGCCACACTCAGGAACCTCCCTTGCCACAGGCCCACTCGCAGCAAATCTGCCCAGCAACAGTGCACGTTCAATAAGCCTAAGGGGAAGCACGGCGTGTCCGCAGTAGATATACTCTCGCCTGGAAGTCCTCCACCACTCGCCAAGCCACTTTCCACATCCTATATTAACTTTTGCTCGCATGATATAAGAACTGTTCACGCACGCGGCGCCTCCCTTAAACCAAACCCCGCAATCCACTAAAAGGACTTTGGGAAACTCATCGGGGTGCCTCATCTGAGCCGCACTGCAATTTTCAGCCCCCAATTCAAAAGTTCATTTTCTTAAAGAGACAGCGCACCTTAAATAAAAATGGCCGAAAAGGACCTCGTACAGTTCCCCAGTGATGAAATAAAGCAAATGCAACCTGATACTGATCATTATGAAGAGCTGGAGGTAGAAACCACACTTCCAGCAGACCAAGTCACGCGACCAAGGCGCTCTCTCAAACCAACTATAAAGATCACAGAAAACTATCACACCAGGAAAGATGAGCTATGTGACGACCTGGAAGATCTATGGGAGCGAGTTTCCTCCCTCATATCAGGACTTCCTCAGGCGATGCCACCAGCTTACAAGTTGCCGTCGGGCGGCTGAACGCAGCCCATGAAAGATACAAGAGAATGTCCACAAGGTATATAACCTTTCTAAAAGACTCTAATATTGAAGAAGCCCTGTCAGAATTGTGCAAGGCAGAATCAATAGACAGACAAAGAGACGCCATGGTGCTGGATGCTAAAGATAAAGTGGAACTCCGCATCTCTCATTTGCAAGAAACCAGATCACACAGATCGCATTCATCCAAACATTCCTCGCGGTCCTACAGATCATCATGCTCTAGAAGCTCCAACCTGAGCGACAGATTACTAGAGGCCCGCATAAATGCAGAGCAATCCAAAGTGAGGCGTTCCTTCACCGAAAAAGAAGTCCTTGCGAGGGCTGAAGCAGAAGCCAAGAGGGCAGAAGCGGAGGCAGAAGCCAAGAGGGCAGAAGCGGAGGCAAAAGCCAAGAGGGCAGAAGCAGAGGCTCGAATAAAGATCCTTGAATCAGAGAGGGAAGAGGAAATTGCATTAGCAAAAGTAAGACTACTTGAGCAAGCATTGAGCCAAGGCCCTGATTCAGTCTGCTTACCACCAGAGGAGATAGACGATCCAGCTGATCGCACCAGCGACTACGTACTGAAACAGTTATCTGCAACACCCCCAGTGTGCAGTACTGTCCAAGCCAACAACACTGAAACCTCCAAGTCAGCTCTACCTGCAGTGGCAGCGATACCCACAGCACCCGAGCAATCCAATAACAGTTGCCCAGACGCGCCCTCTCAAGGACAGTTATTACAGCAAGATGGCTACCGGGTGTTTCCTAGCCTACCTCCACAGCTCAAGCAGCAGTCATCAGAATCTACAGAGGCTAGACCACAGCTCAACCCTGCAGCAACATCATTCTACCCGGAAGCATCTCACCCTTTCACGCCATGCAGCCTATACGCCCCAGGGGCATCACAAGTTGTCATGGCAACAAGCAGTGAGAAATCAGATATGTCTGAGTTTGCCAGGTTTATGGTGAGCAGAGAGCTAATTAACACCAGTCTCTCAAAATTTGATGACCGTGCGGAGAGCTACAGAGCCTGGAAGGCAACCTTCAAAGCCGCCATCGCCAACCTCAACCTAACTGCAGAGCAGGAGCTCGACCTCTTGATCAACTGGCTGGGCCCAGGCTCCACAAATCGCATCAAGAGCCTTAGAACTGTCTATGTGGGACAAGCAGAAGCAGGTCTCGCTGCAGCCTGGCAGAGACTCGAACGCACCTTTGGCAGTGCAGAAGCAATAGAGAAGGCACTATTCAGGAGACTGCAGAACGTCCCCAAGATCAGTCTCAAAGATGTCCAGAAGCTTCAGGATTTAAGTGATTTGCTCATGGAACTGGAGCTTGCCAAAAGAGACCCTCGTCTGTCCGGGCTGTGCTACCTGGATACAGCCCATGGGGTGAACCCAATTGTCGTGAAGCTACCATACAGCCTGCAAGAGAAGTGGGCGGCATCAGTCTCAAGGTACAAAAGAGTGCATGACGTCACTTTTCCCCCATTTATTCATTTCTGTAGGTTCATCGATGAACAGTCCCAGATGAGGAATGACCCCAGCCTCGACTTCCTGGAGTTCAATACTACAGCCTCAGTGACACCATCATCAAGGTATGAAAGTATTGTACATAAACACAGAGACTTTAAGAGCAGCGTGAATGTTAGAAAAACTAACCTACCATCATCTGCAGTACCCACTGGTAGACAGTACACTACCTCATCAGGAGACAAGGCCTTCAATCGTGAATGTCCCATTCATAAAAAACCACACTCACCGAACAAATGCAGAGGATTTAGATCCAAAACCATACAGGAGCGCAAGAAAGTCCTCACCGAGCTTGGGGTATGTTTCAGGTGCTGCGCTTCATTGGAGCACATGGCTAAGGACTGTAAATCCATTATCAAATGTGAGGAGTGTCATAGTGATAGACATGCCTCAGCTATACACCCAACTCCACTCACGAGGGATTCACCTGCCGCTGTCACCACCAGTCCTGCTCAAAGTCATGGCGGGAAGCCCCAGAACCACGCTAACACAGCCACTGCTGTTTCCTGCTCATGCTTGGACGTATGTGGGGAGGGCCAGAGTGAGAAATGTTGTGCCCGCATATGCCTAGTCAAGGTCTACCCGGAGGGGCTACCAGAAAAGGCAGTAAAAATGTATGCCATCATTGATGACCAAAGCAACCGCTCCCTAGCAGGACCTAAATTCTTTGAAGCCTTTGGAATAAAGGGACCATGAGAACCCTACATCTTAAACACCTGCTCAGGTCGCATAGAGACTAGCGGCAGGAGGGCACAAGGATTCATCGCTTGTTCAGTCAGTGGAAATACGGAGATACCTCTACCGACGCTGATCGAATGCGATCAAATACCCAACCATAGGGATGAAATTCCTACCCCGGAAGCTGCATTTCACCATCCACACCTAAGGCACCTAGCCAACGTTATCCCACCTATGGACAACAACGCCGAGATTCTACTCCTGCTTGGCAGAGACAATCTAAGGGTACACAAGGTGCGTCAACAGTGTAATGGTCCCGACTATGCACCATACGCCCAGAGACTGGACTTGGGATGGGTAGTCATAGGAAATGTATGCTTGGATCAACCAAAAATCCGCTCATTCAAAACGTACGTGCGTGGAGATGGACGCACAACTTGCATTAAGCCTTGCCCTCATCACTATGAGGTGAAAGAGAAGCCTCCAGACCTCATACAACCACCTGACGACATTCCTCCCTACTTTGCTGACAACTTGGGAAGATTAGTCTTTCACACAAGCAAGGACGATGATAAAGTAGCTTTGTCAGTAGAGGACAGAGAATTTATCAAGATAATGGACAATGAGTTCCTTAAAGACGAAACCAATCACTGGGTTTCTCCATTACCCTTCCGAGCTACCAGGGTGAGACTCCCGAACAATAGGGAACAAGCTCTGTCTAGATTTAACTCTCTTCAGCATACCATGAACAGCAAGCCTGAGATGAGAGAACACATCGTTGCCTTTATCGACAAAATATTTCGCAACAACCATGCAGAACCAGCTCCATTCTTAGGGAAGAACGACGAGTGCTGGTACTTGCCTTCATTTGGAGTGTATCACCCACGGAAACCTAATCAAATTAGGGTTGTTTTCGACTCAAGTGCCAAACATCAAGGTGTATCTCTTAATGATGTCCTTCTCACAGGTCCTAATCTGACGAATAACCTAGTTGGAGTGCTGATGAGGTTCAGAAAAGAGCTCGTTGCCATCACCGCCGACATTGAACAGATGTTCCACTGTTTCGTAGTCAGAGAGGACCACCGGAATTTCCTCAGGTTTCTGTGGTACAAGAATAACGACACCAACGCAGAGATGGCAGAATATCGTATGAGGGTACACGTATTTGGAAACAGCCCTTCACCTGCCGTGGCAACTTACGGCCTTCGGCGCACTGCATTAGAGGGAGAATCCAAGTACGGTAAAGATGCCAGAGACTTTGTAGAAAAGGACTTCTACGTAGACGATGGACTCAAATCACTACCGACTGAAGAAGCGGCTATCGATCTGCTCAAAAGGACTCAAAGTATGTTGTACCAAGCTAAACTTAGACTACACAAAATTGCTTCAAACAGCCTGGCCGTTATGAGGGCCTTCGATTCAGGCGATCATGCACCAGGATTCAAGGACATTAACTTGGGACTGGACAGTCCACCTGTGCAGAGGAGCTTGGGCCTCAGATGGGATCTCTCGGCCGACTCCTTCGGTTTTCAGATAAGTTGTGCAGACAAGCCATTCACAAAGCGAGGCGTCCTATCAGTGGTAAACAGCCTATTTGATCCGCTGGGATTTGTAGCGCCCATCACCATACAAGGTAAATCTCTACTGAGACAGTTTTCTGAAACAGTCAAGGATTGGGATACCCCACTTCCCTCCGAGAAAGAGCAAAAATGGGAAGCCTGGAAGCGATCTTTGTGTGCCTTGGATGAGAGCCACATCCCGAGATGCTATATTAAAACTTCACTTTCCTCTAGCATAAGGAAAGAACTCCATGTGTTCTCGGACGCCTCCACGGAGGCCATCGCAGCGGTTGCCTATCTGAAGGTGACAGAACCCAACAACCAAAATCACGTTGGATTCGTCTTTGGTAAGGCTAAGTTAGCCCCCAAGCCCGATCATACTATTCCCAGACTGGAACTTTGTGGGACAGTGTTGGCAGTGGAGATCGCGGATTTCATACAACAAGAACTGGGTGTCGACATAGCTGAAGTCCAGTATTACACCGACAGTAAGGTCGTTTTAGGTTACATCCACAATCGGACCAAGCGATTTTATGTGTACGTTAGTAACCGCATAGAGAGAATCAGGAGGTCCTCCAAACCTGAACAATGGCACTACGTACCATCCGAACTTAATCCGGCAGATCATGCCACTAGGCCTATGTCTATAGGTTCCTTTACTAACTCTACTTGGCTTACAGGTCCAGAGTTTCTGCTTGGAGAGGCGGACGAATGTGTACAGGAAGTTTTCAGCATCCAGGATCCGGATAATGATCCAGAAATCCGCGCTGAAGTTAGTGCATTAGTCATTGGAACAAAGCAAACCGCCAGCTTCGGTTGTCAGCGCTTTGAACGTTTCTCCAGTTGGTTGACACCCATCGAGAACGTCCCTGATGGGTGAACAGGACTGTATCTAGCTTCGCAGATCTCCATTCCAAGTTGGAAAACAGGACTAATCTATGTTTGCATTCTAACATGTTGTTTTTCTTTTACAGGTTGTTTATATTTTATGGACATTCGTCATAGTGAAATCCCCTAAGTGAATTTCAGACGGGGAGTGTGCTGTTCCTTTCATATTGAATTCCTGCACTGTATTATTTTTTGTTTTACCTATGTTGTTTAAGTCTATTGTTCTCTGCTGGCCGGAATTTGTATGCTGCACGCCTCGTTCGTTGTCTATAAAGTTTTATCTCTGGGCGTGGTTTTAGCAGCCTTGGGCCTGGTCACTTCCTGTAGCCTTTTTCAGTGCTGGATTCTTTGTGACTGGAGACACACACCTTGGCTTGTGAAGGCATCAGTTTTTGACCAGCAGTTGCCTCAGCAGTTGCCTCAGCAGTTAGCCTCAGGAAAGACATCCACATCACAGCATCTACTGCATTCCTGTATTGTATCACCGTATGTCACTGCTCTGGATCAAATAAACCCACGTTTGATTGCATTCTCATGTCTACGTCTGGGTCCATCTAACCTGAGCATCTGCCGGTCCGGTCTGCTCCACTGCTTGGATACGAAGGTAGGACAGTCACAAAGTCATTATCAGTTACACCTTCAATCGCCTTCATGTGGGGACAGAACAAACTCAATTGCAGTAATAGTCGTGTGCACGCATATTTGTGTAAATGTATAGCTTGTGGCTCCTGGCAGTCATACGATTTTTTCTTTTCTGGCTCTTTGTGTCTGTAAGGTTGGCCACCCCTGACCTAGACGCACTCGCCTAGCTCACGACAGTGTGGACTACCTCACATTTCTAAAAATGAATGAGGCATGGATCTCGTTGGAATTCAACACATGTGAAGAGTCTACCACGTTTCATTGAATTTCCTCATGACAGCCCACAAATATCCGCCACCACCCAGAACAAATCATGGTCCCTGTCTTAGGTAAATACAGCGGCATAAAAGGGCTTTTATGTCGGGTGAATGCCTAATTTTGCCAAACGAGAGCCACGTAACAACCTGCATACTAAAGGATGCTGGCCGGCGGGACAACCGTCAAAACCCGAATGTCTGGAGGAAATAGCTGAACGGTACACGTTAAGAGTACGGTAAGCCTTACCTGCTTCAAAAAGCGATGTGAGGAACTGAAGGATGGCTGTTACAGGGGCCTGTAAGGGATCCACGTCCCGTGAATCGCACCAACGAGCCCAGACGTCCCATGCAGCTCGATAGGCCCGTCTAGTGCCTGGAGCCCATGCAGATTCCAATAGCTGTCTAGTTGCTGCCGAAAATTCAGAGGAGTCCCAGGGACCCCCGAAACTCGGCATGCGAGAAGATGAAGTGACCCGTCTAGAAGTAGAGGGTGTAGGTGACCGTAAGGGTCGAGCAGAAGGTGTGGGAAAGACGGCAAAAGCCGGGGTTCCTCCGTCAGAAGGCTCAGTAACTGGGGAAACCATGACTGTGTTTTCCAGTAGGGAACTACTAGCACCATCTGTGCTTGTTGGTAACGAACCTGAGTGAGCACTCGAGGAATGAGTGCGAAGGGAGGGAAAGCATAGTGGAGGGAGCCGCCCCAATGCTGGAGAAAAGCGTCTACCGCCTCTGCTTCCGGGTCCGGACGCCAACTGAAGTATCTGGGAAGTTGTGCGTTCAGACGCGATGCGAATAGATCGATGGATAACGGACCCCACCGAGATAGAATATCGCGGAAGACCGTCGAATCCAACTTCCAGTTGCTGGAATCCGAAATGCAACGAGAACTCCAGTCGGCCAAAGGGTTTGGAGACCTGGGAGATATTCCGCCACAACAGTCCCAAAAGTCTTTGGCTAAAGAAGACAGAACCTTGGATCGAGTCCCTCCCATACAGTTCACGTAACGGACAGCAGAAACATTGTCCATACGTAGGCGAATACATGCTCGAACTGAACCCTGAGCGAAGCTGCGGATCGCAAATGATCCTGCTAAGAGCTCGAGAGCATTTATGTGAAGACGTGTTTCCTCCGGGGCCCACGCTCCTCCCGTGGAGACTCCCTGACAAGGGGCTCCCCACCCCATCAGGCTGGCAACTGATTCGATAACCAGGTCTGGCTGTGGCCCGATAATAGCTCGGCCGTTCCACACCGAAAAATTGTGGATCCACCACACCAGTTCGTGCCTGGTCTCCATATCTAAGACAAGCGTGTCGGAGTAAGCAGCTCCGCCTCTCAGGTGAGCAATTTTGAGCCTTTGTAGGGCTCGATAATGAGGGAGGGCTGGAAATATCGCCTGGATGGACGAAGTGAGAAGACCGATAAGGCGGGCAAGTTGACGGAGTGATACCTGTGGGAGAGAGAGTGAATGACGAATCTCCTTGCGTATCGCCTTGACTTTGGTCAAGGGTAGGCTGAGAGTCTGATCTAAGGAGTTTATGGCAAAACCTAAAAATTCTATGGTAGTGGCCGGTGTGAGGCAAGACTTCTCTATGTTGAGAATAAACCCTAACCCCTGAAGAAGAGATTTGGCCATCTCCAAGTGACGAAGCAGAAGGGGCGGGTCCTGGGCCATGATCAGGATGTCGTCTAAATAAATGATTAGACGAACTCCCCTCGCTCTGAGCCAGGCCACCACCGGTTTCATGAGTTTTGTAAAACACCATGGGGCGGAAGAGAGGCCAAACGAGAGGCAGGTAAAATGCCAGGTGTGGCTCCTCCATAAAAACTGGAGCAGATTTCGGGACGAAGGGGCCACAGGGACCGTGAGGTATACGTCCTTCAGAACCAATTTGACGAACCAGTCCCCTGGTAGGAGCATATCTCTTAACAGATGGATGCCCTCCATCTTGAAATGTCTGTAACGAACAAAGACATTTAAGTGCTTGAGGTTTATGACCGGGCGGAACTGGCCACCTTTTTTCTGCACCAGGAAAATACTGCTCAGTACCCCCGTGTGAGGGTCGGGAGATAACTCTATCGCCTTTTTCGATAGGAGGGATGTAAGCTCCAAATTCATGAGCGTTTGAGTGTGGTTTGAGGAAGAGACCCGTGGAATGAGAGGCAGGTTCCTTGGGGTGGAAACCAATTCTATGGTGAAACCTTGGACTGTGGAGAGGACCCATTGGTCTGAGGTGATCCTTGACCACGCATGGGAAAAGAGACGGAGTCTTCCCCCAACCTGCTGAGAAGTCGGATATGACACACAGAGATGACTTACAGGAGCGCCTCGGAACCCTCAGTAGCGTGAAGAACCTCCGCGAGATGGGAAGAAGGTTGGTTGGTGCCTGGGGTCCTGCAGTGACTGGCGATAACTAAAGGAGCCTCAGCCCGTGCCTCTGGGCTGAAAAGTGGAGCGGCCGGACAGTCGGCCCCTGAGACTGCCGGCCCTGGAGGAAAAAATGTGACTGGAAAACACGGCGCATGGAGCTTTGTGCCTTATCAAGGGCCGTAAAAGCACCAACGTATTTCCCCAACTCTTTAATGAAGGGATCTCCGAAAAGGAGGCCCTGCGCCTCCTTGCCAGAGTCAGATAGGGATAAATTAGCTAATTTGGGCTCTATCTTCATCAAGATGGCCTTCCTTCTTTCGATGGCAATAGATGTGTTTACATTGCCCACCATACAAATGGCCCTTTAGGCCCAACCTCTGAGATCTTCAGGGTCAACTTGTGTGCCTGTCACTCTAGCGGCTTCCGCTAAATCAAAGATTTTTCCTAGAGGGCCCGTCATGTCAAGAAGCTTATCTTGACAAGCCTTTAATGCAGAGTCTAGGCCCTTGTGTGGGTTAAAACCTGATTTTGCTAGGAATTGAACCACCTTAGGGTCCACGCTTGGAGTTTCACATATCTTATTGGGGATAAGGGGACGAGGGCATTCTGCCCGCATCTTGATGCGAGCCTCTTTGGAGAGAGGTGTACGGATTCTCTCCTCTAAATATTGAGCCACGTGAGTGGCGGGGAGCCATTCTGAGGACCCTGGATGATGTAACTGGTCAGGGTTGAAAAGAGGGTCACCCATGGGATCTAAGATTGCGTCTTTGACGTCTTCCTGTGGCTCCAACCTGGCACCCGTTAACTGAGACGGGCCTTCAATAGCAGGGCCAACTGCAGTATCTATCAAATCATCCCCTGAATGGTTGGACCAATTATCAATAGCCTCCTCAACAGACTCTGCGTCTGAATCAGATACCGGATCCGGTAGTGACCGGGCGGTTTTCCATAATCGTGCCCTTTCTGCCGGGCGCGGGTTAGCTCTTTTACGCGACTTATTCGCGCAGTCATCGGATGGACCAGGGCCATCATTCATATGTGTTCTGGAGGCAGGAGGGGGTATATTAGAAGAAGAATGAGCCCTAAGGGCCTGGGAGATCGATTGTGTCAAAGTAGCTGACATAGATCCCATTGCAGAAACAATAGCTTCTGAAATGGACTGCTGCAGAATCGCAGCTTGCACCACAGGAGTAAAGGTATGAATAACCCTGTGAGGAGAGGAGGGACCTGTATGATCTGAGTGTCTCACCTGGACAGAACCAGCAGGAGAAGCGGGGACACTGGACATGATATAAATATAACTGGAGGAGTAAGTCACCCCAACAGATTGAAGAAAAAACTGCGCTGAGAAAAGGAACCGTAGCGGTGTGTAGCGATGGTAGTATGGCACTGAAGAAAAAACGGGGAGAGAGGAGGCGTGGTTAGAAGGGAGGGTATCGGAATAAAACAAAGAGGCGAAACTAAGGAAAAAGAAATGAGAAAGAAAATGAAAACTCCTCAAAAAAGGGGGGAGCTGAGGGGATAGAATACCGGGTAAATAAGGAAGAAGCGAACCAAAGTAAATCGATACCAATAAAAATAACCCATAAGTTATAAAATATAAGTATAAGTAAAAGTATAACTAATCACAGTAAAAAATCTAAGCTACTTATCTGTGTTGAAGCAGCAAAGAAAGAGGAGGTGTCCGACCAGTGATGCTCCTTATATAGGGGCTAGGGGGGTGGAGTTGTTACCATGGTTACACTTATGTTTTTTTCTTCAATTGTCTTTGCTGCTATATTTTCAGTAAAGAAAGAGTTAAGCAAATATGAGCCTCCGTGTCTTGATATAAAATCCAAAGTTCTCTGCTGTCAGGTGAATGCCTATTGGCAAATTTTTTGGGCTCTGTACTGGCCGATAGTTACATTTTTGTCCTGTGACCCCCTAATGTACCTCCAGCCACAGATTCCAAAGTTCTTTGCTGTCAGGTGAATGCCTATTGCCAAATTTTTGGGGCCTGTACTGTCCGACAGTTAATTTTTTTTTATCTCTAGCCACATTATCACACCCCTGTCTCACTCCTCTGCTTCTCATTATGGTGGCGTATGAACCGCATTCACCATAAGGACCTTCTAATGTCACTGTGTCATGTGACTGTCCCCCTCACCCTATACTGTGCCCCCTTATACCCTGCATTGTGCTCTCTTACCACACCCTGTGCAGTGCCCCTAGTCATTCCCTGTACTGTGCCCTCTTGTACTCTTTTATCCCGTCACAGTATGGCGGTGTTATCCGGTCACTTTTTTTTTAGGTGTTTTCCGGTCAATGTATGGCGGTGGTATCCAATATCTGGATGGCCATAACTTTATCCCTTTCCATGCCCACCCCATCCTTTTTCAGATCTGGCATAAGCGGGAAAAATATGCAGATTGCGGTGCTAAGGACCTTTTGCGCCACAATCTGTGTCAGAAATTCGCCTAAGGCCTCATGCACACGGCCGTGCCCGTGTTGCCTTCTGCAATTTGCGTAACGGAACGGGCGCCGGCAATATAAATGCCTATTCTTCACCGCAAAGCGTGGACAAAAATAGCACATGTTATATTTTTTTAGCGGGGCCGCAGAACGGAGCCACGGATGCGGACAGCACACGGAGTGCTGTCCGCATCTTTTGCGGCCCCATTGAAGTGAATTGGTCCGCATCCGAGCCGCCAAAACTCGGCTCGGATGCGGACCCAAACAACGGTCTTGTGCATGAGGCCTAACATATACGTATTTCTATATAATAAATGATCACCTAATTGTATTATCATTCGGAGGTAGGACTAATATCTTTATATTATATAGATTCTAGTGTATTAAACTGTGCCCTGTATTTCCCAGTAGAAAATTATCCTGACCACCAGGACCAGGTAGCGCTCTGTCAGTACATGGCGGCCTCCCCTCTCCGCCACGCTGCTCCGCTGTGTACTGGTGCTTATTATGACACTAGGGCTGGGTTCACATCCTATTTTTGCCATCCATTTAATGCATACCAAAAATGTGTGCGTTAACAGATGCCTCAGACTGGTGCCGTACAGTGGCGTCCGTTCCCCATACAGTTCCATGGTAGAAAGTTAACGTATGCATTTTTTTTTAATAGACTCTGCAGGATACAAAAACGTGGAGTGCTGTACATTTGTATACATCAAACCGATAGGAAATAAAACATTTCTAGGCTCCAGCAGGGCACATTTTTGAGAATTTCCCTTTAAGGCGCATAAAAATGGCCCCTGATTAAAATACATATTTTTAGTGGGAATTTTTGCCAATGATCCCCTTCTGGTATATCACTGTCCATGTTGTGGGACAATTTGTGTACTTCTAGTAAGTGTTTGCTGGTTGCAAATATGAGCTGAAGGTTTTTCAGGTTCGCCTGCCATTAAAGTGAATGCGGTTTGCGAACATTTGATCGCGTTCGCGAACCGTCCCGGCCGATGTTCGTCCATCACTATTTCTCAAGCCCCGTTTTCATCCAGTAAATTCTTGGCCGGAAGTAAGTATTTTATTGTATTCAGTGACGTACCGGGTCTCTGGCAGGCGAGCAAAGCCTCCTCTTCCGCTGCTCAGGGAGCACGGTGACGTCATTGGAAGCCTAGGTAATTATGCAGAGCGGATGGAGGGGCGGTAACTAGGCCGGCCGACATTGCGCTAAGCCCCGCCCCTTCAGTCCGGTGACATCACCGGGCATAGAGCTTTATAATGAATGGAGGAAGGAGGATGAATATGTATGAGGGAGGAGGGGAGGGGGGCTGATCGAAGTGGACCATGTGCAGGAGGCATGAATATGTATGAGGGGGGGGGGGGCGTGTGCAGGGACACAATGTTAGACAGTAGAAACCAGGAGATGCCGCCCTGCACTGGCACCCACAGTGCAATGCGGCAGGAAGTGATCGCACAGATAAACAGATATGTAAACAATCTGTTGGGGACTGTAGGAGCCATGCTCTAGTGTAAAAGCTACCTAAAACCATCTTGGGAACATAGACTCGGCTACTAAAGGGGAATAAGAGGTTTTTAAAAAAATAAGTTTGATCCCAGACAACCCCTTTAAGTGATAGTATGGGAGGAAGGCAGGGTGTGTGGTGCAGGGGTCAGAAACCCAGGGCAGAGGTAGAAAACAAATGTCTCTTTTACTTAAAGGGGTTATCTAAATTCTAAAAGACCGCACCCTGATGCCCAGGCCCCTCGTATACATTATACTTTTTTTTTTTTTTTTACATTTATTTATTGACAGATAAAATTACTAAATTATTTTCTAAACATCTTAATCTTCAACATTATGAAATTCCTCATTTTTAGCCCAAAACGCCCCCCCATCCCTCCCCTTTCCTTCCGATGCGTCTCCTATCCCCTCCGTCCACTAGGACGGAGCAGGGATAACAGTGGGGCGAGAAAACCTAAGGCCTCTTTCACGCGGGCGAGATTTCCGCGCGGGTGCAATGCGTGAGGTGAACGCATTGCACCTGCACTGAATCCGGACCCATTCATTTCTATGGGGCTGTGCACCATAGATTTCTACGGGGCGTGTGATTTTCACGCATCACTTGTGCGTTGCGTGAAAATCGCAGCATGCTCTATTTTGTGCGTTTTTCACGCAACGCAGGCCCCATAGACGTGAATGGGGCTGCATGAAAATCGCAAGCTGGTGCGGATGTGGTGCGATTTTCACGCATGGTTGCTAGGAGATGATCAGGACGGGGACCCGATCTTTATTATTTTCCCTTATAACATGGTTATAAGGGAAAATAATACAATCTACATAACACCTAACCCAAACCCGAACTTCTGTGAAGAAGTTCGGGTTTGGGTACCAAACATGCCGATTTTTCTCACGCGCGTGCAAAACGCATTAAAACGTTTTGCAGTCGCGCGGAAAAATCGTGCATTTTCCCGCGACGCACCCGCATCTAATCCGGCCCAAATCCATGACGCCCATGTTTTTTATTTCTCCTCAATATTTCTCTGTTTATATAAGATTTTTTCATATCTCTTAGGCCTCATGCACACGACCATTATGTGTTTTGCGGTCCACAAATTGCGGATCCGCAAAACACGGAAGGCGTCCATGTGCGTTCCGCAATTTGAGGAACGGCATGGACAGCCATTAATATAACTGCCTATTCTTGTCCGCAAAACGGACACAAATAGGACAGGTTTTATTTTTTTGGGGACCACGAGATGGAGCAACGGCCCCATTGAAGTGAATAGGTCCGCATCCAAGCCGCAAAAACTGCGGCTCCGGTGCGGACCAAAACAACGGTCGCCTTAATCTTATTGCCCAGATTTAACCATATACACACACTAGGAGTATTTCGTGAAAACCAACCTTGTGTGATTAAAATTCTCGCCAGAAAAAGTATTTTAAACCAGGTGGGTCCTTTTATACTTATCACAATTAATTTGGGAAAAATCACCCAGAATCCAACATTCCATCATAAATGGAATCTCTATTTTCAATTTTTGGGTAATAAATTTATCTATTGCCTCCCAATATTCTGTTAGTTGTATACAAGACCAAAACGTGTGCAAATAATCAGCCCCAAGTGAGTCACATCGTGGACAATTAGACGTACCTCTCAACCCACATTTGTTAAGCCATACCGGTGTGACATATAATAATCTATGTATGATATTGAATGGAACCAAAACATGATTAAAATTGTTAAAGAGGACCTTTCACCGATCCTGACATTGTGAACTAAGTATCATGACATATACAGCGGCGCCCAGGGATCTCACTGCACTTACTATTATCCCTGGGCGCCGCTCCGTTCTCCCGTTATGTCCTCCGGTATGTTCGGGGACTTGGTTATAGTAGGCGGAGTCTGCCCTTGTTCTTCTGGGCGTCTCCTTCTCCTAGGCTGTAGCGCTGGCCAATCGCACCGCAGAGCTCACAGCCTGGGAGAAAAAAACCTTCCAGGCTGTGAGCTCTGCGCTGCGATTGGCCAGCGCTACAGCCTAGGAGAAGGAGACGCCCAGCAGAAAAAGGGCAGACTCCGCCTACTATAACCAAGTCCCCGAACATACAGGAGGACATAACGGGAGAACGGAGCGGCGCCCAGGGATAATAGTAAGTGCAGTGAGATCCCTGGGCGCCTCTGTATATGTCATGATACTTAGTTCACAATGTCAGGATCGGTGAAAGGTCCTCTTTAAGTTAGTCATTATTTTCCCCCAGTCCTCTGGCTGGATCCTTAAAACAGATCCCCAAGCCATTTGTCAGGGAGAACGTAAACCATTAAATAGTGCATCAAGAAGCAATTTAAACTTCTGCTCCAAATTTCCCATGAAATCATTCAAAGGTGTAAAAGTGTCTTTCTGTAACAAAAATGTCCCCTTTACACTACGAAGTGCCGAACGTAACTGTAAATATCTAAACCAAGATAAATTAATTATATGTTCTCTTTGGGTCCTCTCCAAAAAAGGAAGTATATCTCCATTAGGCCTCATGCACATGACCGTTGTTTTGGTCTGCATCCTAGCCGTAGTATTTGCGGTTTGGATGCGGACCCATTCACTTCAATGCGGACAGCACTTCAAGATGCGGACAGCACTCAGTTGCTCCGTTCCATGGTCCGCAAAAAAATATAACCTGTCCTATTTTTGTCCGTTTTGGTGACAGGAATAGGCAGTTATATTAATGGCTGTCCGCGCCGTTCTGCAAATTTGCAGACCGTAAAACACACAACTGTTGTGTGCATGTAGCCTTACTCACCACTTGTGCAACATACAGAATATTGTTTTTTTGCCAGTACTTATCTTCAGCTAAATCATCCAACTCCTGTAAATAATTATACCAAAGGGGCATACAGTGGAGAGATCCCCTTATTCCCAACCAATCCCTAATAGTGCTCCACCTCTTAATAAATAACTTTCTAGATTCCCTATAATCCTGTTGGACTCTGGATAATAACCCGGACTCTAATAATGTAAAGATATTATCATATGTAGATCTACTCAACAATTTCCTACAAAGTGGACTTTCCTCCAAGTGATTATAAAGGCATAGCTGTGAAGATATAAAATAGCCCTTAAAATAAGGAAGGTTCAACCCTCCCTGTTCGAACGGCTTATAGAGATATTCCAGTTTGAACCTCACCTGCTTTCTTCCCCACACCAGATCATATACATTATACTTAACTGCTCCCTGTTGCTCCGAATCCCTGCACGGCCACCGCTGCATTTCCTTAACCACCTCAGCCCCCAGTGCTTAAACACCCTGAAAGACCAGGCCACTTTTTACACTTCTGACCTACACTACTTTCACCGTTTATTGCTCGGTCATGCAACTTACCACCCAAATGAATTTTACCTCCTTTTCTTCTCACTAATAGAGCTTTCATTTGGTGGTATTTCATTGCTGCTGACATTTTTACTTTTTTTGTTATTAATCGAAATTTAACGATTTTTTTGCAAAAAAATGACATTTTTCACTTTCAGTAGTAAAATTTTGCAAAAAAAAACGACATCCATATAGAAATTTTGCTCTAAATTTATAGTTCTACATGTCTTTGATAAAAAAAAAATGTTTGGGTAAAAAAAAAAATGGTTTGGGTAAAAGTTATAGCGTTTACAAACTATGGTACAAAAATGTGAATTTCCGCTTTTTGAAGCAGCTCTGACTTTCTGAGCACCTGTCATGTTTCCTGAGGTTCTACAATGCCCAGACAGTACAAACACCCCACAAATGACCCCATTTCTGAAAGTACACACCCTAAGGTATTCGCTGATGGGCATAGTGAGTTCATAGAACTTTTTATTTTTTGTCACAAGTTAGCGGAAAATTATGATTTTTTTTTTTTTTTTTTTTCTTACAAAGTCTCATATTCCACTAACTTGTGACAAAAAATAAAAAGTTCTATGAACTCACTATGCCCATCAGCGAATACCTTGGGGTCTCTTCTTTCCAAAATGGGGTCACTTGTGGGGTAGTTATACTGCCCTGGCATTCTAGGGGCCCAAATGTGTGGTAAGGAGTTTGAAATCAAATTCTGTAAAAAATGACCTGTGAAATCCGAAAGGTGCTCTTTGGAATATGGGCCCCTTTGCCCACCTAGGCTGCAAAAAAGTGTCACACATCTGGTATCTCCGTACTCAGGAGAAGGTGGGGAATGTGTTTTGGGGTGTCATTTTATATATACCCATGCTGGGTGAGAGAAATATCTTGGCAAAAGACAACTTTTCCCATTTTTTTATACAAAGTTGTCATTTGACCAAGATATTTATCTCACCCAGCATGGGTATATGTAAAAAGACACCCCAAAACACATTCCTCAACTTCTCCTGAGTACGGGGATACCAGATGTGTGACACTTTTTTGCAGCCTAGGTGGGCAAAGGGGCCCATATTCCAAAGAGCACCTTTCGGATTTCACTCCTCATTTTTTCCTGAATTTGATTTCAAACTCCTTACCACACATTTGGGCCCCTAGAATACCAGGGCAGTATAACTACCCCACAAGTGACCCCATTTTGGAAAGAAGACACCCCAAGGTATTCCGTGAGGGGCATGGCGAGTTCCTAGAATTTTTTATTTTTTGTCACAAGTTAGTGGAAAATGATGATTTTTTTTTTTATTTTTTTTTTCATACAAAGTCTCATATTCCACAAACTTGTGACAAAAAATAAAAACTTCCATGAACTCACTATGCCCATCAGCGAATACCTTGGGGTCTCTTCTTTCCAAAATGGGGTCACTTGTGGGGTAGTTATACTGCCCTGGCATTCTAGGGGCCCAAATGTGTGGTAAGTAGGTAAATGACCTGTGAAATCCGAAAGGTGCTCTTTGGAATGTGGGCCCCTTTGCCCACCTAGGCTGCAAAAAAGTGTCACACATCTGGTATCTCTGTATTCAGGAGAAGTTGAGGAATGTGTTTTGGGGTGTCTTTTTACATATACCCATGCTGGGTGAGATAAATATCTTGGTCAAATGCCAACTTTGTATAAAAAACTGGGAAAAGTTGTCTTTTGCCAAGATATTTCTCTCACCCAGCATGGGTATATGTAAAATGACACCCCAAAACACATTCCCCAACTTCTCCCGATTACGGAGATACCAGATGTGTGACACTTTTTTGCAGCCTAGGTGGGCAAAGGGGCCCATATTCAAAAGAGCACCTTTCGGATTTCACAGGTCATTTTTTACAGAATTTGATTTCAAACTCCTTACCACACATTTGGGCCCCTAGAATGCCAGGGCAGTATAACTACCCCACAAGTGACCCCATTTTGGAAAGAAGAGACCCCAAGGTATTCGCTGATGGGCATAGTGAGTTCATGGAACTTTTTATTTTTTGTCACAAGTTAGTGGAATATGAGACTTTGTATGAAAAAAAAAAAAAAAAAATAAATAAGCATTTTCCACTAACTTGTGACAAAAAATAAAAAATTCTAGGAACTCGCCATGCCCCTCACGGAATACCTTGGGGTGTCTTCTTTCCAAAATGGGGTCACTTGTGGGGTAGTTATACTGCCCTGGCATTTTCCAGGGGCCCTAATGTGTGGTAAGTAGGTAAATGACCTGTGAAATCCTAAAGGTGCTCTTTGGAATATGGGCCCCTTTGCCCACCTAGGCTGCAAAAAAGTGTCACACATGTGGTATCGCCGTATTCAGGAGAAGTTGGGGAATGTGTTTTGGGGTGTCATTTTACATATACCCATGCTGGGTGAGAGAAATATCTTGGCAAAAGACAACTTTTCCCATTTTTTTATACAAAGTTGGCATTTGACCAAGATATTTCTCTCACCCAGCATGGGTATATGTAAAATGACACCCCAAAACACATTCCCCAACTTCTCCTGAGTACGGCGATACCAGATGTGTGACACTTTTTTGCAGCCTAGATGCGCAAAGGTGCCCAAATTCCTTTTAGGAGGGCATTTTTAGACATTTGGATACCAGACTTCTTCTCACGCTTTGGGGCCCCTAGAATGCCAGAGCAGTATAAATACCCCACATGTGACCCCATTTTGGAAAGAAGACACCCCAAGGTATTCAATGAGGGGCATGGCGAGTTCATAGAAATTTTTTTTTTTTGGCACAAGTTAGCGGAAATTGATATTTTTAATTTTTTTCTCACAAAGTCTCCCGTTCCGCTAACTTGGGACAAAAAATTCAATCTTTCATGGACTCAATATGCCCCTCACGGAATACCTGGGGGTGTCTTCTTTCCGAAATGGGGTCACATGTGGGGTATTTATACTGCCCTGGCATTCTAGGGGCCCTAAAGCGTGAGAAGAAGTCTGGAATATAAATGTCTAAAAAATTTTACGCATTTGGATTCCGTGAGGGGTATGGTGAGTTCATGTGAGATTTTATTTTTTGACACAAGTTAGTGGAATATGAGACTTTGTAAGAAAAGAAAAAAAAAATTCTGCTAACTTGGGCCAAAAAAATATCTGAATGGAGCCTTACAGAGGGGGGGGGGGGGGGGGGGGGGGGGAATCAATGACAGGGGGGTGATCAATGACAGGGGGGGTGATCAATGACAGGGGGGTTGATCAATGACAGGGGGGTTGATCAATGACAGGGGGGTGATCAGGGAGTCTATATGGGGTGATCACCACAGTCATTGATCACGCCCCTGTAAGGCTTCATTCAGACGTCCGGATGCGTTTTGCGGATCCGATCCATCTATCAGTGCATCCGTAAAAATCATGCGGACATCTGAATGGAGCTTTACAGGGGGGTAATCAATGACAGGGGGGTGATCAGGGAGTCTATATGGGGTGATCACCACAGTCATTGATCATGCCCCTGTAAGGCTTCATTCAGACGTCCGGATGCGTTTTGCGGATCGGATCCATCTATCAGTGCATCCGTAAAAATCATGCGGACATCTGAATGGAGCTTTACAGGGGGGTAATCAATGACAGGGGGGTGATCAGGGAGTCTATATGGGGTGATCACCACAGTCATTGATCATGCCCCTGTAAGGCTTCATTCAGACGTCCGGATGCGTTTTGCGGATCGGATCCATCTATCAGTGCATCCGTAAAAATCATGCGGACATCTGAATGGAGCTTTACAGGGGGGTGATCAATGACAGGGGGGTGATCAGGGAGTCTATATGGGGTGATCACCACAGTCATTGATCATGCCCCTGTAAGGCTTCATTCAGACGTCCGGATGCGTTTTGCGGATCGGATCCATCTATCAGTGCATCCGTAAAAATCATGCGGACATCTGAATGGAGCTTTACAGGGGGGTGATCAGGGAGTCTATATGGGGTGATCACCACAGTCATTGATCATGCCCCTGTAAGGCTTCATTCAGACGTCCGGATGCGTTTTGAGGATCGGATCCATCTATCAGTGCATCCGTAAAAATCATGCGGACATCTGAATGGAGCTTTACAGGGGGGTGATCAGGGAGTCTATATGGGGTGATCACCACAGTCATTGATCATGCCCCTGTAAGGCTTCATTCAGACGTCCGGATGCGTTTTGCGGATCGGATCCATCTATCAGTGCATCCGTAAAAATCATGCGGACATCTGAATGGAGCTTTACAGGGGGGTGATCAGGGAGTCTATATGGGGTGATCACCACAGTCATTGATCATGCCCCTGTAAGGCTTCATTCAGACGTCCGGATGCGTTTTGAGGATCGGATCCATCTATCAGTGCATCCGTAAAAATCATGCGGACGTCTGAATGGAGCTTTACAGGGGGTTGATCAATGACAGGGGTGTAATCAATGACAGGGGGGGTGATCAGGGAGTCTATATGGGGTGATAACCACAGTCATTGATCACGCCCCTGTAAGGCTTCATTCAGACGTCCGGATGCGTTTTGCGGATCTGATCCATCTATCAGTGGATCCGTAAAAATCATGCGGACATCTGAATGGAGCTTTACAGGGGGGTAATCAATGACAGGGGGGTGATCAATGACAGGGGGGTGATCAGGGAGTCTATATGGGGTGATCAGGGGTGATCAGGGGCTAATAAGGGGTTAATAAGTGACGGGGGGGGGGGTGTAGTGTAGTGTAGTGGTGCTTGGTGGGACTTTACTGAGCTACCTGTGTCCTCTGGTGGTCGATCCAAACAAATGGGACCACCAGAGGACCAGGTAGCAGGTATATTAGACGCTGTTATCAAAACAGCGTCTAATATACCTGTTAGGGGTTAAAAAAAACACATCTCCAGCCTGCCAGCGAACGATCGCCGCTGGCAGGCTGGAGATCAACTCTCTTACCTTCCGTTCCTGTGAGCGCGCGCGCCTGTGTGCGCGCGTTCACAGGAAATCTCGCCCATCGCGAGATGACGCATATATGCGTGACTCTGCGCAGGGCTGCCACCTCCGGAACGCGATCCTGCGTTAGGCGGTCCGGAGGTGGTTAAAGCTGGTCACCGTCGCAGTCTGCTATTGGCTGCGCCCGCGTAGCCGAATGTTTTGATCCGAGATGCAGCAGCGGGCATACAGGGATCCGGAGAGATGCGGTTGCCGGGGAGCAGATTAGTATAATCCTTACAAGGGGCCCAGGCATTGGGGAGAAATTTTAGATATCGGATAACCCCTTTAAAGGGGTTATCCAACCCCTATAATGCCCGGGCCCCACATATAGGTTATACTTACCCTGCTCCCCGGCATCCGTGTCGCTCCCGGGCATTAGGGGGGACATTATAGGGGTTGGATAACCCCTTTAATGGAGCTATCCCATAATTATTGTAAAAATTAAAGTCCAATTTCTAACAAATTTAGAACTAGCCCTGTACCTCCCATGGATCCAGAGATCTCCCCATTCATTCGTGCAATTGATCTGCTAGATTTATTTCAAGCTGGCAGCTGAGGGGGCCTGCCCCCTCAGGGGGCATGTCCTTTCTACTGCAGCTAGTGGCAGTGGAAGGATGGAACTGAGAAAACAGCAGGTGTCGCCATACAGAGATTTCCGTAAATAACTCTGTGGCTATACAAATTTTTTAATTACATACAATTACAAAAGTATTCAGATCCAGGTGCTGGTTTGAAAACTGTAGAACATTTTTCGTGAGAAAACCTCTTTAAGTGCCAAAAAGGACTTTCAGTACATTCAGTTATAGCAGGCAGAGTTCCAACTGTACACAGCGCAATTCTTCCCAGATAACAATATATGGATTAAGGCAAAGATGGGAGTTCCCTCTTCCCTCTGTATCTATCTCAAGTCTCTTACATTATAGAAGCACTCATTACACTGTAAGAGCAGTGAACACAGCGCTCCTGGCTGTACTCACCGCTCCTTAATCTTCTTCTGCCGGTGCTGTGCTGTGACCTGACCCCAGGTGACAGACCAGTGAGGCGCCAACAGAAGAACAGGGAGCGGTGAGTGCAGAAAGTTTCAGTCCGAAGCAGAAGTAAGTGCATTTATTAATGTTTCATCAGAGGGGTGATGAGAAATGGGGATCCCGAACCTACACCGAGAACAAAGCAGGGAGAGTGGTGGATCTGGCCATCGCCAAGCATTCTCCCAATACAAGTGAATGGTAGCACACAGCGCTTGCGCAGACACCGCTCCCATTCATTTCTATGGGGCAGACGGAAATAGCGGAGCTAGTGTTCGGCTATTTTCGGTGGCCCCTATAGAACTGAATGGAGGGCGGCTGTGCATGCGCTGTGCACCCTCTGCCACCTTCCCGGGTCCATTCTCAGTGTAGGTGCACCTATCAGACAATGGGGGCATATCCTAGAGATATACCCCATTGTCTGTGATGGGAATACCCCGTTTAACATTAGCAGCTGATTACGGTACATAATATCGTGTAAAAGCGGCCATACATTTATTTACATGTTTCTGTAAATAAGGTTTTCATCGCACCAACGCTTTGCCAGAACAACATCAAGCCCCCCCCCCCCCTTGTTTGATTGACAGTCCCTGAAATTTCGTTCACGCTTTGTTTACTGGTAAAAGGTGAATTGCGTTATGGATTCCTTTACCACGGACCATAATGCAATTCTATGATGGAATGCATAACGGAATGCCTTTAGAGGCATTTCGTTATTCATTCCGTCATAATAGAAGTCTATGGGTTGCAAAACTGATCCGTCCCGTTTCCGTTATGCAGGGGAAAACTCCCCTGCCTCTAAAGGCATTCAGTTATGCATTCAGTCATAGAATTGCGTTAAGGTCCGTGGTAACGGAATCCATAACACAATTCACCTTTTACCAACAAACAAAGTGTGAATGAATTTCAAAATATCAAATTCGTTCATCTCTAGTGCTATGCTTACTTCGACGCAGATTTTCGCTGTGTATTTAATTGTAATAAAACATACAAATTTTTAAATTTGGTATCTCTGCAACTGTATCAATCTCCAGAATAAGGTCATTGTGTTTTTTTTTTTTTTTACCGCAGAACTGCGTCTGTAAATGCTAAAACCCAAAAAACAAATAGTGGAAATGCATTTTTCTCCCCATTCCATCCAACAAATAATTTTTGTTTACAGCTTTGCTTTTTTTTTATGGCAACGTATAAAGTAACTTGGCCCACAGACAACAAGCCCTCATACGTACCAAGAAAAAACACGAACACTGGCAGGTGTAGCTTGAATTGGAATTCAGAGGGGTTGTCCCACAAGCGTACGTTCACCTGGAGCTTTAACACTGATCTAGGTCCAGATTCTGCACCCAAAAAAATGCGCCAAAAATCCTTGCAAATAATCTCCAATAATTTCAATGGGAAAACTGCTTATTAATTTACATAACGTAGTTTATTTTCCGCTCACATTTTCAAAAACTGTGGCAAGGAGAAAAGAAGGGGCATGTTCATTATTGGTGCGGATTCCACATCAGTTTGTTTTTTTCAGCACACAAAAAACTGTGACCATATCCTTAGGGTGTTTTCACACAGTTTTTTTTGGTTGTTTTTTTTTTTAACACTTTTGCATTTTTTTTGTAGCTTTTTTTCCGAAGTAGAAATGCAAGCTCCAGTGATCGCTGTGTTGCAGTGCAGCCACTGAACAAGTTCGCAGCATGAATCACAAGTTGCGTGACCGCATAATCATAGAAAATATCCAACACTGCTGGATCTTTTGTAATTCTGGTGTCACAATAACTTGCAGGTCACAGTGTGACCCCATTTAGTTCAATAGCTGCAATGCTACACAACGTTCTTTGGTCACACAATGGGTGTCGTAAACTGGATTGGCGTGTAGCCATCATCTTAAAAAAATTGACATCATGGCAACATATCAGAAACTTTAATTGATGGGGGTCCAAGTGCTGAGACCGGCCCCCTCAACGATAGCTAAAACAAGGAGGCAGAAGCTATTAGCCAGGCAGTGTCTACTCCAGGGATCAGCAACCTTCTGCACACCTGCTGCCGTGAAACTACAACTCCTAGCATGCACACGGCCGTCGGTTCGCAATTTGGGGTCCGCAATGCAAGGGCAACATCCGTGCGGCTGCCGCGACGGATCCAGACCCATTCAACTCGAATGGTTCCATGATCCGTCCGCACCACAAAAAAATAGAACACTCCATAGTGGTTCGGTGCATCCTTTCCGTGCCAGACCTTCCACATCCGTGATCGGGGGTGCACACGGCTGGTACTGTGTATTGCGGACCCGCTGTTTACGGGCCGCAATACGGGTACGGCCAGGCATGACCCGCTAAGGCTGGGTTCACACGAGCGGATGCCGTGCGTGGCATCCGCTCCGTGAAAGAGTGCCAAGACCCGATGCAGACTGCAGAGGCACGGAGCATTAACATGACTGATAATTCTCCGTGCCTCTCTGTGATCTCTATACTATGAAATCACAGTGACAACTGTGATTTCGTAGTAAAAATGGTCACAGAGAGGCACGGAGAATTATCAGTCATGTTAATGCTCCGTGCCTCTGCAGTCTGCATCGGGTCTTGGCACTCTTTCACGGAGCGGATGCCACGCACGGCATCCGCTCGTGTGAACCCAGCCTAACTCAGCTGTTTTCATAACTTTCATAGAATCGAAAGGAGGATTGGGGGAGTTGTAGTTTATGAACAGTTGGAGTTCTGGAGGTTGCTGATCCCTGGTCTACTCACGAGCTAAAGACAAGCTCTTCTAAAGTCTGAGCACTTCTGCCTCCTTGTATTAGGCTGGTTTCACACCTGCGGCACAGCTCCCCGGCAGGCTGTTCTCTGAGTTCTTCGGATCCAGCATTGCCCATTAGTGCCACCTGCACCACTGACTATAACTAGATCTGGCAGCTCCCCAGCAAACCTGCTGAGATACGGCCAGACAAAAAACGCAGAGCACGCAACAGTTTTTAGTGATCAGAGAGGGTCTCGGCCCCCAGACCTCACCAATCAAAACTTTTGACGTGTCCACTGAGCATTGCCCCTGCTTTCTATTGACAAGATCTTATTCACTTTAATACAGTGGTAATGCAGAATTCTAATATGACAGTGTGGAAGGGTCACCGCTTGTCTGCCATCAGGGATTTTAACATTTGATTCTCTGTTCCTGCAGTAGTGTGATCAATGTCCAGATGGGGAGATCAATGAGGTGGCATAGTTTCCTAATTTCCAAAATTTTTTCTCAATGGGATCGCTGCTACTCTGCAAATCGGGCCATGACCAGCGCAGCTGTTTAGCCGCAGCCTAAATCCAGTTCCGTAAACCACTGTGGCCAGAAATATAGCAGACTGCACAGGCAGAGGCGGGACCGTGCGGCCCTCACAGCCCTGCTATACATAAATGTACAACAACCAGTGTTAACTAGCCTGATTTAAGAGGACCTGCCACCACAAAATGCAATGCAGTCTGAGAAGCCGAGCAGATTGATATACAGTGGATATAAAAAGTCTACACACCCCTGTTAAAATGTCAGGTTTCTGTGATGTAAAAAAAATGAGACAAAGATAAAATCATTTCAGAACTTTTTCCTATAAACTGTACCACTCAATTGAAAAACAAACTTGATCCCCACTTTTTATATCCACTGTATATTTTTGTGGGGAAAAAGTCAGTAAAACTTGTAATTTATATATCTTTTTTTTTGCAGACCTGTGAAGAGATATCGGTATAGGGAGGAGGGATCAGTGATTGACAGCCATCTCTATGCACACTTAGAGGGGTTATCCAATAATGGATACTGATGACCTATCCTCAGGATAGGTCATCATTCTCACAGGGGTAGTGGTCCGAATCCCAGCATCCTCACCGATCAGCTTGTTTCAGGGAACCACCATGCACACCAGAGCTCTGTGGACTCCCAGCAGCTCACCAAGCACAGCGACATACATAGTACAGCAGTTGTGCTTGGTGTTGTTTCCCAGCCCCATTCACTTCATTTGGGCTGAGCAGCAAGTAGGCCACGTGACTGATGTATGGTGAAGAGGCTGCAGCGCTCACAGGCTCAATCTGCTGAGCTTCTCCTGCTGCAACATGCTGATTTCAGATTGCAATTCGTGGCAACAGGTCACATTGTCAGTTTTTCTTTTTTTGTCTTCTGATCGGTAATGAGCGATTTGTGCAGGATGAATCACAAGTTTCAGATTTACGGAAATTAGGATCCTGGGGGAAATTCTTAAAATTAGATCTGTGCAGAATCAATTCACTCTTCTCTATGTATTTCTCCAAATTTAGAAGTAGAAATAAATAAAGGGGTGTCTGGGGCACTTGAGTAAGATCGCTATGCCGGCACTGATAGGAGGAAGGGAGCCCCCGGAGAGCCACTTTGGGTTTCCAGCACTGTGAAGTCTCATTCACATGTCAGTGTTCCACGGACAGCACACATCCCGATTCATTGTAATGTGTGTATTCACACAGTCCGTTTTTTTTTAGCACAGATGCCTGCTCTATTTTGTCCGTGTTCACTGATCCATCACACCCATTATAGTTTATGGGTCTGTCAAAACCGTGTTTCACGGATCATTAGTAAGAGATACTTTGAAAAAAAAATTCAGCTGTTCAGTGTCAGTGAAACATGGATGACACACGGACATCTTCACGGAGGCATCACTGGCCATCTTTTCACAAATTTAAGCATGACAGACGCGTGAAAGAGGCTTAAAGGGTTTCTATCACTTGGTATGACATAATTAGCTGTCAGACACTAGCGATCTGCTAGTGTCTGCTCTTGCCAACCATCCTACTATAATCACTTGTGGGGCAGCGGTTTTGCTAAAAAACTAACTTTTATAAATATGCTAATGAGCCTCTAGGTGCTATGTGGGCGTCATTAGCACCTAGAGGCTCCGTCTACCTTCATACACAGCCGCCGCCCAGCGAGTCCCTCCAGCCCGCTCATGTCCTCCTCCGTGTGACGCAGCGGACGAGTTCTCGCGCATGCGCCGTGCGCGGCTGTATTCGGCGCATTTGAGATCTCAGCCTGGAGCGGTCAGACATTCAATGCGCATGCGCCGAATACAGCCGCGCATGCGCATTGAATGTATGACCGCTCCGAGCTGAGATCTCAAATGCGCCGAATACAGCCGCACACGGCGCATGCGCGAGAACTCGTCCGCTGCGTCACACGGAGGAGGACATGAGCGGGCTGGAGGGACGCGCTGGGCGGCGGCTGTGTATGAAGGTAGACGGAGCCTCTAGGTGCTAATGACGCCCACATAGCACCTAGAGGCTCATTAGCATATTTATAAAAGTTAGTTTTTTAGCAAAACCGCTGCCCCACAAGTGATTATAGTAGGATGGTTGGCCAGAGCAGACACTAGCAGATCGCTAGTGTCTGACAGCTAATTATGTCATACGAAGTGATAGAAACCCTTTAAACTGGTCGCCCACTTCCCTACTATCAAAATAGCATGAACAGCCAGCAAGTGCTTCCATAGACATGCAGTGGGGAAGGAGGGCTGTGCTCTGTAGACCGTACACGCTTCCTCCACCAAACCTCAGCAGTCACAGCCTGACATGTTCAAGCATCAGCAGCTTTAGTGTCACTGTCAGAAGTGCCAGCTGTTCAGGGAGAACAGTGTCCCCCTATGACTAGCATCTTCAAGACACCTCCTTCTGCATTAAGAGGGGTAAGACCATGTACAAGCAAGTTCTACCAGAGAGCAGACAGTCTTACAAAATGAAGGTAAATTAGAAAGTGCCTATAACTGGGTCACCATTTCTATTTGCAAAGGGAAGTGTAAGCTTATGGGCAACAGTCACTCACCTTGATCACTAGATAAATTTCCCTACTGGGAAAGGAAAAAAAAAAAAAAAAGTCAGAATTCCTATAGAGAATACTTCTATTGGTCACAAACCATATATCATATTTAAAGGGGTTTTCTGAGACCTTACAACTGATGACCTTTCCTAGTATCTTATCAGTGGGGGTTGACACCCAGGACCCCTGCCGATCAGCTGTGAGAAGGCACTGGTGCTTGCTGTAGCACCACAACCTTCCCACCAAGCACAGTGCCAATCATTTGACAGCAGCTGTGCCTGCTATTGCAGTTCAGCCCCATTCACTTCAATGGGGCTGAGGCACGCCTAGGCCATGTGACTGATGAATATGACATCACTTGGCCTGGGGAAAGCTGTGAGAAGGCCGTGGTGCTACTGCAAGCACTGGTGCCTTCTCAAACAACTGATCAGCAGGGGTCCCAGGTGTCAGATCCCCACTGATCAGATACTGATAGCCTATCCAGAGGATACATCAGTAGTAAATTCTTGGAAAACCGCTTTAAAATACTGGCATGAGATCATCCATGGGTACTGTTCACACACAAGCAAGGGCACTGCTGGGCATTACACTGGGCTGCCTTGGAATAACCTTGGATTCTGCCCCTTCCTTCAAACTGCATATCCAAGCCCTTTCCACCACCTGCTACCTCCAACTTAAAAATAGCTCTCGCATCTGCCCATTCCTTAACCAGGAGTCTGCAAAAATGCTTATACATGTGGCCTTCCATCTAGCACCCTTACACCTGGGTGTCAGACCCCCATCAATCACATACTGATGACCTATCTAGAAGATAGGTCAGTATTAAAATATCAGAAAACCGGGATTAGACTTACCGGTAGTTCCGTTTCCTTGAATCCACAATAACGGCCACAAGGAGATTGACCCCTGACCTATGTAGGGACAGGAACAGGAGAGAGAGTTTAAATTGCCCCTCCCACCCACTTCCCTCAGTGTTTTCCGATTATCAAAGTGGGTTTTGTATATGTATAGAAATATATATTTTTTAAGTATTACATCATACCCATTAAAGTTTTTTTGTTTTTTTTTGGGTGGGGGGGGGGGGGGATACTGGGCTGTCATGGTGGATTCAAGGAAACAGAATTACCGGTAAGTCTAATTCCGGTTTTCCATTTCCATCCACCATGACAGCCACAAGGAGACCTAGCAAATTAACATTATGGGGGGGCTACAGCTTGAAGAATCTTTCTACCAAATCGACTCCAGCAGAAAGGTCCAACCTGTAATGTCTAACAAAAGTGCATATGTTAGACCAGGTAGACGCTCTACAGATCTGATCCAAAGAGGTTCATGCCTTCTCTGCCCAAGACGATGCCACAGCCCTTGTAGAATGGGCTTTAATCTTTACTGGACAGGGAACCCCCTGAATTTTGTAACAGTCTGCAATAGTGGATCCAAGCCATCTAGCAAGCGAAGCCTTTGAGAGTTTTTTGCCTTTGTTCTTGCCTGCATACTGTATTAGAAGGTTATCCTCTTTCCTAAAGGACTTTGTGGCTTCTAGGTATTGTATAATAGATATGCAAACATCTAGGGAGTGAAATTTTTCTTCTTTAGGATTTTTGGGACTAGAACAAAAAGGATGGTGAAATTATTTCCTGATTTCTGTGGAAATTTGTAACCACCTTAGGTAGAAAACTAGGATCTAATCTAAGGGTAACCCTGTCGTCAGAAATCAAGAGATATGGTTCCCTAGAGGATAGGGCCTGAATCTCTCCTAGTCTAGCAGATGTTATGGCAATGAGGAAGGCCGTTGTGTTTTAATGAACACACATCTAAGGGTTCGAAGAGAGAGACCTGTTAACCCATTAAGTACCGTATTTAGATCCCACTGGGGAGTACGGGAAATAAGAGTTGGTCTAAGTCTGCTGCTGTCATAATTCTTTTAATCCAGCGGTGGTCCGCTAGAGGGGAGTCATAAAATGAACTGAGCACCGAAATTTGGACCCTGGGTCTATGTCCCAGGTCTAGGCCGTTCTGAAGAAAATCTAAAATCTTCTGGATTACTGGACGAGATGTATTTGGGGCCTCCTGCTCCATTCAGTTGCAGAATTTCTTCCAAATTTTAAGGTAGATTTTAGATGTAACCTGCTTCCTGCTACATTTAAGTGTGTTGATGACTTTCTATGATAGGCCTTGACGCCTTAGGATGTCGCCCTCAGGATCCATGCAGTTAATTTGAAGATCTCTGGATTCGGGTGACAGACTGGACCCTGGAGAAGCATGTTCTCCTGATAGGGAAGTATCCAGGGCTCCTGAGTCGACATTTGCTGGGAACCAGCTTCTCTTGGGCCAGTAAGGAGTTATGAGGATTATTGTTACTGGCTCCCGAGAAGTCTTTTGAATCGTATGAGGTATCAACGGAAATGGAGGAAAAACATAGGCCAGGTCCCAGGCCCATTTTATTAAAAAAAGCTTCTATTGCTAGGGGTTTTTGGGGGGATTTAAGGAGCAAAAAACTTTCACCTGCGAGTTTACTTTTGAAGCAAAAAGGTCTACTGAAGGGAACCCCATTTTGCTGCTATTTTTTTTTTAAATAAGGGGATTAAGAGACCATTCCTCCTGGGTCTAATTTTTTTTTTGCTTAAAAAGTCCGCTTCTAGGTTTTTGAGATGTAAGGCTGTGAGTGATAAGGTGTTCCTTTCTGCCCAGAGGATTATTTTCCTTGCCAAGGCTTCAAAGGTTGGAGATCTTGTACCCCCCCCCCCCTGGCGTTTCAGGTAGGCTACTGTTATAATGCTGTCCGTGAAGATTTAGATATGCTGATCTTTCAGTAAATAAAATGCCTTTTTCAGGGTATACCATACTGCTACCAGCTCTCCCATTACCTAATCAGTAAATAACAAAGTACACGGTAGTGATGCAAGAACAAAATACAAGAATACAAGAATGAACATGACATTAGAAATTGAAAAAAAACATAATTAAGGGAGGGAAAACCCCCAGTGCTGTTGGAGAGGCTATTGGAAAATCCAATTACCGGTAAGAATAATTAACCCTTTTCCCGGCTCCTCCCCAAAGGTGGGATGGTAGAGTATAATTTTGGGGAATCCCTGATTGCTCCTTTGATAAATCTCCTGATTAGAGGATGGTCTGATAAATTTGTGTCTAGAAAAACTGCTAAGGCGGAGATCTGAACCTTAAGGCCCCTTGCAGACGAGCATTTGTAACACTACGAGTGTGCAGCATCTGGCCTGACCTCCTGGCACTGACTGGATCACATAGCATTATATTGATTTATGATGCTATGTTACCCTTACAGTTCTGGAATGTATTGGATAATACTGGCAGCATTATGTCAGTGTTATCCAATACTGTACATTGCAGAACTGTAAGGGTTACATAGCATCATAAATCAATATATAATGCTATGTGACCCCCGGCAGCGCTAAGAGTTCAGGCCAGGAGCTGCTATGCGGACTCGCAGCGTGACAAACGCTCATCTGCAAGGGGCCTAAGAGTGGATGGCTTAATCCTCTTGTTTAAACCTGCCTGCAGGAAGTCCACAATGACAGGGATGTTGA
The DNA here is from genome assembly GCF_905171765.1 of Bufo bufo. Lineage (NCBI taxonomy): Eukaryota > Metazoa > Chordata > Amphibia > Anura > Bufonidae > Bufo > Bufo bufo. The sequence goes on from NC_053394.1 coordinate 353,362,451, forward strand.
TTAAGGAACTTTCCTGGATCCTGTTACTAGAAAACAAAAAGGCCTTCTACGTTCTGAGATAGATCTTGGAAGTTATGATCTTTCTAATCTTTAGCAAGGTGGAGATTACAGGGTCAGAGTGACCTTTCTTCTTCACATTTTGGCGTTCAATCTCCATGTCGTCAACTTTAACTGAGAGACCCCGGATGGTGTACTGGCCCCTGTTGAAGGCCTGTAAACACTGGAAGACTCCAGGATATTCCTTGCGATAGCCTGAGCAAGAGGGGAAACTAGGCCCTTTTGGGCCAACAGGGAGCAATCATGATGACCTGTGCACCTTCTTCCACCACCTTCATCAGGGTTCTTGGAATCGGGCTGAATGGGGGAAATGCATATAACAGACCCTTTGGCCAAGGGTGATATAGGGCATCCACTATCTCTGGACAGTCTAGGGGGGACAGGGAACAAAACCTCTCTACTCTCCTGTTCATCTGATCTGCAAATAAATTCAGAACAGGAACAATCCACTTCTTGGTAATCTTAAGAAAACTGTTGGTATGTAGAGTGCATTCTCGCTCTTTTAGAGTTTGACGCCTGAGAAAGTCAGCCATCATATTGCCGCTTCCTTTTAGATGCACAGCCGTTAGGGAAGATAGGCGTTTCTCCGCAAAAAGAAAAATATCTTTTGATGTTGCTGCCAGAGATCTGCTTCGGGTTCCTCCTTGCCTGTTTAAATAAGCAACTGTCATCATATTGTCTGACAGAATTTTGATATGATCGAGAGATGTTTTTGAGTGTAGGGCTAGAAGAACTTCGTAAACTGCTCTGAGCTCTCTTAGGTTTGATGAGGCACTTAACATGGAATCGTCCCAGACTCCCTGAACCATAAGGTCCTCTGCATGACCTCCCCAGCCTCGACTGCTGGCGTCTGTAGCCACCACTAGAAGATTCTCTTGACGCCAGAAGACATCTCTTTGCAGATTAAATTTTTATTTTGCACCAGGCCAGGGAGCTTTTTACATAGGCTGGAATGGAAACCTTGTCCAGAGAGTTTCTCTTGCCATCCCAAGATGCCAGAAGAAAGGTCTGCAGATTTCTGGTGTGGCTTTGTTCCCATCTGACAGCAGGGATTGAGGATGTCAGAATTCCCAGGATTGTCATGATGTTTCTCATAGTAGCAGATCTTAGACTGCAAAACTGATTTACCTTCAGTTAAAGGGACAACTGCTTCTCTTCTGAGAGGAAGGACATTAGTAAACGAGAGTCGAGAAGAACACCTAAAAAGACTCTTTGCTGAGCCGGAACGAGGTTGGATTTTCTGATATTTATGATCCATACCAGGTCTGTGAAGGTCTTTTGAACGAGGTTTAGATGTACTAGAAGCTATATTTTCAGATTCTGTTGCTATTAGAAAGTAGTCTAAGTATGGGACAATAAGAACGAGTCGACTTCTCATAAATACTCCTACCCTGAGAAATTTTTTATGGTCTCTGAAAATGGGTACATGGTAACATGCATCCTGCAAATCTAATGTCGCCATGTAACAATGTTGGGGAAGCAGATTTATCGTTGATTTGATGGTCTCCATCTTGAATTTTTTGTAAGATAAGCAACTTCTCCAGCTGGAGGCAAGAGACGATTTAACCTGCCAGCACCCTGCGTTGTGCAAACTGCAACTATTTCATTACCCCCCAGTGCACGCAACCGAATAGACATCATACCTGAGGCAAGATCGCTCTATGCCGAGCGACACGTGGGACGCCACGGCCGACACGTGGGACGCCACGGCCGACACGTGGGACGCCACGGCCGACACGAGATCCTGATCCCTCAGCAACTAAGTCAGCGGGTTTATACCCAAGTGCATGAGAAAGGGGAAAATTGTCGTTATACACATATGAATGATCGCAGTCACAGCACCAGCAGGAATATTTTATAGGTCTCAAACAAGTGAATATTGATGAAGGAAGTCTCGGATAAGTAAGCCTTACCGTCAATGTAACCAATATATATTATATACTCTACAATATATACTTACCTTTATACCTTAATATATAAACAAATGAAAGGTCACAAGGACGGACATTGCCGCATCAATTGAATGTTGTAGGTCATTAAAAGGACCATTTGAAGGATACATTCTATCATTTGGGGACTATTCCCACTATATACTGGATTATTCTCATCCATACTATATAGTGTACGATCAGATGCACTAGAAGTTCTACACTGCTTTTATGATTTTTTTTTTTTATATATTGCTTTTTTTTATATGACATTTATATTTTATTGATTATATTTTAGCGTGTATTTTATTATTATAATCAGCTGTTCCTTGGGTGGACAATTTAGAATAAAGTATATATTCTTTATCTCTATGTTCCAATGTGATTCCGGAGATAAGTGCCAATCATCTAGTCACATTGATTTGTTTATGTTTGGGTGAACCATATTGATTAGAGCATCAATTCCTGAGTGTCAGCCAGTGAGCCACCTAATCTCTTATTTTACTCTTTTTTTAATCAAGTTGGTTATCTTTGTCTCTAGGGATGACTGTTCCTCTTTCTTGGTCAAAAGGTTTGTTGATGATAAAGTGGTCTGATGGGCAAGTACTGAACTCTAAATAACATGATACCGTTTCGAAGGGCCGCTAGTATTCAAGGGGAGGCTCCTATATCTCTCCATTGTGGAACAAAATTTCTTAATCTTGCTCCCACCTGACTTCTGGCGTCATTGAGTGGTTTATGACAAGCTATCAGGGTTGAAGAGGAATCCCTTGTTCCTCCCTCTTGAAGATTGCCGTCTTCCTGAGTATTCTCCCTTCTTTTGTTCTGGCTTAGGCTTTCTTTGGCTACGAAAGGAGTGTCTCTGATGGAAGTATCACGAGTCAGTGGGAAAACCTTTCTTATTGGAAGCTTGCTCCAAAACGTCACATACAACATCGACCCAAAAAGCCTATCGCATTCACATGGGATGAAACACAACCGGTTCTTTGAACCCGCATCTCCAGACCAAGAACAGAGCCACACAGCCCTGCAGGTGGCATTAGAAATAGCAGCTGATCTTGCTGACAACCTCACTAGATCTGCTGAGGAGTCTGCAAGAAAACTTGAGGCCTGTTTAAAGAGGACCTTTCACCGATTCTTACCCTATGAACTAACTATACAGATATGTGGAGCGGCGCCCGGGGATCTCACTGCACTTACTATTATCCCCGGGCGCCGCTCCGTTCTGCCGCTATGCCCTCCGGTATCTCCGCTCACTAAGTTATAGTAGGCGGAGATACCAGTCCCTAAGTTATGGTAGGCGGAGTCTGCCCTAGCGCTGGCCAATCGCAGCGCAGAGCTCACAGCCTGGGAGGTTATTTTCTCCCAGGCTGTGAGCTCTGCAATGCGATTGGCCAGCGCTAGGGCAGACTCCGCCTACCATAACTTAGGGAACGGAGATACCGGAGGGCATAGCAGGAGAACGGAGCGGCGCCCGGAGATAATAGTAAGTGCAGAGAGATCCCCGGGCGCCGCTCTCCATGTCTGTATACTTAGTTCATAGGGTAAGAATCGGTGAAAGGTCCTCTTTAAGCCTAGGTAATTAGGCCAGAATCTCCTCCCTTGGGGTTCCTGCTGCAAGATGCTCTAGCTGATTAAGCCATACTGATAGCGATCTGGGGCAGGGGCGGACATACCGCCTGTGCAGCTTGTTCAGCTGCACAGGGGTCCAGCGTGCGAGGGGGCCCATACAGCTTGGACTGGTCCACTGGTGAGTGAGGGCCCCCTTCCTGAACTTCAGACTGAAAGATAATATGCAGCTCAGGGGCTAATTCATAGGAGAGTTAACAGGTTTTAGTGTAATCAGCACTTCTGGTCAGTAAGGCTGTGTCCACAGGGTCTGATTTTTACATAATCGTGGCAAAAAAAAAAAAACACCGCATTTTTACATGATTTTCTTGAAAATAGGACCTTGTAGACCCAACCTTACTGACCAGGAGAGCTGATTGCTCTAAAAACTGTCACTCAAAAGCACTGACAGGCTCTCCTCTAATGGGCCAGCACTGCTAATCAGTGAGGAAGGAAGGACCCACTGCTGCTGTGTGGAGACCGAGCCCTGCTGCGAGAAGGGGGAGGAGCCTGGCTGAGGACACGAGAAACAGCAATACAGCCAGGTGGTGAGGAAGAGATCTGTATGCAATGGGCTGTGCGACACGGCCTGCATGTGTGAGGCTGTATGACCGTGTGTGTGCGACAGTGCCTGCACGTGTGAGGCTGTATGACCGTGTGTGTGCGACAGTGCCTGCACGTGTGAGGCTGTATGACCGTGTGTGTGTGACAGTGCCTGCACGTGTGAGGCTGTATGACAGTGCCTGCACGTGAGGATGTATGACCGTGTGTGACAGTGCCTGCACATGTACAAGTGTGTGCCTGCCTATTTGATTGTGTGTGACAGTGCTTGCATGTGTGAAAAAAAGCAGTTGCATGTATGAAAGTCTAGTGTGTTAGGGCTCATTCAGATGGCTGTATGAAGGAGTCCGCATCTGTTCTGCAATTTTGCAAAATGGGTGTGGATCCAATCATTTCAACGGGTACACAGAAGATGCGTGCGTCACATCGTGTGTTGTCCACATCCATGTCCTTTCCGCAGCCCTGCAAAACCGATACAGGTCCTATTCTTGTCTGCATTTTCTATCATAGGAGGCACATGGCCAGTCTTCGTGTTTTGTGGATCCACAATTTGCAGACTGTAAAGCACAGCCGTCGAAATGGGTCCTTAGGCTGGCACCACAACATGGCTGTAACACACATTATGCAGCCAAAGATTGCAGCAATACTACGATACATCACAACTAGTAAGAGTAAATGAGGTCTTGACCTGACGGTCACAAAAAAAATCCAACCTGCTGAATTTCTTGCAACTTTTTAATTGCAATTTTAAGAAACTTCAAGTTCACAATGCGACCCCATTCATTTTAACTCAATGGATTGCAGCATTTTGTCTGCTGTGATCTTTGGTTGCACTACACATTGTTGGCTAAAAGCACTGTGCAGCCTTAAAGGGGTCACTGTATCTATTATATATATTTATGTCTGTATGCATGGTTTGGGGAGGGGGGCCCAGGCACATTCACAGTATTTACTTCCCAAGCCTTTGAGTTCTCACACTTCTTATCCAGATTCCAAAGTAACCCTATGTCCTCAAACAGGAGGGATGATGTTTTGGATATCTGTGCCACTGGAGCATCAATCTTTGGAGTTTTATCCCAAAGATTTGAGTCTGAGAATGGACTCTTAAAAGTGTTTTTAAATCGGGGTCCTCCTTTCAGGATCCTTCCACTCCCTAGAGAATAAGGCTTTAACATTATTATTGATAGGAAAGACTTTTTCCTCTCTCCTAGACCCAGAAACATTTGATCCTGAATGGAGCAACTTTCTTTAGACTCCTCCATGTGCATAGTAGCTCTTATTGTTTTTAAGAGACTGCTTGTATCTTCCAGGAGAAACAATGGTTGCCCTTGCCCGTCGTCAGAGTATGTCGGAAGCAATCTCCCCCTCATCCAAATCAGATAACTGGGAACTATGGGATTGTTGAGACTTAGATGCTTGCGGTGGAGAGAGGCAACCTAGACTCCACTGCAGCTTTAACCTCTTCATGAATCATACTCTGCATGGAGTCTAAAAAAGGAAGGAGATTCTTCAGCCACCACTTTTTCAGCACATTTGAGGTAAAGTGATTTCTTGGCTTTAGCTATAAATGACCTTTTGCAGATAGTGTATTTTATGCTACTAGAATCAGACCCAGGTGCCTTGAGGGCATCTCTACCCTACAAAAAAAAAAAAAAGTAGGGTTTAGAAAAACTTCCAAGGAATAGACACCAGGCACCCAAGGTGGATAATAGATGTAACATCACCCATACACCAATATCTGCCTAAGGGCTCATTCAGACGACCGTATGCTGTCCGCAAAAATACTGAATGCTATCCGTTTTTTGCGGATCCGCAAAAAAACGGATAGCATTCAGTATTTTTGCGGACCCATAGACTTCAATGGGGCCATGTCCTGATTTTCACGGACAAGTATAGGACATGTTTCATTTTTTTTGCGGAACTGGAATAGAAAAGGGCCCCATAGAAGTGAATGGGTCAGTATCTAATCCGCAAAAAAACGGATCCGCATTTTTGCGGATAGCATACGGCCGTCTGAATGAGCCCTAAGTCAGGAGAGGAGGCTTACCGGGCTGATGGTGCTTGCGCCCCCACTTGAAAGCTTGTAGGCGGTATCCGGGTCAGTAGGAGCAGACAATGCAGGAAAGGGAACAGCACATGTCACTGCTCCCTGAATCCGGCTTCTATTTAAAGTTACCGGCCTTCTGACGTCCTACGTGTGCAATGCCGCAGCGCAATGACATCATGATGCACACAACACCTGCTACCAGAACGAGACTCCCCAAACCTCCGCCCACAGTAATGCCACAATACTCTGTGCTCCTCCAAACGGAGCATGCAGGATAGAGCTCGGGGCTGACTTGCAACAGGACTTATGCCAAAGGTACAGGGAAGGGAGGCCACACGTCCCCAGAGCCCCTGTCCACTGCAACGGCCCTCCCACTAGGGACAGGAAACACTGAGGGGAGGGGAGGGGCCTCTGTGTCCATACATAGGTCAGGGGTTAATTTTCTTGTGGCTGTCATGGTGCATGAAAATGGATTAACCCTTTAATATAAGACTCACATCAAAGCCACTCCATGCCAGACAGCATTAGAGCTACAACAAGTAACAAAACAAAAGTTGCAAAAATAAATTTTATTTAGACATTACATTCACAACACAAGGAATCCCATGTACAAGAGTGAATAGATCAAACTTTGCCTAAAGTAAGGCTGGCAACACACATGAAGTGATTGTCCAGCACCTCTCCCATACACGTGTTTTGAATAGGAAGTAATCTGCTGCCAGGCTCCTCTGGGGTGTTGCAGCACAACTCGCAAACAAGGAGGGCTGAGCGGCAAAACCAAGCAGACCAGTGACGAGTGGAGCAGTGTCAAAGCATCCACCTTATACCATCCCTGGAGGAGGTTGTCCTACTGATGTATTGCTTTAAGAAATGGAGCTACCATTCAACATTTCTACAACAAGCAAAATCATTAAACTCCCCACCAATAATAAAACCATGTTCCGCAAGTCATTATAAACCTTCGTGATATATCTCCTTTCTCCACTTACCAGGCTCCTCCCAAGATCACCTACCTAATGGGGTTGTCTGGTATCAAAAGAAAGCCAGACAGCGGGTCCACTTGCAATAAAGCCATTACTACTTATCTGCCAGATCAGACACTGTCTGGGTAACCCAGCTGCAGCGGTGATGTTACATTGACATGTGACCGCTGCATCCAGTCCTCTGTCTCCTCAGTGCACTGCTGAGGTCACTCACTTGTCAGTCACCACTGCAGCCAGGTAAACTGGAGCAGTAGTATGGGACTGGCCAGGTGATTAGTGATAATTAGTTTATTGCAGGCAGATCACATGTTATCCGTTTCCCCCTGAAACTGGACAACCCCTTTAAATTGTTCACTCAATTCACCGATTAAATCAGTTTCCAGAAAGAACATTTCAGTTTCAAATTGCCAACTTTTGCCCATTACTACACAATAAGCATTTCTGTAAAAATCCTCAGCAACTTGGTCTGAAGGGAACACCAGCGGTAGCCTCCACCTTGTGGCACTCCGATGCAGCTCATCACCTCATTCTGCAAGAGAGGACAAAAATACTTCAATTACTCTTACCGGTAATATGTTTTCCATGAGCCCATGACAGCACCTGTGAGAGATCCTCCTCCTTCCGGACAGGAAACAGGAACTTCCCAGATCTTTAAATTGGTCCCATGCCTTCCACCTTCAGTATTTGACAAGATTCCTGGGACCAGCAACACACCTATATATAGTGAAAACTAACAACATAGGCGAGAAAACATAATAGAAAAAAACTCTGCGCCAAATATATGCCAGGCATATCTCTTCTTTGGCACCATACTAAAGAGTAAATTTCTCTCTTTTTTTTTTTTTTTCATCATCATACTTTATAAAAAATATTTTATTTCCTTTTTTTTTTTTTTTTAAGGGAGGGAATTATGTAGGTGCTGTCATGGGCTCATGGAAAACATATTACCGGTAAGAGTAATTGAAGTATTTCCATTACGCCCCATGACAGCACCTGTGAGAGACTAGACTAGATAACTATTAGGGAGGGACTACAGCCTGCAGCACCTTTCTCCCAAAAGACATATCCTGCACAGATGAAAGGTCCAACCTGTAGTGCTTGTAAAACGTAGAGGGAGAACTCCACGTTGCAGCCCTGCAGATTTGTTCTATGGTAGCACACCCTTTTTCTGCCCAGGAAGAGGCTACTGCCCTGGTGGAATGGGCTGAAAAAACTGAAGGGACCTGACAATCTGATAGTGAATATGCCAAACCTATCGCTCTCTTGATCCATCTGGCTAAGGTACGGCTTGTAACCTTTGAGCCCCTGTTCTGACCCTGAAATTGAACAAAGAGTTGCGGGGTCTTTCTAAAGTCCTTTGTAGACTCTAAATACTCACAGACACACCTTCTTACGTCTAAAGTATGAAAGGATCTTTCTCCTTCATTCTTTGGGTCCTGACAAAAGGAAGGGAGAACTATCTCCCGAGACTTATGGAATACCGACACTACTTTGGGCAGGAAGGTTTTCCATACTCTCAGATAGATTTCGGAGGTGACTTTTTTCCTACTAGCCAGGAGAGTCCCAATGACTTGTTCTGATAGGCCTCTAGACCTGAAGAATGTCCTCTCAAAATCCAAGCTGTCAGGTGGAGGTTCTTGACTTCCGGATGACGTAGAGGGCCCCGATATAATAGGTCCTGTCTTTCTGGAAGCAACCAGGGATCGGCTATTGATAGTCTCCTCAACCAAGCCACCTAAACTCTTTTTGGCCAGAATGGTGCTATTAGTATCACTGTAGCCTGTTCCCTCCTGATCTTCTGGATCACTCTGGGCAATAGGGTGATGGGAGGGAAAGCATAGACTAGGCCCTTCAGATTTATCATCAGCCTGTTGGGCTTGGGGACCAGAAATGGGGTTGAATAAAAACCCCCTCCTTGTTCGTCCTTTGGGACTGGAACGAGGACTACCTTCTCCAGGAGGTTGTCTATTTCCTCCGAAGGTGCCACCTGTTCTGGAGGATTTTGGTTTAATGAAGTAATTTTGAATGTCCTGGGTGGTAGTCTCTTGAAGTCTAGGCGATAGCCTTCCCTTATAACACCCTTTATCCAGGCGCTTGCGGTAATATTTCACCAGGCCGGAAAAAATAAGGAAAGACGACCGCCTACTTGGGGTCTGGCGTCATTGTTGAGTGGAACTTGATGTTTGAGGTCTGGACTTAAACAGCACACCTTTGGATCTATCAGAACTCCACTCCCTCCTTATCTTTTGATCCCCAAAACCTTTCCTTCTTTCATTGATCCGAAATGGCTTCCCCTGTTTAGGAAAGGACAGTGCTGGAAATCCTTTTTTCTTATCAGATGCCTTATCTAAAATATCATCTAAGGCTGACCCAAACAAAAAATCTCCTTGGCAAGGGAGGGCACAGAGCTTAGATTTTGAAGCTACATCGCCCTTCCACCCTTTCAACCATAACGACCTTCTGGCTGAATTGGACAATGCAGCCGCCCTAGCGGAAAGCCTCAATGCATCAGCAGAGGCATCAGAGATGAAATCCACTGCACTGGACATAGTTGGTATAGCCTCCAGCAGCTGATCCCTAGGAGTCTTGTTCTCTATATGAGACTCTAATTCCTCCAACCAGAGCTTTAATGACCTTGCCACCGAGGTAGTCGCTATATTTGGTTTAAAGGCAGAAGTGGAAGCTTCCCAATTCTTCCTTAAGTACGCATCAGCCCTTTTGTCCATGGGATCTGTAAGGGACCCTAAATCCTCAAACGGGAGAGCTGACTTCTTATTTATCTTAGCTACGGAAGCGTCTACCTTCGGTACCTCCTGCCAAGCTGATACTTCTTGATCGTCAAAGGGGTACTTTCTCCTGACCGCTCTAGGGATAAAGAATTTTTTATCCGGCTTCTCCCATTCGCGTTTAATCAGGTCCTTGATACAGTCCTGAATGGGGAACACCCTAGACCTTTTAGGCTTTAGGCTCTCAAACATTAGCTCTGGTCTAGACCTGGACTGCTTTTCTTCCTCAAGCTCCATCGTGGATCTAACCGCCTTCAATAGTAGATCTGTATTTTCCGCACTAAATAACGGCTTCCCTGTCAAATCCTCAGAGGAGGAATCTGAGTCTGCAATAGCGCCCTCCTCAGACCCAGAGTCCATAGAATCCTCCACTATCGCCTTTTGGGCCCTCTTATGCCTGGATGAGCTAGGCAGGGATTTTTTAAACTCCTCCACAGAAGAACGTACTTCGTTTTTAACTAAATCCTGGATACTCTGCAATAAAGATGGCGACTCCTCTGCCACTAACTTATCCAGACATGATTGACAACATGTTTTTGGGTAAGACGGATCCAACTTCCGCTTGCAAATTCCACACTCTTTAGCTCTTTTGTGGGAAGCTTTCTTTGGGGCTTCTTTAACCTGCATTTAATAAAACAGCCCAATCAGTCTAACCTGACCATAATAATAACTCCCCGAAGGGAGATGGTGGGTGTTAACCCCTCTTACCCCCAGGAGTACCATGCTTGGTTCCGAAAGCTGCTCCTGTCTGTCGGTGCGCTGTTGTACTTCCCCCTCTTCTTGCATGATAATGCTATCTCAAGGGGGGCCAATGGAGGGCTGCAGGTGCCGTCTGGCGTCCGGTCCGGTCAGTATCTGCCTGCTGCTGCTCCCTCCACGCTGGCTGGCCGGCGTTCCCTTTTTCAAATGGGCCGCGCAACGCCCGCCATGTTTAAGCTCCTCCCCTTCCGGCCGGTGGAACGCACGCGTCACCTCCGGTGCGACGCGCACGCCCAGCTCAGCCAGCCTCAATGAGCGGAGAAGACGAACCTCCCCCCTCACGCCGCAACTTCGCCGGCAGGCAGGGTCACAAGGCAGCAACAGGATTCCCCCCATGGCACCAAAGAAGGGAAAAAACAGCAGACGCCGGGCTTCTCAGCGGCTCCTAGTGGAGACTTACGCCGACAGGTACCTCCACTAGGTTTCGTTTTAACCCTAGAGATCCTGCAGCCGAAAATAGACCTGGAAAGAAATCCTCCTGTCCCTGGACAGGAAACAGGAAAGAACTGAAGGTGGAAGGCATGGGACCAATTTAAAGATCTGGGAAGTTCCTGTTTCCTGTCCGGAAGGAGGAGGATCTCTCACAGGTGCTGTCATGGGGCGTAATGGAAAATAGTTAACAACCAGTCCGTTTACCTGAATTAGACAATTTACCTACAGTGGGTACAATGTAAGCCATGATTATTTAACAGGCGTGTTTATCTTCACATGCAACTCTAGTTCCTGCAGTGTAAAGAGTAAAGTCACTGGTCAAATCTTCATTAAAGGGGCTAAACATCCCTATAATGACCTCCAGAATGCTCGGGCCCCTCATATACATTATACATACCTGCTCCCTGGCACCCACATCGCTCCTGATTCCCGCACAGCCACCACTGCATCACCCAGTCGCTCGGATCAAAACATCTGGTGGCAACAGGAGACGAGCCTCATGGGTGACGCTAGGGAGGCCCACTCCTGTCGTGGCCTGCCATTAGCTGCTCCTCCAGTCGCTGGAAGTTTTGATCCATGTGATGGGGAGATGCAGCAGGGATCCGGTGGGATGTGGGTGTCGGGAAGCAGGCAAGTATAATTTATATGAGGGGCCTGGGCATTGGGGAGGTCATTATAGGGATGGATAACCCCCTTTAATGAAGATTTGACTAATGGCTTCACTATTTACACTGGTTAGATAACCCCGCAATTAAGCGGAACAGGTGCGGACCCATTTATTTTCAAAAGGGACCGGAATGTGCTGTCTGCACCCGCATTTGCGGATTCACACTTCCGTTCCGCAAAGTATAACATATCCTATTCTTGTCCGCAATTGTGGACAAGAAAAGGCATTTTCTATGAGATGATAGGCAGTTCGCAAAATGCGGAACGAACATTGCTGGTGTCAGTGTTTTGCATGTGAATGGACCCCAAGGATGCATTCACACAACTGTATGTATTTTTCTGTCTGCAAAACACGGACGACATCTGTGCTGCATCCGTTTTTTGTGGACCACTAACTACCTATTCTCTGCAAAAAGAGACAACAGGACATGTTCTCTTTTGTAGGGCTGCAGAATGGACATACGTACGTGGACAGACTGTGTGCCAACGGTTTTTTGCAGACCCATAAAAATGAATAGGTCTGTGTGCAAGCAGCTAAAACATGCAGACCAAAAGTAGTTGTGTGAATGGGGCTTGAGGCTGCGTACAGCTCAGCAGAAGGTGGCTACAGACTGACCCACTTAGCAGCAACATGCAGCGAGTGCCACAGGAAGTAGGTACCCCAGGTCCAGACCATGAAAGCCTGCAGGGTGAGGACTCCGGTACATAGGATCGTGCAGCAGCAGACCACAGCCCATGTGCAGTGCCTGACACACTGTAACAGCACAGAGGCCGAGCTGCCCCAGCTACAAGTGAGCACTGATCCGGGGTGCTGCAGCTCACCTACTTTAGGCCAGAGCAGAGGACCAAAATCAGGCACACAGCCATATCACCACCGCATGACTGTGTCTAAAGCACACCAGACATGAAGAGTCGAGTACTGAAACAACTGTCCGCAGTATCATACATGAGCATAAGATACTAGGAGACTCCCACACCTGTTACTGCCCAGGGCTCACGCCTGGGGGAATTCTCTAGGTCCGGGGGAAAGCCTCCTGGTACCACAACCAAGAACCGAAGCCCAGACCACAAGGTTTACAGAAACCACAGCCACAAATAATTACCTCCGCCTCAGGGCCCCAGCACGACATTCTCACGTTGACTACACGCGGAGGCCTCACCCTTTTATAAGCGGGTATTGCACTATGGCATGACGTACACGCGCGAAGCAACCAATCATCGTGCCGAAGGTAGCAGCAAGCAGGGTAAAGCCTAGAATGTATTGGCTTCTTTGAGGGCATGAGATCATGTGACTGCTTCCTCCCGCCCCTCAGACCGCAATGCTGGATCAGTTTTGCCGGAACACTCGGGGCCGGATATGGCATTCCGGCAAGTGTTCTGGAATTTTGGACGGAGATAAATCCGTAGCATGCTGCGGTATTATCTCAGTCCGGAAGAGTCAAAAGACTGAACTGAAGACTTCCTGAACGGATTGATCACCATTCAGAATGCATTAGGATAAGACTGATCAGTTCTTTTCTGGTATGGAGCCCCTACGACTGAACTCAATGCCAGAAAAGAATACCGCTAGTGTGAAAGTACCCTTATAGAAGAACACATCTGCTGATATTTTATCTTCTTCATTAAAGGGGTATCGCAGGGCAGAACATCAATATCTGATCAGTAGTGGGTCACATCTCCCATCCACTGAGCAGATCTAGGCAATACATAATGGAGGGAGCTGTGTAGTAGCAGCACAGACTTACAGCACCTACATCATTGGGGTACAAAGTATCAGCAGGGCTGATCAGATATTGATGAATACCTCTCATTTCTTGCTACACATTTGGCTCCCCTGGACTGTGCAGCCTGCATCGGACAAGTAGACCATTCAGTCTGTAGCTGATCACAGGGGTCCTGGGTGTCAGACCCCACCAATCAAATGCTGATGATCTATCCAGAGAATATTTAATTATAATAATTTCAGAAAACCCTTTTAAGGCCTTGTGCACGGTTTGCAGATCACACATGGACCCATTTCTATGAGCATCAAATAAAAGGGACCCCACATGTGTTATCCGTGTGCTACCTACATGTCCATTTCACTAAATTATAAAGAGCTCTATTACGATCCATATTGCAGAGTATAGCCATTTCTATTGATGGGAAGGAATCAAGCAGAAAGCACACAGAAGGTATTTGTATCTTGCAGATCTGTTTGTGGAACGACATATGGATACAGTTGTGTGCATGAGGAATTCGGCCCCATTCACAGCCGTATTTTTGCTCTGCATCCGATCAACTTTCGCAGATCAGATGTGGCCCCATCCATGTCAATGGGGCCACAAAAATTGCAGATAGTGTGTTGTCCACATCTGTGTCCTGCATACTCAAAAAATTTATAATTAGAATATATTTCTCATTTTTGTCTGTTTTGCAGACAGGCATTGTTACAATGGGGCCAAAAAATCAACACAGATGTAATCAGTTCTTTGCATATCCGCATTGTTTTGCAAACTGCAAAATACACATTGTGTGAATGGACCCTAAGGATGCATTCACACAACTGTATGTATTTTGCTGTCCACAAACACAGACGACATCTGTGCTGCATCAGTTTTTTGTGGACCACTAACTGCCTATTCTCTGCAAAAGAGACAACAGGACATGTTCTCTTTTGTAGGGCTGCAGAATGGACATACGTACGTGGACAGACGGTGTGCCATCCGTTTTTTGCAGAAGGGGGCTACAGACTGACCACATATTTAGCAGTCTGCAAAGTATAAGAACATGTGCAGATTGCACAGAACACAGCAACATTTAATAGCAGATGATTTTTCTGCCCAATAAAGGAAACCGCCCAAAAGGATCCCATAGACGTTAAATCTGCTTAGATTCAATGGGCTACTGTGGCCTACAGGACTCACCATTCTGCAGTGAAAGATCAGCGCCATGAAATCCTCCTAGAATACAGAAAAGTACAAGTTAATATCCTCACCACACCTCATGACCACATCTTCCCCCCCCCCCACCCCAAAAAATAACCCCACTTAGCACCAACATGCAGCAAGTGCCACAGGAAGTAGGTACCCCAGGTCCAGACCATGAAAGCCTGCAGGGTGAGGACTCTGGTACATAGCAGACCACAGCCCATGTGCAGTGCCTGACACTAACAGCACAGAGGCCGAGCTGCCCCGGCTACAAGTGAGCGCTGTGACGGGGTGCTGCAGCTCACCTACTTTAGGCCAGAGCAGAGGACCAAAAACATGCACACAGCCGTATCACCACCGCATGACAGTGTGCCTAAAGCACACCAGACATTAAGAGTCGAGTACCGAAACAACTGTCCGCAGTATCATACATGAGCATAAGATACTAGGAGATGCCCACACCTGTTACTGCCCAGGGCTCACGCCTGGGGGAATTCTCTAGGTCCGGGGGAAAGCCTCCTGGTACCACAACCAAGAACCGAAGCCCAGACCACAAGGTTTACAGTTTACATTCTCTCACGTAGCCTACACGCGGAGGCCCCACCCTTTTATAAGCGGGTCTTACACTACGGCATGACGTACACACGCTCGCAGTAACCAATCATCATGCCAAAGGTAGCAGCAAGCAGGGTAAAGCCTAGAATGTATTGGCTTCTTTGAGGGAATGACGTCATGAGATCATGTGACCGCTTCCTCCCGCCCCTTACAGACTGTGCCAGATGCAGGACACGGGCTGTAAGGAGAAGCAGAGCAGCACAGCTGCATGGAGAGCACAGGCACATTTGCGGTGGTCAGTGTTTTCTGGTGAGGGGGCTGTATTTTATTTTATGTAATTCGTAGTGGAGTATATAAGGGGTGGGAGAGCCGCTAGAAGCTTTTATATAGAAGCTTTAGCGTGGTTCTGGATTAAAGGGTTTCTGTGAGCTGAAAAATGGGTATTAATACTGGATCACGCAAGACGCTTACACGGCGGGCCATGCAAACAGGCTGGGGAGGGGTTATGTGAGAAGACAGACCAGCCTGGGCACTTACAGCCCGAACGCCGCCCCTGGGCACTTGTGAGCCCTCATTTACATATGAATAAAACTGTTTTGTTTTTTGTGATCAAAACAAAAGGAGAAGTACCATTACTATCATCTATAGTTCTGCTACAGTACCATGTATGCAGTGTATAATGGCATACTGTGGGGACAGACTCCCTTTAACTCCATGAGGTGGTTACCCCCCCTCCCCCCCACACATTGGTTTTGCCTGCAGAGTGCGCACACAGATTTTTGCGATCGGCCATGCTGCCTCTAATCCCATCCCTGCCCCAACACAATAAGAATGTCTACCTATTGCCATCTAGTGTGATGTCCCTCAAGGCCTCTCAGTGTTTCACGGATGCGTTCTTTACGTGTTCTCCACGGACAGCACCCGCCCCTGATCATTTCAATATGTGTATTCACAGTGTTTTAGCACAGTCCGTGTTTTTAGCACGGATGCATGCTCTATTTTGTCAGTGTTCACGGATCCATCACGGCCATTATAGTCTACGGGTCCGTGAAAACCACAAATGCCATCCGTGTTGCATAGTTCATTAGGAAGAGATGCTTTGAAAAATTGTTTTTCAGCTGTGCACACTGACTCCGTGAAACACAGACCAAACACTGATCCTTCACGGATGCATCACTGACCACATTCTCACAGATTTGAAGACGGACGTGTGAATAGGCTTTAGGGTAGATTCACATCACGTTTTAGGCCTCCGTTTGACGTACATGTTATTAAAAAAAAAAGATACAATTTTGCAAACTGCAAAATACAAACATTGGTGAATGGACCCCAAGGATGCATTCACACAACCGTATGTATTTTTCTGTCCGCAAAACACGGACGACGTCTGTGCTGCATCCGTTTTTTGGGGACCACTAACTGCCTATTCTCTGCAAAAGAGACAACAGGACATGTTCTCTTTTGTAGGGCTGCAGAATGGACATACGTACGTGGACAGACGGTGTGCCATCAGTTTTTTGCAGACCCATAAAAATGAATAGGTCTGTGTGCAAGCAGCTAAAACATGCAGAGCAAAAGTAGTTGCGTGAATGGGGCTTGAGGCTGCGTACAGCTCAGCAGAAGGGGGCTACAGACTGACCACATATTTAGAAGTCTGCAAAGTATAAGAACATGTGCAGATTGCACAGAACACAGCAAAATTAAATGGATGGGGTTTTTTTCTGCCCAATAAAGGAAACCGCCCAAAAGGATCCCATAGACGTTAAATCTGCTTAGATTCAATGGGCTACTGTGGCCTACAGGACTCACCATTCTGCAGTGAAAGATCAGCGCCATGAAATCCTCCTAGAATACAGAAAAGTACAAGTTAATATCCTCACCACACCTCATGACCACATCTCCCCCCAAAAATAACACTTAGCACCAACATGCAGCGAGTGCCACAGGAAGTAGGTACCCCAGGTCCAGACCATGAGGTGAGGACTCCGGTACATAGGATCGTGCAGCAGCAGACCACAGCCCATGTGCAGTGCCTGACACACTGTAACAGCACAGAGGCCGAGCTGCCCCGGCTACAAGTGAGCACTGATCCGGGGTGCTGCAGCTCACCTACTTGAGGCCAGAGCAGAGGACCAAAATCATGCACACAGACGTATCACCACCGCATGACCGTGTCTCTAAAGCACACCAGACATGAAGAGTCGAGTACCGATACAACTGTCCGCAGTATCATACATGAGCATGAGATACTAGGAGATGCCCACACCTGTTACTGCCCAGGGCTCACGCCTGGGGGAATTCTCTAGGTCCGGGGGAAAGCCTCCTGGTACCACAACCAAGAACCGAAGCCCAGACCACAAGGCTCACAGAAACCACAGCCACAAATAATTACCTCCGCCTCAGGGCCCCAGCACGACATTCTTCTCTCATGTAGCTTACACGCGGAGGCCTCGCCATTTTATAAGCGGGTCTTGCACTACGTCATGACGTACACGTGCGCAGCAACCAATCATCGTGCCGAAGGTAGCAGCAAGCAGGGTAAAGCCTAGAATACTGATCCGATTGAAACAGCTCTCAGTCACAGCAGACAGACAATGCTGGCAGCAGGAGCCTGAGGGAGGGACTCGGGAGGAGTGACTGTGTAATATGATCTTAGAGTGGAAGCTGCTTCTGCCAGCCCCGCCCACCAACCAATCACCGACCAGAGCTGAGGGGGCGAGGCCAGCACAGCACACTGCAGCTCTGACTCGAGTCCTCGGAGTAGTGCAGGGTCAGGGAGTCTAAATGAATCGAATGAGTCAAAAGAATCTAAAGATCCGCTACTTTCACACTAGCGCTTGATCGGATCCGTTCTGAACGCCAAAATTGTTGACTCATTCGATTCATTGAGTTAAAAGAGCCGCGAGTCAGAATGTAGAACAGGTTACATTACACTGAGGCTGAGGCTCTTGTTGCAGCAGTGATAAGATTAAGGGACAGGAGCAGAGAGATAAGAGAAGTAACAGATGACACAGAGTTTAGATTACAGGTTGAATTAAATTAACCCTTTAGAATCAAATTGGCTTCTCAGGAGATATATATGTTAAAGGCATCTCATTCAGTAGCTATATAACTAAGGGTGGGTTCACATCACCTTTATGGATTCCGTTATAAAAGGGTTATAACAGAAAATAACGTAATCTATAAAATGGAATGCAAAACGGAAACCTTTAAGATGCATTCCGTTTTGCTTTCCGTCATCGTAAAAGTCTATGGAAATCACAGCAGATCCATCTGGGTCCTGTCGTGTCGACAGGACTTGGTTTTCCATTTTGCATAACGGGACCCAGACGGATCCATTTTGATTTCCATAGACTTCTCTTAGGACGGAAAGCAAATGGAATGCCTTTTAAAGCCTTCCATTTTGCTTTACGCCATAATACAAGTCTATTGGGCAGCAGAACAGATCCGTCTTTCCGTCTTATGGATTCCGTTATTTTCTGTTACAACCATAACCATGTTATAATGGAAAGCCATAACGGACTCCATAGCGCACCCACCCTAAGGCTCCATTCACAAATTGCGGACCCACAACACACCCGCCCAGCACCTCTATAGAAATAGCTGTTCACCCTGTCGGATCCGTCCTGCCGTTATTTCGCCGGACCGCCGCTCCGTCCCCGGATCCCATTGACTATAATGGGGACGGGGTGGAGCTCCGGCGCAGCACGGCAGTGCATGGCGAAAGGCCGCCGGACTAAAAGTCCTGCATGTCCAACTTTTTAGTCCGGCGGCCTCTCACCGCGAACTGCCGTGCTGCGCCGGAGCTCCACCCCGTTCCCATTATAGTCAATGGGATCCGGGGACGGAGCGGCGGCAGGACGGATCCGACAGGGTGACGGATCCTGAGTGATGACTGTGGGGACTATTTTATTATCAGCCAGTGACTGTGTTACTGTAATACTGTTATCAATTCAGCACATAGTTTTCCCTGTGCATTCACATCTCACTTCACTTGGTTGGTTGTACTACTGTCAGTGTCAGACTGTTGTCACTGTGGGTAACAATGCACAACAGACAACAATTCACATTGCACACCACAGTGACAGCTCCTGACTCCTGAGTCCTCCTGTCCAACGTCAGCCTCAGCTTCCCTTTACTATAAAAAATCACTCTTCCTGACTCACTCAATACTAATAATCAGAGTTCAGAGAGCTGAAGAGCCGACTGCAGTGCCACTGACTGAGTCAGCAGCTGCGCATGCGCACCGGCACCTAGAGTCTTCAGTTCACTTGCGAATCAGCTCAGCAGTCAGACTCACCAAGTGAACCGAAGATCCGATTCATGAATCGCTTCATTTGAATGAGCTGATTCAAATGAACCGATTCACCTAAAAGATCCGAACTTCCCATCACTACCAGAATGTATTGGCTGCTTTGAGGGCATGACGTCATGAGATCATGTGACTGCTTCCTCCCGCCCCTTCTCACATAACACAAGTGTATAATGGCATACTGTGGGGACAGACTCCCTTTAAAAGGGTTTCTACTGCAGCACGCCAGACCTGCAGGGTATAGCGAAGCGAGGTCACGGTTTTGGGCAATCGAGGGTTGATCACTGTATTGGAGAACCCTGGGCAGGCATGCGGCAGTGAAGGAGAGGTAGACACAGTTCCTCTGGGGCACACTCTGTATGTAGGGACCAGGCCTGATGGTGGATGAGGTGCCCTGGATGTTACAGGTATTTGGAGTGCCTGGGGCAAGGTCCCTTTTGGATTCGTGACGCCAGTGCCTGTGACGGTGGCACACCGATTTGTAGTGGGAATAATTGAGGTACACAGATGGTATAGTGAACCAAACGTTGCTTTACTGAACAGTCCAACTTTATACAGTAAGGTAGTTATACAGTCCTTTGTATTACAGCTTGCAAGCAGGCTTATTCCACACAATGGCAGGTATAAGTTATGCAAGATACTCAGAGGGTAAATCCACAATGCACTCAGAATCAGGTTGTACCTTTCCTCAGAAATAGCGTACACTGTTCCTTTCTAGAACTCCTGTCTGGTTTCAATCCCAAGGCCCGGATGCCTAAATGGTGGCTTAAATCCTTGGTATATATATATCTTCCTCTCGTATTAAATCCTTGCTTTGCTTCCTATATAGCATCTGCCCATCAGTGTTACTTATCTTTGCTTGGATGAGGAAGGACTGCGGGTTTCTCCCAGGAGGTGCTGTCCTGCAACTGGGGTGCTTTCAGAGCTAACTAAGGCTCTCTTGATCCGCAGGTAGGCTAGGATCCCTCTACTAGCCTCCTGGTAACAACTAGTAGCCTGGGCTGTCTAGCTGCATGTCAGGAGGAGCCCCTCAGCTTGTCCCTGGCTGGTGCCTTCTAACTTCTGTCTCTGCAGACTCCTGACTCTGAACTCCCTCTCCCTGTCTGGGCCTGAACATTTATACTAGGGGCTACCTATCTCCCTCTAGTGTCTGGGATGTCTAACTACACCCAACTAGGCCTGCTTACACATTTACACAGGGGAACATTGCATATAAAAACACATTAGAAAATACATTAAATGCATAATAAAATATAACATTTCTGTTCCTTGTGAGTAGAAGTAACATGCACACCAATTGACCCTTGTGTAGTGCCCACGCCTATCTAGTGGGACACTACATACCACCACGCTATAACGTTGCCCGTCCTCGGCGCAACATGGAGGGGCCCTGCCCAGCTGGATACTGCACCTGAAAAAGAGAAAATAATGCAAAGCAGGAAAATTTCATCTACATTTGCAAGAATACATTATATGCATAAATCAGGCAGTTCCACTGGCTTAGGAACAAGTGACGGTGAAAAGGGGCGTCGTTCTCTTCTCTCAGGATAGTATGAGGGAACAGGGGCGCTGACCTGGTGCAGCGTATCAGAGATACCAGGATAGTCCATAAGTGCAAAGTGTCCATAATATGACAGTAGAACAATATAAAACAATTTAAAGTTCTTGGAGGCTCAAGGAACAAATATGAGTCCGTACCCAGGTTTCTTTCTTATTTAGAACAAGTGTCCTTCACCAGACAAGTCAGGATACAAGCAAGGTAGATGATCACAGAGGCTCTCTTACAGTGGAGTCCATCTCTGGGCACATTTCTTTAAAGTAGCAATATCTCAGAGGCTCAGGTACTTTTGAGTCTATCACTGGGCACGTTTCCTTAGAATTAGGTTGCACAATAAAATGACAGCACATAAAAATAGCCCACATTATTCCATTGGCATATATATAAAAACAAGTGCTGTAATACCCTTAATCAACCCGAAAAGGGGGTTAAAGGGTTAAAGGTGCAACAAAAATAGGCACAACTTGGTGTACTGTTGAAGAAGCAGGCAGGAGGTCCTGTAAACAAGTTGGCTTTGCAGCAATTGGTGTTTTCAGTGGGTGACCACCACCACTGAGCCGTGGGTAACTGGCAGCAGCAACAAAGGACCAAAACAAAGGACTCCTGTCCTGGAAGGGTTAATCCTCTTGAAGTAAATCCCTTGGCAAAGAAAACAAATCAAGGGCCTAGCAGGCCAATTCACAGGGGCATGTCATAATCGCTTTGCATTTCAGCGGTGCTCCCTGGCTCTGCTTGCAAATGAGGCCTGTAGTAAGCCTCAACAGGCGGATGTGCCCACAACACGGTATTAGGGGGCAGCTGCAGCATAAAGGGACCCCTAATAGGTATTGGCCCCATAGGCCTAGGGGTAATGACAGTTGCTGACCGCACCGGTGCAGGGATAACAATTGTAGGCTGTGCTGGCCTAGGTACCGCCGCCGCAAGCGGTCCGGTGGGCGCTGGAACAACTGGCTCTGCGCAGCAAGTCACAGTGTGAGAGGGCCTTCTTGGGGGCCTCAACGCAGCTGTGGTAGCAGAAGGTGGCCGACTGGTAGGGACAGGTACCCTTACCTCTTCCTTCCTCGGTGGCGCCTGGATCCTGGCGGTGGCAATTTTGCATAACTCCCGCAACTTTTCCTCCAGACGGACGATCTGGTCATCCAGGCTCTCGGTCTCAGGATCGCTGTCCTCCGCTGTCGCCGCCGGCACTTGTACCATAGAAGGTGCATCCTGCGCAGCCGCTGCAGGCTCAGGTGGCGCATCAGGTCTTTTACCCTTCCGGATATTGTCCAGGGTAACGTGGAGTCTTTTCAGATTCTCCATCTCTTGCATCGTTTTCTCCCGGCGAGGCAGCTCGGGGGATGGATAGGGGCTCACCCATTTCTCCAATACTGTGGGCTGCCAGAAAACATTCGGGCCAATGAAAGAGCCCCGCTCTTGGAATGCGTGATGGGCCGGTTCTGGAGAGCGCGCTGGTTCGCGCTCGCAGCCAGAGTAGTCCTCATCTGCCTCCCAGTCCTCCGGTTCTTTCTTGGGACGGGTCACGACAGTAGCATATGGGCCTCGCAGGCCCTCGGCAGGGGTGAATTCCACTTCCTCTCCCTCGCGGAGGTTATGCATATATTCGGAGAGGTAACTCCGCTTGACGGACCTCCGATTCACATATAAGTCTCTGCCGGTGGTATAGTCCTGTATGAAACCTTAGCCACGGTTCTTATCGAAGGCCACAACCAACCCCTTTCTCCTTTCCAGGCGGGGTTGGGTGTCAGTGTGGCGCTCGTGAACGGTCTTTGCCAGTTCCTCGTAGTATATCTTTGTCTTTGTATTTTTCTTTATGGCGGCCTCCCGGATCTCTGCCATCAACGCTGACCACTTGATCAATAACTTATATTGATATGCTAATGAGCCTCTAGGTGCTATGGGGGCGTCATTAGCACCTAGAGGCTCGGTCTACCTTCACAAAATGCTGCCGCCCAGCGCGTCCCTCCAGCCCGCCCATCTCCTCCGGAATGCGATCCTCCCTGTGACCGTATGTATTCGGCGCATGCGCAGTGAATGTCTGACCGCTTCCCTGCACAGACATCTCCACTGCGCCTGTTCCTCGGAGCACTATGACGTCATCGGCGCAGGCGCAGTGGAGATGTCTGAGCAGGGAAGCGGTCAGACATTCACTGCACATTAGCCGAATACAGACGCTCACAGGGAGGATCGCATTCCGGAGGAGATGGGCGGGCTGGAGGGACGCGCTGGGCGGCGGCAGTATGTGAAGGTAGACCGAGCCTCTAGGTGCTAATGATGCCCCCATAGCACCTAGAGGCTCATTAGCATATCAATATAAGTTATTTTTTTAGCGAAACGGCTTCCCCAAAAGCTATTATATTAGGATGGTTTGGTAGAGCAGACACTAGCGGATCGCTAGTGTCTGACAGCTAAATATGTGAAATGAAGTGGTAGAAACCCTTTAACTCCATGAGGTGGTTTTCCTCCTCTGCAGAGTGCGCACACAGATTTTTGCGATCGGCCATGCTGCCTCTAATCCCATCCAATCTCCTCCCTGCCCCAACACAAGAAGAAGGTCCACTACTTATAGCCATCTAGTGTGATGTCCCTTAAAGCCTCATTCACTCAGTGTTTCACGGATGCGTTCTTTACGTGTTCTCGACGGACAGCACACGTCCGCATTCATTTTAATGTGTGTATTTGCAGCATACGGGTAGGTTACCCGACAATGCTAGATTGTGAGGTGTATTTCCCTTTAAGCCAGTTAGGCCTGTTGCAGGCAATCTTTATTCCAGCCAGCAGAGGGAGCCCCCAGTTCAGTATAAATAGGCTAGGGCCTAGCCTAGGAAGTCAGTCAGAAGTTTCTGGAGAGAGTGCTGAGAGATTCAGGGCTCAGTCAAGAGTGCAGAGATTGCACTACTGGTGTGGAGGGTCATACCCACCCAGCTTCCCAGGTTAGTTATACCTGAAGAACTCAAGAGATAGAGCCTGCCAGCAGGAGGGAAGAAGACCTCTACCAATTATTTGCTCAAGGGTTATCACCAGGAATTAGGTGTCCGGACCTTGAGGATATTGCTGCAAGTAGCATAAGAGGGAATCCCTGAACCTAGGAGGCCTGTCTCGAAGTTAACCTTGTTGTAAGTAAAAGCCTGAACCACTACTGTTAACTGTATGGTAAAGTGTGGAATAACTTTGGAACTGTATTCTCTGGCTGTTCAGCCTACTACAAATCCATGCAGTAAAGTTGACCTGTTGTATGAATACCTGGACTCCTCCATTATTCCACCTATCACTACACGGTGTGTCACCGTTCAATTGGCACTGGCGTCACGACATTTATGAACTGCCTGTTCCAGTATTTACCCAGATTGAAGACGACAGTGAATCCCAGGTTAGTGGGTTGCCCTGCACTACGACTCCCCGCATACCCAAAGCGGCTACTGACCCCCTGGGATACTGCATCGCTCTTTTTGGCATCACGAACAGGATCCGCATGCTTCTGGAGTGCAGAGAAGTGTGAACTGTGTGCTTTAACTATTCCACCACCGTATTGCAAGGACTGTACCCTTTATTCCCAAGTCGGTGGATTACAAGTGTGCCTGGGAGGATTCGGAGGCGCTGTGCTGTGTTGCGCTACCCCCAGGAAAAGAAAATCGTGTTGTGGATTACAATTTATTCACTTGTCAACATCCCTGCTTGCTGTCAGGGAATGGTGACCAAGATGGCCACCGGCCGCCTGGAGTAAAGTTTCCCGCGCTGCTGAGGACCTTCGTGGGCGGATCCCTTCAAAGACACAGAGAATCCGGCCCCTCTTCATCATCGCACCGCCGCGGCCCTGCTTCTTCTACGTCACCGCGTACTCAGGACGTCCGGAGTCTCTCGAGATTTGGACTGCGCAAACCCGGCGATACCGGTAAGGACTTGTAACCGGAGGGAAGGGGATTGTTCCGGCCCCTTTAGTCGCCAGCGGCCACATCGTAATAAGCTAACATGTCAGAACCGGGAGTTCCCGAGCAGCCGGCCCCGGGAGAGCTTGCGGCTCCTAATCATCCTATAGCCCCCAGCATGATGCCCTTTACCATGCCTTACTATTTTGGGGCCCCATGGTTTCCCCGCTATAAAGGAGAGACCCATACCCTAAGAGACTTTAAAGAAAAGCTGCTGGCATTATTCAAACTGTACCCCATAAATGCCGACCAGCAAATGGAAATCTTGCTAGCACAACTGGAGGGAGCTGCCCGCAGAGAAGTATTATCCTGGCCTGCTGCTGAGCGGAGTACTCTAGAGCAGATATCACCCGCCTCAGGGCCACTTTTGAAACCAAGACTGCCTCAGAGATAAAGATGCACTTCTTTGGCAAGAAACAGAAGCCCGGTGAGTCCCTCCGTGACTATGCCCTATCACTTCAGGAGGCTTTAGGGGCTGTAATCCAGATAGATCCCAAAGAGGCTGATAATCAGGACCAGACCCTAAGGGAACAATTTATCACCGGGGTGTCTAGTGAGCAAATAAGGACCCAATTAAAGATGCTGTCCGCCCAGCACCCTAACAGTGCCTTTCTGGACTTTAAAGAACTGGCTAAAAAAATTCTGGGGTCAGCAGTATCTACGGAGTTGAGCACCCCACCTGATTCATCAGCCTGCAGGCCAAAACCGCTTATCACTAACCAAGCTCAGGCCGGTCAAGCTGTTCAAGCTTCAGCTACCGATACTATCGCCATGCTGACAGAGCAAGTAAATCACCTCACTAAAAGTCTAGAGGGAGTGTGCAGAAAAATAGAGGAATGGGAAAAACCCATAATGTCAGAAGAAGAGTTCCTGTCACCTCCTAGGCCGTTCCCACCTCCATACCAAGAGACTCACCCCAGGGATCCTGGGAGGCGTAATAGAAATCGCAAGCGGCCCGTGTGTACATACTGCAAAAAGGTGGGACACACAGAATCCACGTGCTGGCAGTTAAACGGGCAACCCCTGAGGCTGAGGACCACCCCTCGGGAGGTAGAACAATAGGTCCAAAAGATCCAAATTGGATGCCACGGTATGTAGGATCCCATCCTAAAATCAATATAGAGATCAATGGGGTCCCCTTTGAAGCCCTATTAGATACTGGGTCCCAGGTCACTACCATTCAGCTGCCTGCATTTGAAAAGTTCTGGGACACCGACCAATTGATCCAGCCGCCTGAATCCTGGGTAGAGATTATCGCCAGCAATGGCAAACCAGTAAAGATTCATGGATACTGGGAACCCACCCTGCAGGTGGGAGAAGTAACCTTACCGCAACAGGGGGTGATAGTAGTACAGGCCGGCGACAGAGGAGGACATCCTGTCATTCTAGGCACCAATGTCTTCAAAAACTGTTATTCAGAAATACTTGCCGTATTACACCAGACTTTGCCCACTGCTTCCTCTGCATCCAAGAGGGTGATTCAAAAGACTATTACTGTGTTAAGTGCCCAGCAGAGGTTTGCTAATGGGAAAGGAGAAATTTGTACTGCCAGGATCCGTGATATTAAGCCTGTGACTTTGCCTCCTAATTCTCAAACTCTTTTATGGTGTCGTGCTGTCCTGGGAGTCCAAGGCCGAGATTATCCAGCCCTGGTGGAACCAATCCAGTTGGAGAACTATCCTTATGTGAGAGCTGCCAAGTGCCTGGTGAACGTCTCCCAAGGTAAAGTACCTGTCCGTCTGATTAACCTGAGTGATCATCCTGTGGTGCTTACTAAGCATTACCCTGTTGCTCAGCTGTCCCAGGTGTCCTTCCAAGACATCATTCGTCTTCCAGTGACAGAAAAGCCGCCAGCTGCAGTCAGTGGATGTTCGCCGGTGACCCAGCCACAGGTGCCCTGGTGGGAAGAGCTCCATGTCGGGGACGAGACTACCCCCCAACAACAACAAGAAGGGATTATACAGCTTGTCAAAGAGCACCACCAGGCCTTCAGTAAGCATGCTACTGATTATGGAGAGGTTAGTGCCATACAACACACCATACCTACTGGCTCTCATCCTCCTATCAAGGAGAGATACAGACCTTTACCGCCTACTTCATATCAGACTGTAAAAGAGATGATCCAAGAGATGAAAGACTCTAATGTAATCCGGGACAGTCGTAGCCCGTGGGCGGCACCCCTGGTCCTTGTAAAGAAGAAGGATGGTGGTATCCGTTTCTGTGTGGATTATAGGAAAATTAATCAAATAACCCACAAAGATGCATACCCACTGCCCCGCATTGAGGAGTCACTAACTGCTCTTGGCTCCTCTGCCTATTTCTCCACATTGGACTTGACCAGTGGCTACTGGCAAGTACCCATGGCCCCTGCAGATAGGGAAAAGACTGCTTTCACCACTCCCATGGGCCTGTTCGAATTCAATTGTATGCCGTTCGGGTTATGTAATGCCCCAGGAACTTTCCAGAGACTAATGGAGCAGTGTTTGGGTCACAAAAACTTCGAAACAGTGCTGCTGTATCTGGATGACGTCATTGTGTACTCAAAAACATATGAGGACCATCTGAAACATTTAGCAGAAGTATTTGAAATCCTTATCAAATATGGCTTGAAGGTAAAGCCATCCAAGTGTCACTTGCTCAAACCTGCGGTAAAATACCTGGGGCATGTGGTAAGCGGAGAGGGCGTGCAACCTGACCCTGATAAGCTAGCGGCTGTCCGTAATTGGCCGGTTCCTACTACCGTCAAGGAAGTGAGGGGTTTCCTTGGTTTTGCAGGCTACTATGGACGTTTTATCCCCCATTTTGCTCAAATAGCTGATCCTATCCAGGAACTCCTGAGGGGGCAACCCAAGAAAAGTCCTAGAACTCCTGTGCCCATTGAGTGGAATGAGGAAAGAGAGATAGCGTTCCAATTGCTAAAAAAGAAACTGACCGAGCCTCCTGTATTAGGTTATCCAGATTATAGCAAGCCTTTCCATCTTTATACCGATGCTAGCAAGCGAGGCCTGGGAGCTGTGTTAGCCCAAATCCAAGAGGGAAAAGAGAGAGTGATAGCATATGCAAGCCGCTCCCTGAAAGGAGCTGAGAAAAATGACCAGAATTATAGTTCCTTCAAACTGGAGTTCCTGGCATTAGTGTGGGCAGTGACGGAAAAATTCAAAGATTACCTAGCCGCCACCCCGTTCATTGCATTCACTGACAATAACCCTCTGGCACATCTAAATACAGCTAAATTAGGGGCCTTGGAGCAGAGATGGGCCTCTCGCCTCGCCAACTATGATTTCTCTGTAAAATATCGTGCTGGACGTACTAATGATAATGCTGATGCTTTATCCAGGCTTCCCACAGAGACAGCTCCTGATGATGTGCGAGATGCTTGGGAAGATGTAGAGATGCCGGCCTTCTATAACAAATTTGCTCAACAGGATCAGGCTCGAGCTACCAATGACAGAGCTGCAGTTCCTTCACCCTCCAGTAGGCCTGAACCTAAAGAAGAAAGGTGGGTGAAACTACAGTCTGAAAGTAGAGTGCTGGGTGAGTTGTTGGACTTCATTACTAGTGGCAGAGCCCCTGAGAGGATTCGGCGTAAGAGTGCAGATCCTGAGCTCATCAAACTGTGGAGACAGCGCCATCAACTCTTCATACAAAAGGGCCTATTGCTACGGAGAAGCCTAGACCCAGTGTCCAACGAAAGAGTACACCAGATTCTCATACCCCGACGAGATGCAGGTATGGTGTTGGAGATGTACCACAATCAATCCGGTCACTTTGGGGTCCAAAAGACTGAGGCTAATATCCGCCAGCGGTTTTACTGGGTGGGCATGAGAGAAGACATTGAGAAGTGGTGTCAGGAGTGTGTAGCCTGTGCCTTAAAACGAAGTGAGCACCATGATCAGAGGGCACCACTGAGACCCATTGTATGTACCCGTCCTCTTGAACTTGTCGCCATCGACCATGTAAAGCTGGAGCCTAGTCGCTCAGGGTATGCTTATGCCATGACTATTATTGACCATTTCACTAAGTTTGTTGTAGCGGTGCCTGTGAGAGACCAGACAGCCAAGACTACAGCTGAACTGTTCTGGAAACACTTCCTCCTGCCCTACGGATGTCCAGAAAAGATCCTCACCGATCAAGGACCTGCCTTTGAGTCCCATCTGTTCCATGAACTGTGCCGCTTACACAACTGTAAGAAGATCCGGACGACGGCCTACCATCCTCAAAGTAATGGATTATGTGAAAAAATGAATCAGACCTTGATAGAGATGCTGAGGGCCGTGCCTCCTGAAACCAGAGGAGATTGGCCTAATCTGTTGCCACAGCTCATGTTCACGTACAATCATACCATACATTGTTCCACTGGGTATACCCCTTTTTACTTGATGTTTGGGCGCTAAGGGACATTGCCTGCTGATCACTCCTTGGACATACATGTACCTGATTGCATCAACCCATTACCTAATACCGACTGGGTTGCTGAGCACCAAAGGCGATTGAATACAGCCAAAGCTATTGTTCAGGAACGTATGGATTATGCTAGAGACCGACAGCAGAGAGACTATGATCAAGCAGCCCATGCAGAACCCTTGACAATAGGGGCTGTGGTATGGTTAAAAAATAACCGTCGTACAAGTAAACTGGACAGTAAATGGGAGCAAAGTCCCTATGTTGTCACTGCAATCCCAAATGTTGGGACTCATACTTATGAGATCACCCGGGAAGGCAGGGGATCCCAAATTGTACACAGAAACCGGTTAAAACTCTGCCTGACACCAGAACCCAGTGCCGAGAGTTCTAGATCTGAATCCCCTGTGTCAGAGTCATCAATACAGCCCGAGGATCCTATGCAGGCTGTCAGTAATCTAAGGTATGACGCTGATCCCATGCATTGGCTTCTGACACCATGGTTGAACTTGCTGGTGCCTGCTCCGGCACCTACTGTATCTTCACCTCCAGAAGAGCCGGTTCAAGATGCCCCGGATCCAGTTTCCCCTCTAGTGGATCTAGTTGTTCCTGTTGTTCCTGTTGTTCCTGACCAAGGTCTCACTGATGGAGACCCTCCTGTTGCTCCTCTCTCTTCTACCTCGTTGCTAAGGGAGGAGGAGACCCCTGTGTTGAGAAGGTCCACCCGGATGACCAGGGGACGTCCGCCAGTCCGTTTAGGAGACTTTGACTATACTGGTGGTGTCTCCTCCCGAGCAGTTGCTACTGGTAATACCTTGCTTGACATTTGTGCGCAAGAATGGACTCCCCCACGTGAGCCCTTGCCTGTGATACACCCACAGGAAACCCCTGGGTAGTTCCGTTATTATACTGCCACCAAAGAAAATGGACTAACCTGGTTCACCCTAAGTCCGCTGTGCCAGGTCAGCGGCCGTGCCTAAGAAGCAAGAAGACGCCCCTTTTCCTTACGTCATTTGTTCATGAAGTTACCAATGTTATGTTTTCTGTGTGAAATAATTATTTATTGTATTTATAATAGAATGCTTATGTTATGTACCATGTTATGCCGGTTCAGGAAGGTGTGTGTGAGTACGAGGCCTTACTCACGTTAAAGTCTGGGGGTGTGCAGCATACGGGTAGGTTACCCGACACTGCTAGATTGTGAGGTGTATTTCCCTTTAAGCCAGTTAGGCCTGTTGCAGGCAATCTTTATTCCAGCCAGCAGAGGGAGCCCCCAGTTCAGTATAAATAGGCTAGGGCCTAGCCTAGGAAGTCAGTCAGAAGTTTCTGGAGAGAGTGCTGAGAGATTCAGGGCTCAGTCAAGAGTGCAGAGATTGCACTACTGGTGTGGAGGGTCATACCCACCCAGCTTCCCAGGTTAGTTATACCTGAAGAACTCAAGAGATAGAGCCTGCCAGCAGGAGGGAAGAAGACCTCTACCAATTATTTGCTCAAGGGTTATCACCAGGAATTAGGTGTCCGGACCTTGAGGATATTGCTGCAAGTAGCATAAGAGGGAATCCCTGAACCTAGGAGGCCTGTCTCGAAGTTAACCTTGTTGTAAGTAAAAGCCTGAACCACTACTGTTAACTGTATGGTAAAGTGTGGAATAACTTTGGAACTGTATTCTCTGGCTGTTCAGCCTACTACAAATCCATGCAGTAAAGTTGACCGGTTGTATGAATACCTGGACTCCTCCATTATTCCACCTATCACTACACGGTGTGTCACCGTTCAATTGGCACTGGCGTCACGACATTTATGAACTGCCTGTTCCAGTATTTACCCAGATTGAAGACGACAGTGAATCCCAGGTTAGTGGGTTGCCCTGCACTACGACTTCCCGCATACCCAAAGCGGCTACTGACCCCCTGGGATACTGCATATTCACACAGTGTTTTAGCACGGTCCGTGTTTTTAGCCATATTTTGTCCGTATCCATCACACCCATTATAGACTACGAGTCTGTGAAAACCACGAATGGCATCCGTGTCGCACGGATCATTAGGAAGAGATGCTTTTAAAATTGTTTTTCAGCTGTGCAGTGTCAGTGAAACACGGATCCTCCACGGACAGCTTCACGGATGCATCACTGACCACATTCTCACGGATTTGAACACAGACGTGTGAATAGGCTTTAGGGTAGAGTCGCATCACTCGCTGCGCAGCACGCTCGCTGATGCTGATGATAAAGGAGGCTGGCAGCTCCTGCCATGAGGTCTGCTCCTCACCGAGCACTTCAGTATCTAATTGGAGGGGATCCGACCCCCAGGACCCCCACCGATCAGCTGTTTGAGAAAGCATTGTTGCTTGCAGTAATGCTGCAACCTTCTCTGAGCAAACCATGCACAGCGCCATCTATTGTATAGTGGCTGCGCTATTCACTGGCCTAGGCAGAGCTGGAGAAGCCCCCACTGAACAGATACTGATGACCTATCCAGAGGATCAGTGTAAAACTTCCCGAAAGCCACTTCAATATTACTCTCAAAACTGAACTGGCTAAAACATAGCGGATGGCATAACGTTCAATCTGAATATGATGGCACAGTAATTTCCTTTTTGTATTGTTGGGTCACGACAGAAGCTGTTAAGGCAACGTGCCCTCGTACTGAAGTATTATAGTGCTTTTATATCCGCAACATTCACAGGCTGAACTGGATGAACATGGGTCTTTTTTTCAGCATTACAAACTTTGTTACTAACATTCAAGTCCCCAAGTGGGACTAAAAATTGTTCCATACTTAAAGGGAACCTCTCACCGGGATTTTGTGTATAGAGCTGAGGACATAGGTTGCTATATGGCCGCTAGCACATCCGCAATACCCAGTCCCCATAGCTCTGTGTGCTTTTATGGTGTAAAAAAAAACGAGATTTTTGTAAACTCACCTGTAAAATCTCTTTCTCGCTTGATTCATTGGGAGATACAGGACTGTGGGTATAGCTTGCTGCTGCCACTAGGAGGCGACACTAGGCTGAAAACTGTTAGCTACTCCCCTGTAGGCTATACCCCCTCCAGCCTGGAGAGAGCATCGCAGTTTGTGCTCCAGCAGTAGGAGAGACAGGTTAAAGTGAAAATCAACAAACCGCACACTGCCCTGAGACCGAACCAAACAT
Organism: Bufo bufo; assembly: GCF_905171765.1. NCBI lineage: Eukaryota > Metazoa > Chordata > Amphibia > Anura > Bufonidae > Bufo > Bufo bufo. Next base: position 353,395,092 of record NC_053394.1, read on the forward strand.
AAGGTCCCAACTGGCAAAACAGAGACCCCACTTGCCATACAACAAATTGTGGGTGGGTGCTGTGTCTCCCAAAGAATCAAGCGAGAAAGATTTTACAGGAGAGTTCACAAAAATCTCGTTCTCTCGCTCATATCATTGGGGGACACAGGATTGTGGGACGTCCTAAAGCAGTCCCCGGGGAGGGAAACAAAATTCTCCCAAACTCTCTATGGAAGTCACTGAACTGCGGCCTGCAGAAGCCTGTGGCCGAGAGAAGCATCCGCCAAGGCCAAAGAATGCACTCGGTAAAATTTAGTAAAGGTGTGTAGAGAGAACCAAGTCGCTGCCTTACACAACTGAGACGCTGAAGCGTGGTGGAGGTGCGCCCAAGAAGCCCAACCGCTCTGGTAGAGTGAGCCGTGATCCCGGGTGGAGGAACCTTGTCCCTGGAACGATAGGCCTCTGCAATGGCCGAGCGAATCCACCGAGCAATAGTCACCTTGGAAGCCCCCAAACCTTTACGAGGGCCTTCCGAGATAACGAACAGAGCGTCAGTGCGTCTGAAGGGAGCCACCACAGACAGATAGATCTTCAAGGCCCGTACTACATCCAGACAATTGAGAGAGACCTCCCGTGGATGTGAAGGCTGAGGGCAAAACAATGTCCTCGTTCACATGAAAAGTAGAAACAACTAGGGATGAGCGAACCCGAACTGCATTTTCGTAAAAGTCCGGGTTCGGTGTTCGGCGCTTTCTTGGCGCTTTTTGAAAGGCTGCAAAGCAGCCAATCAACAAGCGTCATACTACTTGCCCCAAGAGGCCATCACAGCCTTGCCTACTATTGGCATGGCTGTGATTGGCCAGTGCAGCATGTGACCCAGCCTCTATATAAGCTTGGGTCACGTAGCGCAGCACGTCACTCTGCTGATACAAGCGTAGGGAGAGGTTGCTGCTGCGACGTTAGGGCGAGATTAGGCAGATTAACTCCTCCAAAAGACTTAATTCAGTGATCGATCTCCAGCTGTGGATCATTGAAGTGCTGATATTGAATTGCTCACTTTTTTTAGGCTGCCCAGAGCGTTTTCTATATCACTTTTTTCTGGGGTGATCGGCGGCCATTTTGTGGCTTGTGGTGCGCCAGCACAAGCTACCACCAAGTGCATTTAACCATAAATAGTGTGGTTATTTTTTGCTATATCCTACATCAGGTGCAGGCTGAGCCTGTGTCACCCAAGTGCATTTAACCATCAATAGTGTTATTTTTTGGCCATATACTACATCAGGTGCAGGCTGAGCCTGTGTCACCCAAGTGCATTTAACCATCAATAGTGTGGTTATTTTTTGCTATATCCTACATCAGGGTCAAGCTTTCATCAAGTGCATTTAACCATCAATAGTGTGGTTATTTTTTTGCCATATACTACATTAGGTGCAGGCTGAGCCTGTGTCACCCAAGTGCATTTAACCATCAATAGTGTGGTTATTTTTTGGCCATATACTACATCAGGGGCAAGTTGAGCCTGTCACCCAGCGCCTAAAAAATAGGCCTGACATTTCTATTCCTCCAAATCAGTACAGTTTTAGCTGGTCAAGTTATATTTAGTGACCGTAAAAGCACAGTTTTTGTTCTGGGTTGAAAAACTATTCCCAAATTTGCCATTCTCAAAATTAGTAGTTTTTGCTATATCAGGCCTACTTTAAATCTATCCCAAAAAGGGTATATTAGATTCAAGGTGCTGATAGTGTCATTCTGAAAAACTTAACACACACGCTGCAGTGCAGATACAAGTCTAATTCTGTGATTAAAGGTATATCTGTCACACAGCGCGTAAAAAATAGGCCTGACATTTATATTCCTCCAAATCAGTACTGTTTTAGCTGGTCAAATTATTTGTAGTGACCGTAAAAGCACAGTTTTTGTTCTGGGTTGAAAAACTATTCCCAAATTTGCCATTCTCAAAATTAGTAGTTTCTGCTATATCAGGCCTACTTTAAATCTATCCCAAAAAGGGTATATTAGATTCAAGGTGCTGATAGTGTCATTCTGAAAAACTTAACACACACGCTACAGTGCAGATACAAGTCTAATTCTGTGATTAAAGGTATACCTGTCACACAGCGCCTAAAAAATAGGCCTGACATTTATATTCAGCTAAATCTGTCATTACTGGTGTGCCTGTATTAGTGTAATACGGTACCTAAATAGATAGCCAGACAGTGTTAGGTGTCTGTAAAAAAAGGCCTGAATTTTAATTCAATACATTGGCCCGAATAATATTTTTGTGGTGAACGGTAACAATGAGGAAAACATCTAGTAAGGGACGCGGACGCGGACGTGGACATGGTCGTGGTGGTGTTAGTGGACCCTCTGGTGCTGGGAGAGGACGTGGCCGTTCTGCCACAGCCACACGTCCTAGTGTACCAACTACCTCAGGTCCCAGTAGCCGCCAGAATTTACAGGGATATTTGGTGGGGCCCAATGCCGTTCTAAGGATGGTAAGGCCTGAGAAGGTACAGGCATTAGTCAATTGGGTGGCCGACAGTGCATCCAGCACGTTCACATTATCTCCCACCCAGTCTTCTGCAGAAAGCGCACAGATGGCGCATGAAAACCAAGCCCATCAGTCTGTCACATCACCCCCATGCATATCAGGGAAACTGTCTGAGCCTCAAGTTATGCAGCAGTCTCTTATGCTGTTTGAAGACTCTGCTGCCAGGGTTTCCCAAGGGCATCCACCTAGCCCTTCCCCAGGAGTGGAAGAGATAGAATGCACTAACGCACAACCACTTATGTTTCCTGATGATGAGGACATGGGAATACCACCTCAGCACGTCTCTGATGATGACGAAACACAGGTGCCAACTGCTGCGTCTTTCTGCAGTGTGCAGACTGAACAGGAGGTCAGGGATCAAGACTGGGTGGAAGACGATGCAGGGGACGATGAGGTCCTAGGAATGAAGGTCGTGCCACTGACTTTCACAGTTCAGAGGAAGAGGCAGTGGTGAGACCGAGCCAACAGCGTAGCAAAAGAGGGAGCAGTGGGCAAAATCAGAACACCCGCCGCCAAGAGACTCCGCCTGCTACTGACCGCCGCCATCTGGGACCGAGCACCCCAAAGGCAGCTTCAAGGAGTTCCCTGGCATGGCACTTCTTCAAACAATGTGCTGACGACAAGACCCGAGTGGTTTGCACGCTGTGCCATCAGAGCCTGAAGCGAGGCATTAACGTTCTGAACCTTAGCACAACCTGCATGACCAGGCACCTGCATGCAAAGCATGAACTGCAGTGGAGTAAACACCTTAAAAACAAGGAAGTCACTCAGGCTCCCCCTGCTACCTCTTCTGCTGCTGCCGCCTCGGCCTCTTCTGCTGCTGCCGCCGCCTCGGCTACTTCCTCCGCCTCTGGAGGGACGTTGGCACTTGCCGCCCAGCAAACATGGGATATACCACCAACACCACCACCTGCGTCACCAAGCATCTCAACCATGTCATACGGCAGCGTTCAGCTCTCCATCTCACAAACATTTGAGAGAAAGCGTAAATTCCCACCTAGCCACCCTCGATCCCTGGCCCTGAATGCCAGCATTTCTAAACTACTGGCCTATGAAATGCTGTCATTTAGGCTGGTGGACACACACAGCTTCAAACAGCTCATGTCGCTTGCTGTCCCACAGTATGTTGTTCCCAGCCGGCACTACTTCTCCAAGAGAGCCGTGCCTTCCCTGCACAACCAAGTATCCGATAAAATCAAGTGTGCACTGCGCAACGCCATCTGTGGCAAGGTCCACCTAACCACAGATACGTGGACCAGTAAGCACGGCCAGGGACGCTATATCTCCCTAACTGCACACTGGGTAAATGTAGTGGCGGCTGGGCCCCAGGCGGAGAGCTGTTTGGCGCACGTCCTTCCGCCGCCAAGGATCGCAGGGCAACATTCTTTGCCTCCTGTCTCCTCCTCCTCCTACTCAGCTTCCTCCTCCTCTTCTTCCACCTGCTCATCCAGTCAGCCAAACACCTTCACCACCAACTTCAGCACAGCCCGGGGTAAACGTCAGCAGGCCGTTCTGAAACTCATATGTTTGGGGGACAGGCCCCACACCGCACAGGAGTTGTGGCGGGGTATAGAACAACAGACCGACGAGTGGTTGCTGCCGGTGAGCCTCAAACCCGGCCTGGTGGTGTGCGATAATGGGCGAAATCTCGTTGCAGCTCTGGGACTAGCCGGTTTGACGCACATCCCTTGCCTGGCGCATGTGCTGAATTTGGTGGTGCAGAAGTTCATTCGCAACTACCCCGACATGTCAGAGCTGCTGCATAAAGTGCGGGCCGTCTGTTCGCGCTTCCGGCGTTCACACCCTGCCGCTGCTCGCCTGTCTGCGCTACAGCGTAACTTCGGCCTTCCTGCTCACCGCCTCATATGCGACGTGCCCACCAGGTGGAACTCCACCTTGCACATGCTGGACAGACTGTGCGAGCAGCAGCAGGCCATAGTGGAGTTTCAGCTGCAGCACGCACGGGTCAGTCGCACTGCGGAACAGCACCACTTCACCACCAATGACTGGGCCTCCATGCGAGACCTGTGTGCCCTGTTGCGCTGTTTCGAGTACTCCACCAACATGGCCAGTGGCGATGACGCCGTTATCAGCATTACAATACCACTTCTATGTCTCCTTGAGAAAACACTTAGGGCGATGATGGAAGAGGAGGTGGCCCAGGAGGAAGAGGAGAAAGAGGGGTCATTTTTAGCACTTTCAGGCCAGTCTCTTCGAAGTGACTCAGAGGGAGGTTTTTTGCAACAGCAGAGGCCAGGTACAAATGTGGCCAGACAGGGCCCACTACTGGAGGACGAGGATGAGGTAGAGGAGGATGAGGATGAAGCATGTTCACAGCGGGGTGGCACCCAAAGCAGCTCGGGCCCATCACTGGTGCGTGGCTGGGGGGAAACACAGGACGATGACGATACGCCTCCCACAGAGGACAGCTTGTCCTTACCTCTGGGCAGCCTGGCACACATGAGCGACTACATGCTGCAGTGCCTGCGCCAACGACAGCAGAGTTGCCCACATTTTAACGTGTGCGGACTACTGGGTTGCCACCCTGCTGGATCCCCGGTACAAAGACAATGTGCCCACCTTACTTCCTGCACTGGAGCGTGATAGGAAGATGCGCGAGTACAAGCGCACGTTGGTAGACGCGCTACTGAGAGCATTCCCAAATGTCACAGGGGAACCAGTGGAAGCCCAAGGCGAAGGCAGAGGAGGAGCAAGAGGTCGCCAACGCAGCTGTGTCACGGCCAGCTCCTCTGAGGGCAGGGTTAGCATGGCAGAGATGTGGAAAAGTTTTGTCACCACGCCACAGCTAACTGCACCACCACCTGATACGGAACGTGTTAGCAGGAGGTAACATTTCACTAACATGGTGGAACAGTACCTGTGCACACCCCTCCATGTACTGACTGATGGTTCGGCCCTATTCAACTTCTGGGTCTCCAAATTGTCCACGTGGCCAGAGCTAGCCTTTTATGCCTTGGAGGTGCTGGCCTGCCCGTCTGAACGTGTATTCAGCGCGGCAGGGGGCGTCATTACAGACAAACGCAGCCGCCTGTCTACAGCCAATGTGGACAAGCTGACGTTCATAAAAATGAACCAGACCTGTCCATCCCTTGTGCAGATTAGACATTAACTACCTCCCCTTAACAATATATTATTGTACTCCAGGGCACTTCCTCATTCAATCCTATTTTTATTTTCATTTTACCATTATATTGCGGGGCAACCCAAAGTTGAATGAACCTCTCCTCTGTCTGGGTGCCGGGGCCTAAATGTGTGACACTGGCCTGTTCCAGTGGTGGGTGACGTGAAACCTGATTCTCTGCTATGACATGAAGACTGATTCTGTGCTGACATGAAGCCAGATTCTCTGTTACGGGACCTCTCTCCTCTGTCTGGGTGCCAGGGCCTAAATGTGTGACAGTGGCCTGTTCCAGTGGTGGGTGACGTGAAGCCTGATTCTCTGCTATGACATGAAGACTGATTCTGTGCTGACATGAAGCCAGATTCTTTGTTACGGGACCTCTCTCCTCTGTCTGGGTGCCGGGGCCTAAATGTGTGACAGTGGCCTGTTCCAGTGGTGGGTGACGTGAAGCCTGATTCTCTGCTATGACATGAAGACTGATTCTGTGCTGACATGAAGCCAGATTCTCTGTTACGGGACCTCTCTCCTCTGTCTGGGTGCCGGGGCCTAAATGTGTGACAGTGGCCTCTTCCAGTGGTGGGTGACGTGAAGCCTGATTCTCTGCTATGACATGAAGACTGATTCTGTGCTGACATGAAGCCAGATTCTCTGTTACGGGACCTCTCTCCTCTGCCTGGCTGCCTGGGCCTAAATATGTGACAGTGGCCTGTTCCAGTGGTGGGTGACGTGAAGCCTGATTCTCTGCTATGACATAAAGACTGATTCTGTGCTGACATGAAGCCAGATTCTTTGTTACGGGACCTCTCTCCTCTGTCTGGGTGCCGGGGCCTAAATGTGTGACAGTGGCCTGTTCCAGTGGTGGGTGACGTGAAGCCTGATTCTCTGCTATGACATGAAGACTGATTCTGTGCTGACATGAAGCCAGATTCTCTGTTACGGGACCTCTCTCCTCTGTCTGGGTGCCGGAGCCTAAATGTGTGACAGTGGCCTGTTCCAGTGGTGGGTGACGTGAAGCCTGATTCTCTGCTATGACATGAAGACTGATTCTGTGCTGATATGAAGCCAGATTCTCTGTTACGGGACCTCTCTCCTCTGCCTGGCTGCCTGGGCCTAAATATGTGACAGTGGCCTGTTCCAGTGGTGGGTGACGTGAAGCCTGATTCTCTGCTATGACATGAAGACTGATTCTGTGCTGACATGAAGCCAGATTCTCTGTTACGGGACCTCTCTCCTCTGCCTGGCTGCCTGGGCCTAAATATGTGACAGTGGCCTGTTCCAGTGGTGGGTGACGTGAAGCCTGATTCTCTGCTATGACATGAAGACTGATTCTGTGCTGACATGAAGCCAGATTCTCTGTTACGGGACCTCTCTCCTCTGTCTGGGTGCCGGGGCCTAAATGTGTGACAGTGGCCTCTTCCAGTGGTGGGTGACGTGAAGCCTGATTCTCTGCTATGACATGAAGACTGATTCTGTGCTGACATGAAGCCAGATTCTCTGTTACGGGACCTCTCTCCTCTGCCTGGCTGCCTGGGCCTAAATATGTGACAGTGGCCTGTTCCAGTGGTGGGTGACGTGAAGCCTGATTCTCTGCTATGACATAAAGACTGATTCTGTGCTGACATGAAGCCAGATTCTTTGTTACGGGACCTCTCTCCTCTGTCTGGGTGCCGGGGCCTAAATGTGTGACAGTGGCCTGTTCCAGTGGTGGGTGACGTGAAGCCTGATTCTCTGCTATGACATGAAGACTGATTCTGTGCTGACATGAAGCCAGATTCTCTGTTACGGGACCTCTCTCCTCTGTCTGGGTGCCGGAGCCTAAATGTGTGACAGTGGCCTGTTCCAGTGGTGGGTGACGTGAAGCCTGATTCTCTGCTATGACATGAAGACTGATTCTGTGCTGATATGAAGCCAGATTCTCTGTTACGGGACCTCTCTCCTCTGCCTGGCTGCCTGGGCCTAAATATGTGACAGTGGCCTGTTCCAGTGGTGGGTGACGTGAAGCCTGATTCTCTGCTATGACATGAAGACTGATTCTGTGCTGACATGAAGCCAGATTCTCTGTTACGGGACCTCTCTCCTCTGCCTGGCTGCCTGGGCCTAAATATGTGACAGTGGCCTGTTCCAGTGGTGGGTGACGTGAAGCCTGATTCTCTGCTATGACATGAAGACTGATTCTGTGCTGACATGAAACCAGATTCTCTGTTACGGGACCTCTCTCCTCTGTCTGGGTGCCAGGGCCTAAATGTGTGACAGTGGCCTCTTCCAGTGGTGGGTGACGTGAAGCCTGATTCTCTGCTATGACATGAAGACTGATTCTGTGCTGACATGAAGCCAGATTCTCTGTTACGGGACCTCTCTCCTCTGTCTGGGTGCCAGGGCCTAAATGTGTGACAGTGGCCTCTTCCAGTGGTGGGTGACGTGAAGCCTGATTCTCTGCTATGACATGAAGACTGATTCTGTGCTGACATGAAGCCAGATTCTCTGTTACGGGACCTCTCTCCTCTGTCTGGGTGCCAGGGCCAAAATGTGTGACAGTGGCCTCTTCCAGTGGTGGGTGACGTGAAGCCTGATTCTCTGCTATGACATGAAGACTGATTCTGTGCTGACATGAAGCCAGATTCTCTGTTACGGGACCTCTCTCCTCTGTCTGGGTGCCAGGGCCAAAATGTGTGACAGTGGCCTCTTCCAGTGGTGGGTGACGTGAAGCCTGATTCTCTGCTATGACATGAAGACTGATTCTGTGCTGACATGAAGCCAGATTCTCTGTTACGGGACCTCTCTCCTCTGTCTGGGTGCCAGGGCCTAAATGTGTGACAGTGGCCTCTTCCAGTGGTGGGTGACGTGAAGCCTGATTCTCTGTTCGGGTCCCCATTGACTTCAATGGGGTTCGGGTTCGGGACGAAGTTCGGGTAGGGTTCGGATCCCGAACCCGAACATTTCCGGGAAGTTCGGCCGAACTTCTCGAACCCGAACATCCAGGTGTTCGCTCAACTCTAGAAACAACCTTTGGTAAAAAAGATGGTACTGGACGAAGAACCACCTTGTACTGCCACATCTGTAAGAACCAATACTATAAACCTAATTATATTTTGGTTCCATCAGGCCACCCCAAACACCAGAATAAAAAGCAATCAAAATATGTCTGCATCCAGAATTGGTGCCAATGAAAAGGTCAACTCATCCTGTAAAGAATTAGCCCTCACACAACACAACATTGTGGCTCATAGAATATGGCAACAGCCCATAACCAAAGGAGCTATATTGTGCAAAAGTAGTAAAACAAAAATCTTTACAGATTTATTCTATTCAGTATATGTACCCCAAAATGATACAATTAAAAAAATATATCCATCAATACCTCCAAGGATCACATGCATACATGAATGGGCTACCATGAGAACTGCTGCAGGTAGCTACTACCATCAAAAACTTCCAAGGAACCCATACAGTCCATTAAATTATTGGATAAATTGTGTGGGCTGCAATCAGGGCCGGTGCAAGGATTTTTGCCAACACAAGCGAAGCTACATTTTGGTCCCCCCCCCCCCTTAAGGGATGCCAAGAGTGTGCAAAGCAGTAATCAAAGCAAAAGGTGGTGAAGAACCTAGAATATGACATATTTTCAGTTGTTTCACACTTGTTTGTTATGTATATAATTCCACATGTGTTAATTCATAGTTTTGATGCCTTCATAGTCATGAAAATAAAGAAAACTCTTTGAATGAGAAGGTGTGTCCAAACTTTTGGTCTGTACTGTATATACAGGGGGGGGGGAATGGATATATATATATACAGGGGGGCAAATGGATATATATACAGGGGGGGCAAATGGATATATATACAGGGGGGCAAATGGATATATATACAGGAGGGGGCAAATGGATATATATACAGGAGGGGGCAAATGGATATATATACAGGAGGGGGGCAAATGCATATATATACAGGGGGGCAAATGGATATATATACGGGGGGGCAAATGGATATATATACAGGAGGGGCAAATGGATATATATACAGGGGGGGGGAAATGTATATATATACAGGAGGAGGCAAATGTATATATATACAGGGGGGCAAATGGATATATATACAGGGGGGGCAAATGGATATATATACAGGGGGGGCAAATGGATATATATACAGGGGGGGCAAATGGATATATATACAGCGGGGGGGGGGGGGGGGGGGGCAAATGGATATATACAGGGAGTGCAGAATTATTAGGCAAGTTGTATTTTTGAGGATTAATTTTATTATTGAACAACAACCATGTTCTCAATGAACCCAAAAAACTCATTAATATCAAAGCTTAATATTTTTGGAAGTAGTTTTTAGTTTGTTTTTAGTTTTAGCTATTTTAGGGGGATATCTGTGTGTGCAGGTGACTATTACTGTGCATAATTATTAGGCAACTTAACAAAAAACAAATATATACCCATTTCAATTATTTATTTTTACCAGTGAAACCAATATAACATCTCAACATTTACAAATATACATTTCTGACATTCAAAAACAAAACAAAAACAAATCAGTGACCAATATAGCCACCTTTCTTTGCAAGGACACTCAAAAGCCTGCCATCCATGGATTCTGTCAGTGTTTTGATCTGTTCACCATCAACATTGCGTGCAGCAGCAACCACAGCCTCCCAGACACTGTTCAGAGAGGTGTACTGTTTTCCCTCCTTGTAAATCTCACATTTGATGATGGACCACAGGTTCTTAATGGGGTTCAGATCAGGTGAACAAGGAGGCCATGTCATTAGATTTTCTTCTTTTATACCCTTTCTTGCCAGCCACGCTGTGGAGTACTTGGACGCGTGTGATGGAGCATTGTCCTGCATGAAAATCATGTTTTTCTTGAAGGATGCAGACTTCTTCCTGTACCACTGCTTGAAGAAGGTGTCTTCCAGAAACTGGCAGTAGGACTGGGAGTTGAGCTTGACTCCATCCTCAACCCGAAAAGGCCCCACAAGCTCATCTTTGATGATACCAGCCCAAACCAGTACTCCACCTCCACCTTGCTGGCGTCTGAGTCGGACTGGAGCTCTCTGCCCTTTACCAATCCAGCCACGGGCCCATCCATCTGGCCCATCAAGACTCACTCTCATTTCATCAGTCCATAAAACCTTAGAAAAATCAGTCTTGAGATATTTCTTGGCCCAGTCTTGACGTTTCAGCTTGTGTGTCTTGTTCAGTGGTGGTCGTCTTTCAGCCTTTCTTACCTTGGCCATGTCTCTAAGTATTGCACACCTTGTGCTTTTGGGCACTCCAGTGATGTTGCAGCTCTGAAATATGGCCAAACTGGTGGCAAGTGGCATCTTGGCAGCTGCACGCTTGACTTTTCTCAGTTCATGGGTAGTTATTTTGCGTCTTGGTTTTTCCACACGCTTCTTGCGACCCTGTTGACTATTTTGAATGAAACGCTTGATTGTTCGATGATCACGCTTCAGAAGCTTTGCAATTTTAAGAGTGCTGCATCCCTCTGCAAGATATCTCACTATTTTTGACTTTTCTGAGCCTGTCAAGTCCTTCTTTTGACCCATTTTGCCAAAGGAAAGGAAGTTGCCTAATAATTATGCACACCTAATATAGGGTGTTGATGTCATTAGACCACACCCCTTCTCATTACAGAGATGCACATCACCTAATATGCTTAATTGGTAGTAGGCTTTCGAGCCTATACAGCTTGGAGTAAGACAACATGCATAAAGAGGATGATGTGGTCAAAATACTCATTTGCCTAATAATTCTGCACTCCCTGTATACAGGGGGGGCAAATGGATATATATACAGGGGGGGCAAATGGATATATATACGGGGGGGGGGCAAATGGATATATATACAGGGGGGGCAAATGGATATATATACAGGGGGGGGCAAATGGATATATATACAGGGGGGGCAAATGGATATATATACGGGGGGGGGGCAAATGGATATATATATGGGGGGGGGCAAATGGATATATATACAGGGGGGGGGCAAATGGATATATATACAGGGGGGGGCGGCAAATGGATATATATACAGGGGAGGGGCAAATGGATATATATACAGGGGGGGGGAAATGGTTATATATACAGGGGGGGCAAATGGATATATCTACAGGGGGGGCAAATGGATATATCTACAGGGGGGGCAAATGGATATATATACGGGGGGGGGGGCAAATGGATATATATATACAGGGGGGGCAAATGGATATATATATATACAGGGGGGGCAAATGGATATATATACAGGGGGGCAAATGATATATATATACAGGGGGGGTAAATGGATATATACGGGGGGGCAAATGGATATATATACAGGGGGGCAAATGGATATATATACAGGGGGGGGGCAAATGGATATATATATACAGGGGGGGGAGCAAATTGATATATATATACAGGGGGGGCAAATGGATATATATACAGGGGGGGCAAATGGATATATATACAGGGGGGCAAATGGATATATATACAGGAGGGGGCAAATGGATATATATATACAGGGGGGGAGCAAATTGATATATATATATACAGGGGGGGCAAATGGATATATATACGGGGGGGCAAATGGATATATATATATACAGGGGGGCAAATGGATATATATACAGGGGGGGCAAATGGATATATATACAGGGGGTCAAATGGATATATATACAGAGGGGAGGGGGCAAATGGATATATCCATTTTGCCCCCTCTGTATATATTCCATAATCATTTGTTCTCTGTGTATATATTCCATTTTTTGCCCCCTCTGTATCCATTTCATTTTTTGCTTAGTTTACTTATTGCCAGTGCCATATATTTTTGCCCCCGGGCCGGGCCCCTTTGAAGGATTTGCTGGTGCCTGCCATAGAGTGCCATGCCAGGTGCGGTTGCCCCCCTGTGTGAGTTATGAAGCCAGGCAGCGGTGTGCACATAAAAAAACAAACAAAACCTCACTCTGAGAGCGAGACTGCTCCGCTCCCGCTGTCTTGCTCTCGCTCATAGCCCACAATCCCGTCTTTCGGCGTGCGTTGTGAGACCCAGCGCGAGAGCACAGCAAGAAAGCAGCTCCGGGCCCGGATGGGTGGAGGCCGGCGGGCCCGGATAGGTGGAGGCGCGGCCGGGGTGATGGGGCGGCGTGACTGCTCACAGAGGCCGGGCGGCCAGCGGCACAAGTGATTTAAAAAATAAATAAATAAAAAATATTCATTTTTTCGCCCCCCTGTCTCTGCACCCTAAGCCCTCATGCAACGACTGCGGACCGCAAATCACGGATCCGCAAAACACGGATGGCGTCCGTGCGCGTTCCGCAATTTGCGGAACGGCATGGACAGCCTTTCATATAAATGCCTATTCTTGTCCGCAAAGCGCGGACAAGAATAGGTCATGTTATATTTTTTTAGCGGGGCCACGGAACGGAGCAACGGATGCGGACAGCATACGGAGTGCTGTCCGCATCTTTTGCGGCCCCATTGAAGTGAATGGGTCCGCATCAGAGCCGCCAAAACGGCGGCTCGGCTGCAGACCAAAACAATGGCCGTGTGCATGAGGCCTAAGGCAGCCGCTTGGTCTGCCTTATTATAACACCGGGCCTGGCTGCAATTCACTACTGAACAGGTTACAATATATGGTCAGCAGGGACAACCTCAAAAAGGAGCCCATATGGTCTGTAGGAACACCTTATATATTCTGAGCGCTTCATATACAGGCCACAATATAGGGTTTGCAGGCAGGGGTGCACCTAGCCTTTCTGCTGCCCGAGGCAAAAATTGAAAAAGCGCCCCTTCCCACCATACCAAATTCTCAACCTAACCCCTTCCCATGTTCTTTCCTCATCTTCTCCTTTCAGACCAGACCACCATTTTTCAGCCATTTCTCATCTCTGCAGTTTAAAAAAAAAAAAAAAATCTTATCTTAGTTTACTACTTTTCCATCATCCTCCCATCTTCTGGACAAATCATCTTACCACCCCCACTACTGTGCCGCTGTGCTCCCCAATATACTGCAGAAAAAGAAACCCCCTGATAATACTAGCACCGCACAATAATTATTGGAACACAGTGTCCTAAAATAACTGCCAGCAAATAGTGTAAACATAAAGTCCCCCAGATAAGATTAAGGGACAGACGGCAGTCAGCAGAGAGATAAGAGAAGTGACAGGACACAGAGTTTAGATTACAGGTTGAATTAACCCTTTAGGGTCAAATTGGCTTCTCAAGGAGATATATACAGTACAGACCAAAAGTTTGGACACACCTTCTCATTCAAAGAGTTTTCTTTATTTTCATGACTATGAAAATTGTAGATTCACACTGAAGGCATCAAAACTATGAATTAACACATGTGGAATTATATACATAACAAACAAGTGTGAAACAACTGAAAATATGTCATATTCTAGGTTCTTCAAAGTAGCCACCTTTTGCTTTGATTACTGCTTTGCACACTTTTGGCATTCTCTTGATGAGCTTCAAGAGGTAGTCCCCTGAAATGGTTTTCACTTCACAGGTGTGCCCTGTCAGGTTTAATAAGTGGGATTTCTTGCCTTATAAATGGGGTTGGGACCATCAGTGGCGTTGAGGAGAAGTCAGGTGGATACACAGCTGATAGTCCTACTGAATAGACTGTTAGAATTTGTATTATGGCAAGAAAAAAGCAGCTAAGTAAAGAAAAACGAGTGGCCATCATTACTTTAAGAAATGAAGGTCAGTCAGTCAGCCGAAAAATTGGGAAAACTTTGAAAGTAAGGGCTATTTGACCATGAAGGAGAGTGATGGTGTGCTGCGCCAGATGACCTGGCCTCCACAGTCACCGGACCTGAACCCAATCGAGATGGTTTGGGGTGAGCTGGACTGCAGAGTGAAGGCAAAAGGGCCAACAAGTGCTAAGCATCTCTGGGAACTCCTTCAAGACTGTTGGAAGACCATGTAAGCGGACTACCTCTTGAAGCTCATCAAGAGAATGCCAAGAGTGTGCAAAGCAGTAATCAAAGCAAAAGGTGGCTACTTTGAAGAACCTAGAATATGACATTTTCAGTTGTTTCACACTTGTTTGTTATGTATATAATTCCACATGTGTTAATTCATAGTTTTGATGCCTTCATAGCCATAAAAATAAAGAAAACTCTTTGAATGAGAAGGTGTGTCCAAACTTTTGGTCTGTACTGTATGTTAAAGGCATCCCTTCTTCTGTCTCATTCAGTAGCTATAGAACTATTGAGAGAGATGTCTTTTTTTTTATATAAATTTACATATTTAACCCTCCATTTTAATTATATTATTTACCCCAGTGTTAAATTCACACCCCCTGGATGCTTGTTTTTTTCCTACAGTGGGGTAGATAATTACACACAGGGTTTTAAAGAATAAACTTCCTGACTCAGACCAAGAGCCGACTCAGCGAGTCAGCAAGTGAATCGAAGCATCCGCGCATGCGCATGCGCATGCGCATGCGCAACCTAAGCTTCGGTTCACTTGCTTCTTGTCAGCTCAGCGAGTGAAACGAAGATTCGATTCATGAATCGGTTCATTTGAATGAACTGATTCAAATGAACCGATTCATGTGAAAGATCTGAACTTTCCATCTCTATATCACTCAGCAACTTCCAGCACAGCCCGGGAAAACTTCTTAACCCTTTCTTAGCCTCTGGAACACCACAATTTATGTTCCTACTCAGTCACAGTGACCTCTGGTGGCCGGAGGGAAACATGACAGTCTGCATAGATATAAGTGCTGGAAATGCTGCTGGATGATTCAGGGCTGCCTCTTGCACTATGACAATTTGAGCCAATAAAGACATAACAATGAAGACTAAGCTCATACATGTGAACACTATGCAAAAAGAATCACACATATGCCTATGGTATGCCACACTAAGTGTCCAACAAAAAACTACCAGACCGCATAAATTAGAAGTAGATTTATTAACAAAATACATACAGGACAATCCATACATAAAGAATAGGTGCAGGGAAAGGCAGCATCCTCAAGAGGAAGACACAGGGGCAGTGATTCAACATAACATCCACATTAAATGACAATAAATTGAATAGTGCCAAGTCGTCAAGCAAATAAAACACAGAATCAGTTAAAACAGAATCAGTTACCCATGTGTGCTTCCTCAAGGACGCATTTCGGTGAACCTTCGTCTTTCCCTGCACCTATTCTTTATGTATGGATTGTCCTGTATGTAATTTGTTAATAAATCTACTTATAATTTATATACCCAAACAATAGAACTACGGCTCCAATTATAAGTACAAAAATCCCCGGAAGAAGCCAGGTTGCTGGCGAAACGGCGTTGGGACAAGGAGACTGAGGGACCGGCGCACTAATATTGGGTACTTTTTCTGAGCTTGTCTTTATTTCAACACTGCCTATGTATATTTCTCATTGGATCCAACCATCCAGAGTTACTTTTTCTTTTCTTTTTCTGGCTTTGTTGCGACGCTCCTTACTAACTTATGTGAGCCCATGTGTGTCGATCCCCCGGTCCTCCTCGGGTCTTTCCTCACTACAACATACCTGTTTACAGCTGTTTTTATGACAATGTGATTGTGTTTATTTAATAAAGAGAATTTTTGTACTTATAATTGGAGCCGTAGTTCTATTGTTTGGGTATCGAATTTTGTAAAATGTGTTAGGGCTCCTTTAACTTTATTACTACCCGGTGTATTTAATTGGTGGGTACTTATAATTTATGCGGTCTGGTAGTTTTTTTGTTGGATATTGATACTGTGCTAAGGTGCCCCCACAATAATAGTGCTCCTAAAAGTCCCACCAATATTAATAAATCTCTGATAGAGCACACATGGTAGTATGTCATGCCCTACTCAGGCTATGTGCGGAGGTCTGCCAGGTTAGGAAGGAAGGAAGGAATTGCTGTTCCTGCTCAGTAAAGGATAAGTTGTTTTTTTGTTTTCTTGTGGTTGTCTGTCTAGGCTGTTAGAGAGACGCCTGCCCCCTCCAGGTTCTGAGGGAGCAGGCTGCCTCTTTCCCCCTTTCACCATCTTAGGGATTTTTGGGGAATCTTCAGCCTAGGCACGAGGACACGTTATTCCCACCTTCAGGGTCTGAACGTGGGCATAGAAGTCTAGGGAGAGCTGGTAGGGATTTGTCAGGAGGTGACCTTTATCCCCAGCTTCTTGCCTAGACACTTGTTTGTTTATTTTCTGTGTATCTTGTATCCTGTCCGCCGTGACATTGTAATAGTGCTCTTACAGTGCCCCCAACATGTCCCCACTGTGCCCCAGAAGTAATACTCCCATAGTGCCTATACTAGTAATCATGTTCCCCAGTAGTAATAAAGCCCACCATAATGCCCCCAGTAGTAATATTTCTCCTAATGTGACAGTACAATAAATGCTCCCTTATAGTGCCCCCATAATGTGCCAGTATAAAATACCCCTATATAGTGCCCCCAGTAAATGCCCCCATAGTGCTCCTCCCCCGCCTTCATTCTAGTTCCCCCCATAATGTACCAGTATAAAATGGTCCTATATAGTGCCCCAGTAGATGTCCTCAGTGTCCCCCATAATTTGCAAATATAAAATAGCCCTTCTTAGCGCCCCCCTGTTGACCCCATAGTACCCACCATAATGTGTCCCAGTATAAAATGCCCCTATACAGAGCCCCCCATATAAAATACCTCTTCTTTGTGGCCTCAGTAGATGCCCCCATAGTGCCCCCAATGATGTGCCAGTAAGAAGTGCCCCACAATAATGTGTCAGTAAGAAGTGCCCCCCAATCGATGCCCCCATAGTGCCACCCAATAATGTGCCAGTAACAAGTGCTCCCATAGCGCTCCTCTCCTATACTGGACCATATAAAAAAGAAATAAACACTCAGGCCCTGATTTCATACCTTCACTCCAGAATTCTGGCATCAAAAAGTCGTAAAATAGGGCTTTTGCGACTTTTTACACTCACTTGCGCAAAATTTAGCAACTTTTTGCATGTGTACACCGCTCACTCCAGTTTTGTAATATGGGTGGGAAAGTGGGTGTGGTTAGCTATGTTAATGAGTTTCACTCCAGATTTATCACGGAGACTTTTTTTTAAAGTCGCAAATAAGTCGCAATCTCACTCCAGGAGCAGGGTGGAGTTGGAAAGTTGGAGTGGCTTGTCTAAATAGAAGTGTTAAATTTGGCGTGTCCTTAAGGGTACATGCACACGTTCAGGATTCATGTGCGGAGCATCCGCACTGAAATCCGCAGGTGTTCGCAGGCAAATCTGTGCATCAATTGGTGCAGATTTGCATGCGGATTTGCGTGCGGATATGGTGCGGTTTCGGTGCGGATTTTCCGGAAAAATAAAATAAATTGACATGATACGGATTTTAAAATCCGGACCGCAGGTCAAAATCCGCGCTGAAAAAATCTGCATCGTGTGCACTAAGAATTTCAAATTCTCATAGAATAAAATGTACATGACCTACAGTGCAGATTTTCTGCACGCAAATCCGCGCGGAAAATCCGCACGCAATCCTGATCGTGTGCATTTAGCCTAAACCTATCAAACATGCAACATTTGACTGACTGAACACAGACTGAAGCAAAACTGACTTCAAATATTCTCCTAATGATAAATTCCCCCCATATACTTACCTCCATCAGGCTGGCAGCGATGCAATGCAGGCCTCTTTCGGCCTGTGTCCCGCGCTGTACGGCTCAGGTGGCACAATGACATCATCACTTCGCCTGCACCGGCCTCTGATAGGCTGCAGGCACTAGGCCTGCAGCCTATCAGGGGAACAGGGAAGGGAGACGCCTCTCCTCTGCTCTGCCGCACCATTCATCCGCATCACTGTCCTGAGGACCCCACTTGTCACCAGGGCCGCACCACCTGAGGCGATCGCCTCACCTCGCCTAATTGGCGGTGCGGCCCTGTTTGCAGGGAGAACCTCAAAGGAGCCCATGTGGTCTGCAGGAATGTCTCATACATGTACCGACTCCAATTCTCGGCCCATACAGTTTACCCTCTTTATTGCTATGGCATTTTGAGCACTGCCAAAGGAATGCTATCCCCGCTCACCACATTAAACATCATCTTTCCAATATGTCCTCACGATGCAGGGAAGAAACATCATGCTATAAAATAGTCCAGTCAAACAAAAAAAAAAAGCGTAATCTCCAGCATCCATCTTGTCCATGATATATGAAATCTACTTTTTATTTCATATTGGGTAAAAATCAATATTTGTAATTTGTGTTGAGCAAATCAAAGCCAAACTACATTGACTGCAATCTGAATTTAAGGAAAAATTTGATTCACAGCAAATCAGAATTTCCTCGCTCTTTGGGGTAACGAATAAATTTTCTATTAAATGTTTGGGAAAAAAAAAACACATATTCACCTCATCCATTTGCGGGCACAGAGGCCGTGGTGGCTATCTTGTTTAAAGATACCGCGCAAAATCTCGAGCGGTGATGTCTGAAGTTACCATGCCAGCCAGCGTAATGACGTTATCATGTCACCGGGCAAAACTTCGCCTTCAGTCAAGCTGGCCATGACGGCCTCTATGCGTTCAAATGGAGAAGATAAGTATTTTTATTTTATTTACCGGATTAACCCCTGAAAGCCCTCAATGTTCATCTCAGATGCTGCAATCAGCGATGAATGCAGCATCTGAGGGGGTTCAATGATGGGTGGCTGCACGATCGCCATTCCTCGTCATTGGGGCCGTTACTCACAAAGAAATGCACTTCATGAAGAACTAATTTGTCAAGAAGCAAATTTCTTTGAGATTATTGATTATTTGTGATCAATAAATCGGCATTCTAAGCATTTCACTGCTGAACAGGCTAGAACGTATGGGTTGCGGCCGGCGACTCAACAAAGCCTGTACTATGTAGGAACAACCACCACAACGTTCTCTCACGTAACCTACACGCGGAGACGCAGGCCTCACCCTCTTATAAGCGGGTCTTGTACTACGTCATGACGTACACACAGCAACCAATCATCGAGCTGAAGGTGGCAGCAACGCACAGCTAAAGTGAAGATTCCTGCTGGAGGGGCGTGCGCAGCAGAGCACCTGTCACGTGAACCTGGATAACACGGGAGCTGCTCGACTAACGTTATTAAGTGGGAGTGGAGACATGTATGTGATAAACATGTATGTTGTGTGTATGTGTACAGCAAGGTCCACACGTATGATAAATACCAGAAAAGTGGGTTACAGAGACGTGTAATAGAACACCATGCTTGTCTATGGACGCCCTGTCCGAAGGTGCACCTATTCTTTCTACTACGTGGGGCGACAATTGAAATACCCCCCCATACCTGCCTACTTTCTAAATGGACAAAGAGGGACACATTGTGCGGCGCGCAAAGCAAGCCGCGGCCAAATATTTCCGCACTATGCCACGCCCAAACATAACTATGCACCTAATCCCAACCAGTCCTCTTAATGCCCCCACATAGTAATTATTTCCCATTAATGCCACCGAACAGCATTTATGCCCGCATTGTGCCCCCCACACAGAATTATGCCCCGTATGTGCCCCTCACAGAAAGTAAAAAAATGAACCACCACATACTTACCTTGTTCCTAACAGCACCAGGGCATCGGCTGCTCTGGTCTGTGGACGAGGCGGAGCCGAGGCTGACTGCCATCCAGCCCCGCCCCCTGCACATACAAGAGGTGTGGAGAGCCGGCAGTGGGGAGGAATGATGGAGCAGGGAGCCGATGTCGGCTCTCTGCTTCATTATAATACAGGCAACTGCCTCTGCTTCCTATAGAAGACAGCTGCCAGAAAGCGGGACATAGCTCCTCCATACCGGGACAGCCACTTTAATCCGGGACTGTCCCGCCGTCCCTGGGACGGGGTTGGAAAGTATGCCCCACCAACCAAAGTCTCAATCCAACCCCCACATACAGTGCCTTGCAAAAGTATTCACCCCCCCCGTGACTTTTTTCGTATTTTGGTGCCTCACAACCTGGAATTAACATGGATTGTTTGAGGATTTACATCATTTAATTTACACCCTGGCCACGCTTTACCTTCTGCCCACAGATTCCACAAATGGCCATGTTCACCTCCTCCGGCGGCCTAACAGAAAATTGCCACACTGCAGAGTATGCCATTTCCCCCCCCAACACTCCGCGCTGACTACCTGATACCGCTTCCTCGCTGAAACCCTGCACCGCTACTTTCCGGGCAGGTAGGCTCCTGCGAAGCGGGTGGTCTACCCCGAGGACGTTTGGCTCCCGACCTCCCACTGCTGCCACCCTGCTGGCTCAGCCGCTCCCTCACGAGCAAGCTGCCACCTTCTTCTGATGATGACGATGAAGCCCCTTCTTCACCCGGCTCCCAAGTGCGATCGGCTACATCATCATCATCCGCTACTGCCTGCACATCACTGATGTCCACCTCAACGGTCTCAGGGCCAGGAGCCTGACCGCTCGCAATACTTGCTCCAGATCGAGAGGTTTTGAAAGATGAAAGCATATATTTGGTTGAAGTTGATCGATGGGATCTCACTTCTTGCAAGTGTGCGATGCAGAGTTCTGCTTTGTTCTTAGTGTCTTGTACTAAGGCATCCTTCTCTTGGAGGAGATCCTTTCTCTCTCTCAACTCTTCTGAGGCATCATCAAAATCGGAGTTGCTCAGCAAAGTGATGTACCTTGCAGACAGTCGCTGATAGCGGACATAGGCATTAGTTAAACGATTCAATGCTGTGGTTAACTGAAAATGACAGAGGAAGGTTCAGTACAGGTAGGGGCACAGGGCCTGTCTGTCCCTTTGAAGGGCCTGTCACCTGTCTGTCTGACATACTGTATAATAAAAGAATTAATTTAAAATAATACCCCCCAAAAAAGGCTGTAGTACAATGTTACTTCACCGCTGAACGGCAATTAAGACATATGTTTTTTTTTCCTGATTAATAAACCCCCCCCCAAAAAAAAATTATGACGTATTCTTTTTCCTATTTCTACACCCCCAAAAAATAAATTTTACAATCACAATTACCACAGAACGGGTAATGAGACGTACGTATATTTCCTTTCAATATAAATGTCATGGATGAAGTTAGCAGATAGCTGGAACATATAAATAAACGAGCGACTGGCTTGATCCCAAACTAAGAAGCTTATAGGTGAGCCCTATAAAACCCTAAGAGCTCTCCCTGACTGCTATGCACATGCAAGGGTCTGTATGGTAGACGATTGCATGCCCGCGTACCTAATACTGTGTGACACCTGAAAACCCTATAATAGTGAGGGGACACGACCACTGGCTCCCTGCATTTAATACGGACGGAGTCAGGGTCACCTAGAATCAAGCCAGCAAGGAAACACAATAAAGTAAATGACTTATCTGAACAAACAGCAGAAGCAGCCTCCAGCAGTGAACACCTCATCCAGGAAGTAGTATAAACCGCAAAGTGAGGCAGTATGTGAGGGATTATAAAGGAAGACAATTAGTCGAAATAAGTGACACCTGGCAGAAGGAAAGGAGATGAGAAAGTGAAACCAAAACAAAGAACATCATACAAGAGGTAGAGAAGAACGTCTGCCAGATCTTCTCACAGAACTGGCGGTGACAATACCACGTAAATGGCTGTAGTACAATGTAACTTCAATGCCGAACGGCACTTCTGACATTTTTTTCCCCCTATTAATACACCCCCCAAAAATAAGTAAAACAATGTAAAATAAACGCAGGACGGATAATAGGACTTATGTATCTATCCTATTAATACATCCCATAAATGGCTGTATGAGAGAACTTGCACCCCAATCACAAGCAAGGTTTGCTGGAATTAGTGATGTATCATATAGTGCAAACAACCTAAAAGCAATTTGGATCCCTAATAAGTGCAGCAAGATGTAATAGAATCGCTCCTATTGCACCCTGTTCTCCCTTTATAGTGTAGATAATGCCTCCCTATCCTTTCCCTACACCTTGACTAATCTTTCCCTGAACTTGTAAATAATTTTTTAGCACAATGAAGTCTTTCCTAGCACTTTCCTTAGCGCCTGCTGACGTCTCCCCCTACACTAAGTACACTGGAAAATGGCAGAATCCAAAATGGCTGAGGCTATTTACAGGGCTGTGACATCACAGGGCTGGCTGGCTGCTGATTGGCTGCATGCATGGCATTGTGGGTGATCCCTCGTTCCCAGAGTTCTTTGCTCCATGTCCTAATACGAGCAACAGCCATTTTAGGAAAAAAATGTGATTTGTTACCACGAAGCGTGAGGAAATTCGGATTCTGTGCGAATCAAATTTTTCCTGAAATTTGGATCATATTCCACTTCGTCAACTTCGATTCGCTCATCTCTAACCACTGCCTAAGAATAGACATAAACACTATTGTGACATCATCAGTTTACACCACTGCCTAGCAATAAAGACAAACACTATTGTGACATCATCAGTAGACATAAATGCCTAGGAATAGAGACAAAGTATTGTGACATCATCAGTATACACCACTGCTTAGGAATAGAGACAGCCTATTGTGACATCAGTATACACCACTGCCTAGGAATAAAGATAAACACCATTGTGACATCATCAGTATACACCATACCTCCCAACCGTCCGAGATCCGGTGGGATACTCCTGGATTTCAGTGGCTGTCCCGCTACGGGGGAGCTATGTCCCGCTTTCTGGCAGCTGTCTCTGCTTCCATAGGAAGCATAGACAGTTGCCTGTATTATGATGAAGCAGAGAGCCAGCATTGTCTCCCTGCTTCATCATGCCTCCACCTGCAGGCTCTCCACCACAGACCAGAGCAGCCAATGTCCTGCTGCTGCTGCTAGGAACAATGTAAGTATGTGGTGTTAATTTTTTTTACTTTCTGTGACGGGCACATAACTGGACATACTACTGGGGGCACAGCTGGGCATATTACTGGGGGCACAGCTGGGCATATTACTGGGGGCACAGCTGGGCATATTACTGGGGGCACAGCTGGGCATATTACTGGGGGCACAGCTGGGCATATTACTAGGGGCACAGCTGGGCATATTACTGGGGGCATAGCTGGGCATATTACTGGGGGCACATAACTGGACATACTACTTGGGGCACATAACTGGACATACTACTGGGGGAACAGCTGGGCATATTACTGGGGTCACATAACAGGGCATATTACTGGGGGCACAGCTGGGCATCATTCTGTGAGGGGGCACAAGGTGGGCATAAATACTGTTCGGTGGCATGAAGGGGGAATAATTACTATGTGGGGCATTAAGAGGACTGGTTGGGATTAGATGCATAGTTATGTTTTGGGTGGAGTTAGAGGC
Organism: Bufo bufo; assembly: GCF_905171765.1. Lineage (NCBI taxonomy): Eukaryota > Metazoa > Chordata > Amphibia > Anura > Bufonidae > Bufo > Bufo bufo. The sequence continues at coordinate 353,419,015 of NC_053394.1, forward strand.
GTGGCCTAGTGTCAAAAAATTTAGCAGCGCCGCACAATGTGTTCCTCTTTGTTCATTTAGAAAGTTGGGAGGTATTATACACCTCTGCCTAGGAATAGATACAGAGACTATTGTGACATCATCAGTGTACACCACTTCCTAGGAAAAGAGACAAAGACTATTGTGACATCATCTGTATACACCACTGCCTAGGAATAGATACAGAGACTATTGTGACATCATCAGTATACACCACTGCCTAGGAATAGAGACAAAGATTATTGTGACATCATCAGTATACAACCACTGCCTGGGAATAGACACAAACACTATTGTGACATCAATATACACAACTGCCTAGGAATAAAGATAACACCATTGTGACATCATCAGTATACACCTCTTCCTAGGAATAGAGACAAAGACTATTGTGACAGACATCATCCCAATAGAAAAAGGCATATAAAAAGGCACTAAACCAACTTTAGAGTTTAGAAGTGGGATATTAAGACAAAGTCACCCACGTTCTTTGGATTTAAGTTTGTTCACCTTTAAGGGGACTGTATTTATACCAGATATTTGAGATATTAGGGGAAGGGAATATCCCAGGATATTTAGCATTGTATAAATACAGCATTAGTGCTAATTTTATTCCCTTCATTAGGGATCTCCAAATTCAAACAGCTTCTAGTATGAACACGTACTTCATGCTGGGGATTGCCTCCCCCTCTTTTTCCCTAGTGGGACCCAAAGACTTTACTGCCATCTTGTGGAATCTATCTGTATTACAGGTTGTATGCTTAAATTGTGGATACACTTTTTAGGGGTTGCCACATTCAGACAACCATTTACCATATGTATCCTTTGTAAAAGCAGACCAGGTAGCCAGAGTGAAGTCTGTAGTTAATAAAGCGTAAAATCCCTTAATCCTCATTTCAGAATAACTATTGGCATCATCTGTGTTAAGAAGAGAAGCCATGACTGTGACAAACTGCCATTTGCCACTGGGCATTGTAGAGGACTTATGGCTAGCCCAAATCTATGGAACTGTTTTGGGCAGGAAATTGTGCTTGCGGTCGGTCATAAAGGACTTCCACTAAACTTTTGATCCGCTGGAGGGATTTGTGTGATTTTTGGAAGTGTTTATGTTTGATGTATGCAGAGTTTAAATATGTAATTTTTATGGAGATGGAATGTATGGTTTTAAAGTTACAGTGTATGTTTAAAAACTGTATTTTTAATGTCTGTGATAGTTATGTTAATCCATAATTATATCCCAGACAGAAGGGAGGATTTTGTGTATTCGGGTGGGGATTCCTCTCCTATTGTTCCCACATGTGTACTGGTGATCTCCCTTTGTCCTGGGAGATAATTGAATTGCACTTCGGGTGTCTCCAGGCAGAGAGGAGGAAACCATGATGCATTGTGGGGACCTGCATAAATACGGGCGGGTAGCCCTCAATAAAGAGCTCAGTTCAGTTCATGCTTTTCTAACCCTTCAAAACGCAGCCTCGTCTCGTTATTGGAGGGAATTGCTGCATCACGCTGGGGATTGCTATGCTCTGGATATTCCCTGGAGGAGAGATCTTTCCCACACGGTCCTGAATGCTGGAGGTTCATTCAGGGTGGAAGGAAGACGGCGCGGGTCCAGTTAAGCTGCGGCGGTTGTGGAGTCTGCGGTGCTTGTGGTGTCCGGTGCTTGTGGTCCTCGGCGCAAGCTAGGAAGCGTCCATTAACGGAAGCGGATCTGTTACATTGGTGGCAAGCGGTGGGATGGCTTCCCTAGTGCGAGGAGCAGCATCCTGGGAACACCAAGCAGAGCTGGATTATTGGTATAGTCACGTACGGTTTGACGCTATTCTGAAGAGGCGGTTGGCTATCTACGGGCCCCTCCTAACAGAGGAACTTGTACTGGAAGTGAGGAGAGAACTGGCGGAGTATCTGCAGCAGGAAGCAGGATATCGGGCAGAGATAGCAAAGTATTCCGTCCCTGCGCCCCAGCAAAAACGTGAGTTACAGGGGGCCGAAGGTGTCGTCCTTCCCCCCCAGCGGCAGTGTGTACCCCAGGGGGCCGAAGGTGTCGTCCTTCCCCCCCAGCGGCAGTGTGTACCCCAGGGGGCCGAAGGTGTCGTCCTTCCCCCCCAGCGGCAGTGTGTACCCCAGGGGGCCGAAGGTGTCATCCTTCCCCCCCAGCGGCAGTGTGAACCCCAGGGAGCTGAAGGTGTCGTCCTTCCTCCCCAGCGGCAGTGTGTACCCCAGGGGGCCGAAGGTGTCGTCCTTCCCCCCCAGCGGCAGTGTGTACCCCAGGGAGCTGAAGGTGTCGTCCTTCCTCCCCAGCGGCAGCCTGTGTTTCAGGGAGAGGAGCGCAGCACCCTCTCTCCCCAGCGGCAGCTTACCCTAACAAGGGGAGACACCAATCGCCCAGATGGCACAGATGGGACCGTGGTCTCTGCGCCTGACCTACCGGGATGCTGGACAGCCTGTCCAAATCCCCCACTACCCTCACCAGGACAACAGGAGGAGGGGGTAAGTACAAATTCCCCTCCCCAGTTAACTCCTAGCGTGGCCTCAGGGTTAACAGAGGCGATGTTAACCCCTGCTGACTCCCATGTTCCTCTGGCTACTGAGCCGGACTATGGTCTCAGCACCCCAGCAGAAGAGCTGGCAGCTGGGCAGAGTGCAGTCGGCCTCTGCCCTCCCTCAAGTCCCCACAGCATGTTGCCCCATCACCACAGCAAAATACCCAGGTGCAGTACCTGTTTCTTGTGGGTGGGTCACCCTTGTACCTGTTTGTTGTGGGTGGGCTACTCGGGCATCTGGTTACTGTGGGTTGGTGGATCGACTAATGGAGGCACTGACCGACAGAAGGTCAGGTGCCTGGTTAGTCTTCCCCCCAAAGGGGAGATGCGTGACAAACTGCCATTTGCCACTGGGCATTGTAGAGGACTTATGGCTAGCCTCCTGCCCTACGACTATGGCCCCGGGACATGTTGCCCTTCAGGAACAGTGACAGAACTGTGCCGCATGTCTGGACTGTTGGTGGGATACACCAACATGCGCGGATACACGAACGCCGCTGACCCTTACCTTCTGCCATACTGAACTTTCAGCTCCAGAGACTAAGTCCCGTTCGAAGATGGGACTTAGTCGTTTTTCTGCATGGAATTGACCGACCGCACAGCCCAAATCTATGGAACTGTTTTGGGCAGGAAATTGTGCTTGCGGTCGGTCATAAAGGACTTCCACTAAACTTTTGATCCGCTGGAGGGATTTGTGTGATTTTTGGAAGTGTTTATGTTTGATGTATGCAGAGTTTAAATATGTAATTGAATTGCACTTCGGGTGTCTCCAGGCAGAGAGGAGGAAACCATGATGCATTGTGGGGACCTGCATCAATAAAGAGCTCAGTTCAGTTCATGCTTTTCTAACCCTTCAAAACGCAGCCTCGTCTCGTTATTGGAGGGAATTGCTGCATCACGCTGGGGATTGCTATGCTCTGCATATTCCCTGGAGGAGAGATCTTTCCCACACGGTCCTGAATGCTGGAGGTTCATTTAGGGTGGAAGGAAGACGGCGCGGGTCCAGTTAAGCTGCGGTGGTTGTGGAGTCTGCGGTGCTTGTGGTGTCCGGTACTTGTGGTCCTCGGTGCAAGCTAGGAAGCGTCCATTAACGGAAGCGGATCCGTTACAATGACGATGGCATGAACAGAACGTGAGTTGTGTTCAGTTAGTTACAGATTTTAAAAAAAAACTAAAGTGATAGAAACTTATGAAACTTGGTGTAATACTGAACAATAATAGGTCATGTGCACAAAGTAGACCCTGGACAGTGGCACATGCAATCCCGTCTGTTGCTGGAAAGCCTCATATACTCCTAGGGATCCTAGGGAGCATGCATCAAGTACTTAAAAAAAAAACACTTGTGCCTTATAATAATAGTGCAGTCACACAGAGGTACAGTATAGGTCGATAGTAGTATATAGACACCATATTGCGGATCTCTGCAACATGGACCCATTATGATTATGGGCTTTTTTCTTCACAAATGGTTCTACACATCCTGGCACTTACTTTCTCATCTGTCTCCGTTTTTTCCATCCCCATAGCACCATGCTGTAGTCTATCTCATCTTGAAACCTTTATCTTAGGCCCAACACACTTATCTGTATAAGTAACTGTTCTTCCATGTCACAAACCATGGGACCCAATCTCTCAAAAGGGGATTGTACTCAAAACTCAGGAATATTAACTAACCCTTTTCTTAAAGGTGTTGTGCAAGAATGGAGGGGTTTTAGTAAATCTCCATCTTAACCGGAACTGTAAAGGGAAGATTTACTTGCCTGCTTCCCAACACTGGCTCCTCGCTTCTTCTCCTCCAGGCCTGTGATGCTCTGCTGGACTCCCTCGCTGTAAACATCTGGTTTGACATCGCCACAGCCAATCTTTTGACGTGATGAAGACTGGATCCCCTTCGTGTCCTGTGATCGTTTGACATATGTCACCGCCATAGCCAATGATTGACTGCAGCCATCTCAAAGTGGATGTTTACAGCGAGGAAACCATGCAGAGCATCGATGGCCTGGAGAAGAAGGAACAGGGAGCCAGTGCTGGGAAGCAGGCAAGTAATCTTCCCTTTACAGGTCCTGGTAAGTGTGTGTTGGGATTTGTGAAAAGCCCTCCTCCCCTGTTCCTGCACAACCCCTTTAAGCTCCCTTAACTAGACCAGAGGACACCACTTCTCAACATCCATGCAACTCAATGTTCCCTGATGTCATCTCAGGGAACCAAAGATGGCCCATCCCAGGTCTACCTCCTCCACCAAAGGAACAACTGCCACCATTGTCCATCAAGCACCACAAATCACCTAGTAATTAATGACTGAAGCACTGTGTACTTACCATCCTGTCAAGGCAAGTGGGGATAAGAGGAGCACCAAGTAAACAAACAGCAACAGGTAAACAGACTAGGTTCCAAAGCTAGGGAGGAGGTAATGGTAACCTCCTAACAATCCCTGAGCCTCTCCCTGACTGCTGACAGTATGAGCAAGTCCAGATGGTGAACGAACTCATACGCTGGAACCTAAGCCCTACTGACACTGTAGCAAACCCCAACTTAGGGAGAGGGGAATGAGACAGCCGGTACCTTCCACCGTGAAGGGACCAGTGTCTCCCTGAGATTTGGCAGCAACACACTAACAAAGGAGAAAACAGGAGGACTTAGCTTGAGACGAGCGGGAAGGAGAGGATCCACAAACAACCAGTATAGAACTCCAGAATTAAAATATCAACCGCAAAGTCAGCAGTAAGAGGCGGACTTAAATAGAGCCTCTAAAACAGCTAACGAGCAGAACCTGTGGAGAGGTGGGATCCAGCCCACAACAACAAACAGAAAGGAAACACAGAAAGACCTGTCAGATAGACTCACGTGCTGCAAGTCTATCCGATCTTCTCTGATCTCTCACAGGGCAGGCAGTGACACATCCTACTAGAAAAACCCAGTGGGGGAGATTTGCTAAATGAGACAGAATTCTGGTTTCATTTGCACCAAAAACTGGCATACGTGCTTTGCACCACATTTATTGTGTTTTAAGACACTTTTTGAGCCTTGTCCAGCAAGGGGAGTTTTCCAACATTGTCATAGTCGTCTCAGTCTCATATCCATAATGGAATAAATACAGCAAGCTCCAGCCCTGGGAGGCAGGGGTATGGACACGGCTGAGCTGTTTCCGTAACTCCTATAGCAGTGAATGGGAGCTAAGCAAATGCTTGCTGTGCTGTTTGTGTATCTCCCATTCACTGCTGTGGGAGTAATGGAAACAGCAGAGCACTGGACAGAAACCAGGTAAAGCAGAAATAGTGGGAATTTGTCAAATCCACCATGTGGAAATGTTAGACTGGAGACTTCATGGATAATTTCTGTCTAATTTTCCATGTTCCATTCATAATACTGCTGTCTTCTTAGGTGGCCAAGGGACATTTAGGTGTCCTCAAGTACTAGTACCCAATATGGCTGCTACCCCTACATCCCCTATAGCTAAGCCCCTGTGTGACAATCATAGTGACATCACCGCGGCTGGTGGTGATCGGCCACAATGGTCATGTGACTGAATGACTAGTCATTATGCAAGATGGGAAGCAGTAGTAAGTAGTAGTACCAGCAGCAGGTGAACAAAGAATTTTATTAAATATATTGGAAATTATTATGTTTATAAGTGAAGTTATTTCTCTACTCTTCGGAAATACAAATAATTCTAAGACAGGCATTGTAACGGATCTCCTAGCACCCCGACTAGGTACCTCCATTAATGGATGCTCCTAGTGCTTCCTGAGGGCTTCAAGCACTCCGCTCGACATCGTAAGCACTGCCGAACCAACGAACCACCGTAGCTTGATTGGGATCTAGTCGTCTTCTACCCACCCTGGACCTACGACAAGGGTCCAGGCTCCAGTGGGTGACCCTCTCTTCTTTCAGAGAGCGATACAGGAACAGCTCTTACAAGAGCTAGGGATTATACTCTGGAGAGTATAATGATTATAGCAATCCCCAGAGTGTAGTTCTCCAATCCCCCAAACATGAGCCCAGACTTCATGAAGGGTAGAACAGGACACTTTAATGAGCCTACATGCCAGCCTTTTATGCTGGTCTTTCAGCAAGGGACACTCCCATGGGGGACCTTGTGGAAGACTGAGACAGTTTCTTACATAAACCAATCACACACAGTTACAGGCAGAAAACACACACCTGTGATACAATTAATCAACACAATGGGATAACGTAATCACTCACAGGCAGAAAACACCCACCTGTTATACAATTAATTAACACAATAGGATAACGTAATCACTCACAGGCAGACAACACCCACCTGTGATACAATTAACCAACACAATGGGATAACGTAATCACTCACAGGCAGAAACTACCCATTTTTCCCTTTGTAGAATAATGAGCCGGGGGGTCTCCAGCAGCCCCAGTGACGGTTCAGTCCGTCACAGGCATGTTTTGCATTGTCTTAGGCAGCACTATGTAGCCCTGGACTGAGGTAGATTTGCTTACAGATTCCCTTTAAGCTTTTTCTCTGCAAGCTGTGCATCCCCAAGAGGAATCTCACATGTCCTGTAGAATATTGGTGTCGTTTTCTCTGTTCCAGAACCTCTGTCTCCTTCAGAAGCAATTAAAGGGTCTTTCAGGATTTCTATGGTTGATAGCAGATATGTTCATGTAGTTACTTACCTTATGTACATCTTCTCCATGCTCTTTTTGCTCTCGTCTAACCTGTTTTCATCATATAAATCGATCCCTCTGCTTTATTTCCATCCTGTATGTAGCACTTCCTGTTGCTGTATCCAACCAAACCCATGATGCACTTCTCCTTCCTCTGCCACAGCTCCAGCACTGCCCCTAACAACACCCAGCTAGTTTATAGCTCCTCCCACCCAGCTAGTTACATTGATACTCCCCTATCACTGCCCAGCTAGTTTATAGCTCCTCCTACCATCTAGTTACAGTGACACTCCCCTATCACTGCCCTTCCATGGACATAACATCACAGGAAATAATAAACAGCTGCATGGACATCGTCATGTGACCACACCCCAGATCGGGAGATAGGTGCAATAAAAGTGAAAGAAACATAAAAAAAAATTACAGCTACCTTCATAAATGACTATTTTAACCACCTCAGCCCCCAGTGCTTAAACACCCTGAAAGACCAGGCCACTTTTTACACTTCTGACCTACACTACTTTCACCGTTTATTGCTCGGTCATGCAACTTACCACCCAAATGAATTTTACCTCCTTTTCTTCTCACTAATAGAGCTTTCATTTGGTGGTATTTCATTGCTGCTGACATTTTTACTTTTTTTGTTATTAATCGAAATTTAACGATTTTTTTTGCAAAAAAATGACATTTTTCACTTTCAGTTGTAAAATTTTGCAAAAAAAACGACATCCATATAGAAATTTTGCTCTAAATTTATAGTTCTACATGTCTTTGATAAAAAAAAAATGTTTGGGTAAAAAAAAAATGGTTTGGGTAAAAGTTATAGCGTTTACAAACTATGGTACAAAAATGTGAATTTCCGCTTTTTGAAGCAGCTCTGACTTTCTGAGCACCTGTCATGTTTCCTGAGGTTCTACAGTGCTCAGACAGTACAAACACCCCACAAATGACCCCATTTCTGAAAGTACACACCCTAAGGTATTCGCTGATGGGCATAGTGAGTTCATAGAACTTTTTATTTTTTGTCACAAGTTAGCGGAAAATGATGATTTTTTTTTTTTTTTTTTTTTTCCTTACAAAGTCTCATATTCCACTAACTTGTGACAAAAAATAAAAACTTCGATGAACTCACTATGCCCATCAGCGAATACCTTGGGGTCTCTTCTTTCCAAAATGGGGTCACTTGTGGGGTAGTTATACTGCCCTGGCATTCTAGGGGCCCAAATGTGTGGTAAGGAGTTTGAAATCAAATTCTGTAAAAAATGACCTGTGAAATCCGAAAGGTGCTCTTTGGAATATGGGCCCCTTTGCCCACCTAGGCTGCAAAAAAGTGTCACACATCTGGTATCTCCGTACTCAGGAGAAGGTGGGGAATGTGTTTTGGGGTGTCATTTTATATATACCCATGCTGGGTGAGAGAAATATCTTGGCAAAAGACAACTTTTCCCATTTTTTTATACAAAGTTGTCATTTGACCAAGATATTTATCTCACCCAGCATGGGTATATGTAAAAAGACACCCCAAAACACATTCCTCAACTTCTCCTGAGTACGGGGATACCAGATGTGTGACACTTTTTTGCAGCCTAGGTGGGCAAAGGGGCCCATATTCCAAAGAGCACCTTTCGGATTTCACTCCTCATTTTTTCCTGAATTTGATTTCAAACTCCTTACCACACATTTGGGCCCCTAGAATACCAGGGCAGTATAACTACCCCACAAGTGACCCCATTTTGGAAAGAAGACACCCCAAGGTATTCCGTGAGGGGCATGGCGAGTTCCTAGAATTTTTTATTTTTTGTCACAAGTTAGTGGAAAATGATGATTTTTTTTTTTTTTTTTTTTTCATACAAAGTCTCATATTCCACAAACTTGTGACAAAAAATAAAAACTTCCATGAACTCACTATGCCCATCAGCGAATACCTTGGGGTCTCTTCTTTCCAAAATGGGGTCACTTGTGGGGTAGTTATACTGCCCTGGCATTCTAGGGGCCCAAATGTGTGGTAAGTAGGTAAATGACCTGTGAAATCCGAAAGGTGCTCTTTGGAATGTGGGCCCCTTTGCCCACCTAGGCTGCAAAAAAGTGTCACACATCTGGTATCTCTGTATTCAGGAGAAGTTGAGGAATGTGTTTTGGGGTGTCTTTTTACATATACCCATGCTGGGTGAGATAAATATCTTGGTCAAATGCCAACTTTGTATAAAAAAATGGGAAAAGTTGTCTTTTGCCAAGATATTTCTCTCACCCAGCATGGGTATATGTAAAATGACACCCCAAAACACATTCCCCAACTTCTCCCGATTACGGAGATACCAGATGTGTGACACTTTTTTGCAGCCGAGGTGGGCAAAGGGGCCCATATTCAAAAGAGCACCTTTCGGATTTCACAGGTCATTTTTTACAGAATTTGATTTCAAACTCCTTACCACACATTTGGGCCCCTAGAATGCCAGGGCAGTATAACTACCCCACAAGTGACCCCATTTTGGAAAGAAGAGACCCCAAGGTATTCGCTGATGGGCAAAGTGAGTTCATGGAAGTTTTTATTTTTTGTCACAAGTTAGTGGAATATGAGACTTTGTATGAAAAAAAAAAAAAAAAAAAAAATAAGCATTTTCCACTAACTTGTGACAAAAAATAAAAAATTCTAGGAACTCGCCATGCCCCTCACGGAATACCTTGGGGTGTCTTCTTTCCAAAATGGGGTCACTTGTGGGGTAGTTATACTGCCCTGGCATTTTCCAGGGGCCCTAATGTGTGGTAAGTAGGTAAATGACCTGTGAAATCCTAAAGGTGCTCTTTGGAATATGGGCCCCTTTGCCCACCTAGGCTGCAAAAAAGTGTCACACATGTGGTATCGCCGTATTCAGGAGAAGTTGGGGAATGTGTTTTGGGGTGTCATTTTACATATACCCATGCTGGGTGAGATAAATATCTTGGCAAAAGACAACTTTTCCCATTTTTTTATACAAAGTTGGCATTTGACCAAGATATTTCTCTCACCCAGCATGGGTATATGTAAAATGACACCCCAAAACACATTCCCCAACTTCTCCTGAGTACGGCGATACCAGATGTGTGACACTTTTTTGCAGCCTAGATGCGCAAAGGTGCCCAAATTCCTTTTAGGAGGGCATTTTTAGACATTTGGATACCAGACTTCTTCTCACGCTTTGGGGCCCCTAGAATGCCAGGGCAGTATAAATACCCCACATGTGACCCCATTTTGGAAAGAAGACACCCCAAGGTATTCAATGAGGGGCATGGCGAGTTCATAGAAATTTTTTTTTTTTGGCACAAGTTAGCGGAAATTGATATTTTTAATTTTTTTCTCACAAAGTCTCCCGTTCCGCTAACTTGGGACAAAAATTTCAATCTTTCATGGACTCAATATGCCCCTCACGGAATACCTGGGGGTGTCTTCTTTCCGAAATGGGGTCACATGTGGGGTATTTATACTGCCCTGGCATTCTAGGGGCCCTAAAGCGTGAGAAGAAGTCTGGAATATAAATGTCTAAAAAATTTTACGCATTTGGATTCCGTGAGGGGTATGGTGAGTTCATGTGAGATTTTATTTTTTGACACAAGTTAGTGGAATATGAGACTTTGTAAGAAAAAAAAAAAAAAATTCTGCTAACTTGGGCCAAAAAAATATCTGAATGGAGCCTTACAGAGGGGTGCTAAATGACAGGGGGGTGATAAATGACAGGGGGGTGATCAATGACAGGGGGGTGATCAATGACAGGGGGGTGATCAATGACAGGGGGGTGATCAATGACAGGGGGGTGATCAGGGAGTCTATATGGGGTGATAACCACAGTCATTGATCACACCCCTGTAAGGCTTCATTCAGACGTCCGGATGCGTTTTGCGGATCCGATCCATCTATCAGTGCATCCGTAAAAATCATGCGGACATCTGAATGGAGCTTTACAGGGGGGTAATCAATGACAGGGGGGTGATCAATGACGGGGGGGTGATCAGGGAGTCGATATGGGGTGATCACCACAGTCATTGATCATGCCCCTGTAAGGCTTCATTCAGACGTCCGGATGCGTTTTGCGGATCCGATCCATCTATCAGTGCATCCGTAAAAATCATGCGGACATCTGAATGGAGCTTTACAGGGGGGTAATCAATGACAGGGGGGTGATCAATGACAGGGGGGTGATCAGGGAGTCTATATGGGGTGATCACCACAGTCATTGATCATGCCCCTGTAAGGCTTCATTCAGACGTCCGGATGCGTTTTGCGGATCCGATCCATCTATCAGTGCATCCGTAAAAATCATGCGGACATCTGAATGGAGCTTTACAGGGGGGTAATCAATGACAGGGGGGTAATCAATGACAGGGGGGTGATCAATGACAGGGGGGTGATCAGGGAGTCTATATGGGGTGATCACCACAGTCATTGATCATGCCCCTGTAAGGCTTCATTCAGACGTCCGGATGCGTTTTGCGGATCGGATCCATCTATCAGTGCATCCGTAAAAATCATGCGGACATCTGAATGGAGCTTTACAGGGGGGTAATCAATGACAGGGGGGTGATCACCACAGTCATTGATCATGCCCCTGTAAGGCTTCATTCAGACGACCGGATGCGTTTTGCGGATCCGATCCATGTATCAGTGCATCCGTAAAAATCATGCGGACATCTGAATGGAGCTTTACAGGGGGGTGATCAGGGAGTCTATATGGGGTGATCACCACAGTCATTGATCATGCCCCTGTAAGGCTTTATTCAGACGTCCGGATGCGTTTTGCGGATCCGATCCATCTATCAGTGCATCCGTAAAAATCATGCGGACATCTGAATGGAGCTTTACAGGGGGGTAATCAATGACAGGGGGGTAATCAATGACAGGGGGGTGATCAGGGAGTCTATATGGGGTGATCACCACAGTCATTGATCATGCCCCTGTAAGGCTTCATTCAGACGTCCGGATGCGTTTTGCGGATCCGATCCATCTATCAGTGCATCCGTAAAAATCATGCGGACATCTGAATGGAGCTTTACAGGGGGGTAATCAATGACAGGGGGGTGATCACCACAGTCATTGATCATGCCCCTGTAAGGCTTCATTCAGACGTCCGGATGCGTTTTGCGGATCCGATCCATCTATCAGTGGATCCGTAAAAATCATGCGGACGTCTGAATGGAGCTTTACAGGGGGTTGATCAATGACAGGGGGGTAATCAATGACAGGGGGGTGATCAGGGAGTCTATATGGGGTGATCAGGGGTGATTAGGGGTGATCAGGGGCTAATAAGGGGTTAATAAGTGATGGGGGGGGGGGGGTGTAGTGTAGTGTAGTGGTGCTTGGTGCTACTTTACTGAGCTACCTGTGTCCTCTGGTGGTCGATCCAAACAAAGGGGACCACCAGAGGACCAGGTAGCAGGTATATTAGACGCTGTTATCAAAACAGCGTCTAATATACCTGTTAGGGGTTAAAAAAAACACATCTCCAGCCTGCCAGCGAACGATCGCCGCTGGCAGGCTGGAGATCAACTCTCTTACCTTCCGTTCCTGTGAGCGCGCGCGCCTGTGTGCGCGCGTTCACAGGAAATCTCGCGTCTCTCGAGATGACGCGTATATGCGTGACTGTGCGCAGCGCTGCCACCTCCGGAACGCGATCCTGCGTTAGGCGGTCCGGAGGTGGTTAAAGGAGGTTGGTGCAAACTGGAAAACTCCTTTAAGATTGGACACAAGACATATTGTTATGAAAGGGAATACTTTTAGTAATTCTACTTTTGCTTGTGCTACTAGAAATAGACAGACTGACCTAAAGGGGCATTCCAGCCATAAAACATGTATCAGATGTACATCAGTAGTTGATAAGTGTTACACTGGTGGCGGTCCGACCACTGGGACTCATACCTATTAGCAGAGCAGGGCACCTCAGTCTCTCATCCCCCACACCAGGATGGTTGTACCCCTCAGATTCCCATGGACAGGCGATCAATGTTGACTGGAATACCTCTTTAGAAAGCCACTTAAATCCACGCAACAGGCATGATAAAATGGTTTCACAACTGTAGATTTTGATGAAGTTTTTTGAGACACACCAGAAGTGGATCTGGCATTTTTCTGAAAGTGCTATAATATTTTTTTTTAAATACAGTAATACAAATAAACGAATGCATCTGATACATAAGCATTGCACGGCCACCCAGGACTGTTCAGGCGACCTCCTGCCCCTATCTATAAACATGATGTTGGTAAGAAAGGGGAATTGCCTACTAATGGTCCCTTTTGGGGGGTGGGTAGAATTAACCCATTTGTGCACTGCTGCTGCAGCTGATTATGGATATCCTTCTCATTTAGGAATCGCAGTTACAGGAGGTGAACACTAGATGTCACTCCTAACACGGATAAATGTATCGGAAAAAACTAATTGTAAAACGCAGCGCATTCTTATCTCTTATCTTCTCGATGTCTCTTTTGATTATCTACAATTAGAAGTAACCAACAATTTGCTGATATTATCTCAATGCCCTCAGTCCTTCCTTAGTCTTGCATCATATGGCGACATTGATGTGAACCACATTCGGGCTGTATACATCAAAAATTCCAGATTTAACTTCTGCAGCTGACAATATCTGATCACTATCAGTCAAAGGAATCCACTTCTAATGTTGAAATACATAATGGCCATGCAAAATATACATAGACCCTTACATCTAAGCCTAATGATACAAATTACCAGGGTAGTTGCTAGGGTCTCAAAAAATCTGGGGCCCAAACCCCAATGCATGGGGCCCAATCGTCTAAGTCGTCCCACACATTCTAGCACTAAAGAGATTTTATCTGCTGCATGGACACTACCAATCATACAGGATTATACAGCACCACATACCTCTCACATCCAGTGCCTCACAGGTGACATCTTCTCTGACGTAGACATTCTCTTTCCTTTTCTGCATTCGGCCCAGACAGCTTCTTTCAGCCACGTCTCATCTTTTCAGACTCTGATGTACATCTTAGGTTTCTCACTTTCCTATTATCATCCTCCCAACCCTGGTGCCACAACAATGTCATCCTGCTGCTGTCCCCAATACTCTGCCCGCTGTACTCCCCAATGTCCCCAAATACTATACTGCAGAAATTATACTGCCATAAAGATAGTCTCCTCTATAGTAAATATAAAAGTCCCACCAATAACAATCCTGCCAATTCCCTCCCAAAGTGCCCTCATTAGTAACAGTTTCCCCAATAATGACAATACTCCCCAAGTGTGGCCATTAGTAGTGCTTCTATATTGTGGCAAATAATGCCCACCAGGGTGCACCTAGTAGTAATAAGGCAACTCTATAGAGCTCCAAGTAGTCTTTTAATTCCCCTTGATAGTGCCGTCAGTAGTTATAATTTCTTATAGTCTCCCACTAGTTATAATGCCCCTTATAGTGCCCCAGTAATTTAAATGTACCCTCATAGTGCCCCCCTGTAGTGCCCATATTTCTTAAACTGCCCCATGTAGTGTCCCAAACCTTATAGTACTCCCCAGTAATGCCCACACCCTTTATAGTGCCCCATGTAGTTCCCCCAGTCCTTAAACTACCCCCTGTAGTGCCATAGTCCCTAAACTACCCTCTGTAGTGCCTATAGTCCTTATAATGCCCCATATAGTGCCCACAGCCCTTATGGTACCCCCATGTAGTGCCACCAGTCCTTAAACTACCCTCTGTAGTGCCCATAGCACTTGTAATGCCCCACATAGTGCCCACAGCCCTTATAGTGCCCCCATGTAGTGCCACCAGTCCTTAAACTATCCTCTGTAGTGCCTATAGTCCTTATAATGCCCCATATAGTGCCCACAGCCCTTATAGTGCCCTTATGTAGTGCCACCAGTCCTTAAACCATCCTCTGTAGTGTCCATAGTCTTTATAATGCACCATATAGTGCTCACAGCCCTTATAGTGCCCCCATGTAGTGCCACTAGTTTTTAAACTGCTCCCTGTAGTGCCAACAGCCCTTATGGTGCCCCTGTAGTGCCAACAGTCCTTAAACTGCACCTTGTAGTGCCAACAGTCCTTATAGTGCCCCATGCATTGCCACCAGTCCTCAAACTGCTCCCTGTAGTGTCAACAGTCCTTATAATGCCCCCTATAGTACCAACAGTCCTTATAGTGCCCCTCTGTAGTGCCAGCAGTCCTTAAACTTCCCCTTGTAGTGCCAACAGTCCTTATAGTGCCCCCTCTAGTGTCAACAGTCCTTATAGTGCCCCTTGTCCTTATAGTGCCCCTCTGTAGTGCCAACAGTCCTTAAACTGCCCCTTGTAGTGCCCACAGTCATTATTGTTTCCTCTGTAGTGCCAATAGTCCTTAAAAAAATCACAAATGGACGATCATTTTTATAACAATTTTGCACCTTTTGCAGCTGGAGATAAATTATTACACAGATGGCTATTGAGAACCTTTGGGACCCGTTCATATCTCAAGAATGGGGCCCCAAAGTGAAAACCGTGCAAGCACCGCACCCTCTCCATTTACTGGCATGGGATTTTGGAAAGTAGCGAGCGTGGCCACCTCTCCCTTCGCTGATAAGGTGCATGGCTTTCTCTCCATTCACTTCAGGAGCCTGTTCTTGAGATAGGAGGGGAGTGAGTCCTAGAGGTGGGACCCACACCTATCAGACATTTATAGCATATAAAAAAAACATATAGCAGCAAATATGAAAAAAAATAAAAATCGTCATTACTCACTTGCAAAATCCTCTGCCACTCCAATGTGTAGACACTCCTGTGGTCCTTTTTTTCCAGCAGCGACGACATGACGTACACCCATGTGACCACCACTAATCACTGGCCTTGGCCATACATACAGAAGTCACCGCTGAGACCATTGATAGGCTGCAGCTGTCACGTTGATGTCCGGGATGTCACCGCTACAGTAAAGTAAGCAAAGATGGGCAGGACCCACGACCAATATTTCCAATGTAGTCATTTGTCACATGTTTATTGATTGCTTTGTCAAAAATCGGAGCACAATTAGTTAGCCTTCTATTCTTTACAAGGGGCTGGTCGTGCCATTGCTATGTAATAGGGAACCCCTGACCTGCATCCAAGGATCCCCAAGGTCCCTGAAAGATACTGGGCTATTAGAAGTGACACAAGGCCCCTTTTAGATGAGCGAGTGTCTCGCTGCGGACTCACAGCGAGGCACCCGGCCTGACCTCCCAGCACTGCCGGGGTCAAATAGCATTATATTGATTTATGATGCTATGTAACCCTTACAGTTCTAGAATGTATTGGATAACACTGACAACATTATGTCGTCTGAAAGGGGCCTAAAGGGGTTTCCAGAATTAGAAAAACATGACTGCTTTTTTCCAGAAACAGTGCCCCAACTGTCCATGGGTTGCATTACCACACACAGCCTACAGACTATGTAGCCAGCAAATGTAAACTCTGTGATATTTGCATACTTAATAACATTTAAAGGTTTTTTTGGGGCTATACTGTAGGTACTGATGACCTATCCTCAAGCTGGGTCATCAAGATGAGATTGGTGAGGGTCCGACACCTGGGACTCCCGCCGATCAGCTGTCCTCAGTAGCCGCTGGCACTAGAACTAACATAGAGGATGGCGTCAGAAGCAGAAAGCTGAGCTGCGGGCACCTGGCACCACCACTACACAAGCTCTGCTTAGTTCCAGTGCCGGCGGGTGCTGCGAACGGCTGATGGGTGGAGATACCTAAAAATGTAAAGATATATGACATGTATATTTGCTTCTCAGCTTAAAACATGTTTAAATTGTCCCCAAAACACTATAGGGGAGATTTATCAAAACTGGCATGGCTTAGTTTTCCATGGCAACCAATCAGATTGATCCTTTCAATTTCATTTCCTTTCATTTTCCAAAGGAGCTGTGAAAATGAATGGTGGAATCTGATTGGTTACTATGGGCAACTAAGCTATCTCCCCCTATTTATTTCTTACCATATAGAAAGAGGATCTAGTTCTCCTGACATGTCTGTTTTACTTGTATCCTCCATGAAATAACAATTCTGGGGCATCTTTTCTTACAAATTTGCAGTGTGCCATTCCTCTGTTATTCCCCATGGGAATGTATAAATAAAGTGCAATCTGGGTGTTCCGTTCCCCTTATCAGCTGGTTGTACCCTTTAATGCTGAAGCATTTTTTACAGCATTTACAGGATTAAAGGGGTTTTTTGAGATTTTTTTTTACTGATGTAAATAAATCATCTTCTGCATAGGTCATCATTATCTGATTGGTGGAGGTCCGACACCCGGGATCCCCGCCGATCGGCTGTTTGAGAAGGCACTGGCATTCCTGTGAGCGCCGTGGCCTTCTCTCTGCTTTTCCTAGCCCAGTGACGACACGTTCATCGGTCACATGGTTTAGGAGCAGCTCACCCCCATTCAAGTGAATGGGGCTGAGCTGCTATACCAAGCACAGCCACTATACAATGTATGGCGCTGTGCTTGGTAAGCTGTGCCTTCTCAAAACAGCCGATCGGCAGGGGGTCCCACGGATCAGATACTGATGAACTATCCTAGTAAAAAAAAAAAATCTTGGAAAACTCTTTTAAAAGGGTATTCTGGTTATGGCAGTGGTCTGGCTGGACTTCCAAGTAAATGATATTTCACAATTCTTGTGCAACTTGTACAAAGCTTCATTTATTACCAAACCACACAAATGTAAAGGGTAGGGGATAACTATTAGACCGGTGGAGGTCCTAACGCTGGGACCCCAACCAATCACGAGAATGTGGGGGCTCCCAGAAATGAACAGAGTGGCCAGTCGCACATGCACGTGGCTGCTTTCTTCATTTCTATAGGAGTTCCAGAGTCAGCCGAGTACAGTGCTCAGCTATCTCCTGATTTCCCATAGAAATGAATAGTGTGGCAGGGCGCATGACCAAATGGGTGATCCCTTCATTTTGGGGCACTCAACAGAGCACGGGGCCCCCATTCTCATGATTCCAGCCCAGCGGTAGGACCCCCAACCGATCTAATAGTTATCCCCTATCCTGTGTTTCCTTTTTAATTATTCTATTTTAGACTTTGCATTATGTTTGGGTTTCTTATATTGCTGGAAAATCAGTGTCAGTTCTCTTGTAGATGCATGGAGTACTCATTTTATCACCACTTACAACAGTCACCATAATGACATCAGGGCCGTACTCTCCAAACATTGGCATATTCTCAAGTTAGTCCCTCACCCAGCCAGAATTTTACCTACCCGACCCCCACTGACATTCAGGAGGGCCAAGACCCTCAAGAACATTCTGGCCCCTAGCAACTTACGACCTCACAGACAGAACAGCCCTTCTTCAGCTCTTACAGAGCAACCATTGGGCAAATGCCATCTCCCTAAGTTCCTCTGTTGCACTTCTATAGGTACATCCACTGTTTTCCGCAGCAACGTAAACGGTGATCTATTTCCGATCAAAAGTCATCTACATTGTGGATCAGCCAATGTCATCTACCTATTGGAATGCCCGTGTGGCTTGCAGTATATAGCATGGACTATCCAGACCCTACGTTATAGACTCAACAAACACCAGACATGCAGCAGAACACTATCGGGGCCTTTTTTCCGGTTTCAAAATTACAGCAATGGTGCAAGTTACCCCAGGCTGCCGAAACGCCATCCAAACACTACGAAGAAGGGAGATGTTTTGGATGTATAAACTCAATTGCTTCAACCCACACGGTTTCAATGAGGCTTTTCAAATTAATCTGTAAACCACGGTCTCCATTCCTGAACATTGTGTCATTATTGCTCATTTTCTTTATAGATTATATTTACTTATTTCAATATGGTTATTTATTTATATTTATATTACATTATATATGTATTTGATATTACTATCGGCAACTTTCCCAGCCTTGCCTATTATTAAGTTCATGTGTATATGTGGGTATGTGTATGCATCTGTGCTTGTATTCGTATGCATATGTATATACTGTATATATTTATATCTAGATCTTTTGTCCTATTTATGGTTATACATCATATTTTTACTGCCAGCAGCACTTTTTCTAGTCTTATATAATACTAATCCCTCGATTGTCACCCTCCTCCCTACTTAGTAATACCTTTTATCACATAAAATTATGTATCCAATCACATATTTGTGATCCTTCTTCCCGACCCTTTCATTTAGGCTAAATCTTAAGGACCAATCATTGTTTTATCCATTGCCATTCATTCATTTTTATATTTTAATTTATATTTTTACTAATAACGACCATCCATGTTTCTCCCATTTAAGGGATACGCATGTCACAACCAGAACTACAGCGTCTTCTGACATTTCTCTATGATCAACCTGAGATATTGCGTCTGAATACCTAGCAACGTGCCCCCCACGTGACCGCCTTTGTGGTCACGTGATTGCAGCACTCCGCTCCCTGGCATCTCCTCCTCCTAGGTCCCCATATAGGACGGTACATTTTATCCGTCTGGATGAGTATGTGCACTCAGTGTCTGGTTACTTAGACAACTAGATGTCACATGATCTTCTCTGCAGTCACATGATCTCGGCAGTGATCATGTGACTCTCCACAGCATATTCTATATTGATATTATTCTAATATGCTTTAATGAATTCTGTGGTTAACCACTTGTACCACCGATGTCTATTTGGATTTTTTCTACCTGCATGTCTGTTTTATCAGTTTGATTTTAATTTTGTGTTTGTTGTGGGGGAATGTCCTTTACACCTCTGGAACCCCCCCTCCCCTTGACCTTTGACCCCCTTCTTTTAGGCATTTAAAAAAAAAAAGGGTTATTATGTGTATATACATATCTGCTTCAATTACCAATAGGTGATATGCAGTTTTTACCTGATGAAGGGGAGATAACTCCCCAAAATTCGTTGTTTTATTCTGCTTAATAAATCATCAATAACCTGCATCAACCTGGATCCTCTGGCTGGTTCCTTGCGCCGAGGGATGTTCTCATGTTTGTGAGCACTCTTGTAGACTGCAGCAGGTTTTCCTATGTGATTTCTTCTATCCTTTTAAACCAATTAAAACTTTTTATTGCCACTAGATGTTAAATGGATTGTCTAATTAGGACAACCTCTGTTCCTGAGGCATAGCTATAGGTGGTGCAGACATAGCAGTCGCTACTGGACCCAAGAGTCTGGGGGAATCCAAAGACCCCCCCATGCCACATAAGAAGACACCAGTATTACAGAGACCATATGATTAGTGGGGATCCTGTTACAAATTTGCACTAAGACACAAGATCTTCAAGTTATACCTCTGCCTGTCCATATGTCATAATAAGAATATGGATGTCATAAAATTTAGGACCTTCATCTATTAAAGAAGGTGTCTGGAATTTTAATATTGATGGGCTATCCTCAGGATCAGATTGGTGGGGGTCTGACTCCGAGCACACCTGCCCATCAGCTGTTTGAAGAGGCGGCAGCTCTCCAGCATCTTCCAAGGCCACTGACATCATGTCCATTGGTTACATGGCCTAGGTGCACCTCAGTCCCATTCAGGTGCAATATTGAGCACAGCCACTATACAATCTATGGCACTGTGCTTGGTAAGCTGTGAAGATCTGCTGCCACCTAAACCAGATCACCACGGTCTCGTCAAACAGCTGATCAGTGGGAGTGCAGATCACGCATCAATATTGTATACCTGGACAACCTCTTGATGTAAATTGTGATTACTGCACTGGAGGTCTTGGGGTGACTATATATTACATGATCACCTGTGTATTTTAACAGGCATTGTGTAATACCACATTCCTCCTGTAGTGGTCACTGGAGCTTTCCCAGCTCTATCTTAAAGTGCCAGACCTGTGGCGATCAGCTGATCACCAATTAGGTTTGTGATAAAAGTGACTTTCTGATATTTAGAGAAATGTGGCCATATACTGTAGGACCTATAGGGTAATCATTACTGAAAATTGGCATAATAGCTCACAAATCAGTTATATCCCATTTTATGTTTAAGTAAGATTAATATATATATATATATATATATATATATTCATATATATATAGGGATAGTTTTACATGTGTGACCAGCAATAACAAAAATGGTTATGTAGCTTTCGAAGAAGAATAGATAAGAATACAGAGAAGTAGTCCCGTGAAGTAGTGATATGTCAGGGTCAGGGTGAACTGACCATCTAATGCCTTCGTCTACACTTTCTTTAGCATACTATGAGGTTCCAGATTAGGCCATCTGTTCATCAGTCTTCATTTTTTTAGAAATAGACAATCCCTATTGATCGTCTGCAGTATGTAATAAAATGGAATTACATTTTATTGGATGTTATTTTTGGTTTAGTATGCTGGATTTATGTCCCTCCTGGGGCTTCTCTCAGCCTATTTTTGTCAATTGTGATTTTTCTTATCATGATTATATGAGAACTATGTCCATCAGGTTTTATATCTCTATATTGATTGGTATTCATACTTATTCCTTCTGTGTGGATAAAATTATTGCTATAAACAGTGAATAATTAATGAGATAATGATCCTACTTATTGATAAGAGTAGTTCCACCTCTAGAACCTCTGTTTAGAGATGACCCAACTCGGAAAACTCCTTTTTTGTGAGTATACCACTCCCTCAATAAGGTTTATCAACCTAATGTTTTGTAGGTCATCAAAGCATGAACTCCACAAGACCTCTGAAGGTGGCTTGTGGTATCTGGTACCAAGTTTTGTAAGTTATGAGGTGTGGTCTCTATTGATCAGACTTGTTTTTTTTCAGTACGTCTCACAGATACTCGATTTTGGTTAAGATCTGGGGAGTTTTGAGGCCAAGTCACCACCTTGAACTGTATGTCATGTTCATCAAACCATTAGCAGGGCGTATCAGAGAGAGTAATACCACTGCCATGAAAGAGGGTGCTTGGCCTGTACAATGTTTAGGTTGGTGGTACATGACAAAGTAACATCCACATGAATGTCAGGACCCAAGGTTCTCCAGCAGAACTTTAGCAAGGACATCTCACTGACTCCACCAGCTGGTCTTCTTTCCATACTGCATCCTGGTGTCGTCTCTTCAAAGGCATTTGGCCATTCACATGTTGTAAAAGCAAACATGATTCATTAGACCAGGTCTCCTTCCATTGCTCTGATGCCCATATGCCCAATGTAGGCTTCTTTGGCAGTGGACAGGGGTTAGTATGGGCACTCTGACTGGTCTGTAGTTATGCAGTCCCATACATAGAAGGCCTACTCTGTAGGGAGAATTGATCATGAGGGGAATATTTGAAGTCAGTTTTGTTTGAGTCTGTGTTAGTGTACTTTGCACACGTTGTTTGTTAAAGTACCACTTTGACTAAAAAATGTATTCTCTCTGTATTTGTGCGTTTTCCCCTCCCTTCTGATCCAGAGCTGTGTCTTGTGACCACCACTCTGATTTCTAATTGACACATGAAAGGAGGTCAGTTACATCTCTATTCATTCCTATTAGACCGACTTTGAGGATACCATAGGAATACATAGAGGAACTGTCTTTCTGTCCACACATAAGATGCTGTGTTATTTGGAAAGTAAGATTGCTGGTCACATGACACAGCTGAGGATCAGGAGGGAGGGGATAACTCACAAATACAGTCACTGGTAAGAAAATTACCTTCACTACAGTTTACATTTTGTTCCATTCTAACAGGTCAGAATACATTTTTTGTGGGAGTGCTTCTTTAACTGTCTCTTCTTTAAACCTAATACTTTTGCCTAAAAATGCTACTTCAGGTTTTTTTTTCTGCACCACCCCTCTACTGGAGTGAATTTGGTGGACTTTTTTTTTTTTTTAAAGTGTGAAAATGAGTTAAAATCATTAAAGGCTATGTACTGTATACCTTTGGAGGCAAAAACATTTTTATGATTGCATTTTACTCATTTTGGGCTAAAAATCTATTATATATTTTTTTTAATATTGAGCCATTCTGTCACAAAGGGTTAACTGTATATGTAGCTGTGTGAATCCTACTTTTTTACTTTCTCTTTGTGCCGGTGATTTAATAAACCTTATCTCTAATTTACTAAGAGGTCATAAACACTTATTTAAACCACATTCTTATCAGTAAGATAAGAACTGAGTTATAATGAGTGTTTTATAATGTCAGAGATAAGGAATCCGTCAGATTAGCTGGCTGATGGAGCAGAGAGAAAATTCAGAGGCTGCTACTAGAGCATCTCAGCTATGTACAGAAAAAAGGACTCCATATTTGTAATAAAGACCAATTAAAAAAAATATTTTTAGCTCACAATGGGTACAATGCAATAATAAAAAAAAATGCCCCCAAAGCTGTACATATCCTTTAAGAGCTGAAAGGAGCTGGAAACAAATATAGTGGTAAGTAAGGGAAAGGACATCACAGCAGTACAGTACTAGCAAATTCCACGGGGAAACGATTTTGCTTGTGAGAGAAATGCATCTAGATGTGCAGTTGAAGAGGTGACTAATTTGGTTGAAAAACACATTAGGGAAACCCAAACATAACTCTTCCTTTCCAGTTATGATTGTACAAAGAAACACAGCCATCATGCAAACTTTTTTTTTTAAACGCAGGTAGGCATTTTTAAAGTGTTAAAACCCTGTTTTGTGACTTTTCAAAAACAGAATTCTGAAGTGCAGGGCTTGATAAATCGCCCTCGGTGTGTTTTTCAGAACCTTGTACTACAGTAGCTGACCATATAGGCTAGCCTTTGCACTCCACACTCATAAATTGTCTTTGGTTCACCAGTTGTCCTACCTTGGTCTAGGGGTCACAATTTGGCCCTTGTCTCTTAGATCCCTATAAATTTTTCCTGCTTCAGAATCATCAGCACCAAGAGCTGACTGTTCACTTGCTGCCTAATATATTCCACCCCTTTATAGGACCCGCTGTCACTAGATAATAATTGTGATTCACGTTACCTCGCTGTGGTTTTTAAGTTATGGCTGGTTGATGTCTAACTATGACTCTGAAAGGAGAGTGGGAAATTAAAATGTTCAGCAACTGCAATCCCAGAGAGAGCAGGGGGGTTGTCACAAAGTACTGACAGTTATCACTTGTCTCCTATATCAGCATTAAACCTTAGGGCATTGCAGTTGGTAAAATGGGATGACTTTGACAGCAGTTGGATGGATATTCCCATGGTTAAATGCTTTGGATTGCAGCAGATATCTATCCACGCATGTATGTAGGTTAACGGTAAGTGAGGCCAAGCCTTTGTGCCTATGTTCAATATAAAATAATATAGACTTTCTATGTGAACTATTGTATTCCCTACCAGAATGAGATATGAAGATCTATTTCTTCTCCACGTCTCTTTTGCCTGACAGAGGCTTTCAATTAAGAACACGAAGCTTTCCTTCTGCATCCCACTGAGCGCTGAGGGATCTCTGGTTGTGTTTAGCAGTTATTTGTGCAGGATTTTGCCTGCGCTCATGCAGTGTGTTCTGCCCGGGGCTGTAAACCATTTAGAAACAGGCCTTGCTCAGAAGGATGGTGATGGAAATGGTTCTCTAAGGCAAAAACAGATGGCAGAAGGACAGTAGACTCAGTATAACCTGTTAGCCGATCAAAATACGTGGCAACCGAACTGTTGTTTAACTTATTAAAATTACAGTTCTATGAAATTATATTCCCTAATTCGGAATCAATATTTTATACACAATTGAGTCACATGTGCAGCACAGACAGCAGCTAGACAGGCTGGGAGTGACTCAATAAGGTCCTGGTAGGTGGACACAGGTGGACTCATGCTGACTGCAGTGCGTCCCACAACTGTTGGAGGGTGTGAGGAGGAGGATCCATAGAGTGAACATGACAATCAGGGTGATCCCACACATGCTCTGTTGGGATCAAGTCTGGGGGATTAGGGGGCCAGGGTACTAGTTGGAAGTCTTGGTCATGCTCTTCCAACCAATTTTGGATATTTGTAGCTCTGTGACATTTTGCATGGTCTTGCTGGAAGATCCCATCTGCCCCGGGGAAGACAATTCAGCATGTGTGGATGTACGTGATCTGGATGGATGGATGCATTGCATACCAATATCTGTTGACAGCGCCTTCTACATGGATGAGTGGGCCCAGAGAATGCCACGAAAATATACCCCAGACCATAACGCTACCACCAGCAGCTTGTGTTCTTCCAGTGTTTGTTCGCTGATGTTTCTCGCCTAACACGCCATACATTCAATGAAGCAGATAACGTGACTTATTGGTGAAGGCAACCCTTTGCCAATCAGTGGAAGTCCATTTCTAAAACTGCTGCAAAAATTGAAGCCTTTTCTGCCAAATCAACTCTGTCTGCTTAGGAGCACCATTCATAAAGGGGTTCACTGAATCGTTGTTTTAGATACACATCTGGTAACCCCCTGGTTAATTTTGACGGTGAGCTGCTCCACAGTAGAGTGTTGGTTCTCCCTTGTGCACCTTCGTAGCCGATGTTCACCTCTCACATAAATGGCACGTGGTGCTCTACAGTCTTCACGTCGCTTATTCATGATAGTGCCATTTGTCAGCTCACGATACACTTTCACCACTGCAGCACGAAAACAGTTCCCAAACTGCACAGTTTCAGAAATACTGCCACCCTTGGCCCGAAGGCCAATAATTATAACTTTTTGCAACTCTGATAAAACGCCTCTTTTACCCATGACAGCAATGAGGGACATAACTTATATACCTACCAAGCCATTTAGTCGCTGGTTCTTGTGCTTGTGGTGGGGTCTGCAATGACAGACCCACAGGTTTCGGGAGTTAACAGTCCAAACAACTTTTATTTTCATCCAGATACTCATCATCCAAGTTCATTACTCACTTTTGAGCATCCACATGTACGTGACATAGACAAAATAAATAACTTTGCCTGTCTGGGCGCTAACTATACATAAGGTTACCTCACCTGAGTACTCCAATTATCCAACACAGGAGGGTTCAGGCTTTACTCAGCCAGCGGGTCATGCAGCTTCCAGGCACTGACTCTGAATGAGGCTCTCAGCTTTGTCTTTATCGCCACAGAAATGAGCCCAGCAGCTACACCTGGGTTTATTGAAAGCTAGGGGGAAAATGTTGTACTGGAGTGGGAGGGAATGGAAGTTCCCTCTACCAACCTACTCACCATGCCATAAAAATCCATGCCGGTAAAACTCTTTAAAGAAACTTGCCTTAGCAAACTACACTTTGCTGAAACAACCCAGCTTTCCTGGATTCTTTTTACCCCCCCTTCACAAAAACTTTACAAGCCTTGATGTTGCTATAAATATTATACCCCAGTTAAAATGTCAGGTTTCTGTGATGTAAAAAAATGAGACAAAGAAAAACCATTTCTGAACTTTTTCCACCTTTAATCCCTTCAACCCCGGGCCTGTTTTCACCTTCCTGCCCAGGCCATTTTTTGCAAATCTGACATGTGTCACTTTATGTGGTAATAGCTTTGGAATACTTTTACTTATCCAAGCCATTCTGAGGTTGTTTTCTCGTGACACATTGTACTTCATGATAGTCATAAACTTGAGTCAATATATTTCACCTTTATTTGTGAAAAAATTCCAAATTTAGAAAAAATGTGGAAAAATTCACAAATTTTCAAATTTCAATTTCTCTACTTTTATAATAGATTGTGATACCTCATATAATAGTTATTACTTTACATCTCCCATATGTCTACTTCATGTTTGGATCATTTAGAAAATGACATTTTCTTTTTTGGGGACGTTAGAAGGCTTAGAAGTTTGGAAGCAAATCTTGAAATTTTTCGGAAAATTTCCAAAACCCCATTTTAGAAACTACACCCCTCAAAGTATACAAAACGGATTTTTACAAACTTTGTTAACCCTTTAGGTGTTCCATAAGAATTAATGGAAAATGGAGATGAAATTTCAGAATTTCACTTTTTTGGCTGATTTTACATTTTAATAATTTTTTTCCAGTAGCAAAGCAAGGGTTAACAACCAAATAAAACTCAATATTTATTACCCTGATTCTGCGGTTTACAGAAACACCCCACATGTGATCGTAAACTGCTGTACGGGCACACGGCAGGGCGCAGTAAGAAAGGAACGCCATATGGTTTTTGGAAGGCAGATTTAGCTGAACTGTTTTTTAGATGCCATGTCCCATTTGAAGCCCCCGTGATGCACCCCTACAGTAGAAACTCAAATAAGTGACCACATTTTGGAAACTACAGGATAAGGTGCAAGTTTTATTGGTATTATTTTGGGGTACATATGATTTTTAATTGCTCTGTATTACATTTTTTGTGGGGCAATGTAACTAAAAAATGGATGTTTTGGCACAGTTTTTATTTTTTATTTTTAACAACATTCATCTGACAGGTTAGATCATGCACTATTTTTATAGAGCAGGTTGTTACGGACGCAATGATATCAAATATGTCTACTTTCTATGATTCTATGATGTTTCAGTTTTACATAATAAAGCATTTTTAAAAACAAAAATTTGGTTTTGTATCTCCATTTTCTGAACGCCCTATTTATTTATTTTTCTGCCGATTGCCTTGTGCAGGGGCTCATTTTTTGCAGGAAGAGTTGACGTTTTTATTGGTACCATTTTTTAATTATTCATTATTACACTTTATGGGGCAAGGGGACCAAAAAATTGGTTGTGTTGGCGCAGTTTTTATTTATTTATTTTTACAGCGTTTACCTGAAGGATTAGGTCATGTGACTTTTTTATAGAGCAGATCGTTACGGACGTGTCAATACCTAATATGTCTACTTTTTCTTATTTATTTAAGTTTTACACAATAATAGCATTTTTGAAACTGAAATAATGATATTTTAGTGTATCCATAGTCTGAGAGCCATAGCTTTTTTATTTTTTGACCAATTGTCTTAGGACTCATTTTTTGTGGGATGAGGTGACGGTTTGATTTGTACTATTTTGGGGGGTATATGCCTTTTTGATCGCTTGGTGTTGCAATTTTTATGATGTAAGGTGACAAAAATGACTTCTTTTTTTTTACACCGTTTTTTATTTTTTTTTACGGTGTTCACCTGAGGGGTTAGGTCATGTGATATTTTTAGAGAGCTGATTGTTATGGACGTGGCGATACCTAATATGTATACTTTTTTTTTTTATTTCACTTTAGCAAAATAATAGCAGTTTTGAAGCAAAAAATAATCATATTTCATCATTCATCATATTTTAGTGTCTCCATTGTCTGAGAGTGATAGCTTTTTTATTTGTTGACCGATTCTCTTAGGTAGGGTCTCATTTTTTGCGGGATGAGGTGACGGTCTGATTGGTACTATTTTGGGGGCAAACACCTTTTTGATCACTTGCTGTTGCAATTTTTGTGATGTAATGTGACAAAAATGCCTTTTTTTTTTACAATTTTTTTTTTTTTTACGGTATTCACCTGAGGGGTTAGGTCATGTGATATTTTTATAGAGGTGGTTGTTATGGACGTGGCAATACCTAATATGTATATATTTTTTTAATGTATTTCACTTAAGCACAATAATAGCAGTTTTGAAACAAAAAAATTGTGTTTTAGTGTCTCCATGTTCTGGGAGCTATAGTTTTTTTTTTTTTTTTTGGGCGATTATCTTAGGTAGGGGCTCATTTTTTGCGGGATGAGGTGACGGTTTTATTGATACCATTTGGTGGGACATACGCCTTTTTGATCGTTGGCTTTTTTTTACACCGTTTTTATTTATGTTTTTTTATGGTATTTATCAGACAGGGTGGCGCATGTGATATATTTATAGAGCCGGTCATTAACGGACGCGGCGATACCTAAAATGTGTGTGTTTGTTTGTTTTTTCTGTTTTTTATTATAAAATAAGGGGAAAGGGGTGTTTTTTGAATTTTTTTACTTTATTAATTTTATTACTTTATTAATTTTATTAAAAACACTTTTTTAAACTTTTTTTTCTTTACTTTATTTCTGATGTTCACTTTTGGGGGTCTGATCCCCTCTGCAATGCATTACAATACATCTGTATTGTAATGCATTGCCTGTTAGTGTATGACACTGAGTCATACACTAACAGGTTGCCTAGGAGACGCAGCCTGAGGCTGGATCTCCTCGGCACCCGTAAAAGGCAGTTCCCAATGCCGCGCAAGGCATTGGCAGCCTCTGCACGGCATCGGGCTGCCTTGTCACGCATCGGGTCCCCGCCACAGCAGCGAGGGGACTCGATGCGCTCATTCACCCAACACAAAGCCCTTCTATGTCGCGGTCAGCGCGGACTGCGGCAAAGAAGGGCTTAATCCGCCGGCATCTGCTTTTACAGAGATGCCGGTGGATACAGCAGGGGCCCGGCTGCCGAGCCCTTGCAGTGATCGCGAGCGCACCGCTCCGGTGCCCGCGCAATCACTATGACGTACTATTACGTCAAATTGCGGGAACGCAGTGGTTCCCATGACGTAGTAGTATGTCATAGATCGGGAAGGGGTTAATATGACATAAACTATACAACTCAATTGAAAAACAAACTGAAATCTTTTAGGTAGAGAGAAGAAAAAATATAAAAATAAAATAATATGGTTGCATAAGTGTGCACACCCTTAAACTAATACTTTGTTGAAGCACCTTTTGATTTTATTACAGCACTCAGTCTTTTTGGGTATGAGTCTATCAGCATGGCACATTTTGACTTGGCAAGATTTGCCCACTCTTCTTTGCAAAAACACTCCAAATCTGTCAGATTGCGAGGGCATCTCCTGTGCACAGCCGTCTTCAGATCACCTCACATATTTTCAATTGGATTCAGGTCTGGGCTCTAGAACTTTATTTGGGGTTAATTAGAGGCACTTTAAATGATGGCCGGTGTATGCTGACTCCTATTTAGCATGATTTTGAATGTGATTGCTTAATTCTGAACACAGCTACATCCCCAGTTATAAGAGGGTGTGCACACTTATGCAACCACATTATTTATTTATTTTTTTTTCTTCCCTCCACCTAAAAGATTTCAGTTTGTTTTTCAATTGAGTTGTACAGTTTATAGGTCACATTAAAGGTGGAAAAAGTTCTGAAATGATTTATCTTTGTCTCATTTTTTTACAGCACAGAAACAGGGCCCTCTTTAATATTGATTGGACCCTGAGCAAGAATTTACTTGGGCCCCTGGATCCCGCCTTCCCACACTCTAGCATGCAATGCGCTGAGGCACAAAACGGCCGTCGCCACAATCCTTTTTGCCTGCACTATGCTAAGTCCGCCCTATGTCTGCCACAATAATGTTTGATGTCTGCAATAATGATGTCTGAATAAAGAAGCTACTTTTTTTGGCGAGTTCCACCCACATTTGTTTTTTCCTTCGAGACATAAGTTGTTGTGATTTGGAGGCAGAGCACCATCTGTAGTGAGGAAAACCCGGCATCGGAGGTTTTTTATGTCTTGGGAGAAAGTTTTGGGCAGTGCCACCCCGTTGTGCTCTTTAGAAAATTAGACTTTCTGAATTCAGACATTAGTGCCGGGGCGCACCACAGATTATCCAACGCCAAACAAATCCATCTCCAGATCATATCATTCTATATATCAGAGAGCTCAGCTTCTCTCCCTCTTTCATGCCCTGCTCTCACAGGTTCACTCTAAGGTCCAAACCACATGTGTTATTAAAATAGCAAAACAGTTGCAGAAAACTTTTTCAGGTCCAAAGTCAGATCACGCCAAAGATGGCTGCTGGCTATAGGTCTAAATGAGGCTACCCACTACCACACCATTGCCTACCTGACATTGTATATGATGCCCCAGCACCTTCAAGGATGTCTGTGACCACTACATCAGTACCCAGCTTCACAAACACCTTGACCAACCACAGCTGCATTTGAGTAAGGTAAATGCTGATAACCCTTGGGTCTTTTCCAGACTGTGGTCCATTAAACGCAGCTCAAGTTTAACAGTTCACACAGTCCATACAGGTTTAGCAACTTGAGAGCAGCAGGTCAAGGTAAGAAGGAAGACATAAATGGAGGATGTCAAGGTAAGGAGGGAGACTTAAGTGGAGTCGATCACGGTCCGAAGAAAGACATGAACGCAAGGGGTCAAGGTAAGAAGAAAGACAAGTGGAGAATGTTAAGGTAAAGAGGAAGACATGACTGATGGGGGTCAAGCTAAGGAGGAAGACTTACATTAGTGAGGAATACATACAGTACAGACCAAAAGTTTGGACACACCTTCTCATTTAAAGAGTTTTCTTTATTTTCATGACTATGAAGGCATCAAAACTATGAATTAACACATGTTGAATTATATACATAACAAACAAGTGTGAAACAACTGAAAATATGTCATATTCTAGGTTCTTCAAAGTAGCCACCTTTTGCTTTGATTACTGCTTTGCACACTCTTGGCATTCTCTTGATGAGCTTCAAGAGGTAGTCCCCTGAAATGGTCTTCCAACAGTCTTGAAGGAGTTCCCAGATATGCTTAGTACTTGTTGGCCCTTTTGCCTTCACTCTGCGGTCCAGCTCACCCCAAACCATCTCGATTGGGTTCAGGTCCGGTGACTGTGGAGGCCAGGTCATCTGGCGCAGCACCCCATCACTCTCCTTCATGGTCAAATAGCCCTTACTTTCAAAGTTTTCCCAATTTTTCGGCTGACTGACTGACCTTTATTTCTTAAAGTAATGATGGCCACTCGTTTTTCTTTACTTAGGGCTCTTTCACACTTGCGTTCTTGTCTTCCGGCATAGAGTTCCGTCGTCGGGGCTCTATGCCGGAAGAATCCTGATCAGGATTATCCTAATGCATTCTGAATGGAGAGAAATCCGTTCAGGATGCATCAGGATGTCTTCAGTTCCGGAACGGAACGTTTTTTGGCCGGAGAAAATACCGCAGCATGCTGCGCTTTTTGCTCCGGCCAAAAATCCGGAACACTTGCCGCAAGGCCGGATCCGAAATTAATGCCCATTGGAAGGCATTGATCCGGATCCGGCCTTAAGCTAAACGTCGTTTCGGCGCATTGCCGGAGCCGACATTTAGCTTTTTCTGAATGGTTACCATGGCTGCCGGGATGCTAAAGTCCTGGCAGCCATGGTAAAGTGTAGCGGGGAGCGGGGGAGCAGCATACTTACCGTCCGTGCGGCTCCCCGGGCGCTCCAGAGTGACGTCAGGGCGCCCCAAGCGCATGGATCACGTGATCGCATGGATCACCGCACGGACTGTAAGTATACCGCTCCCCCGCTCCCCGCTCCTACTATGGCAACCAGGACTTTAATAGCGTCCTGGGTGCCATAGTAACACTGAAAGCATTTGGAAGACGGTTCCGTCTTCAAATGCTTTCAGTACACTTGCGTTTTTCCGGATCCGGCGGGCACCTCCGGCAACGGAAGTGCACGCCGGATCCCAACAACGCAAGTGTGAAAGAGGCCTTAGCTGCTTTTTTCTTGCCATAATACAAATTCTAACAGTCTATTCAGTAGGACTATCAGCTGTGTATCCACCTGACTTCTCCTCAACGCAACTGATGGTCCCAACCATATTTATAAGGCAAGAAATCCCACTTATTAAACCTGACAGGGCACACCTGTGAAGTGAAAACCATTTCAGGGGACTAGCTCTTGAAGCTCATCAAGAGAATGCCAAGAGTGTGCAAAGCAGTAATCAAAGCAAAAGGTGGCTACTTTGAAGAACCTAGAATATGACATATTTTCAGTTGTTTCACACTTGTTTGTTATGTATATAATTCCACGTGTTAATTCATAGATTTTGATGCCTTCAGTGTGAATCTACAATTTTCATAGTCATGAAAATAAAGAAAATTCTTTGAATGAGAAGGTGTGTCCAAACTTTTGGTCTGTACTGTAAGTGCAGGTGGTTAAGATAAGAGAATTTTTTTTTTTATATAAGTGGAGGATGTAAAGGTAAGGAGGAAGAAATAAGTAGAAGGGATCAAGGTAAGGAGGCAGAAGTAAGCAGAGGGGGTCAAGGTAAGGAGGAAGTCAGAATTAGGGGGTCAAGGTAAGAAGGAAGACATCAGTACAGGGGGTCACAGTAAGGAGAATGACATGAGAAGAGGAGGTCAAATTAATGAAATAGACATAAGTAGATGGTGGAGGAATACATGAGTGGGTGGTTGGGTTGAGGGTGAAGAAAATCATTGGGATTGAGAAGATATCATTGAGCATATCTATATCTATATCTATTTATCCATTACTACTGACAACCAGCCTGTATATCATGTCTGAGAGGTTGTCACGGTCATGCCCAAACTGTAACATTATGTGTATATATGATTAATTCTATGTAATGTGCGCTGTCATCTCTTTAGGAAACACTTGCCATGGGTGCGACTTCCCATTCCTCCGATAGTTGCACAGGTGATGTTTTACAGTTTGGACCGTAGTATTTGGTCTCCGGTGCCGATTCCTTCCCTGCACAAACAGCCTTATCTCTCATGATTCAGAAGATCGGAAATTCATCAGAGCGGAAATCAGGAATATTCTGCCCACATACACCGTGTGGACTGTGTACTTATAGGACAGGATTGTGATGCATTAGAGTCCCAGTCCCAGTTTTATTCAATGAGTTACACAGGATGAGAAAAACAGCGCCACACCTGTCCCTGGGTGGCGTCTGGTATTGCAGCGCAGTGTAAATTGAATGGGACAGAGCTGTAATACAAGAGGCGAGATGCAGAGAACTTCCACTTTGTAACTTGAAGAAGGTGTCATTTCAGGTCATGTCATGTTCATTGCTGCGGCATCCCTGCTTTCTAATCCCTTACTCCTCCATTTGTCATATCGCACATTCCTCCTGATACGCCCCCCACCTTCCATTTGTAATCTGTCATTTCACACTTTCTTCCTGTCCCACTGAGAGGAGCTGTGAATATAACAAGAAGGAGGAAGTGTGTGTTGTGTGCAGCGGGGGAGGGGATGTGTTGTAGGCACACAGCCCTGGAGGAGGAGGGTTACTTCCATTATATTTAGGATTATTATTACTCCCGTCCTCTGTGTCCCCTGTCCAGCCAGTCACACATGTAATGAGTCACTGATGATGAAACGAGGGGAAATGGCGATCATTAGCGATTAATAATATGTTACTGTAACAGCATTTACCACCGGTGTAAATCTGTTTCATCAGACCTGACCGGTCGGGGACTTGCTTTATTTATTTATTTTTGCTGGATTAACCTTTTGAGGGAACACAATTGCAGCAGTGTGGATCAGCGATATGTCACAAGTAGTTCCCCCCCTTCCTTACCTACTTAACTATCTCTAACTACTTATTCCACTCCGTACTTGCGGGCTGCCCAGGCGTGAGTTTGTTACGCAATTTCGTCGGCGCGTGCTCTCGCGAGACCTGCAAACTCCCACGGCAGGTCTCGCGGGAGCACGCGCCGACGGAATTGCGTAACAAACTCACGCCTGGGCAGCCCGCAAGTACGGAGTGGAATAAGTAGTTAGAGATAGTTAAGTAGGTAAGGAAGGGGGGGAACTACTTGTGACATATCGCTGATCCACACTGCTGCAATTGTGTTCCCTCAAAAGGTTAATCCAGCAAAAATAAATAAATAAAGCAAGTCCCCGACCGGTCAGGTCTGATGAAACAGATTTACACCGGTGGTAACGCAACAATGTCACGCCTGGGCAGCCCGCAAGTACAGAGCGGAAGAAGTATGACATTGAGCGCAGCCGCACTTAACATATAGGGAGGGCCCGCCGCCGCACTTAAAAAAAGCACTTGCGGGGCTCAAGAGGCAGCTGCCTTGGCGCCCCAGGAGCAACTGGGCCCGGGGCAGCTGCCCCTTTTGCCTCGCGTTAAAGACGGCCCTGCACAGAAACCTGACATTTTAACAGGGGTGTGTAGACATTTTATATCCACTGTATACATTCCGGAGTGCTGAGGCACATCTCCATAGCGCACACTTCCCTCTACTCTCTAGCAGCACCAGTTTGAAAAAGGGCAGGTGTGGCCGAAACGTCACATGATTTGTACAGCCGTATCCTTAAATAAACACCATCAATCTTACAATCATATTGCTGGAGTTTTTCTTCTACTATATATATATATATATATATATATATATATATATATATATATATATAGATATACAGTACAGACCAAAAGTTTGGACACACCTTCTCATTCAAAGAGTTTTCTTTATTTTCATGACTATGAAAATTGTAGATTCACACTGAAGGCATCAAAACTATGAATTAACACATGCGGAATTATATACATAACAAACAAGTGTGAAACAACTGAAAATATGTCATATTCTAGGTTCTTCAAAGTAGCCACCTTTTGCTTTGATTACTGCTTTGCACACTCTTGGCATTCTCTTGATGAGCTTCAAGAGGTAGTCCCCTGAAATGGTTTTCACTTCACAGGTGTGCCCTGTCAGGTTTAATAAGTGGGATTTCTTCCTTATAAATGGCGTTGGGACCATCAGTGGCCTTGAGGAGAAGTCAGGTGGATACACAGCTGATAGTCCTACTGAATAGACTGTTAGAATTTGTATTATGGCAAGAAAAAAGCAGCTAAGTAAAGAAAAACGAGTGACCATCATTACTTTAAGAAATGAAGGTCAGTCAGTCAGCCGAAAAATTGGGAAAACAGTAAGGGCTATTTGACCATGAAGGAGAGTGATGGGGTGCTGCGCCAGATGACCTGGCCTCCACAGTCATCGGACCTGAACCCAATCGAGATGGTTTGGGGTGAGCTGGACCGCAGAGTGAAGGCAAAAGGGCCAACAAGTACTAAGCATCTCTGGGAACTCCTTCAAGACTGTTGGAAGACCATTTCAGGGGACTACCGCCCGGGGAGCCGCACGGACGGTAAGTATGCTGCTCCCCCGCTCCCCGCTACACTTTACCATGGCTGCCAGGACTTTAGCGTCCCGGCAGCCATGGTAACCATTCAGAAAAAGCTAAATGTCGGCTCCGGCAATGCGCCGAAACGACGTTTAGCTTAAGGCCGGATCCGGATCAATGCCTTCCAATGGGCATTAATTTCGGATACGGCCTTGCGGCAAGTGTTCCGGATTTTTGGCCGGAACAAAAAGCGCAGCATGCTGCGGTATTTTCTCCGGCCAAAAAACGTTCCGTTCCGGAACTGAAGACATCCTGATGCATCCTGAACGGATTTCTCTCCATTCAGAATGCATTAGGATAATCCTGATCAGGATTCTTCCGGCATAGAGCCCCGACGACGGAACTCTATGCCGGAAGACAAGAACACAAGTGTGAAAGAGCCCTAAGTAAAGAAAAACGAGTGACCATCATTACTTTAAGAAATAAAGGTCAGTCAGTCAGCCGAAAAATTGGGAAAACTTTGAAAGTAAGGGCTATTTGATCATGAAGGAGAGTGATAGGGTGCTGCGCCAGATGACCTGGCCTCCACAGTCACCGGACCTGAACCCAATCGAGATGGTTTGGGGTGAGCTGGACCGCAGAGTGAAGGCAAAAGGGCCAACAAGTGCTAAGCATCTCTGGGAACTCCTTCAAGACTGTTGGAAGACCATCTCAGGGGACTACCTCTTGAAGCTCATCAAGAGAATGCCAAGAGTGTGCAAAGCAGTAATCAAAGCAAAAGGTGGTTACTTTGAAGAACCTAGAATATTACATATTTTCTGTTGTTTCACACTTGTTTGTTATGTATATAATTCAACATGTGTTAATTCATAGTTTTGATGCCTTCATAGTCATGAAAATAAAGAAAACTCTTTAAATGAGAAGGTGTGTCCAAACTTTTGGTCTGTACTGTATATATATATATATATACACACACACACTAGTAGATAGCCAATTGTAGGACGGCGACTGTAATAGAAAATGCATCCACGTTCCAGAGTTCTTTGACTGTATGGTGTATATATATGGTATTGCTCTCTATCAGGGGGTCGCAATCACAGACTTCTCCTTTGACAATAGGGCTCAAGTCCAAAAGGTGCTTTATTTTGGCACTTTAGCACCAGCACACACATAAACATCGAAAATAAACACCTGCCCGTCTGGGCTCTACCTAATACACGTATTGTCTCTACCTCACCTATAGAGCGCCATTTACACACGGTATTAGATCCGGCTTCCTCAACCATGTACTGTCCAGCAGCCTCCAGGCTGTGACCACATCAGCACCCTTGGGGTGAGATGGTCCAGAAGTCCTTCCGACTCTGACTGTGCAACCCTCTTTCCGTAGGCATTGGTGGGCCCCCAAACTTCAGGCTTTACAAAGCCTTGTGGCTCCTCAGCCCTCCTGGCTGAGACCACACAGAGCCTCTCAGGCTCCCCTCTCTCAGGCTTCCTCAGCCTTTCTCCCTATAAGTCATACACAGAGGATTTTTTTATCCCTCCTTGATTACAGCAGCAGACCTCACCTGCGATCACCTCCAGCACAAGACAATACATGTATTGGAAGGGTGTGGACTGGAAGATCCCACTACCAAACCTATGCCCCAGTCCACTTGAAATCCAGCCCAGAACATCTAGACAAAACTGTCTCAGCAAACTACACTTTGCTGAATCCACTGCAGCTTTCTGGATTTCAGTTATCTCACCCAGCTGAGGTATCTGGGTGGGATATACACGCCTCCCAGCACTTATACTGTACACATCACCACAATATATATAAATCCATGCTCATGAAAATTACTTTGTGGAATTAGGAATAATCGTCCCTTTGTGTGTTGCCCTACTGGACTACTTTTGTAGACATTGGTGAAATAATTTTTGTAAGCCTCTGCAGGCATTTCTTAATGCCCACATCCCCCTGTACATTCCTGTACATAGCTTCGATGTGGGTGCTGAATGCAGCAGGAGCCACTGTGCACAGAAGTGAACACCACCCCATAGCACTGTGGAGGCACTCAGGGCCCTCTCTGTGGGCACCCGCACCCTGGAAAAAGTCTATGGTGTACCAATATGCCTTTGTCACGATAGGTAGGTAAGCGGGGAAATAACCAAACACAGGAAAACAAACAGAACAAATGACTAGGCCCAAAAGCTAGGGAGAAAAGGGTCACCTCCTAGCGATCCCTAAAAGTTTTCCCTAAACTGCTGTGCCCATGTGCATACCCTAATGGTGGATATGCACATGCCCTCGTGCCTAAACCTATACACCCTGGGCAAACCCTAAGCTGTAGAGAAAAGGGAAGAGGCAACCTGCTTCTTCAAACCCGGAGGAAGCAAGCGTCTCCCTAGAGGCCTAGATAAAAGACACAAAGGGAAATAACGGAGAGGACTTATCTTGAGCAGAGCTGGAGCAGACGATAGGGGGCAAACCTGTAAAGGAAAGATTACTTACCTGCTTCTCGGCACCAGCTCCCCAATCCTTCTCCTCCATCTATATCAGATCGGTGGAGGTCTGACAACTAACACCCTTTCTGCTTCCAACTCTGTCTACTGTTTTGTTTCTAGGTCTGGCAGCGAACAGCTGATCCCATGCTGTAAAATATTAAAAAGAGTCAATACTCACCTCACCGGTCCCCCACCGCTTTGGTTGATGATTCACGGTTCCCCGCTGTTCTCTGCTTCCTGGCCCTCTCAACAAACAGGAAATGACTGCTCAGCTAATCCTCGTCTGAGGATGCACATGTATCAGAACCAGATCCAGTTTCATCATGGGTTCTGGACTCCAACTTTCAATGCAATAGGCCTGGTGCGCCTGGGGAATATCTCCAGCTATTGCAGAATGTGCATCCAGTCACTGGAAATGATGATCAGGAACAGTTGGAATGAGATACGTTCCTCTTGGTTGTGGAGAACTTGGAGGAGCTGTCCAGACCCGAGGTGCTGATTCGTATTAGGTCAAACAGATTCAAATAATCCAGCGCAGTCCCCAGAGCTCGCACATGCACCGCTCTTTCTTTTCTTATTACCCTAAAAGCAATTGGATTTTTCTTGTAGTCCACTACCCGCCGAATCTCTCAAATGGCTTTAAAAGATGAGTCAGTTTGTTAATTTAACCCATTTCAAAGATGAAGTCGATGGATAATATTCAATAGCTGCTAAGCAAGTTAATTACCATAAATGAGTCGATGGATTTTCCCCTGTGGGGCAAGTAATGAGAAAACAAACAAGCAGATTCTTTGAAAGCTAGAAATCCTCATTTCAAAGTCATCATGGCCAGAAAAGGAGAAGGAATTCCATCGGCAGCAGAGGCGGAATTTCTTTTCCACACAGGGCTTTCCCTATGGACAGGACGGTGCACAGCTGCCTGTAGAGTGAGGCAGAAGGGTCCTGCTCTGCTTCATGTTTAATTCAGGGGAGCTCTGCCTTATCTCTGCGCATATTCCTCATTTAGCTTCACATGCACTACTGAGACATTGGGAAGATTCCTTCTGATTAACCCTCTTCCAGTTCTTTAACAGTTTGGTTGCTGGAAAGTTTTGCAGTGAGTATTAGCACTTACCAGAGATGGCAGTAAAGCTTCTGTTAAATGGACAACAGTGCAAAGAATGTTAAAAGGGTTATCCCATAAATAATGTAAAAACTGATTATAGTACATGAGAACCCATTTCTAATAAAGCTAGAACCAGCCCTGTACCCCACATAGATCCAGAGATCTCCCCATTCATTGCTCCGGTTATTCTGCTGGATTTATTTCAACCTGTCAGCTTTGGAGGGCGTGTCCTGTCTGCTGCCGCTGGTGACAGTTGAAGGATGAAACTGAGCATGTGCTTCCACCTCAGTGAGCAAGGCATAGAAATTAGAAAAAGAGCAAACAGCAGGTGGCGCTATACAGATTCACAGGCATGGCTACAGTGGATGGGGGCTTCTGCCTCTGGTGCTTTCCACTGTATAGTTTTTGGTGGTGGCCAGAAACAGCTGATCAGTGGCAATTGCACAGAAAGCAGAGCCTTTAGGAGTAATGGCAATGCCCCCGTTGCTCCTAGAGGCTCATTTGCATATATTAAAACACCATTTTTCTCAGCAATGCGGGCACATATGAACATGGAACCCACACAGATGCCTTCAGCTGCCAAGCGCACATGTAACAGGTCAGCCAGTGTCATTGGTACAAATCTGCTGACGGATGCCCTTTAAAGGTTTCCCTTTGAACAGTGCCTTTAGCGTTATTTTTACGGTCATTGTCTTGCCGGAAGTTGAACCTCCATCCCAGTCTTAAATCTCTGGCAGACTGAAACATCTTTTCTCAAGAGTTGCTGTGCATTTACTGCCATCCATCTGTCCTTCAATTTTGACAATTTTTTTTAACCACTGCAATCAAGTGCGGATGCTTGCGATTTTAACTCAGCCCCATTCACTTCTATGGGGCCTGCGTTGCGTGATAAACGCACAATATAGAGCATGCTGCGATTTTCACGCAACGCATAAGTGATGCGTGAAAATCACAGCTCATGTGCACAGCCCCATAGAAATGAATGGGTCAAGATTCAGTGCGGGTGCAATGCGTTCACCTCCCGCATTGCACCCGCGCGGAAATCTCGCCCGTGTGAACTCAGCCTAAATGTATTTAGGAGCAGTTTTATATGGGGAAGTCTATCTGCACATGTAATGAAGGCGCTGTGTTTTGGGCAAAATTGATTTTGGAATAATCCCTTCCAAGGCTATGGACACTTATGCAACTAAATTTATTGCTCCAATGCATATTGGAGGGAACCCATTCCTATGAAAATGCCGTCCAATCTACCAGCCGTATGGTATAGAACAAGAGGAGCTGAGCAGATTGATATACTGTCTTATGGGAAAAGATTTAGTATAACTTATAAAGTATTTATTTTAACCCCTGCTTATTCTAAGCTCAGTAGTCCAGTGGGAAGTGTTACTCACCAATTGACAATCCTCTCTATATGATTGCGCATATAGCGATACAGCGAGTCCCTGAGGAGCTGATGCAGAAGATGGGAGTTTTAGTGGCCCTCATGAAGTGCTGTGTCACTGTGTACTCCCTCAGGCCGTTGTTCCCTGGGCTGGGAATCAGTGCAGTGAAGGAGGCCAGAAGTGAAAGTATAACAATCTCTTTTTACTTAGTACAAAATATAACTTGTGGTACATTAGCAGCAAATTCAAAATGCAATTTCTGGCACCAGTTGAGGAGGCATCGTGGCAGGTTGGATGACTGTGTATTAGCACTTGTGGGCATAAGTGTCCACTATAAGGTTTAGACTTGAGCTTTGATCTGCAAGGTTCAGACTTCATCTGGCCTAGTGGTGGTTTGGGTGATGGATGTCTGAGCCGTAGTCCCTTACATTGTAGCAGTGTCTATAATGCAGTATTTTGATGATCACTCTACTGTCTTGTCTCTCAGGTGCTTTCTTGATGCTGAATTTTGGTGCTTCCTATCCTCTCTTTAGCTAGACAGGAACTCTCCCTTCTGGCAGGAAGAGGGACCAGCCCACTCCTACCAGGAAGTAAGGAACCAGGTGGTTAGCTCTGTTCCTGCCACCCCTTGCCATCCACATTTCGTCTGCTGGAATGTACGGCCAAAACATATAATACATAACAATACAAAACCATTTACAAGTGGAGATACCCCCAGGTCTGGGGTACTGCAGAGATAGCTATAAATCACTAAGTAGGACCGCCCACTGGACTCTTCTAAAATAAGCATGGATTTAAATGTATAAATTACATATTTTCCATAAGACTTCATATAATCTGCTTAGCTTCTCCTGCCCTATGCCATGCTGCCTGCAGATTGTGCTTCCTTTTTTATGCTGATGGGTTCCCTTTAAAATGGCTTCACACCAGCGCCTCGCTGTATGTGCTGAGCTCACTTATGCCAGTCATTGTAGTTTGTTCTCCTAATTTCAGCACTTCGCTCCTCCAGCCTCATAGTGATAAATTCACATCCTGATCTGTTTGTCTTGTTTCCGCACTCGGAGGTGCAAGCTTCTGCGTAGCACAGAGACACATTCATATACACATTTTGTTTCTGTAAATCTTCTCTTGCAGATAACATCCCTCTCCATATGTGCGCTATTCTAATTTCTTACCCTCGTGGGTGCCATCTTCCAGAAGGGTGGAGGCCACCCTCCATTTGCTTTAGTAAAGGAGCTATCTTTTTAGATTGGGCTCGTCAGTCAATTTGTCAGAATTTACCATTTTGGGTGATCTTTGCTTGTAGCTTTAGTGTTATATTTCCCTATTTCATGAGTAAACTGAATTTAGAGCAAACAAAATTGACGGTATAAAGAATGATTCCTTCTATATAGGTGTGCTGCCATCGCTCTGCTTTAAGCATGGGGTAATACAGGCTGAAATGCTGGGTGAAACTTTTGCAGTAGTGCAGGACTCATCCTAGTCACTTTCAACACTAATAATAGCATTTTCGGGGTACGGTCACATGATGTGGTTGGGGGGCATTCGGGAAATGGCCATGCTGTGGTCGAGTACCCCTGGTGTTGTACGGGGCGAAGCTTCCTCTAATTAAACTAATGAGACCACACTGTTCAGTTGGTCTGTATTTTTAATGGTCGCATGCTATTGAAGGTTCCACACTAACTGTACAGTTCAGGATTCACTAGTTAAAGGGGTTATCCCATGATTAATGAAAAAATGAAAATCAGACATCATATAATGCATGACAATCTCTTTCTAATAAAGTTAGAACCAGCCCTGTACCTTACATGGATCCAGAGATCTCCACATTCATTGTTCCTATTGCTCTGGTAGATTTATCAAAATGGCAGCTCAGGAGGCGTGCACTTTCTGCAGCAGCTCAGGAGGTGTGTCCTTTCTGCTGAAACTCTCTCCCTATCACAGCTCAGAAGGCAATTGAAAGATGGAACTGAGCATGTGCGTCCACTTCGCTGAGATGGACAGAGAAAGAAGAAAAGAACAAACAGCAGGGGGTGCTATGTAAAAAGATTTCACCGAATAACCCACTGGTTATGCTAAGTTTTTAATGACATGCAATTACAAAAGAATTCAGATCCGGGTGCTGATTCCAAAACTGTAGAATATTTTTCTTGGGACAACCCCTTTAGATAAGTGGCTACTGTTGCCTAATTGACCACATGGTTCTCGACCACAATACGGCCAAGTCCAGGACACACCATGACTGCACCGTGTGGTTGTACCCTCATGTCCCATTTAGTTTGACCTCTCGTATCTCTTTGCTGACACTCTTTTCTGCTGCAGACCACCCACCTGCACCATACTAATCTTTAGATGGCCCAATTAGGTATTGCATGACCGACATTGTGTAATTTTTTTGCCTAAATATTAGATCTTCTAAAAGCTTTTGTCCGATTTTCTTCGAAATCTCTGCAGATGTCTTGCTAGTTCACCACTGTAGTGTGTACAGGGAGTCAGAAATGAAGAAACCGCCTCTTGTTGACGTTCTTAGATCATCTAAATACTTGAGACCCAAAGCAAAGTCTACAGCAAATAGGGTGGCATTAATGACACTCACAGTCTTGCCCTTCTCACAAACAGCTTTGCCCCTCTCACAAAGAAAAAACAGCTTTGCCCCTCTCACAAAGAAAAGTTGACTAGTTATTATTGACCACATTGTGTTCTGATAACTGCTTGCTATTCTATCTCTCTGCATTTAATGTAATGGTGTCATGTAACCTGCATCCATGATATGCCTTGTGTATTGTGCTTTGCGCTATGAGACACCAGCACGGTAATGCGCTGGCGTGGGCCTGGAACCGATGAAGAACTCTTTCGTAGTAATGGACTGGTCTTGCTTCCTGTCAGGAGAGGGGGTTTCTAGTATAGTGAGATAGAGAGAGGAGAGGGGGAGTCCCTGTTCTGATAGTGGGGGAGCGAGGAAGCACATCTCAAAGTTCCAGGAACCATGTCGTATTCCTCTGTGAGACCAACACTCCAGAGGGTAACTCAGGAACCAGGTATTCTTCTGCTGTGAGAATAACTTAATCCTGTCTCAAGAAAACACTTGAGAGACAAAACAGCAGGGTGATCAGAGTAAGGGTCCATTCACACGTCTGTTGTTTCTTTCCTGATCTGTTCCGTTTTTTGCTGAACAGATCTGGACCAGATCTGGACCCATTCATTTTCAATGGGTCCTGAAAAAAATCTGACATTGAGCTGTCCGTTTTTTTCCAGGACCCATTGAAAATGAATGGGTCCAGATCTGGTCCAGATCTGTTCAGCAAAAAACGGAACAGATCAGGAAAGAAACAACAGACGTGTGAATGGACCCTTATACAGCTTTACAGACACTGCTGCAAGGTGAGGGTCAACAGCTCAGACACCACCACCTACCTAAATCACCATTTTGCAAGAAAAACGTTAAAGGGGTTCTCCGGGCTTTTAATATTGATGACCTATCCTCAGGATAGGTCATCAATATCAGATCGGCGGGGGTCCGGCACCCCCGCTGATCAGCTGTTTGAAGAAGAGGCGCGTGCCGTGCCAGTGTTGCCTCTTCTTCACTGTTTACCTTCTCGCCGTCGCCTCTGCAGTGGCGAGAAGGTGTAATTACACCCAAGCCATCCCATTCATTTTAATGGGACGGATCGCTCCTATACAAGTGTATGGGAACGATCTGTCCCATTGAAATAAATGGGACGGTTAGGTGTAATTACACCTGCTCACCGCTGCAGAGCCGATGGTGAGAAGGTAAAGAGTGAAGAGGAGGCAGCGCTGGCACGGCGCGCGCCTCCTCTTCAAACAGCTGATCAGCGGGGGTGCCAGGTGTCGGACCCCTACCGATCTGATATTGATGACCTATCCTGAGGATAGGTCATCAATATTAAAAGCCCAGAGAACCCCTTTCACCCTGTACTACAGTGTATAATACCTATATCCAAAAGTGCTTGCTAGAGGCACTTTTTGCCATCCAACCAGCCACCATACCTCCTAATCTGGTGCCAGAGAAACTGCACTTTGTATTTAT
The DNA here is from genome assembly GCF_905171765.1 of Bufo bufo. Classification (NCBI taxonomy): domain Eukaryota; kingdom Metazoa; phylum Chordata; class Amphibia; order Anura; family Bufonidae; genus Bufo; species Bufo bufo. The sequence continues at coordinate 353,463,921 of NC_053394.1, forward strand.
TGCTGCTGAATGTGCCACAAGTTATTTTTTGCATTATGTAAAATGAGACTGTTATACATTTACTTCTGGCCTGATTCCTCAAACTACATGTTCACTGTAACACATCTCATCAGGTCCACTGCCACCACTATCTTCTGTATCAGCTCCTCAGGGGCTTGCTGCAATATTACCCCAGGCAGGATGCAAGGGGCATTAAAGGGGAGAGTGAGAAACGCAATGTTGATATTGTACTGCATTGTAATATAACTGTATTGCATTGCATATGTGTATGATGTAAGTGCCACCATGTTACCAATTGTGCTATTGCTGTTTGATATATGCTATTAGGGGCACAGGACATTCTATTTTTATTTTTATAACTTTCTTTATTTGGATGCAAATCTAGGACCTTTTTTTATCTAATTAAGCAGGTCCTCAAGCTACAATGAGATCACTTTTATGTGAGATGATAAATAGCCTTGCCCTGAAGACCTATTCACTAGTTAGTAGTACTCAGACAAAGAGATAATGGTTCCTGGGAAGAAGCTGCTGCTGGGGGCAGATCCAGCAATACTCCTGCGTTTGATTCAGCTAGCAAATGGAGGTATAAGGTACTAGTCAGACTCATAAGGATACACCACTTCAGGACATAGGGCCATAATGCAGCTGAGCATTGCAGTAGAGAAGGGTAGCCTAGAGCAGGGGTAGCTAATTTTCACTTCCTAGGTCCACTGCTGTGTAGCCGCTAGAGACCTGGGGGGGATAAGCCAGATCAGAACCACAAATGCCAGTCAACTTGCTGCAGTGCAAACCACAGCTGTATGTGTATCACAATTTGGAGTTTCTGTGCAGTGAGCATTAGTACATTGTGAAGAGAGATATACTAAGAATTGAAGAGAAGCTGGTACGGAGTTTGCCACAAGAAGTACTGTGGCCTTTAAATCAGAAAAGCAATCTTTATTGCTGCCAAGCAGAGGGGGACTGAGACAGTGTGTTGTTGCCCATGTAAATTAGATGCAAGAGATAAGAAGGAAGACTTAGCTAGTTGCCACTTAAAGAGATAGTGTCTGCCTTTAACCTGCCACTTAAAAAGACAACGGGCCCATTTATTAAGACCAGCGTTTTGTTTTACCATCCAGGATACACAGTCGATTCACATTATTATATCCACTTCCTACTTTCAATGTCAGCAGCACGTAGCTCATGAAGGAAGTCAGGTGTGGTGAGCTGGCTTGGTGGGTATATAAGGTGTGCGATAGGCTGTCTGCAAATATATGCCTCAGGGGCGTAACTACCATAGCGGCAGACCATGCGACTGCTATGGGACCCAGGGAAAGAGGGGGCCCAGTCTTAGTTGGGATTATCTCCTCTTCTACTAGAGGTTAAAACTTGATCAGGTCTCCCCCCTCTAAAGCAGCCCTCCAGCTGTTGCAAAACTACAACTCCCAGTATGCCTGGACAGCCTACAGCTATTAGGGCATGGTTGAGCATCCCTGATCAAAAGGAACAACTTTTAGCAAATGAGGCAGTGGAAAAATGGCCCAAGGGTCATTGAAAAGTGTTTAGGCAGAAACCCTTCTGTCTTGTTTGGGGGGCCTGGTTTGATCCTTGGTATGGCCCTTACTTCTCTATGTACACCACTGAAATCCCTCATTTCTGTCATGGGTAAAAGGGCCAGAGTTGCAAAAAGGTATGATTTTGGAGCAGGGGAGGCAGTATTTCTGAACCTGCACAGTGTGACCTGTTCACGTGCTGCTGTGGTGAAAGTATATTGTGAATGGACAAATGGCACTATTGCGAATAAGCGTTGTGGAAACTGCGGAGCACTACGTACCATTGATGTGAGAGGTGAATGTCGACTACGAAGGTGTGCGAGGGTGGAGCAACAAGCTACAGTGGAGCAGCTCACCGCCAAAAGTAACCTGGGGCTACCAGACATACAGTATATCTAAAACAACAGTTTAGCGAACCCTACTGTGTATGGTGCTCCAAAGCAGACAGTTGATCACTGAACCTCTGCTAACAAAGTTGCATCAGCAGAAACGACTTTAGTTTTCACAGCAGTTTCAGAATTGGACAAAGGGTTACTTTGTCCGATGAGTCACATTTTCCATTTCATGAAATTGATGGATGTTGGCGTGTCAGTCGAGAAACTTCAGAGCCCAAAGACCCTGCAACCATTACTGAAATAACAGAAGCTGGTGGTGGCAGCGTTATGGTCTTGGGAAAGTTTTTGTGGCATTCTCTGGGCCCACTCATCCATGTGGTAGGCGCTCTCAACCAATTTGGGTATGAAGCCATCCAGATCACATAGGACATGTCACACAGCTAGAAATGTCTGACATATGTTGGAAGAGCATGACCAAGACTTCCATGTAGTACCCTGGCTCCCTAATTCCCCAGACTTGAACCCAATTGAGCATCTGTGGGACCACCTGGATCATCGTTCTCGCTCTATGGATCTTTCCCACACACCCTCCAGCAGCTGTAGGATGGACTTCAGTCAGCACGGCTCCAGATACCTGTGACAACCTACCAGGACCTTATTCCAGCCCGTCTAGCTGCTGTCCATGCTGCATATGGTGGTTACTCTGAATATTAGCTGGTAATCATAATAATGTGACTCGACTGTGTAGTTAACATGTTCATTCTATAGTATGGGTTGTTACAGATGCAATAATACCAATTATATAAACTTTTCTTTAACTTTTTTTTTTCCCCCCCATAATTAAGGACTTTGTTAGTGAAATTTTTTCCCCTTGGAATTTGTTTTAGTTTTCTAGAAATCTTGATTAACCTTTTTCTAAAGTCCCAATAGGGAACTTGAATATGAGATGGTATATAATGCAATACTTCTACATTGTAATTTATTATGTCTGTCAGTGTTACACTGACAGGCAGGCTATTGGATCTAATTAACAAGACTTATGTATGTGGTAGACCTGGTGGGTCATTGTTAGGACCCTGGCTAACATGGCATCTCTTTGGCACACCACGTTCGTTTCACAGGGGGCGCTGATGGGCTTTGGGAGGGAGCTCCTGAAGACAGCATCTAAGGGGTTACAGGGCTGGGATCAGAGTTATCTCCGATCCTGGCCATTAGATCAGGGTGTAGGTTGAATAGTACAGCTGGCATCTGAAAATAATGGCGCGTTTACAGCTCCAGTAACTGCACTGTCTGTGGACCATAATAGTTTGACTGGTTGTGGAAACAGCTTGTTCACCATGCGATTAAGGGACTGTAGTATTCAAATGTAGCTTTATGAAACCAACATTTTTGCTAAAATTTAGCAAAATTGCAATCTTTGTTGATGGCCTGTTACTGTAGCTCAATCCCATGAGCTAAGCTGCAATACCAGACACAGCACATAGACATTTTTCTAACCTCAGGTTACCACTTTCATTTTTTTACTATACTACTGCCTCTCCTTTTGCAGTTTGTACATTGCTGTCTGTGTTATGTATCTGCACTTCGGTCCTGTTGACTATATTCTGTCCATACCTCCGATAAATGAGATTGAGGCAAATACAAAGAGCTGAAGAAAAATACTCAGGGATCCAGAGAAAGCTATATCGGGAGAAATGTATTCATGCGGTGGGAGGTTAGATTGAAATAGATGTGGAGAAGGAAAGACTGGCAGTGTCATTACAGAGATGTCTGCTCGGGAGGAGGAAGGGGCCTCATCAGTTCTTGGGAAGAAGAACGTGTTTAACTTTGATTTATAGCCGAGACATGAGGCTGAGAACAATGGGGGGAGAGGAATATAAAAGCAGACGTAAAATAACGGAGACCAGAGAATTAAATTGCAGATAGAATAGACTTTCTAGATACCGACATCGTACTGGCTGGCTGTGTCCCGCGTCCTGTTGTGACCAGAGCCCTCTCACTCATTTATTGTCTACGCCTGGTGTACATTTTCTATGGGTTACCCATGGGGTGTTCATACTGTGTCAGCAGCTTCTAAGCTAATGGTGACAGTCATAGAAACTCCTCATTCAGCAGTGGTGACCATCCAGTAAGTTTGCAAAAAGGATCTCTGCCTCCACGCTATGGTGCACCATCCATGAGCAGATACTTTTAGGTGGGATTTTGTCAGATACTCAATCTGTCCATGCAATCTTATATTGGGGGAAGGGTGCACCCTACATCGCAATTTTGGGCATGACACATGTTGTGTACCTGTGTTGGGCTACCATTGATCGCAGTGTAGCATGGCTGCCATAGAAATGAATGGGATTGCGGTGCAACATGCATGCTTGTTGTGTCCATGACACGCGAATCGCAAAAAATTCAACAGTGTCCGATTTTTTTGCAATTTGCGTGTCATAGTCTCAGAAAACATGCAATTCCCACTCTGACCCATTTATTCCTTTGGCAGCCGCACTACATTGCAATATTTGGGCGCAACATGGGTGCATGACTTGTGTCAGTATAAAGAGAGGTGGACAACTATTGTGGACATTTTCAAGGCAATTGACTTCTGTAGTGCACATACCAAAATGCATGCTCTTAAAGAGTGTCTAAAAGCAGGATCCACCCTACTTAACCAGTCATACTGCTTGGCAGAGTTGATCCTGATTATTATAATGATACCTGTCTTGTTTAAATTGATTGCAGCATTCCTGAGAAAAATAGATGTTTATTCCTTACTCAAGTGAGGACTTCAGTGCACTGAGAGGCGGAGCCTAGCCCTCTGTGCATCTCAGCTTTCCAGTTCTGGCCACGCCCACCAACCCTCACTTATCTAAAGAGTAAAAGTATTTTTTCTCATGAACATCACAACCAATTTTCACAAGACAGGTATCATTTTAATCAGCAGAATCAACTCTACCAGGCTGTATGACTGATTTAGTAGGGTTGATCCTGCTGTCAGATGCTCTTTAAAGTCTCCCCCCATTTCATCCTACCAGAATGCAGTGGCCAGAGGTGGCTGGAAATACAGAAACAGGTGCTGTGCTACACTCTTTTCATAGCTCCCATACAAGTCAGAGGGAAACAATGTAGCACAGTAAAATATGCCGCTCCCTTAAAGGGATTATCCCATGACTAATAAATGAAATAATAAATGAAATCAGACATCATATAGTCTATGACAATACCTTTCTAACAAAGCTAGAACCAGCCCTGTACCTCACATGGATCTAAAGATCTCCCCATTCATTGCTCTGCTAGATTTATATCAAGCTGACAGCTCAAGGGGCGTGTCTTTTCTGCTGCAGCTCAGGGGGCGTGTCTCAGCTCTCCCTATCACAGCTCAGGAGGCAGTTGAAGATTGAAATTGAGCATGTGCGGCCATGTCAGTGAGCAGGTCAAAGAAATAAGAAAAAGAACAAACAGCAGGTGGCGCTGTACAGATACATTTTATTGAATAACTCAGTGGCTAGGCTAAATTTTTAATTACATGAAATTACAAAAGCATTCAGATCCAGGAGCTGGTTTGAAAACTGTAGAATATTTTTCATGGGTCAACCCCTTTAAAGGGAGTCTGTCAGCACTGCTGACAGTACTACATAGGGGCTGGAGAAAGCAGTAAAAACTGTGAATATGAAGTTTTATTCTGCCAGATTCTGCTCCTGCATGTATCCAGGATGGCAATTCACTGTGATGTGCTCTTTGCATTAAGCTGATTCACATACTCTTTGCTATAGTGGTCTCCTGGGTGGATGCTACAGCTGTCATTCAGAGTAAAGGGGAGGGGCTCAATGCAGAGAACACTTCACACTTGAAGCTCCACCTCCAGTGCAGTTACTGGAGCAGAACCTGGCAGAATAAAACTTCATATTCACACTAGTCCTGATGATAAATGTTCCCCAAATGTTTGTCCTACTATCCCCAGCCCTTACCTAATGCTGTCAGCAGTTTAGCATGGTCAAAAATGTGGTCAAATTCTTATTAACTTATCATGCTATGCTGTTTCCATAGTTCCTGTTCACTAGTATCGGAGCTATGGAAAAAACATAGCACAGCCCACTGGTGTTGCTGTATTTCTTGCATCTGGCTACTGCATTCAGGAAGGACATGGTGGGGTTTGGGGTAAGGAGGCCCATTCTAGAAATAGATACAAGTCCCAGAGATAGAGCCTGCACCTTTAAAGGGATTGTGTCACTTCAGCAAATAGCATTTATCATAGCATTTTGAAGGCAGTTAGAGGTCGCATTGATTTAAGTTTATTTTTTGGTGTGTCCTTGCCTTGTTTTATAAATATTTTTGGGCCTTTTAACATTATATATAAATAAATGTTATGTTTTAATTGCGGTGAATCATTCATGTGAAAAGACTAACTCACCCAAGGCTTCCACCTCACAGTCAGCTGGCCATACATAGCAATTGTGGTCACGCGAATGTAACTTGGTAGGAGAAGTAGTGTATGGGAAGCAGCTGATATTGCAGGAAAGGCTGATGTCTGGGATAAATGAATAATACACCAATAACATTGCTGGTGGGTAAAACTGACAGATGGTGGATGCACACACAATAAGCATGCATAAAGGATGTGCAGGTTTTCAACTCAATGAGAATGGCAAACAAGGATATTTATACAGAGATAACCAGGGAAGCAGAATGATGTTGTGCTTGGATTTGGCAGTGTATTGCTATTTACCTGTAAGAAAAGTGATCCAGAGGGGAACGTGGTCAAGCAAAACCAGATCAGCAGTGTAATGCCTATTTTATGGCTCAAGTTCACTCAGCAAATGATAAACAAGTGATGGTTACGACAGCTCCCCCCATCTTTATTGTCTGAGTGCATCTATTATATGGCATTGGTCAGGTAATGTTGGTTAGGCATATGGGCTATGTCTATATAGACTGCAAAAGAAAAAAGAGACAAGATGGATATTGTAAATGCTCTTAGCTTCAGCAAGTGTGGTGTCTACCACTGTATGAAGGATAGTTAAAGGAGCTGTCTAGTATGGACAATGCCTTTGTGTTAATGTGAATTCGAAGACTTGATAATAAATAGGCTTACCAAGGCTAAGTGATAAAAATATATAAGTGTGATTAAACATAAGGTAAACAGACAAATCATATACAGAATAAATAATAATAAACTGGCCTGCAACACAAAATGATGCAGCTCCTGTTGCCACACTACTAACATAGCACATGGTCGATGCCCTATGGTAATACAAGAGAGAGAGAGATAGATGCACTAACCTACCTGCATGATTTTCTCAGCTGAGCTAAATTCTTTGTCTTTGTGCACAAAGGTTTATACCTAATATATAAAGCTGAGTGTATGTGTGTGTTTGTATGTCCTCTAAAGGCACAGAGGTACATCAGGTGTCCGGGAAGGTTTTAGACTGGGTCTCAGCTCTCTAGAACTTAATGTTCCTGAGGTATTCCCAAAACATGCATTAGCCAATAGAAGCCTGGTCACTTGACCCTTATCAGCCAATAGAAGCTTGCAGGCCCTTAGTCTCCACATACACACAGTTTTACACCAGGTTTCCAGAACAACCCAGACATTTTTCTTCACTGCTGTAGGTCAGCTATAAAGATGCAAGGCGCTGTGGATGACACTGTTAAGGGAGTGGAGCGAGTGCTGTGTAGGTCACAGTTAAGGGGGCAGGTAGACGGACTTAAAACCCCCGCCCCCAGGTCCCAGTAAGCCACGCCCCTCACCCGGATAGGCCACGCGCCCTCCTACTCCGCAGCCAACAGGGATTTAAAAAAGGAAGGTAAAAATCAACTTCTGTCAGCTGCAGGGGTGGGAGGGAGGGGGACTTTCTCCCTGCAGCTTACGCTCAGACAGCACAGTGCTGCTGTCTTAGAGTGAGCTGTTCATAAGAGTGACTGTGGAGGTCACTAATAAAGGGGCGGCCGCTGTGGAGGTCACTGTTAAAGGGGAGTGTGCTATGGATGTTACGGTTAAGGAGGCAGGCCGCTGTGGAGGTCACTGTTAAAGGGGCAGGGTACTGTAGATGTCACTGTTATAGTGGATACTGTCGATATTTTTTAACGACACACACACAAACATTAAATGAAATAGATGAAATATACCCATGCAAAGCCGGGTCCTTCTGCTAGTATATACTGTGTATGTATATATATATATATATATATATGAACTATCTCTAAGGATGGTATTAGAATACTTTCATACCTCTGGCGTGAATTCCAGCAGACTGTTCCGGCAGGAAATGCCATAAATCGGCCCAACACAAATCGCTGCGTTCCTGCGAACGCTTGTTAGCGATGATCTGGCCAACCAGCAGACTGTATAATATAAGGTTAACTCACTATATTTTAGGAAATATAGAAGATAATATAATAATTAAAGGGGAAGAACCAGTTAGTACTTAATTTTGCAAAATACCCTTACAACACAGCCTTTTCATTAGAAGGTTCACTCAAAAGAGTGTCTTGCTGCTGGGTTCCCCAACAATTAGCTGAACCTGGAAACAGGAATTTCATTTCAATGCAATACTAGCATAGGAAAATGAAGAATGACGTGATGGTCAGTAAAATCAATGGGTCATCAAACTATTGCATGAATTGTGTCGGATTCTTCAGAGTTAGAGTTGCTCATTATAGCTGCTGTCTACTCCAACTAACTGATGGTTATTATAAATGGCAAATATTTGCAAAAGTGTTTACGAAACCAGACAGTCTCTTAAAGGATTACATTGGATTATGATGGATGGGAGAGAAAAATTAAAAGGGTTTTCTGTGACTTTCATATTGATGACCTATCCTTATTGTTACAAAGTGGATATGGATCTGATGTGTCTACTGAACATGGACTTGGGGATACTCCTATGGGCATTATCTAAGTGCCCCCCCCCCCAAGGCCTTTACCCTTTCACTCCTATATAGGATACGAACTCTGCTCCAGGGGAACAACCAGGCTGCTATTTCTTGGAGTAGTCTCTTGTCACTAGACTACTCATCTATTAGCCTCAAGAGATACCAGTGTGGAGCTCCGAGGTCTCAGGCAAAAACTGTAGTCAGGGACAGGCAGAGGTCAGGGCAGGCAGAGTTTATGCTATTCAATAACAGTTCAAAGGTCATGGTGGACAGCTCAAGATCAGTATGGAGATCAGGCAAAGGTCAGGTCAGACAGCAAAGGTTTAAATCAGGATTCAGGCAAGAGACTCTATATGGTAGAGTGAACAAGAAAAGTGCAGAAGGCTATAGTACTAGAACCTATTCTTTTGGCACCTAAATACCCCAGGGTGGTCAACCATAAATTGGGGAAGAACAAGGTGTGTGATGGCCTGAGAGAATGCGCACGTCCTACTGTATTTCCAGCAGGAAGTAAAATGGTGCCGGGCATGCTGAGAGGGACCCTGAAGCCTTGGATTGGGAGAGCAAAGCAGTGAGCATAGACCACTGCCTTAACACTTATGATAGGTCATCAATAATAAATCAATGGGATCCAACTCCCGACACCCTCACCAATCAGCTGATTGCAGCAGCCAGAGTGCACTGGAAGCAGGGACAACTTCATACACTGTGTAGTGGTATTGGTTGTTGTGCAGCTCTCTCTCCATTCACTTGTATGGGACTGAGCTGTAGTAACCAGGCACAGCCACTACACAGTGCACAGAGCTGTGTCTGATTCTGGTGTGCTGCGGCCTCTGCAATAAGATAGATGGCGGCGTACCCGTAGCTGGACCTCATCAATCTGATATTGAAGATCTATCCTTCCAACAGGCAACCGACATTAAAGCCATAGATATCATAAGCTTTCTATTTCTTGTCTTCAAATCCAGCTGGTAGTATGTATTATTAAGGGGGGGTTGGACACCATCTAAACATGTGTTAGGAAGCCCCATAGATTCTGGTTTGAAAATAACTATATAAAGAGGAATATGTGATTTTGGGAGGGCAATAGTCGATGCTAAGTAAAAGTATAAACCATAGGGCTGAGCGCCTACACAAATTACTTTAAAGTACAAGGTGGTGCAAAGTCAAATGAGTGTGGTCAGATATATGTAGTCAGATCTGTATGCAGATTTTTCTACCTTACATCTTGTAGGCTTTCCTCTTTCGTATGTTGAATCTCTCGTGTACTCCACGCCAAATAGGTGTAGCCCATTCAGATCTCATGTATATTTGATAACATCTATAATTTCCCTGCCGTGTCTTTTTCTGCCTGATTTCACCTTTGAAGATACCTCATACAGATTTCACATATTTATGCACTTAGATTTGTGTTCATGACTGCATTTGAGACTGCATTTAAATGAATTTATTCTGAGCAGAAAAGTTCTACGTGTTCAATCAATAGGATTTAGACCTTACAATTACGGTAGTTGTCTCAATCTATTAAATGAGGAGACGCTCAGGAAAATATATTGGAAGACCGCTTTAATGGCTTGTTCAAATCAAGCATTCTGCTGCAGAATAATAAAATGTTACTGGATAACTGAGCCCCCAAAAATGGCGCAGCGCCTCATGTGCCCTCATTGATCATATCGCTGCAGTTCTGGCACAGATCATCTAACTTTAAAGGGTTTTTTTCAGGACACATGGGGTCTCACAAACCCACCTTAATTACACATAACTATCCTGTAGGAGAAAGTTTGTAATATACTTACCATTCTGAAGTTTCAAGGATTTGACTCTGAGGACCTCTGACGCTCCTCTTCTGAAAACCCTGCTTCCACTCATGTCACGCCCTTTACTGGGTTTCCGACCAGGACTATGGATGGGATGTCACTTCTGCTGTGGATGGGGTCAGAACTATTCCTCTCCCTAAAACATGGACAGATGAGGTGTTTGCACACGTGCCAGAGAGAGGAATATTTATGTCCTCATCCACAGTAGAAGTGACATCCATCTATAGGCCAGGCCCGAAAACCTGGTAAAGGACGAGATCAACAGAAGCAGGATTTTTGGAAGAGAAACATCACGTGTATGGGTTCTGGGAGGTTGATCCAAGCAACTTTGGAACACCAAGTATATAACAAACTTTCTCTTTTATAGAGTGAAATATGCAATAAAGGTGGGATTGTGAGACCCACATTTAACACTGTATTAGGAGTGGTCGCAGTGTGGTTTGGAGGCGCATGCAGCTTGTGAGCCTCCTACCTACATGTTCATTTTAAGCTGGACTAGCTGGCAATCAAGTGTGTCAAATGGGAAACTTTTGACTCTACCCTTACATACGATTTTGGGGGTAAAAAGATTCGGACTTGTTAATATAATCCTTTTGTTTTCCTGCAAGATAAGCCACTTACAGAGGTGTTTGGCAGTGGTTTTCTCCCCTCTCCCATTGAAAACACACATGCACATGTATGGAGGAGTTGGGAGAAACAGCTGTCGGTCAAACAAACGTTCCGCCGATAGATGTTGAAGACCTTAGAAAGAGAAAAAATCTGTTCTTGAAATGCATTATCCAAATAAAGGTTGTGCTGTTTCAATTTCCATCTGGAATCAGTACAATTCTTTGTTCTGGCAGCGAGATGTAAACCCACTTTTACCAACAGCGTCTTAATTCAAGCTTGCTGTACAGTATCCTGAGGCCTTGGTTGAATGCGGAAACCAACTACAACTTTTGCTATGCTTTTACTTTTGCACAACCATAACAGGTGAGCACACATTTGGCCAACTTTAGTGATGCACCATTTTTATATCCTGGAATACCATACTTTTGTTCTGATAAAAGACTTCTGTCATATACACCTTGTGCCCAATAGACAGTTCTGACTGTACACAGGACTTTTTTTTTCCCACCAGGACAGATGCACGGGAAGTGAGAGCTACAATGGGAAGGAACTTTATCGCCTAAGATGAGGAAAATTGGCTTCTTCTGGATCAATAATGCATTACATTAGGATGAAGGTATGTCTTTTTTCAGCCTTACAGTCTATATTACTAAGTTATTCTGTGTACTGTATTGTATGAATATTACAGTGTGGAATATCTACAAAGTGACATCCCTGCTTTGGTAACATATGGTACACTTTGGAACAATTCAGGACCATTGGCATCACTAGCTCTAGGGTCACATAAAAAGCCCACATTTTAAAGAGGGTTGGTTTTGGAAGACTGAGGTGGGACTTACACCTTTAAAAGAATTTGACATACAGTATGCTTTGGTGCTTTCATGATTGAAATTTCTGAACAGCAGCCCAACAGACATTTTACTGGCCACCCTGGCTGTATACTATACAGGGAGTGCAGAATTATTAGGCAAGTTGTATTTTTGAGGATTAATTTTATTATTGAACAACAACCATGTTCTCAATGAACCCAAAAAACTCATTAATATCAAAGCTGAATATTTTTGGAAGTAGTTTTTAGTTTGTTTTTAGTTTTAGCTATTTTAGGGGGATATCTGTGTGTGCAGGTGACTATTACTGTGCATAATTATTAGGCAACTTAACAAAAAACAAATATATACCCATTTTAATTATTTATTTTTACCAGTGAAACCAATATAACATCTCAACATTCACAAATATACATTTCTGACATTCAAAAACAAAACAAAAACAAATCAGTGACCAATATAGCCACCTTTCTTTGCAAGGACACTCAAAAGCCTGCCATCCATGGATTCTGTCAGTGTTTTGATCTGTTCACCATCAACATTGCGTGCAGCAGCAACCACAGCCTCCCAGACACTGTTCAGAGAGGTGTACTGTTTTCCCTCCTTGTAAATCTCACATTTGATGATGGACCACAGGTTCTCAATAGGGTTCAGATCAGGTGAACAAGGAGGCCATGTCATTAGATTTTCTTCTTTTATACCCTTTCTTGCCAGCCACGCTGTGGAGTACTTGGATGCGTGTGATGGAGCATTGTCCTGCATGAAAATCATGTTTTTCTTGAAGGATGCAGACTTCTTCCTGTACCACTGCTTGAAGAAGGTGTCTTCCAGAAACTGGCAGTAGGACTGGGAGTTGAGCTTGACTCCATCCTCAACCCGAAAAGGCCCCACAAGCTCATCTTTGATGATACCAGCCCAAACCAGTACTCCACCTCCACCTTGCTGGCGTCTGAGTCGGACTGGAGCTCTCTGCCCTTTACCAATCCAGCCATGGGCCCATCCATCTGGCCCATCAAGACTCACTCTCATTTCATCAGTCCATAAAACCTTAGAAAAATCAGTCTTGAGATATTTCTTGGCCCAGTCTTGACGTTTCAGCTTGTGTGTCTTGTTCAGTGGTGGTCGTCTTTCAGCCTTTCTTACCTTGGCCATGTCTCTGAGTATTGCACACCTTGTGCTTTTGGGCACTCCAGTGATGTTGCAGCTCTGAAATATGGCCAAACTGGTGGCAAGTGGCATCTTGGCAGCTGCACGCTTGACTTTTCTCAGTTCATGGGTAGTTATTTTGCGCCTTGGTTTTTCCACACGCTTCTTGCGACCCTGTTGACTATTTTGAATGAAACGCTTGATTGTTCGATGATCATGCTTCAGAAGCTTTGCAATTTTAAGAGTGCTGCATCCCTCTGCAAGATATCTCACTATTTTTGACTTTTCTGAGCCTGTCAAGTCCTTCTTTTGACCCATTTTGCCAAAGGAAAGGAAGTTGCCTAATAATTATGCACACCTAATATAGGGTGTTGTTGTCATTAGACCACACCCCTTCTCATTACAGAGATGCACATCACCTAATATGCTTAATTGGTAGTAGGCTTTCGAGCCTATACAGCTTGGAGTAAGACAACATGCATAAAGAGGATGATGTGGTCAAAATACTCATTTGCCTAATAATTCTGCATGCAGTGTACATTGTGCAAAATCCCATGAAGCAAGTAAATTATGATAGTACTGGATTGTGACCACTAAAGAGGTTCTACAGGACTATAACAGTGGTAGTTTATCCTTAGGGTGTTTGATCGGTGAGGGTCTGATCTTTTTGGACAGCCCGCAGGGAATGATTCTGGATGATAGGCAGATAGCCCTTGCAAAAATTTATTTGCAGAAACTGTAACCTTTTATTGTACAATATATTACATGTAATCACTCAGTAAGAGGGCATGGCAGTTTAGCAAACGTGGCATAAACACATTCACAAGTTTCACAAAAGCACAGTATGCTTAATGGTTGCAGGCTCTTGAAAGGCACATCAGTATTGGCAGCTACATGTCTGTTTCAGAGGTACAACTTACAATCCATATTTATAGCCCATAAATAGTTCCATGGGGGAGCCTTTCTGCTGCAAAGGTGATGTTAGGCCACTATGCCCTAAGTGTCTAGCTCAGGGTCTTCACTCACTAGTTGTCTCCAACAACTGCATTATCCCTCTGGTGCTCCATTGCTCCCAGTGGCTGACCCACAGACTAGAGCACTGGATCGTCGTCAGCCAAGCAGACCTGACCCTTACTGCTTCTCTCTCAGGCAATTTCTGTCACTTGGACTTGGTCTGTGGTCTCATCGTAGACTCTGTTTGAGACTTGGTTACTGGATTCTGCTTCTGCCTGCTCCCTGGCTCTCTGGATCAGGTTCTTATACTCCTTCCTGCTGCAGCAGCTACCGCAGCAGGTCCTGTTTCAATAATTACCTACAGCACCTAAGTGGTAAGTGCCACACTGTTGTCATGCCACTGAGCTGTCACTTATATTTGGGTCGCTTCTCCTTATCTTCTGAGCAGTGATGTTCCAGGCGCATTATTGTTATGAGAGCAACCCTAGGCCAACTCTTTCCTGCTCATTTCCCGGCATTGAGCTAAGCAGGTGTTATTGGTGGTGCGCATGCACCAAGGAGAAAAATAGTTTTGGCCCCATACACAGCACCTCTGCAGCACTGGGCTGCAGAAATTACATGTCCTTCCATAGACCAGGCTGGAAACAAGGTATTCAGACTGAATGATGTGAAGTTAGCGGATGTGGTATTTTTGAAGAGAGTCGCGTTACATGAACGGGTTTCAGAACACGCGATCCACACAATTTGGAGACGGTAAGTATATTGAAAACTTTCTTCTGCAGGCAAGTTAGGATTAATTAAGTTGACTTGATGGGTCCCAGAAATCCTGTTTAAATTCCACCATTTTTTATTTTGTTCCCCAAATACTAGATGTCTATTGATTTTGTCATCACAAGGGTTAAACCGCGCTAATACATAAAATGTTGTATATGTTTCATTTTCACGTTCTCTCATATTGTTTCATATACAATTCAATGTAAAGCTAATCTCCGATTCTGCATTGCTCAGCAACAAATAGAATTTCATAAAGCTGAAATATGGAAGTGTTTTGAGGCTACAGATAACCAGCTGATATTTCCTCATGGCATGGAGACATTGTATGCAAAAACAACATAGTCAACCCTGCTTAAAATATATGCTACCACTTATCCCCCCTGATTCGGCTATGATACAAAATATTGTAAAACATTATTCAGAGTTATTTTTACTGCTTCCTGCCTCACTTCACATATAAAGGCAATAAAATGTGAAAGATTGCTTAGCAAGAGTAAAATTCAGAAACAATCTCCTACCTGGGAGCCTAAGATAACAATAAAGTGTGGACATTACAATTAGTGTCCTATTGCTGCCAACTTCTTCATCAAACTACAGGATGAAAATACAAAATCACATGTGGAGCTGTCCTCAGATATCAGAGGAGGTCCGGGCCAGCCTTATACAATGGATAACACCCTTGCGGTATCTTTTGTTGGCTTACATCTATATGGTTTACTACCATACAGTGCACAAGACACCAAGCCATGCCAGATGAAAGTGTTTTATGCAGTATGGGGCCTACATAATAGTACCAAGTCAAAGAGACTGCAAACAGTAGTATGATAAAAATGCAATGTCAGGATACAATTGAAAGCAGTCCACCAGGTTTCAGAAACATATTTTATTTGAGCATGCGCACTACCTCTTCATTCAGCACTATGGGACTGCCGGAGATATCCAAGTACAAGCAATCAGCTATTTCCTGCAGTCCCACAGAGACGAATGGAGAGGTAGTGCGCATGATTGACCTGTGTCCCCTTCATTTCAGGGGTCCATGTAGGTGCTTGTCATCTGTGACTATTCCAGTAGTGGGACCCTCATTGATCTAATAGTTATCTCTTGTCCTAACCAGAAGATCAAGAATTGCATTATATTGCAGAATCATCAGGGGCAGAACTACTGCTGTGTGGACCCAAAGTACGAAGGGCGCCTGGCAAGGCGGTTATTTCCCTTCAGTAACTGAGACAATAGTAGGCTGAAGAAGGGTTGCATTAACCTGCCCTATCTCAGGCTGCATAGTAGCCTTTAGAAACTTGGCCGTGAGTAAGATCTGCAAGAAATACCTGGTTCTTACTTTATGGTGGCTAGCACCACAATTCTGGTTTTGTTTTAAAGCTTAGATTCTCAGACCATATCTCTAGCCGGTATACAGATAGAGCAGGTAAAATCAGTACCCCTAATCCAGCTATGGTCTCAGATAGGGTAGAGGAGGAGACGGGGCCAGTGGGAGACCTGCTAAAAGTCTGCAGGAAGAGGACAAAGATATGGTTCCTCCTCTCTCTGTGTAACTACTGTACATGAACCCAGTGGAAGGTGTAACATGGAATTGTGTTATCTCCGCCTTCATCCATCAATCACAGAGCATACTTGCTCTCTGATTGTCACATATAGGAAGTGTTTTTCCGTAATTAGTCCGTTCATCGATGCCACAACCCAGATGTTTAATAGCGTCCGGATCATGGTATAAAAAAGGCGCACACACCAAACACTTGCACCACACTCACACAAACATCAGTACAGTTTACACCGCCCCTATCCAATCTTTGTTTTCTGTTAATATTCCATTCTATTACTGTAGAAAAGTAGTAAACTGTAAAAAAAAAAGCACACACATTTGGCCGTGATCATACCAACTCAGACAATACTTCATTATTTATGCCTCCACATGGTGGTGGTGGGGACACATTCAAAAGTTTGCTACGGGGCCCAGTCTTTTGTTGTTACATCCCTGAGCAACATGTTTACTGTGGGCAGTGATGACCAGCACCAAAGGGGTTTTTGCAGCTTCCCAGACATAGAGAATTTGGTCACATTCGGCAGATATAGTTCATTGTTTTACTGGTTCTTGACGGTGTGCTTGGAGTCCCTGCTGGGAGGACAAGAGAGAACAGCATATTTCTTAGCCTGGACACAGAATTGCTCACTTGTATCACCGCAGAGACTGTGAAATGCGTTTTTTTTTTTTTTTTTTTGGGGGGGGGGGGCAGCATTTTTTGTATTGACAATTTTTCTTTACCTCTGTTTAGACTTTACAATATGTGGAAATGTATATGTGTGTACGTACACTCATACATACAGATTCATTTTATACAGTATCTCTAGCATTACAATGATCTGTAAAAATAGCCTTGATTCTGCAGATGACACAATCAATCTAATATTTTATTCCTAATTTCATTTCAATTGCAAATGATATTTTACAAATGAGTCACTTAGCTTCGATTCCATTAACCCCTAATTTTGGCTGAGATTGTATCACAGCGCTTTGAAATATTATAACGGAACAAAATTGTAATTTTCTGATCTCTGGAGTCCAATATCTTACAGAAAGAAATTCATGATCCATCGTTAACAAGTCATCAATAATTCAGGACCAATGAGGAGAATGTAATTGAGATCCGCATTCATGTACATATGTATAACCTTGGTCTAGTTTCAGTAGTGGAAAGAACATTACCTGTACACATGCCGCAGTGTAAGGCCTCATGCACACGACCGTAGTTATGGTCCGCATGTCTACAATAGGCCGCCCGTTCCGTTCCGCAAATTGCGGAAGGCACACGGGCGGCTTCCGTTTTTTGCAGATCCGCGATTTGCGGACCGCAAAAAACGGCACGGTCGTGTGCATGAAGCCTAAGACTGAGTATGGAAGCATGAAACTTTGGGCTTGGTTACATCACAATGGATGCTTCTCATGCCATTATGTCATACTGGAAGTCCCATGAAGATTATCCCTTCCTTACCACTGGAGAGCTTCACCACAATACGCGCCATACACTGTATAGTGGTTGTGCTTGGTATTGCAGCCCAGGCACATTCACTTGAATAGGACTAATCTGCACATAGGGCATGTGACTAATGGATATGATATCACTGGTCTAGGAAGCTCTTCAAACAGCTGATTGGTGGGGGTGTCAGACCTCAACCGATCTGACATTATTGACTTATCATGAGGCTAAGTCACTAATATTTTACTCCTGGAAATCTCATTTAAATGAATGGCCATCCATGTAATGCATAGATGGTGTGTCCAACAGAGTTGCCCTTAATTCTTACGTATATAAGAGGGTCATGTGCAGAGCCTAAATAGTGCATTTTGACAGTAATTTCCTAAATAAGTAAAGTGGGGAAGGGGGTCAAAACTCATTTTAAACCCCATCGGCTAGCTGTTTCTACTTTCATTTTTCTTCTCCTAAGCAGTCAGCAGCATGGGGGATCATCATGGCAACCCCACTATATCACTTGAAATATTTGATTTGGTGCTACTCCCAAGGGTGTTATGTAAGTGGCCTCTCTGGTCTTAATTCTTTAACCTCCATACAGAGATCTGGACTTCACAGCAGGTGAACCACCAGGCTGCAATCTCTTAGGGTACTTTCACACTAGCGTTTTTCTTTTCCGGTATTGAGTTCCGTCCTAGGGGCTCAATACCGGAAAAAAAATAATACATTTTTTTCCTAATGCATTCTGAATGGAGAGCAATCCATTCAGTATTCATCAGGATCTCTTCAGTTCAGTCACTGTACAGTTTTTGGACTGAGAAAATACTGCAGCATGCTGCGGTATTTTCTCCGCCCAAAATTCCGGAACACTTGCCGGAATGCTGGATCCGGTATTATTTTACATTGAAATGCATTAATGCCGGATCCGGCCTTAAGTGTTCCGGAAAAACTGATCCGGTTTTGCGGTCTGGGCATGCGCAGACCTTTAAAAATGTAAAAAAAAGATAAATATCGGATCCATTTTTCTGGTTGACAATCGGAGAGACGGATCCGATATTGCAATACATTTGTGAGACGGATCTGCATCCGGATCCATCTACAAATGGTATCCGTTGGCATACAGATTGCCAGATTCGGCAGGCAGTTCCGGCGATGGAACTGCCTGCCAGAATCCAGCGACGCTAGTGTGAAAGTACCCTTAGATTAGTCTCTGTTCAAGTGACTACTGACCCACGGGGTCAAGAGACATCGGTGTGGAACACCAAGGGATCAGGCAAAGCATAGTTAGGGACATACCAAGCAGAGTTTGTGCAAACCAATAAACAGTCTGAGGTCAGGGCAGGCAGCTCAGGGTCAAAACGGAGATCAGGCAGAGGTCGAATCCGGGAAACAGAAGGCGGCACACAGGCAGATGAAGCATAGAATTGCATACCTTTGGAGGACACTGGCAGACTAAAATCTATTGTTTAGGCACCTTCACACAGGAGAAGGTGGCTTAAGTTCCCCAGGATGACCAGCTATTAACTGGGGAAGATCAAGGTGCACACTCGCCATATAGGCAGAGAGATGAATTGCCGGCAAAGAGCAGGTCGCAGCCTATGAAGGAGTTGATCAGGGCATCTCCGACGGCTGGACCCATCAGGTAGCAGAAGAGGAAGAGTGCTGGAACCAGACCGCCAGGGAACCAGAAAGCAGGTAAGCAGAGCGACTGACACTATAACGGGGGCAAGAGGTGGTGCTCTTCCCATGTTGGGGAAGAGAACAGCAGTGGATTGACTAGTAAGGTAGCCTACAAAGTTGTGTGTGTGGTATGTATGCCATGTTTTAAGTGGAACCTCTTCTGCAGTTTAAGGCCTCTTGCACACGACCGTATAGCTTTTTTAGTATTTTGCGGTCTGCAAAAAACGGATCCGCAAAAAATACGGATGATGTCCGTGTGCACTTAGTTTTTTGCGGAACGGAACCGCTGGCCCCTGATAGAACAGTACTATCCTTGTCCGTTATGCGGACAATAATAGGACATATTCTGTCTTTGAACGGAACGGAAATACGGAAACGGAAGGCATACGGAGTACCTTCTGTTTTTTTGCGTATCCATTGAAATGAATGGTTCCGTATACGGTCCGTATACGGAATGCAAAAAACAGAACGTAAACGAAAAAAAAAAAGAGAATATTGCTGTTATTAGCTTATATTCTCCTAATAAAACCGCTAATGCTAACAATGGCCTCTAGGTCTGCCAAGTTCGGAAGCTTATTAGGCCCTGCCAAAGACAGAGTCAAAAATGCTGCCGTTCTGTGTTAAATGACAGGCATAATACACTGCACTATATAACTATTGCAGTGTATTATGTAAGCGATGAAATGATCGCATGTTGAAATCCCTTTCTGGAACTTTAAAATTTAGTAAAAAAAATATAAAAGTGTCGTTACCAAAATCCCTGTATCACCTGCAGTACTGATGTTATATAATCACATTTCCTCCACTGTCAATTTGAAACTCGTCTGTATTTATTGTATGTCTTTTATGTTTAATAGAAACTTTTATTTGGTAATAAAATAAAATCCCAAGCAAAAATAAATTCCCCTGTAAAACCTTTTTTAAATGGAAAATTGTTATATTGCCACATATGTAGTGACCTGAACTGTAAAATCAGTATATCATTTATCTTGCTTGCTGAAAAAATAAAAAAATGTTAAAATTGCTTTTTTGTTCATTAGTGATAAAAGAAAATTATGTACCCTAAGATGGTATCAATAAAAACCACAACTCGTCCTGGGAAAAGACCTCATAGATCTCCCTCGCTGGTAAAATAAAAAAATGATTGCTCTTGGTATGCGGCAACATAGAAACAAATAGCTTTTTTTTTAAACTGTTTTTTATTGCAGAAAAGTAGTGAAACATAAAAAAAAACAATAACTTTGGTACCACCATAATCATAATGACCCAAAGAATACATTTATTATGTTAATTATCCTCATCCTAAAAATTATTAAAAGATATAGATTAATATGTACCCCAATTAAAAAAAAAATACACCTCATTTCATAAAAACAAGCTCTCATACAGCTCTCATAAGTTAAGGCAACATGGAATCCAAAAATGAAGAAAATAAAAAAAATAACTTTAGTCAAGATAAGTCATCAAGGTCCGATTGGCAAGGGTCCTTCATCCCGCAACCCTGCCGATCAGCTGTTTGGGAGTTGCTACTACACAACTCCAATGGACAGAGCTGATTACTGCAGCAATGGTGGGGGGAGTATATTGTCGGACCCCCACTAATTTGATATTGTTAGGAAAACCAAAGATCAATAAACCAAAGTAAAGAATGTAAAAAAAAACATGGTCACTCACCTCTCTATTTAGACATTGGTCCAATTCCCTAATGCCTCCACTACTCAGGACCTGCTCCTTAGGTGACTGCATGGCACCTACCAAAATGGGTCACTTCTATGCACCTTCTTCATTGTGCCGTGGTATGGATATCCTTTAGCTCATCCCAATCACATCATAAAACTTTTATGTTGTCTTAGTACACTGCTTCACTGATGGAGCAATAAAGTTATATGGCTCCTGTAGATCTCAAGGTGCCTTTCCGTCTCTGACCACCTAGTGACAACTCAACTCCTCTCCATTCTGTCTTGATCTCTTCTGTGCTGATCAAACTCCTCCAGCCCCAACCTCTGTCTGTTTATTGACCTGCCCTTGTTCGGCTTTCCTTGACTACTGCCAAGAATATCTACAATTTTACCTAATGAATTGGTACACTGCATTTCTGCCTGCTACTACTGAAGTCATTACCTGGGTATCCATTTGTAAAACCCTTTAACTCCTTGTGAAGGTTAACGCTGCAACATACGACCTTTGACTCTTTCGAAATTCTAGCTAGTGGAACAGTAATGGTCTGCATCCCGACATCAGTGGTCTGGAGGGGCCACGTCCTAACTCTTTCTTGAATTTGCATTCTAGTCACCCAAGGGTTAATGGTGGAGCATGTAAAAACAGCTGTGAATTGAGCAGAAGAGACTCTAACCCAATTATCGGTTCCTGCTTTATATCATCAATTATCAAGGTATAATTGCTAGCTTTGGGTCTCGTCTCTCGCTGTAGTGAAAGCCTCCAATTAGTAATTTTGTTAAGTGCCAGTTTTATCCATATAATGAACACAAAACTCTGTGCTCATAATCAGCCCCATCCTCTCTGCCTGCTCTGCCATACAATAAAGGCATAGCTCTACCCACTGTCTTTGTCTTGTCCTGGGACTGGATTCACTCCTTCATAAAGTAACCGTTTTTGACATGGTTTCAGTCTTTGTCTTGTAATCCGTTATTGTTCAATACAAGTTTGGTATAACATGGAAACGTGTTGCGCACACAATTTAAAACCTTATGCATATGGGCTCACTACTTCTGTATGACCAGACACCGGGGAAGGGGGTATTTATCATTTGCAGTGGCTTTGGTGTCAAGTTTAAGTCTGTCTTTGCTTTGTGAGGTTGCGCTAAATGTATGAAATGGCGCATGGTAATAATATCTTTTTTTGCAAGTACAATGTGGTGTACGCATATGTCAGTAAATGTACACCAGAGGGTTGCCTGGCGTGGAGATGCAGTTTTTAAAAAGTCGCACGTTATAAATGCGCCCTAAAGGTGTTCTAATCTGAAATACTGACCTACTTTTCACTCCACTTCCAAACGTGGCCAGGCTTATCAAATTTTGCAAAATTTGATGGAATGTCGCAAAAATATTCACCAGATGTCACACGCAGGCACCACTTGTGACATTTTTATGCATAACAGATTTGAAATATGACCCCAAGAGACTCTACAGCTACAAAGCCATTGGCCATCAATGGGCTGCCCTATGGTTCGTCCACGAGGCACGCTGCTTCCATTTGTAGTATTACATGTGATGTATCATGCCACAAGTCTTGTATGCCTCTGTATGTAATTGGAAACCAGTAGAGGTCCAATATGGATCCATAGCAGCTGTACGGCAAGGATTTCAAATGTATATAGATCCAAAATTCTGTACTGAATCATTTTTTAAAATACAGTGTATATATATATATATATATATATATATATATACACTCACCTAAAGAATTATTAGGAACACCATACTAATACGGTGTTGGAAACCCTTTTGCCTTCAGAACTGCCTTAATTCTACGTGGCATTGATTCAACAAGGTGCTGATAGCATTCTTTAGAAATGTTGGCCCATATTGATAGGATAGCATCTTGCAGTTGATGGAGATTTGAGGGATGCACATCCAGGGCATGAAGCTCCCGTTCCACCACATCCCAAAGATGCTCTATTGGGTTGAGATCTGGTGACTGTGGGGGCCATTTTAGTACAGTGAACTCATTGTCATGTTCAAGAAACCAATTTGAAATGATTCGAGCTTTGTGACATGGTGCATTATCCTGCTGGAAGTAGCCATCAGAGGATGGATACGTGTTCTCATTCTGTTTACGCCAAATTCGGACTCTACCATTTGAATGTCTCAACAGAAATCGAGACTCATCAGACCAGGCAACATTTTTTCCAGTCTTCAACAGTCCAATTTTGGTGAGCTCGTGCAAATTGTAGCCTCTTTTTCCTATTTGTAGTGGAGATGAGTGGTACCTGGTGGGGTCTTCTGCTGTTGTAGCCCATCCGCCTCAAGGTTGTGCGTGTTGTGGCTTCACAAATGCTTTGTTGCATACCTCGGTTGTAACGAGTGGTTATTTCAGTCAACGTTGCTCTTCTATCAGCTTGAATCAGTCGGCCCATTCTCCTCTGACCTCTAGCATCCACAAGGCATTTTTGCCCACAGGACTGCCGCATACTGGATGTTTTTCCCTTTTCGCAACATTCTTTGTAAACCCTAGAAATGGTTGTGCGTGAAAATCCCAGTAACTGAGCAGATTGTGAAATACTCAGACCGGCCCGTCTGGCACCAACAACCATGCCACGCTCAAAATTGCTTAAATCACCTTTCTTTCCCATTCTGACATTCAGTTTGGAGTTCAGGAGATTGTCTTGACCAGGACCACACCCCTAAATGCATTGAAGCAACTGCCATGTGATTGGTTGACTAGATAATTGCATTAATGAGAAATAGAACAGGTGTTCCTAATAATTCTTTAGGTGAGTGTGTATATATATATATATATATATATATATATACAGTACAGACCAAAAGTTTGGACACACCTTCTCATTCAAAGAGTTTTCTTTATTTTCATGACTATGAAGGCATCAAAACTATGAATTAACACATGTGGAATTATATACATAACAAACAAGTGTGAAACAACTGAAAATATGTCATATTCTAGGTTCTTCAAAGTAACCACCTTTTGCTTTGATTACTGCTTTGCACACTCTTGCCATTCTCTTGATGAGCTTCAAGAGGTAGTTCCCTGAAATGGTCTTCCAACAGTCTTGAAGGAGTTCCCAGAGATGCTTAGCACTTGTTGGCCCTTTTGCCTTCACTCTGCGGTCCAGCTCACCCCAAACCATCTCGATTGGGTTCAGGTCCGGTGACTGTGGAGGCCAGGTCATCTGGCGCAGCACCCCATCACTCTCCTTCATGGTCAAATAGCCCTTACTTTCAAAGTTTTCCCAATTTTTTGGCTGACTGACTGACCTTCATTTCTTAAAGTAATGATGGCCACTAGTTTTTCTTTACTTAGCTGCTTTTTTCTTGCCATAATACAAATTCTAACAGTCTATTCAGTAGGACTATCAGCTGTGTATCCACCTGACTTCTCCTCAACGCAACTGATGGTCCCAACCCCATTTATAAGGCAAGAAATCCCACTTATTAAACCTGACAGGGCACACCTGTGAAGTGAAAACCATTTCAGGGGACTACCTCTTGAAGCTCATCAAGAGAATGCCAAGAGTGTGCAAAGCAGTAATCAAAGCAAAAGGTGGCTACTTTGAAGAACCTAGAATATGACATATTTTCAGTTGTTTCACACTTGTTTGTTATATATATAATTCCACATGTGTTAATTCATAGTTTTGATGCCTTCAGTGTGAATCTACAATTTTCATAGTCATGAAAATAAAGAAAACTCTTTGAATGAGAAGGTGTGTCAAAACTTTTGGTCTGTACTGTATATCACAGCTTTGTCTTTCTAACATAATCCCCTTCATAGACATACAGTTAACAGATAGATGCCTTGTTACCTCTCTCTGCCACTAGTGGGATTTTGGGATCATACTTTTTCTACATTAGAGCGGTTTTCTGGGCTTATAAAAACACAAAATATGTGTCTGATTGCTCGCCAGATCATTCCAGTACTGCTCAGAAGTAGTTGCTTTTCATTTTCATTTCATTGTACAGCACCTTTGTTTTTATGCTGCCTAGGCTTGCTGTGGTTCAAATTAACAATGTAAAGGAATACAGTTCCCATAATCCCATAATCATTTTCCCTGCATGAGGCATTGCTTCTTTTAACAGCTGCCTGCATGTCTCTCTAAAACAAAAAATTTGTACGGTGGTGCTGTAATTACTCCCTGCCTGCTCTATTTTTTTGCTCACTGACTCAGCATGATTTCATACTTACCAACATTTCCATTGGTAAAATCGGGGCAAATAAGCCCCACCCCGGGAAGGCCCCAAACCTGCCTAGAAACACCTACTTGTCGGCGGGGTTTTGTTAGCCACACCCATGTTCAGCACGAGACAGCACAAATTTGCCGCAGAGACAGTCCCAGCAACTTTGGAACAGTTGGCAAGTATGTGATTAGCTACCCAGTGTGTGAAAGAAGTTGCGCCTGACACTGGTAGAGAGAGAGCCAAGGAGCAGTGGAGATGAGAAGCATGTCATGTGTGATGCCCCATTTCATAAATCTGGAAGAGCAGAGGGAAAATTAACAGTGTTCAGTATACTTGATGTCATGTAGAGATGAGCAAAGTATTGGAAAATTCGATTTGGCTTTTACAGAAATATTCGCTTTGTGATGGATTACCTAGTCATGAAGCGCATCTCTTTGTAAGTATTGGGTGCAATGACAGGGAACGACGATTGCACTTCTCCCCAACATTGTACCCCTCAGATGCCGCATTCATCGCTGAATAAAGTGTAAAATAATTTTTGTTTATAAAATCATACTTACCTCCTCCATTTAAATGCAAAAAGCATGCCGACACCATCTTGATTGAATATCCAGTGCGAAATGTCGCTCAACACTAATATCATGAAAGCAGGACATAAACCCCAGGAACATGGTCATGTGGCTGCATGGACTGGCTTAAAGCGGCATCTCAGCTACACACAGTACATTAGTGAGCGACTAACCTTACTGCATGTAAACCATCATATTAAAGATGGAAACACCATATGAACATAATGACAAAACTGAATGGAGTAACCTCATAGCCGACCACTATCTAGGGGTGGCAGGTAGCTAAGGGTTTATTATTTCCAAATCTATGGGCCAGATTTATCATTACTCTGACATCTCACTCCACTTTCACATATGGCTAAAGTCAGTTTTAGCTTAGTCAGATTTATAATTGGCCCTTTAAGACTGTGATAAATGTGGTTTGACGGTAGCAGTTTATCCATCAGTAAGCACCTTTACAAAAGTCGCACGTATTTACGAAAAGTCGCATGTTCTTGTAAAAAGATAAGTGCAGAGCAGAAAAAAGTCGCTAATTTTTGTGCAGTTTAAGCGATTGCACAAAAATTTGCGACTTTTTCACTCCATTATTCTGACTTGAGCTAATGATAAATCTGGCCCTATGTCTATATAGTAGATTAGGAACATAGTAGATTAGGAACATTGATGTCTATAAAGAAATTAATCATCTCTCCTCCATGAGTTCCCTACCTAGTCCTGTCAGAAGAATTTAAGTCCTGTTTATTGGAAATGGAAAAAAATAAAATAAAGGTATTCTAGTTTCTACAAAAAATATAATTAAAGAGCATCTGTCAGCAGATTTGTATCTAGGAAACTGGCTGACCTGTTGCAGCCAGTTTCATAGGTAGAAATCTGCTGACAGATGCCTCCAATTTTGTAATATACTGAACTTTCTGTACCAGTTTCTGCAGTATTCGAGAGCCTTGCTTGTTGTCATTGAACAGCTGATGATCACACAGGTGAGAGCTCCTATAATTATACTGTATACTGTATATAACTATACTATCCTGTATATAACTATACTATACTGCATTTAACTATACTGTATACTGTATATAACTATACTATCCTGTATATAACTATACTGTATTCTGTATATAACTATACTATCCTGTATATAACTATACTATACTGTATTTAACTATACTGTATACTGAATATAACTATACTCTCCTGTCTATAACTATACTATACTGTATATAACTATACTGTATACTGTATATAACTATACTATACTTTATATAACTATAGTGCATACTGAATATAACTATACTGTATACTAGGTACTATCCTGTAAATAACTATACTATACTGTGAATAACTATACCGTATACTATATATAACTATACTATACTATATATAACTATACCGTATACTATATATAACTATACTATCCTGTATATAACTATACTATACTGTATATAACTATACCGTATACTATATATAACTATACTATCCTGTATATAACTATACTATACTGTATATAACTATACCGTATATTATAGAACTATACTGTATATAACTATACTGTTTTCTGTATATAACTATACTTTATATAACTATGGTATACTGTATATAACTATACTATACTTTATATGACTATGGTATACTGTATACTGTATATAACTATACTATACTTTATATAACTATAGTGCATACTGAATATAACTATACTGTATACTAGGTACTATCCTGTAAATAACTATACTATACTGTGAATAACTATACCGTATACTATATATAACTATACTATCCTGTATATAACTATACCATACTGTATATAACTATACCGTATACTATATATAACTATACTATCCTGTATATAACTATACTATACTGTATATAACTATACCGTATACTATATAACTATACTGTATATAACTATACTGTTTTCTGTATATAACTATACTTTATATAACTATGGTATACTGTATACTGTATATAACTATACTATACTTTATAATACTATGGTATACTGTATACTGTATATAACTATACTATACTTTATATAACTATGGTATACTGTATACTGTATATAACTATACTATACTTTATATAACTATGGTATACTGTATACTGTATATAACTATACTATCCTGTATATAACTATACTATCCTGTATATAACTATACTATCTTGTATATAGCTATACTATCCTGTATATAACTATACTATCTTGTATATAAATAGTGATGAGTGGCATAGGCAATATTAGTTTTCGCATTAAATTCACGAATTCTAGAATTCGTGATCTCCAGTTATTTTTTTTTTACGATTGCGGAAATCGGCACTAATGATGCGCATATTTTTTGCGCAATACATGAAACTTCATATTTTATCAGGTCTGAGTAGATATTACTGATTGGTGCACTAAGTATTGTTGTGACATCACAGCACTATGTCTGTAGCATGTATGTATGGACAGCAGAAAAACAGTAGTTCCTATCACACTACCTAACACCCTGCACTCGAACCTATCAGCTACACTATATCCCTATCTAAGGCTACTTTCACACTAGCGTTTTTACTTGATCCGTCAGGGTTCATCAAAAACGCTTCTGTTCTGATAATACAACCGCCTGCATCCGTTATGAACGGTTGTATTATCTTTAACATTGCCAAGACGGATCCATCATGAACTCCATTGAAAGTCAATGGAGGACGGATCCGTTTTCTATTGTGTCAGATTGTGTCAGAGAAAACCGGATCCATCCCCATTGACTTGCATTGGGGGTCATGATCCGTCTTGTTGCGATTTGCTCTCCGGTATGGGAACGCAACTAAATGGAACGGAATGCATTTTGGAGCATTCTGTTCTGTTCAGTTCAGTTTTGTCCCCATTGACAATGAATGGAGACAAAACTGAAGCGTTTATTTTTCGGTATTGAGCCCCTATGACGGAACTCAATACCGGAAAACTTAAACGCTAGTGTGAAAGTAGCCTAACCTACACTGACTATCTCCCACTAACTATCTAATGTAATTAAATAAGGATCCAGATGAGTCTGCAAAGCACAGGGCACAGCAATGACACTGCTGTCTCTCTCAGAACTGCAAAAAATCAGCAATGGCTGCTGGGGAGGTTCTTATATAGTAAGGGGTAGGCAACTTTCCTATTGGTTGCTAGGGATGTTGCTAAGCTCAGACAAAGACATTGCAGCCTTCTCATTGGCCCACAAGCAAGAAGAAAGGATACTGATAAAAAGAAAATCTAGAATATTCTTGATTACGAATATATATCACTATATTCTACTCTACATCTACGCGAATTCTCAAAGTGCCGATATTCGCGATAAAAATTTGCGATTAGAATATTCGCGATCAACAATACTGTATATAACTATACTGTATACTATATATAACTATACTATCTTCTATATAACTATACTATACTGTATATAACTATACTATCCTGTATAACTGTACTGTAGGTGTAATAAGCCGGGAATGACCAGTACACTCTCTGGATGAAAACCATTAAATTGATAGAATTGCATGAAATATCATTATGAATTGAATATTTGCTGACAATTTTAGGTTTTTAAAGAGTTATAGTCTTAGCTGCCATGTAATGTTACTTTAGTAATGCTTCCTTCACAGCTTCTTTGCCCAACTTTCTTCTGCTCATTCTTCATTTTCTCAACTTTAATTCTGTCTGATCTTGACTTTCTCAGTGTGTGGCCGTTTCTTGATGCCTCTTATAATTACAATGAGGCTGCCTGCATTGTCTGCACAATGGACGCTAGGTGCCACAGGCATAGAGCTCCATACTGTGATTTGTACCAACTGCTGGGACTGTCAGCCATAACATCCCCATGCTAGCTGTCCTTGAACTATAATTGGCAGCTGTGCCCGGCATGGTAATCTGAACTGACAAAGACATTTCTTCTGGGTCCCAATCTTGTTTCATACACCACACACCGCTTTTATCCATTCTACCCTTCATGTTACATCTTATGTCTCCCCGTCCTTTTTATTTATTTTTTTTTACTGTCAAAAATCACTGTCTCCACATGAATCTCAATATCCTTTCCCATTTGCTTGTGAAATGTACATATAGAGTATGTTTTCTAAGGTCAGGTATTGCTGTCCATGTAGATACAATTACAGGATCGTGTGGAGGGTGAGAGAGACTTTTTGCACATATTTCCTGGAGCAAGTTTTCTTTCAGGAGTCTGAAACACAGGCCAGATAACAAACTTGCATGACCATCACTGACCATGGTTCTCGGAAGAACTGTTTATCACACTGCCAGTATCACAATATCTTCTCAAGGTCCTCCATAGAGAATATCCTTTGTGTTTCCATTATTACATCAAACCTGGAAGAACCAGCCATATACCAGGAAAAATGTTCTTCAACAAAATGTGTCCATCATAATGGGTGGTCATGGAAGATGAACGATGTTCAGATATCAGTATGCTTTGGGTGCAGGTCAGTATATAACTGATATTGAGTACTCTGGAGGACCTAGTAAATCTGCACATGCCATAGACTGCTTATTGTTTTCAGTGGCAACTGTGTAATACTTAATTTCGCCTGTGGGCGTGCTGTAGAGGATTTGAACACTTGTTATATTTACCCACAGGTTGCAGATGACTATCAAGGGTCTCAGCCGCAAGACATTCTGTGATCGATTTATTGTTAGAAAACCCATCTAATAAAAAGTGATTGTCCAAAGTGAACAGGACAACCCCTTTAAGTGTCCCACTTTAAATATCTAAAATGTCAGGAGGTCTGCTATAGTTGTGCATCTCTCCACCACATACTGACTGCCAAATGGGTGTTGTTCCCAAGGTCAACAGGAACACGTAAATAGGGTACACAGGTTATTGGTCAAATTTTTTGAGGGAATCTGACATAGAGAGACCCAGGTTCAGGCGCTGGGTTACTTACTTGGCAGTATGCTGTAGTTTTTACAAAACCACTGTTTAGTAGATGTAACATGAGCACTTCCCAGGGAGTTGCCCCAGCCACACAACAGTCCCTGTAAGAAAAGTGCACTACAAAAGTTTGTCGTTATCCCATCTCTGATTGACAGCTTTCTCACTCTTAGGCCTCCTGCACACGACCATGTCCGTCTGCAAACCATGGAATTGCAAAATACGGATACCAGCTATGTGCAACCTGCACTTTTCTCAGCCCCCATTGTAGAAATGCATATTCTTGTCTGAAAAACAGAGAAGAATAGGACATGTTCTAAAAAATTGCAAAAAATGTGGATGGATGGAGACCGAAAATACATCTATATGAGGCCTCAGTGTGCAAAGCTGTCAATCAGTGGTGGGGGACAGGAGAACTAGCAGCTTATGGCTATCCAGAACTTCACATACAGTGGGCAACACTGGTCTCCTGTGCTCAGATAGGGCAGCATAATTCTGGTGACAGATCCCATTCAAGAGGATCTCCACCCAAAACATAAAAGTTATTTTTTTAGGCCGCCTTCACGCAGTCAGTGTTTGATCAGTGATTTCCATCAGAAATTGTGAGTTAAAACCAGGTGCAAACACAGAACAAGTACTAATCTTATCTCAATGTAGCCTCCACTCCTGGTTTTGGCTCACAATCACTGATAAAACACTTACCACAAGGACTGTTATTTCCTGTTGATTATGAAGTGCCAACATATTCCTCAGTTCTATACAGTCAGTTAGAAGAGGATTGCAGCAAACAGAGGTTTTACGCAGATATAGCCATTGTTTATTGCGGCTCTGTACAGACCTTCACATAAGTTCTCGCCCTTCACCTTGCTCTAAATCGAGTTCCCCCATCTCAAATATACAAATACACTAGAAGCCGCTTTCATAGGAAGCCAATTCCGCCATCCCCAGTACTGCAAGGCAACTGTACCAACCAGCAAGTCGCAAAGGTCGCCTCTGAATCAGAAGGGTTGTCCAGTGTAGGTGCTCACAACCCCAATGGCCGGAACCTGTGCTTAATTTAAAAAAATATATAAAAATCTCACCTATCTGCAGGCCCATCATTCCCTCAGTGGTGCACCATTCCTGATGACTTCCTGTCTCTGCTGGACTGGAATTGGCTTTGTCCTATGAACGTTGTGGCCAATTACTCGCCTTAGCGGTCACATGCTAGAAAGACACATCACAAAACAGAAGGAACCTATTCACTTCATCTCCTTTGTTCTTAGGATGGACCTCCACCAATAGCAGTATGCTAACACTATATAAGATGCGAGTATGCCTCAAAGGGCTTCTGTCACCCCCAAAACACATATTTTTTTTTGGGCTTGTTAAAATCCTTATTTAACGACTATTCCCTATATAGGGCTCTTACCTTTGTCTGTGGCTTTGTTTCCTTAAAAATCGATCTTTTAAAATATGCAAATCACTTCACTACCAGCAAGTAGGGCGTCTCCCTCCTCCTGTTGATTGACAGGGCCAGCGAGCGCTCTCCTCCTCCGGCTGGCCCTGTTAGCATTTCAAATCCCGCGCCTGTCTTCATTCGGCGCAGGCACTCTGAGAGAAGGAGGCTCGCCTCCTCAGCACTCCCTCAGTGCGCCTGCGCCGATGACGTCTTCTCTTTCGGTGATGTCATCGGCGCAGGCGCACTGAGGGAGTGCTGAGGAGGCGAGCCTCCTTCTCTCAGAGTGCCTGCGCCGAATGAAGACAGGCACGGGATTTGAAATGCTGACAGGGCCAGCTGGAGGAGGAGAGCGCTCGCTGGCCCTGTCAATCAACAGGAGGAGGGAGACGCCCTACTTGCTGGTAGTGAAGTGATTTGCATATTTTAAAAGATCGATTTTTAAGGAAACAAAGCCACAGACAAAGGTAAGAGCCCTATATAGGGAATAGTCGTTAAATAAGGATTTTAACAAGCCCAAAAAAAAATATGTGTTTTGGGGGTGACAGAAGCCCTTTAAATTTCTTCAACCTTGACCTATTAAGCTCTGTTCACACTAGTGTCATGGCTTCTGGTGACCTGGTGACCGCTATGCTTGATCAGTTTTTAAATGGGTCCCATTAAATCCTGATCGACCTATAAAGAGATCCACCATTCCTTTATATTTGATTGCAAGACTTTTGCTTC
Source organism: Bufo bufo (assembly GCF_905171765.1). NCBI lineage: Eukaryota > Metazoa > Chordata > Amphibia > Anura > Bufonidae > Bufo > Bufo bufo. Next base: position 353,496,950 of record NC_053394.1, read on the forward strand.
AGACTTGACTATAACTGTTGTCCGAAGCACCAAAAGACCATGAAAAAACATGAATGTGAGCAGATTCTGTCCATGGAGGTCCTGTAAAAACATCATATCAACTCCACAATGCCAGTGTGAACAGAGCCTCCTTCTTCATTTACCAGAACCTTCAGCTTCATGGAGAAAATTCTTACCTGCACATTTTCCTTGTTCCTACAGTCACGCGGTTTACTGAGCTTCGTGCTTTACTCTCACAACTCCTACCAAGTAATCAATATCAGCCGGGGGTTTTATTTCAAGAGCGAAGAGTTAATCCGGTGGGATTGTATTCTCAGATTGCTCAGTTTAGTCAGAATTTCACTTCTCAATCACCATTTAGAGTTTTTTTTTTTCATTGCAACCAATCAATCACCATCCTCCAGGCTTTTATCCCCTTTTCTGCAGTTCAAAACTCATCTTACTCATCTGTTTTTTGTCTCTGTCATTTACTCCGCAGAACGTTTTGCAGGTCAGGAATTGACTGACGAGGATGAGGCAAATCCTAATATTCAAGATTAAAATATCTGGCTTATTCTGGAAGGTTAATAAGAGGCGTGAATATTGAGACACTCCACTCATGGAGAACATTTAATGCCCTGTCTAGACATTCGATTACTATTTCACTAGATTGGCCTACCTCTCATCATAGGCATGCCTACACATGCTGCCGGGCTCCCAGCGTTCCCAGCCTATCATAATAATATGTGGCGTCCATCAAGTGAAGAAACGATTTCCATCCACAGCCGTCTCGCAGCTTACCAAGCACAGCGCCATCCATTGGATGGCGGCCAATAAAAAGATCTCCTGAAAATAAGCTGATCACCAGGTGCCTTGCTGCTGCGACCCCTAAAGATCAGCTGTAGTCTGCAGAGAACCCTGCAGGACAACCAGAGGAGAAATGGAACATTACATAGTGCCTATTGAAATCATGTAAAATATAAACCAGTGATATCCCAAATGAATGGCTCCCCTCTATTCATTCAGAATGTCCTAATAACTGTGGTTTATCCCTCTAAGTTTCCCTGTAGCGGAAATATTGGAGATTAAAGGGGCTTTCTGGTTTGCATCAACATCCTTTGGAATAAATATTAATTAAGGTAACGCTAATTCTGTAATGTATTTCTTTTATCTTTAGTGCACCTATTACCTGTTCTGGGCTGTGGTCACATGACGACGTGCATGCAGCTCTTTCTTATTTCCTGTGATTTTATGTCCATGGGTGGGGCAGTGATAGGGGAGTGTCGATGTAACTTGCTGGGTGGGAGGAGCTATAAACTAGCAGCAGGAAGTGCTACATACTGGATGAAAACAACCAAAATGATTGGTGTACATGGTGAAAACAGGTCAGTAGAGTCCAAATTGTAAAAAAAAAATAAAGCATTGGGAAGTACATGAGGTAAGCAACTTCATGGGCATATCTGTTCAAAACCTTAGTAATCCTGGAAAACCCCTTTAAGAAAATATAGTATGTGAGGAATTGAAACATTACAATGTGAAACAGAAGTTTTATCACAGATATTTATATCTGGATCAAGGAAGGGGTCAATTCTGATTATCCTATTTGCTGACATGTACATTTTGACACTAACCTTTTAATGCATATTTCTTAAAGTTAAGTGTTAGAGTAGCCTTATTCTGTGAATTTAACATATACATGAACAAAATGATACACTGATTTGTTGTATTTCCAGTGGCATACTCTCCATGGAGGCAGACCACACGACTGCTATGGGGCCTGGGGGATGTGCAGTTCAGCACTGAACTCTTCTGTGAAGTCTTCTGTTCCATACTTCCATGGAAATTTCTGGCAGCCGCCTCTAGGGGGAGCTCAGTGCAAAAGAGATTTCTTACAGTTAATTTCAGTGGTAACTGCATACATTCTTTTGCACTGAGATCCCCCTAGTGATGGCTGCAGGCTAGAGTTGAGCGAACACCTGGATGTTCGGGTTCGAGAAGTTCGGCCGAACTTCCCGGAAATGTTCGGGTTCGGGATCCGAACCCGAACCGAACTTCGTCCCGAACCCGAACCCCATTGAAGTCAATGGAGACCCGAACTTTTGGGCACTAAAAAGGCTGTAAAACAGCCCAGGAAAGAGCTAGAGGGCTGCAAAAGGCAGCAACATGTAGGTAAATCCCCTGCAAACAAATGTGGATAGGGAAATGAATTAAAATTAAAATAAAAAAAATTAAAATGAACCAATATCAATTGGACAGAGGTCCCATAGCAGAGAATCTGGCTTCACGTCAGCAGAGAATCAGTCTCTTCATGCCATAGCAAAGAATCTGGCTTCATGTCAGCACAGAATCAGTCTCTTCATGCCATAGCAGAGAATCTGGCTTCATGTCAGCACAGAATCAGTCTTCATGTCATAGCAGAGAATCAGGCTTCACGTCACCCACCACTGGAACAGGCCACTGTCACACATTTAGGCCCCGGCACCCAGACAGAGGAGAGCGGTCGCGTAACAGAGAATCTGGCCTTATGTCAGCACAGAATCTGTCTTCATGTCATAGCAGAGAATCAGGCTTCACGTCACCCACCACTGGAACAGGCCACTGTCACACATTTAGGCCCCGGCACCCAGACAGAGGAGAGCGGTCCCGTAACAGAGAATCTGGCCTTATGTCAGCGCAGAATCTGTCTTCATGTCATAGCAGAGAATCAGGCTTCACGTCACCCACCACTGGAACAGGCCACTGTCACATATTTAGGCCCAGGCACCCAGGCAGAGGAGAGAGGTCGCGTAACAGAGAATCTGGCCTTATGTCAGCGCAGAATCTGTCTTCATGTCATAGCAGAGAATCAGGCTTCACGTCACCCACCACTGGAACAGGCCACTGTCACACATTTAGGCCCCGGCACCCAGACAGAGGAGAGCGGTCCCGTAACAGAGAATCTGGCCTTATGTCAGCACAGAATCTGTCTTCATGTCATAGCAGAGAATCAGGCTTCACGTCACCCACCACTGGAACAGGCCACTGTCACACATTTAGGCCCAGGCAGAGGAGAGAGGTCCCGTAACAGAGAATCTGGCCTTATGTCAGCGCAGAATCTGTCTTCATGTCATAGCAGAGAATCAGGCTTCACATCACCCACCACTGGAACAGGCCACTGTCACACATTTAGGCCCAGGCACCCAGGCAGAGGAGAGCGGTCCCGTAACAGAGAATCTGGCCTTATGTCAGCGCAGAATCTGTCTTCATGTCATAGCAGAGAATCAGGCTTCACGTCACTCACCACTGGAACAGGCCACTGTCACATATTTAGGCCCAGGCACCCAGGCAGAGGAGAGAGGTCGCGTAACAGAGAATCTGGCCTTATGTCAGCACAGAATCTGTCTTCATGTCATAGCAGAGAATCAGGCTTCACGTCACCCACCACTTGAACAGGCCACTGTCACACATTTAGGCCCCGGCACCCAGACAGAGGAGAGCGGTCCCGTAACAGAGAATCTGGCCTTATGTCAGCGCAGAATCTGTCTTCATGTCATATCAGAGAATCAGGCTTCACGTCACCCACCACTGGAACAGGCCACTGTCACACATTTAGGCCCCCGGCACCCAGACAGAGGAGAGCGGTCCCGTAACAGAGAATCTGGCCTTATGTCAGCGCAGAATCTGTCTTCATGTCATATCAGAGAATCAGGCTTCACGTCACCCACCACTGGAACAGGCCACTGTCACACATTTAGGCCCCGGCACCCAGACAGAGGAGAGCGGTCCCGTAACAGAGAATCTGGCCTTATGTCAGCGCAGAATCTGTCTTCATGTCATAGCAGAGAATCAGGCTTCACGTCACCCACCACTGGAACAGGCCACTGTCACACATTTAGGCCCAGGCACCCAGGCAGAGGAGAGAGGTCGCGTAACAGAGAATCTGGCCTTATGTCAGCACAGAATCTGTCTTCATGTCATAGCAGAGAATCAGGCTTCACGTCACCCACCACTGGAACAGGCCACTGTCACACATTTAGGCCCCGGCACCAGGACAGAGGAGAGCGGTCCCGTAACAGAGAATCTGGCCTTATGTCAGCGCAGAATCTGTCTTCATGTCATAGCAGAGAATCAGGCTTCACGTCACCCACCACTGGAACAGGCCACTGTCACATATTTAGGCCCAGGCACCCAGGCAGAGGAGAGAGGTCGCGTAACAGAGAATCTGGCTTCATGTCAGCACAGAATAAGTCTTCATGTCATAGCAGAGAATCAGGCTTCACGTCACCCACCACTGGAACAGGCCACTGTCACACATTTAGGCCCCGGCACCCAGACAGAGGAGAGCGGTCCCGTAATAGAGAATCTGGCCTTATGTCAGCACAGAATCTGTCTTCATGTCATAGCAGAGAATCAGGCTTCACGTCACCCACCACTGGAACAGGCCACTGTCACACATTTAGGCCCAGGCACCCAGGCAGAGGAGAGAGGTCCCGTAACAGAGAATCTGGCCTTATGTCAGCGCAGAATCTGTCTTCATGTCATATCAGAGAATCAGGCTTCACGTCACCCACCACTGGAACAGGCCACTGTCACACATTTAGGCCCCGGCACCCAGACAGAGAAGAGTGGTCCCGTAACAGAGAATCTGGCCTTATGTCAGCACAGAATCTGTCTTCATGTCATAGCAGAGAATCAGGCTTCACGTCACCCACCACTGGAACAGGCCACTGTCACACATTTAGGCCCCGGCACCCAGACAGAGGAGAGCGGTCCCGTAAAAGAGAATCTGGCCTTATGTCAGCGCAGAATCTGTCTTCATGTCATATCAGAGAATCAGGCTTCACGTCACCCACCACTGGAACAGGCCACTGTCACACATTTAGGCCCAGGCACCCAGGCAGAGGAGAGAGGTCGCGTAACAGAGAATCTGGCCTTATGTCAGCACAGAATCTGTCTTCATGTCATAGCAGAGAATCAGGCTTCACGTCACCCACCACTGGAACAGGCCACTGTCACACATTTAGGCCCTGGCACCCAGACAGAGGAGAGCGGTCCCGTAACAGAGAATCTGGCCTTATGTCAGCACAGAATCTGTCTTCATGTCATAGCAGAGAATCAGGCTTCACGTCACCCACCACTGGAACAGGCCACTGTCACACATTTAGGCCCAGGCACCCAGGCAAAGGAGAGAGGTCCCGTAACAGAGAATCTGGCCTTATGTCAGCGCAGAATCTGTCTTCATGTCATAGCAGAGAATCAGGCTTCACGTCACCCACCACTGGAACAGGCCACTGTCACACATTTAGGCCCAGGCACCCAGGCAGGGGAGAGCGGTCCCGTAACAGAGAATCTGGCCTTATGTCAGCGCAGAATCTGTCTTCATGTCATAGCAGAGAATCAGGCTTCACGTCACCCACCACTGGAACAGGCCACTGTCACACATTTAGGCCCAGGCACCCAGGCAGAGGAGAGAGGTCCCGTAACAGAGAATCTGGCCTTATGTCAGCGCAGAATCTGTCTTCATGTCATAGCAGAGAATCAGGCTTCACGTCACCCACCACTGGAACAGGCCACTGTCACATATTTAGGCCCAGGCACCCAGGCAGAGGAGAGAGGTCCCGTAACAGAGAATCTGGCCTTATGTCAGCGCAGAATCTGTCTTCATGTCATAGCAGAGAATCAGGCTTCACGTCACCCACCACTGGAACAGGCCACTGTCACACATTTAGGCCCCCGGCACCCAGACAGAGGAGAGCGGTCCCGTAACAGAGAATCTGGCCTTATGTCAGCACAGAATCTGTCTTCATGTCATAGCAGAGAATCAGGCTTCACGTCACCCACCACTGGAACAGGTCACTGTCACACATTTAGGCCCCGGCACCCAGACAGAGGAGAGCGGTCCCGTAACAGAGAATCTGGCCTTATGTCAGCGCAGAATCTGTCTTCATGTCATAGCAGAGAATCAGGCTTCACGTCACTCACCACTGGAACAGGCCACTGTCACATATTTAGGCCCAGGCACCCAGGCAGAGGAGAGAGGTCGCGTAACAGAGAATCTGGCCTTATGTCAGCACAGAATCTGTCTTCATGTCATAGCAGAGAATCAGGCTTCACGTCACCCACCACTGGAACAGGCCACTGTCACACATTTAGGCCCCGGCACCCAGACAGAGGAGAGCGGTCCCGTAACAGAGAATCTGGGCTTATGTCAGCGCAGAATCTGTCTTCATGTCATATCAGAGAATCAGGCTTCACGTCACCCACCACTGGAACAGGCCACTGTCACACATTTAGGCCCCCGGCACCCAGACAGAGGAGAGCGGTCCCGTAACAGAGAATCTGGCCTTATGTCAGCACAGAATCTGTCTTCATGTCATAGCAGAGAATCAGGCTTCACGTCACCCACCACTGGAACAGGCCACTGTCACACATTTAGGCCCCGGCACCCAGACAGAGGAGAGCGGTCCCGTAACAGAGAATCTGGCCTTATGTCAGCGCAGAATCTGTCTTCATGTCATAGCAGAGAATCAGGCTTCACGTCACCCACCACTGGAACAGGTCACTGTCACACATTTAGGCCCCGGCACCCAGACAGAGGAGAGCGGTCCCGTAACAGAGAATCTGGCCTTATGTCAGCGCAGAATCTGTCTTCATGTCATAGCAGAGAATCAGGCTTCACGTCACTCACCACTGGAACAGGCCACTGTCACATATTTAGGCCCAGGCAGAGGAGAGAGGTCGCGTAACAGAGAATCTGGCCTTATGTCAGCACAGAATCTGTCTTCATGTCATAGCAGAGAATCAGGCTTCACGTCACCCACCACTGGAACAGGCCACTGTCACACATTTAGGCCCCGGCACCCAGACAGAGGAGAGCGGTCCCGTAACAGAGAATCTGGGCTTATGTCAGCGCAGAATCTGTCTTCATGTCATATCAGAGAATCAGGCTTCACGTCACCCACCACTGGAACAGGCCACTGTCACACATTTAGGCCCCCGGCACCCAGACAGAGGAGAGCGGTCCCGTAACAGAGAATCTGGCCTTATGTCAGCACAGAATCTGTCTTCATGTCATAGCAGAGAATCAGGCTTCACGTCACCCACCACTGGAACAGGCCACTGTCACACATTTAGGCCCCGGCACCCAGACAGAGGAGAGCGGTCCCGTAACAGAGAATCTGGCCTTATGTCAGCGCAGAATCTGTCTTCATGTCATAGCAGAGAATCAGGCTTCACGTCACCCACCACTGGAACAGGCCACTGTCACACATTTAGGCCCAGGCACCCAGGCAGAGGAGAGAGGTCGCGTAACAGAGAATCTGGCCTTATGTCAGCACAGAATCTGTCTTGATGTCATAGCAGAGAATCAGGCTTCACGTCACCCACCACTGGAACAGGCCACTGTCACACATTTAGGCCCCGGCACCAGGACAGAGGAGAGCGGTCCCGTAACAGAGAATCTGGCCTTATGTCAGCGCAGAATCTGTCTTCATGTCATATCAGAGAATCAGGCTTCACGTCACCCACCACTGGAACAGGCCACTGTCACACATTTAGGCCCCCGACACCCAGACAGAGGAGAGCGGTCCTGTAACAGAGAATCTGGCCTTATGTCAGCACAGAATCTGTCTTCATGTCATAGCAGAGAATCAGGCTTCACGTCACCCACCACTGGAACAGGTCACTGTCACACATTTAGGCCCCGGCACCCAGACAGAGGAGAGCGGTCCCGTAACAGAGAATCTGGCCTTATGTCAGCGCAGAATCTGTCTTCATGTCATAGCAGAGAATCAGGCTTCACGTCACTCACCACTGGAACAGGCCACTGTCACATATTTAGGCCCAGGCACCCAGACAGAGGAGAGCGGTCCCGTAACAGAGAATCTGGCCTTATGTCAGCACAGAATCTGTCTTCATGTCATAGCAGAGAATCAGGCTTCACGTCACCCACCACTGGAACAGGCCACTGTCACACATTTAGGCCCCAGGCACCCAGGCAGAGGAGAGAGGTCCCGTAACAGAGAATCTGGCCTTATGTCAGCACAGAATCTGTCTTCATGTCATAGCAGAGAATCAGGCTTCACGTCACCCACCACTGGAACAGGTCACTGTCACACATTTAGGCCCCGGCACCCAGACAGAGGAGCGCGGTCCCGTAACAGAGAATCTGGCCTTATGTCAGCGCAGAATCTGTCTTCATGTCATAGCAGAGAATCAGGCTTCACGTCACCCACCACTGGAACAGGCCACTGTCACACATTTAGGCCCAGGCAGAGGAGAGAGGTCGCGTAACAGAGAATCTGGCCTTATGTCAGCACAGAATCTGTCTTCATGTCATAGCAGAGAATCAGGCTTCACGTCACCCACCACTGGAACAGGCCACTGTCACACATTTAGGCCCCGACACCCAGACAGAGGAGAGCGGTCCCGTAACAGAGAATCTGGCCTTATGTCAGCACAGAATCTGTCTTCATGTCATAGCAGAGAATCAGGCTTCACGTCACCCACCACTGGAACAGGCCACTGTCACACATTTAGGCCCAGGCACCCAGGCAGAGGAGAGAGGTCCCGTAACAGAGAATCTGGCCTTATGTCAGCACAGAATCTGTCTTCATGTCATAGCAGAGAATCAGGCTTCACGTCACCCACCACTGGAACAGGCCACTGTCACACATTTAGGCCCAGGCACCCAGGCAGAGGAGAGAGGTCCCGTAACAGAGAATCTGGCCTTATGTCAGCGCAGAATCTGTCTTCATGTCATAGCAGAGAATCAGGCTTCACGTCACCCACCACTGGAACAGGCCACTGTCACATATTTAGGCCCAGGCACCCAGGCAGAGGAGAGCGGTCGCGTAACAGAGAATCTGGCCTTATGTCAGCACAGAATCTGTCTTCATGTCATAGCAGAGAATCAGGCTTCACGTCACCCACCACTGGAACAGGCCACTGTCACACATTTAGGCCCCGGCACCCAGACAGAGGAGAGCGGTCCCGTAACAGAGAATCTGGCCTTATGTCAGTGCAGAATCTGTCTTCATGTCATAGCAGAGAATCAGGCTTCACGTCACCCACCACTGGAACAGGCCACTGTCACACATTTAGGCCCAGGCAGAGGAGAGAGGTCGCGTAACAGAGAATCTGGCCTTATGTCAGCACAGAATCTGTCTTCATGTCATAGCAGAGAATCAGGCTTCACGTCACCCACCACTGGAACAGGCCACTGTCACACATTTACGCCCCCGGCACCCAGACAGAGGAGAGCGGTCCCGTAACAGAGAATCTGGCCTTATGTCAGCACAGAATCTGTCTTCATGTCATAGCAGAGAATCAGGCTTCACGTCACCCACCACTGGAACAGGCCACTGTCACACATTTAGGCCCCGGCACCCAGACAGAGGAGAGCGGTCCCGTAACAGAGAATCTGGCCTTATGTCAGCGCAGAATCTGTCTTCATGTCATAGCAGAGAATCAGGCTTCACGTCACCCACCACTGGAACAGGCCACTGGCACACATTTAGGCCCAGGCACCCAGGCAGAGGAGAGAGGTCGCGTAACAGAGAATCTGGCCTTATGTCAGCACAGAATCTGTCTTGATGTCATAGCAGAGAATCAGGCTTCACGTCACCCACCACTGGAACAGGCCACTGTCACACATTTAGGCCCCGGCACCAGGACAGAGGAGAGCGGTCCCGTAACAGAGAATCTGGCCTTATGTCAGCGCAGAATCTGTCTTCATGTCATATCAGAGAATCAGGCTTCACGTCACCCACCACTGGAACAGGCCACTGTCACACATTTAGGCCCCCGGCACCCAGACAGAGGAGAGCGGTCCCGTAACAGAGAATCTGGCCTTATGTCAGCGCAGAATCTGTCTTCATGTCATAGCAGAGAATCAGGCTTCACGTCACTCACCACTGGAACAGGCCACTGTCACATATTTAGGCCCAGGCACCCAGACAGAGGAGAGCGGTCCCGTAACAGAGAATCTGGCCTTATGTCAGCGCAGAATCTGTCTTCATGTCATAGCAGAGAATCAGGCTTCACGTCACTCACCACTGGAACAGGCCACTGTCACATATTTAGGCCCAGGCACCCAGACAGAGGAGAGCGGTCCCGTAACAGAGAATCTGGCCTTATGTCAGCGCAGAATCTGTCTTCATGTCATAGCAGAGAATCAGGCTTCACGTCACCCACCACTGGAACAGGCCACTGTCACACATTTAGGCCCAGGCACCCAGGCAGAGGAGAGAGGTCCCGTAACAGAGAATCTGGCCTTATGTCAGCGCAGAATCTGTCCTCATGTCATAGCAGAGAATCAGGCTTCACGTCACCCACCACTGAAACAGGCCACTGTCACACATTTAGGCCCAGGCACCCAGGCAGGGGAGAGCGGTCCCGTAACAGAGAATCTGGCCTTATGTCAGCGCAGAATCTGTCTTCATGTCATAGCAGAGAATCAGGCTTCACGTCACCCACCACTGGAACAGGCCACTGTCACACATTTAGGCCCAGGCAGAGGAGAGAGGTCCCGTAACAGAGAATCTGGCCTTATGTCAGCGCAGAATCTGTCTTCATGTCATAGCAGAGAATCAGGCTTCACGTCACCCACCACTGGAACAGGCCACTGTCACATATTTAGGCCCAGGCACCCAGGCAGAGGAGAAAGGTCCCGTAACAGAGAATCTGGCCTTATGTCAGCGCAGAATCTGTCTTCATGTCATAGCAGAGAATCAGGCTTCACGTCACCCACCACTGGAACAGGCCACTGTCACATATTTAGGCCCAGGCACCCAGGCAGAGGAGAGAGGTCGCGTAACAGAGAATCTGGCCTTATGTCAGCACAGAATCTGTCTTCATGTCATAGCAGAGAATCAGGCTTCACGTCACCCACCACTGGAACAGGCCACTGTCACACATTTAGGCCCGGCACCCAGACAGAGGAGAGCGGTCCCGTAACAGAGAATCTGGCCTTATGTCAGCGCAGAATCTGTCTTCATGTCATAGCAGAGAATCAGGCTTCACGTCACCCACCACTGGAACAGGCCACTGTCACACATTTAGGCCCCCGGCACCCAGACAGAGGAGAGCGGTCCCGTAACAGAGAATCTGGCCTTATGTCAGCACAGAATCTGTCTTCATGTCATAGCAGAGAATCAGGCTTCACGTCACCCACCACTGGAACAGGCCACTGTCACACATTTAGGCCCCGGCACCCAGACAGAGGAGCGCGGTCCCGTAACAGAGAATCTGGCCTTATGTCAGCGCAGAATCTGTCTTCATGTCATAGCAGAGAATCAGGCTTCACGTCACCCACCACTGGAACAGGCCACTGTCACACATTTAGGCCCAGGCAGAGGAGAGAGGTCGCGTAACAGAGAATCTGGCCTTATGTCAGCACAGAATCTGTCTTCATGTCATAGCAGAGAATCAGGCTTCACGTCACCCACCACTGGAACAGGCCACTGTCACACATTTAGGCCCCGGCACCCAGACAGAGGAGAGCGGTCCCGTAACAGAGAATCTGGCCTTATGTCAGCACAGAATCTGTCTTCATGTCATAGCAGAGAATCAGGCTTCACGTCACCCACCACTGGAACAGGCCACTGTCACACATTTAGGCCCAGGCAGAGGAGAGAGGTCCCGTAACAGAGAATCTGGCCTTATGTCAGCACAGAATCTGTCTTCATGTCATAGCAGAGAATCAGGCTTCACGTCACCCACCACTGGAACAGGCCACTGTCACACATTTAGGCCCAGGCACCCAGGCAGAGGAGAGCGGTCCCGTAACAGAGAATCTGGCCTTATGTCAGCGCAGAATCTGTCTTCATGTCATAGCAGAGAATCAGGCTTCACGTCACCCACCACTGGAACAGGCCACTGTCACACATTTAGGCCCAGGCACCCAGGCAGAGGAGAGAGGTCCCGTAACAGAGAATCTGGCCTTATGTCAGCGCAGAATCTGTCTTCATGTCATAGCAGAGAATCAGGCTTCACGTCACCCACCACTGGAACAGGCCACTGTCACATATGTAGGCCCAGGCACCCAGGCAGAGGAGAGAGGTCCCGTAACAGAGAATCTGGCCTTATGTCAGCGCAGAATCTGTCTTCATGTCATAGCAGAGAATCAGGCTTCACGTCACCCACCACTGGAACAGGCCACTGTCACATATTTAGGCCCAGGCACCCAGGCAGAGGAGAGCGGTCGCGTAACAGAGAATCTGGCCTTATGTCAGCACAGAATCTGTCTTCATGTCATAGCAGAGAATCAGGCTTCACGTCACCCACCACTGGAACAGGCCACTGTCACACATTTAGGCCCCGGCACCCAGACAGAGGAGAGCGGTCCCGTAACAGAGAATCTGGCCTTATGTCAGCGCAGAATCTGTCTTCATGTCATAGCAGAGAATCAGGCTTCACGTCACCCACCACTGGAACAGGCCACTGTCACACATTTAGGCCCAGGCAGAGGAGAGAGGTCGCGTAACAGAGAATCTGGCCTTATGTCAGCACAGAATCTGTCTTCATGTCATAGCAGAGAATCAGGCTTCACGTCACCCACCACTGGAACAGGCCACTGTCACACATTTAGGCCCCCGGCACCCAGACAGAGGAGAGCGGTCCCGTAACAGAGAATCTGGCCTTATGTCAGCACAGAATCTGTCTTCATGTCATAGCAGAGAATCAGGCTTCACGTCACCCACCACTGGAACAGGTCACTGTCACACATTTAGGCCCCGGCACCCAGACAGAGGAGCGCGGTCCCGTAACAGAGAATCTGGCCTTATGTCAGCGCAGAATCTGTCTTCATGTCATAGCAGAGAATCAGGCTTCACGTCACCCACCACTGGAACAGGCCACTGTCACACATTTAGGCCCAGGCAGAGGAGAGAGGTCGCGTAACAGAGAATCTGGCCTTATGTCAGCACAGAATCTGTCTTCATGTCATAGCAGAGAATCAGGCTTCACGTCACCCACCACTGGAACAGGCCACTGTCACACATTTAGGCCCCGGCACCCAGACAGAGGAGAGCGGTCCCGTAACAGAGAATCTGGCCTTATGTCAGCACAGAATCTGTCTTCATGTCATAGCAGAGAATCAGGCTTCACGTCACCCACCACTGGAACAGGCCACTGTCACACATTTAGGCCCAGGCACCCAGGCAGAGGAGAGAGGTCCCGTAACAGAGAATCTGGCCTTATGTCAGCACAGAATCTGTCTTCATGTCATAGCAGAGAATCAGGCTTCACGTCACCCACCACTGGAACAGGCCACTGTCACACATTTAGGCCCAGGCACCCAGGCAGAGGAGAGCGGTCCCGTAACAGAGAATCTGGCCTTATGTCAGCGCAGAATCTGTCTTCATGTCATAGCAGAGAATCAGGCTTCACGTCACCCACCACTGGAACAGGCCACTGTCACACATTTTGGCCCAGGCACCCAGGCAGAGGAGAGAGGTCCCGTAACAGAGAATCTGGCCTTATGTCAGCGCAGAATCTGTCTTCATGTCATAGCAGAGAATCAGGCTTCACGTCACCCACCACTGGAACAGGCCACTGTCACATATTTAGGCCCAGGCACCCAGGCAGAGGAGAGAGGTCCCGTAACAGAGAATCTGGCCTTATGTCAGCGCAGAATCTGTCTTCATGTCATAGCAGAGAATCAGGCTTCACGTCACCCACCACTGGAACAGGCCACTGTCACATATTTAGGCCCAGGCACCCAGGCAGAGGAGAGCGGTCGCGTAACAGAGAATCTGGCCTTATGTCAGCACAGAATCTGTCTTCATGTCATAGCAGAGAATCAGGCTTCACGTCACCCACCACTGGAACAGGCCACTGTCACACATTTAGGCCCCGGCACCCAGACAGAGGAGAGCGGTCCCGTAACAGAGAATCTGGCCTTATGTCAGCGCAGAATCTGTCTTCATGTCATAGCAGAGAATCAGGCTTCACGTCACCCACCACTGGAACAGGCCACTGTCACATATTTAGGCCCAGGCACACAGGCAGAGGAGAGAGGTCGCGTAACAGAGAATCTGGCCTTATGTCAGCACAGAATCTGTCTTCATGTCATAGCAGAGAATCAGGCTTCACGTCACCCACCACTGGAACAGGCCACTGTCAGAGATTTAGGCCCCGGCACCCAGACAGAGGAGAGCGGTCCCGTAACAGAGAATCTGGCCTTATGTCAGCGCAGAATCTGTCTTCATGTCATAGCAGAGAATCAGGCTTCACGTCACCCACCACTGGAACAGGCCACTGTCACACATTTAGGCCCCGGCACCCAGACAGAGGAGAGCGGTCCCGTAACAGAGAATCTGGCCTTATGTCAGCGCAGAATCTGTCTTCATGTCATAGCAGAGAATCAGGCTTCACGTCACCCACCACTGGAACAGGTCACTGTCACATATTTAGGCCCAGGCACCCAGGCAGAGGAGAGAGGTCGCGTAACAGAGAATCTGGCTTCATGTCAGCACAGAATAAGTCTTCATGTCATAGCAGAGAATCAGGCTTCACGTCACCCACCACTGGAACAGGCCACTGTCACACATTTAGGCCCCGGCACCCAGACAGAGGAGAGATTCATTTAACTTTGGGTTGCCCCGCAATATAATGGTAAAATGAAATAAAAAATAGTATTGAATGAGGAAGTGCCCTGAAGTAGAATAATATATTGTTAAGGGGAGGTAGTTAATATCTAATCTGCACAAGGGATGGACAGGTCCTGTGGGATCCATGCCTGGTTCATTTTTATGAACGTCAGCTTGTCCACATTGGCTGTAGACAGGCGGCTGCGTTTGTCTGTAATGACGCCCCCTGCCGTGCTGAATACACGTTCAGACAAAACGCTGGCCGCCGGGCAGGCCAGCACCTCCAAGGCATAAAAGGCTAGCTCTGGCCACGTGGACAATTTGGAGACCCAGAAGTTGAATGGGGCCGAACCATCAGTCAGTACGTGGAGGGGTGTGCACAAGTACTGTTCCACCATGTTAGTGAAATGTTGCCTCCTGCTAACACGTTCCGTATCAGGTGGTGGTGCAGTTAGCTGTGGCGTGGTGACAAAACTTTTCCACATCTCTGCCATGCTAACCCTGCCCTCAGAGGAGCTGGCCGTGACACAGCTGCGTTGGCGACCTCTTGCTCCTCCTCTGCCTTCGCCTTGGGCTTCCACTGGTTCCCCTGTGACATTTGGGAATGCTCTCAGTAGCGCGTCTACCAACGTGCGCTTGTACTCGCGCATCTTCACGCTCCAGTGTAGGAAGTAAGGTGGGCACATTGTCTTTGTACCGGGGATCCAGCAGGGTGGCAACCCAGTAGTCCACACACGTTAAAATGTGGGCAACTCTGCTGTCGTTGCGCAGGCACTGCAGCATGTAGTCGCTCATGTGTGCCAGGCTGCCCAGAGGTAAGGACAAGCTGTCCTCTGTGGGAGGCGTATCGTCATCGTCCTGTGTTTCCCCCCAGCCACGCACCAGTGATGGGCCCGAGCTGCTTTGGGTGCCACCCTGCTGTGAACATGCTTCATCCTCATCCTCCTCCACCTCCTCCTCATCCTCGTCCTCCTCGTCCTCCAGTAGTGGGCCCTGTCTGGCCACATTTGTACCTGGCCTCTGGTGTTGCAAAAAACCTCCCTCTGAGTCACTTCGAAGAGACTGGCCTGAAAGTGCTAAAAATGACCCCTCTTCCTCCTCTTCCTCCTGGGCCACCTCCTCTTCCATCATCGCCCTAAGTGTTTTCTCAAGGAGACATAGAAGTGATATTGTAACGCTGATAACGGCGTCATCGCCACTGGCCATGTTGGTGGAGTACTCGAAACAGCGCAACAGGGCACACAGGTCTCGCATGGAGGCCAAGTCATTGGTGGTGAAGTGTGTCTGATCCACAGTGCGACTGACCCGTGCGTGCTACAGCTGAAACTCCACTATGGCCTGCTGCTGCTCGCACAGTCTGTCCAGCATATGCAAGGTGGAGTTCCACCTGGTGGGTACGTCGCATATGAGGCGGTGAGCGGGAAGGCCGAAGTTACGCTGTAGCGCAGACAGGCGAGCAGCGGCAGGGTGTGAACGCCGGAAGCGCGAACAGACGGCCCGCACTTTATGCAGCAGCTCTGACATGTCGGGGTAGTTGCGAATAAACTTCTGCACCACCAAATTCAGCACATGCACCAGGCAAGGGATGTGCGTCAAACCGGCTAGTCCCAGAGCTGCAACGAGATTTTGCCCATTATCGCACACCACCAGGCCGGGCTTGAGGCTCACCGGCAGCAACCACTCGTCGGTCTGTTGTTCTATACCCCGCCACAACTCCTGTGCGGTGTGGGGCCTGTCCCCCAAACATATGAGTTTCAGAATGGCCTGCTGACGTTTACCCCGGGCTGTGCTGAAGTTGGTGGTGAAGGTGTGTGGCTGACTGGATGAGCAGGTGGAAGAAGAGGAGGAGGAAGCTGAGTAGGAGGAGGAGGAGACAGGAGGCAAAGAATGTTGCCCTGCGATCCTTGCCGGCGGAAGGACGTGCGCCAAACAGCTCTCCGCCTGGGGCCCAGCCGCCACTACATTTACCCAGTGTGCAGTTAGGGAGATATAGCGTCCCTGGCCGCGCTTACTGGTCCACGTATCTGTGGTTAGGTGGACCTTGCCACAGATGGCGTTGCGCAGTGCACACTTGATTTTATCGGACACTTGTTTGTGCAGGGAAGGCACGGCTCTCTTGGAGAAGTAGTGGCGGCTGGGAACAACATACTGTGGGACAGCAAGCGACATGAGCTGTTTGAAGCTGTGTGTGTCCACCAGCCTAAATGACAGCATTCCATAGGCCAGTAGTTTAGAAATGCTGGCATTCAGGGCCAGGGATCGAGGGTGGCTAGGTGGGAATTTACGCTTTCTCTCAAATGTTTGTGAGATGGAGAGCTGAACGCTGCCGTGTGACATGGTTGAGATGCTTGGCGACGCAGGTGGTGGTGTTGGTGGTACATCCCATGTTTGCTGGGCGGCAGGTGCCAACGTTCCTCCAGAGGCAGAGGAAGAGGCCGAGGCGGCGGCAGCAGCAGCAGAAGAGGCCGAGGCGGCGGCAGCAGCAGAAGAGGCCGAAACGGCAGCAGCAGAAGAGGCAGCAGGGGGAGCCTGAGTGACTTCCTTGTTTTTAAGGTGTTTACTCCACTGCAGTTCATGCTTTGCATGCAGGTGCCTGGTCATGCAGGTTGTGCTAAGGTTCAGAACGTTAATGCCTCGCTTCAGGCTCTGATGGCACAGCGTGCAAACCACTCGGGTCTTGTCGTCAGCACATTGTTTGAAGAAGTGCCATGCCAGGGAACTCCTTGAAGCTGCCTTTGGGGTGCTCGGTCCCAGATGGCGGCGGTCAGTAGCAGGCGGAGTCTCTTGGCGGCGGGTGTTCTGATTTTGCCCACTGCTCCCTCTTTTGCTACGCTGTTGGCTCGGTCTCACCACTGCCTCTTCCTCCGAACTGTGAAAGTCAGTGGCACGACCTTCATTCCATGTGGGGTCTAGGACCTCATCGTCCCCTGCATCGTCTTCCACCCAGTCTTGATCCCTGACCTCCTGTTCAGTCTGCACACTGCAGAAAGACGCAGCAGTTGGCACCTGTGTTTCGTCATCATCAGAGACGTGCTGAGGTGGTATTCCCATGTCCTCATCATCAGGAAACATAAGTGGTTGTGCGTTAGTGCATTCTATCTCTTCCACCCCTGGTGAAGAGCTAGGTGGATGCCCTTGGGAAACCCTGGCAGCAGAATCTTCAAACAGCATAAGAGACTGCTGCATAACTTGAGGCTCAGACAGTTTCCCTGATATGCATGGGGGTGATGTGACAGACCGATGGGCTTGGTTTTCATGCGCCATCTGTGCGCTTTCTGCAGAAGACTGGGTGGGAGATAATGTGAACGTGCTGGAAGCACTGTCGGCCACCCAATTGACTAATGCCTGTACCTTCTCAGGCCTTACCATCCTTAGAACGGCATTGGGCCCCACCAAATATCCCTGTAAATTCTGGCGGCTACTGGGACCTGAGGTAGTTGGTACACTAGGACGTGTGGCTGTGGCAGAACGGCCACGTCCTCTCCCAGCACCAGAGGGTCCACTAACACCACCACGACCATGTCCACGTCCGCGTCCTTTATTTGATGTTTTCCTCATTGTTCCCGTTCACCACAATTTTGAGAATGGCAAATTTGGGAATAGTTTTTCAACCCAGAACAAAAAATGTGCTTTTACGGTCACTACAAATAACTTGACCAGCTAAAACAGTACAGATTTGCTTGAATAGAAATGTGAGACCTGTTTTTTTTTGCACTGTGTGACAGGTTAAGGTTTAATCTCAGAATCAGACTTCTATCTGCACGGTAGTGTGTGTCTTAGGTTTTTCTGAATGACACTATCAGTACCTTCAATGTAAGATATCCTTTTTGGGATAGATTTCAAGTAGGCCTCAAATACCAGAAACTAGTTATTTTGAGAATGGCAAATTTGGGAATAGTTTTTCAACCCAGAAAAAAAAATTGGCTTTTACGGTCACTACAAATAACTTGACCAGCTAAAACAGTACAGATTTGCTTGAATAGAAATGTGAGACCTGTTTTTTTTTGCACTGTGTGACAGGTTAAGGTTTAATCTCAGAATCAGAATTCTATCTGCACGGTAGCGTGTGTCTTAGGTTTTTCTGAATGACACTATCAGTACCTTCAATGTAAGATATCCTTTTTGGGATAGATTTCAAGTAGGCCTCAAATACCAGAAACTAGTTATTTTGAGAATGGCAAATTTGGGAATAGTTTTTCAACCCAGAAAAAAAAAAGGGCTTTTACGGTCGCTACAAATAACTTGACCAGCTAAAACAGTACAGATTTGCTTGAATAGAAATGTGAGACCTGTTTTTTTTTGCACTGTGTGACAGGTTAAGGTTTAATCACAGAATCAGACTTCTATCTGCACGGTAGCGTGTGTCTTAGGTTTTTCTGAATGACACTATCAGTACCTTCAATGTAAGATATCCTTTTTGGGATAGATTTCAAGTAGGCCTCAAATACCAGAAACTAGTTCTTTTGAGAATGGCAAATTTGGGAATAGTTTTTCAAACCAGAAAAAAAAATGTGCTTTTACGGTCGCTACAAATAACTTGACCAGCTAAAACAGTACAGATTTGCTTGAATAGAAATGTGAGACCTGTTTTTTTTTGCACTGTGTGACAGGTTAAGGTTTAATCTCAGAATCAGACTTCTATCTGCACGGTAGCGTGTGTCTTAGGTTTTTCTGAATGACACTATCAGTACCTTCAATGTAAGATATCCTTTTTGGGATAGATTTCAAGTAGGCCTCGAATACCACAAACTAGTTATTTTGAGAATGGCAAATTTGGGAATAGTTTTTCAAACCAGAAAAAAAAAAGTGCTTTTACGGTCGCTACAAATAACTTGACCAGCTAAAACAGTACAGATTTGCTTGAATAGAAATGTCAGGTCTATTTTTTAGGCGCTGGGTGACAGGCTCAACTTGCCCCTGATGTAGTATATGGCCAAAAAATAATCAGACTGTTGATGGTTAAATGCACTTTGGTGACACAGGCTCAGCCTGCAGCTGATGTAGGATATAGCACAAAATAACCACACTATTGATGGTTAAATACACTTGGTGATAGCTTGTGCTGGCGCACCACAAGTCACAAAATGGCCGCCGATCACCCCAGAAAAAAAGTGATCTAAAAACGCTCTGGGCAGCCTCAAAAAAGTGAGCAAGTCAATATTAGTACTTCAATGATCCACAGCTGCAGATCGATCACAGAATGAAGTCTTTTGGAGGAGTTAATCACTGCCTAATCTCGCCCTAACGTCGCAGCTGCAACCTCTCCCTATGCTTCAATCAGCAGAGTGACGTGCAGCGCAACGTGACCCAAGCTTATATAGAGGCTGGGTCACATGCTGCACTGGCCAATCACAGCCATGCCAATAGTAGGCAAGGCTGTGATGGCCTCTTGGGGCAAGTAGTATGACGCTTGTTGATTGGCTGCTTTGCAGCCTTTCAAAAAGCACCAAGAAAGCGCCGAACACCGAACCCGAACACAGACTTTTACGAAAATGTTCGGGTTCGGGTCCGTGTCACAGACACCCCAAAATTCGGTACGAACCCGAACTATACAGTTTGCGTTCGCTCATCCCTACTGCAGGCATCTAATTTTAGCAAGTACTATATGAAGGGAAACAGCAGTCATAGATCTGTATGGGGGAAGGGATTTTTCAATGTATTTACGCCAGTTGTCTAATACCTTTGTAAATACATATAGCAATATGGTGTTCAGAAAGAGCAGTGAGGTGGAGTGCAACACTTTTTTTTAATAAAAAATTTCCTTTGCCTAAAAAACTTTGGTGAGGGGGAGCATACTAAGATGATCTGAGATCTGTACATTTTTACTTTAAATGTAAATGGTCATCTTGAGAGTCTTGTTTTTAGCCCTGGATCAATTAAACATGAAAAATAGGATCAATGGGAAGTAATATCTTTGTCATCAAATTATGCTAGTTGATGGGGGGCGGAGCCTGACTGCTCATGGAGGAAGAAGTGTGAGTGTGGAGCTCCTCCGTAACAGTCCCTGCAAACATCATAGAACACGTTTCTTGAAAGACAGACATGGTCAAATACGGTAGAGAACACAAGGCAGACACCCCGAGCGTTCATTCCACCCTAAAGACCAATCCAGACATGCACAAATTCCTCCAACAGAAGACCGCTAGCCCACAGCCGCAACCGGCCAAAATGGCGCCGAAAGATCTGGCAGCGGCTGACAGTGAAGAAGACGCGGAGCTGCGCAGCGGCGACGAAAGAGAGTACGATGAATACGGCATGGCAGCCACTTCTAAAGCATTCTTCAAACATACCATCCACACAAGCCCTGCGCCCAGTACTTACCGAACTCTCAGAGATAAAGTCAGAGATCAAACAGGTGGGTGCGAGGGTAGAGACTCTGGAAACCTCATGTGCAGCCATAGTTGACCACTCCACAGCAATGGAGGCGCGAACAACGGATCACCTGGGGCACATTAACAGACCACTCACTTTAATTGAAGACCAGGAGAATAGGAACAGAAGATGCAACATTCGCATTAAAGGTCTGCCAGAATCTTGGTCAGCAGACGCACTAGGCAAAGTCGCCATTGAAATCTTCAGCGGCTTAGTTGGTGAAACTGAGGCCCAAAAGATCGTCATAGAGAGAATTCATAGATCCCTCAGACCCAAGCCGCCTTCCTCAGATCCACCTAGAGATGTAATATGTGGACTTTTATCATATGTGGATACAGCATCCATATTAAAGGAAGCAAGAGAAAAAGCACCAGTGATATACTCAGGTGTTGAATTAGCCTAATACCAAGATGTCGCACCATCCATATTGGCAAAACGGAGAATCCTGAGACCTCTCCTGGAACAGCTCTGCCAAAAGAACATTGTTTATTCCTGGCTCTACCCATTCGGCCTAAACATCCTGCGCAATGGTCGAAGAATCCGCATACACACAAAGCACCAGGGACCCAACCTGAGAGAAGACTTGGACTTCCCGGAGATACCGTGTCCCATTAAGGCCATTTTGGCGGCCCAGTGAAGTAAAGTTATATTCACTCCTAATACAGATTTCCATCTGAACGTCGAGGCTTAGCTCTCCTGTTTCACACACTACTAAGTGAGAACTCAATCAGCTCACTATGTATTTTGCTTGTTGTTTTATTAAATGCTTGTTTAAGGTACAGATTTATAAGCTATTAGACTAGCATAAGCCCCCCCCCCCCCCCGAATCTGAGTCTCAGATATCTGACCGATTCATGCATACCGATCTTGACCCAAAACTATAACTTCTTCTGTCCTACCACAAAATCGTCTCCCCATTGTCCCCCGTCCTGGTTTTATCTCGTTGGGTCAGGGGCCTCAGGTGACCCACCTTCCCTTACATCACCATAAAGGCTCCCACTTATAAGAAAGTGTTGGTTCCCTTTTTAAACGTATGGCAGCTCTATAGCAGATAGAGCCTCATTATGTACCCCATCCTCCTATGCTAAGGCATATACCTAAATGACCACTAGTTCCTTAAGAGAAAGGCTCTTCTTGTCTTTATTGTTTATCAATGTTTTTCTCAGTAATCAGATATGCATAACATTCTCTAGTCTTAGAAATCTGACCGTCTTATTGATATCCTGTACTGAGACATATGCCTCAATGACTACAAGAGGGATAAAGAGAAGGTTTCTTTTTCGTTCTATTGCATGTCTATAATATTGAGATGTCACCTGCATTTTGTTAGTCTGAGTCCTAGATATCTGATATTCCTATTAATGTTGGTCTCAATCCAAACCTATAACCTCCTCATGCCTATTGCAAAACCGTCTTCCCTCCCCTCCCCCCCATCTCCCCCTTGCCGCCTATCTAGACTGCTTGGTTTGGAGTGGTGGAATGGGGGCCTTGGGTGACCCCCCCATAGGAATTCCCCCAGATTAGAACAGGATGATAGTTCGCTAACAAAAATTGCCCTATCATATACCCCCAAATACTTATGCTGAGGCATATGCCTTTATGACTACAGCAATAGTTGTATTGCTTGTCTGTAATATTAATTGATGCTACTTGCATACTGTTAGTCAGGACAGTTTGTTGTCTTTGCTCTTCTATAACCCCCGCTCATTTCATTTTTATTCCACTACTCTCTGTGTTGGTTTATACTGACACGTATTCTAAAGTAGCTATCCAATTCATAGCTACTCCTAATAATACCACTTTCTAGACTCATTCTCCCCTCCTCCCTCTGAACCTTACCCCATCCTTCCCTCGACTACACCCATCCTTTCTCTCGTACATTTAGGCAATTGGTACCTATCTCTCCGCCACTCTCTGATATAAATGGAGTGCATTTTCAGCACATTTAACGTAAAAGGCCTAAACTCCCCTAACAAAAGGTGCCACATAATCTCACTACTCAAGAAACTGAAATCCCACATTATCTTCCTGCAAGAAACGCACTTTAAAGCAAAACGCATCCCGAAAATGCCTAAATCCCCATTTTCACAATGGTTTCATAGCTGCAGCACCTCCTCGGCCACCAGAGGGGTAGCAATAGCCATTCACAACTCGATTCCTTTCACAATTATAAAACAACACACTGACCCAGAGGGTCGCCTGCTTCTAGTGAAAGGGGAAATAGGCTCGCAGATATATACCTTGGCTAACTTCTATTCCCCCAACTCCGGGCAAATCACCTGGCTACTCAAAGCGCTAGATACTCTTCATCTCTTCGCAGAGGGCACGGTTATCCTAGGCACAGATCTCAATGTCACACTAGATCCATTAGTGGACTCCTCCACATCCAAATCCCACATTCCCTCCAAAGAGTTAGGGAAACTCTCAAATAAACTTCATGATCTACAACTAGTAGACACTTGGATATTATGTAATCCATCGATGAGAGATTACTCTTTCCACTCAATACCGCATAACTCTTTCCAGCGCCTAGACTATATTCTTACCTCCAGAACAGCCCTCCCCTTGTCTCAGCAGCCCAAATAGGCAATATTACGATATCGGACCATGCGCCCTGCTCGGTCACATACCTCTTGTCACAAGTCCCACGAGGAGAGTGAATTTGGAGGCTAAATGAAACGCTACTAGGCTTAGAGAAAAATCAAGCACATGTTAGAAAGCACCTTCAAAGGTTCTTTAAGGACAACGCGTCCGAACAGACTCCCCCAGCATTACTATGGGAATCACATAAAGCCTACATTAGGGGTGTTCTAATCTAATTGGGCTCTCGGAACAAGAAAGAGAGACAGAAGATAATAGATGATTTACTGGATCAAATAGCCAAGGTAGAAAGTTCTATCAAGCTTTCTTATTCACAGGAAAAACAAGCTAATTTAGCGACGCTTAGACAGCAACTTAAACATATACTAGACCTGCGGCATGCCAAACAACATCTCTTTTTTAAACACAAGTTGTATGCCCATGGAGATAAAGGAGGAAAATTAATGTCCTTCCTCATTAAAAAATCAAGGGAAAAAACGTTCATTAAAAAGATTAGGGGAACCAGGGACAACAATACACGCAGACAGGCGACATAGCTAGAGCTTTTCACTCATTTTACACAGGACTTTATAATCTCCAGTCTAACCCCTCCCCATCAACACAAACATCGATCAAGACCTTCTTAGACACCCTAAATTTACCCTCAATCTCTGAATCTGAAGCGGATAGTCTATTGGCGCCGGTTACTTTATCAGAAATACAAACCATCATTAACAGCTTCCCACCAGGGAAAAGTCCTGGCCCAGATGGTCTCCCACTTCTTTATTATAAAAAATTTGGAGATGTGTTGTCACACCAACTTGTTTCTCTGTGCAACTCTTTGTTCCAGGGAGGCAAGCTGTACCCCCAAACACTAGAGGCCCACATCACATTGATCCATAAAACTGGAAAAGACCCCCAGTCATGTGGGAATTACCATCCTATTTCGCTTCTAAATTTAGACTTAAAGATCTGGGCTAAATTGATAGCTAGACGTATTGCTCCCCTACTCCAGAAACTGATAGTTAGAGAGCAGGCGGGTTTTATCCAGGGAAGAGAAGGAAGAGATAACTCATGTAGATTGTTTCATGCCATACATATAGCACATAAGCGCAACCTGCCATTAGCATTATTAGGCGTCGACGCAGAGAAGGCCTTTGACCGAGTAAATTGGACCTTTATGGAAGCCACACTTAAAAAAATTAATTTTCCCCCATAACAGCCATCCTCTCACTCTACACAAAACCTTCAGCGCGAATAAAAAAAACGGTACATTATCCCCCTTCTTTGCGATCACAAACAGGACAAGACGGGGGTGCCCCCTGTCCCCGTCCCTTTTTATCTTAGTAGTAGAAACATTCTTACAGAGCATAAGGCAGAATCATTCCTTTAAGAGATTCACCATGGGCCATATACAGCTCAAATGCTTAGCCTTTGCAGACGACCTATTATTCCTCCTCGCAAACCCAATTACTGACCTCCCGATCCTCACCAAAATATTGCATGATTATGGGCTCTTATCCAATTTCAAAGTGAATATATCAAAATCTGAGATCCTTAACATTACCGTCCCCTCTAAAGAAATTCACCTTGCAAAATCCTCATCCCACTTCCCATGGGTTTCCACTTCGCTGAAATACCTAGGCATACAAATACCAAGCAAGTTATCAGATTTATATACTCTAAATTTCTCCACTATGCTACTAGAAGTTAAACAACTCCTGCAGGAATATGATTTCCCCTTTATCTCCTAGGTAGGCCGCAAGAACCTGCTTAAAACATATATAGTACCCAAAATATTATGCACCCTTGCAATGATCCCAATGTACTTACCGACAAGTTTCTTTAAGTCTATCAGAGCCCTCTTCTCCAAATACTTGTGGAAGGGGAGTAGACCTAGGTTGCCATATACTCTCCTAATGAAAAGAAGAGAACATGGAGGAATGGGTCTTCCGGACATAGCAACATATTATTAGGCAGTCCACCTCAACAGATGGCTAGAACTACTAAAACCTAACAAACAATTAGCACTAGATGACATAGCTCAATACTCATTAGGCTCTTCGATAATCAAAGCACTCTGGTGGCCGATGGAGGGTGAGCTGAGACGGGCAGACTTTGACCCACTTCTAAAAGACACATGCATGGTCTGGTTGTCACTTAAAAACTCTCTAGCACCTTTTCCCTCTTACTCGCAAGCCTCATTCCTAGAGCAGTTACAGGTCTAGATTCACCATACCTTGAGTTTTGGGAGAAACTCAAAAACATTACAATAGCTGAACTCTTCCCTTCAAACCAGATACCACCTCAAAAAAAGTTGCTGGACGTGCTACAGATCATTGCCATGAACACCTTACATCTTGCACATTTTTGGAGAGTGGCGGAGAGATTCACCCAAGCGTTTACTCATCGACTATTACCCCGGCCCAAAGGAAAGTGGGAAGACTATATGCCCTTCTTACATCCCCCTCCACCCCTTCCAGACCTGCCTTAATCACCTCTTGGGAAAAAGAGCTAAATATTAACCTCAGAGATGAGGAAATGAAAGCAATTCTAAAATCATCCCATGGTTTTTCTCCATGTGTACGTCTCCAAGAAAATCACTATAAGCTGCTAACTGGTACAGAACTCCAGAATTTCTGTACATACACAAGCTGTTCCAACACAAAAACTGTTGGCGTTGTGAGACACAGGTTGGCTCTCTCTCCCACATCTGGTTTTACTGCCCAAGAGTTGCCGCTTTCTGGAGCCAGTTAGAACAGACTATCAAGACAACATGCTCTCCTTTCTTCTCTCTTCAAATAGAACATATTGTCATAGCAAGACCCTGTGTCACGAGTTGGAGGTCCCAGGAGAGACCACCTCGTCGTCAAGCAATAAACAAATGGAAATCAGGTACAGACACACAAGAGTTTATTGCACAAACAAAAAACCAGGGAAGGCAGCACAGACAAAACGTGAGCTCTATGTACCGTCAGTACAGTGGGAGAAAACCCCCACTGCGCCACTGTCTAGTAATACTCCAGAGGGGCGTGACTAAGCAACTCCTGGTATTCACTAGGGCCCCAGATGGTAGGGTTAGACTTTGCAGCAGGAAGTTGCCAGGATCCACTCCAGAGCGTGAACTAGACAGTGACAGCAAGAACGAATGGACAACAGGTACCAGAAGGTACCGACGGCACATAGGCAAGCATAACATAGACAGGCAAATACAAACAGGGCAACTAATAACACAAGCTGGAGTACATAGCAAGGAAACAGGAGTGACAATGAGCAGAGAAGGACTTGCTCCACCAGTAGTAAACTGCATGGCCTTGCGCATGGCACTCTGCTGCAAAGAAAGGTGCAGCAAGGCCTTGCTGAACAGAGACATGAATACACACAAGGTAACTAAAACATAACTGGCAGAACAGATAACAGAAACACAGGAAAGAGGACATCAATGAACAAGTAGGGAAACCCACAGAGCACAGACAGACACAAATCCTATGGGTCAGCAGCATGGGAGAGTGGGTACAAACAAGGAGCAGGACAAGACAACGCACACCAGGAGAGCTGACACAGAACTGAGGAAACCTCAGCCTTATATACAGGTTCCATGGGTGCAGCAGAGAGGCCACACCCATGGAGCAGACAGAGAGGATTAACTCCTAATAGGAACACAGGCGAGTTAACCCATACAGAACCACAAATAACACACAGAAACGAAACTTCAGCGAGGCGCGCCGAACGAGCAAGGACGGAAGGTCACAGCCAGAGATAGTGGCTGTGACACCCAACCCTTCCTTCCAACCTTCCAAACACAACTTAATCACTCATCTTATAGCAGCTGCAAAATCCCTTATTCCCCTGCATTGGTTGAACAAGGAACCACCCACATTTAGTGAATGGGTGAACAAGGTCAATCAAATCTGCCAATTTGAAGAGATAACTAGTCTAAATAATAGATAAACCAACACTGTTTCCTTATTTCAAACGGGTAGGTGATCCATAATTACTCATTACAAAACCAATAAAAGATATATGGATCTATAAGTACCAAATCACAACTCAAGCAACGAAATTTTATACAAAATCACAGATGTTTTTATTGGTACAAAATAAAGTTGTGACCACTGGCCACACAGACATTTAAGAACACTTAAAATGCCATACAGACCGCAGATATGTGGTAGTTACAATGATTATGCGTAAAGTGCAAGTGCTAAAATTACTTTACAGCAAAGGAGATTGGTCAGTGCCTAACACCGAGTATAGTCCTGTCTATACTATATTGCAAAAGGTCAACAATGGACCGTAGACTAAAAGGACCTGATACTCACATCAATAACTCTATAGTATAGACAGTACTATACTCGGTGTTAGGCACTGACCAATCTCCTTTGCTGTAAAGTAATTTTAGCACTTGCACTTTACGCATAATCATTGTAACTACCACATATCTGCGGTCTGTATGGCATTTTAAGTGTTCTTAAATGTCTGTGTGGCCAGTGGTCACAACTTTATTTTGTACCAATAAAAACATCTGTGATTTTGTATAAAATTTCGTTGCTTGAGTTGTGATTTGGTACTTATAGATCCATATATCTTTTATTGGTTTAGTCTAAATAATAGACTCAAAGATAAATACCATAAAGTCTGGGCTCCCTGGCTCCGTTATTGGGATCAAGTTATCCAAACTGCATTAACTGCATGTGTCTGAATTGCGCCAAGACTTACCGATTTACAAAGTACATCCATGAAAGAAAAATAGTGCCACCTTATGTATGTGAGAGAATACACATCCCCCCACCCTCCTCCTTCCCCTCCCCTTCTTCCCCCTTTTACTTATATCCCTATCCCCCTTTTCTTTTTCTCAATTTTCTCTATCAAGCTTTCCTTTATAGTTTAGGCCTCATTATTTGTGGGCCTTCAAGTTTATGTTATAGAAATAACAGATAATATCTAGCACTATGTCAAAAAGAAAAATTATGGAATTGTTCCTTACTGCTGACCTTTGGGTTGAAATTCTGTGCTGTAACCTCAGCATTGTATTGTACTCCTGTGACCTCTGTTTTATAATACATTGTCCGTTAAAAAATAAAACAAAGAATTAACAATTATGCTAGTTGACAATAAGAACAATAGAAAAGCCGAAGGTTGGCACATGCAGTAAATTTATAGTATATGGTTAATATAGGACTGTGCTGTTCATTATGTACCAGAGCAGGCTGAATTCATGAACATCATCTGGAGATACTCCACAAGGGACATTACAGATTATTTGACATCTAAATATTTCTCTGGAAAATGAAGATTTCCCTCAGAGATTCTTTCTGAAGTGAGAAAAGTTAAATTAAACTCAAACGATATCTATAAGATTCATGTACAAAATTAGCAGTGCTGACAGCGTAGAGTGTGAAAGTGGCCGGAATAAAACCACAGGAATTAATGAATTATAGGCTGTTTCCCAGATCAGCCAAGAAGCGATATCAACAAATGAGAACCTAGAAGTTATCCAAGCTGTGCCACCTGAAGTAAAAATTCATAAACTCATCATGATGGTTAAAGATTTCGAGAAAGCCGTTGGGACATTCAAAAAAGACTTCTGATAACGGAAGTCTCTATGTCTCCTGTTTGGAGCTCCGGGGACAAGAGAATCTGCTTTGTCCTTACCATAAGGAAATAGTGTAGTCAATGCTATGAACATGGCCCCATTCACTATAATGGTGACCGGCAGAGATCCGGCCGCAACCTGGCAAATATGTCTAGATGCTGCCGGACAAATACCGCAGCGCACAATAGAAAAGCCTTGTGTGTCTGTAAGTGTGATTTATCCCTCCTTATCTGTTCTGTGAGCTCTGGAGGGAAAGGACATCACAGTAGTACAGTAGTACAATGCTGGCAGATTCCACAGAAGGGACATGTCCCCTGCTTCTGAGAGAAATTAATCTAGCTGTGCAACTGAAGAGGGGAATAACATTAGGGAAGCCCAAAAAAGATACATTCCTTCACAGTTATGATTGTATGAAAAAGCACAGCCAGTATGAAAATTGTTATTCAATTTTTTTTTAAACTTATGTACATTTTAAACATGACACTTTTCTTTCTAGAAATGCCACTGCAGTTTTTATATGCCATTCCCTACTTGAGTGAAATAATGCTTTTGTATTTTAAAAAAAGTTGCAGTTGATATATCTTAATACTATGCACAAATAATCCCCAAAAGTCACATAGCCCTATTTTGTTTTTTTCTTTTTAAGCCAATAATCTGAACAGCAGAGTATGATAAATTAAACCATATTTTCTTTTCCATTATTGAGTCACTTTTTTAAAATTTCACTTTTTTTAAATTTGGCCTGTGGCCATTGCAGTCAATCACTGTCTGAAGCTGTGACCTCTGTAAGCATGATCTGGGATTGCCTGAACCAGTCACAGGCTGGTACAGGGCCCCACAGCTCCAGCCAATGTTAAAATAGACCAGCAGGAAACAGTGGACCAGAGGCGCTGGAGCAGAATTGGATTAAAAGGGGAGTAATTAGCTTGTTGTAAAGGGATACTTCCTTCAGAATTGGATATTTTTAACTCAACATCCAGGAAACTTTTTTTTTTGGGATATTTTTATTTTATTTTACTTTACCACTGAAAATGAAATATAAAATATTGTCCTTCTGTAGCACTCAGCACATACAGATAAAACTCCTTTATAGATAGGTAACGTATTGTTTACTGCTGCGATGAGGGAAAGATGTTGATGCTCCTCTGCCTCTCCCCTCTGCCAATCCCTTCACTGGCTCCCCATTGCCCAGCGAATTCAGTTCAAAATACTAACAAATGCATACAAGGCCGTCCACAACCTGTCCCCTCCCTACATCTCTGGGCTACTTTCCCGATACATCACCACATGCAATCTCTGATCCTCACAAGACCTCCTTCTCTCCTCTTATCACCTCTTCCCACAATGGCCTCCAAGATTTCTTCCGTGCGTCCCCCACACTCTGGAACTCGCTACCCAAACATATCATACTCCTACCTACAGTGGAATCCTTCAAAAGAAAACTAAAAAACCACCTCTTCAGACAAGCCTACAACTAGTGACCCTGCTGCCTCTATACCGCCAAGACCAACTTCACCCTCACCTACTGTGTCCTTCTCCTATACCATGTAGATTGTAAGCCCTCACGGGCAGCGCCCTCTCTTCTTCTGTACCAGTTTGTAACTTGTCTTGTTCATGCTTAGTGCAATTGTCTGTATTATGTATGTATGCCCCTTTTCATATGTACAGTGCTATGGAATGAATGGCGCTTTAATAATAAATAATAATAATGTTATCTGCAAGATAATCCTCATTATCAGTAGCTGTAGAATTGGGATGAGAGTATGATATCTCTATTGTTCTCTTAATAGGCCTAGGTAAAGATGTCCACAGCATTGCAAGTATCAAGTTGATGCTCTAATAGAGTCAGTCATCCCTCTTCCCTCTCTGGCTGTAGTGAATTGTCTGACTGAGAAAGTCAAGAGAGGCTGCCATGCTGACAATTCAAACTAAGGAGGACTTAAAAAGCCAGGACAGGAAGTATACTATGTGGAGTGACATCAAAAATGATGTCCAGAAAACCATCCACCATTTTAAAAATAAATAAAATAAATGACATAGAATATTCACATATAGGTTGTTAATATGTGCTAAAATATTTTTGATGGTAGTATCCCTTTGAATAAAGCCCAGATACCTCTTTTAACTTATAATTCTTTTAGGCTTTTGTACAGACCTTGGTTACCAGCCACGATTCCATCATAATTTCCATCATTTTGATGACAAAAATAATGCTGCATGCTGTGCTATTTTTTCTCTTAAAAGGCACATCCTTCATGGAAACTCTGACGGAAGCTCACAGACGGAAGCCTAAAGTAAAATACAAAGAAAAGGCCAGCTCACAAAAAGTCACCTAAATCTTATTTATTTCTGCCTATTATTTGGCTAATCATGTATACATTAATACACTATCATATACTGACATAGATGTGCCAAATAGCAATATAGGACGAATGTTGTTATAAAACAGTTATAAAATATAACATATAAAATCAACATAAAATCAAATAACAATGTGATTATGATAGTCACGGTCCCTCCTTTCTATTAAGCTGCGGAGCTCTCGCAGCTTATTATATATACTTTAGACTGCAACCCTTTATTGTTTTCGTTATGTTTCTCTTGATTAGTATACTTCCAACAGACTAATGGAAAGTTCTATAGGGCTTGAATGAGTGTCCAGTGTGTTAATGCACAGTGGTATATGCTTTATATAGTTATTAGTAGGGCGTAGATCCACTTACATATCCAGTCGCTTTACCGCCTTTGTGATATGATGGGTAGTTTTCTTTTGTAGCGCTATGCGCTTCTTACCCAATGTTGGTGATAATTTGCAAGGTTCGGCAGCTCCACAGATACTTTCTGGTTGCTAGCGACGCTGCGCGCCTGCGCAGTACGGATTTCTGGACGCTCACGACTCCACGTGAGTCCTCCGGCTGCTGGTGAGACTGCGCGCCTGTGCAGTACAGATATCCGGACGCTCACAGCACTGCAAGTTGTTTCACTCCGATGTTTGGAACTTCACGCATGCGCACTTTCACTTTTCAATCGTCAGAATAAATATTCAGGATTTTGCTGTTCTGGAAGTATATCGCAAGTTATAGCAGGGGTGAAGTCTTCTAAGCAGACGCGTTTCAAAACCGCATAGGTTTCTTCCTCAGTAGCAAACTATTGAATGGAGAAAGGGGGACATATTGCTCCTTATAAAGAGTCTAAGCTGGAATCAAAACCTGGACCGGACCGCGACTAACATTTCTATATACTAGATAATGCTATATCAAATTAAACAATGCTGTGTCAAATACACATTAGTTCATAAAATGCACATTATTCTTCTCAGATATGTCAGTGCTGTACACTATATACTAACAATATTATGTCTGATGATAATATTACATTGTAGCGATATCGTAGGTAAAATCAACACACATTAATCAAGCGGGACTTGGCTTCCACCGATGGAATGACTAGATTCGGTGGGAGGGTGCAGGATGTGTCGATGCGCTGGTAATACAGCCTGGGATCGACACATCATGTAACCCTGCCACCGAACTATCTATAGGAATCCAAAGATTTCGAGTTCAGAATTGAGTCCCCTAGGTGCTATGGTTCCAAGTTCATAAATCATTTTAGACTCATACCTGGACATTTTAGATAAGAAGTCGCCTCCCCTCCAGTCTTTCTTAACAGTCTGGCTAGCTGCATACTTTAAGCTTGTTGGATCACTGGCATGATGTATTATTGAAATGATTAGACAACACATGCTTATCATAACCCTTCTTAATGTTATTTATATGTTCGGAGATCCTGATCTTGAGGGTCCTGCTGGTGCGACCCACGTACTGTTTCGCACATGGACACTCCAACATATAAATAACGGCTTCACTGTTGCAAGACAATATTTCATTAATCTCCCATTTGTATGAGTTGGTTTGGGAGGTTATTTTTGTGGTTTTTCTGGGGAATTTAGTTGTTCTACAATTCTCGCAGGTACCACACCTATAAAACCCCTTTAGGGTCATCCAAGGTGTAGTTATGAATGTTTTCTCTTGTTTTCTAATAGTGGGAGCTACTTGCAACCCTAAATTTGCTGCTTTTGTGTAAACAATAGGTGGTTTAATTGGTAAAACAGTAGCCAAAATTTTGTCATCATGCAACATGTGCCAGTGTTTGTTCACAACTTTTGAGATCTTTTTATATTCTAGATTGAAGGGTAATATTAACTTAGAGGTTACTTCTCCTTGGTTACTTTTTTTACTATTTTCTTCAAAAAATGTGCATCTATCTAGATTTTTCACTCTACTCAGTGCATTATCCAACAGCACGGACGAATACTTATTTTCCATAAATTGATGGATATTGACTCCTGTTCGAACTGTTCATCACTGGTACAGTTGCGCTTACCATCAAGGTAAATGACAGCTTGTATTTAAAATAAAGCTGTTCCTCGATACAGACTAATGATATGTGCTACACAAACATTTAGGGCCATTTATTTCCATGTTGAGGTCCAAAAATTGCACCATTTGTGCACTGATGTTTGGCGTAAACTTGAGGTTGAGCTCATTATGGTTTAGCCCATCCAAAAATCGCACCAGATCATCATACGGCCTATCCCATATCAGTATGATATCGTCGATGTAGCGCCGCCAGAGCACCAGACCCGATCCCAGCATGGGTGTGGTGATGTTCTGTTCCCAAGCTGCCATGAACAAGTTGGCATAGCTGGGGGCGAATCTGGTGCCCATGGCGGTGCCCATCAACTGTAAATAATATTTGGAATCAAAATAAAAATAATTGTGTTTTAACACATAATTAATACTATCTAGGATGAATTGCGACTGTTCAATTTTCAGATATTTTTTTTGGTATAGCATGGTTTTTATTGCATGTATACCGTGCTCGTGGTTGATGCATGTGTAGAGCGAACTAACATCCAACGTTGCCATGATCCAGCCAGGGTTACATGTCAAGTTTTCAAATAAGTTGACAACCGTTGTAGTGTCCTTTAAATATGATGGGATGTTTTTTACATACGGTTGTAACATGTGGTCCAGGTATTGTGACAGATTAGCTGTCAATGAGCCTATTCCAGAGACTATTGGTCTCCCAGGTGGATTAATAGGATCTTTATGTGCCTTTTGGATGCTATAGAAAACTGGCAATTTTTTAGAAGTACCTAGTATGACGTCGTATTTAGATTGATTCAAAATACATTTTTCTTTTGCTACATCACTCATAATTCTCAGTTCTTCCTCATATTTTTTAATGGGGTCTCTCTCTAAGACTTGGTATGTTTTCACATCTGATAACTGTTTGTTACATTCATCTTCATATTTTGTTGTATCCAGTATCACGATTGCTCCGCCTTTGTCGGCGGGGTGAATCGTAATCTGATAGTTTTTTTGTAAATTCTTCACTGCTTGTATCTCATCTTTAGTCAAATTGCAATTGGTCTGCTTTTTTTCTCTCATATTTCTAATGTCCATTTCTACCGCCCCTTTAACCCCTTAAGGACACAGACATATTTTACCTTAAGGACTTGGCCATTTTTTGCAAATCTGACCAGTGTCACTTTAAGTGGTGATTACTTTAAAACACTTTTACTTGTCCAGGCCATTCTGAGATTGTTTTTTCGTCACATATTGTACTTCAACTTGGTCAACTTGGTCCCATGACATCTAAGACCGCTTGATTCGGGCATTTCTGTATGGACCAATTTGCTAATCATGTAACCCAATTATCTTCCACAGGTCTTCTGCACTTTTCATTTTCTTCACATAACACCGTGCACCATTCTTTTCACTATTCTTTTCACTCATTCTTTGTGGTCTTTCCCACATCATATTCTAATTAGCGTATTTTTGTCCCCTTATTATATACAAGTTTTTCGTTTTTATTTTTATTTTAGGTTAGATACACGGTTGGACCCGTGAATATGGTCCTCATCATCACACTTCATGACTTATGATATATGTTCGATATATGAATAATTTCTAACATATGTTTGATATATTTATAACCTTTAATATTCATGATCATCACATTAGTTTATCCTGTGGGTGTCTATACTGTTTTTGTCACGGTTTTAATATCCGTACATTCAGTTTTTTAATTGGGCGTCTACATTTAGGATACGGATATTAATATATTTCCGGTACGTTCTTCACTGGCTTTGTTGTCATTTTTATTTCTATAATTATTTGTTATCGATTATGCAAATTATACCACTGTAATGCAATTCAATTTGACATGTATATTGGCATGCCCCTGTTCAGGCATGACATCACCACACTATATTGATCCCCACTGCTATGTATAACAATAAGGAGCTGCATATTTAACATATGTATAACTTTGCCCCCTCACACAACAGGTCCTCTTTTGCTTTCCTACATATAGTTTCCAGCTCCCTCCACTCAGTCCATCTCTCCTCCCCCGTGTGACGAGCGGACCGTGTGTTCCACCATTCGTTGTGGAGCGCACGATGCGTTCCACCATGCGGCTCATAGCGGCATCCGGCTTCCGGTTATGTGTCATCCACATCCGGTGCCGGAATGATCGTGCGCTCCACTATTCTTTGTGGAGCGCACAATGCGTTCCACCATGCGGTCCATTGCCAATTCCGGCTTCCGGTTATGTGTTATCCACATCCGGTGCCGGAATCATACAGAGTCGGATGCTCTGTTACGCATCTGTCTTTACATTGGGGCTCCCACTGGCCATAATACTATTATATATACCTGATATTGTTTCAGGTCACTTCAGCCAGCGAACCCCTTGTTATTTATTTATTTCTTTCATATAGCTGCGATTTCACAGGTGGAACGCATGTGCGTTCCACCTGTTCACCATGTCGACGACCTACTTCCGGTTTCCGGCCATGCCTCGTCCTGCACACCTATGCATGGTGTTCATTTAATTACGCTGCACAGGTGAATATTATTTGCATTGTATTCATTACCTTATATAAAGCGATGCCCCAGCAGTCACTCTTTACCCCTGAGGAAGCCGGATTGCTCCGGCGATACATGTTGGGCGCTTTCTCATTTTTCCAG
Source organism: Bufo bufo (assembly GCF_905171765.1). Classification (NCBI taxonomy): domain Eukaryota; kingdom Metazoa; phylum Chordata; class Amphibia; order Anura; family Bufonidae; genus Bufo; species Bufo bufo. The sequence continues at coordinate 353,533,084 of NC_053394.1, forward strand.
GTCCACTGTACCAGCTGTCCATGTAGGTTTGGCTCTTCCATTTTGACCCCATTCAGGTCTGTTTGTATTCTCAGAGGCTTTCACCTTATGCTACATTTTCTTTATGTTTCATATTGATATTGTTATACGCTGGTTTTTATTGTATATGCCTATGGTGGGGCAACTCAGTGGACCTGTTTGTGCTGGTTATATTATATTGACTGCATACCGCACTTTGTTCTAATTGTATACAATTTTTTAATGTGTCTGTTGGTGTGTCTAATAAACTTTATATATATTTTTGATACTGACCTATTGTCGGATGTGCATTCATGGGGTGGTTCTCATGACCCTCTCTTGGGTTAGATTTTATTGTCTCATATTGTACTTCATGACACTGGTAAAATGGAGTAAAAAAAATTCACTTTTATTTATAAAAAAATACCAATTTTGCCAATAATACATAGTAATACCTACAAAAATAGTTATTACTTTACATTCCCCATATGTCTACTTCATGTTAGGATCATTTTGGGAATTACATTTTATTTTTGGGGGATGTTACAAGGCTTAGAAGTTTAGAAGTAAATATTGAAATTTCTCATAAATTTTCAAAAAACAACTTTTTAAGGACCAGTTCAGGTCCGAAGTCACTTTGTGAGGCTTACATAATAGAAACCACCCAAAAATGACCCCATTCTAGAAACTACACCCCTCAAGGTATTCAAAACTGATTTTACAAACATTGTTAACCCTTTAGGTGTTCCACAAGAATGAATGGAAAATAGAGATACAATTTCAAAATTTCACTTTTTTGGCATATTTTCCATTTTAATATTATTTTTTACAGTTACAAAGCAAGGGTTAACAGCCAAACAAAACTCAATATTCATGGCCCCGATTCTGTAGTTTACAGAAACACCCCATATGTGGTTGTAAACTGCTGTACGGGCACAGGGCAGGGCGAAGAAGGAAAGGAAATGCCATACGGTTTTTGGAAGGCAGATTTTGCTGGACTGGTTTTTTGACACCATGTCCCATTTGAAGCCCCCCTGATGCACCCCTAGAGTAGAAACTCCCAAAATGTGACCCCATTTTAGAAACTACGGGATAGGGTGAAAGTTTTGTTGGTACTAGTTTAGGGTACATATGATTTTTGGTTGCTCTATATTACACTTTTTGTGAGGCAAGATAACACAATGATTTCATTTTTGAAGCAAAAAAAATCATGTTTTAGTGTTTCCATAGTCTGAGAGCCATAGTTTTTTCAGTTTTTAGGCGATTATCTTGGGTAGGGTATGATTTTTGTGGGATGAGATGATGGTTTGATTGCCACTATTTTGGGGTGCGTATGACTTTTTGATCGCTTGCTTTTCCACTTTTTTTGATGTAAGGTGACAAAAAATAGCTTTTTTTTTTTTACGGTGTTCATCTAAGTCAGGGGTACTCAACTAGTTTTATTAAAGGTCCACATACCAGGGTCTGCAGTCAGGTGAAGGTCCGAGCTGAACGCCAACAGTAAAGATGCCATGCGATCATGTGATACATGCGCGTGGGGCGCTCTGACGTTATAGTGGAGCGCCCCGGGTAAGTCCCAGAATTAGTAATGGCCACATTAGTGCCCCAGTAAGAATAATGTCCCCATTAGTGCCCCCAGTAAGAGTATTGCCCCCGCTTTTGCAAAAAAAAAAAATAATTTGCATTCACCTGGCTGCGGTGAACATTCGCTGCTGACTGCAAGCTCAGGACCGGTGCTCTAACGTGATGACGTCTTGTAGGTCCTGTCCTGAGCTTCTAGTCAGCAGGGAGTGTTCTCCACAGCGTGAGCAAATGGAGGTGGAGGTACCGTAATCGTAATATATATTTTTTTTTACTAGCACAAGTAGCGGTGGAGGTAAAGGCTGTACTAATGGGCGTTCCATGATGGAAGCGCTCATTAGTAAGGGTACTTTCACACTTGCAGCAGGATGGATCCGACAGGCTGCTCACCCTGTCAGATCCATCTTGCCACTACTTCGCCGTGCCGCTGCTCTGTGCCCATCGACTATAATGGGGATGGGGGCAGAGTTACGGCGCAGCACGGTGAGAGGCCGCCAGACTAAAAGTACTACATGTCCGACTTTTTCGTCTGGCGGCCCCCTCAATATAATAAACATTGGTGGTGCAGTGCGCCCCCCCTCAAAATAATAAACATTGGTGGCGCAGTGCACCCCCCCATCACAATAAACATTGGTGGCGCAGTGCGCCCCCCCTCAATATAATAAACATTGGTGGCGCAGTGCGCCCCCCCATCACCCCAGTATAATAAACATTGGTGGCGCAGTGTGCCCCCCCATCACCCCAGTATAATAAACATTGGTGGCGCAGTGCGCCCCCCTCAATATAATAAACATTGGTGGCGCAGTGTGCCCCCCAATATAATAAACATTGGTGGCGCAGTGCGCCCCCCTCAAAATAATAAACATTGGTGGCGCAGTGTGCCCCCCCATCACAATAAACATTGGTGGCGCAGTGCGCCCCCCCTCAAAATAATAAACATTGGTGGCGCAGTGTGCCCCCCCATCACCCCAGTATAATAAACATTGGTGGCGCAGTGTGCCCCCCCATCACCCCAGTATAATAAACATTGGTGGCGCAGTGCGCCCCCCCTCAATATAATAAACATTGGTGGCGCAGTGTCCCCCCCCATCACAATAAACATTGGTGGCGCAGTGCGCCCCCCCTCAAAATAATAAACATTGGTGGCGCAGTGTGCCCCCCCATCACCCCAGTATAATAAACATTGGTGGCATAGTGTGCCCCCCCATCACCCCAGTATAATAAACATTGGTGGCGCAGTGCGCCCCCCTCAATATAATAAACATTGGTGGCGCAGTGTGCCCCCAATATAATAAACATTGGTGGCGCAGTGTGCCCCCCAATATAATAAACATTGGTGGCACAGTGTGCCCCCCAATATAATAAACATTGGTGGCGCAGTGCGCCCCCCCTCAAAATAATAAACATTGGTGGCGCAGTGCGCCCCCCCATCACCCCAGTATAATAAACATTGGTGGCGCAGTGCGCCCCCCCAATATAATAAACATTGGTGGTGCAGTGGGCAGTGCCAATGAGGGTTAAAAAATTATTTACTCACCTCCTCCAGTTGATCGCGTAACTGCCGGTCTCCAGTTCTTACTTCTTTCTTCAGGACCTGTGGTGACATCACTGAGCTCATCACATGATCCATCACCATGGTAATGGGCCATGTGATGAGCTCAGTAACGTCACCACAGGTCCTGAAGAAAGAAGTAAGAACTGGAGACCGGCAGTTACGCGATGAACTGGAGGAGGTGAGTTAATTTTCTTTTATTATTTTTAACCCTCATTGGCACTTCCCACTGAGCCACCAATGTTTATTATAATGGGGAAGGGGGGGGGGGGGCGCACTGCGCCACCAATGTTTCTTATACTAGGTGGGGGGGGGGCGCACTGTGCCACCAACGTTTCTTATACAAATACAGGAGGCGGGTGCCGGAATCAAATAGCCGGCACCCGACCTTTGTGACAGGGGGCTGCGATCAGCTACAATTAACCCCTCAGGTACCGCACCTGAAGGGTTAACTCAACTGCAGCTGATCGCAGCTCCCTGTCACAGAGGTCGGGTGCCGGCTATTTGATTCCGGCACCCGCCTCCTGTATTTGTAATACAGGTCAGTTTTCTTCATTGGTGGCGCAGTGGCCACAGCCCCTCCCCTCCTCCTCCTGCCTCTTCTTATTGGCAGCGGCGGGGACAGCAGCAGCACAGGGGGGAGGGAGAGACTCCTCCTGCGCTGCTGAGAACTATCAGCTCCTGTGCCCCGCCGCTGTATTGAGCAGAGCTGCCAGAGTGTGCAGGAGGAGGAGCGCTTACATGTGGAGGAAGCCCTGTCTCACTGCGCTGTGGGACAGGTGGAAGTGCGCCGGTAAGCTCCTCCTCCTGCACGGCACAGTGTGCAGGAGAGGAGCAGCGCTCTGAAGGATGGCCGGGGTCCGGACAACTGGCGGCCGCGGTCCGTATTTGGACCGCGGTCCGCCAGTTGAGTACCCCTGATCTAAGGGGTTAGGTCATGTGATATGTTTATAGAGCATGTTATTCTGGACGCGGCGATACCTAATATGTATACTTTTTTTTATTTATGTAAGTTTTACACAATAATATCATTTTTGAAACAAAAAAAATATCATGTTTTAGTGTCTCCATAGTCTGAGAGCCATAGTTTTTTCAGTTTTTGGGCGATTATCTTAGGTAGGGTCTTAGGTAGTTTTTTAACGGTGTTCACCTGAGGGGTTAGTTTATGTGATATTTTTATAGAGCCGGTCGATACGGACCTGGCGATACTCAATATGTATACTTTTTAAAATTTTCTTAAGTTTTACACAAGAACAGCTTTTTTAAAACAAAAAAAATGATGTTTTAGTGTCTCCATATTCTGAGCCATATTTTTTTTATTTTTTAGGAGATTGTCTTAGGTAGGGTCTCATTTTTTGTGGGATGAGGTGAAGGTTAGATTGGTACTATTTTGGTGGGCATATGCCTTTTTGATCGCTTACTTTTTATGATGTAAGGTGAAATTTTTTATTTTTTTTAGCACAGTTTTTATTTTTTATTTTGTACTGTGTTCATCTGAGGGGTTAGGTCATGTGATATGTTTATAGAGCCGGTCGATACGGACGCGGCGATACCTAATATGTCAATTTTTTTTAACTTTATTTGGGGAAAATTACATTTTTGTTTATTTTTAATTGAAACTTTCAATTTTTGGGGGGGAAAACATTATTTTTTAAACTTTTTTTTGCTTTATTTTTTGTCCCACTTTAGGACTTCAACTTTTGGGGGTCTAATCCCTTTTACAATGCATTCCAATACTTCTGTATTGGAATGCATTGGCTGTATGAGTAATACTGTGTGTATTACTCATACAGCTTCCGGCCTGTGAGATCCAGGGGGCTGGATCTCACAGGCTCGTCACCAGAAGGCAGCACGATGCCTCAGGAAGGCATCGCACTGCCTTCCATGCCATCGGGTCCCCCCTACAGCCGCATAGGGATCTGATGGCACCGCTGCCAGCCGCCGCCGCAACTGTGAAAAGCCGCAAACCGCAGGTCTGAATTGACCTGCGGTTTGCAGCGATCGCCGACAGGGGGGTTACGGGACCCCCCCTCGCATTTAGCCAAGGTGCCTGCTCAATGATTTGAGCAGGCACCTGGTTCCGATCACCGCCCGCCGAACGGCGGTGATCGGAAATACACAGGGCGTAAAGGTACGCCCTGTGTCCTTAAGTACCAGGACATCAGGGCGTACCTGTACGCCCTGTGTCCTTAAGGGGTTAAAGGCCAACATTTCTTTCCCCATCTCCTGTCTCGGGTACATCCGTGATTTCAATTTCAAATCAATGTGTTTATATGTGCACGTTTGGAGATTCTGTTGTGTTATGGGGTTTTTAAAAAAATGTTTTTTACAGCATAATTTTTTCATATATTTTTCTATGCCCACATACACATCAAATTTCCTCAACGGTGCACTTGGTGCAAATTTTAAACCCTTATTTAAGAGTTTGAGTTCATTCTTGTAACGGTCACGTACAAACACACACAGGGGGGAGGATATGACCACTGCGCTCCACCCTCACCCCTGGCCCTGCCTACTTGCCTCACGAGTCCTGGTGATAGGGGACAATTGGACGGCAGTTCCTTACTTAGTATACGTGCGGGAAGGACAGACAAGACAAATAACGGATAGTGAACGGACCAGGTCAAAACAAAGAGGACAACGCAGTACAGAGGGATAAGCAAAGAAAGGTCAGGAGAAGCCGGGGTCATAAATACCAGGAGAGTCGAGAAGTACCAAAGGAGTCCCCAAAGAATAGTCAGGTGGAAGCCGAGGTCAATATACCAGGAAGGATGCGTAGTACACGAGGAGCAGGCAAAGGATCGTCAGGGAACAGGATCAGGTAAGTACACAGGTATCCAACAACTGCCAGGAACCTAAATTAACAGGCAAGGAGTCACAGCAGAAGTGGAGTTGGATATATCCCTAGTTTTATTTTGGGTCGTATATTAGTAAGTGGAGTTTGATTGTTGTAGACCTGAGGTATTTATTCTTCCTCTAGTTTCCTAATCAGGTTGTCTTGTAATCTAAAAAATTCCTCCTCTTTTTTAAAAGAATCAATCTTAGTTTTTTTTAGATTGATTTGTTGTTCTAATTCTACAACTATTTGTTGTCTCCTCTGTATTATCAATATAACTAGTGCAGCCGATTGCAATTTGAAAAAACATTCCAATTGTGAGTCGAATTCCTCACTATGGAGATCAGATGCTGGGGTTTTATATAGTGTTAGACCCATTGGTGTGATGCCCGCATTTAGATAATGTGATAATGATTTTACCTCCCATTGCTGTCTTATTTGTTTCACCAGGATCTTTTCTATATCCCTAAATGTATCAGACATTGTAGGATCGACTTTTATCACATTTTTATTGTCATTTTTGTCTATAAAACAAAAATTCTCAATTCTTTCTTTTTTCTGGGCTACAAATTGCCAAATGTCTACATTTTCTGTAACGGTCGCGTACACACACACACACAGGGGGAAGGGAAGTGACCACTGCGCTCCACACTTACCCCTGGCCCTGCCTACTTGCCTCGCGAGTCCTAATGACAGGGGACAACTGGACGGCAATCCCTAACTTGGAGTAAGGAGACAAACAACAGGACGTGAACGGACCGAGTCAATACCAGGAAAGCTGCAAAGTACAAATGGAGCAAGCAGAGAGTAGTCAGGTGGGAGCCGAGGTCACAATACCAGGACGGATGCGCAGTACAGGAGGATCAGGCAAAAGGATGGTCAAGGAACAGGATCAGGTAAGTATTCAGCAGTCCAACAAATACCAGGAACCTAGAAATTAACAGGCAACCTGTAGCCAGCAGGCTGCCTGTATTTATAGTGGGGAGTGAGGGTCATGTGACGTGGCCAGCGTCACATGACCGACAGACCAACCAGTCGAGCACCGAGTGATCAGCTCGGCGCTCAAGGCAGACTTAGGAGCAAGGAGCCACCCAGCTAGTAAAGCCGCCCTGGGAATGAGGTCAAACACAGAACCTCATTCCAAAAGCTAAGCAACAGTTCTGCGGGCAATGGGGGACCGAGTGCACCTTCGGAACCCCGTGACAGTACCCCCCCTTTTACGAGGGGCCACCGGACCCAAGACTTCAGGCGATGGATTTTCAGGGTGTTCTAAATGAAATTTACGAACAAGTCTAGGAGCATGAACCTCCCTGGCAGGTACCCAAGATCTCTCTTCAGGTCCATACCCCTTCCAGTGAATCAGGTACTGCAAGGAATTACGCACCTTCCTGACATCCACTATTTTAGACACCACATACTCGACAGCATCATTAACAAGAACTGGCGGAGGCGAGGCTTTTGATGGTACTACCGGTTCAAAATATTTTTTAAGCAGAGATTTATGGAACACATTATGAATGTGGAATGACTCAGGCAGCTCCAACCTAAAAGATACCGGGTTAATCACTTCCGTGATCTTATATGGTCCAATAAAGCGAGGAGCAAATTTTTTAGAAGTTACCTTGAGAGATATATTCTTGGAGGACAACCATACTTTATCCCCAACCTGAAAGTTTACCCCCCTTGAACGTCTCCTATCGGCCTTGAGTTTTTGAGAACATTGAGCCTTTTCTAGGTTCGATTGAACCCGGGCCCAAACTGTGCACAGTTCGGAGGAGAGTTTATCAGCTTCAGGGTTAGAGGAGGAGATGGACGACCCAGAATGAAAACAGGGATGAAAACCATGGTTACAAAATAAAGGGGAGACCCCAGCAGAAGAATTGACACGGTTATTCAGAGCAAATTCAGCCAATGGAAGGAATTTGACCCATAATTGCTGGTCATCAGCAACATACAACCTCAGGAATTGTTCCACAGACTGATTAAGGCGTTCAGTCTGCCCATTACTCTCAGGATGGTAGGCGGAAGAAAAAGACAACGAAATTTTACATCTTTGACAGAAGGCTCTCCAGAATTTGGACACAAACTGCACACCCCTGTCCGAAACAATATTTTCCGGGATACCATGCAATCGAACAATTTCTTTCACAAAAATAGACGCCAGGGTTTTGGCATTCGGGAGTTTAGACAGGGGAATGAAATGGACCATCTTGCTAAACCTATCCACCACTACCCACACTACAGTCTTACCCTCCGCCAGCGGTAGGTCAGTTATAAAGTCCATCGAGATATGGGACCAGGGTCTACTGGGAATGGGTAGGGGTCGTAGGTTACCAGCAGGGCGAGTCCTAGGTGTCTTGGACCTGGCACAAACCTCACAGGCTGACACATAGGACTTGACATCCCTAGTTAGAGTGGGCCACCAATAAGATCTAGAAACCAGATCCTTAGTGCCCTCAACACCCGGATGTCCACAAAAGGCAGAATCGTGACACTCACCCAACAGCTGGAGACGAAATTGTACGGGAACAAACAACTTATCTGTTGGGGTGGATACCGGTGCCAGATGTTGTTCCGACCTAATGCGAGCCGAGATATCCTGGGTAAGAGCTGCTAAGAAGATTTTTGCTGGTAGGATGGATTCAGGTGGTACCTCAGTAGGTTGAAAAGCCTGGAAGCTCCGAGATAATGTGTCCGCCTTCACATTTTTACTTCCCGGCCTGAACGTGATGGAAAAATCAAAACGAGTAAAAAACAGAGCCCATCTGGCTTGACGGGGATTCAACCTCTTAGCAGACTCGAGAAACATAAGGTTTTTATGGTCAGTGACAACAGTTACACAATGCCTTGCCCCCTCCAGAAAATGCCCCCACTCCTCAAATGCCCATTTAATGGCCAGCAGCTCCCTATTCCCTATGTCGTAGTTTCTCTCCGTGGGAGAGAATTTCCTGGAGAAGAAGGCACATGGTCTCAGATTAGTGAGGCTGGCAGGACCTTGTGAAAGGACTGCTCCTGCGCCGTCCTCGGACGCATCCACCTCCACAATAAAAGGTTTCTCCTGATCAGGCTGGATCAGAATGGGAGCGCTACTGAATGCCTTTTTTAATTTTTCAAATGAAGAAATGGCCTCAGTAGACCAATTCTCCAAATCCGCCCCTTTCTTAGTAAGGTCGGTCAACGGTTTAGCAATTACGAAAAAATTCATAATAAATTTACGATAGTAATTGGCGAAACCTAAGAACCGTTGTAAGGCCTTTAAGGATGAAGGTCTTACCCATTCCTTAATTGCTAGTACCTTACCAGGATCCATCTTGGAGGCGTGAGGAGTCAGAACATGCCCTAGAAACAGAATCTCCTGCACACCAAATACACATTTCTCTTGTTTAGCGGATAGCTGATTCTCCCTCAACACCTCTAATACTTGTCTAACATGAGACACATGGGATTCGAAGTCAGGAGAGAATATCAAAATGTCGTCAAGATAGACAATAACAAATTTACCTAAGAATTCCCTAAGAATGTCATTCATGAAGTTTTGGAACACAGCTGGGGCATTGCTGAGTCCAAAAGGCCTCACCTGATATTCAAAGTGTCCTACCGGAGTATTGAACGCCGTCTTCCATTCGTCTCCCTCCTTGATTCGGATTAGATTGTATGCCCCTTTCAGGTCAATTTTGGAAAACCAGGTTGCCCCCAGGACCTGGTTAAATAAATCCGGAATCAATGGGAGGGAGTATCTATTCTGGACAGTGATTTTATTTAATCTCCGGTAATCGATACATGGCCTAAGACCACCATCTTTTTTCTTAACGAAGAAAAACCCCGCCCCCATAGGAGAGACAGAAGGTCTAATATGCCCTTTACCAAGGCTCTCCTTAATATAATCTTCCATGGCCTTGCGTTCGGGCATAGAAAGATTATAAATTCGTCCTTTAGGAAACTTGGCCCCCTCTACTAGCTCTATGGTACAATCATAAGGTCTATGGGGGGGTAGAACCTCTGGGGTTGGTGATGAGAATACATCAGAATATTCTCTAGCAACAGAGGGTAAAGTATCAGACTTTACTGAGACCCCAGCCTGTACCACGGACAGGCACGAGTCACACTTAGGCCCCCATCTCACCAACTCCCCATTGGACCAATCTATAGTGGGGTGATGTAGTCGGAGCCAAGGCAACCCTAGTACCACCTCAGCAGGTAGGTTCTCCAGGACTAGAAGCGAACATCTCTCTGAGTGGCACACACCCACGGTTAGAGAAATCTCCGAGGTACATAAGCTCACCGTACCACCAATAAGAGGAGTAGCATCAATAGCCATGACATGGATAGGAGTTGGTAAGGCAAACATAGGAATACCCAATCTAACAGCATACTCAGAGTCAATAAAGCTAGCCGCTGAGCCAGAATCAATAAAGGCCTTACCCGCCCATTTATCTACTCCCAGAGAAATCGTAATGGGTACCGAAAGCTTACATTTAGAAAATTCAGGGTGTACCTGGTCTTTAGGTTGCCTTGCCTTAAGAGACTTGACAGAGAGGACCTTCTTAGGACACTGGTTGATCCAATGGTCAGAATCTCCACAGTAAAAGCATTCTCCACGTCTGCGGCGAAGATTCCCTCGGGTCATGCCAACCTGCATGTGTTCCTCGGTGGAGACCTCAGCATTGTCTCTGGGATAGGCCTCTGGCTGGACCACCATCTGGGAAGAGAACTGTTGTTCCTGTCGTCTCTCTCTAACCCGTCGGTCAAGTCGGACAACAAGGGTCATCATCTCCTCTAAGGTCTCTGGAAGTTGATAACTGACCAGAAGATCCTTTAATTTATCAGACAGACCTGACCTGAACTGACTCTTCAGGGCTGGTTCGTTCCATCCTGAGGGGACACACCACCTTCTGAATTGGGTGCAATAATCCTCCGCTGGTAAATTGCCCTGAACCAGTGCCTTTAGAGCCGTCTCGGCTACTAGAGCCCTGTCTGGTTCATCATAGAGGGTACCTAGGGCCTGAAAGAACCCCTCCACAGAATATAAACAACTGGCGCCAGCAGGTAAAGAGAACGCCCAGTCCTGGGGATCACCCTGTAATCGGGAAATGATAATGCCCACGCGTTGACTCTCGGGGCCAGAGGACACGGGGCGCAAACGGAAGTAAAGTTTACAACTCTCCTTAAAAGAGAGAAACTTCTTCCGGTCTCCAGAAAAGGTTTCTGGGAGCTTAATCTGGGGCTCAAAATGCGGACTGGAGGCCTGAGGAGTGGAAGAGCCTTGCCCTAACTCAAAAGAGCTGAGTTTTTCCCCTAACTCCTGCACCATCTGCGTCAGATTAGAGACATAGTCAGTCAGGGTCACCAGAGGATTCATAATACAGTGGTTATTGGGCCTGTTAATCTGTAACGGTCGCGTACACACACACACACAGGGGGAAGGGAAGTGACCACTGCGCTCCACCCTTACCCCTGGCCCTGCCTACTTGCCTCGCGAGTCCTAATGACAGGGGACAACTGGACGGCAATCCCTAACTTGGAGTAAGGAGACAAACAACAGGACGTGAACGGACCGAGTCAATACCAGGAAAGCTGCAAAGTACAAATGGAGCAAGCAGAGAATTGTCAGGAGAAGCCGGGGTCATAAATACCAGGAGAGCAGAGAAGTACAAGAGGAGTCCTAAGAGAGTAGTCAGGTGGGAGCCGAGGTCACAATACCAGGACGGATGCGCAGTACAGGAGGATCAGGCAAAAGGATGGTCAAGGAACAGGATCAGGTAAGTATTCAGCAGTCCAACAAATACCAGGAACCTAGAAATTAACAGGCAACCTGTAGCCAGCAGGCTGCCTGTATTTAAAGTGGAGAGTGAGGTTCATGGGACGTGGCCAGCGTCACATGACCGACAGACCAACCAGTCGAGCACCGAGTGATCAGCTCGGCGCTCAAGGCAGACTTAGGAGCAAGGAGCCACCCAGCTAGTAAAGCCGCCCTGGGAATGAGGTCAAACACAGAACCTCATTCCAAAAGCTAAGCAACAGTTCTGCGGGCAATGGGGGACCAAGTGCACCTTCGGAACCCCGTGACATTTTCTGAATGCATGATATAAACTGTACGCTAAACTTCTATAATATTCCGGGAGCTATATTCCCTATTGGATGATTACCAAAAAGAAATGTACACAAAACCATTATGGGAAGCTCACCAAAATAGAGCACGGCCCGCTACCATCCAATAGCTAGACAAATAAAATACAAAGAAAAGGCCAGCTCACAAGAAGTCACCTAAATCTTATTTATTTCTGCCTATTATTTGGCTAATCATGTATACATTAATACACTATTATATACTGACATAGATGTGCCAAATAGTAATATAGGATGAATGTAGTTATAAAACAGTTATAAAATATAACATATAAAATCAACATAAAATCAAATAACAATGTGATTATGATAGTCACGGTCCCTCCATTCTATTAAGCTGCGGAGCTCTCGCAGCTTATTATATATACTTTAGACTGCAACCCTTTATTGTTTTCGTTATGTTTCTCTTGATTAGTATACTTCCAACAGAATAATGGAAAGTTCTATAGGGCTTGAATGAGTGTCCAGTGTGTTAATGCACAGTGGTATATGTGGTATCAAGTTATTAGTAGGGCGTAGATCCACTTACATATCCAGTCGCTTTGCCGCCTTTGTGATATGATGGGTAGTTTTCTTTTGTAGCCCTATGCGCTTCTTACCCAATGTTGGTGATAATCTGCAAGGTTCGGCAGCTCCACAGATACTTTCTGGTTGCTAGCGACGCTGCGCGCCTGCGCAGTACGGATTTCCGGACGCTCACAACTCCACGTGTGTCCTCCGGCTGCTGGTGACACTGTGCGCCTGCGCAGTACAGATATCTGGACACTCACAGCACCGCAGGTTGTTTCACTCCAATGTTTTGAACTTCACGCATGCGCACCTTCACTTTTCAATCGTCAGAATAAATATTCAGGATTTTGCTGTTCTGGAAGTATATCGCAAGTTATAGCAGAAGGTGCAGTCTTCTAGCCAGACGCGTTTCAAAACTGCATGGGTTTCTTCCATTGAATGGAGAAAGGGGGACATATTGCTCCTTATAAGGAGTCTAAGCTGGAATCTGTCACGGAACCATGAACCAGACGTACAACAAGAGATAAGTGAAAATAAGAAGGCTTTATTGAAAATAAAGCTGTAAAGCAAAAGTCCAAACGGATGGTGAAACCGAGCAGAGTCTTTGCGAAGCCAGAGGTCAGGAACCAGAAGGGTAGTCAGACGAAGCCAGGATCAGGAACCAGCAGGGTAGTCAGACGAAGCCAGGATCAGGAACCAGCAGGGTAGTCAGACGAAGCCAGGATCAGGAACCAGCAGGGTAGTCAGACGAAGCCAGGATCAGGAACCAGAAGCAGCAGCAGTCTTAGAAGCATGTGAACACAAGAGGACCAAGCAAGGAACTGAAGCCACAGACCTCCTATATATATGAGCTTGGCATCCAGCTCCTCCCAGGGGAAGGAGGAGCCGCAGGGTGGAAGGCTACAAGAAACCCAGGACCCAAGATGGCCGCCAGCACATGTCAAACGAAGGAGAGCAGCAAGCAGGTAAGACCATGACAGTACCTCCCCCTCAAGGGCCCCTCCTCCGCGGAGCACAAAACGGTTTCTGAGGGAAGCGTGCGTGGAAGGCTCGGAGCAAGGCAGGAGCATGGACATCTGCGGAGGGAACCCAGGAACGCTCCTCTGGACCATAACCACGCCAATGGACCAAAAACTGCAACCGACCGCGGACCAGGCGTGAGTCCAGGATATTGCTCACCTCATATTCCTCACGATTGCCCACTTGGACCGGACGAGGCCGAGGAACCGAGGAAGTGAAACGATTACACACCAGTGGCTTCAACAGGGAGACATGAAACACGTTGGAGATCCGCATGCCAGGAGGAAGCGCAAGGGCATAGGCTACCGGGTTTACCCTGCGAAGCACTCGGAAGGGACCAACAAAGCGAGGCGCCAGCTTGGGAGTGGGCACTCGAAGGTTGAGGTTGCGGGTGGACAACCATACACGGTCTCCGACCTGGTAGGAAGGAGCAGGCGCTCGTCTGCGATCAGCCTGGAATCTCTGGCGCTGCGCAGAGACCTCAAGGGACTTCTGGATCTGTACCCAAGAAGCACGTAGGACGGAAAGGTGATCCTCCACAGCCGGAATATCCTGGGGAGAGAATACCTCCGGTAACACGGCAGGTTGGAACCCATAATTGGCCATGAAGGGAGACGTCCCAGAGGAAGAGTTCACCGCCGTGTTCCTGGCAAACTCAGCCCAAGGCAGGAGGTCAACCCAATTGTCTTGGTGATCGGAGACATAGCAACGAAGGAATTGCTCCAAGGCCTGATTGGATCGTTCTGCGGCCCCATTGGACTGAGGGTGGTAGGCCGAGGAGAAGGAGAGATGAATCCCCAACTGGGAGCAAAAGGCGCGCCAGAACCTGGACACAAACTGACTCCCCCGATCCGACACAATCTCCTTAGGCAAACCGTGCAACCGGAAGACCTCCCTGGCAAAAATCGTGGCCAACTCTTGTGCAGAGGGTAACTTCTTGAGAGGAACACAGTGGCACATTTTGGAAAACCGATCCACAATCATGAGAATGACCGTATGGCCTCGGGATGCAGGGAGGTCCACAATGAAATCCATCCCCAGGTGTGACCATGGGCGCTCCCCGGTGGCTATGGGTTGCAGAAGGCCCAACGGAAGGTGCCGAGGGGACTTACTCTGGGCACAAACGGAGCATGCCGCTACATATGCGGCGATGTCGGAACGTAGGGAAGGCCACCAGAACAGACGTGAAACAGCCCAGGACAGCTGATTCTTTCCAGGATGCCCCGCGGTCTTGGAGTTATGGTAGGTTCGCAACAACCGAGTGCGCAACTCCTCAGGCACAAAACATCTGCCGTTGGGTCTCCCAGAGGGAGCACCAGATTGAGCCGCCAAAATCTGCTCACCCAGGGGAGAGGTCAGGCTGGTGCGAATGGCGGCCAGGATCTGATTCGGAGGTATGACCGAAGTCGGAATCGACTCCTCCCTGGACAGCTCGGAGTACTGCCGTGATAAGGCATCCGCCCTGATGTTCTTGGAACCGGGTAGGTAGGAGACCACATAATTAAAACGTGACAAGAACAGAGCCCATCTGGCCTGACGTGGTGTCAATCTCTTGGCCTCAGAAAGGTAGGTCAGATTCTTGTGGTCCGTCAGGATGAGAACCGGAACCACCGAACCCTCGAGCAAGTGCCTCCATTCTTTAAGGGCCTGCACGATGGCCAATAACTCCCTGTCACCAATCTGATAGTTGCACTCCGCGGAAGACAGTTTCCGGGAGTAAAACCCACAAGGAAGCAGAGGACCCTCTGGTGTTCTACGCTGAGACAGAAGGGCGCCTACTCCCGTCTCAGACGCGTCCACCTCGAGGACAAAGGGCAACCCAGGGTTGGGATGCGACAGAATCGGAGCCGACACAAAGGCGGACTTTAGGGCCTCAAAAGCTCGGATGGCCTCGAGCGGCCAGACCTGGGAATTACTGCCCTTCCTGGTCAGATCCGTGAGAGGCTTGGCCAGCATGGAAAAGTCCCTGATGAACTTCCGATAATAATTGGCGAAGCCCAAAAAGCGCTGCAGGGAACGAAGACCACTGGGCTGGGGCCACTGTAAGACAGCCGAAACCTTCTCAGGATCCATGGAGAACCCCTCAGCGTAAATGATGTAACCTAAGAAGGTTACCTGGGATCGGTGAAATTCGCATTTCTCAAGCTTACCGAACAGCTTGTTCTCTCGTAACCGTTGCAACACTCGTCTGACATCCAGAATGTGGGCCTCCATGGATTCAGAATATACCAAGATGTCATCCAAATAGACTACCACACACTGCTGCAACAGGTCACGGAAAACATTGTTGATGAATTCCTGAAAGACTGCGGGCGCATTGCACAACCCAAAGGGCATAACCAAGGATTCGTAATGACCGGTCCTGGTGTTAAACGCGGTCTTCCACTCATCGCCCGCCTTGATCCTTACCAGGTTATATGCCGCCCTCAGGTCGAGTTTGGTAAAGACCGTGGCCCCTTTAAGGCGATCGAACAGCTCGGAAATCAAGGGTATCGGGTAAGCGTTCTTGATCGTGATGCGATTGAGACCCCTGTAATCGATGCAAGGCCTCAACTCACCGCCCTTCTTTTTCACAAAGAAAAATCCAGCCCCTGCCGGGGACGAAGATTTGCGAATGTGTCCGCGTGAAAGCGCCTCCCTCACGTACTCCTCCATGGCCTCATTCTCCGCTACCGACAGTGGATAGACTTTGCCACGAGGAGGAACGGCACCAGATTGTAACTCTATGGCACAATCGTATGGGCGGTGCGGAGGTAGGGCAACCGCGCGCACCTTATCGAATACATCCCGGTACTCCTCGTATTCAGGAGGCAACAGCGAACACACTATCAATGAACAAACCACCAGCACCAGAGTCCACCAACGCCTGGGTCGTCACCGAGCCCCCGACCCAGGAGAGGACAACAGTGATCAGTGGTTTGTCAACACGGGAAACCGGGGACGAGGAGACTCCACCCAAGATCTGCCCCCGACAGGATCTCAGGGTACGAGCGTTTCCCGGACGGTTCGGACATGCCAACCGAAAATGCCCACCGAGACCACAGTACATGCATCGGCCCTCGCCTCTCCGGAGTGCCCTCTCCCCCTCGGACAGGCGAGCAAACCCCAGCTGCATGGGTTCACCCCCAGACAAGTCATCCCCAGGAGGCGTGGGAGGAGAGGGAGGCACGGGTGGGACAGCAAACGTAGGCACCAATCTGTTAGAAGACCTCCGCAGGTTCTCCTTAAAGGAAGGTCTCTCCCTGAGTCTGGTGTCAATCAAAATCAGGAAAGAAATAAGAGACTCGAGCTCAACTGGTAGGTCCTTAGCTGCAACCTCATCCTTCAAGGCATCCGAGAGACCATGAGAGAAAGCAGCGACCAGAGCCTCATTATTCCAGCCCACCTCTGCTGCCAGGGTACGAAACTCAATGGCGTATTCAGCTACGGATCGTGAACCCTGTCTGATGGACATAAGGAGCTTCGCAGCAGAGGCAGCACGAGCCGGCACATCGAATACCTTCCGAAGAGAAGCAACAAAACCGGAAAACTCGGCAACCACCGGATTGTTGTTCTCCCATAAAGGGCTGGCCCAGGCCAAGGCCTTGTCCGAGAGCAGCGAGATCAAGAAGCCCACTTTTGATCTCTCAGTAGGAAAGGCATGTGGCAGCAACTCGAAATAAATGCCCACCTGGTTAAGGAAACCTCGGCACTGAGTTGGCTCTCCCCCAAAGCGCTGTGGAAGAGGGGCAGAACCTGTCATACCCCGAAACACCGCAGGCGCAACAACAGGTGTCGGGGTAGACTCTGGCGCAACAACCGGAGCGGCAGTAGGAGCGAGCCCAGGAGCGACAACCGACCCATCGGCAACGGGAGCGAAATGAGCCGTGCGTTCAAGCAGGGTTTGCAACGCCACAGCGAACCGACCCAACAGGTGATCCTGCTGATCAAGTCTGGCAACCAGCGTGGGTAGCGAGGATGGCCCTGTACCGTCAGAATTCATGGCTTGGTCCTAATGTCACGGAACCATGAACCAGACGTACAACAAGAGATAAGTGAAAATAAGAAGGCTTTATTGAAAATAAAGCTGTAAAGCAAAAGTCCAAACGGATGGTGAAACCGAGCAGAGTCTTTGCGAAGCCAGAGGTCAGGAACCAGAAGGGTAGTCAGACGAAGCCAGGATCAGGAACCAGCAGGGTAGTCAGACGAAGCCAGGATCAGGAACCAGCAGGGTAGTCAGACGAAGCCAGGATCAGGAACCAGCAGGGTAGTCAGACGAAGCCAGGATCAGGAACCAGAAGCAGCAGCAGTCTTAGAAGCATGTGAACACAAGAGGACCAAGCAAGGAACTGAAGCCACAGACCTCCTATATATATGAGCTTGGCATCCAGCTCCTCCCAGGGGAAGGAGGAGCCGCAGGGTGGAAGGCTACAAGAAACCCAGGACCCAAGATGGCCGCCAGCACATGTCAAACGAAGGAGAGCAGCAAGCAGGTAAGACCATGACAGAATCAAAACCTGCACTGGACCGCGACTAACATTTCTATATACTAGACAATGCTATGTCAAATTAAACAATGCTGTGTCAAATACACATTAGTTCATAAAATGCACATTATTCTTCTCAGATATGTCAGTGTTGTACACTATATACTAATAATATTATGTCCGATGATAATATTACATTGTAGCGATATCGTAGGTAAAATCAATACACATTAATCAAGCAGGACTTAGCTTCCACCGATGGAATGACTACCAGATCACGATTCGCCCCACCGACAATGGCGGAGCAATCGTGATACTGGATACAACAAAATATGAAGATGAATGTAGCAAACAGTTATCAGATGTGAAAACATACCAAGTCTTAGAGAGAGACCCCATTAAAAAATATAAGGAAGAACTGAGAATTATGTGTGATGTAGCAAAAGAAAATTTTTATTTTGAATCAATCTGAATACGACTTCATACTAGGTACTTCTAAAAAATTGTCAGTTTTCTATTGCATCCCAAAGGTGCATAAAGATCCTATTAATCCACCTGGGAGACCAATAGTCTCTGGAATAGGCTCATTAACAGCTAATCTGTCACAATACCTGGACCATATGTTGCAACCGTATGTAAAAAACATCCCATCATATTTGAAGGACACTACAACGGTTGTCAACTTATTTGAAAACTTGACATGTAACCTTGGCTGGATCATGGCAACGTTGGATGTCAGTTCGCTCTACACATGCATCAACCACGAGCACGGTATACATGCAATAAAAACCATGCTATCCCAGAAAAAATATCAGAAAATTGAACAGTTGCAATTCATCCTAGATAGTGTTAATATGTGTTAACACACAATTATTGTTATTTTTATTCCAAATATTATTTACAGTTGATGGGCACCACCATGGGCACCAGATTCGCCCCCAGCTATGCCAACTTGTTGATGGCAGCTTGGGAACAGAACATCATCACACCCTCAGATAAATATTACAAGAAAGTTTAGACTGGCATATTCTTATTCATAATCATAGTCATGGGTGCACATCCATAAGGCAAACATAATAAATAAAAAAATAATGGCTGCACACACATATTAGCAGTAAAGCAGAGAAATGGGGATCATTCTAAATTCAAGTGGTACTATACCTACTATTGGATGTGGATGTGGATGTGCACCCATGACTATGATTATGAATAAGAATATGCCAGTCTAAACTTTCTTGCAATATTTATCTGAGGGTGGCGCCTCTTTTAGACTGAGCACACGCCCATCTGCCTGGAGCTTCTGAGCAAAGTACAAATGAAGCTGGTTCCTTCACTGCCCTGATAATGTGGACTTGGATAAGTCCAAGAGAGGCGGTATATTAGTGATAGGGACCCGTCCGCGGAAGCCACCTTGACGCGTGGTGGATGGACCCGACACAAGTTTGATCAAAATGTGCGCTAAGAGCTTCCATTGATTCCAATAGTAGGTATAGTACCACTTGAATTTAGAATGATCCCCATTTCTCAGCTTTAGGCCTCATGCACACGGACATTTTTTTTAGCAATCGGCAAAACGGATTTCCGTTGTTCCGTGATCCATGACCGTTTTTTCGTCCGTGGGTCCTGCTTGATTTTTGGAGGATCCACGGACATGAAAAAAAAAGTCGTTTTGGTGTCCGCCTGGCCGTGTGGAGCCAAACGGATCCGTCCTGACTTACAATGCAAGTCAATGGGGACGGATCCGTTTGACATTGACGCAATATGGTGCAATTGCAAACGGTTCCGTCCCCCATTGACTTTCAATGTAAAGTCAGGAGTCCCTATTATACCATCGGATCTGAGTTTTCTCCAATCCGATGGTATATTTTAACTTGAAGCGTCCCCATCACCATGGGAACGCCTCTATGTTAGAATATACCATCGGATTTGAGTTAGATCGTGAAACTCAGATCCGACAGTATATTCTAACACAGAGGCGTTCCCATAGTGATGGGGACGCTTCAAGTTAGAATATCCTACGAACTGTGTACATGACTTCCCCCTGCTGCCTGGCAGCACCCGATCTCTTACAGGGGACTGTGATCCGCACAATTAACCCCTCAGGTGCTAGACCTGAGGGGTTAATTGTGCGTATCATAGCCCCCTGTAAGAAATCAGGTGCTGCCAGGCAGGAGGGGGCACCCCCCCTCCCCAGTTTTAAATTCATTGGTGGCCAGTGGGCCCCCCCTCCCTCCCCTGTATTACTGTCTATTCATTGGTGGCCAGTGGGCCCCCCTCCCTCCCCCTCCTAATTAAAATCCCCCCTCCCCCCCATCATTGGTGGCAGCGGAGAGTTCCGATCGGAGTCCCAGTTTAATCGCTGGGACTCAGATCGGTAACCATGGCAACCAGGACGCTACTGCAGTCCTGGTTGCCATGGTTACTTAGCAATTTTAGAAGCATTATACTTACCTTCGCTGTCTGTGACCGGCCGGGCGCTCCTCCTACTGGTAAGTGAAAGGTCTGTGTGGCGCATTGCTTACCAGTAGGAGGAGCGCCCGGCCGGTCACAGACATCGCAGGTAAGTATAATGCTTCTAAAAATTGCTAAGTAACCATGGCAACCAGGACTGCAGTAGCGTCCTGGTTGCCATGGTTACCGATCGGAATCCCAGCGATTAAACTGGGACTCCGATTGGAACTCTCCGCTGCCACCAATGATGGGGGGGAGGGGGGTAATTTTAATTAGGAGGGGGAGGGAGGGGGGCCCACTGACCACCAATGAATGTACAGTAATACAGGGGAGGGAGGGGGGCCCACTGGCCACCAATGAATGGACAGTAATACAGGGGAGGGAGGGGGGCCCACTGGCCACCAATGAATGGACAGTAATACAGGGGAGGGAGGGGGGGCCCACTGACCACCAATGAATTTAAAACTGGGGAGGGAGGGGGGTGTGCCCCCTCCTGCCTGGCAGCACCTGATCTCTTACAGGGGGCTATGATACGCACAATTAACCCCTCAGGTCCGGCACCACACTCCATGTGCTCGCCAGAGGTAGCCTGACTGCCATTAGGTACCGAGATGAGATCCTCAGACCCCTTGTGAGACCATATGCTGGTGTGGTTGGCCCTGGGTTCCTCCTAATGCAAGACAATGCTAGACCTCATGTGGCTGGAGTGTGTCAGCAGTTCCTGCAAGACGAAGGCATTGATGCTATGGACTGGCCCGCCCGTTCCCCAGACCTGAATCCAATTGAGCACATCTGGGACATCATGTCTCGCTCTATCCACCAACGTCACGTTGCACCACAGACTGTCCAGGAGTTGGCAGATGCTTTAGTCCAGGTCTGGGAGGAGATCCCTCAGGAGACCGTCCGCCACCTCATCAGGACCATGCAAAGGCATTGTAGGGAGGTCACACAGGCACGTGGAGGCCACACACACTACTGAGCCTTATTTTGACTTGCTTTAAGGACATGACATCAAAGTGTCACGGATGGTGTACAGGAAACAAGACAATACAATAAGAACAATGACTCACTGGATCCACAACTAAGGAACAAAAGGGAGACCCCTGCAAGAGACCTGTCGCTCTCCCTTATTGCTCAGCCTATGCGACCACCCCAAAGGTGGATGGGCGCATATCCACGTACCTCGACTATCTTACACCTGATGACCCTACAATAGTGAGGGGACACGACCACCGGCTCCCTACACAGACACGGAGGGAGTCAGGGTCACCTGGATCCAGAAAACAGAAAATCATAAATACATAAACAGAACTTATCTTGCAGACGACTGGGGACTGTGGACTGAGAACTAGGAACAGCATGCACACACACTCCAGGAAGTTGTATAAGCCGCACACTACTGCATTCTGGGGAGGAACTTAAAGGGCAGCAATCAGTCCAACTGCATGACAGCTGAGATAGACTAACGAGATGAGGAACTTAACCAAAACAAAGAAACTCAAGGAGGAGGATCTGGAAAGCTCCTGTCGGAGCTTCTCAACTGTCTGGTTGTGACAGTACCCCTCCCTCTACGAGTGGACTCCGGACACTCAGGGCCCACCTTCTCAGGATGGGACCTATGGAAAGCCCTGATGAGACGAGTGGCCTTAATGTCCGTCACTGGGACCCACAACCTCTCCTCAGGACCATAACCCTCCCAATGAATGAGGTACTGGAGGGAACCGCGGACAAGACGAGAATCCACAATCCTAGAGACCTGAAATTCAAGATTTCCATCAACCATAATCGGAGGAGGAGGCAAAGGCGAGGGTACAATAGGTTGAACATAAGGTTTCAATAAGGACTTATGAAAAACATTATGGATCTTCCAAGTCTGTAGGCAACAGGATTGATGACAGACAGGATCTTGTAAGGCCCAATAAACCTAGGACCCAACTTCCAGGAGGGAACCTTCAATTTGATATTCTTGGTAGACAACCACACCAGATCACCAACATTCAGGTCCGGACCAGGCACACGTCTCTTATCTGCCACACGCTTATATCTCTCACTCATGCTCTTTAGATTATCCTGAATCTTTTGCCAAAAAGATGACAAAAACGAGGAGAATCTGTCCTCATCAGGTAAACCAGAAGACCCCTCTCCCGAGAAAGTCCCAAACTGCGGATGAAACCCATATGCACCAAAAAATGGTGACTTATCAGAGGACTCCTGACGACGGTTATTTAAAGCAAACTCAGCAAGGGACAAAAAAGAACACCAATCCTCCTGATTCTCCGCCACAAAACAGCGCAGATATGTCTCCAGATTCTGATTGACGCGCTCTGTCTGGCCATTCGACTGCGGGTGGAAAGCAGAATAGAATGACAACCGAACCCCCAAGCGAGAACAGAAAGCCTTCCAGAATCTGGAAACAAACTGCGTGCCCCTATCAGAGACTATGTCTGAAGGAATACCATGCAATTTGACAATGTGGTCAATAAATGCCTGCGCCAGCGTCTTAGCATTGGGCAAACCAGGAAAAGGGATGAAATGCACCATTTTGCTAAAACAGTCCACCACCACCAGAATCACAGTCTTCCCCGAGGAACGAGGCAAGTCCGTTATGAAGTCCATGGACAGATGTGTCCAAGGACGGGAAGGAATGGGTAAGGGAAGGAGAGGACCTGATGGCCGTGAATGAGGGACTTTGGCACGAGCGCAAGTCTCGCAAGCTGCCACAAAACCCTCAACCGACTTACGAAGCGCAGGCCACCAGAATCTCCGAGCTATGAGATCCAGTGTGGCTCTTGCCCCCGGGTGCCCAGCAAGGACCGTATCGTGGTGTTCCTTAAAAATCTTGTGTCTCAAAGCGAGAGGCACAAACAACCTCCCAGGAGGACAAAGATCAGGAGCCTCTGACTGGGCTGCCTGCACCTCTGCCTCCAATTCAGGAAAAAGAGCAGAGACCACCACACCTTCAGCCAAAATGGGACCCGGGTCTTCAAAATTCCCACCTCCCGGAAAACAACGTGACAGGGCATCTGCCTTCACATTCTTAACCCCAGGGCGGAACGTGACAACAAAATTAAACCTTGAAAAGAACAAAGACCATCTGGCCTGTCTCGGGTTCAGACGCTTGGCTGACTCCAAGTAGGCCAGATTTTTATGGTCAGTAAACACAGTAATAGGGTGTCTGGCTCCCTCTAGCCAATGGCGCCATTCTTCAAAAGCCAACTTGATGGCCAACAATTCCCTATCTCCCACATCATAATTTCTCTCTGCGGAGGAGAGTTTCTTTGAGAAAAAGGCACACGGTTGCCATTTGGCAGGAGAGGAACCCTGAGACAAGACCGCACCCACCCCTACCTCAGAAGCATCAACCTCAACTATGAAGGGTAACGAAATATCAGGTTGTACCAGGATGGGAGCGGAAGCAAAACTCTCCTTGATATTAGAAAAGGCCTTACGCGCCTCTACCGACCAGGAAGGAAAATCTACCCCCTTTCTGGTCATATCAGTGAGTGGTTTAACAACAGAGGAATAATTCAAAATAAATTTCCTGTAATAATTGGCAAAGCCCAAAAAACGCATCAGCGCCTTCTGATTCTCAGGAAGCTCCCACTCAAGCACAGCGCGGACCTTCTCGGGGTCCATGCGAAAACCAGAAGCGGAGAGAAGAAACCCCAGAAATTGAATTTCTGGAACCGCAAACACACATTTTTCCAGTTTCGCGTATAATTTATTCTCCCGCAGAATGAGCAAGACCTGACGTAAATGTTCCTTATGAGTCTTGAAATCAGGAGAAAAAATCAAAATGTCATCCAAATACACTAATACAAATTTTCCCATTAAATGATAAAAAATGCTGTTCACGAAATGCTGAAAAACGGCTGGGGCATTCATCAAACCAAAAGGCATAACCAAATTCTCAAAATGGCCCTCAGGGGTATTGAAAGCCGTCTTCCATTCATCTCCTTCTCTGACCCTGACCAGGTTGTATGCCCCTCTTAGGTCTAATTTGGAAAAGACTTTAGCCCCAACAACCTGGTTAAACAGGTCCGGGATCAGAGGAAGCGGATAAGGGTCACGAATAGTGATACTGTTCAGCTCCCTGAAATCCAGACAAGGTCTTAAAGAACCATCTTTTTTCTTAACAAAGAAAAAACCAGCGGCAACAGGTGACTTCGAGGGTCGTATGTGTCCTTTTCTCAGACTCTCAGAGATATAAGCACGCATAGCGACCCTCTCAGGTTGGGAAAGATTGTATAAACGAGATTTAGGCAGCTTGGCGCCTGGGATGAAATTAATAGGGCAATCGTACTCCCTGTGCGGGGGCAAATCCTGAACTCCACTCTCAGGGAAGACATCCGAAAATTCAGAGAGGAAAGATGGTACAGTCTTAGTAGAAACCTCAGAAACAGATGTCATGAGGCAATTCTCTCTGCAAAAGTCACTCCAACCATTTATTTGCCTCGCTTGCCAATCAATGGTGGGGTTATGTTTAGTGAGCCAGGGTAGCCCCAACACTAGAGGAGTAGGCAAACCGCTAAGGATGAAACATGACACATCCTCAACATGAGCATCACTCACAATTAAACGGATATTGTGAACTATGCCCTTTAATGATTTCTGAGAAAGTGGAGCTGAATCAATAGCAAAAACAGGAATATCCTTTCCCAAAGTGCATACCTGGAAACCATGAGTTATTGCAAATTGATTATCAATGAGATTGACAGCTGCTCCACAATCCACAAAAATCTCACAAAAAATGCTTTTGCTCTCTAGCGCCACCCTAGCAGGCAGGACAAAACGGGAACTACAAGCAAACGGAAAACCTTCAATTTCCGCCTCAACCCTGCCAATAGTAACAGACGGAACATTTTTAAAAGATTTTTTCCTTTTTGTTTCTTTATTACTCCCAGAAAACTGCCTGAATCTCTTAGAGGGACAAACATTTGCCAAATGATTTATACCTCTACAACAAAAACAAACCCTCCCATGCGGGCTGAATCTTCTATTGTCAGAGGCAATCAACCCCAGCTGCATGGGCTCCTGCTCATAAGGGACTGACAGCGACTGAGACCCCTGCGCACAGAAAGAGACCGCTGCACTGTCCCGGGACTGAGTATGACAGGAAGGAGAGATCTCTCCTCTCTCTCTCTAAGACGCCTGTCAATACGAACGGCCTGAGACATAGCAGAATCCAAGGAGGTAGGTCTCTCATGAAAGGCAAATGCATCTTTCAATCTCTCTGAAAGACCATGGCAAAATTGACTTCGGAGTGCAGCATCATTCCAACCAGTATCAGCTGCCCATCTCCGAAATTCTGAGCAGTATATCTCTGCGGATTGTTTACCCTGGCATAACAGACGTAGTCTAGACTCAGCCAGAGCAATACGATCCGGATCATCATATATCTGACCCAGGGCTAAAAAGAATTCATCCACTGAACGGAGGGGCCGTGCCCCCTCCGGCAGCGAAAAGGCCCAGGATTGAGCGTTACCCCTGAGCAGCGATATAATGATCCCCACCCTCCGTTCTTCATCACCAGAGGAATGGGGAAGAAGGCGAAAATGGAGTTTGCAAGCCTCTCTAAAACGCACAAAATTCTCACTACCCCCGGAGAACGTATCCGGGAGCGAGATCTTAGGCTCAGAACAAACTCCATGAACGCAAGCTGAACCAGTCACTTGAAACTGAGAAAAAGTCTTACGGAGATCAGCTACCTCCAATGAAAGACCCTGGAAGCGCTCAGCCAAAAGTGAAACCGGATCCATGCTTGAGACGGTTTTGGCGGCTTATAATGTCACGGATGGTGTACAGGAAACAAGACAATACAATAAGAACAATGACTCACTGGATCCACAACTAAGGAACAAAAGGGAGACCCCTGCAAGAGACCTGCCGCTCTCCCTTATTGCTCAGCCTATGCGACCACCCCAAAGGTGGATGGGCGCATATCCACGTACCTCGACTATCTTACACCTGATGACCCTACAATAGTGAGGGGACACGACCACCGGCTCCCTACACAGGCACGGAGGGAGTCAGGGTCACCTGGATCCAGAAAACAGAAAATCATAAATACATAAACAGAACTTATCTTGCAGACGACTGGGGACTGTGGACTGAGAACTAGGAACAGCATGCACACACACTCCAGGAAGTTGTATAAGCCGCACACTACTGCATTCTGGGGAGGAACTTAAAGGGCAGCAATCAGTCCAACTGCATGACAGCTGAGATAGACTAACGAGATGAGTAACTTAACCAAAACAAAGAAACTCAAGGAGGAGGATCTGGAAAGCTCCTGTCAGAGCTTCTCAACTGTCTGGTTGTGACACAAAGTTGGATCAGCCTGTAGTGTGTTTTTCCACTTTAATTTTGAGTGTGACTCCAAATCCAGACCTCCATGGGTTGAAAAATTAGATTTCCATTTTTTAATTTTTGTGTGATTTTGTTGTCAGCACATTCAACTATGTAAAGAACAAAGTATTTCAGAAGAATATTTAATTAACTCAGATCTAGGATGTGTTATTTTTGTGTTCCCTTTATTTTTTTGAGCAGTGTATATAACGCATATACCACTGTGCATTAACACACTGGACACTCATTCAAGCCCTATAGAACTTTCCATTAGTCTGTTGGAAGTATACTAATCA
Source organism: Bufo bufo (assembly GCF_905171765.1). Classification (NCBI taxonomy): domain Eukaryota; kingdom Metazoa; phylum Chordata; class Amphibia; order Anura; family Bufonidae; genus Bufo; species Bufo bufo. The sequence continues at coordinate 353,560,267 of NC_053394.1, forward strand.
AGAGAAACATAATGAAAACAATAAAGGGTTGCAGTCTAAAGTATATATAATAAGCTGCGAGAGCTCCGCAGCTTAATAGAAAGGAGGGATTGTGACTATCATAATCACATTGTTATTTGATTTTATGTTGATTTTATATGTTATATTTTATAACTGTTTTATAACTACATTCGTCCTATATTACTATTTGGCACATCTATGTCAGTATGTGATAGTGTATTAATGTATACATGATTGGCCAAATAATAGGCAGAAATAAATAAGATTTAGGTGACTTCTTGTGAGCTGGCCTTTTCTTTGTATTTTATTTGTCTAGCTATTGGATGGTAGTGGGCCGTGCTCTATTTTGGTGAGCTTCCCATAACGGTTTTGTGTAAATTAGAAAGTAGTCTACTTCAGTATACAATGATTTACAAGGTTGTCCCATCTGGAGCAACTGCATAGATCAGCTCCTACATTGGTCACCCCTACCTTAGAATAGGCTTCATTCAGGGGCTAAATCTGCTTTTAGAAAAGGGATTGTTCCGATGGGACACCATCATTAACCTTTATTAATGTAAAACCAAAAACCCCCATTACATTCACAGGTTATAGACATATTTCATTACTTAATAACATGCCATAGGATGAAATTGATAGTGTCACTGCTCCACTGAAAATCTATTTGCCACTGCCGGGCATATATTAATAGAATGTGCAATGTCTTACCTTACTTAAGACTGTGGCAGGCATATCTAATATTCATTGATAGTTAACTTGTCCTAAACCCCAAGGACAGGAATTTGTTTTTTAGTCCAGAGGAAACGTATATCAAACCCTGATTCCAACCTGCTCATGATCTGTACCATTGTCATTATTTTATAGAGGGACAGTTCTGCTTCATTAACTAGCAGAATAGTAGACAGAGAACTGTAGGGACAGGACTGATGTGTTCAGATCTTTTGTCTAGTGATGCATTTCATTTCAGAGTTAATTAACGTAAATGACTAATATTCTCCATAAATTTCTTAATCACACCAAGATCAACTAACCAATCCCAATGATTCCGTTTTTTTTTATAGTCATCTGACTGTAATGTGATAGATCATCTATAAACATACACATATACATTCTCGTACAATCTTACTTCTCACAAACAACACTTTTACAATGGGAAAGTTGCCACTGGATGTTCATTATCCCTGTAATATAACATGATGCCATCCAAAAAGAAGGGAGAACTGCTTGAGGGGAATGGCAGCAGGGTGGGAAGTTTGTGATGAGAATGTTACATAGTACGGATGAAAAAAGACATACAGTATCTCACAAAAGTGAGTACACACCTCACATTTTTTCATGGGACAACACAGAAGATATGATACTTTGATACAATGTAAAGTAGTCAGTATACAGCTTACTGTTATACAGCTTGTATAACAGTGTAAATTTGGTGTGCCCTCAAAATAACTCAACACACAGACAATAATAATAATACAGTACAGTACACTATATAGTGTAGTGTACTGTATTTTACTTACACTTTGTCTGAACAGATCTATACCTTTAGCACAGATCTGTTCAGCACCATGGACAGCAGGATGCCTGAGAAGGCGTCCTGTTGCCATGGGAACCTTCCCCGTCTGCTCAGTTGTGGCCACAACTTCGCAGACGGGGAAGGGTAAGGAGGGGGGCTCCCTACCTCTGTGACCCCATCCTGTCTGGGGGCTGCAAAGGCACAGCAGCCCCCAGATGAGAGAGGGAGGGAGCTCCCTGACCCTGACTGTTAACCTTTTCCATACAGCGGTCCGTACGGACCGCGGTATGGTAAGGGTTAAACGGCTGACATCTGCACAGATGTCAGCCATTTATACCAGAGTGTCAGCAATGTGCTGACACTCTGGTATACCCACTGGTCACCAATGAATTTTCAAAAGGAGGCGGGCGGGAGGATCGCAAACCCGCCTGCCGCACCTCCCGCACCGCCGGCAACACCCCCTGCACCACCCGCCGGCATAAAATCATGCAGGGGTGCAGAAGGGGGGTGCAAAATTGACATTTTGGGCATTTTAAAGTTTCTGATCAGAAACTGCAGAAAGCGCAGCCAACCGCAGGTCTGAATTGACCTGCGGTTTGCGTCGATTGCCGATACGGGGGGGTCATATGACCCCCCCTGGCGTTGTGACAGGATGCCGGCTGAATGAATTCAGCCGGTATCTTGTTCGGATTAACCCCCGCAGCTCCGCAATCTCGATTTAAACCTAGGACGTACCGGTACACCCTGAGTCCTTAAGGATTCGGGAAATAGGGCATACCGGTACGCCCTAAGTCCTTAAGGGGTTAAAGAGCAGTCTAATATATCGCCACCTGCATCTTGTTGAACTGCTGGCACATTCGCAGTTAATCTGTTAGTTTATACACAAAATTCCTGTGCCCCAGTATTAAAGGGCAGTCTAATATATTGCCATCTTCATATTGTTACACTGCTGGAACATTTGCTGTTAATCTGTTTGTTTATACATAGAGTTACAGTGCCTCAGTATTAAAGGGTGGTCTAATATATTAGTCACTGGAAAAATTAGCCTACTTAAAACTTAACTTTTATGATTACTTTCTAAAAATAAGTCCCACAAAAAGATAATTCATATAGATGACCGCAATAACTGCATAGGTTCTCTGGAGAATTATATAGATACAAGGAACCATATTCAAAATGTAACAGATATAAATCTTGACACTGTATTTTTGGCCACTCACGGTTATGATGAAAATTATATTCAAGCCGATGTGGTGGCTCTAGGTCTTGAAAAAAGAGGTGTCTTTGACGGTGATTCCATTTGGGTTTTTCACCTTGTCTGTGGAACTTGATTGCTGGATCATCCTCTTTTGGAAATATAGGTAGGGTGTTGGGAGAATTATCTGTTTAGCCATACCTAAAAGCGGAGAAATCTCCCGCCTAAATGCGGAAGAATCACCCCACTTATCAATCGCTGACCCTAGCAGTGACTAGCCCTATATAAAATACTCCCAGGTGATGCCAATATTTTTCAGATATACCATCTTATCAACGCATTTCCTCTGTCAAAATATAAGGCGGATTCATCAGGGGATAAAGGTGATAAAGTTACAGCTTAATAGCTGTTAAGCTTGATAGCTACAAGTGATACACCGGCTGGATATATGCAGTCCAGGTAAGTATCTGGAACCTGCTCCCTAATATACCCGTTTTAATCAGATAAAGGTTTTTACACATGTTTAACTTACGCTTTCCCATGGCATGCGTTTCACCTCGGTGCGTCTGTGCTGGAAATAATTATCAGGCGCATGCGCTAGAATCCACAATGGAACGCAAATACGTCATTGATGTGCGCACGGAAGTGCGACTGTGGAGTGTGTCGGCGCATGCGCTCGTGCCTATGGTGGAACGCAAGGATTTTAGCAGCTCTCACCTCTGGTCACCTGCCTGAAGCACGGAAAAGGAAAGTGGCTTGAACCTAGCCACACTTGATAAGTCCAAGAACAAAGAGAAAGGTTGATTCCAGCTTCAGCATATAAAAAGTTTTCTTTATTCGGCTTGTAATAAAATCCAACAAAGATGTCACATGGAGAGACACAAGATTGTGACGCGTTTCGGGCTGTGGTATTGAGCCCTTCTTCAAGACAATACAAAGGTGTACTAAAAACACAAACTTTATATACCACACAAATGGTAACTCCTCCTTCTTAGTTAATTGGAGACTGTGTCCCAGACCCAGGTGCTCCTGGATTAGTGGATCCTCCCTGGAGCATGTGGGTGGGGACGCAGTGCTTCACAGTATTAACCGCTCAGAGACCACATATAAACATATAAACATATTGATGCACTACATATATTGCAGAGTTAAATCATGTTTCTTGTTCAGACCTTTTGGTATGCAAGTATCTAGAATGAACATCCAATATGTTTCCCTACTTAGAAGCTTCTGTTTGCGATCGCCCCCCCCTGATAGGTGTGGAAACCACTTCCACTCCCTGTACAGAAAACGCAGAAACATCACCTTTGTGAACAGTGGCAAAATGTCTGGTAGCCGCTGAGACATTACGGGACATAAAATGGGGGACATCACTCAGGTGTTTTCTTATACGCACCTTAAGTTCATTAGTGGTGCAGCCCACGTATTGAAGGTTACATATTTTGCATGTTATAACATAAACTACATGATCTGTTTTACAATTTATATATTGCTTAAGCACGTGTTGTTTATTATTGGCCACAGATGTGACCTCTTTTGAAATAAGCATATGTCGACAGCATATACATTTATTGCTGCCGCATTTGTAATTACCGTTTGTTTTGGGCCAGCTAGTCGTTTTGGGGAAATTTTCCCTATATAGACTGGGGCTGATTTTTTGCCCTACTGTGGGGGCTTTTTTTGCTACATGGTGGAACGCAAGTATTCTACCAGATGGTATGAAACATTGAAGCATCACTGCGCCGGCGCCAGGGCTTGATAGTGTGCTTAATCGATCCCCCAGGCGCAGGCGCAGAGAAATTCTATAATTCTAGAATCTATCAGCTGCCATAATAGGATGCCAGTTATTATAAAGGCTATCAATTGCCTGATTGACAGAATAAGCTACAATTTAGTACCATCTCCCATCCATTTGTATAAACTAGGGGTACATTTTATAATTGTCCCTTATAATAAAAGAATGGTAATTGATTTTTTGTAACAAGGATACATTAGACTGAGGGTAACAAGGGTAAATAGCGTTAAACTAGGGTATAATATATCACCATTTGCATCTTGTTGAATTGCTGTCACATTCGCTGTTAATCTGTTTGTTTATACACAGAATTACTGTGCCTCAGAATTAAAGGGCGGTCTAATTATATCACTGTCTGCATCTTGTTGAACTGCTGAAACATTCACAGTTAATCTATTAGTTTATACATAGAATTACTGTTCCTCAGTATTAAAGGGCAGTCTAATATATTGCCACAAGCATCTTGTTCAGCTGCTGACATAATTCCCATTTATCTGTTAATTTATATATACAGTATAATTACTGTGCCTCAGTATTAAAGGGCGGTCTAATAGATCTCCATCTGCATCTTGTTCAACTGCTGACACATTCGCAGTTAATCTCTTTTAGTTTATTTGTGGTCACGGCTACGGAAGAGAACTTGGTACCCTGAAGAACCAGGGGTGCCCTTAGCCATACCGTGGGTAGGCCTATAAGGGGCATACCCTGAGATTAATGGAAAGAAAAGGGGAGGGAAGGTGGGGCACTGATAACGCACACAAGCAGGTGAGGCCGTGTCTCCATTTTATAGGCGCCTGCGCCCCTCCCACAAATGCAGGCTGACTTGTCAGCCTTACCTATTTGTGGTCATGGCTACGGAAGAGAACTTGGTACCCTGAAGAACCAGGACCTGACTGACTAACTAACAGCTTGCTGACCTGACTAAATGGCTGGCTGGGTCCCCTTAGCCATGCCGTGAGTAGGCCTATAAGGGGGCAAAAATCAAGCCAAGTAGTGTAGAGAGTAACTTTATTGAACCTGTACCAAGTCATAAAGCCAAACTGCGAAAGGCCTTGGATATCTCGGCGTGGGGATTCGGGATATAACGCGCAAAGCACAAGGAGTGCCAGCGACCCATTTTACAAATAATATGGCCGGGGACATTATGTTTTGAAGCCGCCAATGCAGCCCCAATGCGGAATGAGTGCCCTGAAATTTCCTGATGCCAGATGCCAAGGTGCGAATATGTGAGATGAACTGAGAAGGTGTGATGGCACTGAACTTAAATGGGAGCAAAGGACTGTCCGGGGCGGAGTCCCCCAAAACTGCCAGCAAGTTCCTAAGAACCTGAACTGGGCACCATGCGTTGAAGGTCTGGAATTACTTCACCTCCACCGTTGGCCCTACCTGAGAGGTTTTGGACGCCAGAAGGTATATGGAGAAATGGTCGCTACACCATACCAGCTGACCCCTAGTTAAGCCTTTTGCCTTGGCCGAAATGCTGGTAAATTCGCCGGGTCTCAAAAACCCATAGAAGCTAAGGTACATTGCCCGCTTTGATAACTGTGCTGGAATGGAGTCCAAAAGGAAGACCATCTAGGGAGGTGGAAAGATTCCTGAAGAGTTCCCCTGACACCGGCTGTCTGCTCGGAACGGACCCCCCGCTACTCTTCTGAACGCCTCTGAGTGTCGCTTTGATTGCCTGGGACAAGAAAACCGACCTACTTTCTGGATCCTCCAACATAGAAAAATGCTGGACCCCGGCCAAGTACAACTTGATAGTGTGGTAGGACAGTTTGAGGTCAGTATGACAGTAAGCTATGAAGGCTGTGATGTACGTGGTCTTGTCGGTATTCTTCCTTGGATGAAGGAGTGTGAATCTCTTAAACGTGTTCCAAGTGGTTTTATAATTCCTGGCTGTGTTAGCAGACAGAGACTTCTGCATCAGAGACTTGGCTGAAGAAATATATGATTTTTAATCCATTATTAGCGATTGAAAAACCAGAGAGGGTAGCCCCACTTGTTCTGCCTCCGGCATGATCTGGAAGAAAGCATTAAAATAAAAACGTGATAATGCGTCTGTGGCGACGTTACGTATGCCCTGAATGTGCCTGCATGATACGTGAAAATTATACTGCAGGGAGAGCCAAACCAGCCTGCGGACAAAAGACATGATCTGGGGTGACTGGGATCTGCCCCTAGTGATGATTTCTACCACCGTCTGGTTGTCGGTGATGAAAGCCATGGAAGAATTGGCCCATTGCCTGCCCCATACTTGGGCAGCGGCCACAATTGGGTAGAATTCCAATAACGGAGAAGATTTCAAAGCGACTCTTGCTGATGAAATCTCTGACGGCCAAGAGCCCGCAAACCATTGATTCCCGCAGATTGCCGCAAAACCCGCGGAGGCGTCGGCGTCCAAGAAAATCAAGGTGGATGCGGGCCCCAGTTGCGGAACGAACAGGGAGACTCCGTTCCATTCGGCCAGAAAGTCCCTCCACATGGCCAAATCGACCATGGCTTGGGCATCTAAACAAATGAGGCTGTCTTGCTCGGGAGCTGAGAAGAGTAACTGCAGTAGCCTGGACATGAAAGCCCCACCTTGGGGCATGACGCTAGTGGTGAAATTCAGCATGCCTAGCAGGGACTGCAATTCTACTTTTGCACAGGTCCTATTGCCCACTGACTTGGAGATGGCCTCCTTGATTTTCGTGAGCTTCTCTGCTGGTAACCTGGCCTCCATTTTGACTGTGTCCAAGACTATGCCCAGGAAGGTGATTACCGTCGCGGGGCCTTCTATTTTTGATGGTGCCACCGGGACATTGAGTCTGGAAAAAAGTTGGAGAAGGGTCTTGAGCTTGCTGGGCTTGCAGTCTGGCCTCTCTATCAAAAGGAAATCATCCAGGTAATGGAAAACCAGCGGACAGTCGCAGCGGTTGACCAAGATCCAGTGCAAAGCCAGCGCAAACTGATCAAAAAGCCAGGGGCTGCTCTTAGATACGAAAGTCAGGCGGTTTGCAAAGTAGTATTGGTCCTGCCACTTGATCCCATAGAACTTCCAAAGCTGCGGCTGAATGGGCAGTAGTTTGAAAGCGTCAGCGATGTCCGCCTTGGCCAACCATGCCCCCCTACCTGGAGGATGAGCTGAATGGCCTCGTCTATTGAAGAGTAGTGCATTGAAAACTCCTCAGAGGGAACTAAGGAATTTAAACTGGGTATACTAGAGCCATGAGGTGCAGAAAGATCGTAAATAAAAAGTTTTTTATTAGGAAACTTTTTTGACACGATGCCTATGGGGTTGATCCTCCAATAGTCGAAGGGGACAACGGAAAATGGACCGATGAGGAACCCCTTCTCTAATTCAGACCTGATTAGTGTCGCCACTGACTTGGGATCCCCGGCTGCTGATAAGAGGTTGGGACCCTTCCAAGTGGACTGGGGAAGAACTACTAGGCCGGTGTGAAAGCCTGCGGTGAACCCAGAACTGTGGATTGTGGTGGCCTTGCAGAAGGGCTGCCAGTAAGTCCACATTGACAACGGTTAGTCATAATGGTCTGGACGATCTTTGAGGACAAGCAGCTTGGGGGTGTGCCCTGAAACACATGGAACAGACATGGAGGGCCCTACATATATTGTAGTAGCAGGCGTGCTGGTTGTAGTTATTGCAGACCTGGCTGTTGCCCAAGAAAACTATGGGACGACCCAATTTGTCCATGGTAGGGCCAGACCTTTTTTGGGACCCGGAGCTACTAGGGAAAGATCTGCCCAAGGTCATATAGGATCCTACATTGGGGCACCAATCTGAGGAGTGGGCGATTGACTGGCAGGAGGCACATGTCGGGGCCTTGAGCCCTGCGAAATGCCGACAAAAAAGCTCCATGTCCATGGAAGCCCAGTTTGTGACGTGCTGGAATCAGGCAAGAGCGGCGGCAGCTTTGTCAGAAAACGAGCGGTGGTAGTCGTAGAAAGCATACCCACCGTACTTGTGGCCCAAGTCCGTGACCTGGTAAAGGTAGGTATCCAACTCCTCCCGCCTCCCAGGGTGAGCTGAGCAAAGGACATCCCTGAACAGACTGAAAGCCAGGACAAACTCGGTGATGGACAGCTTTTTGTTGAGGCGGGGATCCCTGGCTTTGAGAATGATGGACACATCGCCGCAAGCGATCGTTTTGCTCTCCACTGTGTTGTGCGTCGCTATGAGAATGGACGGTAGGTTGACGTATTTTCCCTCTAGGATGTCTTTTTTTATATTGCTGGGAATGAAATGCGAGGGAGCTACTTCTTAGGACCCTACCTGGGGGAAAGGGCCCTGAAGTGGAGGCTACTGGCAAGGGTGATGCAGACTGGGTAGTTGCTGACCCCCGATAGGATTCTACTGCACATCGGAGACTGAGGAGGCAATGTTATTAATCATTGAATGAAGCTGAGTTAGTGAAGGTTGGAGGGTAGACATGGAGATTTTCTGGTTCAGCCATCAGAAGTCTGTACAATTCCGCCTTCCGGGCAGAAGCAGGGTGTTGAATCCCTCTCCTATTTAGTTCCGTGATTAATTTCGGAATTGTCCAGTTCCTTAAAGATGAGATGCTGGCCTGCTCGGACGCGGGGGGTTTCAGGAACCGACAAGGCCTCCTCGATGTTGGATGTGTGCGACATACTGCAACTACGAGATGACAAACAGTAATTTATACCGGAGCTGGAGGCCCTGCAGTTTGGTAGAGAGACCCAAGACAGTGAATGGTGCTAGAAGGAAACTAGTGAGTTGGGCGAGTGACTGGTGCTTGATTGAACAAACGGGCGTTACTGTGGAGGACCTGGGCGGACTGGGGCATGAAATGGCCTGGGGAAGCTAAAGTGACGTGGCATCAAAACAGGAAGGTTGAGAAAGGGAGAAAATTAACATCAAACCTGAATTCGTACCAGAGGAAAATGGTAATGAAAGTGAGCCTGTCACGGATGAAGTTGCAGATAGCTGGAAGTTATGAATAAACGTCCGACTGGCTTGATCCCAAACTAAGGAGCATATAGGTGACCCCTATAAAACCCTAAGAGCTCACCCTGACTGCTAAACACATACAAGGGTCTCAAAGGTAGACGATTGTATACCCCCGTACCTAAGACTTTGTGACACCTGAAAACCCTATAATAGTGAGGGGACACGACCACCGGCTCCCTGCACTTCATACGGAGGGAGTCAGGGTCACCTAAAATCAAGCTAGCAAGGAAACACAATACATGAAAGGACTTATCTGAACAAACAGCAGCAGAAGACTCCAGCAGTGAACACTTCAATCCAGGAAGTAGTATAAACCGCAAAGTGAGACAGTATGGGAGGGAATATAATGGAAAGAGGATTAGTCTAAATAGGTGACACCTGGGAAAAGAAAATGAGATGAGGAAGTGAAACCAAAACAAAGAACATCATGCAAGAGGTAGAGAAGGTGGTCCGTCAGACCTTCTCACAGAAGTGGCGGTGACAGTACCCCTCCCTCTACGGGTGGACTCCGGACACTCAGAACCCACCTTCTCAGGATGAGACCTATGGAAAGCCTTGATGAGACGAGTGGCCTTAATGTCCGCCACTGGGACCCACATCCTCTTCTCAGCACCATAACCCTCTCAATGAACAAGGTACTGGAGAGAACCACGGACAATCCGAGAATCCACAATCCTAGAGACCTGGAATTCAAGATTACCATCAACAAAAATCGGAGGAGGAGGCAAAGAGGAGGGTACAGTGGGTTGGACATAAGGTTTTAATAGGGACCTGTGAAAAACATTATGGATCTTCCAAGTCTGAGGAAGATCAAGACTGAAGGCAACGGGATTGATGACGGACAAGATCTTGTAAGGCCCAATAAACGTAGGACCCAACTTCCAGAAGGGAACCTTCAGTTTGATTTTCTTTGTAGACAACCACACCAGATCACCCACATTCAGGTCCGGACCAGGCACACGTCTCTTATCCGCCACACGCTTATATCTCTCACTCATCCTCTTCAGATTACCCTGAATCTTTTGCCAAATAAATGACAAAGACGAGGAAAATTTCTCCTCATCAGGTAAACCAGAAGACCCCTCTCCAGAGAATGTCCCAAACTGGATGAAACCCATATGCACCAAAAAATGGTGACTTATCAGAGGACTCTTGGCGATGGTTATTTAAAGCAAACTCAGCAAGGGACAAAAAAGAATACCAATCCTCCTGATTCTCCGCCACAAAACAGCGCAGATATGTCTCCAGATTCTGATTGACGCGTTCGGTCTCACCATTCGACTGCGGATGAAAAGCAAAAGATAATGACAACTGAATCCCCAAGCGAGAACAGAAGGCCTTCCAGAATCTGGAAACAAATTGCGTGCCCCTATCAGAAACAATGTCTGAAGGAATGCCATGCAATTTAACAATGTGATCAACAAACACTTGCGCCAACGTCTTAGCATTGGGTAACCCAGGAAACGGAATGAAATGCGCCATTTTGCTAAAACGGTCCACTACCACCACAATCACAGTCTTCCCCGAGGAACGAGGCAGGTCCGTAATGAAGTCCATGGACAGAGGCGTCCAAGGACGGGAAGGAATGGGTAATGGGAGGAGAGAATCCGATGGCCGTGAATGAGGGACCTTGGCACGAGCGCAGGTCTCGCAGGCTGCCACAAAACCCTCAACAGTCTTACGAAGATCCGGCCACCAGAATCTCTGAGCAATGAGATCTACTGTGGCTCTACTCCCCGGGTGCCCAGCAAGGACAGTATCGTGGTGCTCCTTAAAAACCTTGTGTCGTAAAGCGAGAGGCACAAACAACCTCCCAGGAGGACAAAGATCAGGAGCCTCTGCCTGGGCTGCCTGAACCTCTGCCTCCAAATCAGGATAAAGAGCAGAGACGACTACCCCTTCAGCCAAAATGGGACCCGTGTCTTCAAAGTTCCCCCATCCCGGAAAACAACGTGACAGGGCATCCGCCTTCACATTTTTAACCCCAGGGCGGAACGTAACAACAAAATTAAACCTAGAAAAGAACAAAGACCAGCTGCCCAGTCTCGGGTTCAGACGCTTGGCCGAATCCAAACACGGTAATAGGGTGTCTGGCTCCCTCTAACCAATGGCGCCATTCCTCAAAAGCTAATTTGATGGCCAACAACTCCCTATTTCCCACATCGTAATTTCTCTCTGCAGAGTAGAGTTTCCTTGTGAAAAAGGCACACGGTCGCCATTTGGCAGGAGAGGGACCCTGAGATAAGACCACACCCACACCCACCTCAGAAGCGTCCACCTCAACAATAAAAGGTAGAGAGACATCATGTTGTACCAAAATGGGAGCGGAAGCAAAACTCTCTTTGATACTAGAAAAGGCCTTAAGCGCATCTACCGACCAAGAGGAAAAATCTACCCCCTTTTTAGTCATATCAGTGAGTGGCTTAATAACAGAGGAATAATTCAAAATGAACTTTCTGTAATAATTGGCTAAACCCAAAAACCGCATCAGCGCCTTTTGATTCTCAGGAAGCTCCCAATCAAGCACAGCGCGGACCTTCTCAGGGTCCATGCGAAAACCAGAAGCGTAGAGAAGAAAACCAAGAAATTGAATCTCCGGAACCGCAAACACACATTTTTCCAGTTTAGCGTACAATTTATTCTCCTGCAGAATGAGCAAAACCTGACGTAGGTGGTCCCTATGAGTTTTGAAATCAGGAGAAAAAATCTAAATGTCATCCAGATACACCAGTACAAATTTCCCCATTAAATGATAAAAAATGCTGTTCACAAAATGTTGGAAGACAGAATTCATTAAACCAAAGGGCATAACCAAATTCTCGAAATGACCCTCAGGGGTATTGAAGGCCGTCTTCCATTCGTCCCCTTCCCTGACCCTGACTAGGTGGTATGCCCCTCTTAAATCCAACTTAGAAAAAACTTTAGCCCCAACAATCTGGTTAAACAGGTCCGGGATCAGACGAAGCGGATCTGGGTCACGAATTGTGATACGGTTCAGCTCCCTGAAATCCAGACAAGGTCTTAAAGAACCATCTTTTTTCTTAACAAAAAAAAAAACCAGCGGCAACAGGTGACTTCGAGGGTCGGATGTGTCCCTTTCTCAGGCTCTCAGAGATATAAGTACACATAGCGACTCTTTCAAGTTGGGAGAGATTGTATAAACGTGATTTTGGCAGCTTGGCGCCTGGGATGAGATTAATAGGGCAATTGTACTCCCGGTGAGGGGGCAACTCCTGGACACCACTCTCGGAAAACACATCCGAAAATTCAGAGAGAAAAGATGGTACAGTCTTGGTAGAAACCTCTGAAAGAGAAGCCGTGAGGCAATTCTCTCTGCAAAACTCACTCCAACCATTTATTTGCCTTGCTTGCCAATCAATGGTGGGGTTATGTTTAGTGAGCCAGGGTAGCCCCAATACTAGAGGAGGAGGTAATCCGCTTAGGACGAAACATGACATATCCTCAACATGAGCATCACCCACAGTCAAACGGATATTGGAGCGGAATCGATAGCAAAAACAGGTATATCCTTTTCCAAAGTGCATACTTGAAAACCATGCGTTATAGCAAATTGATTATCAATGAGATTGACAGCTGCTCCACTATCAACAAAAATCTCATAAACAATGTTCTTGTTCTCTAGCGCCACCCTGGCAGGTAGGAGAAAACGGGAACTACAAGCAAACGGCAAACCTTCAATTTCCGCATCAACCTTGCCAATAGTAGCAAATGGAAAGTTTTTAGAGGTTTTTTTTCTTTTTGTTTCTTTTTTATTACCCTCAGAAAACTCCATGAATCTCCTAGAGGGGCAAACATTAGCCAAATGATTTATACCCCCACAACAGAAACAAACCCTCCTCTGAGAGCTGAATCCTCTACTATCAGAGGCAAGCAAACCCAGCTGCATGGCCTCCTGCTCAGAGGGGATTGAGAGAGACTGAGACCCCTGCGTACTGAATGAGACAGCCCCACTGTCCTTGGGCTGAATATGACAGGAAGGAGTGGTCTCTCCTCTCTCTCTAAGACACCTGTCAATACGAACAGCTAGAGACATGACAGACTCCAACGAGGCAGGTCTCTCATGAAAATCAAATGCATCTTTCAATCCCTCCCAAAGACCATGGCAAAATTGACTTCGGAGTGCAGCATCGTTCCAACCAGTATCAGCTGCCCATCTCCGAAAATCAGAACAATATATCTCTGTGCACTGTTTACCCTGGCATAAAAGATGCAGTTTAGATTCAACCAGAGCAATACGATCCGGGTCATCATATATCTGCCCCAGGGCTACAAAAAATTCATCCACCGATCGGAGGGGCCGTGCCCCCACCGGCAGCGAAAAGGCCCAAGATTGAGCGTTATCCCTGAGCAGTGAGATGATGATCCCCACCCTCTGCTCCTCATCACCAGAGGAATGGGGAAGTAGGCGAAAATAGAGTTTGCAAACCTCTCTAAAGCGAACAAAATTCTCACTACCCCCGGAGAACATATCCGGAAGCGAGATCTTAGGCTCGGAACAAACTCCATGAACGCAAGCAGAACCGGTCACCTGAAACTGAGACACAGTTTTACGGAGATCTGCTACCTCCAGTGAAAGACCCTGCATGCGGTCAATCAAGGCTGAAACCGGATCCATGCTTAAGACGGTAATGGCGGTTTATAATGTCACGGATGAAGTTGCAGTTAGCTGGAAGTTATGAATAAACGTCCGACTGGCTTGATCCCAAACTAAGGAGCATATAGGTGACCCCTATAAAACCCTAAGAGCTCACCCTGACTGCTAAGCACATACAAGGGTCTCAAAGGTAGACGATTGTATGCCCCCGTACCTAAGACTTTGTGACACCTGAAAACCCTATAATAGTGAGGGGACACGACTAGAGTTGAGCGAACACCTGAATGTTCGGGTTCGAGAAGTTCGGCCGAACTTCCCGGAAATGTTCGGGTTCGGGATCCGAACCCGACCCGAACTTCGTCCCGAACCCGAACCCGAACCCCATTGAAGTCAATGGGGACCCGAACTTTTCGGCACTAAAAAGGCTGTAAAACAGCCCAGGAAAGAGCTAGAGGGCTGCAAATGGCAGCAACATGTAGGTAAATCCCCTGCAAACAAATGTGGATAGGGAAATGAATAAAAATAAAAATAAAAAAAATAAAAATTAACCAATATCAATTGGACAGAGATCCCATAGCAGAGAATCTGGCTTCACATCAGCAGATAATCAGTCTCTTCATGCCATAGCAGAGAATCTGGCTTCATGTCAGCAGAAAATCAGTCTTCATGTCATAGCAGAGAATCAGGCTTCACGTCACCCACCACTAGAACAGGCCACTGTCACACATTTAGGCCCCGGCACCCAGACAGAGGAGAGAGGTCCCGTAACAGAGAATCTGGCTTCATGTCATCACAGAATCAGTCTTCATGTCATAGCAGAGAATCAGGCTTCACGTCACCCACCACTGGAACAGGCCACTGTCACATATTTAGGCCCCGGCACCCAGACAGAGGAGAGAGGTCCCGTAACAGAGAATCTGGCTTCATGTCAGCAGAGAATCAGTCTTCATGTCATAGCAGAGAATCAGGCTTCACGTCACCCACCACTGGAACAGGCCACTGTCACATATTTAGGCCCAGGCACCCAGGCAGAGGAGAGAGGTCCCGTAAAAGAGAATCTGGCTTCATGTCAGCAGAGAATCAGTCTTCATGTCATAGCAGAGAATCAGGCTTCACGTCACCCACCACTGGAACAGGCCACTGTCACATATTTAGGCCCCGGCACCCAGACAGAGGAGAGAGGTCCCGTAACAGAGAATCTGGCTTCATGTCAGCACAGAATCAGTCTTCATGTCTTAGCAGAGAATCAGACTTCACGTCACCCACCACTGGAACAGGCCACTGTCACATATTTAGGACCAGGCATTCAGGCAGAGGAGAGAGGTCCCGTAACAGAGAATCTGGCTTCATGTCAGCAGAGAATCAGTCTTCATGGCATAGCAGAGAATCAGGCTTCACGTCACCCACCACTGGAACAGGCCACTGTCATATATTTAGGCCCTGGCACCCAGGCAGAGGAGAGAGGTCCCGTAACAGAGAATCTGGCTTCATGTCAGCAGAGAATCAGTCTTCATGTCATAGCAGAGAATCAGGCTTCACGTCACCCACCACTGGAACAGGCCACTGTCACATATTTAGGCCCCGGCACCCAGACAGAGGAGAGAGGTCCCGTAACAGAGAATCTGGCTTCATGTCAGCAGAGAATCAGTCTTCATGTCAGCAGAGAATCAGTCTTCATGTCATAGCAGAGAATCAGGCTTCACGTCACCCACCACTGGAACAGGCCACTGTCACATATTTAGGCCCAGGCGCCCAGGCAGAGGAGAGAGGTCCCGTAACAGAGAATCTGGCTTCATGTCAGCAGAGAATCAGTCTTCGTGTCATAGCAGAGAATCAGGCTTCAAGTCACCCACCACTGGAACAGGCCACTGTCACATATTTAGGCCCAGGCGCCCAGGCAGAGGAGAGAGGTCCCGTAACAGAGAATCTGGCTTCATGTCAGCAGAGAATCAGTCTTCATGTCATAGCAGAGAATCAGGCTTCACGTCACCCACCACTGGAACAGGCCACTGTCACACATTTAGGCCCCGACACCCAGACAGAGGAGAGAGGTCCCGTAACAGAGAATCTGGCTTCATGTCAGCACAGAATCAGTCTTCATGTCATAGCAGAGAATCAGGCTTCACATCACCCACCACTGGAACAGGCCACTGTCACATATTTAGGCCCCCGGCACCCAGACAGAGGAGAGAGGTCCCGTAACAGAGAATCTGGCTTCATGTCAGCACAGAATCAGTCTTCATGTCATAGCAGAGAATCAGGCTTCACGTCACCCACCACTGGAACAGGCCACTGTCACATATTTAGGCCCAGGCACCCAGGCAGAGGAGAGAGGTCCCGTAACAGAGAATCTGGCTTCATGTCAGCAGAGAATCAGTCTTCATGTCATAGCAGAGAATCAGGCTTCACGTCACCCACCACTGGAACAGGCCACTGTCACATATTTAGGCCCAGGCACCCAGGCAGAGGAGAGAGGTCCCGTAACAGAGAATCTGGCTTCATGTCAGCAAAGAATCAGTCTTCATGTCATAGCAGAGAATCAGGCTTCACGTCACCCACCACTGGAACAGGCCACTGTCACATATTTAGGCCCCGGCACCCAGACAGAGGAGAGAGGTCCCGTAACAGAGAATCTGGCTTCATGTCAGCAGAGAATCAGTCTTCATGTCATAGCAGAGAATCAGGCTTCACGTCACCCACCACTGGAACAGGCCACTGTCACATATTTAGGCCCCGGCACCCAGACAGAGGAGAGAGGTCCCGTAACAGAGAATCTGGCTTCATGTCAGCACAGAATCAGTCTTTATGTCATAGCAGAGAATCAGGCTTCACGTCACCCTACACTGGAACAGGCCACTGTCACATATTTAGGCCCCGGCACCTAGACAGAGGAGAGAGGTCCCGTAACAGAGAATCTGGCTTCATGTCAGCACAGAATCAGTCTTCATGTCATAGCAGAGAATCAGGCTTCACGTCACCCACCACTGGAACAGGCCACTGTCACACATTTAGGCCCTGGCACCCAGACAGAGGAGAGAGGTCCCGTAACAGAGAATCTGGCTTCATGTCAGCACAGAATCAGTCTTCATGTCATAGCAGAGAATCAGGCTTCACGTCACCCACCACTGGAACAGGCCACTGTCACACATTTAGGCCCTGGCACCCAGACAGAGGAGAGAGGTCCCGTAACAGAGAATCTGGCTTCATGTCAGCACATAATCAGTCTTCATGTCATAGCAGAGAATCAGGCTTCACGTCACCCACCACTGGAACAGGCCACTGTCACATATTTAGGCCCAGGCACCCAGGCAGAGGAGAGAGGTCCCGTAACAGAGAATCTGGCTTCATGTCAGCACAGAATCAGTCTTCATGTTATAGCAGAGAATCAGGCTTCACGTCACCCACCACTGGAACAGGCCACTGTCACATATTTAGGCCCGGCACCCAGACAGAGGAGAGGTTCATTCAACTTTGGGTTGCCCCGCAATATAATGGTAAAATGAAAATAAAAATAGGATTGAATGAGGAAGTGCCCTGGAGTACAATAATATATGGTTAAGGGGAGGTAGTTAATGTCTAATCTGCACAAGGGATGGACAGGTCCTGTGGGATCCATGCCTGGTTCATTTTTATGAACGTCAGCTTGTCCACATTGGCTGTAGACAGGCGGCTGCGTTTGTCTGTAATGACGCCCCCTGCCATGCTGAATACATGTTCAGACAAAACGCTGGCCGCCGGGCAGGCCAGCACCCCCAAGGCATAAAAGGCTAGCTCTGGCCACGTGGACAATTTGGAGACCCAGAAGTGGAATGGGGCCGAACCATCAGTCAGTACGTGGAGGGGTGTGCACAGGTACTGTTCCACCATGTTAGTGAAATGTTGCCTCCTGCTAACACGTTCCGTATCAGGTGGTGGTGCAGTTAGCTGTGGCGTGGTGACAAAACTTTTCCACATCTCTGCCATGCTAACCCTGCCCTCAGAGGAGCTGGCCGTGACACAGCTGGGTTGGCGACCTCTTGCTCCTCCTCTGCCTTCGCCTTGGGCTTCCACTGGTTCCCCTGTGACATTTGGGAATGCTCTCAGTAGCGCGTCTACCAACGTGCGCTTGTACTCGCGCATCTTCCTATCACGCTCCAGTGTAGGAAGTAAGGTGGGCACATTGTCTTTGTACCGGGGATCCAGCAGGGTGGCAACCCAGTAGTCTGCACACGTTAAAATGTGGGCAACTCTGCTGTCGTTGCGCAGGCACTGCAGCATGTAGTCCCTCATGTGTGCCAGGCTGCCCAGAGGTAAGGACAAGCTGTCCTCTGTGGGAGGCGTATCGTCATCGTCCTGTGTTTCCCCCCAGCCACGCACCAGTGATGGGCCCGAGCTGCTTTGGGTGCCACCCCGCTGTGAACATGCTTCATCCTCATCCTCCTCCACCTCCTCCTCATCCTCATCCTCCTCGTCCTCCAGTAGTGGGCCCTGTCTGGCCACAATTGTACCTGGCCTCTGCTGTTGCAAAAAACCTCCCTCTGAGTCACTTCGAAGAGACTGGCCTGAAAGTGTTAAAAATTACCCCTCTTCCTCCTCTTCCTCCTGGGCCACCTCCTCTTCCATCATCGCCCTAAGTGTTTTCTCAAGGAGACATAGAAGTGCTATTGTAACGCTGATAACGGCGTCATCGCCACTGGCTATGTTGGTGGAGTACTCAAAACAGCGCAACAGGGCACACAGGTCTCGCATGGAGGCCCAGTCATTGGTGGTGAAGTGGTGCTGTTCCGCAGTGCGACTGACCCGTGCGTGCTGCAGCTGAAACTCCACTATGGCCTGCTTCTGCTCGCACAGTCTGTCCAGCATGTGCAAGGTGGAGTTCCACCTGGTGGGCACGTCGCATATGAGGCGGTGAGCGGGAAGGCCGAAGTTACGCTGTAGCGCAGACAGGCGAGCAGCGGCAGGGTGTGAACGCCGGAAGCGCGAACAGACGGCCCGCACTTTATGCAGCAGCTCTGACATGTCGGGGTAGTTGCGAATGAACTTCTGCACCACCAAATTCAGCACATGCGCCAGGCAAGGGATGTGCGTCAAACCGGCTAGTCCCAGAGCTGCAACAAGATTTCGCCCATTATCGCACACCACCAGGCCGGGCTTGAGGCTCACCGGCAGCAACCACTCGGTCTGTTGTTCTATACCCCGCCACAACTCCTGTGCGGTGTGGGGCCTGTCCCCCAAACATATGAGTTTCAGAACGGCCTGCTGACGTTTACCCCGGGCTGTGCTGAAGTTGGTGGTGAAGGTGTGTGGCTGACTGGATGAGCAGGTGGAAGAAGAGGAGGAGGAAGCTGAGGAGGAGGAGGAGGAGACAGGAGGCAAAGAATGTTGCCCTGCGATCCTTGGCGGCGGAAGGACGTGCGCCAAACAGCTCTCCGCCTGGGGCCCAGCCGCCACTACATTTACCCAGTGTGCAGTTAGGGAGATATAGCGTCCCTGGCCGTGCTTACTGGTCCACGTATCTGTGGTTAGGTGGACCTTGCCACAGATGGCGTTGCGCAGTGCACACTTGATTTTATCGGACACTTGGTTGTGCAGGGAAGGCACGGCTCTCTTGGAGAAGTAGTGGCGGCTGGGAACAACATACTGTGGGACAGCAAGCAACATGAGCTGTTTGAAGCTGTCTGTGTCCACCAGCCTAAATGACAGCATTTCATAGGCCAGTAGTTTAGAAATGCTGGCATTCAGGGCCAGGGATCGAGGGTGGCTAGGTGGGAATATACGCTTTCTCTCAAATGTTTGTGAGATGGAGAGCTGAACGCTGCCGTGTGACATGGTTGAGATGCTTGGTGACGCATGTGGTGGTGTTGGTGGTACATCCCATGTTTTATGGGCGGCAGGTGCCAACGTTCCTCCAGAGGCGGAGGAAGAGGCCGAGGCGGCAGCAGCAGAAGAGGCCGAGGCGGCAGCAGCAGAAGGAGTAGCAGGGGGAGCCTGAGTGACTTCCTTGTTTTTAAGGTGTTTACTCCACTGCAGTTCATGCTTTGCATGCAGGTGCCTGGTCATGCAGGTTGTGCTAAGGTTCAGAACGTTAATGCCTCGCTTCAGGCTCTGATGGCACAGCGTGCAAACCACTCTGGTCTTGTCGTCAGCACATTGTTTGAAGAAGTGCCATGCCAGGAAACTCCTTGAAGCTGCCTTTGGGGTGCTCGGTCCCAGATGGCGGCGGTCAGTAGCAGGCGGAGTCTCTTGGCGGCGGGTGTTCTGATTTTGCCCACTGCTCCCTCTTTGTCTTTTGCTATGCTGTTGGCTCGGTCTCACCACTGCCTCTTCCTCCGAACTGTGAAAGTCAGTGGCACGACCTTCATTCCATGTGGGGTCTAGGACCTCATCGTCCCCTGCATCGTCTTCCACCCAGTCTTGATCCCTGACCTCCTGTTCAGTCTGCACACTGCAGAAAGACGCAGCAGTTGGCACCTGTGTTTCGTCATCATCAGAGACGTGCTGAGGTGGTATTCCCATGTCCTCATCATCAGGAAACATAAGTGGTTGTGCGTTAGTGCATTCTATCTCTTCCACCCCTGGGGAAGGGCTAGGTGGATGCCCTTGGGAAACCCTGGCAGCAGAGTCTTCAAACAGCATAAGAGACTGCTGCAAAACTTGAGGCTCAGACAGTTTCCCTGATATGCATGGGGGTGATGTGACAGACTGATGGGCTTGGTTTTCATGCGCCATCTGTGCGCTTTCTGCAGAAGACTGGGTGGGAGATAATGTGAACGTGCTGGATGCACTGTTGGCCACCCAATTGACTAATGCCTGTACCTGCTCAGGCCTTACCATCCTTAGAACGGCATTGGGCCCCACCAAATATCCCTGTAAATTCTGGCGGCTACTAGGACCTGAGGTAGTTGGTACACTAGGACGTGTGGCTGTGGCAGAATGGCCACGTCCTCTCCCAGCACCAGAGGGTCCACTAACACCACCACGACCATGTCCACGTCCGCGTCCCTTACTAGATGTTTTCCTCATTGTTACCTTTCACCACAATAAGAAAAATATTATTCGGGCCAATGTATTGAATTAAAATTCAGGCCTTTTTTTACAGACACCTAACACTGTCTGGCTATCTATTTAGGTACCGTATTACACTAATACAGGCACACCAGTAATGACAGATTTAGCTGAATATAAAGGTGAGGCCTATTTTTTAGGTGCTGGGTGACAGGTATACGTTTAATCACAGAATTAGACTTGTATCTGCACTGTAGCGTGTGTGTCAAGTTTTTCAGAATGACCCTATCAGCACCTTGAATCTAATATACCCTTTTAGGGATAGATTTAAATTAGGCCTGATACAGCAGAAACCACTAATTTTGAGAATGGCAAATTTGGGAATTGTTATTCAACCCAGAACAAAAACTGTGCTTTTACGGTCACTAAAAATAACTTAATCCAGCTAAAACAGTACTGATTTGGAGGAATATAAATGTCAGGCCTATTTTTTAGGCGCTGGGTGACAGGTATACGTTTAATCACAGAATTAGACTTGTATCTGCACTGTAGCGTGTGTGTTAAGTTTTTCAGAATGACACTATCAGCACCTTGAATCTAATATACCCTTTTTGGGATAGATTTAAAGTAGGCCTGATATAGCAGAATATTATTCACAGTTTGAACACAATCCTGTTCAGGGTAATCTGTTGTAGAATGAGGAGGTATATATAAACAATTTCACAGAACTACCACCATTCTAAAATATAACCTTTATTGTTATTATATAAAAGTAGTTACAGCTTTTTATAAATACAAAAAATTGAATAACAAATGAAAAAAGAATATAGAAAAATACGAATCTAGGTCTGGTAGTGAAATCCCACTGAGGTTGTTTGGTAAGGGTTGGAGTGGGTTCGTAGGGACCTATTGGGATGAATGTCCCTGGTTCTGGCCCTGATGTAAGATTCCCTACCTGGATACGGAATAGCCGCCCTGATAAGGGCGATCCCGTTTCTCGTACCTCCTGGTGACCCTAAAAGGACCCTGATAGGGGAGGATAAACTACCCTAATTGACGACCTATACTAAAGTACAGAAAAAAATAACAATTAGAACAATATAAGTACCCAACAATAGTGAAGGTGAATATCCAGGTGAATATCAAAAAGAAACCAAAATATAGAGAAATGAAGATGTTCAAAACCGTCCCTACGCGTTTCGCCTGGTTGTTGTCAGGCTCATCAGGGGACAAGATTGATCATGGAAAACCCGACACCCGAGTACCTAATACATTATTATATACACTTTAGTTCATTTATTTTTAATTAATTATTTTTGATACTTAATAAAATCATGATAGAAAACCACTGGCTCAAATGAACATAGGTGCACTATCAGCCTAATAGCTGGTTAGTTAGTCCAACAGAAATTCATATCATGCCAGTTATGGATTTAAGAGATAGGGTCAAATGTGTATAATCCAGTCAGGAATGACTCCTATATCTCACAATCCACGATATGGCTGACTAGTGATATACCAATTTATATATACATATGTATATCCCGCATAGAGTATTAAAGTAGGTTAATAGTCAAAAGACCAAGACAATTGTAAGGCCTAAAGAGTGGTATACAAATATGACTATTACCTATGGTATGAAGATCAACAGTATTTGGCCAATTAAACAATGAGTCTCAATCTATATAAATGATCAGACATATACTGTCAACATATAGTGCGACACTGGTAACAGTCAGATAATGCTGTCATAATGCGCGGTACTTGCGTTCCCCAGGGAGGGTTAGTAGGCCGTTGATGATATCCATAGGTTAGGAGGCCAGTATCTGCTGATGCATCCTGATAGCGTTAGGATGTGCTGACGTCCGGTCGATAGGATAGCAATGAGATACCGGCGTTGTTACCTTTTAAATAGTGCTTCCGGATATCTAATAGGATCGGAGGCCCATGTGATCTGTATCACGTGTGACGTCTTACGTCAGACGTCCACCACGTGACCGGGTCAGAAAAGTAGCCGCTCATGTGACCGGATGAGGTCACAATGCCAGGGGCGTGAGCTAAATGGAGTTAAGGGACCGCAATAGGGTAGCCAGAAGATCACTATCATGTGACTAAAAGTGCCGGTCACGTGACTTAGTGAGGTCACAATCCCGGACACATGACTAGGTGGAGCTACAGGTCCGGAGCGTGGTAACTAGATGACGTGTAGTGACCACCGCTCTCACATGAGTGCCGGTCACGTGACTATCAATCGGAATCAGGAAAAATAAATGGGGAACGGAGGACATGGAGCTGTAAATAGCCATATGTTGTTGCCAAGGGGAGAGAAAATATCTTCCCCAGGAAGAATATAATATAGTGAGAAGGAGATATAGTGTGACAATATAAAAGGTATAAAAATGAGTCAGATACAGATGTATATATCAGTAGATAGTTATCTTCTTATTTGATAGGTTACCAGTGGATAGTTAAGTTTAACAAGGGGTGACTGGCTAATATATATATATAAGGATCAAGATTGGGGCGGTTAACTTCCCAGTCAACATGTGTTGCACTATATAAATGATAGATTGATCCTAAAAGATAAAAAGGCCTCAAATAAAGCACGCATAATCTATATTTTCATTTAGTCCTGCTGGTGTGACAGTATTTAATCTAAAGATCCATCTAGATTCTTTCTGTTTTAATAATTTATCTAGATCACCATCTCGCTTAGACATTTTTAAAACCTCAATCATAAAGAAATGGATGCTTTTACTAGACCCTGCATGACTCATCCACACATGTCTTGATATCGGTTTATCTCGTTTATTGCGGATATCCCCGATATGTTCAAGGATACGTTTTTTTAAAATTCTTTTGGTTTTACCAACATACATGAGTCCACAGTCACATTCGGCCATGTAGACAATCCCAGAGGTGTTACAATTAGCAAAGCTGCGGGCGTAGAAAGTCAGGTCTGCCCGGCTATTCATAAATGTTTTGCCTGGGGGTATGAATGTACATGCTTTGCATTTACCGCACCTGAATGTGCCCACCTGTCTGTTGGACAGCCATGTATTCTTTTCTGGGGACTCAAAGTGACTATGGACCAATGTATCGCCTATGTTACGTCCACGTCTATAAGTAATCGCCGGATTTTCAGGTAAAACCTGCATTAGGTCGGGATCTGTCTTAAGAAGGGACCAATAACGATTTAGGATTTCTCGGACCTGTCTAGATTCTGAGTCGAAGGTACCGACGATTCTAATTAGATCTTGAGAATTTGTTTTCTTAAGTTGCGGTTGGAGTAAGGTGGTACGATCTTTTGAGTTAGCCTAGTCCCATGCCTTAAAAAGGCACAGATCTGGGTAACCCCTTTGCTTAAACCGTTCAAAGAGTTTAGATGCTTCATGTGTGAAGCTATGGTCGTCAGAGCAGTTCCTCCGAACTCTTAAAAACTGGCCTTTGGGGATGCCTCTCTTAAGGGGGATGGGGTGAAAACTGTCCCAACGTAAAAGACTGTTGGTGAAAGTCTTTTTCCTGAACAGAGTCGTCTTAATGTGATTATGTTCATCCCTTATCAGGCAAACATCCAGAAAATTGATGGTGTTGCGATGTATTTCTGAAGTGAAAAAGAGTCCGATGTGATTCGAATTAAGGACATGCATAAATTGTTGAAATTGACTAGCTGTACCTGACCAAAGTAATAGAATATCATCTATGTATCTGGACCATAATGTGATAAATCTGGTCCAAGATAACATAGATTCGGAAAAGACGACCGTGTCCTCCCACCAGCCCAGGAGCAGATTAGCGTAGGTGGGCGCACATGGGCTACCCATCGCAGTGCCCCTGAGCTGGTGGTAGAAGCGATCCTCAAAAATAAAATAATTGTGCGTCAATACAAAATTGAAGAGTTGAAGGGTAAACTGATTGTGTTGATATAGATCCATTGATCTTGAGTCCAGATAGTATTTTACCGCTGATAAACCCTTGTTGTGGGGGATGGAAGTGTAGAGAGCTTCTACATCTATTGATGCGAACCAGCTGTCAGGCTCTATGATAACACCCTCAACTCTTTGTAATAAGTCTGTTGTGTCCCGTAGGTATGAAGGGAGTGTTGAAACAAAGGGGCGTAGAACTTTATCGATATAGACACCGGAATGATGCATAAGGCTCTCTATCCCCGATACTATGGGGCGTCCTTTTAAGGGAGATGTCCTTTTGTGTATTTTTGGGAGTCCATACAGTGTCGCTATTTTTGGTGTAGCGGTTAACAGATATTGGTATTCTTTCCGGTCTATACATTTATTTTCTAGGCCCTCTTTAAGGATCTGAGAAAGTTCAGCCTGAAATCTCTCAGTCGGATCCCCCTTTAGGACCACATAGCTGTTTTTATCAGAGACTAGAGAGTGACACATATCTCTATATTATGTATTAAGATACTGCGCTGAAGGACATTTTATGGTAGTAGATATTACTGTACAGGTGTTGCAACTAAATAAAGACTGGCACGCGAAGATATATCACTATGCAGGTGTTGAGCTGGTTTAAAACCGTTTAACTGTAGTGAAGGCTTCAGTTTGCGTGCTTGGTCATTGTATGACCGCTGTAGTGACGTCACTAACTAACTCCAAGTGAGCGCCAACCACTCCCCCTCACACACCTCCACTTGCGGCAGCAGCGCGCCACCGGCCGGGGCACGAGGCAGCACGCCGACCCATCCTGCAGCTGGATTACACTATCTGACTCAGAGCATAAAGAAAAAGCGAATTGACAACCAAAGTAAAAAAGAAGAAAAAAGAAAGAAAAAATCGCCTTACCAAACTAGAGGGACGCAGACAGAAGCACGCAAACTGAAGCCTTCACTACAGTTAAACGGTTTTAAACCAGCTCAACACCTGCATAGTGATATATCTTCGCGTGCCAGTCTTTATTTAGTTGCAACACCTGTACAGTAATATCTATTACCATAAAATGTCCTTCAGCGCAGTATCTTAATACATTACATTGTCTTCCCTGTGCGGCAGATTTGTGTGGTTCTGCCGCGATACCGCTGCTCCTTACATATAGCACCCACTGAGCGACACCTCTGCAACTCCTTATCCCATTTGCACATATCTCTATATTGTTGTACCGAAAGGACGACGATGTTCCCCCCTTTGTCAGAGGGCTTAATTATGATGTCCTTATTTGTATTGAGATTTTGCAATGCCATTATTTCTGCCCGGGTGTAGTTTTTTTCGGGAGTGGTGTATCTTATTTTTTCCAAGTCCCGTGTTACCGATTTGAGAAAGATGTCAATGTTGGCATCATTCAAAGTTTTTGGCGGCATTTTTACGCTTTTGTTTTTCAAGGTCGTGAAGGGACCCTGCCCCCTTGGTCGTTCATTTTCTTCTAAAAGATGCATAAGGGTACAACAATATAGAGATATGTGTCACTCTCTAGTCTCTGATAAAAACAGCTATGTGGTCCTAAAGGGGGATCCGACTGAGAGATTTCAGGCTGAACTTTCTCAGATCCTTAAAGAGGGCCTAGAAAATAAATGTATAGACCGGAAAGAATACCAATATCTGTTAACCGCTACACCAAAAATAGCGACACTGTATGGACTCAAAAATACACAAAGGGACATCTCCCTTAAAAGGACTCCCCATAGTATCGGGGATAGAGAGCCTTACGCATCATTCCGGTGTCTATATCGATAAAGTTCTACGCCCCTTTGTTTCAACACTCCCTTCATACCTACGGGACACAACAGACTTATTACAAAGAGTTGAGGGTGTTATCATAGAGCCTGACAGCTGGTTCGCATCAATAGATGTAGAAGCTCTCTACACTTCCATCCCCCACAACAAGGGTTTATCAGCGGTAAAATACTACCTGGACTCAAGATCAATGGATCTATATCAACACAATCAGTTTACCCTCCAACTCCTCAATTTTGTATTGACGCACAATTATTTTATTTTTGAGGACCACTTCTACCACCAGCTCAGGGGCACTGCGATGGGTAGCCCATGTGCGCCCACCTACGCTAATCTGCTCCTGGGCTGGTGGGAGGACACGGTCGTCTTTTCCGAATCTATGTTATCTTGGACCAGATTTATCACATTATGGTCCAGATACATAGATGATATTCTATTACTTTGGTCAGGTACAGCTAGTCAATTTCAACAATTTATGCATGTCCTTAATTCGAATCACATCGGACTCTTTTTCACTTCAGAAATACATCGCAACACCATCAATTTTCTGGATGTTTGCCTGATAAGGGATGAACATAATCACATTAAGACGACTCTGTTCAGGAAAAAGACTTCCATCAACAGTCTTTTACGTTGGGACAGTTTTCACCCCATCTCCCTTAAGAGAGGCATCCCCAAAGGCCAGTTTTTAAGAGTTCGGAGGAACTGCTCTGACGACCATAGCTTCACACATGAAGCATCTAAACTCTTTGAACGGTTTAAGCAAAGGGGTTACCCAGATCCGTGCCTTTTTAAGGCATGGGACTGGGCTAACTCAAAAGATCGTACCACCTTACTCCAACCGCAACTTAAGAAAACAAATTCTCAAGATCTAATTAGAATCGTCGGTACCTTCGACTCAGAATCTAGACAGGTCCGAGAAATCCTAAATCGTTATTGGTCCCTTCTTAAGACAGATCCCGACCTAATGCAGGTTTTACCTGAAAATCCGGCGATTACTTATAGACGTGGACGTAACATAGGCGATACATTGGTCCATAGCCACTTTGAGTCCCCAGAAAAGAATACATGGCTGTCCAACAGACAGGTGGGCACATTCAGGTGCGGTAAATGCAAAGCATGTACATTCATAGCCCCAGGCAAAACATTCATGAATAGCCGGGCAGACCGGACTTTCTACGCCCGCAGCTTTGCTAATTGTAACACCTCTGGGATTGTCTACATGGCCGAATGTGACTGTGGACTCATGTATGTTGGTAAAACCAAAAGAATTTTAAAAAAACGTATCCTTGAACATATCGGGGATATCCGCAATAAACGAGATAAACCGATATCAAGACATGTGTGGATGAGTCATGCAGGGTCTAGTAAAAGCATTAATTTCTTTATGATTGAGGTTTTAAAAATGTCTAAGCGAGGTGGTGATCTAGATAAATTATTAAAACAGAAAGAATCTAGATGGATCTTTAGATTAAATACTGTCACACCAGCAGGACTAAATGAAAATATAGATTATGCGTGCTTTATTTGAGGCCTTTTTATCTTTTAGGATCAATCTATCATTTATATAGTACAACACATGTTGACTGGGAAGTTAACCGCCCCAATCTTGATCCTTATATATATATATTAGCCAGTCACCCCTTGTTAAACTTAACTATCCACTGGTAACCTATCAAATAAGAAGATAACTATCTACTGATATATACATCTGTATCTGACTCATTTTTATACCTTTTATATTGTCACACTATATCTCCTTCTCACTATATTATATTCTTCCTGGGGAAGATATTTTCTCTCCCCTTGGCAACAACAATTGGCTATTTACAGCTCCATGTCCTCCGTTCCCCATTTATTTTTCCTGATTCCGATTGATAGTCACGTGACCGGCACCTGTAGTCATGTGAGAGCGGTGGTCACTACACGTCATCTAGTTACCACGCTCCGGACCTGTAGCTCCACCTAGTCATGTGTCCGGGATTGTGACCTCACTAAGTCACGTGACCGGCACTTTTAGTCACATGATAGTGATCTTCTGGCTACCCTATTGCGGTCCCTTAACTCCATTTAGCTCACGCCCCTGGCATTGAGACCTCATCTGGTCACATGAGCGGCTACTTTTCTGACCCGGTCACGTGGTGGACGTCTGACGTAAGACGTCACACGTGATACAGATCACATGGGCCTCCGATCCTATTAGATATCCGGAAGCACTATTTAAAAGGTAACAACGCCGGTATCTCATTGCTATCCTATCGACCGGACGTCAGCACATCCTAACGCTATCAGGATGCATCAGCAGATACTGGCCTCCTAACCTATGGATATCATCAACGGCCTACTAACCCTCCCTGGGGAACGCAAGTACCGCGCATTATGACAGCATTATCTGACTGTTACCAGTGTCGCACTATATGTTGACAGTATATGTCTGATCATTTATATAGATTGAGACTCATTGTTTAATTGGCCAAATACTGTTGATCTTCATACCATAGGTGATAGTCATATTTGTATACCACTCTTTAGACCTTACAATTGTCTTGGTCTTTTGACTCCTGACGAAGCTGAGGCGAAACGCGCGTCGGGGTCTTTGCCTGTCCTGTGCCTGCTGTCTCTGCCCTCCACCATGTCTCAGGGTATGTTGTGACTTTTCATCTTATACTTCAGGTTGAGTCCTTCTGCTTACAGCTTTTTAGGTGATCTGGTTTATGGGGTCTCATTCATTTTGAGTACCCTATATGGGCAATTTATTATATATTTACATTTTTTGTCCGTGTTTACATCTGTGACATATTAGGATCCATACGTCTCATCCTGCAGCCACGCATCTAGGTGATGATTACAGATTAGATTACCGCATTGGGTGTATATTATATATTCCCTTCTTTTCTGTTCTATCTCCACATTGTGTATCCTATACATGCCCCACATGTGTTACATCTTGTGGTGGGTCATAGAGACACAGGCCCGGGGGACTGCGGCATCCGGAGTTTTTCCGCTGACTCTTTAAAATCCATCACTTTTTTGTTATTCTTTATATTTCTATTATTATGTATTATTTACTATTATGAAATAAAATATACCTTTTAATATACTGGGCATTCAATTGTTGTTTGTTGAACGACTTTTTAGGTTTATATATGTCTTTTGACTATTAACCTACTTTAATACTCTATGCGGGATATACATATGTATATATAAATTGGTATATCACTAGTCAGCCATATCGTGGATTGTGAGATATAGGAGTCATTCCTGACTGGATTATACACATTTGACCCTATCTCTTAAATCCATAACTGGCATGATATGAATTTCTGTTGGACTAACTAACCAGCTATTAGGCTGATAGTGCACCTATGTTCATTTGAGCCAGTGGTTTTCTATCATGATTTTATTAAGTATCAAAAATAATTAATTAAAAATAAATGAACTAAAGTGTATATAATAATGTATTAGGTACTCGGGTGTCGGGTTTTCCATGATCAATCTTGTCCCCTGATGAGCCTGACAACAACCAGGCGAAACGCGTAGGGACGGTTTTGAACATCTTCATTTCTCTATATTTTGGTTTCTTTTTGATATTCACCTGGATATTCACCTTCACTATTGTTTGGTACTTATATTGTTCTAATTGTTATTTTTTTCTGTACTTTAGTATAGGTCGTCAATTAGGGTAGTATATCCTCCCCTATCAGGGTCCTTTTAGGGTCACCAGGAGGTACGAGAAACGGGATCGCCCTTATCAGGGCGGCTATTCCGTATCCAGGTAGGGAATCTTACATCAGGGCCAGAACCAGGGACATTCATCCCAATAGGTCTCTACGAACCCACTCCAACCCTTACCAAACAACCTCAGTGGGATTTCACTACCAGACCTAGATTCGTATTTTTCTATATTCTTTTTTCATTTGTTATTAAATTTTTTGTATTTATAAAAGGGTGTAACTACTTTTATATAATAACAATAAAGGTTATATTTTAGAATGGTGGTAGTTCTGTGAAATTGTTTATATATACCTCCTCATTCTACAACAGATTCCCCTGAACAGGATTGTGTTCAAACTGTGAATAATATATTGTCTTGTTTCCAACTTTAAAAGGTATATGAATCAAATATCCATCACAATATCTATGTGATGGCCGGCTTTTTAAGCACGCAGACAAATGAAGACAGGTGGCTAACAGAAGCCAGTGAGATCTTTTCAGACAGAGTTAGTTTTATCTAACATAACTACCCCCTCAATCAAGACTATTTTTAAAGACCTGTATGACATCCACAAGGAGTATATCAAAACGTGGTGGGAGATTCAATCCCTAAATAATTACATAAAAAATTCAATCGTCCCTAGTGGCCTTAGAATATATATACGCCCAGCACCACGGATCAGCAGTCCAGAACTACTGGCGAAATGGGAAATTGAAGCCACAGCGAGTTCAATCAGATTTATGGGCTTGCTGCTTGAGCAGGAAAAGAATAATATCGAACAGCTTGAAAAGAAAAAATTGACCTTAACAGAGACAGCATTAAAGTTTAGAGACCACACTGACTTCGCCAATAAAGAACTTGAACTACAAAATAATATAGAAAAATATAGATCAATTCTTGTCGAAAGGAAACACAGACAGTTTACAAAGGATTTAACTGAGTTTAAAAACAATACGGCATACATTACCAAAGGGGGGGTTAAAAGGGGTTCAATTACTGATACATCAGCTTCCGAATTAGAAATCTCAGACCCCGAATCATCCACCTATCATCCACAGTACCCCAATCAAAGATCTAATTGGAGGGGAAGAGGACGATATAGAGGACGTAATAGGTACTCGGCCCCTAGACCCAATTGGCGTAACGAACAATATTCAAGTGGTTACGCACCTAGACCATGGGGTCAACAAAACAGGGGTGGATTGGCAGATGGGGCGAGGATCAACCAGGAACAATCCGAACAGATGTGTTATACATCTGGGTCCTCATCCTTATCAGCCACTCCAACCATTCAATCCACGACCACAATTCCTGCGGCTTTCTTAGGCCCACCACCACCGAACATCTATGCTTTGAGAGATCGCCAATTAACGCAATCTCAGACCAACATCAAAAAATAGACAAATCATGTACAGAAAATACCTTAATCATTAATCTATCAGAGAAAATTCTGTCCGAAGACGAGACATCTGTATTAAGAAAGGGACTTACATATGTACCAACAACTAGATTTGATTGTTTCGAGTGGATTAAGGACATACAATTATTCACCAGAAAATTACACTGGCATAAAATCTTTGTAACATCTGACCAAAAAAGATGCCAGGAACTAGGCCTAGAAATGGGGGACCTAGAGGGCATTGATACCCTTATGCATCTTTTAGAAGAAAATGAACGACCAAGGGGGCAGGGTCCCTTCACGACCTTGAAAAACAAAAGCGTAAAAATGCCGCCAAAAACTTTGAATGATGCCAACATTGACATCTTTCTCAAATCGGTAACGCGGGACTTGGAAAAAATAAGATACACCACTCCCGAAAAAAACTACACCCGGGCAGAAATAACGGCATTGCAAAATCTCAATACAAATAAGGACATCATAATTAAGCCCTCTGACAAAGGGGGGAACATCATCGTCCTTTTGGTACAACAATATAGAGATATGTGTCACTCTCTAGTCTCTGATAAAAACAGCTATGTGGTCCTAAAGGGGGATCCGACTGAGAGATTTCAGGCTGAACTTTCTCAGATCCTTAAAGAGGGCCTAGAAAATAAATGTATAGACCGGAAAGAATACCAATATCTGTTAACCGCTACACCAAAAATAGCGACACTGTATGGACTCCCAAAAATACACAAAGGGACATCTCCCTTAAAAGGACGCCCCATAGTATCGGGGATAGAGAGCCTTACGCATCATTCCGGTGTCTATATCGATAAAGTTCTACGCCCCTTTGTTTCAACACTCCCTTCATACCTACGGGACACAACAGACTTATTACAAAGAGTTGAGGGTGTTATCATAGAGCCTGACAGCTGGTTCGCATCAATAGATGTAGAAGCTCTCTACACTTCCATCCCCCACAACAAGGGTTTATCAGCGGTAAAATGCTATCTGGACTCAAGATCAATGGATCTATATCAACACAATCAGTTTACCCTCCAACTCCTCAATTTTGTATTGACGCACAATTATTTTATTTTTGAGGACCGCTTCTACCACCAGCTCAGGGGCACTGCGATGGGTAGCCCATGTGCGCCCACCTACGCTAATCTGCTCCTGGGCTGGTGGGAGGACACGGTCGTCTTTTCCGAATCTATGTTATCTTGGACCAGATTTATCACATTATGGTCCAGATACATAGATGATATTCTATTACTTTGGTCAGGTACAGCTAGTCAATTTCAACAATTTATGCATGTCCTTAATTCGAATCACATCGGACTCTTTTTCACTTCAGAAATACATCGCAACACCATCAATTTTCTGGATGTTTGCCTGATAAGGGATGAACATAATCACAGTAAGATGACTCTGTTCAGGAAAAAGACTTCCACCAACAGTCTTTTACGTTGGGACAGTTTTCACCCCATCCCCCTTAAGAGAGGCATCCCCAAAGGCCAGTTTTTAAGAGTTCGGAGGAACTGCTCTGACGACCATAGCTTCACACATGAAGCATCTAAACTCTTTGAACGGTTTAAGCAAAGGGGTTACCCAGATCCGTGCCTTTTTAAGGCATGGGACTAGGCTAACTGAAAAGATCGTACCACCTTACTCCAACCGCAACTTAAGAAAACAAATTCTCAAGATCTAATTAGAATCGTCGGTACCTTCGACTCAGAATCTAGACAGGTCCGAGAAATCCTAAATCGTTATTGGTCCCTTCTTAAGACAGATCCCGACCTAATGCAGGTTTTACCTGAAAATCCGGCGATTACTTATAGACGTGGACGTAACATAGGCGATACATTGGTCCATAGCCACTTTGAGTCCCCAGAAAAGAATACATGGCTGTCCAACAGACAGGTGGGCACATTCAGGTGCGGTAAATGCAAAGCATGTACATTCATAGCCCCAGGCAAAACATTCATGAATAGCCGGGCAGACCGGACTTTCTACGCCCGCAGCTTTGCTAATTGTAACACCTCTGGGATTGTCTACATGGCCGAATGTGACTGTGGACTCATGTATGTTGGTAAAACCAAAAGAATTTTCAAAAAACATATCCTTGAACATATCGGGGATATCCGCAATAAACGAGATAAACCGATATCAAGACATGTGTGGATGAGTCATGCAGGGTCTAGTAAAAGCATCCATTTCTTTATGATTGAGGTTTTAAAAATGTCTAAGCGAGGTGGTGATCTAGATAAATTTTTAAAACAGAAAGAATCTAGATGGATCTTTAGATTAAATACTGTCACACCAGCAGGACTAAATGAAAATATAGATTATGCATGCTTTATTTGAGGCCTTTTTATCTTTTAGGATCAATCTATCATTTATATAGTACAACACATGTTGACTGGGAAGTTAACCGCCCCAATCTTGATCCTTATATATATATATTAGCCAGTCACCCCTTGTTAAACTTAACTATCCACTGGTAACCTATCAAATAAGAAGATAACTATCTACTGATATATACATCTGTATCTGACTCATTTTTATACCTTTTATATTGTCACACCATATCTCCTTCTCACTATATTATATTCTTCCTGGCTATTGGCTATTTACAGCTCCATGTCCTCCGTTCCCCATTTATTTTTCCTGATTCCGATTGATAGTCACGTGACCGGCACCTGTAGTCATGTGAGAGCGGTGGTCACTACACGTCATCTAGTTACCACGCTCCGGACCTGTAGCTCCACCTAGTCATGTGTCCGGGATTGTGACCTCACTAAGTCACGTGACCGGCACTTTTAGTCACATGATAGTGATCTTCAGGCTACCCTATTGCGGTCCCTTAACTCCATTTAGCTCACGCCCCTGGCATTGTAACCTCATCTGGTCACATGAGCGGCTACTTTTCTGACCCGGTCACGTGGTGGACGTCTGACGTAAGACGTCACACGTGATACAGATCACATGGGCCTCTGATCCTATTAGATATCCGGAAGCACTATTAAAAAGGTAACAACGCCGGTATCTCATTGCTATCCTATCGACCGGACGTCAGCACATCCTAACGCTATCAGGATGCATCAGCAGATACTGGCCTCCTAACCTATGGATATCATTAACGGCCTACTAACCCTCCCTGGGGAACGTAAGTACCGCGCATTATGACAGCATTATCTGACTGTTACCAGTGTCGCACTATATGTTGACAGTATATGTCTGATCATTTATATAGATTGAGACTCATTGTTTAATTGGCCAAATACTGTTGATCTTCATACCATAGGTGATAGTCATATTTGTATACCACTCTTTAGGCCTTACAATTGTCTTGGTCTTTTGACTATTAACCTACTTTAATACTCTATGCGGGATATACATATGTATATATAAATTGGTATATCACTAGTCAGCCATATCGTGGATTGTGAGATATAGGAGTCATTCCTGACTGGATTATACACATTTGACCCTATCTCTTAAATCCATAACTGGCATGATATGAATTTCTGTTGGACTAACTAACCAGCTATTAGGCTGATAGTGCACCTATGTTCATTTGAGCCAGTGGTTTTCTATCATGATTTTATTAAGTATCAAAAATAATTAATTAAAAATAAATGAACTAAAGTGTATATAATAATGTATTAGGTACTCGGGTGTCGGGTTTTCCATGATCAATCTTGTCCCCTGATGAGCCTGACAACAACCAGGCGAAACGCGTAGGGACGGTTTTGAACATCTTCATTTCTCTATATTTTGGTTTCTTTTTGATATTCACCTGGATATTCACCTTCACTATTGTTGGGTACTTATATTGTTCTAATTGTTATTTTTTTCTGTACTTTAGTATAGGTCGTCAATTAGGGTAGTTTATCCTTCCCTATCAGGGTCCTTTTAGGGTCACCAGGAGGTACGAGAAACGGGATCGCCCTTATCAGGGCGGCTATTCCGTATCAAGGTAGGGAATCTTACATCAGGGCCAGAACCAGGGACATTCATCCCAATAGGTCCCTACGAACCCACTCCAACCCTTACCAAACAACCTCAGTGGGATTTCACTACCAGACCTAGATTCGTATTTTTCTATATTCTTTTTTCATTTGTTATTCAATTTTTTGTATTTATAAAAGGCTGTAACTACTTTTATATAATAACAATAAAGGTTATATTTTAGAATGGTGGTAGTTCTGTGAATTTTTTTTGGATATAGCAGAAACTACTAATTTTGAGAATGGCAAATTTGGGAATAGTTTTTCAACCCAGAACAAAAACTGTGCTTTTACGGTCACTAAAAATAATTTGACCAGCTAAAACAGTACTGATTTGGAGGAATATAAATGTCAGGCCTATTTTTTAGGCGCTGTGTGACAGGTATACGTTTAATTACAGAGTTAGACTTGTATCTGCACTGTAGCGTGTGTGTTAAGTTGTGTGTTCAGCACCTTGAATCTAATATACCCTTTTTGGGATAGATTTAAAGTAGGCCTGATATAGCAGAAACTACTAATTTTGAGAATGGCAAATTTGGGAATTGTTTTTCAACCCAGAACAAAAACTGTGCTTTTACGGTCACTAAAAATAACTTGACCAGCTAAAACAGTACTGATTTGGAGGAATAGAAATGTCAGGCCTATTTTTT
Organism: Bufo bufo; assembly: GCF_905171765.1. Classification (NCBI taxonomy): domain Eukaryota; kingdom Metazoa; phylum Chordata; class Amphibia; order Anura; family Bufonidae; genus Bufo; species Bufo bufo. Next base: position 353,596,793 of record NC_053394.1, read on the forward strand.
AGGCACTGGGTGACAGGCTCAACTTGCCCCTGATGTAGTATATGGCCAAAAAATAACCACACTATTGATGGTTAAATGCACTTGGGTGACACAGGCTCAGCCTGCACCTGATGTAGTATATAGCCAAAAAATAACCACACTATTATTGGTTAAATGCACTTGATGAAAGCTTGACCCTGATGTAGGATATAGCAAAAAATAACCACACTATTGATGGTTAAATGCACTTGGGTGACACAGGCTCAGCCTGCACCTGATGTAGTATATGGCCAAAAAATAACCACACTATTGATGGTTAAATGCACTTGGGTGACACAGGCTCAGCCTGCACCTGATGTAGGATATAGCAAAAAATAACCACACTATTGATGGTTAAATGCACTTGGTGGTAGCTTGTGCTGGCGCACCACAAGCCACAAAATGGCCGCCGATCACCCCAGAAAAAAGTGATATAAAAACGCTCTGGGCAGCCTAAAAAAAGTGAGCAATTCAATATCAGCACTTCAATGATCCACAGCTGGAGATCGATCACTGAATGAAGTCTTTTGGAGGAGTTAATCTGCCTAATCTCGCCCTAACGTCGCAGCAGCAACCTCTCCCTACGCTTGTATCAGCAGAGTGACGTGCAGCGCTACGTGACCCAAGCTTATATAGAGGCTGGGTCACATGCTGCACTGGCCAATCACAGCCATGCCAATAGTAGGCAAGGCTGTGATGGCCTCTTGTAGTATGACGCTTGTTGATTGGCTGCTTTGCAGCCTTTCAAAAAGCGCCAAGAAAGCGCCGAACACCGAACCCGGACTTTTACAAAAATGTTCGGGTTCGGGTCCGTGTCACGGACACCCCAAAATTCGGTACGAACCCGAACTATACAGTTCGGGTTCGCTCATCCCTAATCAGGATCATGTGAGACAGGTGTTACAGATCCTAAGAGAGAATAAGTTGTATGCTAAGATGGAAAAGTGTGTATTTGCTGCACAGGAAGTGCAATTTCTGGGTTACCTGCTCTCATCCTCAGGTTTTCGTATGGATCCCGAGAAGGTCCGTGCCGTGTTGGTCTGGGATCGACCAGAAAATCTGAAAGCGCTTATGCGTTTTTTGGGGTTTACCAACTACTACCGTAAATGTATTTTAAACTATTCATCGGTGGTTAAACCTTTAACAGACATGAGTAGGAAGGGTTTATAAATAATAAATAAGCCTCAAAAAGTACGTTGCTTAGTGGCGTCGCAGGTCTCAATGGTGAAGTGGGTACCGTTCACACAGGTCAAAGCGTTTCTTTTGGTTGGACCGCGCTGCCTCAGAAGTCACAGGAAATCCACAATCGAAGCCAGCAAAATAATCACGGACATGGTGAAGCAAGGAAGAACAAGTTTAGCTGGTGTGGTGTCACGGCCATGGCTATGACCGTGACTCCTGAACCGCATGCGGTTGTCAGCGGTTTTCATTGGTGTTCAATCACAGGTGAGGGCTGTGGTATTGGCCTCACCTGTGGTTGCCGCTGGCAACAGTATGTATGTGGCAGCGTAGCAGGCTGAGCTGTGCCATGCAGCTCGCTACCCTGCGCATGCGGTTTTGTGTGTGATGTGTGGATGTGTGCACTGTGTTTTATGTTATTGTGTGCACGTTCCCTTTAAGTGGTGTTTTCCCTTCCCTGGTGTTGGAAGGGTTAATCCCCTTCCTAGTGTGTGTGATCACTGGGTGTGTCCGACTGTGGGGTGTGGCTTCTTGGCCTATAAAGCCTCACTGCTTTTGCAGGCCTTCAGGTTGCTTCAGCCATGCTTAGCTGAGAGCAGCCTCATGTATTTATTACCTGCCAGTAAGAGCCACCCCTGTGGTCATAAACCTTAATGTCATAACCATATTGTGCTTTAGTTATTTCCAGTTATGTGTGATGTCCGTGTGATGCTTTATATGTGATTTTGTGCAGCTATGGATCTGGGTCCCTGTGTAGGGATGCGCTTGTGATCTGCACCCTGCTATCACAGGGATCCAGTCAGCAAGGCTGTGGCAGGTAGGTGGAACTCCTTGTTCACCTGCCATATCCATAGAGCTGTTTATGTCTCCCCTTTTCCTGCAGCTTGGCCGTTGAGACTCCTGCTCCTCCGTGTCTAGGAGGAGTGGGCTTGTCTTACTCAGCTCCTAGGTGAGGGTCATCTTGAGGGCCAGCAGGGACTTTTAGGTTCCGGAGCATGGGCCCTCCTACCATCAAGGTTGGCCCATGTAACTAGGAGCTAGGGTCAGGTTAGGGATGCCTTAGGAGGTCACCTGCTCCCTAATCCTGTCTTCATGGCCAAGCAGCCATAACATCACCGGGCTGCACACGGCTGAGGATTTCCCCCATCTTTAGCCGTGACATGTGGGTTCTGCTTGCCATGTAGGAATCGGAAAAGGGAAGATAAAAAAATGCATACTCATCCTGTGCACTCCAATGAAAAAAGTGTGGATATAAAGGTTAAAGGGCAAATTACTTGTGAGAGTGTAGGAGTGGTTTACATGTTGGAGTGCCCATGTGGACTCCAATATGTGGGACGTACCCTAAGGAAGCTTAAAATAAAAATTCAGGAGCATGTGAAGAATATCAAGAAGGGGCTGGAAACCCATAGTGTCTCGATGCACTTTAAAATGGTGCACCGAAAAGATCCAAGTGGCTTATTCTTTGTGGGGTTAGAACAAGTCAAACTACACTGGCGTGGAGGGGATGGAGTAAAACAGATAAATAAACGGGAGGTGGATTGGATATATAAAATGGGAACATTACAACCAAAAGGCCTTAATGCCGAATTTGATTTAAAACCTTGTCTTACCTGAAGCGATGAAGTGTTCTCGGTTGATCTAGGACCTGTGAGTGTGGTGTTGTATTGAGCTAGGACCTTCCAAGGTTGTGGAATTGAATTGGCGGAACAACATCATGTGATATGGGGGAGTTGCCGTTTTCATGAATGGAGGAGGGCGGGCTAAGGATAATTTGATCTGTGATTTGCCAGGAGATATCATGTGATGTGGGGGAGTTGCCGTCTTTATGAATGGAGGAGGGTGGGCTAAGTATAATGTGGTCTGTGATTGGTTAGGAGACTTATTAGAGGAAGTAGGTGGATAGGAGTACTGCGGCTATGTGTGAAAGGGACGGAGAGGGAGTAGTATGAATGAAACTGATAGTAAAGGAATATGAGTAGTCTTAGATCGCTACAGGAGGTTATATATAGATGTATGATAGATCTATGTGAAATGTCCCTGTTTTATGTCTTTTATGTATTTTCTATTTTATGTATTTCATATAGTTTTATTGGACATGTATTTGAGGGATTTGATGTCGTGATTATTTAAGTTTATAATTGATTGGATCATGTGTGAGTGGGTAGGCGAGTGCAAACCAACCTGACCCGTTATAAGACCGCCCTGGAGTGGGTGGCATGAATACCCCTGACGAAGCTCGACTGAGCGAAACCCGGGTCGGGTGATTGATCCATTGATCCATTGTACATTGCTCGTATATACTTGTATATTGTGAGTATAATAAAACCATTTTTACTCCAATTTGCATGACGGTACTTCACTATTGGATGCAATTTTTTGGTGTTCCATAGAAGCTTGGAAAGGAGAGGAGGAGAGGCTTTGACTGGCCTGTTTGCTTCCCCATGTCCGTGATTATTTTGCTGGCTTCGATTGTGGATTTCCTGTGACTTCTGAGGCAGCGCGGTCTAACCAAAAGAAAAGATGACTAGGAAGGGTGCTGATATTTCTATCTGGTCTGATGCGGCATTACAGGCCTTTTCTGATGTGAAAGAATGTTTTTTACTTCGGCTCCTATTCTGATGCAACTGGACATGACTCAGCCATTTATTGTTGCGGTTGACACGTCTGAGGTAGGGGTAGGAGCAATATTGTCGCAGGGTCCTTCACCCAGTAAATGGCGCCCATGTGCATTTTTCTCTAATAAACTCTCGACTGCTGAAAATAATTTTGATGTGGGGAATAGGGAATTGCTGGCCATTAAGTTGGCGTTCGAGGAATGGCGACATTGGTTGGAAGGAGCAATTCATCCTATTACGGTAATTACGGATCACAAGAATCTGGCCTACTTAAAGTCGGCTAAGCGACTGAACCCAAGGAAGGCCAGATGGTCATTGTTTTTCACCAGATTTAACTTCATCGTCACTTACCGCCCTGAGGTTAAGAACGTCAAGGCAGGGGCTTTGTCACGTAGCTTTCCTGGGGAAAAGGGGGGTGAGTCTAATGACCCTAGTCCCATTTTATCTGAAGGGGTGGTTATATCCGCTCTTTATCCTGATCTCGAGGCCAGAGTGTTGGAGGCACAGGAGGATGCTCCGGACTCTTGTCCTCAGGGGAAGTTGTTTGTTCCCTCCGAATTACGTCACAAGGTGTTCGAGTAACATCACTGTACGGTGCTTGCTGGGCACCCTGGGAGTAGATCGACTGTCGATCTCATCTCTCGCAGATTCTGGTGGCAGGGGTTGTGTAAGTGTATTGAGGACTATGTGTCAGCCTGAGGTACCTGTGCACATGCTAAGTTGACACATACTCCGCTATCCGGATCTCTGCTTCCATTGCCCATCCCGTCCAGACCTTGGACCCATTTGTCCATGGATTTTATCATGAATTTACTGAATTCTTCGGGAAAGACCGTGATTCTGGTGGTTTTCGATCGTTTTACGATGGCATTCCCTCTGATGTGGTGTCCGATAGAGGGACTCAGTTTGTTTCCAGATTCTGGAGAGCGTTCTGTACTCGTCTGGGTGTACAATTGTCCTTCTCTTTGGATTTTCATCCTCAGTCGAACGGACAGACGGAGCGCACTAATCAGAATCTGGAGACTTACTTGAGATGTTTTGTTTCAGAGAATCAGGAAGAGTGGTCTTCATTTTTGTCGTTAGCTGAGTTTGCTATAAATAACCGTAGACAGGAATCCACTGATAAGTCACCGTTTTTTGGGGCATATGGGTTCCATCCACAGTTTGGTACATTTTCTGGTGCTCATAATTCTGGCATTCCTGAGGAGGAAAGATTTCCTTCTTCTTTGTCTTCTATTTGGCGGAAAACCCAAAATAACCTGGAAAAGATGGGCAATGGGTATAAGCGTGCGGCTGACTGGAAACGTATGAGTGGTCCGGACCTGAGAGTGGGTGATTCTGTGTGGCTGTCTAGAAGAAACATTAAATTTAAGGTACCTTCTTGGAAGTTGGGACCAAGATTTATTGGTCCATATAAGATCACTGCCATTTTTAACCCTGTAGCCTTCCATCTTGAACTTCCTCAGGCATTGAAAATCCATAACGTTTTTCTTAAATCGTTGTTAAAGAAATTTGTTGAACCTGTTGAGCCGTCCTCCTTGCCTCCCGCTCCTGTCATGGTGGATGGCAATTTAGAATTTCAGATCAGCAGGATTGTGGACTCCCGAGTTCTCCGGAGATCCCTCCAGTATCTCGTTCATTGGAGAGGGTACGGACCAGAGGAGAGGATGTGGGTTCCAGCGTCCGATGTTAATGCTAGTCGTCTGGTGAGAGCATTCCACAGAGCTCATCCTGATAAGGTCGGTCCTGGGTGCCCGGAGGTCACCCGTAGAAGGGGGATACTGCCACACCGGTGACAGGTTTTAGAAGGTCTGAAAGATTATCTGCACATTAATGACCTGACAGCCTCTTTTGGTTTTGGTTTCACTTTGTCTGTGTGTTAGTTGTATGTCCACACTTCCTGTTCAGCTGTGAATCATGTGACCTTTACCTCCCCCTATTTAGTCCGGCTTTACCCATCACTCCTTGCTCTGGATAGCTTTATTTGGTTTTTGGAAGAGCTGGAGTGTGGTTCTAGTTGAAAGTCCTGTTCATCCATCATCCATCAGCCTCAGAAGTTAAGTGTTTCGTTTTTTTTTTGTATTCCCCCCACCTTTGTTGTTTACTAGGCCTCAGCGAGACTCTGGTTCCTTCACCAGGGAAGGAGCGGGTAGTCTCTGCCCTGTCAATACCATTAGGGCATCCGAGGGCCACCAGGGTTTTCTAGGTTCCTGTGTATGGGCATCTCTACCATCGAGAGGTGCCCATATGGATAGGAGTTAGGGCCAGGAACAGGGTTTTATAGGTGGTGACCCTTTTCCCTCCCTAGCGGTGAGGCCTAGTGTCTTTTCCCTTCCTCCTTGTTGTCTTTTGGTGTTCTCCCCTACTACATCTGTGACATGGACCTTCGTAAGCACCATCAGTGACCACATCTACTTCCGTGTCCCCGCGCTGCGTACAAATGTCCTTACCCCAGGCATTTGAACGCAAGAGCAAATTCCCAGCCACCCACACACAGGCCATAGCACTAAATGCACAGCTTTCCAAAATACTGGCCCTGGAAATGTTGCCATTTAGGCTTGTGGACACTGAGGCTTTCCACAGCCTGATGTCAGCGGCCGTCCCGCGTTACGCAGTACTTAGCTGCCAATATTTTTCAACATGTGCTGTGCCCGCCTTACACCAACATTGTCGGGTGGTAATAATTCAATTAAGAATTATTAATTATGGTCATAAAAATAATTAACCATAAAAAATTTAAATTTATAAAATTTGTCATAAATTCTTAAAATCATGACCTGGTGAATTGTAGACAACCTAATTGATACAATTCACATCTGAGTCCGACTATTTCCTCAGATAAATAAGTTCTTTTTGACGTGAGATGACGTTAATGATAAAATGTAGTTCTGCATTATACAATGATACACAGGTATTATAAAAATATGCAGATTTATTGGTTACAAGATTATAAACATATATAAGTAAATAAACACAATGATACATGCAAATGAATATATATAGCAATAATATAAAGCATTACAAGCTTAACAATACATGTGAGTGGAAATAACTTGTCACATTATAACCAAGCTATTATTAGGTTAGGATATCAAAGTAGGAACATAAGTTAATACATTACTTCTGTTCAGAGAAAACCTCATGATATCAGGATGGGCATGTCTAATCCTAGACATCAATATAGAATGCCGAATACATTCTGCCCCCCCTAACCAACTACACATCACATGACTTCAAGATGGGCAAATCCATCCAAGGATATAACTTTGGTAAGACTATTAAGACAAATAACAGGGATCTAGGATCTTAAAATGGGAAGGACTTGACGTCTTTCCGGTGGGAATCCATCACTTAGCTTGGCGAAGAATGTTCTATCAATATCAATATATATATATAAAAGCAATCATTTAATGCTTTGCTAGATTATGAGTCTAGATTCTTCTGCAGGTAGAATGAAGCCTCACAATATCCTAAGACTACATCTCAATATGGAGATGATCAATTTATTTAATTATTTATTTATTCGCCAATCTAGATGGTATTATTTCACCCACACTATCAAATTAGTCTTAATAAAATGAAATATCATTTTCTGTGTCTCTTACCAAGTCCTAGCAGGAATCTCACTTCTGCTCCTAGGAAAGCTGGGTGGTCCATCATAGCGCATCTCATTATGGCTTCCATCTTGATAGACCTCAACTTCTCCTCCACTAGCTAGCTTTCTTTTCTCTTGCTAGCTCCTTTCTCTTGATCGCCCCCCTGCTACTCCGCACACGAATAATTATTCCCCCCCTTATCTAAGAATCATCCCCTTTAGATTAGGGATTCCCAATCAGGTAGGGTGGGTGTATTCGCATGCTAATAACCTCATGACGTTATTTCAACTCCTAATATGGCATAGGACAAATAATGAAATAATATAATGTTGCCCATCTGCCTCCAGATGGCACTGCAGTACTGTAGGTGAATATAACAACTTTTTAAGCATTAAAATTAAATATCTAATAATACTTTCACAGGACCTTTTGACCTACCTTACCATAAATTATTGAGGAAGGTCTTTTCCTTACACTTTTAATTACCTATATCCTGGATTTGTCGGTTGACTGTCTTCTCTTATCTTTTTGAAATATGGGTTGACTTGATGAAAATTTTATGTAGCGGCTTTGATGCTGGGCATCGGAACATGTAGATTTCACTTATGTACTCCCATGAATAACTATTGTTTTGAAATCCAATTAACTTAAACTTACTTGTTTCTGTAGTTGTTTCTTCTAAATGGTAAATACATGGTATAACATATATATAAATCGATACATTGTTACACATAGATAACACCTTATGTGAATTATTGATTAACATATGTTGTAAACTAAATATACCATGCAGAGATATATATATATATATAATTATGAATATATAAATTGAAGCTCATACAGCAGGTGTGCTCCAAGGACATGAGTAACCATGTCCCCTCTAGACAGACATGTTTTTAGGGAGTTGGCATACTCCTTACCAGATGGTCTCATATCTTTAGCACTAACTTTTTAAATACAATGTTCATTTATGTTCCCAATTATTATTTTTTTTAAATATAAACTGAACTTGCCATGAACTCATCTTGGCTTTTTCAGCCACATAACAAAACTTTGGTTCAGGCTGAATCTTATTCTTAAAGGCAATGAGATGAGCATTCATTTTGATTATAATGTCATTAGATAATATTGTATACGTATGAAAATGCCCAACAAATCCCCCCTTTTCAGCGTATTCAATTTCGTTATTAGAAGGTTGAATAGGCTGAAATGCAATAAAGGGCTAAATGCTCCAAATCATAATGAATTTGGGAATGCAAGTTTTACCTTGGAATAAATTTATCACAACTTTGTGTGTACTTTTACGACACAAGTCTAACGCACAAACTTTATGACTAGTTTAACTACAAGTGTGTTACGTTCCTTGTATTAGTGATAAACGCATAGAACGCATATTATACAATTGTTTCGTTCTTTTCTTTTTTTTTATGACCACTGTAGAGAGAAAGACGTTTCGGTCATTTTCTGGACTTTCTGGAAACGTGTCTCTAGTTAAGATCTTTCTTTGGTCCTCGAAGTAATAGCTTCCTGGCTTGTCAGCAACTTGGCAACTCGATTTAGCGAGCGGTGCTTGGCATCATATCTTCATATCTGCGATCTCGAATACTTTGTCATGTTGCACTGGTGTGATGTACTTTTGCAGCGGCTGTCGAATCTCCTGGGGCTCTGCCCACTTGTCCCTCCTGGATACATCTTGGATACATCTGGGTTGGCTCCGACTGGACGTCTCTTGCGTCACGGATAGCCTTGACCTCAGGTTCTCTTGGTTCCGGATACAAAGACTTTTAGGATTCCGCCATCTGTCCTTCCATCAACACGTGATCCCATCTTGGGCCACCATCTAAACTTAAGAAAACAACAGACAGTATGAGTAACAACGCAGCAAAAACTTTATCAGACATATACCTGCCCATTTTAGGCCTTTGACTTATGCCATACTTTAGCCAGCAGCAAGTTGAGGACTTTTATATATTTTTATTTTTTCCAAAGAAAAACCAACTACAGGGTACCAAGAATAGATATAACTATTCTTCCTCTGCTAGGCTAATATAGCCTTAGGTGTTATGCCTATTTAGGATAATAACCCAATCAATACTTTGAGACTACCTCAAAACAGAGTAATATATATGCGTCCATATATCTGCATGGAATACAGTGACGACAAGTTAGTCACAAATGATAAACAAACAATATGGTTAGTATAACTGTTCAGTATTTTTTTCAGTCATACAAAACCACCACCAATCATATGAAATTTATGATGTGTCTCCATCTTCAAATTTTTGATTTTTCAATCTCAGTTCAGCTTTTGGCATCTTTAGCACTGAAATAAAACTCTACACAAACATTATGTTAATGATCCTGTGGAAAAAATTGATTAGTATTCAATATCATTAATCATTTATTGACTTGCTATAATTATTAATTTAATGAAGCCGTTTGCTTCGTTTACTGGACATTTCTATCTCAGCAAAGTATTAAATAACTTTTCTTTTACTCTTTATTCACTTTATGAGATAAAGAATTTACATTCAATGAAGTTGGGAGAATCTTACTTTTCCTTTCCATTAGGCTGACTTAAGAAATCAGCTCGCAGCGCAGCTTTGCGACCTCTGACCTTTTCACTGACATGTATCTTGCTTAAGGAATGTGCTCCTCACCCCTCCCTTAGGAGACTTTTTAAGGCAATTAGGGTTAGTTAACAGAGCTATTTAAATACAGTTTTGCGCTTTTCACTACAAAACAGATTAGCAGGTTCTAGGTATTCTGCTTAAAAAATAATAATTCACAAACAAATAAAACTAAAAAAATCTGAAACGATTAATCAGAGATGATATAATAAAAAAAAAACAATTCCCCCCTTAGGGGATTATCATATCTGCGGCAATTGCAAATTGTACATTAGGATCCTATAAGAAAGCATGGTTACATTATCATACATAGCAATTAACCTGTTTAAAACTGTTCTCTTATAGATTCTATTCATCAATAACATTGGGTCAGACTTTATATATAAAGTTCCTCTATTATCCTGTAACGCCCTGAGCTACTAAACTCAACCTCCCTGTATATGGGGGTAAATCTCCAACTATGGGAGTTAACTGGCCAGGAATTAATAGGAAGGTTCCTGAGTCAAACAAAGGACTAGAACCGGACCCTGTACCGCCTAGGCTAATGAGACCTACATCTGTTCCCTATCTTGGGACAATTTACTATTAATTTCTGGCGATACAAAAACATCAAGTGTGTTTAGCATAGACAAACAACTCCTGAGTTGATTTACATGTCATGCACTGGTTGCATTTGTGTTATAATACTTTACTGCAACAACTCATCTGCGGTTCTGGTATGGGCTTAACCCCTTTAGTACCAGGACAGTAATTTTGACTATGTATATACCACGCCCTTCTAAGGGTTGTAAACGTGATCTGGCTGTAGCATTCTAATGCCAGCAACAATATACATGACAATTTATCAATTACATGTCATCTCATCAATCAAATCTCGGTGGGAACCTCCATTTTATGTCGGGTGGTAATAATTCAATTAAGAATTATTAATTATGGTCATAAAAATAATTAACCATAAAAAATTTAAATTTATAAAATTTGTCATAAATTCTTAAAATCATGACCTGGTGAATTGTAGACAACCTAATTGATACAATTCACATCTGAGTCCGACTATTTCCTCAGATAAATAAGTTCTTTTTGACGTGAGATGACGTTAATGATAAAATGTAGTTCTGCATTATACAATGATACACAGGTATTATAAAAATATGCAGATTTATTGGTTACAAGATTATAAACATATATAAGTAAATAAACACAATGATACATGCAAATGAATATATATAGCAATAATATAAAGCATTACAAGCTTAACAATACATGTGAGTGGAAATAACTTGTCACATTATAACCAAGCTATTATTAGGTTAGGATATCAAAGTAGGAACATAAGTTAATACATTACTTCTGTTCAGAGAAAACCTCATGATATCAGGATGGGCATGTCTAATCCTAGACATCAATATAGAATGCCGAATACATTCTGCCCCCCCTAACCAACTACACATCACATGACTTCAAGATGGGCAAATCCATCCAAGGATATAACTTTGGTAAGACTATTAAGACAAATAACAGGGATCTAGGATCTTAAAATGGGAAGGACTTGACGTCTTTCCGGTGGGAATCCATCACTTAGCTTGGCGAAGAATGTTCTATCAATATCAATATATATATATAAAAGCAATCATTTAATGCTTTGCTAGATTATGAGTCTAGATTCTTCTGCAGGTAGAATGAAGCCTCACAATATCCTAAGACTACATCTCAATATGGAGATGATCAATTTATTTAATTATTTATTTATTCGCCAATCTAGATGGTATTATTTCACCCACACTATCAAATTAGTCTTAATAAAATGAAATATCATTTTCTGTGTCTCTTACCAAGTCCTAGCAGGAATCTCACTTCTGCTCCTAGGAAAGCTGGGTGGTCCATCATAGCGCATCTCATTATGGCTTCCATCTTGATAGACCTCAACTTCTCCTCCACTAGCTAGCTTTCTTTTCTCTTGGTAGCTCCTTTCTCTTGATCGCCCCCCTGCTACTCCGCACACGAATAATTATTCCCCCCCTTATCTAAGAATCATCCCCTTTAGATTAGGGATTCCCAATCAGGTAGGGTGGGTGTATTCGCATGCTAATAACCTCATGACGTTATTTCAACTCCTAATATGGCATAGGACAAATAATGAAATAATATAATGTTGCCCATCTGCCTCCAGATGGCACTGCAGTACTGTAGGTGAATATAACAACTTTTTAAGCATTAAAATTAAATATCTAATAATACTTTCACAGGACCTTTTGACCTACCTTACCATAAATTATTGAGGAAGGTCTTTTCCTTACACTTTTAATTACCTATATCCTGGATTTGTCGGTTGACTGTCTTCTCTTATCTTTTTGAAATATGGGTTGACTTGATGAAAATTTTATGTAGCGGCTTTGATGCTGGGCTTCGGAACATGTAGATTTCACTTATGTACTCCCATGAATAACTATTGTTTTGAAATCCAATTAACTTAAACTTACTTGTTTCTGTAGTTGTTTCTTCTAAATGGTAAATACATGGTATAACATATATATAAATCGATACATTGTTACACATAGATAACACCTTATGTGAATTATTGATTAACATATGTTGTAAACTAAATATACCATGCAGAGATATATATATATATATATATAATTATGAATATATAAATTGAAGCTCATACAGCAGGTGTGCTCCAAGGACATGAGTCCTTATCAAGTAACCATGTCCCCTCTAGACAGACATGTTTTTAGGGAGTTGGCATACTCCTTACCAGATGGTCTCATATCTTTAGCACTAACTTTTTAAATACAATGTTCATTTATGTTCCCAATTATTTTTTTTTTTAAATATAAACTGAACTTGCCATGAACTCATCTTGGCTTTTTCAGCCACATAACAAAACTTTGGTTCAGGCTGAATCTTATTCTTAAAGGCAATGAGATGAGCATTCATTTTGATTATAATGTCATTAGATAATATTGTATACGTATGAAAATGCCCAACAACATGTGTCCCGTAACATCACACGTGCCCTGACCAACACAGTTATTGGGAAGGTCCATTTAGCCATGGACACATCTACAATTGCATTCGGTCAGGGACGCTACATTTCCCTGACTGCACACTGGGTGAATGTTGTGGAGGCTGGGAGCGAGTCGTACCCTGGGATGGCACAGGTGCTACCGATGCCAAGGATTGTGGGCCCTATTTCTCCTCCTCCGCTTTCTCCTCCACTTCCACCTCTGAATTATCCACGTGCAGCACCAGTCAGTCATCAGTCGGTAGCTGGAAGTATTGTAGCATTGCAGTGGGGAAGAGGCAACAGACCGTGCTGAAGCTGGTATGCTTAGGGGACAAACAGCACACTGCCGCAGAGCTGTGGCAGAGGATAAGAGACTAGATTGAGCTGTAGCTCTCACCACTCAACCTAGAACCAGGCATGGTTGTGTCTGATAATGGCCATAGCTTGGTGGTGGCTTTGGAGCTCGGCAAGCTCACACACATCCTATGCCTAGCCCACGTCTTAAATTTAGTGGTTCAGCGGTTTCTCAAAACCTACCCTAATTTGCCTGAGCTACTGGTGATGGTGCGCCGTGTGTGTGCACATTTTGGCAAGTCTTCGACAGCTTCAGCCTGTCTGTCAATGCTGCAGCAGCGCTTGAAATTGCCAGCTCACTGGCTGATGGCATAATAACTTATAAGCACATCCGCCTGTCAACTGAAAATGCTGACCGGTTGACTCTTATAAAAATTAACAAGACCTGGATTGCCTTTGACTTCTCTTCTCCACCAGACGAAAGCGGCTGAACATAAAGGCACTCTTTTTTTTTTTTATCTTTATAAATAAATCTTTATTATATTCTTATACATCTTACAAAAAAACTTAAACAATCTTTTGATTTCATAACATTATGTATACGATTCCCCACCCAGCCACCCTTTATCTGTTGTCTGCTCCCTCTTGAAGAAAAAAAATAAAAAAATAAAAGGGTAACAATTTGTGTACCTTTCCCTAACATCGTTCGCAATGCTTGTTTTAATTGTAGATAACAAAACCTCGGTTCTATATTACCCAGTCCGGACTCCTTTTTAAGATCTTCAAACAGTATTACATCCCCATGTCTCCATACCTGGCCCAGTTTGTAAACTCCATGTTTCCACCAAATTTTCTGTTCAATTGACTTTAGTTCTGTAAGGTGGGTATTATCCCACAATACGGTGTCAACATGGAATCCATCCTGGGTCCACAGTGCTCTTGCTTCCTTCCAAACCCTGTCCATCAGCTCGAATATTGGTATCTTACTACCTTCCTGTTGTACCAGAAAACCAGCTTCTATTGATTGGAAGATAGTACAGTTATCCAGCCTATTATTTATCCCTGCAATCATGGTCTTATATCTTTGCGTATTTCTCCACATTATCATGTTTTTTATATGGCCGGAAATAAAATAAAGTTCCAAGTCTGGGACTGATATTCCGCCCTCCCTCTCATGGATGCACAATATTTGTGGTTTTATCCTGTGTTTTTCCTCGCCATATCAAATCCATTAAAAGCCTAGCTATTATTTAAAATATTTTTTGGGGGATTATCACCGGTGAGTTCCACAGGATATAGTTCACGGGGAGGGGGGGGGGGAAGGGGGGGCTAATAGACACATTTTCACCAAGGAAATACGGCCTGCCATCGAGACATATAATCATTTCCATACATCTATTTTCTTCCTCATTTCCTGTATTTTGTGGGGCCACATTCAACTGTGTAATCCTTGGTGTTTGGGGTTATTTGAATACCCAGATATTTAACGGGTTCATTGATCATCTTAATTTCCAGTGATCCCGGTATAAAATTGTTCAGAGGGTCAATCGGGACACAGGCCGATTTAGACCAGTTTATATTAAGCCCAGCATATTTGCCATACTGGTCAAATACCTGGAAAATCTTCGTAACTGATCTACGTGAACCTACAAACAACATAATATCGTCTGCATATAGAGCAATTTTTTCCTCATGCTCACCAAACCTGAACCCTACAATTTCTTCATCTTGCCTGATCATATCAGCTAACGGCTCCATGGCTATGGCAAATAACAGAGGGGAAAGGGGACACCCCTGTCTAACCCCCCTGCGAATATATATGTTGTCGGAGTATTCCCCATTTAACATCACTTTTGCTGAGATTTCAGTATATAATAATTTTACCCATGAAATAAAATTATCGCCAAATCCCATTTCCTTCAGTGTTGCAATCAGAAAGGGCCATTCTATAGTATCAAACTCCTTTGAGGCATCTATGGTTACAATCAGTTGTTCGCCACAGTTTGTGGGTTCAAGCTGGGTGTTAACAAAGTATCGCATAATATTATCAGTTGTAGTTTTGCCTGACATAAATCCCGACTGATCCTCATGAACAAGCACCGAGACCACACTCCTGAGTCTAGCTGCCAGAATCCTAGCTAATATTTTATTGTCAGTATTGATTAATGAAATGGGGCGATATGAGTCCGGAAGGGCTGGATCTTTTCCCGGTTTTAAAATCAATATAATTAAGGCTTCTCTCAGGGAATCTGGCAGTTTTCCTACCTTCCTCGAATCATCCCACATTGTCAATAGTTTCGGGATTAGTATTTCTTTACATAGGCGTGCGCAGCCTATTGCATTAGGGTGTGCACCCTAAAGCACAAACACAGACGCAGCGCACGCACCTGTGTATGTATGTATATATATTTTATATACACATACACACACATATATATACACAAATACACTCTGTATACATACAGACCTGCACTATCAATATAATAAAGGGAGAAGAAATCATTTTTAAACTTACCGTATTTTTCGCCCTATAAGACGCTCTATTCGCCCTATAAGGTTTTAGAGAGGGACAATAAGAAAAAAAAAATACATTACACCTCAGGTCAGACCACCAATCAGACCCCCAATGTCAATAAGACCCCAATAAGACCTCAGATCAGACCCCAATGTGAATGACCCCCAATCAGACCTCAGATAAGAGCCCCAGTGCCTCATATCAGCCCCCAGTGCCTCATATCAATCCCCCGTGCCCCATATAAAAAAAAAAAAAAAACACTTTCCTGCTCCGGACGCTGCCGCTCCTCACCGCTCACGCTCGGTTATCCTCTTGTACAGTATGCTGTGTGGGCACGCACAGTGTGAGGTCACAGCGCGGCCTCACACTGTGCGCAGCCTTCACAGTGGAGCGCATGAGGACCAGGAAGAGGTGAGTATAGCGCTTCCTGGCCCTCTGGTACTAATAACTTGATTAGTATTCGCCCCATAAGACGCAGGGGCATTTTCCCCCCACTTTTGGGGGAAAAAATGCATCTTATGGGGCGAAAAAGTGCAGCACGGGGGTGACAGAACCAGTGTTTCCTCTAAGCCTTGGCAGCTGCTGAGCGGGATCGGCTCAGAGCTGGGCACAGCGCCATCAAAGGTGGGCGATAGGAAAACCTAAGATAATTGTCACATCAAAGAGCATAAAAACCACTGCGCCATCCCGTACAATACAGTATAATCCCTGCACCATCCCGTACAATATACAGTATAGTCCTCTCTGTTATCACTGGACATTGCTCTCCATATAAAACCTTACGGGGGAAAAAATCTCATTGATCCAGAGAACTTGCATAGAAAAACTAATAACCAAGAGGCTAAACAAAACCCTGTTTCTGACCCTTATGTTAAAACATAACTTTCATTTGATTGCTCTAATACCTAAAGGAAAAAATATATTTTTTTAAAAAGCTGCTCTTTCTCTAGGTGACCTTATGTTTATAGTAGTGTTAATAGAGTCTCAAGGGTCTATAAAAGCAGCTACACTATTTTTGCAAACCTTTGAGACTCTAGTAACACTACTATCAACATAAGGTCATCTAAAGAAACAGTAGTTTTTAAAAAAAAAAAAAATCCTTTAGGTGTTAAAACATAACTTTCATTAGATTGCTCCAACACCTCAACGGAAAAAAAAAAAAAGAATAAAAAAAACCCTGCTTTTTCTCTAGATGACCTTATGTTAATAGTAGTGTTAATAGAGTCTCAAAGGTCTGTAAAAATAGTGTAGCTGCTTTTATAGACCCCTGAGACTCTATTACCACTACTATAAGGTCATCTAGAGAAACAGCAGCTTTTTAAAATGATTTTTTTTCATTAGGTGTTAAAGCAGTCAAATGAAAGTTATGTTTTAGGGTCAGAAGCAGTTTTTTTTTAGCCTCTGTCTTGGCTATTAGTTTTTCAATTCATAAAGCTCCACATGGAGCTCCCACCCAGCAGTAGATAGAAGCCTGCAGGACACTTCACCTTGTCACATCACCTGGGCACATGGTGATGGCTCCATTCCTATGCTGTCCCTGGCACTTCTTCAGCAGCAGCAGAGGTGGCGCGCTTCCTGTCTTCATAATAACTGAAAAGGAAGCTACTGCTGCTGCTGTGTTCAGCTCCCGAGAGAAGGGGGTGTGAGAGGATTAGCCAATAGCAGGGCAGCCAGCTGATACTGGCCAATCAGCAGCCTCCTCCCTTATAACAGAGCTCTGTAATGTACAGAGCTCTGTTATTGGAGATTTCAGGCATCAGCTGTATTGCTCTGCTGCCTGCAGTGCCATTGTAAACCTCAAGTCGGCTTGATTAGGGTGTGCCCAGGCACACCCGGCACAGCCCGTGCGCACGCCTATGTTTCTTTATATTGAACATAAACGTCAAACGGAATACCACCTATTCCAGGGGTCTCGTTCTTTGTTTTCATAGATAGTATTTTGTCCACTTATAAAGGCACTCTAAATGTAGCTTTTATGGTGTATTGAATACACTGTATTCCCATGCACCCCTTCCACCACTAAAAAGAGAATATGGTCCAATCTCCCTTTTCTCCTCCTCCTTTATATCAACATGCTTATTAGAGTGTTTACCAGCATGCCCTCAACCATAATGATTTAGAGGGTCAGCTCAGCAGCAGACCCTGACCCCTAAATGTTTAGCTGGTCAACTCGGCAGCAGGCCCTCGCCCACAATTTTTTTTACATGATCAGCTCGGCAGCAGGCCCTGGCCCACAACATTTTTTACATGGTCAGCTCGGCAGCTGGCCCTCACCCACAAAATCTTTTACATGGTCAGGTCGGCAGCAGGCCCTCGCCCCCCCAAATTCTTTTAGATGGTCAGCTCGGCATCAGGCCCTTACACCTAATGTTTTAGATGGTCAGCTCGGCAACAGCCACTCGCGACAAAAATTTTTATATGGTCAGCTCGGCAGCAGGCCCTCGCCCACAAATTTTTTTAGATGGTCAGCTCGGCAACAGGCACTCGCCCACAAAAAATTTTATATGGTCAGCTTGGCAGCAGGCCCTCGTCCACAAATTTTTTTACATGATCAGCTCGACAAAAGGCCCTCGCCCACAAAATTTTTTGGTCGAGGGCCTGCTGCTAAGCTGACCATCTAAAAAGTTTTGTGGGAAAGGGCCTGCTGCCGAACTGACCATGTAAAAAATTTTGACGGAGAGGGCCTGCTGCCGAGCTGGCAGCAGGCCCTCTCCGTCAAAATTTTTTACATGGTCAGTTTGGCAGCAGGCCCTTTCCCACAAAACTTTTTAGATGGTCAGCTTAGCAGCAGGACCTCGCCCACAAATTCTTTAGATTGTCAGCTCGGCAGCAGGCCTTCACCCGTAATGTTTTAGATGGTCAGATCAGCAGCAGGCCCTCACCCCTAATGTTTTAGAGGGTCACCAGTAGACCCTTGCTCCTAATGTTTTTGAGGGTCACCAGCAGGCTATCAATCCTAATTTTTTAAGGGTGTGTATGATGCCCTCCTTTATGTGTAATAAAGGGTGTATTGGAGTGCCGATTCACAGTAATTTTTGGCAGCCCTTTCACTTAGTACATAGGCTTTATGACTGTAGGAGTCCCACTATCTGAACAATTGTACCACAGTGTGAATGAGGTAGAGTTGAGCGGACACCTGAATGTTCGGGTTCGACAGGTTCGGCCGAACTTCGGAAAAAAGTTCAAGTTCAGGACCCGAACTTGACCCGAACTTGACCCCGAACCCAAACCCCATTGAAGTCAATGGGGACCCTAACTTTTGAGCACCAAAATGGCTGTAAAAATGTCATGGAAAGGGCTAGAGGGCTGCAAATGTCGTCAAAATATGGTTAAGAGCATGGCAAGTGCTCTGCAAACAAATGTGGATAGGGAAATGACTTTAAATAACATAAAATACATAAAAATAAAAAATAATAATCTTGATCTAGGAGGACCAGGTCCATATGGAGTAGGAGGTTGAGGAGGCGGTGGATGTGGCGGTGTAGGTCGAAGTGGTGGTGGAGGAGGAGGAGGTAGCCTACACTGCTTTTTGTTTTAAAATTTATTTTTATTTTTTAAAACTAGGGTACACCTCAAAACATTGGGAAATATAACCCTCCAGTCGTGATAAACACACGTTAAGACAATACACCGGCTGCAGGGCAGGCCAGCACCTCCAAGGTGTAAAGGGCAAGCTCAGGCCATGTGCCCAATTTGGAGACCCAGAAGTTGCAGGGGCTGACCCCTGTCAGTTAGTTCATGTAGGCGTGTGCATACTTACTGCCCCACCATGTCGCACGTCCCCGTGATGTTCACGATCCGATTTGATATCTGCTCTATTAACTTTCGATGTTCTTTTATGCGCCTACCATGGTGATTACGGGTGGCGGGGAATCAGGGTTCCAGGCCGGAGAGGGAGCGTGAGAAAAAGAGACCAGATTTAAGGGAGATAAATTTATTTAAAAAAATTGGGATCAAGAAGAAATGTGGGAAAAGCTATTGAGGCGCAAATGTGGGACAAATTACAGAAGCCCAAATGTGGGCCAAAAGAGTCAAGCGGAATTGTGGGAAAAGCTATTGAGGCGCAAATGTTGGCCAAAATAGTATAGCGGAAATGTGGAACAAAGTATTGAAGCTTAAATGTGGTACAACTTGTTTAAGTTTAAGCATTGAATCAAAGGAGGTGGCGCGCATCAATTAAAGAAGCATTTCAGAAATTTTATTCCCTGTCACCTATGCAGAGCAGGGGTTTATTCACGTCTAAAATTGTATAATGTCAACCCAAGAATGTAACAGAAAAATTACAGAAATTAATTAACCTGTCTACTTGGTAGAGCAGGGGTCTATGACAGAAAACAATTGTTTATTGTCACCCGAAAATGTAAAATAAAAATTATTGAAATTTATTAAGCTGTCAACTAGGTAGAGGAGGGGTATATTACACCCAAAAATTGGTGAATTTGACCATAAAATGTAACTGACAATTTTTTTTTATTTTTTTTTTACCGGTCTAATAGGTATAGCAGTGGTACATCACACCAAAAAATTGCTGAATTTCACCAGAAAATGTAAGTGCCAATTTTTTATTATTTTTTTTTACCGGTCTACTAGGTATAGCAGTGGTACTTCACACAAAAAAATTGCTGAATTTCACCAGAAAATGTAACTGACAAATTTTTATTTTTTTTGTTAAGCGGCCTACTAATTATAGCAGTGGTACTATACACCCAGAAATTGGTGAATTTCACCATAAAATGTAACAGACACATTTTTCTTTTTGTTAACCAGCCTACTAGGTATAGCAGTGGTACTATACACCCAAAAATTGGTGAATTTCACCCGAAAATGTGAATGACAATTTTTTTTTTAAACGGCCTACTAGGTATAGCAGTGATACTATACACCCAAAAATTGGTGAATCTCACCCGAAAATGTAAATGACAAAGTAGTGAAATGATATAAAATAAAACACGTACAAAAAAAAATATATATATTTATGAGGTGGAGTTCCATATGGAGTAGGAGTTTGAGGAGGCGGTGGAGGAGGACGAGATAGCCAACACAGGTTTTTGGTTTCAATTTAATTTTTTAAAATTAAGGTACACTCCAGAAGAGTGTGAAATATCCAAAATACAAACATGAGCAATTGCGCTGCAGTATAACAATGGCTGCTTAGTGCCAGTATACATGTCTATTCTGCACAAGGTACGATAAAGTCCTGAGAAATCCATGCCTGGTTCATTTTAATAAACGTGAGCTTGTCCACATTGGCTGTGTCTGTGATGACGCCCCCTGCCGTGCTAAACACATGTTCAGATAATACACAGGCTGCAGGGCAGGCCAGCACCTCCAAGGCGTAAAGGGCAAGCTCAGGCCATGTGCCCAATTTGGAGACCCAGAAGTTGCAGGGGCAGACCCGTCATTCAGTACGTGTAGGCGTGTGCACACATACTGCTCCACCATGTTGGTGAAATGCTGCCTCCTGCTAAGACGTTTGATATCAGCTGGTGGTGCTGGTTGTTATGGTGTGCTGACAAAGCTTTTCCACATTTCGGCCATGCTAACCCTGCCTTCTGAGGTGCTGGCGGTGCCCCAGCTGCATTGGCAACCTCTTTCTCCTCCTCTGCCTTCGCCTTGTGCTTCCACTGTGCCCCCGCTGTCAGGTGGGAATGCCACCAACAGCGCGTCTACCAGCGTGCGCTTGTACTCACGCATCTTACGAGCACGCTCCAGTGAGGGAATTAAGGACGGTACGTTGTCCTTGTAACGGGGATGCAGCAGCGTGGCCACCCAGTAATCAGCACAAGTTAGAATGTGGGCAACTCGGCGGTCGTTGCGGAGACACTGCAGCATGTAATCGCTCATGTGTGCCAGGCTGCCCAGAGGCAACGAAAAGCTGTCCTCTGTGGGAGGTGTATTGTCTGTTTCCTCTGTATCCCCCCATCCACGCACAAGTGATGGCCATGAGCTGGTCTGGGTGCCACCCTGCTGTGAACATGGTTCCTCCTCCTCCATCTCCTCCTCCGCATCCTCCACCTCGTCATCCTCCAGAACTGTGCCCTGGCTGGACAATTGTGTACCTTGGATTTGTAGGTGCAGGAACCCACCCTCGGAGCAACTTGGGAATGACTGGCCGGAAACCCTACGAAATGATCCCTCTTCCTCCTCCTCCTGTGCCACATCCTCTTCCATCATCCCCAGGAGCGTTTTTTCAAGGAGGCATAGAAGTGGGATAGTAATGCTAAGAACGGCGTTATCGGCACTGGCCATGTTGGTGGAGTACTCGAAACAGCGCAACAAGGAACACAGGTCTCGCATGAAGGCCCAGTCATTGGTGGTGAAGTGGTGCTGTTCCGCCGAGCGGCTCACCCGTGCGTGCTGCAGCTGAAACTCCACTATCGCCTGCTGCTGCTCGCACAGTCTGGCCAGCATGTGCAAGGTGGAGTTCCACCTTGTGGGCACGTCGCATATGAAGTGGTGAGCGGGAAGGCCGAAGTTACGCTGCAGCGCTGACAGGCGAGCAGCAGCAGGGTGAGAACGCCGAAAGCGCGCACAGACGGCCCAGACTTTATGCAGCAGCTCTGACATATCGGGGTAATTTTTAAGGAATCTCTGCACCACCAAATTCAGCACATGCGCCAGGCAAGGGATGTGCGTCAAACCGGCTAGTCCCAGAGCTGCTACGAGATTTCGCCCATTATCGCACACCACCAGGCCGGGCTTGAGGCTGACTGGCACAAACCACTCATCGGTCTGTTGTTCAAGGGTCCACAGCTCCTGCGCGGTGTGGGGTTTGTCCTCAAAACAGATACGTTTTAAATCTGCCTGCTGTCGTTTACCCCTGGCTGTGCTGAAGTTGGTGGTGAAGGTGTTACGCTGACCGGATGAGGAGCTGGTAGAGGATGAGGAAGCAGAGTAGGAGGAGGAAGCAATAGGAGGCAAACTGAAGCGCCCTGCAATCCTCGGTGGTGGAAGGACATGTGCCAAACTGCTATCCGCCTCAGGCCCAGCTGCCACTGCAATTACCCAGTGTGCTGTTATGGAGATATAACAGCCCTGACCGTGCTTACTGGTCCACGTATCCGTAGTCAGGTGCACCTTGCCACAGATTGCGTTGCGCAGTGCACACCTGATTTTGTCCCCTACTTGGTTGTGCAGGGAAGGGATGGCTCGCCTTCAAAAGTAGTGGTGGCTGGGCACAACATACTGTGGGACAGCCACCGCCATAAGGCCTTTAAAACTATCCATCTCCAGCAGACGGAATGACAGCATTTCAAAGGCTAGTAATTTAGAAATGCTGGAATTCAGGGCTAGGGATCGCGGGTGGGTAGGGGGTACTTCCTCTTCCTCTCCAACGTTTGGGAGATGGAGAGCTGAACGCTTCCGTGGGACATTGTGGAGATGCTTGGTGACCAAGGTATTGGTGTTGCTGGCAGATCCTCTGTTTGCGGGGTGGCAGGGGGCACTGTCACTCCAGAGGTGGATGAAGAGTCCACGACTACAGCAAAAGAGGAAGCAGGAGGAGCCAGAGACCTTTCTTGGTTTTTGAGGTGTCTTCTCCACTGCAGCTCGTGCTTTGCACTTAAATGCCTAGTAATGCAGGTTGTGCTTAGGTTCAGAACGTTTATGCCTCACTTTAGGCTCTGATTGCACAGTGTGCAAACCACTCGGGTCTTGTCGTCAGCACATTGTCTGAAGAACTGCCACGCCAGGGAACTCCTTGGAGCTGGCTTTGGTGTGCTCGGTCCCTTGCTGCAGTGGGCAGTAGGAGGCATACTGTCTAGAGGATGGCCGCTCCGCTTTTGCACCCTGCTCCCACTTCTGCTGTGCTGGTGGCTCTGTGCGACCACCACCTCTTCCTCTGAACTACATAGGTCACTCGCATGACCTTGATTCCATGTGGGGTCGAGGACCTCATCGTCCTCCACATCATCTTCCACCCAGTCTTCACCCCTAAGAAATATGTAATAAGTGGTCGAAATTAAAACTTAACATTTAATTAGAGAATTTTTTGAAAATAGGTCCCATGATAGTGAATAACAATATATAAACATATAAACAAGAAGCAACGCAGCGGTTTGCCACACAGGTGGTAATAGTGCACAAAACCAAGTCATACAACAAAAAGAGATGCTCGGCGGCACCAGAAAATAACCGGTTGGTCCTACCGCTCAGATGAGATGCTCCTAAGACAACAATTGTCTAGCCGGTGTTAATAGATGAGCACACCGTTGCTAGCGGCAATTATGTGATGCAGGGTAGTGTGTAAAACTGGCTGGCCCTAGTGATGCCCTAGAGCAGGGATCAGCAACCTTCGGCACTCCAGCTGTTGTGAAACTACAATTCCCAGCATGCCCCACTCATTTCTAGGAGAGTTCTGAGAAGAGCAGAGCAAGTATGCATGCTGGGAGTTGTAGTTTCACAACACCTGGAGTGCCAGAGGTTGCCTACCCCTGCCCTAGATCCCTACAATGGCCTATGTGACCGGATAACGGTGATCCGCTACCAGTCACCTACAGGAACCTCACCCTGGAATTTGTGCGCCCTAGAAAGCCCTCGCTTACCTGGTCCCTACACGCATGTTTCGCTGGAGGAGATGAGTAACAAGCTCATCAGGGGAAACACGGGAGCTTGGGCTGAACCTGTGCAGGGTGCACTGACAATGATGTCAAATGTGCGCTCTGCACAGAGACAAAGTTTCACCACGATCCAGATATGGATAAACGTGGGCAGACTAGCTATAAGGGAAGAGGGGGGTTAGGATATAAAGCCCCTCTCCTAATAACCAACTCAGACGCATGGGCTGATGTAGCCTAGGTAGTACACGAAAACCACTACCTTTTAAGGAGGGAGCCAGCCTCAGAATGAGGCTTGGCTAGGACACTCCTACCTCATTCGGAGGTAAGTAAGCGGACGTGAATGATAGAGATGACGTCACCGCGTCCTATCTCGCTGATACACGCGAGATCACGCGACGGTTGCCAAGCAAACGGGATGCTGTTTCCAGGCACCGTCGGACCGCGCAGCTCCAGATATGTAGCTGTGCTCAATGTAAATATGGTATTTAATGGCACAAAGATGAAACAATATTGGAATCAAGAATATGTTGGCAGTATATGAACACATATGAAGAGGAGAAGGGATGATGGAATCAAAGGAAGGGGCAGGGAGGCGGGGGGGGGGGGGATAAAAATGAATATGAAAGGAGACAAAAGGGAGAGAGGGCAGCATGGAAACATATAATAAGTATGCAGGCAAACACTAATGGACTAAATGAAACAGCTATAATTGAGCTGTTCATTAAGTCGAGTGGGTGAGACTGTACCTAGTGTGTAAATCCAGCAGGATTCTCTCTGGAGTAACACACGGTCCCAGTCTCCACCACGGGTTGAACGCACAACTTTCTCAATTCCCATTGCCTTAAGGCAATTTGGATTCCCCTGATGGTGGTCATGAACATGCTTCGACACTGCTGTGTCCCTGTTATCGGCAATATCGCCAAGATGCTCACCAAGGCGCCTGCGCAGCTCACGTTTAGTTTTTCCCACATATTCCAAACCGTAGTCGCAGGTGATCTTGTAAATAACGCCCTGCGTCTTGCAATTGATAAAATCCTTAATGGGAAACGTTTTTGACAGATTAGAGCTAAAGAAGGTTTTGCCTGTTTGAATAAAACCACAGGCTACACAACCACTACACCTAAAACAGCCCGTGGGCCTACGGTCAAGCCAGGTGCCATGCCTAGGTACTGGTGTAAAATGGCTGTGCACGAGGAGATCCTTCAAATTGCTACCCCTTCTAAACGTTATTTGGGGGTAGTCGTGTACGGCTTCCTTAATATCTGGATCCATCATCAAGATGGGCCAGTGCTTACTGAGGATCCCTCGTATTCTGTCGGCACAGCCATCAAAGGTGCCTAGCAGTCGGATCTTCTGGTCCTGAGGCATTCTTACCCTAGGCACCAGGAGGTCCGAACGGGCCGTGTCGGCCGCCCTGTGGAAGGCCTGCCTGAGTACATCATCAGGGTACCCCCTATTGAGAAACCTAGTCCTTAGATCATTTGCCCTTTTCTTAAATTCTGGTCCCTCGGAGCAGTTGCGCCTAAGGCGCAGGTATTGACCACACGGAATACCCCTCTTCAGGGGGGTAGGGTGGCTACTGCTCCAATGAAGGACCGAATTAGTGGAGGTGGGCTTTCTAAAGATAGTTGTAGAAAGTTCATCAATGCCTTTCCTAGAGATTAAAATATCAAGGAAAGGGAGGCTTACTGGATCAGATTCATGTGTGAACCTCAGACCTATCTCGTTACAGTTCAATTTGTCGACAAAGTCAGAGAAAGATGATTTGGAATCATTCCAGATGATGAAGATGTCGTCGATGTAACGGGCCCACAGTCCTATGGGCCCGGTACTCGAAGACACCTCCTCAGAGAACACACAGGTAGACTCCCACCAGCCCAGGAGCAAGTTTGCGTACGCCGGCGCACAGGAGCAACCCATCGCCGTGCCCCTGAGCTGGTGGTAGAGCCTCGGGCCGAAATATAAAAAATTGTGCGTCAACAGATACTCAAGGAGTCTCAGAACAAAGGTGTTGTGCTGAGAAAACTGACAGCCCCTCATACTCAGATAATGTCCTACTGCCTTGAGACCGGCTAGATGAGGAATAGATGAGTATAAAGCCTCAACATCGATACTACCCAGAATAGCCTGTGATTCGATGTTTACGCCATCAAGTCTCTTAAGCAGGTCCATAGTGTCCCTGACATAAGATGGCAGGGACACTACGAAGGGCATAAGGACTTTTTTAATGTATATACCCAGATTTTGCCATATACAGCCAACACCCGAGACAATGGGCCTCCCTTTAAGGGGGGTTGTCCCCTTATGGACCTTCGGTAGGCTGTAAAAAGTGGCGATTACCGGGTGTTTGGGATACAGAAAGTCCAGTTCTTCCGCGGAGATTCATTTCTTTGTTTTAGCATCCTGCAGGATATCCATGAGTTCAACTAGATATGAGTCTGTTGGATTATATGACAAGACTTCATAGCTTTTTTTTATCCCGAAGGATCTGTTCACACATGACCCTATAATCGGCCGTGTCCAAGATCACCGTGTTGCCCCCTTTATCTGAGGGCTTCACGGTGATCATGAAGTCATTTTTAAGTGAAGTAATGGCTTCCCATTCTTCCCTAGTGCAATTATTGCAAGAGGGGAGAGATGTTATTTGTTTGAGGTCTGCTGTCACAAGTTGGAGAAAAATATCCAAGCACGATCTATCACTAGAGGGGGGCATCCTGGTACTTTTATTCTTCAGGGTCGTGAATGGACCCAGACCAGTTAAGCCTCCATCTGATTCCTCCAAACTGTACAGCAACCTGACATCAGATAGAATGCTCAAGGGTATCCCAAGTTCCTGACACTAGTCTTCACCCCTGCCTTCCTTGTCGGTCTGCACACTTTCGAAAGCCCCAGCAGTTGGCACCTGTGTTTCGTCATCATCTGAGACATGCTGCGATGGTCCTCCCATGTACTCATCTTGAAAAATAAGTGGTTATGCATCGGTGCACTCCATCTCTTCCACTTCTGGGGCAGGGCTAGGTGGATGGCCCTGGGAAACCCTGCTAACAGAGTCATCAAAAAGCAGAAGAGACTGCTGCAAGACTTGGGGCTCAGACTGCTTGGCTGATTTGCAAGGGGGTGAGGTGAAAGACTGATGGACATCGTCTGCAGGTGCCAACTGTGGTCTTTCAGCAGGAGACTGGGTGGGAGACAATGTGAAGGAACTGGATCCACTGTCAGCAACCCAATCTACTATTGCCTGTACTTGTTCAGGCCTCACCATTCGTAGAGCCACATTAGGCCCGACCAAAAACCGCTGCAGGTTCTGTCGCCTACTCGCACCTGAGGAAGGGGTTTCACTTGAGCGTGTAGCTGGCACAGATCGACCACGTCCTCTCCCTGCAACAGGAGCTCCACCAGCAGCACCACGACCTGGGCCACGTCAATTATTTGATGCTCTCCTCATATTTTTCGAATTTAGGATCTTGCCCTAAATGGGTGTTTAATTAATAGTAGAATAGAACGACAGTATGTAAAGGGTGTATTTCACACGGCCTGAACCAGTGTAGGTCTGAATTAAATATTTCTTTGCACAAAATAGATGTATTTCAAATGGCTGTTTTTCAAATGCCTGAATCAAACCCCTGTATGTAGAGGGTGTATCTCACACGGTCTGAACCAGTGTAGGCCTAAATTAAATTTTTCTTTGCACAAAATGGATGTATTTCAAATGGCTGTATTTCAAATTCCTGAATCAAACCCCTGTATGTAGAGGGGGTATCTCACAGGGCCTGAACCAGTGTAGGCCTAAATTAAATATTTATTAGCACAAAATGGATGTATTTCAAATGGCTATATTTCAAATGACTGAATCCAACCCCTGTATGTAGAGGGTGTATCTCACACGGCCTGAACCAGTGTAGGCCTGAATTCAATATTGGTGCACCAAATGGCGGTATTTCAAATGCCTGAATCAAACCCCTGTATGTAGAGGGAATATCTCACAGGGCCTGAACCAGTGTAGGCCTAAATTAAATATTTCTTTGCACAAAATGGATGTATTTCAAATAGCTGTATTTCAAATTCCTGAATCAAAACCCTGTATGTAGAGAGTGTATCTCACACGGCCTGAACCAGTGTAGGTGTCACGGATGTAGTAGGGGAGAACACCAAAAAACAATCAAGAAGGAAGGGGAAAGACACTAGGCCTCACCGCTAGGGAAGGAAAAGGGTCACCACCTATAAAACCCTGCTCCTGGCCCTAACTCCTATCCGTATGGGCACCTCTCGATGGTAGAGATACCCATACACGGGAACCTAGAAAACCCTGGTGACCCTCAGATGCCCTAAAGATAATGACAGGGCAGAGACCACATGTTCCTTCCCTGGTGAAGGAACTAGCGTCTCACTGAGGTCTAGTAAACAACCACGGAAGGGGGGGGGTGGAATACAAAACACAACAAGCGGAACACTTAACTTTAGAGGATGAAGGATGAAGGATGAACAGGACTTCAACACGAACCACACTCCAGCTCTTCCAAGACCAAATGAAGCTATCCCAAGCAAGGAGTGATGGGAAAAGTCAGACTAAATAGGGTGTGGTAGAGGTCACATGATACACAACTGAACAGGAGGTGTGGACATACCAGCAACACACAGACAAAGTGAAACCAAAAGAGGCTGTCAGATCACTAATGCATAGATAATCTTTCAGATCTTCTGGGACCTGTCACAGATGTGACAGTAGTTCCCCTTCTACGGGTGACCTCCGGGCACCCAGGACCGACCTTATGAGGATGAGCTATGTGGAATGCTCTCACCAGACGACTAGCATTAACATCGGTCGCTGGAACCCACATCCTCTCCTCTGGTCCGTACCCTCTCCAATGAACGAGATACTGGAGGCATCTCCGGAGAACTCGGGAGTCCACAATCTGCTGATCTGAAATTCTAAATTGCCGTCCACCATGACAGGAGCAGGAGGCAAGGAGGACGGCTCAACAGGTTCGACACATTTCTTTAGCAACGATTTATGAAATACGTTATGGATTTTCAATGCTTGAGGAAGTTCAAGACGGAAGGCTACAGGGTTAACAATGGCAGTGATCTTATATGGACCAATAAATCTTGGGCCCAACTTCCAAGAAGGTACCTTAAGTTTAATGTTTCTTGTAGACAACCACACAGAATCACCCACTCTCAGGTCCAGACCACTCATACGTCTCCTGTCAGCCACATGCTTATACCTGTTGCCCATCTTTTTCAGGTTATTTTGGATTTTCCGCCAAATAGAATACAAAGAAGAGGAAAATCGTTCCTCCTCAGGAATGCCGGAATTTTGAGCACCAGAAAATGTACCAAGTTGTGGATGGAACCCATATGCCCCAAAAAACGCAGACTTATAAGTGGATTCCTGTCTACGGTTATTTATAGCAAACTCAGCTAACAACAAAAATGAAGACCACTCTTCCTGATTCTCTGAAACAAAACATCTCAAGTAAGTCTCCAGATTCTGATTAGTGCGCTCCGTCTGTCCGTTTGACTGAGGATGAAAAGCCGAAGAGAAGGACAATTGTACACCCAGACGAGTACAGAACGCTTTCCAGAATCTGGAAACAAACTGAGTCCCTCTATCGGACACCACATCAGAGGGAATGCCATGTAGTTTCACGATGTTGTCAACAAACACCTGTGCAACAGTTTTAGCATTGGGTAGACTAGGTAATGCAATAAAGTGTGCCATTTTACTAAAATGATCTACAACCACCAGAATCACAGTTTTTCCCGAATTCGGTAAATCCGTGATAAAATCCATGGACAAATGGGTCCAAGGTCTGGACGGGATGGGCAATGGAAGCAGAGATCCGGATAGCCGAGTATGTGTCACCTTAGCACGTGCACAGGTACCACAGGCTGACACATAGTCCTCAACACACTTACGCAACCCCGGCCACCAAAATCTGCGAGAGATGAGATTGACAGTCGATCTGCTCCCAGGGTGCCCAGCAAGCACCCTACAGTGATGTTCCTCGAACACCTTGTGATGTAATTCTGAGGGAACAAACAACTTCCCCTGAGGACAAGAGTCCGGAGCATCATCCGGTGCCTCCAACACCCTGGCCTCAAGATCAGAATAAAGAGCGGATATGACTACCCCTTCAGATAAAATGGGACTAGGGTCATTAGACTCACCCCCCCCCCCAGGAAAGCTACACGACACAGCTTCCGCCTTGACGTTCTTAACTCCAGGGCGGTAAGTGACGATGAAGTTAAATTTGGTGAAAAACAATGACCATCTGGCCTGCCTTGGGTTCAGTCGCTTTCCCCACATCATAATTCCTTTCAGCAGTAGAGAGTTTATTAGAGAAAAATGCACATGGGCGCCATTTACTAGGTGAAGGACCTTGCGACAAGATTGCTCCTACTCCTACCTCGGACGGGTCAACCTCATGTCACGGCGGACAGGGTATAAGATACACAGAAAAATAAACAAACAGGTTTCTAGGTGAGAAGCTGGGGATCAAGGTCACCTCCTGACAAATCCCTACCAGCTCTCCCTATACTGCTATGCCCACATTCAGACCCTTAAGGTGGGAATAATGTGTCCTCGTGCATGGGCTGAAAATACCCTAAAATCCCTAAGATGGTGAAAGGGGAATAGAGGCAGCCTGCTCCCTCAGAACCTTGAGGGGCAGGCAGCTCTCTAACAGCAAACCACAAGAGAACAAAAAAGCAACTTATCTTTCTGAGCAGGAACAGCCAATCCTTCCTTCCTTGCATACACAGAGCCAGACAGAGGCTATAACCTGCAGGGAACACTGGGAGTAGATGTGATTTAAACTGAAACCAACGACCCCACCCAGTGCACCTGAAGGGAGGCGGATCTAGCTTGACTCCAAAACAAAACAAAAGGCTAGACACGTGCTGCTAATCTGGCAGACCTCCGCACATAGCCTGAGCAGGGCATAACACCTCAACAATAAATGGCTGAGTCACGTCCGGTTGCATCAGAATAGGGGCCGAAGCAAAACATTCTTTCACAGCAGAAAAGGCCTGTAATGCCGCATCAGACCAGACAGAAATATCCGCACCCTTCCTAGTCATGTCTGTTAAAGGTTTAACCACCGATGAATAGTTCAAGATAAATTTACGGTAGTAGTTGGTAAACCCCAAAAACCGCATAAGCGCTTTCAGATTTTTGGGTCGATCCCAGTCCAATACGGCACGGACCTTCTCGGGATCCATACGAAAACCTGAGGATGAGAGCAGGAAACCCAAAAATTGCACTTTCTGTACAGCAAATACACACTTTTCCATCTTAGCATACAACTTATTCTCTCTTAGGATCTGTAAAGGGCATGACCAGGTTTTCAAAATGATCCACAGGGGTATTAAATGCGGTCTTCAACTCATCACCCTCCTTGATCCTTACCAGATTATATGCCCCCCTCAGATCCAACTTAGAGAACACCTTGGCACTGACAATCTGACTAAACAAATTCGGAATCAAAGGAAGGGGGTAAGGATCACGGACGTTAATACGATTGAGCTCACGGAAGTCCAGGCATGGTCTCAGGGTACCATCTTTTTTCTTTACAAAGGAAAACCCAGCAGCCACTGGGGACTTGGATGGTCTAATATGTCCCTTTGCCAAACTCTCTGTAATATACTCTCGCATGGCCTTTCTTTCGGGTTCCGAAAGATTACACAACCGAGATTTGGGCAATTTAGCTCCGGGAATAAGATTGACGGGACAGTCATACTCCCGGTGTGGAGGCAACTCCTGATTACCACTCTCAGAGAAAACATCATAAAATTCTGAAATGAACGAGGGTACAGTTTTAATGGTCACCATAGAGAATGATGATATTAAGACAGTTGTCCATGCAAAAATCACTCCAATCGAGAATCTGTCTAGCTTGCCAGTCGATGTTAGGGTTATGTTTGCTTAACCGTGGTAAGCCCAACACCAACGGAGCAGGCAGACCCTCCAATACATAACAGGAGATAGATTCCTGATGCAAATCACCCACTCTTAAACAAATGTCATTCACTACCTGCGACAGACATTTTTGGGTGAGAGGTGCTGAGTCAATTGCAAAGGCAGAAATACTTTTCTCTAATGCATTAGTAGTCAACCCATGAATGCGTACAAACTCTCCATCAATCAAGTTAACTCCTGCCCCACTGTCGATAAATGCTTTGATTTTCACAGTATTGGACTCTAGCGCCACCTCGGCAGTCATTAGAAAAAGGGTACTACCAGTAAAAGACTAATGTAGGTTTTCTTGCTCCCCATCCACACCACCAATAGTAATTTGAGGATTAAAAGGTTTTTTCTTTTTGTTTACACCTTGATGCTGCAAGTACGGACAAATGTTCACAAAATGTCCCTTCTTGCCACAATAAAAGCAGACTCCTTTCATATGACCCAAGCTTTTGCCAGGAGTAGCTCCTCCTAACTGCATAGGCTCATCACAAGGTGCAACTACCAGTGTCTCTCCACCATAAGTGTCAAAGGAAGCAGTACCCTTATTGGACAGTACGTCCTGAAGGTGAGGACCCCTAGATCTCTCCCTCAGGCGTCTATCTAGAGGTACAGCAAGGTACATAGCTGCCTCCAATGACACAGGATTTTCATGAAAGGCCAACGCATCCTGCAGTCTCTCAGAGAGACCCTATTAACCTACAAAAGGCCACCTGTCAACTAGACAGCTACAATTGCCACTTGTAAAACATCCAGGGTAGACCAAAACGAACAAGTGGAAATGATGTATCAAAATATTATTTTATTATAAAATATAAAAAATGGAAAAACTACAAGATGACATGCAAAGATACGGAAAAAGCACAGGGTCAATGACACCACAGTCACCAATGAGTCTGTGAAATATAGCACACAGAAGGTACAATCCATAAAAAATAATGATAACAGCTCAAGGAGAACCAGGATGGCCGGACGCAAAGGTCGCCGCAGTGAGGCTATGCACAAAAAGTGCAAATGACCATGACTGATGATCCATGAGCTATCTCACACTGACAAAATGCATAAATATCTGAACCAACCATAATAGTGGGTGTTCAAAAATGAGAGGCAATGTCACGGTCAGAATAAAGAAGGTAACAATATGCACAGAAGATATATGAGGGACTCACTATGGATATAAGCAGAGATCCCTATAGGCAGTGTGGAGCGATGCTAGTAACGGGACGTACCTGAGGACATGGTGATGGATAAAATGTCAGATCCTGAGCGCGAGACCTCGACGCGCGTTTCACCTCAACGGCTTCGTCAGGAGGTACTGAGTTATATGCAAGCAGGGTATATATAGGCTGAAATGGGGGTGGGTGGGTAGGGAGAAATTACCTACATGATGAGGCACCTGCGATCCACATACACGGGCGCGGAAGGCTCCATGATGCACGACGCCATCTCTCAGCGCGTCCACATCTGCTCACCGCGCATGCGCGGCATTTGTAGACGTCACGGAGCGCGTCGAGATGGCGCCGTGCAGCGCATGCGCAGTCCGCGACCCAGTGGAACGCAGGTGACCCGCAACTCACAGTGGGTGAATAGAGGGCCAACGAGCGCCATGGTCACCTGAGTGGCAACGACGCTATACCGGAATCTGCACTCCATATATCCATATTGAGTCCCACATAAGATGACAAAGGTCTGGGACCAACAAAAAATACTTGCGGTGAAGTGAAAAACATATAATGTATACCATAAAGTGTATAGTATGTGTATGTGTGTGAATAGGACAGAGCCTATTCATATGCAAATGATAGCTCTGGCCCACCCACACAAAAAGACACAACAAGTGAATAAGGAAAACATATATAGGGGAACCATATAAATGGAACCAATGTGCCATGAATACATAGTAAAATAAGATAATATGCCGAAAACATAAATAGTTATATACAAGAAAAATAAATGCATACACCATACATTAATATATATATCATAAATGCGAGAGAATGAATATCACATACATAATTGGATAGCCATGATTTAAATGACCAAATTGGCAGTACAGTACACAGTGTCTATCAATAAATCACATGATTAAAAACTGATCCATATAAAATGGATGGGGATGCTTATATAAATATTCATCAAAACATGATAATTCAGAGCGCATCCTATATTCATTGTCATAAAAAAGATATTATCATATGGGCATACAAAAAAACACCTACTTTTATACATAGACAAAAGTGACGATTTAGTGAAACACAGGAAATTTCTTCCTAGTGAGTAAATGGACCAAGTGCGCTAGTGCTCGTGGAGGCCACCTAGATCACCCATCAAAGGTGGCTATATCAAAAAATAACCAAGATGTGGGGTGGAAGTACCAGGGGCGGCACCACGGGCGGCAACAGCCGCCATTGGGGTCGGCCAAGGAACTCCCAGCGCACCGAGACCTAGGGAACTCAAGCTATGTGGAGCAAGGGAAGACCGAGAGATGGGGAGGGAGTACCAGGGGCGGCACCACCGGCGGCATCGGCCGCCAATGGGGTCGACCAAGGAACTCCCAGCCCACCAGGGCCTAGGAAACCAAGATATGGGGTGGAAGTACCAGAGGCGGCACCACGGGCGGCAACAGCAGCCAATGGGGTCGTCCAAGGAACTACCAACGCACCAAGACCTAGGGAACTCAAGCTGTGTAGAGCAGGAAATAACCGAGATATGGGGTGGGAGTACCAGGGGCGGCACCACGGGCGGCAACGGCCGCCAATGGGGTCGACCAAGGAACTCCCAACCCACCAAGGCCTAGGGAACACAAGCTATGTAGAGCAATGTATAACATCAACGCTCCACCGACATATGGGGCATGCCGATATTGAAACCGAACAATAGGCCTTGACTCAATAAGAGCCAAAATGGATGATAAACAATTGTGGAAACAACGATAATATTACAGACATATTGAAACAATACAATACAATAAGTTATAGATAATTTCCTGCATATGTATATATATATGTCGCTGGTGGTTCGTGTCTGGTGTTGTCCCACCTATCGGTCATATTCTCCCATAGTTGGTTACAGAATCCATCACCACCGAATCCCAGAAAAACTGAATATATGGATCTCAAGAAAAGAAGAAAAAGACATACAATATTATAGTCTAGAAGAAAATATAAGAATAAAAAAACAACAAAAATGTACCCTGCAATTAAAATTCGCGCGATGTTCATAGGAAGGAGGAAAAGCTATTAAACTCGTTGAGGCCATGGGGTGTGACGGTATCAAGGGTGACTATCCATTTAGTTTCCCTGCGGAGTAAGGCTACTTTAATGTTTCCGCCTCTGGATCCTAAATGGATTCTGTCAATGCCTTTCACCGTAAGTCCCCCTGGATCGGATCTATGGAACTTACAAAAATGTCGTGGGACTGCCTGTAGCAATTCCCAATCTCTCTCTGGTGTCTCTGCAGCTGACCGGATCTTGCAGATGTGTTCTAATACCCGTACCTTGAGGGCTCTTTTGGTCATGCCAATGTAAAACAAATTGCATGGGCATGTGATCTGATATATCACTGCCTCCATATTACAATTAATGTGGTGTACGATCTTAAAATTCTTTGAACCAGAAGAGTCACAGAAGGCAGTAGAACGGGACATATATTTACAGGCAGCACAGGAACCACAGGAGAAGGAACCCCAAATGGGGCCCCTACTCCCGAAGATACCTCCTGCGGGTTTCGGTACATAATGGCTCTTGGTGAGGATGTCGCGCAAATTGCGCGACCTTCTCCAAGTAATCTGAGGGTATGCCGGAAGGCTCACTGCCAGGTCATCATCTGTTTGTAGGACCGGCCAGTGTTTGCGTAAAATATACTGTATGAACCTCCACTTATTATTGAATGGGGTGATAAATCTCACATTGGTATCTTTTTTGGTTTTGTTGTTAATTCTACTCACCAATAAAGAGTCTCTTGATGTTTTTTTGGCCCTCTCATAGCCCCGCTGGATCGTATTAAACTGATATCCTCTTTCAAGGAATCGCTGCGTCAAAGCTGATGCCTGCTGTTCGAAATGCTCCTCATTGGAGCAAATCCTGCGGGTTCTTAGAAATTGCCCTGTGGGTATTGCCTGTATCGTATTCGGATGGTGAGCAGAGGAGGCGTGGAGAAGGGCATTGACAGCTGTGGACTTCCTAAAGAGATCGGTGGACAAATATCCGTCAGGACCCTTTATAATCATTATGTCCAGAAAGTCGACATTCGTAAGACTATATTTCCAGGTGAGTTTGATATTGCGCGTGTTTATGTTAAGACGGGCCAGAAAGTCCTCCAAGGCAGGAATGGTGTCCTGCCATAGGAAGAACACGTCGTCTATATACCTCGACCATAGGAGTGCGGCATCATATCCAGGTGTATCATGAACGACCTCCCTCTCCCACAGCCCCAGGAACAAGTTGGCATATGAGGGGGCCCAAGATGCCCCCATTGCTGTCCCCTGGAGCTGTAGGAAGAGGCGGTCCTTAAAAAGAAAATAATTGTGCGTCAGTGTAAATTCCAATAACGCCAAAATGAATTCAATCATATTATTCTCATAATCGGTCATAACTAAAAAGGATCTGGATGCTCGCACTCCCTGGTCGTGGTATATAGACATGTATAACGATTCAATATCGCATGTAACAAGAACCACGTCATGATCGACGTGGATTCCGTTCAACCGTCTCAGCATGTCGGTCGTATCTTTTACAAAAGACGGGAGGATCTCCACACTCTTCTGAAGAAAAAAGTCAATAAACCTCCCCACGTTGGTACACAGACTCCCGATCCCCGAAACGATCGGGCGTCCAGGAGGATGGGTGCGGCTCTTGTGCACCTTGGGGAGCAAATAAAGAGTGGGTTTAACGGGAAAATCAACCCGCAAACCCTCCATCATTTTTAGGGTAATGATACCCTGATCATAGGCATCCCTCAGGATGTCATCAAGTTCCTTCTTATAGATGGAGGTGGGGTCTCTCTCAATCCTTCTATAACATTGTTTATTGTTCAGTTGCCGAAAAACCTCCTTTTCATACAACTGCACAGGCCATATCACGACATTCCCCCCTTTATCAGCGGGTTTAATCACTACCTCTTTAAATTCTTGAAGCTCCCGCAGTGCCTGTCTCTGCGCGCGTGTCAAGTTATCTCCCCTGATATATGGGTAATCGATATTAAGATCCCGTTTGACAAGCTTCACAAAGACATCCACTGCGGGGCATAGTGTTTTAGGGGGGAACGTCTGTGAACGCCTGTGCAGATGTATGGGAGATCTACTAGGTTTGGTTTCCACCTGATCATCCAAAAGGGATTCCAGGTCTCTAATCGCCTGCCTCTCAACTGGTGACATAGAGGCGGTAGCCTCATGGCCACGATTAAAGTATTTTTTAAACAATAGTTTCCGGGCAAATAGTTCTAAATCTTTGACTACTTCGAAGTAGTCAAATCTGCCAACTGGAGAGAAAGATAAACCTTTCTGCAAAACCTGTTGTTGTGCTGAGGTAAGACTAATGGTAGAGAGATTTATTACCTTTAGTTCTTTGCTCTCTTCCCTCGGCCATTCCCGTTCCAATGCTTCCGCTTGTGTACTGGGGTGCGTAGATTGTAACCTGCCCTTTCGGGATCCGGACCACGGACGGTGGCCAGGCGCCCTTCTAAAAAAGACCCGCCACATTCTTCTTCAGATAAAGAGGATGCTAGGGATTGGGACCGTGAACGGGGTTCGGGTCTAAAATTCGTACGTTGCCACCTAAACACCTTGTTTTGCTGATAATCTCCCAGATCTCTCTGGAATTTCTTGGTTTTGATGGACTGAATCTCCCGTTCCCACTTGACAAGATCTTCCTCTAGACTTTTATCGAAGCTATCCAGTTCCTCCTTGGTCAGGAGTTGCTGGATGCTGTCCTTATGGCTGTCAATGTCCTTCTCCACAGCCTCCAATGATCTCCGATCTGCCCCAATTAGCAGTTCAATTAAAGTCTGTGAACATTTCGTGAGAGTTTCCTCCCATTTAGTGGTGAATGTGGGATCCTCACCCTCCAAAGTGGGGAAAATCTGGACCCGAAGCCCCCGTGGCACAATATTCCTATTGAGGTAATTCTCTAAAGCGCCTTGTTCCACCACAGCTTGGTCCGTTTTTTAAGGGCCTCTCTAATTTTATGCTTTAACTCCTTGCTGTCACATTTCTCCGTATCCTGTACTGTAGTATCACCAAAAACTGATCCCAATTGTGACACCCAATTTTTGTCACGCGATCGGAAATCCATGTATGAGGAATTGCCTATGGATATATATATGCAATACTATTAACCTACAAAAGGCCACCTGTCAACTAGACAGCTACAATTGCCACTTGTAAAACATCCAGGGTAGACCAAAACGAACAAGTGGAAATGATGTATCAAAATATTATTTTATTATAAAATATAAAAAATGGAAAAACTACAAGATGACATGCAAAGATACGGAAAAAGCACAGGGTCAATGACACCACAGTCACCAATGAGTCTGTGAAATATAGCACACAGAAGGTACAATCCATAAAAAATAATGATAACAGCTCAAGGAGAACCAGGATGGCCGGACGCAAAGGTCGCCGCAGTGAGGCTATGCACAAAAAGTGCAAATGACCATGACTGATGATCCATGAGCTATCTCACACTGACAAAATGCATAAATATCTGAACCAACCATAATAGTGGGTGTTCAAAAATGAGAGGCAATGTCACGGTCAGAATAAAGAAGGTAACAATATGCACAGAAGATATATGATGGACTCACTATGGATATAAGCAGAGATCCCTATAGGCAGTGTGGAGCGATGCTAGTAACGGGACGTACCTGAGGACATGGTGATGGATAAAATGTCAGACCCTGAGCGCGAGACCTCGACGCGCGTTTCACCTCAACGGCTTCGTCAGGAGGTACTGAGTTATATGCAAGCAGGGTATATATAGGCTGAAATGGGGGTGGGTGGGTAGGGAGAAATTACCTACATGATGAGGCACCTGCGGTCCACATACACGGGCGCGGAAGGCTCCATGATGCACGACGCCATCTCTCAGCGCGTCCACATCTGCTCACCGCGCATGCGCGGCATTTGCAGACGTCACGGAGCGCGTCGAGATGGCGCCGTGCAGCGCATGCGCAGTCCGCGACCCAGTGGAACGCAGGTGACCCGCAACTCACAGTGGGTGAATAATGGGCCAACGAGCGCCATGGTCACCTGAGTGGCAACGACGCTATACCGGAATCTGCACTCCATATATCCATATTGAGTCTCACATAAGGTGACAAAGGTCTGGGACCAACAAAAAATACTTGCGGTGAAGTGAAAAACATATAATGTATACCATAAAGTGTATAGTATGTGTATGTGTGTGAATAGGACAGAGCCTATTCATATGCAAATGATAGCTCTGGCCCACCCACACAAAAAGACACAACAGTGAATAAGGAAAACATATATAGGGGAACCCCATTGGCCGATGCCGCCGGTGGTGCCGCCCCTGGTACTCCCTCCCCATCTCTCGGTCTTTCCTTGCTCCACATAGCTTGAGTTCCCTAGGTCTCGGTGCGCTGGGAGTTCCTTGGCCGACCCCATTGGCGGCTGTTGCCGCCCGTGGTGCCGCCCCTGGTACTTCCACCCCACATCTTGGTTATTTTTTGATATAGCCACCTTTGATGGGTGATCTAGGTGGCCTCCACGAGCACTAGCGCACTTGGTCCATTTACTCACTAGGAAGAAATTTCCTGTGTTTCACTAAATCGTCACTTTTGTCTATGTATAAAAGTAGGTGTTTTTTTGTATGCCCATATGATAATATCTTTTTTATGACAATGAATATAGGATGCGCTCTGAATTATCATGTTTTGATGAATATTTATATAAGCATCCCCATCCATTTTATATGGATCAGTTTTTAATCATATGATTTATTGATAGACACTGTGTACTGTACTGCCAATTTGGTCATTTAAATCATGGCTATCCAATTATGTATGTGATATTCATTCTCTCGCATTTATGATA
This sequence comes from Bufo bufo, assembly GCF_905171765.1. Lineage (NCBI taxonomy): Eukaryota > Metazoa > Chordata > Amphibia > Anura > Bufonidae > Bufo > Bufo bufo. The sequence goes on from NC_053394.1 coordinate 353,637,230, forward strand.
TATATATTAATGTATGGTGTATGCATTTATTTTTCTTGTATATAACTATTTATGTTTTCGTCATATTATCTTATTTTACTATGTATTCATGGCACATTGGTTCCATTTATATGGTTCCCCTATATATGTTTTCCTTATTCACTTGTTTTGTCTTTTTGTGTGGGTGGGCCAGAGCTATCATTTGCATATGAATAGGCTCTGTCCTATTCACACACATACACATACTATACACTTTATGGTATACATTATATGTTTTTCACTTCACCGCAAGTATTTTTTGTTGGTCCCAGACCTTTGTCATCTTATGTGGGACTCAATATGGATATATGGAGTGCAGATTCCGGTATAGCGTCATTGCCACTCAGGTGACCATGGCGCTCGTTGGCCCTCTATTCACCTACTGTGAGTTGCGGGTCACCTGCGTTCCACTGGGTCGCAGACTGCGCATGCGCTGCACGGCGCCATCTCGACGCGCTCCGTGACGTCTGCAAATGCCGCGCATGCGCGGTGAGCAGATGTGGACGCGCTGAGAGATGGCGTCGTGCATCATGGAGCCTTCCGCGCCCATGTATGTGGACCGCAGGTGCCTCATCATGTAGGTAATTTCTCCCTACCCACCCACCCCCATTTCAGCCTATATATACCCTGCTTGCATATAACTCAGTACCTCCTGATGAAGCCATTGAGGTGAAACGCGCGTCGAGGTCTCGCGCTCAGGGTCTGACATTTTATCCATCACCATGTCCTCAGGTACGTCCCGTTACTAGCATCGCTCCACACTGCCTATAGGGATCTCTGCTTATATCCATAGTGAGTCCCTCATATATCTTCTGTGCATATTGTTACCTTCTTTATTCTGACCGTGACATTGCCTCTCATTTTTGAACACCCACTATTATGGTCTGTTCAGATATTTATGCATTTTGTCAGTGTGAGATAGCTCATGGATCATCAGTCATGGTCATTTGCACTTTTTGTGCATAGCCTCACTGCGGCGACCTTTGCGTCCGGCCATCCTGGTTCTCCTTGAGCTGTTATCATTATTTTTTATGGATTGTACCTTCTGTGTGCTATATTTCACAGACTCATTGGTGACTGTGGTGTCATTGACCCTGTGCTTTTTCCGTATCTTTGCATGTCATCTTGTAGTTTTTCCATTTTTTATATTTTATAATAAAATAATATTTTGATACATCATTTCCACTTGTTCGTCTCAGAGAGACCCTGACAGAATTGGCTGCGGAGAGCAGGATTGTTCCACTCAGTATCGGTAGCCCATCTCCTAAATTCAGAGCAATAGGTCTCCGCGGAACGATCTCCCTGCCGCAAACTCCGTAACTTTGTCTCGGCCTGAGAGATCCGATCCGGGTCATCGTAGATGAGACCCAAGGCTCTGAAGAATTAATCTACCGACCGGAGGGACATTTTGTGATCCGGTCGGCAGAGAAAAAGCCCAAGATTGGGCGTCCTCTTTAAGCAATGAAATAATCATACCCACACGTAATCAGATGTCATTGTGAGATAATCATACCCACAGTATGGACGCAGCTTAAAGTATAATTTACATGACTCCCTGAACCGGATGAAATTGTCACTACCCCCGGAAAACCTGTCCGGGAGAGCCACCTTCGGTTCCGGACAGGCCTGGGACCCACCACCAGAACCAGCAGCCTGTGGACTCTGAATCTGCAAGACAGTTGCGCGGAGGTCTGCTACCTCCAAAGTCAGATTCTGCATCTGTTCGACCAGTGCAGACATAGTATCCATAGCTGCACAGATCAGAACAAAAATGGCGGTATGAGCTTGGGATAATGTCACAGATGTAGTAGGGGAGAACACCAAAAGACAGTCAAGAAGGAAGGGGAAAGACACTAGGCCTCACGGCTATGGAAGGAAAAGGGTCACCACCTATAAAACCCTGCTCCTGGCCCTATCTCCTATCCGTATGGGCACCTCTCGATAGTAGAGATACCTATACACAGGAACCTAGAAAACCCTGGTGACCCTCAGATGCCCTAAAGATAATGACAGGGCAGAGACCACCTGTTCCTTCCCTGGTGAAGGAACTAGCGTCTCACTGAGGGATACAAAACGCGACAAGCGGAACACTTAACTTCAGAGGATGAAGGATGAAGGATGAACAGGACTTCAACACGAACCACACTCCAGCTCTTCCAAGACCAAATTAAGCTATCCCAAGCAAGGAGTGATGGGAAAAGTCAGACTAAATAGGGTGTGGTGGAGGTCACATGATCCACACCTGAACAGGAGGTGTGGACATACCAGCAACACACAGACAAAGTGAAACCAAAAGAGGCTGTCAGATCACTAATGCATAGATAATCTTTCAGACCTTCTGGGACCTGTCACAGATGTGACAGTAGGCCTGAATTCAATATTGGTGCACTAAATGGTTGAATCAAACCCCTTTATATAGAGGGAGTTTATCACAGGGCATGAACCAGTGTAGGCCTAAATTAAATATTTCTTTGCCCAAAATGGCTGTATTTCAAATTCCTAAATCAAACTCCTGTATGTAGAGGGGGTATCTCACAGGGCCTGAACCAGTGTAGGCCTAAATTAAATATTTCTTTGCCCAAAATGGCTGTATTTCAGATGTCTGTATTTCAAATGCCTGAATCAAACCCCTGTATCTAGAGGGAGTATCTCACAGGGCATGAACCAGTGTAGGCCTAAATTAAATATTTCTTTGCACAAAATGGATGTATTTCAAATGGCTGTATTTCAAATGCCTGAATCAAACCCCTGTATGTAGAGGGGGTATCTCACAGGGCCTGAACCAGTGTAGGCCTAAATTAAATATTTCTTTGCCCAAAATGGCTGCATTTCAAATGGCTGTATTTCAAATGCCTGAATCCAACCCCTGTATGTAGAGGGTGTATCTCACACGGCCTGAACCAGTGTAGGTCAGAATTCAATATTGGTGCACCAAATGGATGTATTTCAAATTGCTGTATTTCAAATTCCTGAATCAAACCCCTGTATGTAGAGGGGGTATCTCACGGGGCCTGAACCAGTGTAGGGCTAAATTAAATATTTCTTTGCACAAAATTGATGTATATCCAATGGCTGTATTTCAAATGCCTTAATCCAACCCCTGTATGTAGAGGGTGTATCTCACACGGCCTGAACCAGTGTAGGCATGAATTCAATATTGGTGCACCAAATGGCGGTATTTCAAATGCCTGAATCAAACCCCTGTATGTAGAGGGAGTATCTCACAGGGCCTGAACCAGTGTAGGCCTAAATTAAATATTTCTTTGCCAAAAATGGCTGTATTTCAGATGGCTGTATTTCAAATGCCTGAATAAAACCCCTGTATCTAGAGGGAGTATCTCACAGGGCATGAACAAGTGTAGGCCTAAATTAAAGGGATTCTGTCATCAGAATTTAGGCCTATAACCTAAACATATGGCGAGGTCCCTACTAATAAACAGAATCCTAAAGTGACCTTTATCAAATGCGCCTGTGGCTCTATAATCATATAAAACAGGTTTATATAACCTGTCACTCACGTCAAAATGTGTCCAAGGGGACGTCTCACGATGCAGGGTGCCCGGCTGTAGCCATGTTCTTTCGGTGCCCAGCGCCGCCTTCTGAATTGAAATCTCCGCCCTCCCTTCCATTAGAGCCGCCTACCTCAGTTCATCGTTCACTCCTGGCAGCGGCCTTGTTATGCAAAGTGCGCATGCGCCGGCCGGCACACTTCTCTAGAACCTGCCTTGGCCCCCCGATTACAGGCTGTAATCGGGCGGCCAAGGCAGGTTCTAGCAAAGTGCGCCGGCCGGGCACCCTGCATCGTGAGACGTCCCCTTGGACACATTTTGACGTGAGTGACAGGTTATATAAACCTGCATCAAACCTGAAGCGGCCTCGTTATGCAAAGTGCGCATGCGCCGGCCGGCACACTTCTCTAGAACCTGCCTTGCCCCCCCCGATTACAGGCTGTAATCGGGCGGCCAAGGCAGGTTCTAGCGAAGTGCGCCGGCCGGCGCATGCGCACTTCGCATAACGAGGCCGCTGCCAGGAGTGAACGATGAACTGAGGTAGGCGGCTCTAATGGAAGGGAGGGCGGAGATTTCAATTCAGAAGTCGGCACTGGGCACCGAAAGGAGATGGCTACAGCCGGGCACCCTGCATCGTGAGACGTCCCCTTGGACACATTTTGACGTGAGTGACAGGTTATATAAACCTGTTTTATATGATTATAGAGCCACAGGCGCATTTGATAAGGTCACTTTAGGATTCTGTGTATTAGTAGGGACCTCGCCATATGTTTAGGTTATAGGCCTAAATTCTGATGACAGAATCCCTTTAAATATTTCTTTGCACAAAATGGATGTATTTCAAATGGCTGTATTTCAAATTCCTGAATCAAACCCCTGTAAGTAGAGGGGGTATCTCACAGGGTCTGAACCAGTGTAGGCCTAAATTAAATATTTATTAGCACAAAATGGCTGTATTTCAAATGGCTGTATTTCAAATGCCTGAATCCAACCCCTGTATGTAGAGGGTGTATCTCACACGGCCTGAACCAGTGTAGGCCTGAATTCAATATTGGTGCACCAAATGGCAGTATTTCAAATGCTGGAATCAAACCCCTGTATGTAGAGGGAGTATCTCACAGGGCCTGAACCAGTGTAGGCCTAAATTAAATATTTCTTTGCACAAAATGGATGTATTTCAAATGGCTATATTTCAAATGCCTGAATCAAACCCCTGTATGTAGCGGGGGTATCTCACAAGGCCTGAACCAGTGTAGGCCTGAATTCAATATTGGTGCACCTAATGGCGGAATTTAAAATCTATGAATGTAACCCAAATGTATTAAGGGTGTATCTCACAATGACATCTGCATCAAAGGCTGCCAACTAAATTTCTTTGTGCCCAAACGAGTGTTTGTTTAACAACTGAATCTGACAGCAGTATATAAGCCTGTAATTTCACACGTGCTGATGCTGCAAAGCCTGAAAATAGTGTTTTTTGTCAAAAAAGTGTGTTTTTCAAACCCCAGAAAAAGATGGGTGTATTTCTACCTTAAATTGCACACTGACTAATTCAGATGTTGTAGATTGCCCAAAAAGTTTTTTTTTTTGTAACAGAATATGAAAGCTGTATATATCAAACTTGAATTTAACACTTGCAGATCAGGAAAATACTTTTTTATGGAGAAAAAAAAGTGTGTGTTTTCAAACCCCAGAAAATGATGGGTGTATTTCTAGCTTAAATTGCACACTGACTAATCCAGATTTTGTAGATTGCCAAAAAAAAGTGTTTTTTTTTGTAACAGAATATGAAAGCTGTATATATTAAACTTGAATTTAACATTTGCAGATCAGGAAAATACAGTTTTTTGACTAAAAAGTGTGTTTTTCGAACCCCAGAAAATGATGGGTGTATTTCTAGCTTAAATTGCACACTGACTAATTCAGATGTTGTAGATTGCCAAAAAAGTGTTTTTTTGGTAACAGAATATGAAAGCTGTATATATTAAACTTGAATTTAACACTTGCAGATCAGGAAAATACTGTTTTTTGACAAAAAAGTGTGTTTTTCAAACCCAAGAAAATGATGGGTGTATTTCTAGCTTAAATTGCACACTGACTAATCCAGATTTTGTATATTGCCAAAAAAGTGTTTTTTTTGGTAAGAGAATATGAAAGCTGTATATATTAAACTTGAATTTAACACTTTCAGATCAGGAAAATACAGTTTTTTGAAAAAAAAGTGTGTGTTTTCAAACCCCAGAAAATGATGGGTGTATTTCTAGCTTAAATTGCACACTGACTAATTCAGATGTTGTAGATTGCCAAAAAAGTGTTTTTTTTGTAACAGAATATGAAAGCTGTATATATTAAACTTGAATTTAACACTTTCAGATCAGGAAAATACAGTTTTTTGAAAAAAAAGTGTGTGTTTTCAAACCCCAGAAAATGATGGGTGTATTTCTAGCTTAAATTGCACACTGACTAATTCAGATGTTGTAGATTGCCAAATAAGTGTTTTTTTGGTAACAGAATATGAAAGCTGTATATATTAAACTTGAATTTAACACTTTCAGATCAGGAAAATACTGTTTTTTGACAAAAAAGTGTGTTTTTCAAACCCCAGAAAATGATGGGTGTATTTACAGCTTAAATTGCACACTGACTAATCCAGATGTTGTAAATTGCCAAAAAAGTGTTTTTTTGGTAACAGAATATGAAAGCTGTATATATTAAACTTGAAGTTAACACTTGCAGATCAGGAAAATACATTTTTTTGGCAAAAAAAGGGTGTTTTTAACCACCTCCGGACCGCCTAACGCAGATTCGCGTTCCGGAGGTGGCAGCGCTGCGCACAATCACGCATATACGCGTCATCTCGCGAGACGCGAGATTTCGCTCAAAGCCGGCCCGCGCATGCGCATCGCGGGCCGGCAAAATTAAAAGAACAAGTTCGTCACCAGCCTGCCAGCAACGATCATTGGCTGGCAGGCTGGCGATTTTCAAAAAATCCAATCAAAAGTCATATAACAGATCATATTAGTAAATATGATCTGTTATATGGCTTGTCTGCTCCTCTGCTGGTCCTTTTCGTCGGTTGGATCCAGCAGAGGAGCAGACTGAACTGTGAGTACACCAAACACTACACCTTAGCCCCAGATCACCCCCCTGCACCCCAATTAACCCTTTGATCACCCCTTTGATCGCCCCTGTCAATCACTATTGAAAGGAAAAAAGTGATCAGTGTAAACTGTCACTTTTTTTTTTTCACTAGTATTGGCTGTTAGGTTTTAGGGATAGTTTAGGCCCCTTGGTTAGATAGTTTAGCGTGAGTTAGCGCCCAGCCCACCGCACCGCAGTCACTTATTCGCTGTTTAGTGTATCGCTAATCAGCATTTGTACTTTTATAGTATCTGTAAGTGATCAAAACTGATCACGGTCAGATCTATAATAGTATTAGTGTCACCTTAGCTCGCCCTCCACCCAAAACGCAGTGTTTGTCCGATCAGGCCTGATCGGTCGCCCACACGTGCGTTCACCCACGCCCGCCCCACCGCAGTGACAAAAAATATATATTTTTTGATCACTGCACATTCATTTTACACGCACTGCGGCGATAAAAAAATCAGTTTTGATATTTTTTATCAACCGCAGCGGCCTCCGGTACTTCGCTAGCCTCCCCTTTGTAAGACAGGCTTGCTTTTTTTCTTGGGTAGTCTCAGGGAATACCCCTAAATTTAGTAGTCCAAAATGTCAAACAGGGGGTATTCTTCTGAAGAGGCCTACAGGATTCTGACCCAGTCGGATGAGGAGTGGGAACCCTCATCTGACGAATCTAGCGGGTCAGAATATGAACCTGTAGAAAGCAGTGGCTCTCTGACCCAAAGTTCGGACGAGGAGGTTGAGGTCCCTGGCAGCACCAGGCGTACCAGGCCCCGTGTCGCTAGACCACAGGTTATGCAGGATCCGCTTCAAGAGCAGCAGAGTGGGGCTGTCGCTGCCGGATCACGTGGTGAGGCATACACCAGCAGCGCAGCCCTCCCTGGACCTAGTACCAGCACTGCCGTACAATATGGTGACATGGCGAGCACCAGAAGGGCAGTTGAAGCTGGTACGGTGGCACGTGCAGTAGTTACCCCGTCGCAGCCACTGCACAGACAGGCCCGTAGAGCCCCTAGAATCCCTGAGGTGCTGGCAAACCCTGATTGGCAGTCACCAACTTCAGCCGCACCATTAGTTCCCCCTTTCACCGCCCAGTCTGGAGTTCGGGTTGAGACGGCTCAAATCGGTTCGGCCCTGGGATTTTTTGAGCTGTTCTTGACTGCAGAGCTCTTGGACTTAGTCGTGGCAGAGACAAACCGGTATGCCACACAATTTATATCCGCCAACCCGGGAAGCTTTTATGCCCAGCCTTTCCGGTGGAAACCAGTCCAAGTTTCCGAACTTTAATTTTTTTTGGGCCTTCTCCTCAACATGGGCCTGACAAAAAAGCATGAATTGCGGTCATATTGGTCCACGAACCCGATTCATCACATGCCCATGTTCTCTGCTGCTATGTCCAGGGCATGATTTGAGGCCATCCTCCGTTTCCTGCATTTTAGCGACAACACCACCTCCCGTCCCAGAGGCCACCCAGCTTTTGACCGGCTCCACAAAATTCGGCCCAACATAGACCATTTCAACCAGAAATTTGCAGATTTGTATACCCCCGAGCAAAACATCTGTGTAGACGAGTCCCTAATACATTTTACCGGGCGCCTTGGCTTCAAACAATACATCCCAAGCAAGCGTGCCCGGTATGGGGTCAAATTGTATAAGCTCTGTGAAAGGGCCACAGGCTATACCCACAAATTTTGGATCTATGAGGGAAAAGATCAGACCCTGGAGCCGGTCGGTTGCCCTGACTACCTGGGGAGCAGTGGGAAGACAGTCTGGGACTTGGTGTCACCCTTATTCGGCAAGGGGTACCATCTTTATGTGGACAATTTTTACACAAGTGTGGCCCTCTTTAGGCATTTGTTTCTAGAACGGATTTGCGCCTGTGGCACCGCGCGAACTAGTCGCGTGGGCTTCCCCCAACGGCTTGTAACCACCCGTCTTGCAAGGGGGGAGAGGGCTGCCTTGTGTAACGAAGAACTGCTCGCGGTGAAATGGAGAGACAAGCGTGACGTTTACATGCTCTCCTCCATTCACGCAGACACGACAATCCAAATTGAGCGAGCAACCCGTGTCATTGAAAAGCCTCTCTGTGTCCACGACTATAATGCGCTCATGGGAGGGGTGGACTTCAATGACCAGATGTTGTCTCCGTATTTAGTTTCCCACAGAACCAGACGCTGGTATAAGAAGGTGTCTGTATATTTAATTCAATTGGCGCTGTATAATAGTTTTGTTCTCTACAGTAAGGCTGGGAGAACAGGGTCCTTCCTCAAATTCCAGGAAGAGATCATCGAGAACCTCCTTTACCCAGGAGGTTCCGTGGCCCCATCCACCAGTGTAGTTAGCCGTCTACACGAGCGACATTTCCCCAGTGTCGTTCCTGGTACCTCAACCCAACCGTCACCCCGAAAAAGATGTCGTGTCTGTAGCAGGAGTGGAATAAGGCGTGACACCCGCTATTTCTGTCCTGACTGTCCTGACCACCCTGCCCTATGCTTTGGTGAGTGTTTCCGGAAGTACCACACACAGGTACACCTAGCATAGGGATTGCATCTCACAGGACAGGCACACAGGCACTATTAGGGCCCTTTTACTCACAGCTGCTGCAAACCTCTCCTTTCACCTGGGATAAAGTGCATAACGTACTTTGCCACATCTTTGGGCGATTTGCGCTTTGCACATTGTCCCATGGGGAAGGAGAGGTTTGTTCTATAAAGGTAAAAAAAACTAAACAAAAAAAAAATTACCGGTAAGTAAAAAAGTTAAAAAAGTTAAAAAAATATTAATATGTTCTGTTCTAAAGTTAATAAAGTTATTGCGTTGCGGCCTGGTTTTTTCTTTTTTGTTTTGTTTTTTTTACCTTTCAGGTGGACCAACCGATCAACTAGCTGCAGCACTGATGTGCATTCGGACAGAAGCATTGCGCTGCTGTCAGATTACACGCAAGTCGGTGTATGCGGCGCTGCAAGACGAGATTTCTCCTCTGCAGTAAAAGATACGTTTGCCGAGGCATATGAGCTGAGGAGGTGGCGGTGTTCAAATACTTTGGCAAACACTTTGTATATATATAAAAAAAAAAATCCCGGCAATGATTTATTCATCCACATCGATTGATGTGAATGGAGAAATCGGGTTTGCCAGGGCATACGAGCTAAGTGGGTATGGATGTTGGGCGGAGCTCCTATGTCCTGGCAGACGCCTTTTCCCTCCTTTTTCTTTTTTTGGCAGAGATTTTTTCATCCACATTGATCGATGCGAATGAAGAAATCTGTGCCGTTCCTTTTTTTCTTTCAGCCCAGAGGCTGAACGGAAAAAAAAAATCTCATTACATGTATGCTCAATATAAGGAGAATAGCAGAAACTCCAAATGCTGGGCATACATGTAATGATTGCGGAGACCCTCAAATGCCAGGGCAGTACAAACACCCCACAAATAACACCATTTTGGAAAGAAGACACCCCAAGGTATTCGCTGAGGGGCATATTGAGTCCATGAAAGATTGAAATTTTTGTCCCAAGTTAGCGGAAAGGGAGACTTTGTGAGAACAAAATCAAAAAAATCAATTTCCGCTAACTTGGCAAGAGAAATATCTTGGCAAAAGACAACTTTTCCCATTTTTTTTATACAAAGTTGGCATTTGACCAAGATATTTATCTCACCCAGCATGGGTATATGTAAAAAGACACCCCAAAACACATTCCTCAACTTCTCCTGAATACAGAGATACCAGATGTGTGACACTTTTTTGCAGCTTAGGTGGGCAAAGGGGCCCATATTCCAAAGAGCACCTTTCGGATTTCACTGGTCATTTTTTACAGAATTTGATTTCAAACTCCTTACCACACATTTGGGCCCCTAGAATGCCAGGGCAGTATAACTACCCCACAAGTGACCCCATTTTGGAAAGAAGAGACCCCAAGGTATTTCGTGATGGGCATAGTGAGTTCATAGAACTTTTTATTTTGTGTCACACGTTAGTGCAATATGAGACTTTGTAAGAAAAAAAAAAAAAATCATCATTTTCCGCTAACTTGTGACAAAAAATAAAAAGTTCTATGAACTCACTATGCCCATCAGCGAATACCTTAGGGTGTGTACTTTCCGAAATGGGGTCATTTGTGGGGTGTTTGTACTGTCTGGGCATTGTTGAACCTCAGGAAACATGACAGGTGCTCAGAAAGTCAGAGCTGCTTCAAAAAGCGGAAATTCACATTTTTGTACCATAGTTTGTAAACGCTATAACTTTTACCCAAACCATTTTTTTTTTACCCAAACATTTTTTTTTTATCAAAGACATGTAGAACAATAAATTTAGAGCAAAATTTATATATGGATCTCGGTTTTTTTGCAAAATTTTACAACTGAAAGTGAAAAATGTCATTTTTTTGCAAAAAAATCGTTAAATTTCGATTAATAACAAAAAAAGTAAAAATGTCAGCAGCAATGAAATACCACCAAATGAAAGCTCTATTAGTGAGAAGAAAAGGAGGTAAAATTCATTTGGGTGGTAAGTTGCATGACCGAGCAATAAACGGTGAAAGTAGTGTAGGTCAGAAGTGTAAAAAGTGGCCTGGTCTTTCAGGGTGTTTAAGCACTGGGGGCTGAGGTGATTAAAACCCCAGAAAATGATGGGTGTATTTCTACCTTAAATTGCATACTGACTAATCCAGATGTTGTAGTTTGACAAAAAAATTGTGATTTGCAATGTCCCAAAAGCTCAGATGCAGTGCTGTATTTCAAATGGCTGTATTTCAAATTCCTGAATCAAACCCCTGTATGTAGAGGGGGTATCTCACAGGGTCTGAACCAGTGTAGGCCTAAATTAAATATTTATTAGCACAAAATGGCTGTATTTCAAATGGCTGTATTTCAAATGCCTGAATCCAACCCCTGTATGTAGAGGGTGTATCTCACACGGCCTGAACCAGTGTAGGCCTGAATTCAATATTGTTGCACCAAATGGCAGTATTTCAAATGCTGGAATCAAACCTCTGTATGTAGAGGGAGTATCTCACAGGGCCTGAACCAGTGTAGGCCTAAATTAAATATTTCTTTGCACAAAATGGATGTATTTCAAATGGCTGTATTTCAAATGCCTGAATCAAACCCCTGTATGTAGCGGGGGTATCTCACAAGGCCTGAACCAGTGTAGGCCTGAATTCAATATTGGTGCACCTAATGGCGGAATTTAAAATCTCTGAATGTAACCCAAATGTATTAAGGGTGTATCTCACAATGACATCTGCATCAAAGGCTGCCAACTAAATTTCTTTGTGCCCAAACGAGTGTTTGTTTAACAACTGAATCTGACAGCAGTATATAAGCCTGTAATTTCACACGTGCTGATGCTGCAAAGCCTGAAAATAGTGTTTTTTTTTCAAAAAAGTGTGTTTTTCAAACCCCAGAAAAAGATGGGTGTATTTCTACCTTAAATTGCACACTGACTAATCCAGATGTTGTAGATTGCCAAAAAAGTGTTTTTTTGGTAACAGAATATGAAAGCTGTATATATCAAACTTGAATTTAACACTTGCAGATCAGGAAAATACTTTTTTATGGAGAAAAAAAAGTGTGTGTTTTCAAACCCCAGAAAATGATGGGTGTATTTCTAGCTTAAATTGCACACTGACTAATCCAGATTTTGTAGATTGCCAAAAAAGTGTTTTTTTTTGGTAACAGAATATGAAAGCTGTATATATTAAACTTGAATTTAACATTTGCAGATCAGGAAAATACAATTTTTTGACAAAAAAGTGTGTTTTTCGAACCCCAGAAAATGATGGGTGTATTTCTAGCTTAAATTGCACACTGACTAATTCAGATGTTGTAGATTGCCAAAAAAGTGTTTTTTTGGTAACAGAATATGAAAGCTGTATATATTAAACTTGAATTTAACACTTGCAGATCAGGAAAATACTGTTTTTTTTTTATAAAAAAGTGTGTTTTTCAAACCCCAGAAAATGATGGGTGTATTTCTAGCTTAAATTGCACACTGACTAATCCAGATTTTGTAGATTGCCAAAAAAGTGTTTTTTTTGGTAAGAGAATATGAAAGCTGTATATATTAAACTTGAATTTAACACTTTCAGATCAGGAAAATACAGTTTTTTTGAAAAAAAAAAGTGTGTTTTTTCAAACCCCAGAAAATGATGGGTGTATTTCTAGCTTAAATTGCACACTGACTAATTCAGATGTTGTAGATTGCCAAAAAAGTGTTTTTTTGGTAACAGAATATGAAAGCTGTAAATATTAAACTTGAATTTAACACTTGCAGATCAGAAAAATACTGTTTTTTGACAAAAAAGTGTGTTTTTCAAACCCCAGAAAATGATGGGTGTATTTCTAGCTTAAATTGCACACTGACTAATCCAGATGTTGTAGATTGCTAAAAAAGGTTTTTTTTGGTAACAGAATATGAAAGCTGTATATATTAAACTTGAATTTAACACTTTCAGATCAGGAAAATACTGTTTTTTGACAAAAAAGTGTGTTTTTCAAACCCTAGAAAATGATGGGTGTATTTATAGCTTAAATTGCACACTGACTAATCCAGATGTTGTAAATTGCCAAAAAAGTGTTTTTTTGGTAACAGAATATGAAAGCTGTATATATTAAACTTAAAGAGGACCTTTCACCGATTCTAACCCTATGAACTAACTATACAGACATGTAGAGCAGCGCCCGGGGATCTCACTGCACTTACTATTATCCCCGGGCGCCGCTCCGTTTTCCCGCTATGCCCTCCGGTATCTCCGCTCACTAAGTTATAGTAGGCGGAGATACCAGTCCCTAAGTTATGGTAGGCGGAGTCTGCCCTAGCGCTGGCCAATCGCAGCGCAGAGCTCACAGCCTGGGAGGTTATTTTCTCCCAGGCTGTGAGCTCTGCAATGCGATTGGCCAGCGCTAGGGCAGACTCCGCCTACCATAACTTAGGGAACGGAGATACCGGAGGGCATAGCAGGAGAACGGAGCGGCGCCCGGGGATAATAGTAAGTGCAGAGAGATCCCCGGGCGCCGCTCCACATGTCTGTATACTTAGTTCATAGGGTAAGAATCGGTGAAAGGTCCTCTTTAAAGTTAACACTTGCAGATCAGGAAAATACATTTTTTTTGGCAAAAAAAGTGTGTTTTTAAAACCCCAGAAAATGATGGGTGTATTTCTACCTTAAATTGCATACTGACTAATCTAGATGTTGTAGTTTGACAAAAAAATTGTGATTTGCAATGTCCCAAAAGCTCAAATGCAGTGCTGATGCACTGAGCTTGCATAAAATGGCCACCGCCCACCTACCTAACAGAATTATAAAAGTTAGTTTTTTTGGTCAATGAGCTCAGGGCAGGGTAAAAGTTTGTGCCCTGCACCCACACAACTATTTCTCTGTAGATCGCTGAGTTAGATTCTCTCCTATTCTCTCCCTGAAATCACAAGTCCAGCAGCATCCTCTCCCTACACTTGTAACAGCAGAGTGATGTGCAGCGCTACGTGACTCAAGCTTATATAGAGCCTGGGTCACATGCTGCTCTGGCCAATCACAGCCATGCCATTAGTAGAGCACCCAAGCATCCCAAAGTGTTCTACTCGAGCACGCAAGCACCCGAGGACTTTGGTGCTCGACCAACACTAAGTGTCGGCTTATTATGGAAAAACTGACAATAGGTGTATGTAAGGTATGATTCTCGCTCAGGGTGCGAGCAAAGAGCCAAAAACAGCACTTGGAGTTCTTATTATCTTTCCAAATTTCACCACTCAAAATTTGCTGACATGTGCAGCGCTTGCTTGGTACATACCAAACCAATTAACTAAGAGAAGAATCACAAGTGAACCGCAAGGGGGGATTTCAAAAGAAGGGGTTCGAGTAGGATTTGCAGTCGGGACCTCTCGTACCCTGAGAACGAATCACACCCCCTAGCCCAATGAGCCAAGCCGATTATGTCGGCAAAATGCCGCTTGTACAATCTATATTTATTTACATGATTCATTATGAGAGCCTGAATGCTGGCATCAGAGCACTTTCAAGCAGTAGGTTACACACAACTTATGAAACTGCAAGAAGGTAACTGCTTTTGTATCCAGGACTCATCTGAGATGCAAACCTATCTCTTACAGCTTGCTTGGCACCCACATAGGCAAGTACATGGGGAAGCACTACAGATTCACTGTCACAGGAGCTTTCAAAATGCTAGGCTTGTCTAATTTTTAAACCTAGATCCTCTCAGACCCTTTTATTTATATATTTTTTTTATTAATCTTTATTATTATTTCAAGTTCCATACATCTTCAACAATCACTTAATTACATTACATTGTAAAACAGCATATCACTTAAATGTATTATAAAACAGCATATATGCAGTTTTACATATTACCCACCATCATTCCCCAGCTGCCCTTTCTAAATAAATAAAAATAAAACGTTTAAAAATCTTGCCCCCTTCTACCCTCCTTACCCCCCACCACCAAATCCCATCCCTTACAGCAAGCATCCCCACATCTAATTTTTTAACAATTTCTGCCATAATTCAGCAAATCTATATTTTTTTTTTAGTAGATACCAGATGAGATTCTTCTCTGATAAGCGAGACCCTAGTCAGGTTCTCCCATTCCCTGGCTGCAGGCACCACTCCATCTCCCCAATTCCAATAATGCACCTCTTAGCATGAAATAGTGCAGCCAGCAGTACCGCAGGGGCAACACGTGAGGTGCACGGTGAGCCGATGAGGGGCCAAACAATAACACACAGTTCATTGGTTTACTCACGGTTAGCAGAAAGCCTCCCTGGGCTGGCAACACAGTGTTGAGGAAGACAGCACGAAATCCTCCAGGGCACGCTCTGTGGTAGGGAAGCATCAGCCAAGATGGAGGTTGAGGTGCCCTTAATGTAAGGGGTGCTTAGGGTGCTTGTTGCGGCTGAGTCCCTTGATGTTATTTGTAGTGACGCCAGTACCGTTAATGGTGGTACAACCAATGGTAAGAATGAAGTAGACAGTGGTAAGATACAACTCACAGCTTTTACTAATGTTGGTTCCAGTTGCAGCATGTACATCAAACAGAATACAGTCCTTTGCAATTTAAAGGAATCCTGCTGATCCACTGTTAATAGGTTTGGCTGGGTTTAGCTTGGCTTGAAGGATCTGGATAAATGTAATTTGATGAGGTTGCCAGTGGCTATAGTATCTTTCACCTGGATACCCAAAGGTCTTTTATGCCTGGTTTGTGACTTTTATCCTTTGGATTTTCAAGTCCTTTCTTTCTTGTGTCCCTTCCTGGACTAAACTTTAACTGAGCAGAAGTGCTAGATCTGCAATCTCTCACTCTCTGCAACAGACTGCACTGAACTAATCAACAACCACTGAACTGTGTTCCTAGGCCTGAACTAAGTATTTATATGACCTAAGTACTATCCCCATCTAGTGGTGGGATGTATAAATTACACCAGACCAGCCTATGAACAGGGATACAACAGGTGTTGTAGTACAAAATTACATGCAATAGGATAATGCCGTTTTAAGCTATTTTGCAGTTCCCACGGGTTTCTGGGTGGGACGCTGCATACCCCCATTGTAAAACATGAGTCGACCTCGACACATTCTTGACTCGATGTTGTATCGTCCTGTAAGATATAAGAAGGGGAAAAAGCCTGCATGCATAGGAAACAATACCATAACCTCATTCTTGTACTTCTTGTACCTGTAAGTAAAATGGGTTAGGCAAGCATATCTCAGGCAACAACGAAATGTGACAAATGGGGTAGCAATTTTTCCTCTGAAGACTGATGATGTACCGGAAACCAAAATAGTCCATAATGATAAAGAGAACAAAAATAAACATCTCAGGAGGGTATGAGTCCATTCCCTGGGCACAGGAAAATATCAAAGTAGCATATCACGGAGGCTCAGGTGCGTGAAAGTCCATCTCCGGGTGCAGGCTTGAACAATGCAAAACGGATAAAAAGGCAAATAGTCCCTTAAAAAGTCCTTTAAGGAAATAGAACATGATAAACGTAGGTCAGTCTTTATCTTGAATTCTGGAACTCCAGACACAGGTAAGAATATACTCAACGTTGAATTGGCAGAGCTTCTCGGCTGCTGGGGCAGGAATTCTCTATAACGGACAGGTGGTTGTCCTCTTGTAATCCTGTCCGATCTACGAAGCGGCTGAGACTCTGCAGACCTTGTTTCAAGGGAACTTGGTGTTTCCTGAGCTGCAGTAGCTACAACTTCTGGTTGGGGTGTTGGTTTTAGCAGGCACTAAGATGTTGAGCCATGGAGTTAAGAACCATTGTAGCAGATCAGAGTCTAATAGTGTTTTTCCCAAAGACTGTATTGGTTCCTCTAATTCAGCTGATTTTTCAGGTTCTGGCTCTATGGATTGAATTTCCTCTTGAACAGCCTCTTCTTGAAGAGTTTCCTCTAGAGTATCTTCTTTGTGACACAATTTTAGGCGATTTCGATGCACTACACGTGATCTGTCCTCTCGGGTAATCTCATAAGTATCAGTCTCTGGATTGAGAATAGCAGTAATGGTGAAAAGTTCTCTCTCCCATTTGCTATCTAATTTACTGGTACGATGGTTGTTTTTAACCACACATGATCACCAATTCTGAGAGGTTCTGCCCTAGCAGATTGATTGTAATCTTTCAGTTGTTTTTCATGAGCATGTCCCATGCGTTGTTGAACAATTTCTTGGGCATCAATAAAACATTTTTGGTGTTCACTCACCCAATCAGTCTTTGGTAGAGGGTTGATTGCATCAGGCACCTGTACACCCAAAGTATGATCAGCAGGTAACATACCTTGTCGGCCAAACATAAGGTAGTAGGGTGTATACCCAGTAGAACAATGAATAGTGTTATTGTAGGTATACATCAATTGAGGCAATAGAGTAGGCCAATCATTTTTTGTAGCTGGTGGTACTGCTCTTAACATCTCAATTAAGGTTTGGTTCATTTTTTCACAAAGCCCATTCCCTTGGGGAAGATATGCTGTGGTCCTGATTTTCTGACAGTTGTGAAAGGCACACAGTTCTTTAAAGAGTTGCGACTCAAAGGCAGATCCCTGATCTGTAAGGATTCTTTCTGGGCATCCATATGGCAACAAGAAATGTTTCCAGAAAGCATCTGCAGTTGTTTTGGCGGTCAAGTCTTTGACAGGCACGGCTACAACAAATTTAGTGTAATGATCAATGATGGTCATAGCATATGTGTAACCTGAGCGACTCGGGTCCAGCTTCAGATGGTCAATTGCTACTATTTCTAGTGGTGTACGGCTTACAATGGAATGTAAGGGTGCTTTTTGGTCATGTTTCTCATTTCTTCCAACAGAACAGGTGGAACATTCTCAACACCATTTTTCAATGTCTCCTCTCATACCGATCCAATAGAATCTTCTACAGATGGTGGCTTCTATCTTCTGCACGTCAAATTGTCCTGATTGATCATGGTACATCTCAAGAATTATTCTTGCATCTTGGCGTGGTATCAAGATTTGATACAGACGATCCCAAGTAATTGGATCTAAGGTCCTTCTTAATAGTAGGCCCTTCTCTAGAAAGAGGTGTTTTCTGTGTCTCCATAATTTTGACAATTCTGGATCAGCATTCCTCCTGCGGATTCTTTCTGATGTTCTTCCGCTGGTGAAGAAATCTTGCAGTTCTTCTAACACTCTGCTTTCATTTTGTAGTTTGATACATCTTTCTTTGTCCACTTGGGATTTTGGATCCACTTGTTGAAGGTTAAGGACCTTTTTCTCTTTGACAGTGATGATGTCTTGGTGGGCAAAGTTTTTGTAAAAGGATGGCATTTCTACCTCTTCCCAAATATCTTCTTGTGAAGTAGGGTCTTCTTGGGTTAGCAGATGGGATGATGCATCAGCATTTTCATTTGTTTTGCCTGTTCTGTATTTCACAGCGAAATTGTAATTAGCAAGACGTGAGGCCCATCTTTGTTCTAATGCTCCTAACTTGGCAGTGTTAAGATGTGCTAGCGGGTTGTTATCTGTGAAGGCCACAAAGGGTGTTGCGGCAAGGTAATCTTTAAATTTTTCTGTAACAGCCCACACAAGTGCGAGGAATTACAATTTGAAGGAACTATAGTTTTGTTCGTTTCTGTCAGTACCTCTAAGAGATCTACTAGAGTAGGAAATGACCCTTTCTTTACCTTCTTGTATTTGTGACAAGACAGCTCCCAGGCCTTTCTTACTGGCATCTGTGTAAAGATGAAATGGCTGTTGGTAATCCGGATAGCCTAAGATTGGTGGCTCTGTAAACTTTTTTTTCAGGAGCTGGAAGGCAATTTCTCTTTTGGTGTTCCATTCAACGGGTATTGGAGATTTCTGATACCTTTTAGGATGTCCTCTCAGAAGTTCTAATATTGGCTCTGCAATTTGGGCAAAGTGAGGAATGAAGCGTCTGTAATATCCTGCGAAACTGAGCAAACTTCTGACTTCTTTCACCATAGTAAGAGTAGGCCAATTTCGGACTGCGGCTATATTCTCTGGATCCGGTTTAACACCTTCAGAGCTGACAATATGCCCTAAGTATTTGACTTCTGGCTTCAGTAGATAACACTTAGATGGTTTGACTTTGAGTCCATGTTTAATAAGAACTTGAAAAACTTCGGCCAGATGTTTCAAGTGATCTTGATAAGATTTGGAGTAGATGATGACATCGTCTAGGTATAATAGGACAGTTTAAACATTTTTGTGGCCCAAACAACGCTCCATTAATCTTTGAAAAGTTCCAGGCGCATTGCAAATTCCAAAAGGCATGCAGTTGAACTCAAATAGGCCCATAGGGGTGGTAAATGCAGTCTTCTCACGATCTTCAGGTGCCATGGGTACTTGCCAGTATCCACTGGTTAAATCAAGAGTAGAAAAGTAGGCTGAAGATCCTAAAGCTGTCAAGGATTCCTCTATGCGTGGTAAAGGGTAAGCATCCTTGTGGGTAATTTGGTTGATTTTTCTGTAGTCCACACAGAATCTGATGTTGCCGTCTTTTTTTCGGACAAGGACTAGTGGTGCAGCCCATGGACTATGGCTGTCTTTGATGATATTGGAGTCTTTCATTTCTTGGATCATCTGCTTTACGGATTGATACATAGTTGGTGGTATAGGCCGATACCTTTCCTTGATTGGTGGGTGTGAACCTGTAGGGATGGAGTGTTTAATGATATCTACTTCTCCATAGTCTGTAGAATGCTTACTGAAGGCATGGTGATGCTCCTTCACGATTTTCAGTACTCCCTCCAATTGGTGTTCTGGTGTTGAAGCATTTCCCACATGAAGTCCTTTCCACCAGGGGGTGCTTAAATTTAGTGCCTGTGGGTGTTGTTTCTTAGCAAGTTGCTCTCTGGTATCTGTAGCCACGCTGATGACATCCTGGAATGTAACTTGGATCAGCTGTGCAATAGGACGGTATTTTGTTAATGTTACACTGTGATCACTCAAATTTAGGAGACAAATAGGCACTTTACCTTCAGAGACGGTTACTAGGCTTCTTGCAGCTCTAACTAGAGGATAGTCTTCCAAGACAACTGGCTCTAGTAGTCTTGACCTTGAATTCCGACTACAGCTCGGCACCACAATAGGGTTTCAGTGTTGGGCTTGAGAAGCACAGGTTGATTATCTCGAATGCGAACACAGCAGATTTCTCCCTTTTCATTGGCAAATCTCTGTTGTGCACTTAGCACACGGATGGTTTGTTGGATCAGCTTCTTAGAAGCAGAAGAAGCAGTAGGCACTGACTGGTGCAAGGCTTCCAGCATTTCAACATAACAGTTCGTGAGGACATTCATTCCTAGGACTATTGGAGGGTTATTGTTATTTTCCTTGACTTGTACTACAATAATGCCTTGTTGGGATAGTGTAGTTCTTCCTACTTGAATGGTAGGTTCCCAATAACCAAGAGTAGTAAGAGGGTATATGTTTTGTCAAAGTGACAGGTACCACGCCCCCTTTTATATTGATTGATATTAATTTTATATCGCTTGATATTAGTTTATATCGCTTGATATTAGTTTTATATTGCTTATCACTTCTCAGACTCCTGCTAATATCAGTCGTTTACAAATGCCTGCAAAAGCACATCTGTGTAACTCAAGATTTTCTCAGACCCATCACAGGATGTGTTCTATAAGGTCATCTGTCATGTACATCAAAAGCACAGCTTTTTAAAGCCAGACTTTAGCAAATGGATTTGATTATATGCTTAAAAATATGTTTATGTGTTTAAAAGTATGACAGATTACTAGTAGACTTCAGTGTACAAATGAAGGCAAAAGCACATCTGTTTAAATCCAGACGTTTCTAATGCAAAGGTCATGACATCTTACTACAAAGGCTGTGTTCTACAAGGTCGTGACATCTGTTTAGACTTTCTACTGCCATACTCATGAAACCGTCTGGACATGCCACAGGCTGTATTCTTGTCATTAATTTTATTCTACTTATAAAAATCTTACAGCCCTATAATAAACATATAAATCGTACAGTAATGCCCGATGTCTTGTATTTGTCTGCTTTGATACCTTATAGTCTTAGAAGTTTATATAAACTTCCTAAAGTCACCAGGAAATATTTCATTGCGGCTTTATAAATAAATTTTGTAATTTTATAACATTTTGATATAAAAGCTACCCACTTTGATATGAGAAGTTTTATATAAACTTCATAAAGTCGCCAGGAAATATTTCATTGCGGCTTTATAAATAAATTTTGTAATTTTATAACATTTTGATATAAAAGCTACCCACTTTGATATGAATTTATATCAATTTATACAGTTTGATAAGTTTCATTTCATAAAATCTTATTGATAACCCCATTTATAACATTGATAAGCTTTTGATATAAAAGCTACCCACTATAAACATATAAATTATTATAAAACATAATCTAACTAATCGAGCTACATCAACTAATTAATATGCTAATCGTTACCACATGGTATAGTTTACAACATGAACAGCCTATATAAACAGGGCCCAGTCTGTGCATTGATAGCACAGAGATACTTATGCAAGGAGAGGCATAGGCCACCAAGACATAAAGACACTTAAAAAGGTAAGCACCATTTGTTTGTTATGCTTTTAAATCTTTCACTATTTTTTGAATATGACTCATGAATATGACTTATATTATCTGTATCTATGTAACTGTGCTTATTTATAGGGCGTAATGCGGTCCTAACTAAATGTCTTTTACCGCCTACAAATGTTGCTATATTTTAACTAACAATATCTTTCACTATTTATTGAATATGACTTATGTTATCTGTATCTATGTAACTGTGCTTATTTATAGGGCTTAAAGAGGACCTTTCACCAATTATTACACTGTGAACTAAGTGTACATACATGTAGAGCGGCGCCCGGGGATCTCACTGCACTTACTATTATCCCTGGGCGCCGCTCCGTTCTCCCACTATGCCCTCCGGTATCTCCGCTCACTAAGTTATAGTAGGCGGAGATTTCAGTCACTAAGTTATGGTAGGCGGAGTCTGCCCTTGTTCTGCTCTAGCGCTGGCCAATCGCAGCGCAGAGCTAACAGCCTGGGAGGTTATTTTGAACAGAGACGTTGATACTGAAAATACAGAACATTCAAACATTGAAGTTACTAGCAACAACAATTCTGACGAGCTAAAGGAGAACGATCCGTCGCGAGTTATCGATCTCACAACCCCAGGGCGCCCTGAAATGAAACAGATGACCCGGCTAGCCAGAACACATAAGGCTTGATCGACTTCTTTGATGTTGTCTGTTTTAAACATTATCTATATTTCTAATACACTTTTTTAAAACGCAGTGCTGAAAAGAAAAGTGTATACAATTGATGACATTGAGACACTCGCCGATGATGCCCTACAAAAGCATCGCAAGCGGGGCAAAGAGCGTAAGGACCAAAACGCATTGTTGCTGTAATATATTTTAAACAATGTCTATAAGTCTAATACTTTTTTTTAAATGCAGCGCTGAAAAGAAAAATGGCCACGACCGGTGTCTCCAAAGCGGTATCAAAGAAATCTAACACAACGGGTAAGGCCCCCTCTACAGCCGCTCAAACAACAATGTCTATAACTTTTAAGCTTGTATAAACAATAGTGTTTAATCAAACCTTGTAATTTAAAGTTTTTCAGATTTCTGGTAGTAGCACAAGTGTCAACAGAACTGTTTCATTCCCAGAACCACCAGAGTCGGTCACCAACGCCCGCGACAGTTGGCTGTCTGAAAATCCCTCAATGCCGATTATCAGCTGTCCTGATGCCCGTAAGTTAATATTACATGGCGCTCTGTTTTAATTAGACCCGCTTGAAGTTCTTAATACTTACATCTTGCTGCTTGTCTTAAAATTTTTAATAAAAGTCATAATGACATATCTATCTATCAATTTATCTACCTATCTATCTATCTTTCCATCTATCTATCTATCTATCTATCTATCTATCTATCTATCTATCCATTTATCTATCTATGTATCCATACAGCCAAATACCCCAACTATCTAAATTCTATCAATCTATCTATCTATCTATCTATCTATCTATCTATATTTCTATCTACATATCTATGTATCAATTACCTATCTATCTTTCGCGGGGAGCTGTTTTAATTAGCGAGCTTGAAATTCTTAATACTTATATCTTAATGTTTGTCTTTAAATTTAAGCCAAAAGAAAAGAAAGCAACAAAGCCCGAATCGTTAAAGAGAGACGACGATCGACCAAAAAAAACAACATCAGGAACAGTTTACACCGATAGCTGGAGTTCTAACAACGCCGCGGCCGGTTCTGCAGAGTGGTGAGCCAACTAGCGTAATAAATGATATTACAGCTTTATGCGACATAACACCAATACCCAATACGCAGGATGTAATACCTTGTAAAAAGCGCATCACATTTGATACGCCAGACACATGCAGCAACGTACAACAGATAAGCGAACCCCAACAGCGATACGCGCCTCTTGTCCATTCCTGTTATTGTCGGGGTGGAGAGACGTACGACGCGTTGAGGGATATCGCGAAATGTAATTACAAAATGGCACGCGTGGCATTGCATTTAAAATGTTACGTTAAAGACTCTACGTCTCTAGCGTTTAACAGTCCCAACAAAAATACTGAGGGACAAATACACGCTACGCGTAACAAATGCATACGACTGATTACGCATCTTGACGCTCTTGAAAAAGAGCTGCTAGGCAGAGACTGACTAGTGATGACTGGTGGAGGTGGACGACCTTTTAATAGCGCAAAAACAACTGTAAGTGCTAGGGTTAGAAAGTTAAAACAGGCTATAAAAATCAGTTTTTCAGTTAAACGTTCTAAAATAGCTAGAGAAAAAAGGCGTCGCTGGCGTAACAATGCGCCGACGGCGCGTCCGAACAAAATAGCTAGCAAAAAAAGACAGGAATGTCATAACAAGACTGGTGCGTCGGCTCGTCTGAATGCTGGACAAACATATCAGCAATCGCAGACCGAGCAAGCGGGGCACAGTCGTCCAAACAGCTCGCACACTAACAGACCTTCAAATACGCAATCAAAGCGTATTCAGTCAGGCGACCCACAAAATGACGACATGACCTATAACACGGCTATTACAGACGAACCCCCTGAACCACAAAATGTTAGATCCGTTTATCTAGAACGTGTATATCATCAACAGCGTGACTTAGCGAATTTTAATAGTACCATGTACACGGAACACTTCAGATTCGCTAACCTCGAAGCCATTCGCTCATTTGTTGACGCTCTTGATGCAATACATGCTTCTATACAGACTTTGTTAGATAGAGTTTTACGGGACGCCGATCCGGGTGATTTCATACAATTGCGTTTAGACGGCGGCGAAACGTTTGATTAGATTTTTTCTAATAGGTATTCTAGAGATGGATTTAGAGCCGAAACATTTTTGGACAATATCGCTAACGCTTTACAGAGTAACGTGGAGTGCATAGCCGGTAATACACTTAAACTAGTTCAAGAGAGGGTCATGAGAACCACCCCATGAATGCACATCCGACAATAGATCAGTATAAAAAAATATATAAAGTTTATTAGACACACCAACAAACACATTAAAAAATTGCATACAATTAGAACAAAGTGCGGTATGCAGTCAATATAGTATAACCAGCACAAACAGGTGATGTCATGCCTAAACAGGGGCATGCCAATATACATGTCAAATTAAATTGCATTACAGTGGTATAATTTGTATAATCAATAACAAATAATTATAGAAATAATAATAACAACAATGCCAGTGAAAAACGTACCGGAAATATATGAATATCCGTATCCTGAATGTAAACACCCAATTAAAAAAAAACAGAATGTACGGATATTAAAACCGTGACAAAAACAGTATAGACACCCACAGGATAAACTAATGTGATGATCATAAATATTAGAGATTATAAATATATCAAACATATGTTAGAAATTGTTCACCATGTCGACGACCTACTTCCGGTTTCCGGCCATGCCCCGTCCTGCACACCTATGCATGGTGTTCATTCAATTGCGCTGCACAGGTGAATATTATTTGCATTGTATTCATTACCCTATATAAAGTGATGCCCCAGCAGTCACTCTCTACCCCTGAGGAAGCCGGATTGCTCCGGCGATACGCGTTGGGTGCTTTCTCACTTTTCCAGGTCCACTGTACCAGCTGTCCATGTAGGTTTGGCTCTTTCATTTTGACCCTATTCAGGTCTGTTTGTATTTTCAGAGGCTTTACCTTATGCTACATTTTCCTTATGTTCCATATTGATATTGTTATAGGCTGGTTTTTATTGTATGTGCCTATGGTGGGACAACTCAGTGGACCTGTTTGTGCTGGTTATACTATATTGACTGCATACCGCACTTTGTTCTAATTGTATACAATTTTTTAATGTGTTTGTTGGTGTGTCTAATAAAGTTTATATATATTTTTTGATACTGATCTATTGTCGGATGTGCATTCATGGGGTGGTTCTCATGACCCTCTCTTGGGTTAGATTTTATTGTCTCATGCTTGTTTTCACCGCCCCCTGCACTCCGTATATTATTTGGTGTGCCCCCTAAACTTGTTACTACACTTAGACTAGTTGTCATCATTGTCAGGTGTTGCCGTGGTGGGGCCAGAAGACGTTTGGGCGGTGTCGCGTATAGTCGGATTATTGATCGTAAAAAACAACATTTATACGATTTTAATAATTACGATAATAACGTCTGTCTGGTCGCTAGTGTTTACGCTATTTTGGAGGGTGCTGCTTTGAGCGAAGTCACATTGTTAGAGAAAGCTCGACAACTGCATAGAGACTTACAAATATCCGAGGGGTATTTGGTGTCTTTTACTGACGTTGCTGAATTTGAAACAAAAATTAAACATCACAATTAAAATTTTGTACAACAATAGGGGGCAGTGGCGTTATTATCACACAGCTCACACAGCTAAAGAAAAGTCTATATATTGCACCATGAAAAGCATTACTATGGCATAAAAAATCTAAAAGCCTTTATCGGTTTCGATTATTTTTGCGACGTTTGTTGCACTGTATACAAACATAAATATCGACACGGTTGTATGCAGTTTTGTAAAGCGTGCCAGAGACCGAATTGTGTTGAGCAGTCTAATAATACACGTTGCCCGATATGTAGGACGTATTGCCGTTCAGAGGATTGTTTTGAAACACATAGAAACCGGGCACTTAGTGATAAAGCTTTTTGTAAGAAAAAAACTTTTCGCGGATTTTGTTACAAATATATAGACTGTAGCAAAGAGCACAAATGTAACGGTTTAACGGTTTAAAATGCACCATCTGCACCATCTGCGGCAGGCAGGTTGACAAATTTGACGACCATGTTTGTTACATGCAGCCATACAACCCCAAAAAAATGACTGACAAGTATATCTTTTACGATTTTGAATGCATGCAAGAAACAGGCTTGCATATACCCAATTTCATTTACGCAACCACACTATACGGACCAAACTCCTGGCATTTTAGTGGAAAATCCTGTACGCGTGACTTTGTGCGACTTTGTGCGATTTTTTGCCGACGGTAAGTTTTTGGGTTACACGTTTAGAGCTCACAATGCAGGACGCTACGACGCTTATTTTGTTTTACAGGAGTTGATTAATGAAAAATTTTTAATTTATATTATAAATCAAGGCGGTCGGTTAATGTGCGTTACCCTGAAGGACTTAAAAATTAGATTCATAGACTCGCTGAATTTCATGCCTATGAAGCTCAGCAAGATGCCCGAGGCTATGGGTTTTTCAGGCGCCAAGGGTCACTTCCCGCATTTTTTCAACACGGCAGAAAATCAAAACTACATAGGCGGCCTACCGGCCGCTAGGTATTATGGCGTCGAATACATGATGCCTGGTGAGAAAAAAGAATTCACAGATTGGTACGAGAAACATAAAAATGACACCTTTAATTTTCCGAAAGAGTTAAAAGCTTACTGTAAGCAGGATGTTGAGGTTTTGAGAAGGGCTTGTGAGTGTTACAGGGACACGATTATGGCCATGACGGAACAAAAAGTTCTGCAATACATTAAACGGGAAAAGAAATACAGAACGGTCACTAAATGTATTGATCCTCTCCAACTTATCACATTGGCATCCGTGTGCATGGCTATGTATCGGTTTAAATTTCTACCCAAAAATACCATAGCGATTGTCCCTGTAGATAATTACCACAAGACCCAGAAATGCTTTTCAACACCCGCTATACAGTGGCTCATGTACCTTGAACATGCTGAAGGCATTTCTATACAACACGCGTTAAAGGGCGGTGAAAAAAAGGTCGGTAAATATTTTTTGGACAGGTATGCTTTTGTTAACGGTAAACACACCGCTTTTGAATTTCAGGGCTGTTTTTATCACGGGTGTCCTGTGTGCTATAACGAGCAGGACAGCAACGAGTTTACTAAATCGTCCTACGGGCAGCTATACCAATCTTTCCTAGTCAGGAAAAGCCGACTACAGAGACAAGGCTTTACGGTCCGCGTCCTGTGGGAACACGAGTGGCGGGAAATGATTGCAAACAATTCGGGGGTCAAAGACTTTCTGATTAAAATAAAATTCCCGACTCCTTTGGATCCTCGTGACGCGCTTTACGGCGGGCGCACTAAAGCCATTAAACTTTATCACAAGGTGCAGTCCGATGAAACATTGTTGAGTGCATTATTACGATTTTACCAGTCTGTACCCTTTTGTTAATAAAACTAAGACTTACCCTGTAGGACACCCAAAAATCATTTATGATCATTTTGGCTGCATCAAAAAATACTTTGATGCAGTATGCAGAGACTATGTTCCTGGTTTCCAAAAATAAAATGGACAGGCTTAAAAAAACATCCGTAGATGCAACAGATATACGCCAAACTTCCATATGGCGATTAGATGATGAGATTAGCGAAATACTACACAGAAATGACCTTTCAGATGATGAAAGAATTAAGAGATACACAGCCGTGTTACAGAGGTACTTAATGCTCAACAAACAGTCCGGTAAAGAAATGTCGTGTATAACCCTGATTACACAGCCGCAAACCGATCAACAACAATTGTCAAATGCAACCTCAATCAGCACAGATACTAATGATATACTTGACAGTATTAATACACGTTATAAAAAAAATGCAGAACTATTGTTAAGTAAACTGTACCGCTCGGGTAATAAGCCGTACTGGAACGCTATGGGTGAATTCATTTACAAAGAACAAACTGTACCCGGTTCCAACATTATTGACCTGATTCGAACAGCTACCCAGAGTCATGGGTTGCCTAAGATTAATCCTCACGGTTGGGACTATTTTATGGAGACTATCGCACAGCTGAACGCCCCGTCAACGGTTATCGGTAATACAAGAACAAGAGAACTTTTCGTTAATTTGAAAAAGCGGTCGCTGAGTGAGCCCTTTGACGAGGCTCGAAGCCCTTTTACACCGCAGGTGTTATTAACATCGCCTACTGTGTCGACGCGTGGCTCATTACTACCTAAAAAGAGGCTCCTGCCTTTGTTGCAAGCTGCTTGGTTAACGTTGTAAATTTTTCTTACTTTGGCGATTGTATATAAACTTTCTTTGTATTAAACATCTTATAATGTTTTTATTTGTTTTACATACATTTTTACTTGGCATGTATATAAAATTTCTTTGTGTGTAATGTCTTATAATGTTTTATTTACTATACATAAACTGTTTTAAATAAAGTGTATTCTGTTTTTTCTTTTTACAATAAATATAATAGCTTGATTATTTAAAATTGTATAAACAGTTAGGACGCGTTGTTGAGTAGACGCTGTTTAAAACACTGCTAAATTGCCTGCAAATAGCAAAATATTGCGAAAAACAGTACTACACGCCAAAAGCTGTTGGCTCTTATGGGGGCGTTGAATCCTTATTCAGAGAAGTCTGGAAATTTGGAATAAGAAAAGACTCTGTAAAAAACTGGTTGAGCAACGAGGATACTTACACATTGTACAAACCTGTTAAAAAATCCTTTACAAGAAACAAGGTTATGGTGTCTGATATAGATGCTCAATGGCAGGCAGATCTTGTGTCGATGATGGATTTTTCTAAAGAAAATAATGGTGTAAAATACCTGCTGACGGTCGTTGATATTCTATCTAAATATGTTTGGGTGTCGGGCCTTTCAAATAAGTCCGGCGCTACAGTGGCTTCCGCTTTTGATCAGATATTTAAGTTAAGCGGTCGAACCCCCAGAAAGCTCCAGACTGATCGGGGCCGTGAGTTTATAAACAAACCTATGAGGCGTCTTTGTGAAACCTATAAAATACATAATTTTTTAACTACAAATGCTGTTAAGGCAGTGTTGGTCGAACGTTTTAATAGAACGCTGAAAACTAAAATGTGGCGCTATCTTAGAGAACAAAACACGTACAGGTACATCGACAAGTTACAAGACCTGGTGTATAGTTATAACCGCACATACCACAGAACTATAAGGCGGGGCCCCGTTGATGTAACAAAACAGAACTCTTTAGCCGTTTGGAAAAATATCTACGGGTATTACGATACTATTAAAAGAGTTAAACCGGTATTAAATATAGGTGATCACGTCAGAATTGTGCGTTATAAGGGGGTTTTTACAAAGGGGTATGAACAAACCTATACGGACGAGATATTTAAAATTCACGCTGCAAACACTAGGGGCCTCAGACCCCTTTATAAGTTGAAAGACCTGTCCGATGAGTTCATTGAAGGCTTGTTCTACCTGGAGGAAGTCCAAAAAGTAACTCTCGACAAGCTACGAGTTTACAGGATAGAAAAAATATTGAAAAAGAAGAAAGTTCGGGGTAAAACGTTGTGTTTTGTAAAGTGGATAGGATACCCTGACAAGTTTAACTCTTGGGTGCCTAAAAAACAGTTGATGCGTCTGTAAACTATGGAGGACGGATCGTTTTCTATCACGCTGCCCTGCAACGTATCCGCCAAACTTTATCCCGAAAACAGCATCGCCGATTACACCACTAAGTTAGCAAAAGCGGTCCATCTTCGGGGCCCTTACGAAGTGGCTTTAGTGGAGATTCAGTATCCACATACGTGGGAAACCTTTGGCCCCGGAGTTGGTGTATTCTACGTCGCGCAGCGCGACGAGCCGATCAGCGAGCTTTTTGTTAAATCGGGTTAGTACTCCAATATGCACAATCTCATCAAAGCCATTAATAGCAAACTTGAATCTATAAAAATACCTCCCGATCAACTGTGTCTAAGATACGACGATATTGACAGAACCGTTTATGTAATGAATTCACCAGTATACAAGTTCATGCCTTGTGTGAAGTTGGGGAATATTTTGGGGCTGCCGGGGTATTCACAAGCTCCGTCTGTCACGGAACCATGAACCAGACGTACAACAAGAGATAAGTGAAAACAAGAAGGCTTTATTGAAAATAAAACTGTAAAGCAAAAGTCCAAACGAATGGTGAAACCGAAGCAGAGTCTTTGAGAGGCCAGAGATCAGGAACCAGAAGGGTAGTCAGACGAAGCCAGGATCAGGAACCAGCAGGGTAGTCAGACGAAGCCAGGATCAGGAACCAGCAGGGTAGTCAGACGAAGCCAGGATCAGGAACCAGCAGGGTAGTCAGACGAAACCAGGATCAGGAACCAGAAGCAGCAGCAGTCTTAGAAGCATGTGAACACTGGAGGACCAAGCAAGGAACTGAAGCCACAGACCTCCTATATATATGAGCTAGGCATCCAGCTCCTCCCAGTGGGAAGGAGGAGCCGCAGGGTGGAAGGCTACAAGAAACCCAGAAACCAAGATGGCCGCCAGCACATGTCAAACGAAGGAGAACAGCAAGAAGGTAAGACCATGACAGTACCTCCCCCTCAAGGGCCCCTCCTCCGCGGAGCAAAAAACGGTTTCTGAGGGAAGCGTGCGTGGAAGGCTCGGAGCAAGGCAGGAGCATGGACATCTGCGGAGGGAACCCAGGAACGCTCCTCTGGACCATAACCACGCCAATGGACCAAAAACTGCACCCGACCGCGGACCAGGCATGAGTCCAGGATATTGCTCACCTCATACTCCTCATGATTGCCCACTCGGACCGGACGAGGCCGAGGAACCGAGGAAGTGAAACGATTACACACCAGTGGCTTCAACAGGGAGACATGAAACACGTTAGAGATCCGCATGCCAGGAGGAAGCGCAAGGGCATAGGCTACCGGGTTTACCCTGCGAAGCACTCGGAAGGGACCAACAAAGCGAGGCGCCAGCTTGGGAGTGGGCACTCGAAGGTTGAGGTTGCGGGTGGACAACCATACACGGTCTCCGACCTGGTAGGAAGGAGCAGGCGCTCGTCTGCGATCAGCCTGGAGTCTCTGGCGCTGCGCAGAGGCCTCAAGGGACTTCTGGATCTGTACCCAAGAAGCACGTAGGACGGAAAGGTGATCCTCCACAGCCGGAATATCCTGGGGAGAGAATACCTCCGGTAACACGGCAGGTTGGAACCCATAATTGGCCATGAAGGGAGACGTCCCAGAGGAAGAGTTCACCGCCGTGTTCCTGGCAAACTCAGCCCAAGGCAGAAGGTCAACCCAATTGTCTTGGTGATCGGAGACATAGCAACGAAGGAATTGCTCCAAGGCCTGATTGGATCGTTCTGCGGCCCCATTGGACTGAGGGTGGTAGGCCGAGGAGAAGGAGAGATGAATCCCCAACTGGGAGCAAAAGGCGCGCCAGAACCTGGACACAAACTGACTCCCCCTATCCGACACAATCTCCTTGGGCAAACCGTGCAACCGGAAGACCTCCCTGGCAAAAATCGTGGCCAACTCTTGTGCAGAGGGTAACTTCTTGAGAGGAATACAGTGGCACATTTTGGAAAACCGATCCACAATCATGAGAATGACCGTATGGCCTCGGGATGCAGGGAGGTCCACAATGAAATCCATCCCCAGGTGTGACCATGGGCGCTCCCCGGTGGCTATGGGTTGCAGAAGGCCCAACGGAAGGTGCCGAGGGGACTTACTCTGGGCACAAACGGAGCATGCCGCTACATATGCGGCGATGTCGGAACGTAGGGAAGGCCACCAGAACAGACGTGAAACAGCCCAGGACAGCTGATTCTTTCCAGGATGCCCCGCGGTCTTGGAGTTATGGTAGGTTCGCAACAACCGAGTGCGCAACTCCTCAGGCACAAAACATCTGCCGTTGGGTCTCCCAGAGGGAGCACCAGATTGAGCCACCAAAATCTGCTCACCCAGGGGAGAGGTCAGGCTGGTGCGAATGGCGGCCAGGATCTGATTCGGAGGTATGACCGAAGTCGGAATCGACTCCTCCCTGGACAGCTCGGAGTACTGCCGTGATAGGGCATCCGCCCTGATGTTCTTGGAACCGGGTAGGTAGGAGACCACGTAATTAAAACGTGACAAGAACAGAGCCCATCTGGCCTGACGTGGTGTCAATCTCTTGGCCTCAGAAAGGTAGGTCAGATTCTTATGGTCCGTCAGGATGAGAACCGGAACCACCGAACCCTCGAGCAAGTGCCTCCATTCTTTAAGGGCCTGCACGATGGCCAATAACTCCCTGTCACCAATCTGATAGTTGCACTCCGCGGAAGACAGTTTCCGGGAGTAAAACCCACAAGGAAGCAGAGGACCCTCTGGTGTTCTACGCTGAGACAGAAGGGCGCCTACTCCTGTCTCAGACGCGTCCACCTCGAGGACAAAGGGCAACCCAGGGTTGGGATGCGACAGAATCGGAGCCGACACAAAAGCGGACTTTAGGGCCTCAAAAGCTCGGATGGCCTCGAGCGGCCAGACCTGGGAATTACTGCCCTTCCTGGTCAGATCCGTGAGAGGCTTGGCCAGCATGGAAAAGTCCCTGATGAACTTCCGATAATAATTGGCGAAGCCCAAAAAGCGCTGCAGGGAACGAAGACCACTGGGCTGGGGCCACTGTAAGACAGCCGAAACCTTCTCAGGATCCATGGAGAACCCCTCAGCGGAAATGATGTAACCTAAGAAGGTTACCTGGGATCGGTGAAATTCGCATTTCTCAAGCTTACCGAACAGCTTGTTCTCTCGTAATCGTTGCAACACTCGTCTGACATCCAGAATGTGGGCCTCCATGGATTCAGAATATACCAAGATGTCATCCAAATAGACCACCACACACTGCTGCAACAGGTCACGGAAAACATCGTTGATGAATTCCTGAAAGACTGCGGGCGCATTGCACAACCCAAAGGGCATAACCAAGGATTCATAATGACCGGTCCTGGTGTTAAACGCGGTCTTCCACTCATCGCCCGCCTTGATCCTTACCAGGTTATATGCCGCCCTCAGGTCGAGTTTGGTAAAGACCGTGGCCCCTTTAAGGCGATCGAACAGCTCGGAAATCAAGGGTATCGGGTAAGCGTTCTTGATCGTGATGCGATTGAGACCCCTGTAATCGATGCAAGGCCTCAACTCACCGCCCTTCTTTTTCACAAAGAAAAATCCAGCCCCTGCCGGGGACGAGGATTTGCGAATGTGTCCGAGTGAAAGCGCCTCCCTTACGTACTCCTCCATGGCCTCATTCTCCGCTACCGACAGTGGATAGACTTTGCCACGAGGAGGAACGGCACCAGGTTGTAATTCTATGGCACAATCGTATGGGCGGTGCGGAGGTAGGGCAACCGCGCGCACCTTATCGAATACATCCCGGTACTCCTCGTATTCAGGAGGTAACAGAGAGTCCGAGGAAGTACACAGCAACTTGACAGACCCATGGATGCAACTAGCCCCACACTGCGGTGACCACGAGAGGATCTCGGCCGATCTCCAATCGAAAGTCGGATTATGCTTCTGGAGCCAGGGGTACCCCAAGACCACCGAGTAGTGTGGAGACGAAATAACCTGGAGACAGACCGACTCTCTGTGAACGGCACCAATGGCTATCCCCACTGGAAGGGTCTCATGAGTCACGTGTGACGACAGAAGGGGTCTGCCGTCTATCGCCTCAAGAGCCAGTGGGGAACCTCGAGCCTGCAGAGGAATGGAATTGGCGGCAGCGAACCCACTATCAATGAACAAACCACCAGCACCAGAGTCCACCAACGCCTGGGTCGTCACCGAGCCCCCGACCCAGGAGAGGACAACAGTGATCAGTGGTTTGTCAACACGGGAAACCGGGGACGAGGAGACTCCACCCAAGATCTGCCCCCGACAGGATCTCAGGTACGAGCGTTTCCCGGACGGTTCGGACATGCCAACCGAAAATGCCCACCGAGACCACAGTACATGCATCGACCCTCGCGTCTCCGGAGTACCCTCTCCCCCTCGGACAGGCGAGCAAACCCCAGCTGCATGGGTTCACCCCCAGACAAGTCATCCCCAGGAGGCGTGGGAGGAGAGGGAGGCACGGGTGGGACAGCAAACGTAGGCGCCAATCTGTTAGCAGACCTCCGCAGGCTCTCCTTAAAGGAAGGTCTCTCCCTGAGTCTGGTGTCAATCAAAATCAGGAAAGAAATAAGAGACTCGAGCTCCACTGGTAGGTCCTTAGCTGCAACCTCATCCTTCAAGGCATCCGAGAGACCATGAGAGAAAGCAGCGACCAGAGCCTCATTATTCCAGCCCACCTCTGCTGCCAGGGTACGAAACTCAATGGCGTATTCAGCTACGGATCGTGAACCCTGTCTGATGGACATAAGGAGCTTCGCAGCAGAGGCAGCACGAGCCGGCACATCGAATACCTTCTGAAGAGAAGCAACAAAACCGGAAAACTCGGCAACCACCGGATTGTTGTTCTCCCATAAAGGGCTGGCCCAGGCCAAGGCCTTGTCCGAGAGCAGCGAGATCAAGAAGCCCACCTTTGATCTCTCAGTAGGAAAGGCATGTGGCAGCAACTCGAAATAAATGCCCACCTGGTTAAGGAAACCTCGGCACTGAGTTGGCTCTCCCCCAAAGCGCTGTGGAAGAGGGGCAGAACCGGTCATACCCCGAAACACCGCAGGCGCAACAACAGGTGTCGGGGTAGACTCTGGCGCAACAACCGGAGCGGCAGTAGGAGCGACAACCGACCCATCGGCAACAGGAGCGAAATGAGCCGTGCGTTCAAGCAGGGTTTGCAACGCCACAGCGAACCGACCCAACAGGTGATCCTGCTGATCAAGTCTGGCAACCAGCATGGGTAGCGAGGATGGCCCTGTACCGTCAGAACTCATGGCTTGGTCCTAATGTCACGGAACCATGAACCAGACGTACAACAAGAGATAAGTGAAAACAAGAAGGCTTTATTGAAAATAAAACTGTAAAGCAAAAGTCCAAACGAATGGTGAAACCGAAGCAGAGTCTTTGAGAGGCCAGAGATCAGGAACCAGAAGGGTAGTCAGACGAAGCCAGGATCAGGAACCAGCAG
The DNA here is from genome assembly GCF_905171765.1 of Bufo bufo. Taxonomy (NCBI): domain Eukaryota; kingdom Metazoa; phylum Chordata; class Amphibia; order Anura; family Bufonidae; genus Bufo; species Bufo bufo. Next base: position 353,672,749 of record NC_053394.1, read on the forward strand.
GGTAGTCAGACGAAGCCAGGATCAGGAACCAGCAGGGTAGTCAGACGAAGCCAGGATCAGGAACCAGCAGGGTAGTCAGACGAAACCAGGATCAGGAACCAGAAGCAGCAGCAGTCTTAGAAGCATGTGAACACAGGAGGACCAAGCAAGGAACTGAAGCCACAGACCTCCTATATATATGAGCTAGGCATCCAGCTCCTCCCAGTGGGAAGGAGGAGCCGCAGGGTGGAAGGCTACAAGAAACCCAGAAACCAAGATGGCCGCCAGCACATGTCAAACGAAGGAGAACAGCAAGAAGGTAAGACCATGACACCGTCGCTCAAGATTGTAGACACCGAGCACATCACTCTCCGCTACAAAGGACCCGGCTTACCTGTTTTAGAACATCATGCTGGTGGTATAAAGGGGCTTGCTCTAACTTTATCAAAAGAGAAAAAAATTTATCCCGATATTAAAGCCGGTTTTTATACAATATTTGTTTGGACAGATATCGTTCAACATCAACTTGTTGGCGATAGTTTCGTACAACTTTTAAGAACTGTCGAGTTAGGCGGTAAAAATGGCGAGATAGTCACACAAAAGTATCACCGGCCGGACTATATACCTGTTTGTAAACATCATTTTGACACGGTTACAATATCAATACTCACGGATCAGGCTAAACCTGTTAAATTCAAATATGGCAAGACTATTGAGCGATTACACTTTAGACCGCGCGCTGTGACGACGCACTAAAATGTTGTCCCAGAGAGTGTATGGTGACCCGGACGCATATACGCATTATTACATAACGCAAGCCGGTCATGGTTTGGACGGATTTCACGGTACCGAATTCATGCATGGTTCTGGCCTTGCCGGGTTATTTCGGGGTCTGTTCCGTCGTGTCGTTCCCCTATTTAAGAAAGGTGTGGAGCTTGTAAAACCGCACGTGAAAACAGCCGCCCATAACATCGCTAAAGACGTTGTCACTACGGCTTCGACCGCCTTTATGGATCGTATAAATAGGTCGACGCAGGGCCAGGAGGGCTCTGGTGTCGTACAAATACGTAAAAAAACACGTAAAAGAAAACGTGAACGCGCTGCCGTTGTCTTACCAACTTTTATTAATAAAGTAGCACAACCTAAGAGACGTCGCCGTCAGAAAACAAGAAGTCGTTCACCGAGCGACATCTTCTAGTCAGACGCTATGGCTTTCGTGCATGACGCCTCCGCCGAGTATGCCAAATCAGAGTTGGATATCTTTCAAATATCGCCTACACAAACAAGCATTGAAAAATCACTTTATGTAGAGGTGCAGCCAATCGCCGCAATCACTAACATTGCCCCTTTGGAATTCTACATCACGGGCAGCAGTGAATATTATTACGACCTTAATAACACATTGTTACACGTCGTTTGCAAAATCGTTAGTCCTGATAACACACCCATACCAGAAGGATCCCGCGTTGCACTTATTAACTACCCTATAGCGAGTATTTTTAATCAACTGGATATAACGCTCGGCGACACGTTGATTTCAAGAAGCGACAACCTTTATACGTATAGAGCGTATATAGAGTCCCTAATAAATTATAATTCACAAACTTTAGCGTCCCAATTTACAGCCGGTTTATTCTATAAAGACACAGCGGGACATCATGATGACAGGGTTCTCGACGGGCGTAATGAAGGCTTCAGCAAGAGAGCAAAGTATTCCGCCCGATCTAGAAGTGTGGAATTAATGGGCCCCATTTACGCCGATATATTTAATCAACCGAAGTTAATACTGAACGGTTTAGATCTGAAGATAAAATTGACCAGAAACAAAGACACTTTCTGCCTTATGTCGGCCGAGGCGTCCCATTTTAAAGTCCAAATACAGCACGCTTCCCTGTTTGTCAAAAGAGTACAAGTATCGCCCGCTGTAAGAATCGGTCACAGTCGCGCTCTGTTAACAGCTAACGCAAAGTACTCGATCGATCGGGCGTAGCTTAAAGTGTATAGCGTACCCGCCGGTACGCGCATATCTAACCACGAGAATCTTTTCCTCGGAAACCTACCAAAAACAGTAATACTAGCGTTTGTGGATAACGAATCATTTTCCGGGAGTTACCAAAGAAATCCTTTGTGCTTCAACCACTATAATGTGAATTATGCAGCCTTATATTTGGATGGTCAACAGATCCCGGCAAAACCTTTTCAACCTAACTTCCAAGACGAATCAGCTGTTCGTGAATATATGTCCCTAGTACATATTTCGGGGAAATACAAGGCCGACAACGCTTTATCCGTCGATCGGCACGAGTTTTTGAACTGTTACACTTTGTTCGCTTTTGATTTATCACCGGATCAAGAGCCCGGCGGTCATTTCTCTCTAGTAAAAACTGGCAATCTGCGAGCTGAAATTAGATTTGCTGAACCGATTGCGAACACAATTAACATGATTGTATATTCAGTTCATGAAAATATTATTGAAATAAATAATCGGCGGGAGGTATTATATGATTTTTAATAAACATGAATAATTATGAAATTGCCTGTGTTATTAAAGCTGATATTAACGCCAGGTGCATATTTAAAGGTGTATTCCCGTGCGATTTATTACCGGGGGGGTAAAATCATCGACAGGCCCGCGGCATACATTGTAAATACGGATAATTCGTATCAGCGGGGAAGCATTGGATTTTAATTATATTATACCCGAATGGTATATCTATTTTTTTTGATAGTTATGGTTTATCACCCGCAAATGAAATATTTCCTGGCGACTTTATGCAGTTTTTATATAAAAATTCTAAGACTATAAGGTATCAAAACAGACAAATACAAGATGCCGTTAGTACAGTCTGCGGCCATTACTGTAGCTATATCTTACAATGTCTCGCTAAAGGAATATCTTTTGAAAATGTGTTAAAAATGTTCACTAACGATTTTAGAAAAAATGACCGTATTGTGCGATCATTTGTAACAAAACGCATGAAACGCTTATGTATACGATGCTGTAATTACAATCAAACGTGTCTGTCCCTACGGGGCTGTTGCAAATAAGGAAAATGAATAAAGCTTTTAAACGAATTATATTTGTCATCGTTTGATTTTTAATGCGATTATATTAAATTAATATCAGGCAATATAAATTTTAATATCAAATAGCACGCACTATAAATTTAATATCAAGCGATATAAATTTTAATAGCCTGCACTATAAATTTTATATCAAGCACTATACATTTTATTAGCCAGCACTATAAACCTAATATCAAGCGATATAAACCTAATATCAAGCAATATAAAATTAATATCAAGCAATATAAAGGGGGCGTGGTACCTGTCACTTTGACGAAACATATACCCTCTTACTACTGCCAAGTATTGGTACGGGTTTACCGTTACTGGCTATGAGACTCAGCCAGGATTCTGGGGGCTGGGTAAGCTGATTTTGGTCCCAGTATTTTGCAGATGCTGCTTGTTGAATGGTAGTGACTTGGGATCCTGTGTCAACTAGGGCAACAAAAGAAACACCATTTATCTGAAGTGTCACTTCTGGACGAGATCCTACATATCTTGGCATCCAATAGGGATCTTTTGGACCTATTGATTTACCTCCCGAGGGGTGGTCCTTGGCCTCGGGGTCGCCCGTTTAACTGCCAGCAGGTTGCTTCAGTATGGCCTGGCTTGTGACAGTATGTGCAGATAGGCCGCCTAGGGGTACTAGCGCGGTCAGGTGGGCGTCCACCCGAAATTCTGGAATAAGTCTCTTTATAGTCAGGAGAGAAGAGCCTTCTGGACACAGGTTTCTCATAGAATGTGTCGGCAGATAAGAACCATTTGGCCCATCTAGTCTGCCCAATATACTGAATACTATGGATAGCCCCTGGCCCTATCTTATATGAAGGATGGCCTTATGCCTATCCCATGCATGCTTAAACTCCTTCACTGTATTTGCAGCTACCACTTCTACAGGAAGGCTATTCCATGCATCCACTACTCTCTCAGTAAAGTAATACTTCCTGATATTACTTTTAAACCTTTGCCCCTCTAATTTAAAACTATGTCCTCTTGTAGCAGTTTTTCTTCTTTTAAATATTCTCTCCTCTTTTACCTTGTTGATTCCCTTTATGTATTTAAAAGTTTCTATCATATCCCCTCTGTCTCGTTTTTCTTCCAAGCTATACATGTTAAGGTCCTTTAATATTTCCTGGTAAGTTTTATCCTGCAATCCATGTACCAGTTTAGTAGCTCTTCTCTGAACTCCAGCAATAATGGTTTTTCCCACTGTTCCAACTTTTGGTGGACTTTCTCCAGACTTTTAGTCAAGAATTGGACTTGCTCAGTAAGGGCAGCAACTGCGTCAGGAATTGGGGCTTGGGTTGCCTGACTGACGACAGGTAAAGATTTTATAGGGGTGACCAGCTGTGCTACTGGCACTGCAGCGGATCCAACAGGTCCTGTTGGTGGACTTTTTCCCAATATGCTGATAGCTAATTCTTTAAAGTCTAAGAAAGCAGCACTTGGATGCTGAGCGGCTAACATTCTTAGCTGGCTCTTTAAATTGTCTGTATTGACGCCTTCAATAAATTGCTCTTTCAGGGTTTTGTCCTGATTCTCTGCCTCACGGGGGACTACTTGGACAACAGCTCTAAGGGGTTCCTGCAAAGATAATGCAAAGTCTCTGAGTGACTCACCCGATTGCTGTTTCTTGCTAAAGAACCTCATCTTGTCCTCTGACACGGTTCTGGGTTCAAAGGTGGTGTAGAGACGTTCAAATATCTGCTCCAGTGTCCTCCTCTCTGAGCTTGGCCAGGATTTCACTTCTCTGAGAGCAGCTCCTTCCAATTGCGCAAGGAGAATTTCCATCTGTTGTTCTGGGGATACAGGGTACAATCTGTAAGCAAGCATTTTTTCCTTTAAAGTCCCTTAAAGTATGAACTTCTCCAGAATACCGTGGGAACCAGGGGGCCCCAAAATAATAAGGCATGGTTAAAGGCATTAAGCTTGGTGCTGCAGCAGTTGGTATTGCGCTGGGACCGGCTGCGGCTGCCGCAGGAGGTCCGCGGAGGTCAGGCTGCACGTTATCTTCCTGCACTGACATGGTAACAGCAGGTAAATTAGGGTTAGGTAGGTTAAATGTGGCTGTAGACGCTTTTTGTGTGGCGTTGCTATGGGCAACCTCTATCTTGTGGGCGTATAGCCCTTTAAGAAACTTGGTGCCAGCTGAATACAGTGTTTGTACAGCGCTAGTTTAAGTCTCTGACAGCGCTCCTGGCTATCGATGCTCCCTTATGGTTAGCAGGGGCAAATCGGAGTACTCACAGACTGCGATTTCTACTTGGGGGACGGCAAGCAATGCGATCCTCTCACTCCGTTAGTTTGCATGAGAATTCTCGCGATGTTTAGGATGTACGCACGTCACACTCTCCTCCCATGCGCGGCGTCTCACTTTGATGTGGCTACAGGCAGAGGAGGCGGCTCTGCGTTTGCATACAAGGTTCAGCCTCTCAGAGTTAACACAGTAAAGGTAGGATGGGCTGACCAGACAATTTTGCATAAATGGGCGGCACTAGGTTTTCCCGCTCTTTAGGGGGTGTCGCTAACTTGTCCACAGTGATGGCGCAGTATTTTTCTTTCAAACAAGGCCTCCGGCAGCCATCTTAAGTGCATAGAAACAGTCTATTCAATGACAGAAAGCCGTTTTAGTCACACACAAATGTCTGTTTTTCCCACTTTTAACACTGCGATTTTTATGCTGGTGACTAGTATAGCACTTCCATGCAATTTCCAAACAGTTTAAACAGTTCTGTAGCCCAATACAGTGCACAATAAGCAAAAGTCTCTAAATACAGTAAAGGGGCTTATTCACATGTGACAGTCTCTCAAATATGGCGCAAGGGTTAATATCCTGTTCGTGATGCTAAGAAAAGATATGCAGCCAGCCATGACCGCAGGGGTAACACGTGAGGTGCACGGTGAGCCGATGAGGGGCCAAACAATAACACACAGTTCATCGGTTTACTCACGGTTAGTAGAAAGCCTCCCTGGGCTGGCAGCACAATGTTGAGGAAGACAGCACGAAATCCTCCGGGGCACGCTCTGTGGTAGGGAAGCATCAGCCAAGATGGAGGTTGAGGTGCCCTTGATGTGAGGGGTGCTTAGGGTGCTTGTGGCGGCTGAGTCCCTTGATGTTATTTGCCGTGACGCCAGTACCGTTAATGGTGGTACAACCAATGGTAAGAATGAAGTAGACAGTGGTAAGATACAACTCACAGCTTTTACTGATGTTGGTTCCAGTTGCAGCATGTACATCAAACAGAATACAGTCCTTTGCAACTTAAAGGAATCCTGCTGATCCACTGTTAATAGGTTTGGCTGGGTTTAGCTTGGCTTGAAGGTTCTGTATCAATGTAATTTGATGAGGTTGCCAATGGCTATAGTATCCTTCACCTGGATACCCAAAGGTCTTTTATGCCTGGTTTGTGGCTTTTATCCGTTGGATTTTCAAGTCCGTTCTTTCTTGTGTCCCTTCCTGGACTAAACTTTAACTGAGCAGAAGTGCTAGATCTGCACTCTCTCACTCTCTGCAACAGACTGCACTGAACTAATCAACAACCACTGAACTGTGTTTCTAGGCCTGACCTAAGTATTTATATGACCTAAGTACTATCCCCATCTAGTGGTGGGATGCATAAATTACACCAGACAAGCCTATGAACAGGGATACAACAGGTGTTGTAGTACAAAATGACATGCAATAGGATAATGCCGTTTTAAGCTATTTTGCAGTTCCCACGGGTTCCTGAGTGGGATGCTGCAATAGAAGTTTAGAGGCTATGACTCGATATTTAGAGTTATCTATCTTATCCATTACCCCCAAAATACATAATTCAAACTCCCTAGGAACGCGATATGCCTTTATTTTTTAATTTACCTTCCGCCAGAAATCTTGAATCTTTATGCATGTCCATAGTATGTGCATATCATGCACACCTATTTGGCCGCATTTTTTGCAGCTAAATTCTTTAGATTTATAATATTTCATAAGACTCTTGGGGGAGTAAATTAGTTGGTATAGTATATTAAATTGGGTGATTCTAAGAGAGTTGTTTGAAACCCCATTTTTGGCCTGTAACACCCTCTCCCAAAACTCTTCCCGTTGAAACTTAAGAACATAATGCCATTTGTGCATTAGACAATTAATTGCTCTTTTTTCTGTCTTTTGATGTAACAGGCATTCATATATCCTAGACACCAGTTTCTTCCCCACTGCTAGTTTAGAAATATTGGCTAGAGGGCGAGGGAAAGTAACAATTTGTGTTCCCCTTCCCAATGACACCCGTAAGGCATGTTTCAATTGTAGATAAAAGAAACTCATGTCCCTATTTGCAATTCCAGACTCATTTTTAAGATCGAGGTATGTGATAATATCTCCCTCCTTCTATTTTTGACCCAATCTAAAAATTCCATATTTCCACCAGATTTCCTGTTCAATTAACTTTAATTATATAAGTTGCGTATTATCCCACAGTAGGGTGTCTGTATGTAATCTGGTCTGTGGCTACAGTTCTCTTACCTCTTTCCAGATTTTGGCCCACAGACCAAATAACGGTATTTTACTGGTTTGCTGTTGAGACAAAATGTCAGCCTCCACCAATTGCAAGATACTGCATTTGTCCAACTTTTTATTGATCCCTGCTATCATGGTCTTATATCTTTGTGAGTTACTCCATATTAACATATTTCTAATATGGCCAGAGAAAAAATAGAGTTCCAGATTCGGGACCGACAGACCACCGTCTCTCTCACGAATGTGCAGTATTTGAGCTCTTATCCGTGTTTTTTTACATCTCCATATCAAATCCGCCAGAAGAGAAGCTATTTTTTTGAAAATTCTTTTAGGAATTAATACAGGCGCGTTCCATATAAGGGTACTTTCACACTAGCGTCGGGGCTCCGCTTGTGAGCTCCGTTTGAAGGGTCTCACAAGCGTCCCCGAACGCATCCGTCCAGCTACCAATGCATTCTGAGTGGATGCGGATCCGCTCAGAATGCATCAGTCTGGCAGCGTTCAGCCTCCGCTCCACTCAGCAGGCGGACACCAGAACGCTGCTTGCAGCGTTCGGGTGTCCGCCTGGCCGTGCGGAGGCAAACGGATCCGTCCAGACTTACAATGTAAGTCAATGGGGACGGATCCGTTTGAAGTTGACACAATATGGCTCAATTTTCAAACGGATCCGTCCCCCATTGACTTTCAATGTAAAGTCTGGACGGATCCGTCTGAACAACTTTCAGACTTAGAAATTTTTCTAAACTATAATGCAGACGGATCCGTTCTGAACGGATCCAAACGTCTGCATTATAGGAGAGGATCCGTCTGTGCAGACACCAGACGGATCCTCTCTGAACGCTAGTCTGAAAGTAGCCTTAGGGCTCTTTCACACTTGCGTTGTTTTGTTCCGGCATAGAGTTCCGTCGTCGGGGCTCTATGCCGGAAGAATCCTGATCAGGATTATCCCCATGCATTCTGAATGGAGAGAAATCCGTTCAGGATGCATCAGGATGCATCAGGATGCCTTCAGTTCCGGACCGGAACGTTTTTTGGCCGGAGAAAATACCGCAGCATGCTGCGCTTTTTGCTCCGGCCAAAAATCCTGAACACTTGCCGCAAGGCCGGATCTGGAATTAATGCCCATTGAAAGGCATTAATCCGGATCCGGCCTTAAGCTAAACGTCGTTTCGGCGCATTACCGGATCCGACGTTTAGCTTTTTCTGAATGGTTACCATGGCTGCAAGGACGCTAAAGTCCTGTTTGCCATGGTAAAGTGTAGTGGGGAGCAGTATACTTACCGTCCGTGCGGCTCCTGGGGCGCTTCAGAGTGACGTCAGGGCGCCCCACGCGCATGGATGACGTGATCGCATGGATCACGTCATCCATGCGCATGTGGCGCTCTGACGTCATTCTGGAGCGCCCCGGGAGCCGCACGGACTGTAAGTATACTGCTCCCCCGCTCCCCACTACTACTACGGCAACCAGGACTTTAATAGCGTCCTGGCTGCCATAGTAACACTATGGCTGCCATAGGCTGCCATAGTAACACTTGCGGGCACCTCCGGCAAATGGAGTACACGACGGATCCGGACAACGCAAGTGTGAAAGAGGCCTTATACCGTATAGTTCAAGGAAGGTAAAATGCACATTTTCCCTAGGGAAATGCGTCCTGCCATTGAAACATATAGTTTTTTCCATACCTCTATTTTCTTCCTAATTTCCTGTATTTTAGGAAGCACATTTAGCTGAACATAATCCTTGGAATTAGGGGTTATCTGAATTCCTAAATATTTTACGGGTTCATCTGGTCTCTTAATTTCCAATGACCCTGGTATTAAGTTATTCAAGGGATCAACCAGGATGCAGGCCAATTTAGACCAATTAATGTTTAGTCAAGCATATTTACTATAATCGTCAAATATCTGGAAGATCCTAGCAAGTGATCCATGGAAACCCACAAACAGCATGATATCATCTGGATATAAAGCAATTTTTTCTTCATGAGATCCAAACCTAAAACCCACAATTTCTTTATCTTGTCTAATCATATCCGCTAAGGGTTCCATGACTATAGCAAATAGGAGGGGGGAGAGGGGGCATCCTTGTCTAACCCCCCTACCAATAGCTATGTTGTCCGAATATTCTCCATTCAAAATCACCCTTGCAGAGATTTCGGTATATGGCAGCTTGATCCATCACCCAGATTATTAATTGCCAGCAGGGAGGGGGTATGGGGGGGGTACGAGGGACGCCGGGAGAGGAGAGAAAAAAAATGACAAAAAAAAAGGCAGCTGAGGAATTGCCCCTTGCCCACCCCAAGCCTCCCTCCCCTACTGAATGACCCAGAGTAGCATCTAGCCCTGGCTCTCTTCCTTAGTATTACTTCATCCCTGCCCCTCCTCAGCCCGTTGCACCTCAGCTCTTTATTTTTTCTTTAATCCATTCTTCCACCGCCCCTGCGGTCTCAAAAAACCAAGTTCTATTCTCCCATTCTATTCGTAACTTAGCTGGAAACATCATGGAGTACTTTACATTATTTAGACTCAGTTTTTTTTTTCATCAATAAAGCGGCTACTTTCCTTTACCGTCTCCCTTGCATAGTCCGGAAACAACATTACTGCTGTACCTGAATACTCCAACCTTCCTTTCTTCCTGGACCTACGTGCTATCTCCTCCTTATCCCTGACCGATAATAAGTTAATCACTATCGGTCGTGGTTTTGTTCCGGGGTTGAGGGGGGTGGCTTTGCCGGCAATCTGTATGCCCGTTCCACAAAATTTTTATGATCTGAAATATCTTGGCCCAGTTGTTCCATCAGCCAGATTTGTATAAAGCGACAAAGATCTCTTCCTTCCACCCCCTTCGGGATCCCTAAACATCTCAGATTTGCACTTCTGGACCTATTGTCTAAATCTAGTATTTTATTTTTTTATTCCTTATTCTCTTCCTTTAGGGTGTTTTTCTCTTTAACTGTTATCTGTAGGAGATCCTCCGAGTCCGATATTCTTTTCTCTACTTCTGTCATCCTGTCTTTATATTTTTGTAAATCCGCTCTAAGAAGCCTAAAAACGTCCTTAATATTTCCAATCTGGAAAGAGAGGTCTTTTATTGCCAAACTACAGTTCTTTATTTCTTGAAATATATCTTGCAGACTGGGCATCTGCTCCCCTTTATCGGGGTTCTTTTCTTCGACCTCTTTCAACTGTTCGACCTCTTTCAACTGCTACTTCTCTCCCCATACCGGAAATCCTCTCTAGGTGTTTTCAAATTGACATTCTCCAACGAACTGAAGGATTCCCCCTCAGGGTCCTGGGGTGTATCATCTTTTTTCTTCCTGGGGGGACTAGTCTGTCCGCGCATATTAGTCAACAGTAGTTGCTTAGACTTTTCTGCTTTGGGGAAATTGAGGTGTTCAACTCCGTTTGGCCCCTCCCCTTTTTCCCTATTCCCTGTCTGGCCATCTCTGTATTCTGTACTTAAGCCTAGTCTGAAAAAAACGGCCAAAACTGCAGTGGCCTACATGGGAAATCCTCCCAACCCCCCGAATGAATGCCTAAATAGCCTGGCAGGCAATGGTGTTAGTCAGGTTAATACAGTTAGATCAATTTTCCCCGGCCCGCCGCTCTTTTATTCCTCTACAACTCCTTATACCGGCCTTTTGTGACCGGCAATCCACCAATTTCATGCAGTTGACCGTTAAATGTATATACTCAATTAAAAGAATACTCTTTTCAGTTATTAGGAGATCCTCTCAGACCCTTACTGAGTATCCAGACCCTTGCCAGATGGGACACCCTAAGAATATCAACAAAATGCATTTTGCGCTATACATATTTATTCATATGATTCATTATGAGAGCTTTAATTCCGGCATCAAGAGACTTACAAGGAGAAGACTATACGCCATATACAAAAGTGGAAGAAGATAACCGTTTTGGTAACGAGGGCTCACCTGGTATTAATACTCCTCGCATCCTAAGCATGAATCATACCCCTTGACCAACCAGTGTGTTCTTTGAAAACAACAACGTTGGGCTTGCTTGGATTCCCACTTCTAAAGGCATCTGAGTTGAATTAGGCTACGTTTAGTAAAATGCTTCTGGAGAAACACCTTTGTACGTGACATGAAGCACGCTGCTCTGTTAAAGGTCGGGTGCAACTCTCTTGTGCAGATAACGATGGCAAGGGAATTTGAAAGTACAGCTATAAGGGATCACGTGGAATTTGAAGACAGAACATCCCCCACCTAAAGAAAGAACCATACCGCTACACCAACAAGACGACTCTCGGTTACCGTCTTGAAGAGGATACAATTTTTCTGGCTTTTGTAAAGTAACAAATGCCACAAGAGGCAGGCTTGAAAGTGGGTAAGCAAATGTAGACAGGACAGAAAAGGTGGGGGCTCATCCGGGACCTCTCGCACCCAAAGCGAGAATCATACCCCTAGACCAACGAGCCAAAGACATGGGTTTGGACTTTCTTTAGCTTTTCACCACTCTAACTTCACTGAGATGGAGAGCTTGCTTGGTACCTACAATGGCAACTACTTAAGAGAAGCAATACAGGATTAACTCTAAGGGGAGGTTTTGAAAGAGCAGCTTCTTCCGGCACTTCAGGTCCAGACCGTTTGCACCCTAAGGCCCCTTTCACACGGGCGAGTATTCCGCGCGGATGTGATGCGTGAGGTAAACGTATTGCACCCGCACTGAATACCGACCCATTCATTTCTATGGGGCCGTTCACATGAGCGGTGATTTTCACGCATATCTTGTGCGGTGCGTGAAAATCACAGCATGCTCTATATTCTGCGTTTTTCACGCAACGCAGGCCCCATAGAAGTGAATGGGGTTGCGTGAAAAACGCAAGCATCCGCAAGCAAGTGCGGATGCGGTGTGATTTTCACGCATGGTTCTTAGGTGACAGTCTATTCACTGTATTATTTTCCCTTATAACATGGTTATGAGGGAAAATAATAGCATTCTGAATACAGAATGCTTAGTAGGTGATCAATTGAGGGTTAAAAAAAATTAAAAAAATTAACTCACCTTCTCTTGTTCGCGTAGTTCCCGGTCTCTTCTTTACTTCTTTTTTTTTTTTTTACAACAATTTTTATTGAAAAGGTTTTCATAAAAAATAGGTTACAGAATGAATGAATGACAATCACATGTACATGTTTGAAACAAGTAAAATTAAGGCAAATGTGAAGCTTCTAAAGAATTAGAAGTTATTACGCAGCATATGACAGAGAATATTAAACCATGTAAAGGGAAAAAGCTTGTCAGGTACATATATAAAGAGATAAGTACTTGTGTAGAAGACATATAGCAATGAGAAAAGACTTATAGTCTAATGGAAGCACTAGGAGGTAGTTTACAACTACTATGATTTAACCATATATCCCATCTCTTTAGGAATGAAGACTTCATATTCCTAGAAGATGCCCACAAACCTTCATATAAGCAGCTATTATCTAGAGATCTGAAAATTCGATTAATATTAGGGAGCTTCCCAGATTTCCAACAAGCAGCAATTTTTAGTCGGGTTGTAAATATTAAGTGGCTGGCTATAGACCTAAAGTGACAGGGAAGGTCTAACGATGAGATGAACTTAAATATTGAATCCCATAGATCTTTAACTCTCGGACAGTCCCACCACAAATGTAAAAATGAACCAGGAGCTTGGCCACATCTCCAGCACTCTGGAGAAATCTCAGGGAAAATCCAATTTAAGTATGTAGGGGTTCTATACCATCTATATAATATTTTCCTTGCCCCTTCTAAATGGTCAGAGCATTTAGACAGTTTGGATACGGAGGTAAAGGCTTCTATCCAATCTGAGTCCGTGAGGACAGAGCCCAACTCAGAATTCGAAAGATCCAAAGTATGTTGTAAGGGGTTTATGCTTGATTCTTTCAAGAGTTGATAGCCCTTAGTGATGCCTTTATCCAGGTTTTGGGACATATGTATCCATTTTAGAAGTGCTTGGTTATTGGTGTTAAAGTTAAAAACTCTTGGAGATTTTAGTAAGTGTCTTATCCTTAGATATTTATAGAAATCTGAGTTGGGGATATTAAAGTCTCTATGTAATTGAGCAAATTCAACAAAGATACCATCCTTCCATAGTTGTTTAACATCAGTAATGCCTGAATCTACCCAATTATTTAACCGTAAGTCTGGGATGGCTAATTCACAGATTTTCAGAGGCACAGAGGATAATGAGGTAGGAATTAGCTTATCTATTCTAGCAATGGAGTACCAGGTGTTAAGTATTGCAGTCAAAGTTGATAATGGAGAGTTATTTTTGATACCAAAGGCCGCTGTAGCGGAAAGACATAAATTTATGTCATAAGATCCCATAAAACTTTTTTCTAATGAAACCCATTTTTTTGAGGTGTCGTCTTTAATCAAATATCTCAATTGGTCGAGTATAGATGAGGCATGATAATGTTTAATAGAAGGAACATTGAGACCTCCTGTTTTGAGTGGTTTGCTAAGGATAAGTGCTTTCACTCTGGGTTTAAATTTTACTCAAATGTGGCGGTTAATTAAGGATTGTAGCTTGGTTAAATATCCAGTGGGTATGGAAATTGGAATATTGCGGAACATGTAAATAATTTTGGAAAGAATGACCATTTTCAATGCAGCTATTCTTCCTAGCCATGAGAGAGAGTCCATCCTTAGGTTATTTAAAGAGTCATTAATTTTATTATATAACGGCCAGAAGTTAACCTTGAATAGTTTGTTGGTAGGGAAAGCAAGTTGAATGCCCAAATATGTCAAAGACTCCTACTAGTATCCCTTTAATAAGCGGGGAGGATCTAATATGTTCAGCAAAGGGTTCCATTGCAAAAGCAAATATCAAGGGTGACATAGGGCAGCCTTGTCTGGTTCCATTCTTGATATTGAATGGGGCAGAGAGAAAACTAGACGAATATATAGAGGCACTGGGATTAGAGTATAAGGACATAACTGCAGATAGGAAGAATTCCCCAAATCCAAACTTTTTTAAAGTTGCATAAATATAATCCCAATGTATTCTATCGAACGCCTTCTCCGCATCCAAGGAAAGAAGCAGAGAAGGCGTCCGGGTGGCATATGCCACATCTAATAGATCTATAAACCTTCTAGTACCGTCTGATGATTGTCTGTTGGGAACAAATCCAATTTGGTCATTGGAAATTAAAGAAGGCAGAATGCTAGATAACCTTTTTGCCAGTATTTTCGCAAAAATCTCTATATCGGAATTTAAAAGTGATATGGGTCTGAAGTTAGCCGGTTTATCTGCAGGTTTACCAGGTTTTGGAAGGGTAATGATCAGTGCGTTTAACATGTCTTTTGGAATTGATTTTTGTGCTGCTATTAAGTTAAAGGTTCTATTCAGGAAGGGGTTTAAAATGTGTGAGAAGTTCTTGTAATATTCATTTGTAAGTCCGTCTGGGCCAGGGGATTTATTATTTTTGAGGGAATGGATTGCCTCAGAAATTTCTGAATGTGTAATTTTAGAATTAAGGGTTTGATTTTGGTTTGGCGTTAGGGACGGGAGGGAGATGCCACTAAGGAAGTCATTGATATATTCAGTAGTAGGTTGGACAGTGTCAGTTGAACTTTCTAAATTGTACACATTTGCGTAATAGTTGGCAAATTCCTCTGCTATATGTTTGGGATTAAACAGTTTTTTGCCTTGAATATCATGTAGAAAGGGTATTCTTGTCTTGACGTCTCTTTTTTTAACTCTACACTGCGTGTAGAATTATTAGGCAAATGAGTATTTTGACCACATCATCCTCTTTATGCATGTTGTCTTACTCCAAGCTGTATAGGCTCGAAAGCCTACTACCAATTAAGCATATTAGGTGATGTGCATCTCTGTAATGAGAAGGGGTGTGGTCTAATGACATCAACACCCTATATTAGGTGTGCATAATTATTAGGCAACTTCCTTTCCTTTGGCAAAATGGGTCAAAAGAAGGACTTGACAGGCTCAGAAAAGTCAAAAAATAGTGAGATATCTTGCAGAGGGATGCAGCACTCTTAAAATTGCAAAGCTTCTGAAGCGTGATCATCGAACAATCAAGCTTTTCATTCAAAATAGTCAACAGGGTCGCAAGAAGCGTGTGGAAAAACCAAGGTGCAAAATAACTGCCCATGAACTGAGAAAAGTCAAGTGTGCAGCTGCCAAGATGCCACTTGCCACCAGTTTGGCCATATTTCAGCGCTGCAACATCACTGGAGTGCCCAAAAGCACAAGGTGTGCAATACTCAGAGACATGTCCAAGGTAAGAAAGGCTGAAAGACGACCACCACTGAACAAGACACACAAGCTGAAATGTCAAGACTGGGCCAAGAAATATCTCAAGACTGATTTTTCTAAGGTTTTATGGACTGATGAAATGAGAGTGAGTCTTGATGGGCCAGATGGATGGGCCCGTGGCTGGATTGGTAAAGGGCAGAGAGCTCCAGTCCGACTCAGACGCCAGCAAGGTGGAGTACTGGTTTGGGCTGGTATCATCAAAGATGAGCTTGTGGGGCCTTTTCGGGTTGAGGATGGAGTCAAGCTCAACTCCCAGTCCTACTGCCAGTTTCTGGAAGACACCTTCTTCAAGCAGTGGTACAGGAAGAAGTCTGCATCCTTCAAGAAAAACATGATTTTCATGCAGGACAATGCTCCATCACACGCGTCCAAGTACTCCACAGCGTGGCTGGCAAGAAAGGGTATAAAAGAAGAAAATCTAATGACATGGCCTCCTTGTTCACCTGATCTGAACCCCATTGAGACCCTGTGGTCCATCATCAAATGTGAGATTTACAAGGAGGGAAAACAGTACACCTCTCTGAACAGTGTCTGGGAGGCTGTGGTTGCTGCTGCACGCAATGTTGATGGTGAACAGATCAAAACACTGACAGAATCCATGGATGGCAGGCTTTTGAGTGTCCTTGCAAAGAAAGGTGGCTATATTGGTCACTGATTTGTTTTTCAGATAAAGAGAGGTGAAGCACTGGATCTGGAGCAGATTATGGTAGAGGTGCTCTCAGTAAAAAGGAATCACCCTTCCTTTGATAAAATGTGCAAATGAAAAAAGATACTGGGCACTCTCTAGAATACAAGGAACCTCACAATTTATTATCAATAAGACATATAATCATATAGACAGTTCATTTAATACCATTAAAACACCCTAACATAAAATCCATATAAATATACTAAAATATGGATATAAAACTAGATTCCTAATAGTCTAAAAATATATATAGGAATAAGATCGCCTCTGATTGTTCGGGGATAAAAAGTCTTTGTAAATAAATGTTCCTCCAACTTTGAGTTTGGATATACTGTAGAAATATTCTTTAGGGTATTGATAGCCCAAATATAACTTCTCCTCCACAAATGAAATGAAATCTCAGTTTTTCAATACAGTGATTTAGTTGTGCGGCGTCCCGCTATTACTCACTGTTCAGTTGAAATGCTTTATTCCGCTGCTATGCCGGTACTTTGAGTTCAGGGATATCACATATGAGTTTCGTTCCCCTCTCTGTCTCGTAGGCGCCGCTCTATCAGTAGAAGAGCCAGCGCTCGATGGATATTGCAGGCTCCTTTTTCTGCGCTGGATTTGATTTGTGTATGAGGGTATGATACTCCTCAGAAAAGTCCTTTTGGAGTGCGCATAAGGTCTGCAGTGAGACACAGTTAATCCGGGTATCTGTGATACTTTAGCACGGAAAATCAATGTCCATCAGGGGGGATCCTAGGATCCTAGGATCCCCCCTGATGGACATTGATTTTCCGTGCTAAAGTATCACAGATACCCGGATTAACTGTGTCTCACTGCAGACCTTATGCGCACTCCAAAAGGACTTTTCTGAGGAGTATCATACCCTCATCCACAAATCAAATCCAGCGCAGAAAAAGGAGCCTGCAATATCCATCGAGCGCCGGCTCTTCTACTGATAGAGCGGCGCCTACGAGACAGAGAGGGGAACGAAACTCATATGTGATATCCCTAAACTCAAAGTACCGGCATAGCAGCGGAATAAAGCATTTCAACTGAACAGTGAGTAATAGCGGGACGCCGCACAACTAAATCACTGTATTGAAAAACTGAGATTTCATTTCATTTGTGGAGGAGAAGTTATATTTGGGCTATCAATACCCTAAAGAATATTTCTACAGTATATCCAAACTCAAAGTTGGAGGAACATTTATTTACAAAGACTTTTTATCCCCGAACAATCAGAGGCGATCTTATTCCTATATATATTTTTAGACTATTAGGAATCTAGTTTTATATCCATATTTTAGTATATTTATATGGATTTTATGTTATGGTGTTTTAATGGTATTAAATGAACTGTCTATATGATTATATGTCTTATTGATAATAAATTGTGAGGTTCCTTGTATTCTAGAGAGTGCCCAGTATCTTTTTTCATTCACTGATTTGTTTTTGTTTTGTTTTTGAATGTCAGAAATGTATATTTGTGAATGTTGAGATGTTATATTGGTTTCACTGGTAAAAATAAATAATTGAAATGGGTATATATTTGTTTTTTGTTAAGTTGCCTAATAATTATGCACAGTAATAGTCACCTGCACACACAGATATCCCCCTAAAATAGCTAAAACTAAAAACAAACTAAAAAGTACTTCCAAAAATATTCAGCTTTGATATTAATGAGTTTTTTTGGGTTCATTGAGAACATGGTTGTTGCTCAATAATAAAATTAATCCTCAAAAATACAACTTGCCTAATAATTCTGCACTTCCTGTATTTGCTAAGATAGATTTTTGAAGCTTTGTTACCTTGTGAATAGTGGTCTGATTTAATTTTACGAAGATGGAACTCATGTTTTTCATGAAGGTGAAGATAGAGGTGATGTCTGGCTGTTTTAAATTTGCTGAAAATTTTTGGATCTAGAGAAGATTTAGAAGATTCCTCTAGGGACTTAATGTCAGCTAGTAATGTATCCAAGGTTTTCCTTCAATTTTTTTTCTGGATAGCCGCATGTTTTAGCAGTACCCCTCTAATAAATGCCTTGTGCGCGCTCCATAATGTGGTGTCTGATATCAAATTATTATCATTAGTCATAAAATATTCTTTTAGTGAGTTTTCTACATCCGTACGTATAGAGGAATTTTGGAGCAAGGAGTTATTAAGTCTCCATGGGGAGTATACTCTATTGTTATACATGTCATCTAATGTGAGAGTTATAAACGCATGATCAGACCATGTGATATTGGAAATAGATACATCTAACACTTTTTGAAGAAGCCACTTATCTGAAATAAAAAGATCAATTCTAGAGTATGTACTATGTGGATGTGAGAAAAAAGTTAAATTTTTTTCATTTGCGTGATGGACCCTCCAAATATCAAGAAGCTCTTCCTGAAATAAAAAGTCTTGAAGGTGCGAGTTTTTATGAGAAGGGGGAGGGGCTGGAAGCCTATCAATTGAAGAATCAGGGCACATATTAAAGTCACCACAGATCAATAAGGATCCCTGTTTGGAGTCCTGAGCCAATTTAATGGTGCGCTTGATGAAATTTATCTGATCAGAGTTGGGAGCATAAAGATTCACTATTGTGTATCTAGAGTTGTTTATGTCACATATAATGATAATATATCTACCCTCTTTGTCTGATATTATATTATGACATTGAGAGGCAATAGTGTTTTTAAAGCCTATAATCACACCCTTCTTTTTTTTTGTAGCTGGAGAAAAAAAAATGTGCGGAAAGGAGGGGTGACAAAATCTGTAAGAGTCTTCCTATCACGGTCGGCGTGGCTATCACATACGTGACACAGAGGGAGGGAACGAGGAAGGCCCTGACCAAGTGAGAGGGAAGATGGTGACCCCTGACTCACCTGGCGGCTGGCACCTGGCTGCCCTGACGTCCCTAGACGGGTTCCTCACCCGTACGCCGATCACGTGCCTAAAGCCCTGGCTTTCCCTGAGCTGAGCCCTAGGTAGTGAACAGGGCGATGGGAACACTAGTCCGCACCACTAACTCTAAGGGAAAACACCAAGGGGAGGACAGACAACACAGACTCAACATATATTCCCAGGTGGGCGACAACAGGAGGCAACAATAAACCAAACAGGGATCCGGAGGGTAGCACACAGGAACAACAACCAGGATTAACCACTCCAGTGGGTCAGTATAGATGTCCAGGCAGGAAGCTCTATAACTGGCAACTAGAGAAGTGTGAGGGGAGAATATAAGGAGGTAGGGAGTGGCAGACAAGAAACAGCTGAGGAGGAGAAGCTACGGATCCCTGAGAGAGACAAAAAGGATAGCAAGGCAAACACAGAAAACAATAACTAAGAAACACCGTGATCTTTAGATATAGAGCGCGCAGCCACCCGCTGCGATTTGCTGCGACTTCCTGACCCCGGGTATAACGGAGTCAGACGTGGCTCTTGATACCCTCGTGACACTTCCTCATTAAGGTGAGACTCTTGAATGCAAATAATGTCAGCTCTCTGTCTTCTCACCTCATTCCAGCATGTGGATCGCTTGAAAGGGCTATTGAGACCCTTAACATTTGCTGAGAAGATCTTTATACCAATACTGGCCATTTTAAAGCTTCATAACAACCTGCTAGAGTTTCTAACCTGAATAAATAAAAAAAAAACAAGTACTAAAGAATGAAGTACCCAGATGTTACCGTGTGATAATTGAGGGGACCGTGGAATTGTACCTTTGTTTTCAGGTATTTGATGAGATAGGGGTAGATCCCTTATATGTAACCTTATAAAATAATAAATTAAAACATAAAAAATAAAGTAAGTAATAAATAACAATAACATAATAAGGGTCTAACAATAACCACAAAACTGTGATGTCTATCACTTAGTATGAGAGGCGTAAAGGAAACAGTGGATTAGGGAATATGAACACTAAGATGGAATATGTGTTCTGAGAGGTAGAGCAGCAGGGTGTGGAACCCTGTAAGACTTGTAGAACATAGCAATAAGCTTAAAAAACTATAGTTACTGTCCCGAATGGAGGTCATGGAGGGTTTCTTCCTACTTTGGTCCTGTCACAGTTGTTACCTCTGACTGTGAACTTCCGTCCTTGCTTGTTCGGCGCTCCTCGCTGAAGTTTTGTTCCTGTGTGTTATTTGTGGTTCTTTATGTGTTAACTCCCCTGTGTGCCTATTTGGAGTTAATCCTCTGTCTGCTCCATGGGTGTGGCTTCTCTGCTGCACCCACGGAACCTGTATATAAGGCTGAGGTTTCCTCAGTTCTGTGTCAGCTCTCCTGGTGTGTGTTGTCTTGTCCTGCTCCTGGTTTGTACTCTCTCTCCCATGCTGCTGACCCATGGGATCCGTGTCTGTCTGTGCTCTGTGGGTTTCCCTACTTGTTCATTTACGTCCTTTCCCGTCCTCTTTCCTGTCTTTCTGTTATCTGTTCTGCCAGTTATGTTTTAGTTACTTTGTGTGTATTCATATGTCTCGGTTCAGCAAGCGCCTAGCTGCAGAGTGCTACGCGCAAGGCCACGCAGTATACCACTGGTGGAGCAAGTCCTTCTCTGCTCATTGTCACTTCTGCTCCCTTGCGTGAACTCCTGCTTGTATTATTAGTTGCCCTGTTTTGTATTTGCCTGTCTGTTATGTTTGCCTATGTGCCGTCGGTACCTTCTGGTACCTGTTGTCCATTCGTTCCTGCTGTCACTGTCTAGTTCACGCTCCAGAGTGGACCCTGGCAACTTCCTGCGGCAAAGTCTAACCCTACCATCTAGGGCTCTAGTGAATACCAGGAGTTGCTTAGTCACGCCCCTCTGGAGTATTACTAGACAGTGGCGCAGTGGGGGTTGTCTCCCACTGTGCTGACGGTACATAGAGCTCTTGTTTTGTCTGTGCTGCCTTCCCTGGTTTTTGTTTGTGCAATAAACTCTTGTGTGTCTATCTGATTTCCGTTTGTTTATTGCTTGACGACGCGGTGGTCTCTCCTGGGACCTCCAACTCGTGACAGAATGAACAAGTGAACTTTCACAGAGTTTTTTTTTGTTCTGTTTTCTGCTTATCTGTGGTGTGTGTGTGCATTCTGTATTTCCCTCTTTATGGTGCCTTTAGGTATCGGATTTGGTTGCCTTGATTTACTGGCTGCAGTGTTTTCCGTGTATGCTGGTTGCCAGGGGCGACGTCCGGTGTAGCCTTTTAGCTTGCAGTTCTGCCTACGGCCGTGTTTTCCTTTATCGGCGCAGGTATCTGCTTCTGGTCCTGGCCTCCGGAAGGGGGTGTCAGCATGTCTTACCAATCAGTTCTTGGCAGACATGCCATTCTCCGGAGGGAGAATGGAGGGGGAGGTGTTAGCACACTGCAGTTCACCATGACTTTTGTGGCCGTGTAGGCTGGCTGCATTCCTCTTGGCGTACTGGCTGCGTTTACCGTGTAGGCTGGTTGCTAGGGGCTGCGTGCTGGCTGCGGTCGTCTTATGTGTTCTGCTTGTGTACCTCTGTACCCCTTTGATTCTGATTTTCTTTGTATTCCTGTCTGGTTTCTGTTCCTGGTCCCTATCCTCCGGAAGGGGGTGTCTGCATGTCTGGCCAATCAGTTCTTGGCAGACATGTCATTCTCCGGAGGGAGAGTGGAGGGGGAGGTAACTTCTTGGTGCGGTTCATTTGACGTGTATGCCGTGTTGGCTGGCTATCTTCCCCTGGCGTACTGGCTGCGGACCTTCCGTGTAGGCTGGTTTTCAGGGGTTGGGCTGGTTGCGGTCGTCGTGTGTGTTCCTGCCATTGTACCTCGTCACCCCTTTGATTTCTGTCCCCTTGCCTGGTTCTGTTTAGTTTGTTGCCCCACTTCTTCCCCTTTCTGTTTGGGAGGAGAGGGGGGCCTTTGAGGGGTGGGAGTGTCACAGTCGTTACCTCTGACTGTGACCTTCTGTCCTTGCTCGTTCGGCGCTCCTCGCTGAAGTTTTGTTCCTGTGTGTTATTTGTGGTTCTTTATGGGTTAACTCCCCTGTGTGCCTATTAGGAGTTAATCCTCTGTCTGCTCCATGGGTGTGGCTTCTCTGCTGCACCCACGGAACCTGTATATAAGGCTGAGGTTTCCTCAGTTCTGTGTCAGCTCTCCTGGTGTGTGTTGTCTTGTCCTGCTCCTGGTTTGTACTCTATCTCCCATGCTGCTGACCCATGGGATCCGTGTCTGTCTGTCTGTGCTCTGTGGGTTTCCCTACTTGTTCATTTACGTCCTTTCCCGTCCTCTTTCCTGTCTTTCTGTTATCTGTTCTGCCAGTTATGTTTTAGTTACTTTGTGTGTATTCATATGTCTCGGTTCAGCAAGCGCCTAGCTGCAGAGTGCTATGCGCAAGGCCACGCAGTATACCACTGGTGGAGCAAGTCCTTCTCTGCTCATTGTCACTTCTGCTCCCTTGCGTGAACGCCTGCTTGTATTATTAGTTGCCCTGTTTTGTGTTTGCCTGTCTGTTATGTTTGCCTATGTGCCGTCGGTACTTTCTGGTACCTGTTGTCCATTCGTTCCTGCTGTCACTGTCTAGTTCACGCTCCAGAGTGGACCCTGGCAACTTCCTGCGGCAAAGTCTAACCCTACCATCTAGGGCTCTAGTGAATACCAGGAGTTGCTTAGTCACGCCCCTCTGGAGTATTACTAGACAGTGGCGCAGTGGGGGTTTTCTCCCACTGTGCTGACGGTACATAGAGCTCTTGTTTTGTCTGTGCTGCCGTCCCTGGTTTTTGTTTGTGCAATAAACTCTTGTGTGTCTATCTGATTTCCGTTTGTTTATTGCTTGACGACGCGGTGGTCTCTCCTGGGACCTCCAACTCGTGACAGGGTCCACTCTGGTGTTAGGTTGAGATGCTTTCTATCAGGAGAGGATCTATTGGAAGGAAAGTTCATTGCTTTACTTTTTAATGATGAACTACCAGCTATGACCTGTGGTGACGTCAGATCACATGCTCCAATCACATGGTCCATCACCACGGTGATGGACCATGTGATTGGAGCATGTGATCTGACGTCACCAAAACTCCTTTAGCTCACAGCTCATCATTAAAGAAGTAAAGAAGAGACCGGGAACTACGCGAACAAGAGGAGAAGGTGAGTTTATTTTTTTTTATTTTTTTAACCCTCAATTGATCACCTACTAAGCATTCTGTATTCAGAATGCTATTATTTTCCCTTATAACCATGTTATAAGGGAAAATAATAACATCTACACAACACCTAACCCAAGCCCGAACTTCTGTGAAGAAGTTCGGGTTTGGGTACCAAACATGCGTGATTTGTCTCACGCGAGTGCAAAACGCCTTACAATGTTTTGCACTCGCGCGGAAAAATCGCGGGTGTTCCCGCAACGCACACGCACATTTTCCCGCAACGCCCGTGTGAAAGAGGCCTAAGCCAGTATCACCCCCCCAAGACCAATGAGCTAAACTGTGGAAACCGGAAGAAGAAAACTGCTTTCTACACACCACTGTCAGTAATGTGAAGGAAGCTTCTCTGGTAAAGACAATTAACAATGCTTTTCTACAGATAATAAGTGCAAGGGAAAACAAAATTGCACTTTTTAGGGCTCATGCAGGATATGAATCTGGGACCGTTCACACCGAAAGCAAACAATCGCACCTCTAGAGCAATGACCCTACTTTCCCTCACTTTCTCTAGGCTGGTAAGATTTTCTCTCTTTTGTAAACCTCCAAATTCCACAGAGTGTTGGCTTATTATGGAAAAACTGACAATAGGTGTATGCAGGGTATTATTCTCGCTCAGGATGAGAGCAAAGGGCCAAAGACAGCACTTGGAGTTCTTACTATCTTTCCGAGTTTCACCACTCAAAATTCGCTGACATGTGCAGCGCTTGCTTGGTACATACCAAACCAAATACTTGGGAGAAGAATCACAAATGAACCGCAAGGGGGGATTTCAAAAGAAGGGGTTCGAGTGGGATTTGCAGTCGGGACCGCTCGTACCCTGAGAACGAATCACACCCCCTAGCCCAATGAGCCAAGCTGATTATGTCAGCAAAATGCCGCTTGTACAATCCATATTTATTCACATGATTCATTATGAGAGCCTGAACGCTGGTATCAGAGCACTTTCAAGCAGTAGGTTACACGCAACTTATAAAAAGTGCAAGAAGGTAACTGCTTTTGCATCCAGGACTCAACTGGGATGGAAACCCATCCCTTAAAGCATCCAACCAGGGAAGAGGTACCTTTGAAAAGGTGTCTCTATAGAAAAACCTTTGTCGGTGACACGGAGCACACTGCTATAATG
Source organism: Bufo bufo (assembly GCF_905171765.1). Taxonomy (NCBI): domain Eukaryota; kingdom Metazoa; phylum Chordata; class Amphibia; order Anura; family Bufonidae; genus Bufo; species Bufo bufo. The sequence continues at coordinate 353,697,510 of NC_053394.1, forward strand.
AACACGCTGCATTGCTTCAAATAACGATGGCGAGGGAATTACAAAATGACAGGGGGTTAGGGCTCGTCCGTGATTTGAACACAGGACCTCTCGCACCCGAAGCGAGAATCATACCCCTAGACCAACGAGCCTTACCTGCTTAACTGCTTGAGGGACATAAGGTTTTCTTTCATGTGTCAACATGCAAATACCTAAAGAAGAAGGCTTATTTGGAGCACATTGACAACAGGTGGCTACAGAAGAAAACTCTGTTTCTCTACAAGACGAGCAAGGGCTCGTCTGTAATCTCTGGCACGCTGATCCAGTCAAGACCAAGACCCATGCTTTTCTACCGACAGTGATGGCAGGGGAATCCAAAAGCAAGGCATTTCAGGGCTCATCTGGGATTTGAATCCGGGACCTCTCGCACCCTAAGCGAGAATCATACCCCTAAACCAACGAGCCACGGACTGCACCCTCATGCTGCAGAGAGCTTGCTTGGCACACACATAGGCAAGTACATAGTGGAAGCACTACAGATTCACCATCACAGGAGCTTTCAAAATACTAGGCTTGTCCGAGATTTAAACCTAGATCCTCTTAATGCCGACATCAAGAGACTTACAAGGAGAAGACTATACACCACATACAAAAGTGGAAGAAGATAACCGTTTTGGTACCGAGGGCTCGCCTGGTATTAATACTCCTCGCATCCTAAGCTTGAATCATACCCCTTGACCAACCAGTGTGTTCTTTGAAAACAACAACGTTGGGCTTGCTTGGATTGCCACTTCTAAAGGCATCCAAGTTGAATTAGGCTACCCTTAGTAGAATGCTTCCGGAGAAACACCTTTGTACGTGACATGAAGCACGCTGCTCTGATAAAGGTCGGGTGCAACGCTCTTGTGCAGATAACGATGGCAAGGGAATTTGAAAGTACAGCTATAAGGGATCACGTGGAATTTGAAGACAGAAAATCCCCCACCTAAAGAAAGAACCATACCGCTACACCAACAAGACTACTCTCGGTTACCGTCTTGAAGAGGATACCATTTTTCTGGCTTTTGTAAAGTAACAAATGCCACAAGAGGCAGGCTTGAAAGTGGGTAAGCAAATGTAGACAGGACAGAAAAGTTGAGGGCTCGTCCGGGATTTGAACCCGGGACCTCTCGCACCCAAAGCGAGAATCATACCCCTAGACCAACGAGCCAAAGAAATGGGTTTGGACTTTCTTTAGCCTTTCACCACTCTAACTTCACTGAGATGGAGAGCTTGCTTGGCAACTACTTAAGAGAAGCAATACAGGATTAACTCTAAGGGGAGGTTTTGAAAGAGCAGCTTCTTCCGGCACTTCAGGTCCAGACCGTTGGCACCCTAAGCCAGTATCACCCCCCCAAGACCAATGAGCTAAACTGTGGAAACCGGAAGAAGAAAACTGCTTTCGTTTTTAGGGCTGGTTGGGGATTTTAACCTACTCCTTACAGGATCTGAGTTGAATTAAGGTTCTCCGCTACAGGGGTATTTCTCGAGAAACACACCACTGTCAGTAATGTGAAGGAAGCTTCTCTGGTAAAGACAATTAACAATGCTTTTCTACAGATAATGATTGCAAGGGAAAACAAAATTGCACTTTTTAGGGCTCATGCAGGATATGAATCTGGGACCGCTCACACCGAAAGCAAACAATCGCACCTCTAGAGCAATGACCCTACTTTCCCTCACTTTCTCTAGGCTGGTAAGATTTTCTCTCTTTTGTAAACCTCAAAATTCCACAGAGTGTTGGCTTATTATGGAAAAACTGACAATAGGTGTATGCGGGGTATTATTCTCGCTCAGGATGAGAGCAAAGGGCCAAAGACAGCACTTGGAGTTCTTACTATCTTTCCGAGTTTCACCACTCAAAATTCGCTGACATGTGCAGCGCTTGCTTGGTACATACCAAACCAAATACCTGGGAGAAGAATCACAAATGAACCGCAAGGGGGGATTTCAAAAGAAGGGGTTCGAGTGGGATTTGCAGTCGGGACCGCTCGTACCCTGAGAACGAATCACACCCCCTAGCCCAATGAGCCAAGCGAATTATGTCAGCAAAATGCCGCTTGTACAATCCATATTTATTCACATGATTCATTATGAGAGCCTGAACGCTGGTATCAGAGCACTTTGAAGCAGTAGGTTACACGCAACTTATAAAAAGTGCAAGAAGGTAACTGCTTTTGCATCCAGGACTCAACTGGGATGGAAACCCATCCCTTAAAGCATCCAACCAGGGAAGAGGTACCTTTGAAAAGGTGTCTCTATAGAAAAACCTTTGTCGGTGACACGGAGCACACTGCTATGATGAACACGCTGCATTGCTTCAAATAACGATGGCGAGGGAATTACAAAATGACAGGGGGTTAGGGCTCGTCCGTGATTTGAACACGGGACCTCTCGCACCCGCAGCGAGAATCATACCCCTAGACCAACGAGCCTTACCTGCTCAACTGCTTGAGGGACATAAGGTTTTCTTTCATGTGTCAACATGCAAATACCTGAAGAAGAAGGTTTATTTGGAGCACATTGACAACAGGTGGCTACAGAAGAAAACTCTGTTTCTCTACAAGACGAGCAAGGGCTCGTCTGTAATCTCTGGCACGCTGATCCAGTCAAGACCAAGACCCATGTTTTTCTACCGACAGTGATGGCAGGGCAATCCAAAAACAAGGCTTTTCAGGGCTCGTCCGGGATTTGAACCCGGGACCTGTGGAAACCGGAAGAAGAAAACTGCTTTCGTTTTTAGGGCTGGTTGGGGATTTTAACCTTCTCCTTACAGGATCTGAGTTGAATTAAGGTACTCCGCTACAGGGGTATTTCTCGAGAAACACACCACTGTCAGTAATGTGAAGGAAGCTTCTCTGGTAAAGACAATTAACAATGCTTTTCTACAGATAATGATTGCAAGGGAAAACAAAATTGCACTTTTTAGGGCTCATGCAGGATATGAATCTGGGACCGCTCACACCGAAAGCAAACAATCGCACCTCTAGAGCAATGACCCTACTTTCCCTCACTTTCTCTAGGCTGGTAAGATTTTCTCTCTTTTGTAAACCTCCAAATTCCACAGAGTGTTGGCTTATTATGGAAAAACTGACAATAGGTGTATGCGGGGTATTATTCTCGCTCAGGATGAGAACAAAGGGCCAAAGACAGCACTTAGAGTTCTTACTATCTTTCCGAGTTTTACCACTCAAAATTCGCTGACATGTGCAGCGCTTGCTTGGTACATACCAAACCAAATACCTGGGAGAAGAATCACAAATGAACCGCAAGGGGGGATTTCAAAAGAAGGGGTTCGAGTGGGATTTGCAGTCGGGACCGCTCGTACCCTGAGAACGAATCACAACCCCTAGCCCAATGAGCCAAGCTGATTATGTCAGCAAAATGCCGCTTGTACAATCCATATTTATTCACATGATTCATTATGAGAGCCTGAACGCTGGTATCAGAGCACTTTCAAGCAGTAGGTTACACGCAACTTATAAAAAGTGCAAGAAGGTAACTGCTTTTGCATCCAGGACTCAACTGGGATGGAAACCCATCCCTTAAAGCATCCAACCAGGGAAGAGGTACCTTTGAAAAGGTGTCTCTATAGAAAAACCTTTGTCGGTGACACGGAGCACACTGCTATGATGAACACGCTGCATTGCTTCAAATAACGATGGCGAGGGAATTACAAAATGACAGGGGGTTAGGGCTCGTCCGTGATTTGAACACGGGACCTCTCGCACCCGAAGCGAGAATCATACCCCTAGACCAACGAGCCTTACCTGCTCAACTGCTTGAGGGACATAAGGTTTTTTTTCATGTGTCAACATGCAAATACCTGAAGAAGAAGGCTTATTTGGAGCACATTGACAACAGGTGGCTACAGAAGAAAACTCTGTTTCTCTACAAGACGAGCAAGGGCTCGTCTGTAATCTCTGGCACGCTGATCCAGTCAAGACCAAGACCCATGTTTTTCTACCAACAGTGATGGCAGGGGAATCCAAAAACAAGGCTTTTCAGGGGTCGTCCGGGATTTGAACCCGGGACCTCTCGCACCCTAAGCGAGAATCATACCCCTAGAGCAACGAGCCACGGACTGCACCCTCATGCTGCAGAGAGCTTGCTTGGCACCCACATAGGCAAGTACATAGTGGAAGCACTACAGATTCACCATCACAGGAGCTTTCAAAATACTAGGCTTGTCCGAGATTTAAACCTAGATCCTCTTAATGCCGACATCAAGAGACTTACAATGAGAAGACTATACACCACATACAAAAGTGGAAGAAGATAACCGTTTTGGTACCGAGGGCTCGCCTGGTATTAATACTCCTCGCATCCTAAGCTTGAATCATACCCCTTGACCAACCAGTGTGTTCTTTGAAAACAACAACGTTGGGCTTGCTTGGATTCCCACTTCTAAAGGCATCCAAGTTGAATTAGGCTACCCTTAGTAGAATGCTTCCGGAGAAACACCTTTGTACGTGACATGAAGCACGCTGCTCTGATAAAGGTTGGGTGCAACGCTCTTGTGCAGATAACGATGGCAAGGGAATTTGAAAGTACAGCTATAAGGGATCACGTGGAATTTGAAGACAGAACATCCCCCACCTAAAGAAAGAACCATACCGCTACACCAACAAGACTACTCTCGGTTACCGTCTTGAAGAGGATACCATTTTTCTGGCTTTTGTAAAGTAACAAATGCCACAAGAGGCAGGCTTGAAAGTGGGTAAGCAAATGTAGACAGGACAGAAAAGTTGAGGGCTCATCCAGGATTTGAACCCGGGACCTCTTGCACCCAAAGCAAGAATCATACCCCTAGACCAACGAGCCAAAGACATGGGTTTGGACTTTCTTTAGCCTTTCACCACTCTAACTTCACTGAGATGGAGAGCTTGCTTGGCAACTACTTAAGAGAAGCAATACAGGATTAACTCTAAGGGGAGGTTTTGAAAGAGCAGCTTCTTCCGGCACTTCAGGTCCAGACCGTTGGCACCCTAAGCCAGTATCACCCCCCCAAGACCAATGAGCTAAACTGTGGAAACCGGAAGAAGAAAACTGCTTTCGTTTTTAGGGCTGGTTGGGGATTTTAACCTACTCCTTACAGGATATGAGTTGAATTAAGGTACTCCGCTACAGGGGTATTTCTCGAGAAACACACCACTGTCAGTAATGTGAAGGAAGCTTCTCTGGTAAAGACAATTAACAATGCTTTTCTACAGATAATGATTGCAAGGGAAAACAAAATTGCACTTTTTAGGGCTCATGCAGGATATGAATCTGGGACCGCTCACACCGAAAGCAAACAATCGCACCTCTAGAGCAATGACCCTACTTTCCCTCACTTTCTCTAGGCTGGTAAGATTTTCTCTCTTTTGTAAACCTCCAAATTCCACAGAGTGTTGGCTTATTATGGAAAAACTGACAATAGGTGTATGCGGGGTATTATTCTCGCTCAGGATGAGAGCAAAGGGCCAAAGACAGCACTTGGAGTTCTTACTATCTTTCCGAGTTTCACCATTTAAAATTCGCTGACATGTGCAGCGCTTGCTTGGTACATACCAAACCAAATACCTGGGAGAAGAATCACAAATGAACCGCAAGGGGGGATTTCAAAAGAAGGGGTTCGAGTGGGATTTGCAGTCGGGACCGCTCGTACCCTGAGAACGAATCACACCCCCTAGCCCAATGAGCCAAGCTGATTATGTCAGCAAAATGCCGCTTGTACAATCCATATTTATTCACATGATTCATTATGAGAGCCTGAACGCTGGTATCAGAGCACTTTCAAGCAGTAGGTTACACGCAACTTATAAAAAGTGCAAGAAGGTAACTGCTTTTGCATCCAGGACTCAACTGGGATGGAAACCCATCCCTTAAAGCATCCAACCAGGGAAGAGGTACCTTTGAAAAGGTGTCTCTATAGAAAAACCTTTGTCGGTGACACGGAGCACACTGCTATGATGAACACGCTGCATTGCTTTAAATAACGATGGCGAGGGAATTACAAAATGACAGGGGGTTAGGGCTCGTCCGTGATTTGAACACGGGACCTCTCGCACCCGAAGCGAGAATTATACCCCTAGACCAGTGGTGGGAAACCTTTTTTGTCAACTGAGCCAAATATCGCCAAAACCACGATTGGAATTTCTTTCGAGAGCCACATTTTTAAAACCTAAAATATTGCATCAACAGTACCAGTGAGGACTATTAGGCTCATGCACACGACCGTGTGCCCGCAAAAAAGTAGCGCATGCTGAAGTGAATGGGTCCATGATGCGTGCTGCACACGGCCGTGTGCAGCCCGCATCAAGGACCCATTCACTTCAATGGGTCCAGGATCCGGGCGTATGCACTACTTTTTTGCGGTGCGGAGGCACAGCCAGAAGCCCCACGGAAGCACACTGTAGCACTCATATCCCGGATCCTGGACCCATTGAAGTGAATGGGTCCATGATGCGGGCTGCACACGGCCGTGTTCAGCCTGCATCATGGACCCATTCACTTCAGCATGCACTACTTTTTTGCGGTGCGGGCAGTCGGATGCGGATCGCGAACCCCATTCAAGTGAATGGGTCCGCGATCCTCATGCAGCTGCCCCATGGTCTGTGTCCGTGCATTGCGGACTGCTATTTGCGGTCTGCAGCACAGGCACGGCGCCCTTACATTCGTGGGCATGAGCCCAGAGTGTGTTTTTGAATACTTTTATATGTACTTTCTTTTATTTGGATCTTGATTATTATTTCATTTTATCTTTATTATTTTTTACTTTTCTTAAACTGTCTGCAGATGTGGATGTAATGTGGATGACGCACTTATGGGGGATATCTGTGGATGACGCACTTATGGGGGATATCTGTGGATGACGCACTTATGGGGGATATCTGTGGATGACGCACTTATGGGGGATATCTGTGGATGACGCACTTATGGGGGATATCTGTGGATGACGCACTTATGGGGGATATCTGTGGATGACGCACTTATGGGGGATATCTGTGGATGACGCACTTATGGGGGATATCTGTGGATGACGCACTTATGGGGGATATCTGTGGATGACGCACTTATGGGGGATATCTGTGGATGACGCACTTATGGGGGATATCTGTGGATGACGCACTTATGGGGGATATCTGTGGATGACGCACTTATGGGAGATATCTGTGGATGACGCACTTATGGGGGATATCTGTGGATGACGCATTTATGGGGGATATCTGTGGATGACGCACTTATGGGGGATATCTGTGGATGACGCACTTATGGGGGATATCTGTGGATGACACATATATAGCATAAGATGCTATATATGTGTCATCCACAGATATCCCCCATAAGTGCCCTCCACAGATATCCCCCATAAGTGCCCTCCACAGATATCCCCCATAAGTGAGCCATCCACAGATATCCCCCATAAGTGAGCCATCCACAGATATCCCCCATAAGTGCCTTCCAGTAAGTAATGTATTAGTGGGGGGAAGGAAGGGGGCAGGGACACTTGCGGCGAGGCCGATGCAGTGCACACACCGGGGGCAGCTCCTACCTTTCTGCTGCAGGACATTTCGTTCCTCCTGAGCGGCAGCCTCTTCACCACTCCACCCCTCCTCACAGCGGGCAGCCGAACTAGAGCCTTGCTGCCCGCCCTTCTGCTGCTGTGCGCAGCGTGACATCTCTCCCACCGTCATGCGCCTCCTGCCCCGCCTGCCTGCTTCATTCATAAAGTGGAAGGAGCAGACAGACGGGGCAGCAGGCACATGACAGACAATTTACAAGCAGCTTGAGCGGCGCGATATGGCTGCGCGGCCGCCCACCCGCCAGCCCGAACCAAAGAGCCGCAGTGAAGGATCAAAAGAGCCGCATGTGGCTCGCGAGCCGCGGCTTGCCGACCACTGCCCTAGACCAACGAGCCTTACCTGCTCAACTGCTTGAGGGACATAAGGTTTTCTGTCATGTGTCAACATGCAAATACCTGAAGAAGAAGGCTTATTTGGAGCACATTGACAACAGGTGGCTACAGAAGAAAACTCTGTTTCTCTACAAGACGAGCAAGGGCTCGTCTGTAATCTCTGGCACGCTGATCCAGTCAAGACCAAGACCCATGTTTTTCTACCGACAGTGATGGCAGGGGAATCCAAAAACAAGGCTTTTCAGGGCTCGTCCGGGATTTGAACCCGGGACCTCTCGCACCCTAAGCGAGACTCATACCCCTAGACCAACAAGCCACGGACTGCACCATCATGCTGCAGAGAGCTTGCTTGGCACCCACATAGGCAAGTACATAGTGGAAGCACTACAAATTCACCATCACAGGAGCTTTCAAAATACTAGGCTTGTCCGAGATTTAAACCTAGATCCTCTTAATGCCGACATCAAGAGACTTACAAGGAGAAGACTATACACCACATACAAAAGTGGAAGAAGATAACCGTTTTGGTACCGAGGGCTCGCCTGGTATTAATACTCCTCGCATCCTAAGCTTGAATCATACCCCTTGACCAACCAGTGTGTTCTTTGAAAACAACAACGTTGGGCTTGCTTGGATTCCCACTTCTAAAGGCATCCAAGTTGAATTAGGCTACCCTTAGTAGAATGCTTCCGGAGAAACACCTTTGTACGTGACATGAAGCACGCTGCTCTGATAAAGGTCGGGTGCAACGCTCTTGTGCAGATAACGATGGCAAGGGAATTTGAAAGTACAGCTATAAGGGATCACGTGGAATTTGAAGACAGAACATCCCCCACCTAAAGAAAGAACCATAGCGCTACACCAACAAGACTACTCTCGGTTACCGTCTTGAAGAGGATACCATTTTTCTGGCTTTTGTAAAGTAACAAATGCCACAAGAGGCAGGCTTGAAAGTGGGTAAGCAAATGTAGACAGGACAGAAAAGTTGAGGGCTCGTCCGGGATTTGAACCCGGGACCTCTCGCACCCAAAGCGAGAATCATACCCCTAGACCAACGAGCCACGGACTGCACCCTTAAGCTGCAGAGAGCTTGCTTGGCACCCACATAGGCAAGTACATAGTGGAAGCACTACAGATTCACCATCACAGGAGCTTTCAAAATACTAGGCTTGTCCGAGATTTAAACCTAGATCCTCTTAATGCCGACATCAAGAGACTTACAAGGAGAAGACTATACACCACATACAAAAGTGGAAGAAGATAACCGTTTTGGTACCGAGGGCTCGCCTGGTATTAATACTCCTCGCATCCTAAGCTTGAATCATACCCCTTGACAAACCAGTGTGTTCTTTGAAAACAACAACGTTGGGCTTGCTTGGATTCCCACTTCTAAAGGCATCCAAGTTGAATTAGGCTACCCTTAGTAGAATGCTTCCGGAGAAACACCTTTGTACGTGACATGAAGCACGCTGCTCTGATAAAGGTCGGGTGCAACGCTCTTGTGCAGATAACGATGGCAAGGGAATTTGAAAGTACAGCTATAAGGGATCACGTGGAATTTGAAGACAGAACATCCCCCACCTAAAGAAAGAACCATAGCGCTACACCAACAAGACTACTCTCGGTTACCGTCTTGAAGAGGATACCATTTTTCTGGCTTTTGTAAAGTAACAAATGCCACAAGAGGCAGGCTTGAAAGTGGGTAAGCAAATGTAGACAGGACAGAAAAGTTGAGGGCTCGTCCGGGATTTGAACCGGGGACCTCTCGCACCCAAAGCGAGAATCATACCCCTAGACCAACGAGCCAAAGACATGGGTTTGGACTTTCTTTAGTCTTTCACCACACTAACTTCACTGAGATGGAGAGCTTGCTTGGCAACTACTTAAGAGAAGCAATACAGGATTAACTCTAAGGGGAGGTTTTGAAAGAGCAGCTTCTTCCAGCACTTCAGGTCCAGACCGTTGGCACCCTAAGCCAGTATCCCCCCCCAAGACCAATGAGCTAAACTGTGGAAACCGGAAGAAGAAAACTGCTTTCGTTTTTAGGGCTGGTTGGGGATTTTAACCTACTCCTTACAGGATCTGAGTTGAATTAAGGTACTCCGCTACAGGGGTATTTCTCGAGAAACACACCACTGTCAGTAATGTGAAGGAAGCTTCTCTGGTAAAGACAATTAACAATGCTTTTCTACAGATAATGATTGCAAGGGAAAACAAAATTGCACTTTTTAGGGCTCATGCAGGATATGAATCTGGGACCGCTCACACCGAAAGCAAACAATCGCACCTCTAGAGCAATGACCCTACTTTCCCTCACTTTCTCTAGGCTGGTAAGATTTTCTCTCTTTTGTAAACCTCCAAATTCCACAGAGTGTTGGCTTATTATGGAAAAACTGACAATAGGTGTATGCGGGGTATTATTCTCGCTCAGGATGAGAGCAAAGGGCCAAAGACAGCACTTGGAGTTCTTACTATCTTTCCGAGTTTCACCACTCAAAATTCGCTGACATGTGCAGCGCTTGCTTGGTACATACCAAACCAAATACCTGGGAGAAGAATCACAAATGAACCGCAAGGGGGGATTTCAAAAGAAGGGGTTCGAGTGGGATTTGCAGTCGGGACCGCTCGTACCCTGAGAACGAATCACACCCCCTAGCCCAATGAGCCAAGCTGATTATGTCAGCAAAATGCCGCTTGTACAATCCATATTTATTCACATGATTCATTATGAGAGCCTGAACGCTGGTATCAGAGCACTTTCAAGCAGTAGGTTACACGCAACTTATAAAAAGTGCAAGAAGGTAACTGCTTTTGCATCCAGGACTCAACTGGGATGGAAACCCATCCCTTAAAGCATCCAACCAGGGAAGAGGTACCTTTGAAAAGGTGTCTCTATAGAAAAACCTTTGTCGGTGACACGGAGCACACTGCTATGATGAACACGCTGCATTGCTTCAAATAACGATGGCGAGGGAATTAAAAAATGACAGGGGGTTAGGGCTCGTCCGTGATTTGAACACGGGACCTCTCGCACGCGAAGCGAGAATCATACCCCTAGACCAACGAGCCTTACCTGCTCAACTGCTTGAGGGACATAAGGTTTTCTTTCATGTGTCAACATGCAAATACCTGAAGAAGAAGGCTTATTTGGAGCACATTGACAACAGGTGGCTACAGAAGAAAACTCTGTTTCTCTACAAGACGAGCAAGGGCTCGTCTGTAATCTCTGGCACGCTGATCCAGTCAAGACCAAGACCCATGTTTTTCTACCAACAGTGATGGCAGGGGAATCCAAAAACAAGGCTTTTCAGGGCTCGTCCGGGATTTGAACCCGGGACCTCTCGCACCCTAAGCGAGAATCATACCCCTAGACCAACGAGCCACGGACTGCACCCTCATGCTGCAGAGAGCTTGCTTGGCACCCACATAGGCAAGTACATAGTGGAAGCACTACAGATTCACCATCACAGGAGCTTTCAAAATACTAGGCTTGTCCGAGATTTAAACCTAGATCCTCTTAATGCCGACATCAAGAGACTTACAAGGAGAAGACTATACACCACATACAAAAGTGGAAGAAAATAACCGTTTTGGTACCGAGGGCTCGCCTGGTATTAATACTCCTCGCATTCTAAGCTTGAATCATACCCCTTGACCAACCAGTGTGTTCTTTGAAAACAACAACGTTGGGCTTGCTTGGATTCCCACTTCTAAAGGCATCCAAGTTGAATTAGGCTACCCTTAGTAGAATGCTTCCGGAGAAACACCTTTGTACGTGACATGAAGCACGCTGCTCTGATAAAGGTCGGGTGCAACGCTCTTGTGCAGATAACGATGGCAAGGGAATTTGAAAGTACAGCTATAAGGGATCACGTGGAATTTGAAGACAGAACATCCCCCACCTAAAGAAAGAACCATAGCGCTACACCAACAAGACTACTCTCGGTTACCGTCTTGAAGAGGATACCATTTTTCTGGCTTTTGTAAAGTAACAAATGCCACAAGAGGCAGGCTTAAAAATGGGTAAGCAAATGTAGACAGGACAGAAAAGTTGAGGGCTCGTCCGGGATTTGAACCCGGGACCTCTCGCACCCAAAGCGAGAATCATACCCCTAGACCAACGAGCCAAAGACATGGGTTTGGACTTTCTTTAGCCTTTCACCACTCTAACTTCACTGAGATGGAGAGCTTGCTTGGCAACTACTTAAGAGAAGCAATACAGGATTAACTCTAAGGGGAGGTTTTGAAAGAGCAGCTTCTTCCGGCACTTCAGGTCCAGACCGTTGGCACCCTAAGCCAGTATCACCCCCCCAAGACCAATGAGCTAAACTGTGGAAACCGGAAGAAGAAAACTGCTTTCGTTTTTAGGGCTGGTTGGGGATTTTAACCTACTCCTTACAGGATCTGAGTTGAATTAAGGTACTCCGCTACAGGGGTATTTCTCGAGAAACACACCACTGTCAGTAATGTGAAGGAAGCTTCTCTGGTAAAGACAATTAACAATGCTTTTCTACAGATAATGATTGCAAGGGAAAACAAAATTGCACTTTTTAGGGCTCATGCAGGATATGAATCTGGGACCGCTCACACCGAAAGCAAACAATCGCACCTCTAGAGCAATGACCCTACTTTCCCTCACTTTCTCTAGGCTGGTAAGATTTTCTCTCTTTTGTAAACCTCCAAATTCCACAGAGTGTTGGCTTATTATGGAAAAACTGACAATAGGTGTATGCGGGGTATTATTCTCGCTCAGGATGAGAGCAAAGGGCCAAAGACAGCACTTGGAGTTCTTACTATCTTTCCGAGTTTCACCACTCAAAATTCGCTGACATGTGCAGCGCTTGCTTGGTACATACCAAACCAAATACCTGGGAGAAGAATCACAAATGAACCGCAAGGGGGGATTTCAAAAGAAGGGGTTCGAGTGGGATTTGCAGTCGGGACCGCTCGTACCCTGAGAACGAATCACACCCCCTAGCCCAATGAGCCAAGCTGATTATGTCAGCAAAATGCCGCTTGTACAATCCATATTTATTCACATGATTCATTATGAGAGCCTGAACGCTGGTATCAGAGCACTTTCAAGCAGTAGGTTACACGCAACTTATAAAAAGTGCAAGAAGGTAACTGCTTTTGCATCCAGGACTCAACTGGGATGGAAACCCATCCCTTAAAGCATTCAACCAGGGAAGAGGTACCTTTGAAAAGGTGTCTCTATAGAAAAACCTTTGTCGGTGACACGGAGCACACTGCTATGATGAACACGCTGCATTGCTTCAAATAACGATGGCGAGGGAATTACAAAATGACAGGGGGTTAGGGCTCGTCCGTGATTTGAACACAGGACCTCTCGCACCCGAAGCGAGAATCATACCCCTAGACCAACGAGCCTTACCTGCTTAACTGCTTGAGGGACATAAGGTTTTCTTTCATGTGTCAACATGCAAATACCTAAAGAAGAAGGCTTATTTGGAGCACATTGACAACAGGTGGCTACAGAAGAAAACTCTGTTTCTCTACAAGACGAGCAAGGGCTCGTCTGTAATCTCTGGCACGCTGATCCAGTCAAGACCAAGACCCATGCTTTTCTACCGACAGTGATGGCAGGGGAATCCAAAAGCAAGGCATTTCAGGGCTCATCTGGGATTTGAATCCGGGACCTCTCGCACCCTAAGCGAGAATCATACCCCTAAACCAACGAGCCACGGACTGCACCCTCATGCTGCAGAGAGCTTGCTTGGCACACACATAGGCAAGTACATAGTGGAAGCACTACAGATTCACCATCACAGGAGCTTTCAAAATACTAGGCTTGTCCGAGATTTAAACCTAGATCCTCTTAATGCCGACATCAAGAGACTTACAAGGAGAAGACTATACACCACATACAAAAGTGGAAGAACATAACCGTTTTGGTACCGAGGGCTCGCCTGGTATTAATACTCCTCGCATCCTAAGCTTGAATCATACCCCTTGACCAACTAGTGTGTTCTTTGAAAACAACAACGTTGGGCTTGCTTGGATTGCCACTTCTAAAGGCATCCAAGTTGAATTAGGCTACCCTTAGTAGAATGCTTCCGGAGAAACACCTTTGTACGTGACATGAAGCACGCTGCTCTGATAAAGGTCGGGTGCAACGCTCTTGTGCAGATAACGATGGCAAGGGAATTTGAAAGTACAGCTATAAGGGATCACGTGGAATTTGAAGACAGAACATCCCCCACCTAAAGAAAGAACCATAGCGCTACACCAACAAGACTACTCTCGGTTACCGTCTTGAAGAGGATACCATTTTTCTGGCTTTTGTAAAGTAACAAATGCCACAAGAGGCAGGCTTGAAAGTGGGTAAGCAAATGTAGACAGGACAGAAAAGTTGAGGGCTCGTCCGGGATTTGAACCCGGGACCTCTCGCACCCAAAGCGAGAATCATACCCCTAGACCAACGAGCCTTACCTGCTCAACTGCTTGAGGGACATAAGGTTTTCTTTCATGTGTCAACATGCAAATACCTGAAGAAGAAGGCTTATTTGGAGCACATTGACAACAGGTGGCTACAGAAGAAAACTCTGTTTCTCTACAAGACGAGCAAGGGCTCGTCTGTAATCTCTGGCACGCTGATCCAGTCAAGACCAAGACCCATGTTTTTCTACCAACAGTGATGGCAGGGGAATCCAAAAACAAGGCTTTTCAGGGCTCGTCCAGGATTTGAACCCGGGACCTCTCGCACCCTAAGCGAGAATCATACCCCTAGACCAACGAGCCACGGACTGCACCCTCATGCTGCAGAGAGCTTGCTTGGCACCCACATAGGCAAGTACATAGTGGAAGCACTACAGATTCACCATCACAGGAGCTTTCAAAATACTAGGCTTGTCCGAGATTTAAACCTAGATCCTCTTAATGCCGACATCAAGAGACTTACAAGGAGAAGACTATACACCACATACAAAAGTGGAAGAAAATAACCGTTTTGGTACCGAGGGCTCGCCTGGTATTAATACTCCTCGCATCCTAAGCTTGAATCATACCCCTTGACCAACCAGTGTGTTCTTTGAAAACAACAACGTTGGGCTTGCTTGGATTCCCACTTCTAAAGGCATCCAAGTTGAATTAGGCTACCCTTAGTAGAATGCTTCCGGAGAAACACCTTTGTACGTGACATGAAGCACGCTGCTCTGATAAAGGTCGGGTGCAACGCTCTTGTGCAGATAACGATGGCAAGGGAATTTGAAAGTACAGCTATAAGGGATCACGTGGAATTTGAAGACAGAACATCCCCCACCTAAAGAAAGAACCATAGCGCTACACCAACAAGACTACTCTCGGTTACCGTCTTGAAGAGGATACCATTTTTCTGGCTTTTGTAAAGTAACAAATGCCACAAGAGGCAGGCTTGAAAGTGGGTAAGCAAATGTAGACAGGACAGAAAAGTTGAGGGCTCGCCCGGGATTTGAACCCGGGACCTCTCGCACCCAAAGCGAGAATCATACCCCTAGACCAACGAGCCAAAGACATGGGTTTGGACTTTCTTTAGCCTTTCACCACTCTAACTTCACTGAGATGGAGAGCTTGCTTGGCAACTACTTAAGAGAAGCAATACAGGATTAACTCTAAGGGGAGGTTTTGAAAGAGCAGCTTCTTCCAGCACTTCAGGTCCAGACTGTTGGCACCCTAAGCCAGTATCCCCCCCCAAGACCAATGAGCTAAACTGTGGAAACCGGAAGAAGAAAACTGCTTTCGTTTTTAGGGCTGGTTGGGGATTTTAACCTACTCCTTACAGGATCTGAGTTGAATTAAGGTACTCCGCTACAGGGGTATTTCTCGAGAAACACACCTCTGTCAGTAATGTGAAGGAAGCTTCTCTGGTAAAGACAATTAACAATGCTTTTCTACAGATAATGATTGCAAGGGAAAACAAAATTGCACTTTTTAGGGCTCATGCAGGATATGAATCTGGGACCGCTCACACCGAAAGCAAACAATCGCACCTCTAGAGCAATGACCCTACTTTCCCTCACTTTCTCTAGGCTGGTAAGATTTTCTCTCTTTTGTAAACCTCCAAATTCCACAGAGTGTTGGCTTATTATGGAAAAACTGACAATAGGTGTATGCGGGGTATTATTCTCGCTCAGGATGAGAGCAAAGGGCCAAAGACAGCACTTGGAGTTCTTACTATCTTTCCGAGTTTCACCACTCAAAATTCGCTGACATGTGCAGCGCTTGCTTGGTACATACCAAACCAAATACCTGGGAGAAGAATCACAAATGAACCGCAAGGGGGGATTTCAAAAGAAGGGGTTCGAGTGGGATTTGCAGTCGGGACCGCTCGTACCCTGAGAACGAATCACACCCCCTAGCCCAATGAGCCAAGCTGATTATGTCAGCAAAATGCCGCTTGTACAATCCATATTTATTCACATGATTCATTATGAGAGCCTGAACGCTGGTATCAGAGCACTTTCAAGCAGTAGGTTACACGCAACTTATAAAAAGTGCAAGAAGGTAACTGCTTTTGCATCCAGGACTCAACTGGGATGGAAACCCATCCCTTAAAGCATCCAACCAGGGAAGAGGTACCTTTGAAAAGGTGTCTCTATAGAAAAACCTTTGTCGGTGACACGGAGCACACTGCTATGATGAACACGCTGCATTGCTTCAAATAACGATG
The DNA here is from genome assembly GCF_905171765.1 of Bufo bufo. NCBI lineage: Eukaryota > Metazoa > Chordata > Amphibia > Anura > Bufonidae > Bufo > Bufo bufo. Next base: position 353,714,096 of record NC_053394.1, read on the forward strand.
GCGAGGGAATTACAAAATGACAGGGGGTTAGGGCTCGTCCGTGATTTGAACACGGGACCTCTCGCACCCGAAGCGAGAATCATACCCCTAGACCAACGAGCCACGGACTGCACCCTCATGCTGCAGAGAGCTTGCTTGGCACCCACATAGGCAAGTACATAGTGGAAGCACTACAGATTCACCATCACAGGAGCTTTCAAAATACTAGGCTTGTCCGAGATTTAAACCTAGATCCTCTTAATGCCGACATCAAGAGACTTACAAGGAGAAGACTATACACCACATACAAAAGTGGAAGAAGATAACCGTTTTGGTACCGAGGGCTCGCCTGGTATTAATACTCCTCGCATCCTAAGCTTGAATCATACCCCTTGACAAACCAGTGTGTTCTTTGAAAACAACAACGTTGGGCTTGCTTGGAATCCCACTTCTAAAGGCATCCAAGTTGAATTAGGCTACCCTTAGTAGAATGCTTCCAGAAAAACACCTTTGTACGTGACATGAAGCACGCTGCTCTGATAAAGGTCGGGTGCAACGCTCTTGTGCAGATAACGATGGCAAGGGAATTTGAAAGTACAGCTATAAGGGATCACGTGGAATTTGAAGACAGAACATCCCCCACCTAAAGAAAAAACCATAGCGCTACACCAACAAGACTACTCTCGGTTACCGTCTTGAAGAGGATACCATTTTTCTGGCTTTTGTAAAGTAACAAATGCCACAAGAGGCAGGCTTGAAAGTGGGTAAGCAAATGTAGACAGGACAGAAAAGTTGAGGGCTCGTCCGGGATCTCTCGCACCCAAAGCGAGAATCATACCCCTAGACCAACGAGCCAAAGACATGGGTTTGGACTTTCTTTAGCCTTTCACCACTCTAACTTCACTGAGATGGAGAGCTTGCTTGGCAACTACTTAAGAGAAGCAATACAGGATTAACTCTAAGGGGAGGTTTTGAAAGAGCAGCTTCTTCCGGCACTTCAGGTCCAGACCGTTGGCACCCTAAGCCAGTATCACCCCCCCAAGACCAATGAGCTAAACTGTGGAAACTGGAAGAAGAAAACTGCTTTCGTTTTTAGGGCTGGTTGGGGCTTTTAACCTACTCCTTACAGGATCTGAGTTGAATTAAGGTACTCCGCTACAGGGGTATTTCTCGAGAAACACACCACTGTCAGTAATGTGAAGGAAGCTTCTCTGGTAAAGACAATTAACAATGCTTTTCTACAGATAATGATTGCAAGGGAAAACAAAATTGCACTTTTTAGGGCTCATGCAGGATATGAATCTGGGACCGCTCACACCGAAAGCAAACAATCGCACCTCTAGAGCAATGACCCTACTTTCCCTCACTTTCTCTAGGCTGGTAAGATTTTCTCTCTTTTGTAAACCTCCAAATTCCACAGAGTGTTGGCTTATTATGGAAAAACTGACAATAGGTGTATGCGGGGTATTATTCTCGCTCAGGATGAGAGCAAAGGGCCAAAGACAGCACTTGGAGTTCTTACTATCTTTCCGAGTTTCACCACTCAAAATTCGCTGACATGTGCAGCGCTTGCTTGGTACATACCAAACCAAATACCTGGGAGAAGAATCACAAATGAACCGCAAGGGGGGATTTCAAAAGAAGGGGTTCGAGTGGGATTTGCAGTCGGGACCGCTCGTACCCTGAGAACGAATCACACCCCCTAGCCCAATGAGCCAAGCTGATTATGTCAGCAAAATGCCGCTTGTACAATCCATATTTATTCACATGATTCATTATGAGAGCCTGAACGCTGGTATCAGAGCACTTTCAAGCAGTAGGTTACACGCAACTTATAAAAAGTGCAAGAAGGTAACTGCTTTTGCATCCAGGACTCAACTGGGATGGAAACCCATCCCTTAAAGCATCCAACCAGGGAAGAGGTACCTTTGAAAAGGTGTCTCTATAGAAAAACCTTTGTCGGTGACACGGAGCACACTGCTATGATGAACACGCTGCATTGCTTCAAATAACGATGGCGAGGGAATTACAAAATGACAGGGGGTTAGGGCTCGTCCGTGATTTGAACACAGGACCTCTCGCACCCGAAGCGAGAATCATACCCCTAGACCAACGAGCCTTACCTGCTCAACTGCTTGAGGGACATAAGGTTTTCTTTCATGTGTCAACATGCAAATACCTGAAGAAGAAGGCTTATTTGGAGCACATTGACAACAGGTGGCTACAGAAGAAAACTCTGTTTCTCTACAAGACGAGCAAGGGCTCGTCTGTAATCTCTGGCACGCTGATCCAGTCAAGACCAAGACCCATGTTTTTCTACCAACAGTGATGGCAGGGGAATCCAAAAAGAAGGCTTTTCAGGGCTCGTCCGGGATTTGAACCCGGGACCTCTCGCACCCTAAGCGAGAATCATACCCCTAGACCAACGAGCCACGGACTGCACCCTCATGCTGCAGAGAGCTTGCTTGGCACCCACATAGGCAAGTACATAGTGGAAGCACTACAGATTCACCATCACAGGAGCTTTCAAAATACTAGGCTTGTCCGAGATTTAAACCTAGATCCTCTTAATGCCGACATCAAGAGACTTACAAGGAGAAGACTATACACCACATACAAAAGTGGAAGAAGATAACCGTTTTGGTACCGAGGGCTCGCCTGGTATTAATACTCCTCGCATCCTAAGCTTGAATCATACCCCTTGACCAACCAGTGTGTTCTTTGAAAACCACAACGTTGGGCTTGCTTGGATTCCCACTTCTAAAGGCATCCAAGTTGAATTAGGCTACCCTTAGTAGAATGCTTCCGGAGAAACACCTTTGTACGTGACATGAAGCACGCTGCTCTGATAAAGGTCGGGTGCAACGCTCTTGTGCAGATAACGATGGCAAGGGAATTTGAAAGTACAGCTATAAGGGATCACGTGGAATTTGAAGACAGAACATCCCCCACCTAAAGAAAGAACCATAGCGCTACACCAACAAGACTACTCTCGGTTACCGTCTTGAAGAGGATACCATTTTTCTGGCTTTTGTAAAGTAACAAATGCCACAAGAGGCAGGCTTGAAAGTGGGTAAGCAAATGTAGACAGGACAGAAAAGTTGAGGGCTCGTCCGGGATTTGAACCCGGGACCTCTCGCACCCAAAGCGAGAATCATACCCCTAGACCAACGAGCCAAAGACATGGGTTTGGACTTTCTTTAGCCTTTCACCACTCTAACTTCACTGAGATGGAGAGCTTGCTTGGCAACTACTTAAGAGAAGCAATACAGGATTAACTCTAAGGGGAGGTTTTGAAAGAGCAGCTTCTTCCAGCACTTCAGGTCCAGACCGTTGGCACCCTAAGCCAGTATCCCCCCCCAAGACCAATGAGCTAAACTGTGGAAACCGGAAGAAGAATACTGCTTTCGTTTTTAGGGCTGGTTGGGGATTTTAACCTACTCCTTACAGGATCTGAGTTGAATTAAGGTACTCCGCTACAGGGGTATTTCTCGAGAAACACACCACTGTCAGTAATGTGAAGGAAGCTTCTCTGGTAAAGACAATTAACAATGCTTTTCTACAGATAATGATTGCAAGGGAAAACAAAATTGCACTTTTTAGGGCTCATGCAGGATATGAATCTGGGACCGCTCACACCGAAAGCAAACAATCGCACCTCTAGAGCAATGACCCTACTTTCCCTCACTTTCTCTAGGCTGGTAAGATTTTCTCTCTTTTGTAAACCTCCAAATTCCACAGAGTGTTGGCTTATTATGGAAAAACTGACAATAGGTGTATGCGGGGTATTATTCTCGCTCAGGATGAGAGCAAAGGGCCAAAGACAGCACTTGGAGTTCTTACTATCTTTCCGAGTTTCACCACTCAAAATTCGCTGACATGTGCAGCGCTTGCTTGGTACATACCAAACCAAATACCTGGGAGAAGAATCACAAATGAACCGCAAGGGGGGATTTCAAAAGAAGGGGTTCGAGTGGGATTTGCAGTCGGGACCGCTCGTACCCTGAGAACGAATCACACCCCCTAGCCCAATGAGCCAAGCTGATTATGTCAGCAAAATGCCGCTTGTACAATCCATATTTATTCACATGATTCATTATGAGAGCCTGAACGCTGGTATCAGAGCACTTTCAAGCAGTAGGTTACACGCAACTTATAAAAAGTGCAAGAAGGTAACTGCTTTTGCATCCAGGACTCAACTGGGATGGAAACCCATCCCTTAAAGCATCCAACCAGGGAAGAGGTACCTTTGAAAAGGTGTCTCTATAGAAAAACCTTTGTCGGTGACACGGAGCACACTGCTATGATGAACACGCTGCATTGCTTCAAATAACGATGGCGAGGGAATTACAAAATGACAGGGGGTTAGGGCTCGTCCGTGATTTGAACACAGGACCTCTCGCACCCGAAGCGAGAATCATACCCCTAGACCAACGAGCCTTACCTGCTCAACTGCTTGAGGGACATAAGGTTTTCTTTCATGTGTCAACATGCAAATACCTGAAGAAGAAGGCTTATTTGGAGCACATTGACAACAGGTGGCTACAGAAGAAAACTCTGTTTCTCTACAAGACGAGCAAGGGCTCGTCTGTAATCTCTGGCACGCTGATCCAGTCAAGACCAAGACCCATGTTTTTCTACCAACAGTGATGGCAGGGGAATCCAAAAACAAGGCTTTTCAGGGCTCGTCCGGGATTTGAACCCGGGACCTCTCGCACCCTAAGCGAGAATCATACCCCTAGACCAACGAGCCACGGACTGCACCCTCATGATGCAGAGAGCTTGCTTGGCACCCACATAGGCAAGTACATAGTGGAAGCACTACAGATTCACCATCACAGGAGCTTTCAAAATACTAGGCTTGTCCGAGATTTAAACCTAGATCCTCTTAATGCCGACATCAAGAGACTTACAAGGAGAAGACTATACACCACATACAAAAGTGGAAGAAGATAACCGTTTTGGTACCGAGGGCTCGCCTGGTATTAATACTCCTCGCATCCTAAGCTTGAATCATACCCCTTGACCAACCAGTGTGTTCTTTGAAAACAACAACGTTGGGCTTGCTTGGATTCCCACTTCTAAAGGCATCCAAGTTGAATTAGGCTACCCTTAGTAGAATGCTTCCGGAGAAACACCTTTGTACGTGACATGAAGCACGCTGCTCTAATAAAGGTCGGGTGCAACGCTCTTGTGCAGATAACGATGGCAAGGGAATTTGAAAGTACAGCTATAAGGGATCACGTGGAATTTGAAGACAGAACATCCCCCACCTAAAGAAAGTACCATAGCACTACACCAACAAGAGGCAGGCTTGAAAGTGGGTAAGCAAATGTAGACAGGACAGAAAAGTTGAGGGCTCGTCCGGGATTTGAACCCGGGACCTCTCGCACTCTAAGCGCGAATCATACCCCTAGACCAACGAGCCAAAGACATGGTTTTGGACTTTCTTTAGCCTTTCACCACTCTAACTTCACTGAGATGGAGAGCTTGCTTGGCAACTACTTAAGAGAAGCAATACAGGATTAACTCTAAGGGGAGGTTTTGAAAGAGCAGCTTCTTCCGGCACTTCAGGTCCAGACCGTTGGCACCCTAAGCCAGTATCACCCCCCCAAGACCAATGAGCTAAACTGTGGAAACCGGAAGAAGAAAACTGCTTTCGTTTTTAGAGCTGGTTGGGGATTTTAACCTACTCCTTACAGGATCTGAGTTGAATTAAGGTACTCCGCTACAGGGGTATTTCTCGAGAAACACACCACTGTCAGTAATGTGAAGGAAGCTTCTCTGGTAAAGACAATTAACAATGCTTTTCTACAGATAATGATTGCAAGGGAAAACAAAATTGCACTTTTTAGGGCTCATGCAGGATATGAATCTGGGACCGCTCACACCGAAAGCAAACAATCGCACCTCTAGAGCAATGACCCTACTTTCCCTCACTTTCTCTAGGCTGGTAAGATTTTCTCTCTTTTGTAAACCTCCAAATTCCACAGAGTGTTGGCTTATTATGGAAAAACTGACAATAGGTGTATGCGGGGTATTATTCTCGCTCAGGATGAGAGCAAAGGGCCAAAGACAGCACTTGGAGTTCTTACTATCTTTCCGAGTTTCACCACTCAAAATTTGCTGACATGTGCAGCGCTTGCTTGGTACATACCAAACCAAATACCTGGGAGAAGAATCACAAATGAACCGCAAGGGGAGATTTCAAAAGAAGGGGTTCGAGTGGGATTTGCAGTCGGGACCGCTCGTACCCTGAGAACGAATCACACCCCCTAGCCCAATGAGCCAAGCTGATTATGTCAGCAAAATGCCGCTTGTACAATCCATATTTATTCACATGATTCATTATGAGAGCCTGAACGCTGGTATCAGAGCACTTTCAAGCAGTAGGTTACACGCAACTTATAAAAAGTGCAAGAAGGTAACTGCTTTTGCATCCAGGACTCAACTGGGATGGAAACCCATCCCTTAAAGCATCCAACCAGGGAAGAGGTACCTTTGAAAAGGTGTCTCTATAGAAAAACCTTTGTCGGTGACACGGAGCACACTGCTATGATGAACACGCTGCATTGCTTCAAATAACGATGGCGAGGGAATTACAAAATGACAGGGGGTTAGGGCTCGTCCGTGATTTGAACACGGGACCTCTCGCACCCGAAGCGAGAATCATACCCCTAGACCAACGAGCCTCAACTGCTTGAGGGACATAAGGTTTTCTTTCATGTGTCAACATGCAAATACCTGAAGAAGAAGGCTTATTTGGAGCACATTGACAACAGGTGGCTACAGAAGAAAACTCTGTTTCTCTACAAGACGAGCAAGGGCTCGTCTGTAATCTCTGGCACGCTGATCCAGTCAAGACCAAGACCCATGTTTTTCTACCGACAGTGATGGCAGGGGAATCCAAAAACAAGGCTTTTCAGGGATCGTCCGGGATTTGAACCCAGGACCTCTCGCACCCTAAGCGAGAATCATACCCCTAGACCAACGAGCCACGGACTGCACCCTCATGCTGCAGAGAGCTTGCTTGGCACCCACATAGGCAAGTACATAGTGGAAGCACTACAGATTCACCATCACAGGAGCTTTCAAAATACTAGGCTTGTCCGAGATTTAAACCTAGATCCTCTTAATGCCGACATCAAGAGACTTACAAGGAGAAGACTATACACCACATACAAAAGTGGAAGAAGATAACCGTTTTGGTACCGAGGGCTCGCCTGGTATTAATACTCCTCGCATCCTAAGCTTGAATCATACCCCTTGACCAACCAGTGTGTTCTTTGAAAACAACAACGTTGGGCTTGCTTGGATTCCCACTTCTAAAGGCATCCAAGTTGAATTAGGCTACCCTTAGTAGAATGCTTCCGGAGAAACACCTTTGTACGTGACATGAAGCACGCTGCTCTGATAAAGGTCGGGTGCAACGCTCTTGTGCAGATAACGATGGCAAGGGAATTTGAAAGTACAGCTATAAGGGATCACGTGGAATTTGAAGACAGAACATCCCCCACCTAAAGAAAGAACCATACCGCTACACCAACAAGACTACTCTCGGTTACCGTCTTGAAGAGGATACCATTTTTCTGGCTTTTGTAAAGTAACAAATGCCACAAGAGGCAGACTTGAAAGTGGGTAAGCAAATGTTGACATGACAGAAAAGTTGAGGGCTCGTCCGGGATTTGAACCCGGGACCTCTCGCACCCAAAGTGAGAATCATACCCCTAGACCAACGAGCCAAAGACATGGGTTTGGACTTTCTTTAGCCTTTCACCACTCTAACTTCACTGAGATGGAGAGCTTGCTTGGCAACTACTTAAGAGAAGCAATACTGGATTAACTCTAAGGGGGGGTTTTGAAAGAGCAGCTTCTTCCGGCACTTCAGGTCCAGACCGTTGGCACCCTAAGCCAGTATCACCCCCCCAAGACCAATGAGCTAAACTGTGGAAACCGGAAGAAGAAAGCTGCTTTCCTTTTTAGGGCTGGTTGGGGATTTTAACCTACTCCTTACAGGATCTGAGTTGAATTAAGGTACTCCGCTACAGGGGTATTTCTCGAGAAACACACCACTGTCAGTAATGTGAAGGAAGCTTCTCTGGTAAAGACAATTAACAATGCTTTTCTACAGATAATGATTGCAAGGGAAAACAAAATTGCACTTTTTAGGGCTCATGCAGGATATGAATCTGGGACCGCTCACACCGAAAGCAAACAATCGCACCTCTAGAGCAATGACCCTACTTTCCCTCACTTTCTCTAGGCTGGTAAGATTTTCTCTCTTTTGTAAACCTCCAAATTCCACAGAGTGTTGGCTTATTATGGAAAAACTGACAATAGGTGTATGCGGGGTATTATTCTCGCTCAGGATGAGAGCAAAGGGCCAAAGACAGCACTTGGAGTTCTTACTATCTTTCCGAGTTTCACCACTCAAAATTCGCTGACATGTGCAGCGCTTGCTTGGTACATACCAAACCAAATACCTGGGAGAAGAATCACAAATGAACCGCAAGGGGAGATTTCAAAAGAAGGGGTTCGAGTGGGATTTGCAGTCGGGACCGCTCGTACCCTGAGAACGAATCACACCCCCTAGCCCAATGAGCCAAGCTGATTATGTCAGCAAAATGCCGCTTGTACAATCCATATTTATTCACATGATTCATTATGAGAGCCTGAACGCTGGTATCAGAGCACTTTCAAGCAGTAGGTTACACGCAACTTATAAAAAGTGCAAGAAGGTAACTGCTTTTGCATCCAGGACTCAACTGGGATGGAAACCCATCCCTTAAAGCATCCAACCAGGGAAGAGGTACCTTTGAAAAGGTGTCTCTATAGAAAAACCTTTGTCGGTGACACGGAGCACACTGCTATGATGAACACGCTGCATTGCTTCAAATAACGATGGCGAGGGAATTACAAAATGACAGGGGGTTAGGGCTCGTCCGTGATTTGAACACGGGACCTCTCGCACCCGAAGCGAGAATCATACCCCTAGACCAACGAGCCTTACCTGCTCAACTGCTTGAGGGACATAAGGTTTTCTTTCATGTGTCAACATGCAAATACCTGAAGAAGAAGGCTTATTTGGAGCACATTGACAACAGGTGGCTACAGAAGAAAACTCTGTTTCTCTACAAGACGAGCAAGGGCTCGTCTGTAATCTCTGGCACGCTGATCCAGTCAAGACCAAGACCCATGTTTTTCTACCGACAGTGATGGCAGGGGAATCCAAAAAAAAGGCTTTTCAGGGATCGTCCGGGATTTGAACCCAGGACCTCTCGCACCCTAAGCGAGAATCATACCCCTAGACCAACGAGCCACGGACTGCACCCTCATGCTGCAGAGAGCTTGCTTGGCACCCACATAGGCAAGTACATAGTGGAAGCACTACAGATTCACCATCACAGGAGCTTTCAAAATACTAGGCTTGTCCGAGATTTAAACCTAGATCCTCTTAATGCCGACATCAAGAGACTTACAAGGAGAAGACTATACACCACATACAAAAGTGTATGTGATTCGTTCTCGTACCCTGAGAACGAATCACACCCCCTAGCCCAATGAGCCAAGCTGATTATGTCAGCAAAATGCCGCTTGTACAATCCATATTTATTCACATGATTCATTATGAGAGCCTGAACGCTGGTATCAGAGCACTTTCAAGCAGTAGGTTACACGCAACTTATAAAAAGTGCAAGAAGGTAACTGCTTTTGCATCCAGGACTCAACTGGGATGGAAACCCATCCCTTAAAGCATCCAACCAGGGAAGAGGTACCTTTGAAAAGGTGTCTCTATAGAAAAACCTTTGTCGGTGACACGGAGCACACTGCTATGATGAACACGCTGCATTGCTTCAAATAACGATGGCGAGGGAATTACAAAATGACAGGGGGTTAGGGCTCGTCCGTGATTTGAACACGGGACCTCTCGCACCCGAAGCGAGAATCATACCTCTAGACCAACGAGCCACGGACTGCACCCTCATGCTGCAGAGAGCTTGCTTGGCACCCACATAGGCAAGTACATAGTGGAAGCACTACAGATTCACCATCACAGGAGCTTTCAAAATACTAGGCTTGTCCGAGATTTAAACCTAGATCCTCTTAATGCCGACATCAAGAGACTTACAAGAAGAAGACTATACACCACATACAAAAATGGAAGAAGATAACCGTTTTGGTACCGAGGGCTCGCCTGGTATTAATACTCCTCGCATCCTAAGCTTGAATCATACCCCTTGACCAACCAGTGTGTTCTTTGAAAACAACAACGTTGGGCTTGCTTGGATTCCCACTTCTAAAGGCATCCAAGTTGAATTAGGCTACCCTTAGTAGAATGCTTCCGGAGAAACACCTTTGTACGTGACATGAAGCACGCTGCTCTGATAAAGGTCGGGTGCAACGCTCTTGTGCAGATAACGATGGCAAGGGAATTTGAAAGTACAGCTATAAGGGATCACGTGGAATTTGAAGACAGAACATCCCCCACCTAAAGAAAGAACCATAGCGCTACACCAACAAGACTACTCTCGGTTACCGTCTTGAAGAGGATACCATTTTTCTGGCTTTTGTAAAGTAACAAATGCCACAAGAAGCAGGCTTGAAAGTGGGTAAGCAAATGTAGACAGGACAGAAAAGTTGAGGGCTCGTCCGGGATTTGAACCCGGGACCTCTCGCACCCAAAGCGAGAATCATACCCCTAGACCAACGAGCCAAAGACATGAGCTTGGACTTTCTTTAGCCTTTCACCACTCTAACTTCACTGAGATGGAGAGCTTGCTTGGCAACTACTTAAGAGAAGCAATACAGGATTAACTCTAAGGGGAGGTTTTGAAAGAGCAGCTTCTTCCGGCACTTCAGGTCCAGACCTTTGGCACCCTAAGCCAGTATCACCCCCCCAAGACCAATGAGCTAAACTGTGGAAACCGGAAGAAGAAAACTGCTTTCGTTTTTAGGGCTGGTTGGGGATTTTAACCTACTCCTTACAGGATCTGAGTTGAATTAAGGTACTCCGCTACAGGGGTATTTCTCGAGAAACACACCACTGTCAGTAATGTGAAGGAAGCTTCTCTGGTAAAGACAATTAACAATGCTTTTCTACAGATAATGATTGCAAGGGAAAACAAAATTGCACTTTTTAGGGCTCATGCAGGATATGAATCTGGGACCGCTCACACCGAAAGCAAACAATCGCACCTCTAGAGCAATGACCCTACTTTCCCTCACTTTCTCTAGGCTGGTAAGATTTTCTCTCTTTTGTAAACCTCCAAATTCCACAGAGTGTTGGCTTATTATGGAAAAACTGACAATAGGTGTATGCGGGGTATTATTCTCGCTCAGGATGAGAGCAAAGGGCCAAAGACAGCACTTGGAGTTCTTACTATCTTTTCGAGTTTCACCACTCAAAATTCGCTGACATGTGCAGCGCTTGCTTGGTACATACCAAACCAAATACCTGGGAGAAGAATCACAAATGAACCGCAAGGGGGGATTTCAAAAGAAGGGGTTCGAGTGGGATTTGCAGTCGGGACCGTTCGTACCCTGAGAATGAATCACACCCCCTAGCCCAATGAGCCAAGCTGATTATGTCAGCAAAATGCTGCTTGTACAATCCATATTTATTCACATGATTCATTATGAGAGCCTGAACGCTGGTATCAGAGCACTTTCAAGCAGTAGGTTACACGCAACTTATAAAAAGTGCAAGAAGGTAACTGCTTTTGCATCCAGGACTCAACTGGGATGGAAACCCATCCCTTAAGGCATCCAACCAGGGAAGAGGTACCTTTGAAAAGGTGTCTCTATAGAAAAACCTTTGTCGGTGACACGGAGCACACTGCTATGATGAACACGCTGCATTGCTTCAAAAAAAGGTTGGCGAGGGAATTACAAAATGACAGGGGGTTAGGGCTCGTCCGTGATTTGAACACGGGACCTCTCGCACCCGAAGCGAGAATCATACCCCTAGACCAGTGGTGGGCAACCTTTTTTTTCAACTGAGCCAAATCTCGCCAAAACCACGATTGAAATTTATTTTAAGAGCCACATTTTTAAAACCGAAAATACATAGGATGGTACACTGTTTTTAGTTTCAATAAGTTTTTATTGAGAATATTGTGCATGCAAGTATCCACATAGGTCGGGTACTGTGGGACTCTTTGCACCGGCCCTGTCACGTGGACGTGACCAGAGCCTGTGCAAGGATTTTTTGGCAACACAAGCGAAGCTACATCTCGGTGACCCCCCCCCTCCCCCCACCCCGCCCGCAGCTCACCTGGTCCTGGTTCTGTCTGCAGCAGCTGGCTTCTCCTCTGTGTGGTCCTGAAATCTTCGCTCTGCTTCAATCTGGTTTGAGGACTGTACTTTTCGCCCTATAAGATGCACATAGGTTTTAGAGGAGTATAATAAGAAACAATATTTTCCATTATACCTCAGGTCAGACCACCAATCAGACCCCCAATGTTAATCATACCTCAGATCAGCCCCCCATATCAGCCGTCAGCACCCCATCCATCATGCCCATGTCAGCCGTCAGCCCCCATCCATCATGCCCCCATGTCAGCCGTCATGCCCCTATGTCAGCCGTCAGCCCCCCATGTCAGCACCCCATCCATCATGCCCATGTCAGCCGTCAGCACCCCATCCATCATGCCCATGTCAGCCGTCAGCACCCCATCCATCATGCCCATGTCAGCCGTCAGCACCCCATCATGCCCATATCAGCCCCCATCCATCATTACCCCCCATGTCAGCCATCAGCCCCCCATGTCAGCCATCATGCCCCCCATGTCAGCCGTCAGCACCCCATCCATCATGCCCATGTCAGCTGTCAGCCCCCATCCATCATGCCCCCCATGTCAGCCGTCATGCCCCTATGTCAGCCGTCAGCACCCCATGTCAGCCGTCAGCCATCAGCCCCCCATGTCAGCACTCCATCCATCATGTCCATGTCAGCCGTCAGCCCCCATCCATCATGCCCCCCATGTCAGCCATCATGACCTTATGTCAGCCGTCAGCCCCCCATGTCAGCACTCCATCCATCATGCCCATGTCAGCCGTCAGCACCCCATCTATCAGGCCCATGTCAGCCGTCAGCACCCCATCATGCCCATGTCAGCCCCCATCCATCATTACCCCCCATGTCAGCCATCAGCCCCCCATGTCAGCCGTCAGCACCCCATCCATCATGCCCATGTCAGCTGTCAGCCCCCATCTATCATGCCCCCCATGTCAGCCGTCATGCCCCTATGTCAGCCGTCAGCACCCTATGTCAGCCGTCAGCCATCAGCCCCCCATGTCAGCACTCCATCCATTATGTCCATGTCAGCCGTCAGCCCCCATCCATTATGCCCCCCATGTCAGCCATCATGACCTTATGTCAGCCGTCAGCCCCCCATCCATCATGCCCATGTCAGCCGTCAGCACCCCATCCATCATGCCCATGTCAGCCGTCAGCACCCCATCATGCCCATGTCAGCCCCCATCCATCATTACCCCCCATGTCAGCCATCAGCCCCCCATGTCAGCCATCATGCCCCCCATGTCAGCCGTCAGCACCCCATCCATCATGCCCATGTCAGCTGTCAGCCCCCATCCATCATGCCCCCCATGTCAGCCGTCATGCCCCTATGTCAGCCGTCAGCACCCCATGTCAGCCGTCAGCCCCCCATGTCAGCACTCCATCCATCATGCCCATGTCAGCCGTCAGCCCCCATCCATCATGCCCCCCATGTCAGCTATCATGACCTTATGTCAGCCGTCAGCCCCCCATGTCAGCACCCCATCCATCATGCCCATGTCAGCCGTCAGCACCCCATCCATCATGCCCATGTCAGCCGTCAGCACCCATCCATCATTACTCCCATGTCAGCCATCATGCCCCCCATGACAGCCGTCAGCCCCCATCCATTATGCTCCCTAATGGGGGACAATGTTGGAGTCTGCACCATCGGGTGGGTGACATGATGAGGGACAATGTTGGAGTCGGTACCTGATATATCACTGGGGTCTGGCTGGAGTGGGGTCGGTCTGGTCCTGGCTCCAATCTCAGCTGGCTCTGCCTTAAGGTGTCTTCTCCAGAGTCCAGACTAGAGTCCAGCAGGGTCGGCCAAGTTCCAACAAGTCGTGCCTCAGTGTTACTCTGTGACTGTGTTCTTCTGCTGCCAGCCTGGAGGGGCAGCTTTTACAGGCCATAGCAGACAGAGCAGCTCCGCCTCCTCGCCTCCCTCCGCCGCGGCCCCACTGACAGTCAGTGACGCCTCCTTTGGCCTGAGCGCCGCACGGCACACATGTAGGCAGGACAGCCGCAGGCTGCCGCCCCAGAGAGGAGGGAGGGGAGCGGGCGCCTGGCACACAGAACAGTGCTCCAGACTAAAAAAAATTCCTAGTAGCCATTGGCTCCTGAACTGAAAAATTTAGGAGCCAAATCAAATTTTTAGTCGCCAAATCGAAACTGAATCAAAATTTTGGTATCGTGACAACGCTACGCCGATCAGATCGGCGTAGGGTTGTTTTGAAACCAAAATTTTGATTCGCTTTCGTCACCATAAAAAAGTATTGTGATACTCAATACCGCGCAAAAAAAAAAAAACACCAAAAAAAGCTGCGTGCATTTCGCATTTTATGAAACATTCGGCCCATAATAGAACAGTCCTATGCTATTTTTTGGGGTGACAAGGTGACTAAAAAGGCTATGTAATATGTTTATTTATTTATTGTTTATATATTTTATATGTAAAATTGGGAAAGGGGGGATTTAAACTTAATATTTTAAAGTACTTTCACATTAGCGTTTTTCATTTCCGGCACTGAGTTCCGTCACAGGGGCTCTATACCGGAAAATAACTGATCAGTTTTATCCCCATGCATTCTGAATGGAGAGTAATCCGTTCAGGATGCATCAGGATGTCTTCAGTTCAGTCATTTTGACTGATCAGGCAAAAGATAAAACCGTAGCATGCTATGGTTTTATCTCCGGCGAAAAAAAATGAAGATTTGCCTGAATGCCGGATCCGGCATTTTTCCCCATAGAAATGTATTAGTGCTGGATCCGGCATTCAAAATACTGGAATGCACCCGCACTAAATCCGGACCCATTCATTTCTATGGGGCTGTGCACATGAGCGGTGATTTTCACACATCACTTGTGCGTTGCGTGAAAATCGCAGCATGCTCTGTTGTGCGTTTTTCGCGCAACGCAGGCCCCGTAGAAGTTAATGGGGCTGTGTGAAAATCGCAAGCAAGTACGATTTTCACGCATGGTTCCTAGGATGAAAGTCTATTCACTGTATTATTTTCCCTTATAACATGGTTATAAGGGAAAATAATAGCATTCTGAATACAGAATGCATAGTAGAAGGTCAATATAATAAACATTGGTGGCGCAGTGCGCCCCCCCCATCACCATAATATAATAAACATTGGTGGCGCAGTGCGCCCCCCCTCAATATAATAAACATTGGTGGCGCAGTGCGCCCCCCATCACCCCAATATAATAAACATTGGTGGCGCAGTGCGCCCCCCCTCAATATAATAAACATTGGTGGCGCAGTGCGCCCCCCCATCATCCCAATATAATAAACATTGGTGGCGCAGTGCGCCCCCCCATCACCCCAATATAATAAACATTGGTGGCGCAGTGCGCCCCCCCATCACCCCAATATAATAAACATTGGTGGCGCAGTGCGCCCCCCCATCACCCCAATATAATAAACATTGGTGGCGCAGTGCGCCCCCCCTTAATATAATAAACATTGGTGGCGCAGTGGGCAGTGCCAATGAGGGTTAAAAAATAAAAAAATAATTAACTCACCTCCTCCAATTGATCGTCTCCTGTTCTTACTTCTTTCTAGTTTCTTCAGGACGCAGGACCTGTGGTGACATCACTGCTCTCATCACATGATCCATCACCATGGTAATGGGCCATGTGATGAGCTCAGTGACGTCACCACAGGTCCTGAAGAAACTAGAAAGAAGTAAGAACAGGAGACCGGCAGCTACCTGATCAACTGGAGGAGGTGAGTTAATTTTATTTTATTATTTTTAACCCTCATTGGCACTTCCCACTGTGCCACCAACGTTTATTATACTGGGGGGGGGGGGGAGGGGGGGGCGCACTGTGCCACCAACGTTTATTATACTGGGGGGGCGCACTGTGCCACCAACGTTTATTATACTGGGGGGGGGGGCGCGCTGTGCCACCAACGTTTATTATACTGGGGGGGGGGGGGCGCACTGTGCCACCAACGTTTCTTATACAAATACAGGAGGCGGGTGCCGGAATCAAATAGCCGGCACCCGACCTCTGTGACAGGGGGCTGCGATCAGCGGCAGTTAACCCCTCAGGTACCGCACCTGAAGGGTTAACTCAACTGCAGCTGATCGCAGCTCCCTGTCATAGAGGTCGGGTGCCGGCTATTTGATTCCAGCACCCGCCTCCTGTATTTGTATTAACAGGTCAGTTTTCTTCATTGGTGGCGCAGTGGCCACAGCCCCTCCCCTCCTCCTCCCGTCTCTTCTTATTGGCAGCGGCGGGGGCAGCAGCACAGGGGGGAGGGAGAGACTCCTCCTGCGCTGCTGAGAACGATCATCTCCTGTGCCCCGCCGCTGTATTGAGCAGAGCTGCGGCGGCGGGTCCAGTCGCAAATGGCATCTGGAGCCTGGCAGAAGAGCCGCATTAAAGTGTGTAAAGAGCCGCATGTGGCTCGCGAGCCGCGGCTTGCCGACCACTGCCCTAGACCAACAAGCCTTACCTGCTCAACTGCTTGAGGGACATAAGGTTTTCTTTCATGTGTCAACATGCAAATACCTGAAGAAGAAGGCTTATTTGGAGCACATTGACAACAGGTGGCTACAGAAGAAAACTCTGTTTCTCTACAAGACGAGCAAGGGCTCGTCTGTAATCTCTGGCACGCTGATCCAGTCAAGACCAAGACCCATGTTTTTCTACCGACAGTGATGGCAGGGGAATCCAAAAACAAGGCTTTTCAGGGCTCGTCGGGATTTGAACCCGGGACCTCTCGCACCCTAAGCGAGAATCATACCCCTAGACCAACGAGCCACGGACTGCACCCTCATGCTGCAGAGAGCTTGCTTGGCACCCACATAGGCAAGTACATAGTGGAAGCACTACAGATTCACCATCACAGGAGCTTTCAAAATACTAGGCTTGTCCGAGATTTAAACCTAGATCCTCTTAATGCCGACATCAAGAGACTTACAAGGAGAAGACTATACACCACATACAAAAGTGGAAGAAGATAACCGTTTTGGTACCGAGGGCTCGCCTGGTATTAATACTCCTCGCATCCTAAGCTTGAATCATACCCCTTGACCAACCAGTGTGTTCTTTGAAAACAACAACGTTGGGCTTGCTTGGATTCCCACTTCTAAAGGCATCCAAGTTGAATTAGGCTACCCTTAGTAGAATGCTTCCGGAGAAACACCTTTGTACGTGACATGAAGCACGCTGCTCTGATAAAGGTCGGGTGCAACGCTCTTGTGCAGATAACGATGGCAAGGGAATTTGAAAGTACAGCTATAAGGGATCACGTGGAATTTGAAGACAGAACATCCCCCACCTAAAGAAAGAACCATAGCGCTACACCAACAAGACTACTCTCGGTTACCGTCTTGAAGAGGATACCATTTTTCTGGCTTTTGTAAAGTAACAAATGCCACAAGAGGCAGGCTTGAAAGTGGGTAAGCAAATGTAGACAGGACAGAAAAGTTGAGGGCTCGTCCGGGATTTGAACCCGGGACCTCTCGCACCCAAAGCGAGAATCATACCCCTAGACCAACGAGCCAAAGACATGGGTTTGGACTTTCTTTAGCCTTTCACCACTCTAACTTCACTGAGATGGAGAGCTTGCTTGGCAACTACTTAAGAGAAGCAATACAGGATTAACTCTAAGGGGAGGTTTTGAAAGAGCAGCTTCTTCCGGCACTTCAGGTCCAGACCGTTGGCACCCTAAGCCAGTATCACCCCCCCAAGACCAATGAGCTAAACTGTGGAAACCGGAAGAAGAAAGCTGCTTTCGTTTTTAGGGCTGGTTGGGGATTTTAACCTACTCCTTACAGGATCTGAGTTGAATTAAGGTACTCCGCTACAGGGGTATTTCTCGAGAAACACACCACTGTCAGTAATGTGAAGGAAGCTTCTCTGGTAAAGACAATTAACAATGCTTTTCTACAGATAATGATTGCAAGGGAAAACAAAATTGCACTTTTTAGGGCTCATGCAGGATATGAATCTGGGACCGCTCACACCGAAAGCAAACAATCGCACCTCTAGAGCAATGACCCTACTTTCCCTCACTTTCTCTAGGCTGGTAAGATTTTCTCTCTTTTGTAAACCTCCAAATTCCACAGAGTGTTGGCTTATTATGGAAAAACTGACAATAGGTGTATGCGGGGTATTATTCTCGCTCAGGATGAGAGCAAAGGGCCAAAGACAGCACTTGGAGTTCTTACTATCTTTCCGAGTTTCACCACTCAAAATTCGCTGACATGTGCAGCGCTTGCTTGGTACATACCAAACCAAATACCTGGGAGAAGAATCACAAATGAACCGCAAGGGGGGATTTCAAAAGAAGGGGTTCGAGTGGGATTTGCAGTCGGGACCGCTCGTACCCTGAGAACGAATCACACCCCCTAGCCCAATGAGCCAAGCTGATTATGTCAGCAAAATGCCGCTTGTACAATCCATATTTATTCACATGATTCATTATGAGAGCCTGAACGCTGGTATCAGAGCACTTTCAAGCAGTAGGTTACACGCAACTTATAAAAAGTGCAAGAAGGTAACTGCTTTTGCATCCAGGACTCAACTGGGATGGAAACCCATCCCTTAAAGCATTCAACCAGGGAAGAGGTACCTTTGAAAAGGTGTCTCTATAGAAAAACCTTTGTCGGTGACACGGAGCACACTGCTATGATGAACACGCTGCATTGCATCAAATAACGATGGCGAGGGAATTACAAAATGACAGGGGGTTAGGGCTCGTCCGTGATTTTGAACACAGGACCTCTCGCACCCGAAGCGAGAATCATACCCCTAGACCAACGAGCCTAACAAACTGCTTGAGGGACATAAGGTTTTCTTTCATGTGTCAACATGCAAATACCTGAAGAAGAAGGCTTATTTGGAGCACATTGACAACAGGTGGCTACAGAAGAAAACTCTGTTTCTCTACAAGACGAGCAAGGGCTCGTCTGTAATCTCTGGCACGCTGATCCAGTCAAGACCAAGACCCATGTTTTTCTACCGACAGTGATGGCAGGGGAATCCAAAAACAAGGCTTTTCAGGACTCATCTGGGATTTGAACCCGGGAACTCTCGCACCCTAAGCGAGAATCATACCTCTAGACCAACGAGCCACGGACTGCACCCTCATGCTGCAGAGAGCTTGCTTGGCACCCACATAGGCAAGTACATAGTGGAAGCACTACAGATTCACCATCACAGGAGCTTTCAAAATACTAGGCTTGTCCGAGATTTAAACCTAGATCCTCTTAATGCCGACATCAAGAGACTTACAAGGAGAAGACTATACACCACATACAAAAGTGGAAGAAGATAACCGTTTTGGTACCGAGGGCTCGCCTGGTATTAATACTCCTCGCATCCTAAGCTTGAATCATACCCCTTGACCAACCAGTGTGTTCTTTGAAAACAACAACGTTGGGCTTGCTTGGATTCCCACTTCTAAAGGCATCCAAGTTGAATTAGGCTACCCTTAGTAGAATGCTTCCGGAGAAACACCTTTGTACGTGACATGAAGCACGCTGCTCTGATAAAGGTCGGGTGCAACGCTCTTGTGCAGATAACGATGGCAAGGGAATTTGAAAGTACAGCTATAAGGGATCACGTGGAATTTGAAGACAGAACATCCCCCACCTAAAGAAAGAACCATAGCGCTACACCAACAAGACTACTCTCGGTTACCGTCTTGAAGAGGATACCATTTTTCTGGCTTTTGTAAAGTAACAAATGCCACAAGAAGCAGGCTTGAAAGTGGGTAAGCAAATGTAGACAGGACAGAAAAGTTGAGGGCTCGTCCGGGATTTGAACCCGGGACCTCTCGCACCCAAAGCGAGAATCATACCCCTAGACCAACGAGCCAAAGACATGGGTTTGGACTTTCTTTAGCCTTTCACCACTCTAACTTCACTGAGATGGAGAGCTTGCTTGGCAACTACTTAAGAGAAGCAATACAGGATTAACTCTAAGGGGAGGTTTTGAAAGAGCAGCTTCTTCCGGCACTTCAGGTCCAGACCGTTGGCACCCTAAGCCAGTATCACCCCCCCAAGACCAATGAGCTAAACTGTGGAAACCGGAAGAAGAAAGCTGCTTTCGTTTTTAGGGCTGGTTGGGGATTTTAACCTACTCCTTACAGGATCTGAGTTGAATTAAGGTACTCCGCTACAGGGGTATTTCTCGAGAAACACACCACTGTCAGTAATGTGAAGGAAGCTTCTCTGGTAAAGACAATTAACAATGCTTTTCTACAGATAATGATTGCAAGGGAAAACAAAATTGCACTTTTTAGGGCTCATGCAGGATATGAATCTGGGACCGCTCACACCGAAAGCAAACAATCGCACCTCTAGAGCAATGACCCTACTTTCCCTCACTTTCTCTAGGCTGGTAAGATTTTCTCTCTTTTGTAAACCTCCAAATTCCACAGAGTGTTGGCTTATTATGGAAAAACTGACAATAGGTGTATGCGGGGTATTATTCTCGCTCAGGATGAGAGCAAAGGGCCAAAGACAGCACTTGGAGTTCTTACTATCTTTCCGAGTTTCACCACTCAAAATTCGCTGACATGTGCAGCGCTTGCTTGGTACATACCAAACCAAATACCTGGGAGAAGAATCACAAATGAACCGCAAGGGGGGATTTCAAAAGAAGGGGTTCGAGTGGGATTTGCAGTCGGGACCGCTCGTACCCTGAGAACGAATCACACCCCCTAGCCCAATGAGCCAAGCTGATTATGTCAGCAAAATGCCGCTTGTACAATCCATATTTATTCACATGATTCATTATGAGAGCCTGAACGCTGGTATCAGAGCACTTTCAAGCAGTAGGTTACACGCAACTTATAAAAAGTGCAAGAAGGTAACTGCTTTTGCATCCAGGACTCAACTGGGATGGAAACCCATCCCTTAAAGCATCCAACCAGGGAAGAGGTACCTTTGAAAAGGTGTCTCTATAGAAAAACCTTTGTCGGTGACACGGAGCACACTGCTATGATGAACACGCTGCATTGCTTCAAATAACGATGGCGAGGGAATTACAAAATGACAGGGGGTTAGGGCTCGTCTGTGATTTGAACACGGGACCTCTCGCACCCGAAGCGAGAATCATACCCCTAGACCAACGAGCCTTACCTGCTCAACTGCTTGAGGGACATAAGGTTTTCTTTCATGTGTCAACATGCAAATACCTGAAGAAGAAGGCTTATTTGGAGCACATTGACAACAGGTGGCTACAGAAGAAAACTCTGTTTCTCTACAAGACGAGCAAGGGCTCGTCTGTAATCTCTGGCACGCTGATCCAGTCAAGAACAAGACCCATGTTTTTCTACCGACAGTGATGGCAGGGGAATCCAAAAACAAGGCTTTTCAGGGCTCGTCCGGGATTTGAACCCGGGACCTCTCGCACCCTAAGCGAGAATCATACCCCTAGACCAACGAGCCACGGACTGCACCCTCATGCTGCAGAGAGCTTGCTTGGCACCCACATAGGCAAGTACATAGTGGAAGCACTACAGATTCACCATCACAGGAGCTTTCAAAATACTAGGCTTGTCCGAGATTTAAACCTAGATCCTCTTAATGCCGACATCAAGAGACTTACAAGGAGAAGACTATACACCACATACAAAAGTGGAAGAAGATAACCGTTTTGGTACCGAGGGCTCGCCTGGTATTAATACTCCTCGCATCCTAAGCTTGAATCATACCCCTTGACCAACCAGTGTGTTCTTTGAAAACAACAACGTTGGGCTTGCTTGGATTCCCACTTCTAAAGGCATCCAAGTTGAATTAGGCTACCCTTAGTAGAATGCTTCCGGAGAAACACCTTTGTACGTGACATGAAGCACGCTGCTCTGATAAAGGTCGGGTGCAACGCTCTTGTGCAGATAACGATGGCAAGGGAATTTGAAAGTACAGCTATAAGGGATCACGTGGAATTTGAAGACAGAACATCCCCCACCTAAAGAAAGAACCATAGCGCTACACCAACAAGACTACTCTCGGTTACCGTCTTGAAGAGGATACCATTTTTCTGGCTTTTGTAAAGTAACAAATGCCACAAGAGGCAGGCTTGAAAGTGGGTAAGCAAATGTAGACAGGACAGAAAAGTTGAGGGCTCGTCCAGGATTTGAACCCGGGACCTCTCGCACCCAAAGCGAGAATCATACCCCTAGACCAACGAGCCAAAGACATGGGTTTGGACTTTCTTTAGCCTTTCACCACTCTAACTTCACTGAGATGGAGAGCTTGCTTGGCAACTACTTAAGAGAAGCAATACAGGATTAACTCTAAGGGGAGGTTTTGAAAGAGCAGCTTCTTCCGGCACTTCAGTTCCAGACCGTTGGCACCCTAAGCCAGTATCACCCCCCCAAGACCAATGAGCTAAACTGTGGAAACCGGAAGAAGAAAACTGCTTTCGTTTTTAGGGCTGGTTGGGGATTTTAACCTACTCCTTACAGGATCTGAGTTGAATTAAGGTACTCCGCTACAGGGGTATTTCTCGAGAAACACACCACTGTCAGTAATGTGAAGGAAGCTTCTCTGGTAAAGACAATTAACAATGCTTTTCTACAGATAATGATTGCAAGGGAAAACAAAATTGCACTTTTTAGGGCTCATGCAGGATATGAATCTGGGACCGCTCACACCGAAAGCAAACAATCGCACCTCTAGAGCAATGACCCTACTTTCCCTCACTTTCTCTAGGCTGGTAAGATTTTCTCTCTTTTGTAAACCTCCAAATTCCACAGAGTGTTGGCTTATTATGGAAAAACTGACAATAGGTGTATGCGGGGTATTATTCTCGCTCAGGATGAGAGCAAAGGGCCAAAGACAGCACTTGGAGTTCTTACTATCTTTCCGAGTTTCACCACTCAAAATTCGCTGACATGTGCAGCGCTTGCTTGGTACATACCAAACCAAATACCTGGGAGAAGAATCACAAATGAACCGCAGGGGGGGATTTCAAAAGAAGGGGTTCGAGTGGGATTTGCAGTCGGGACCGCTCGTACCCTGAGAACGAATCACACCCCCTAGCCCAATGAGCCAAGCTGATTATGTCAGCAAAATGCCGCTTGTACAATCCATATTTATTCACATGATTCATTATGAGAGCCTGAACGCTGGTATCAGAGCACTTTCAAGCAGTAGGTTACACGCAACTTATAAAAAGTGCAAGAAGGTAACTGCTTTTGCATCCAGGACTCAACTGGGATGGAAACCCATCCCTTAAAGCATCCAACCAGGGAAGAGGTACCTTTGAAAAGGTGTCTCTATAGAAAAACCTTTGTCGGTGACACGGAGCACACTGCTATGATGAACACGCTGCATTGCTTCAAATAACGATGGCGAGGGAATTACAAAATGACAGGGGGTTAGGGCTCGTCCGTGATTTGAACACGGGACCTCTCGCACCCGAAGCGAGAATCATACCCCTAGACCAACGAGCCTTACCTGCTCAACTGCTTGAGGGACATAAGGTTTTCTTTCATGTGTCAACATGCAAATACCTGAAGAAGAAGGCTTATTTGGAGCACATTGACAACAGGTGGCTACAGAAGAAAACTCTGTTTCTCTACAAGACGAGCAAGGGCTCGTCTGTAATCTCTGGCACGCTGATCCAGTCAAGACCAAGACCCATGTTTTTCTACCGACAGTGATGGCAGGGGAATCCAAAAACAAGGCTTTTCAGGGCTCGTCCGGGATTTGAACCCGGGACCTCTCGCACCCTAAGCGAGAATCATACCCCTAGACCAACGAGCCACGGACTGCACCCTCATGATGCAGAGAGCTTGCTTGGCACCCACATAGGCAAGTACATAGTGGAAGCACTACAGATTCACCATCACAGGAGCTTTCAAAATACTAGGCTTGTCCGAGATTTAAACCTAGATCCTCTTAATGCCGACATCAAGAGACTTACAAGGAGAAGACTATACACCACATACAAAAGTGGAAGAAGATAACCGTTTTGGTACCGAGGGCTCGCCTGGTATTAATACTCCTCGCATCCTAAGCTTGAATCATACCCCTTGACCAACCAGTGTGTTCTTTGAAAACAACAACGTTGGGCTTGCTTGGATTCCCACTTCTAAAGGCATCCAAGTTGAATTAGGCTACCCTTAGTAGAATGCTTCCGGAGAAACACCTTTGTACGTGACATGAAGCACGCTGCTCTGATAAAGGTCGGGTGCAACGCTCTTGTGCAGATAACGATGGCAAGGGAATTTGAAAGTACAGCTATAAGGGATCACGTGGAATTTGAAGACAGAACATCCCCCACCTAAAGAAAGAACCATAGCGCTACACCAACAAGACTACTCTCGGTTACCGTCTTGAAGAGGATACCATTTTTCTGGCTTTTGTAAAGTAACAAATGCCACAAGAGGCAGGCTTGAAAGTGGGTAAGCAAATGTAGACAGGACAGAAAAGTTGAGGGCTCGTCCGGGATTTGAACCCGGGACCTCTCGCACCCAAAGCGAGAATCATACCCCTAGACCAACGAGCCAAAGACATGGGCTTGGACTTTCTTTAGCCTTTCACCACTCTAACTTCACTGAGATGGAGAGCTTGCTTGGCAACTACTTAAGAGAAGCAATACAGGATTAACTCTAAGGGGAGGTTTTGAAAGAGCAGCTTCTTCCGGCACTTCAGGTCCAGACCGTTGGCACCCTAAGCCAGTATCACCCCCCCAAGACCAATGAGCTAAACTGTGGAAACCGGAAGAAGAAAACTGCTTTTGTTTTTAGGGCTGGTTGGGGATTTTAACCTACTCCTTACAGGATCTGAGTTGAATTAAGGTACTCCGCTACAGGGGTATTTCTCGAGAAACACACCACTGTCAGTAATGTGAAGGAAGCTTCTCTGGTAAAGACAATTAACAATGCTTTTCTACAGATAATGATTGCAAGGGAAAACAAAATTGCACTTTTTAGGGCTCATGCAGGATATGAATCTGGGACCGCTCACACCGAAAGCAAACAATCGCACCTCTAGAGCAATGACCCTACTTTCCCTCACTTTCTCTAGGCTGGTAAGATTTTCTCTCTTTTGTAAACCTCCAAATTCCACAGAGTGTTGGCTTATTATGGAAAAACTGACAATAGGTGTATGCGGGGTATTATTCTCGCTCAGGATGAGAGCAAAGGGCCAAAGACAGCACTTGGAGTTCTTACTATCTTTCCGAGTTTCACCACTCAAAATTCGCTGACATGTGCAGCGCTTGCTTGGTACATACCAAACCAAATACCTGGGAGAAGAATCACAAATGAACCGCAAGGGGGGATTTCAAAAGAAGGGGTTCGAGTGGGATTTGCAGTCGGGACCGCTCGTACCCTGAGAACGAATCACACCCCCTAGCCCAATGAGCCAAGCTGATTATGTCAGCAAAATGCCGCTTGTACAATCCATATTTATTCACATGATTCATTATGAGAGCCTGAACGCTGGTATCAGAGCACTTTCAAGCAGTAGGTTACACGCAACTTATAAAAAGTGCAAGAAGGTAACTGCTTTTGCATCCAGGACTCAACTGGGATGGAAACCCATCCCTTAAAGCATCCAACCAGGGAAGAGGTACCTTTGAAAAGGTGTCTCTATAGAAAAACCTTTGTCGGTGACACGGAGCACACTGCTATGATGAACACGCTGCATTGCTTCAAATAACGATGGCGAGGGAATTACAAAATGACAGGGGGTTAGGGCTCGTCCGTGATTTGAACACGGGACCTCTCGCACCCGAAGCGAGAATCATACCCCTAGACCAACGAGCCTTACCTGCTCAACTGCTTGAGGGACATAAGGTTTTCTTTCATGTGTCAACATGCAAATACCTGAAGAAGAAGGCTTATTTGGAGCACATTGACAACAGGTGGCTACAGAAGAAAACTCTGTTTCTCTACAAGACGAGCAAGGGCTCGTCTGTAATCTCTGGCACGCTGATCCAGTCAAGACCAAGACCCATGTTTTTCTACCGACAGTGATGGCAGGGGAATCCAAAAACAAGGCTTTTCAGGGCTCGTCCGGGATTTGAACCCGGGACCTCTCGCACCCTAAGCGAGAATCATACCCCTAGACCAACGAGCCACGGACTGCACCCTCATGATGCAGAGAGCTTGCTTGGCACCCACATAGGCAAGTACATAGTGGAAGCACTACAGATTCACCATCACAGGAGCTTTCAAAATACTAGGCTTGTCCGAGATTTAAACCTAGATCCTCTTAATGCCGACATCAAGAGACTTACAAGGAGAAGACTATACACCACATACAAAAGTGGAAGAAGATAACCGTTTTGGTAGCGAGGGCTCGCCTGGTATTAATACTCCTCGCATCCTAAGCTTGAATCATACCCCTTGACCAACCAGTGTGTTCTTTGAAAACAACAACGTTGGGCTTGCTTGGATTCCCACTTCTAAAGGCATCCAAGTTGAATTAGGCTACCCTTAGTAGAATGCTTCCGGAGAAACACCTTTGTACGTGACATGAAGCACGCTGCTCTGATAAAGGTTGGGTGCAACGCTCTTGTGCAGATAACGATGGCAAGGGAATTTGAAAGTACAGCTATAAGGGATCACGTGGAATTTGAAGACAGAACATCCCCCACCTAAAGAAAGAACCATAGCGCTACACCAACAAGACTACTCTCGGTTACCGTCTTGAAGAGGATACCATTTTTCTGGCTTTTGTAAAGTAACAAATGCCACAAGAGGCAGGCTTGAAAGTGGGTAAGCAAATGTAGACAGGACAGAAAAGTTGAGGTCTCGTCCGGGATTTGAACCCGGGACCTCTCGCACCCAAAGCAAGAATCATACCCCTAGACCAACGAGCCAAAGACATGGGTTTGGACTTTCTTTAGCCTTTCACCACTCTAACTTCACTGAGATGGAGAGCTTGCTTGGCAACTACTTAAGAGAAGCAATACAGGATTAACTCTAAGGGGAGGTTTTGAAAGAGCAGCTTCTTCCGGCACTTCAGGTCCAGACCGTTGGCACCCTAAGCCAGTATCACCCCCCCAAGACCAATGAGCTAAACTGTGGAAACCGGAAGAAGAAAACTGCTTTCGTTTTTAGGGCTGGTTGGGGATTTTAACCTACTCCTTACAGGATCTGAGTTGAATTAAGGTACTCCGCTACAGGGGTATTTCTCGAGAAACACACCACTGTCAGTAATGTGAAGGAAGCTTCTCTGGTAAAGACAATTAACAATGCTTTTCTACAGATAATGATTGCAAGGGAAAACAAAATTGCACTTTTTAGGGCTCATGCAGGATATGAATCTGGGACCGCTCACACCGAAAGCAAACAATCGCACCTCTAGAGCAATGACCCTACTTTCCCTCACTTTCTCTAGGCTGGTAAGATTTTCTCTCTTTTGTAAACCTCCAAATTCCACAGAGTGTTGGCTTATTATGGAAAAACTGACAATAGGTGTATGCGGGGTATTATTCTCGCTCAGGATGAGAGCAAAGGGCCAAAGACAGCACTTGGAGTTCTTACTATCTTTCCGAGTTTCACCACTCAAAATTCGCTGACATGTGCAGCGCTTGCTTGGTACATACCAAACCAAATACCTGGGAGAAGAATCACAAATGAACCGCAAGGGGGGATTTCAAAAGAAGGGGTTCGAGTGGGATTTGCAGTCGGGACCGCTCGTACCCTGAGAACGAATCACACCCCCTAGCCCAATGAGCCAAGCTGATTATGTCAGCAAAATGCCGCTTGTACAATCCATATTTATTCACATGATTCATTATGAGAGCCTGAACGCTGGTATCAGAGCACTTTCAAGCAGTAGGTTACACGCAACTTATAAAAAGTGCAAGAAGGTAACTGCTTTTGCATCCAGGACTCAACTGGGATGGAAACCCATCCCTTAAAGCATCCAACCAGGGAAGAGGTACCTTTGAAAAGGTGTCTCTATAGAAAAACCTTTGTCGGTGACACGGAGCACACTGCTATGATGAACACGCTGCATTGCTTCAAATAACGATGGCGAGGGAATTACAAAATGACAGGGGGTTAGGGCTCGTCCGTGATTTGAACACGGGACCTCTCGCACCCGAAGCGAGAATCATACCCCTAGACCAACGAGCCTTACCTGCTCAACTGCTTGAGGGACATAAGGTTTTCTTTCATGTGTCAACATGCAAATACCTGAAGAAGAAGGCTTATTTGGAGCACATTGACAACAGGTGGCTACAGAAGAAAACTCTGTTTCTCTACAAGACGAGCAAGGGCTCGTCTGTAATCTCTGGCACGCTGATCCAGTCAAGACCAAGACCCATGTTTTTCTACCGACAGTGATGGCAGGGGAATCCAAAAACAAGGCTTTTCAGGGCTCGTCCGGGATTTGAACCCGGGACCTCTCGCACCCTAAGCGAGAATCATACCCCTAGACCAACGAGCCACGGACTGCACCCTCATGATGCAGAGAGCTTGCTTGGCACCCACATAGGCAAGTACATAGTGGAAGCACTACAGATTCACCATCACAGGAGCTTTCAAAATACTAGGCTTGTCCGAGATTTAAACCTAGATCCTCTTAATGCCGACATCAAGAGACTTACAAGGAGAAGACTATACACCACATACAAAAGTGGAAGAAGATAACCGTTTTGGTACCGAGGGCTCGTCTGGTATTAATACTCCTCGCATCCTAAGCTTGAATCATACCCCTTGACCAACCAGTGTGTTCTTTGAAAACAACAACGTTGGGCTTGCTTGGATTCCCACTTCTAAAGGCATCCAAGTTGAATTAGGCTACCCTTAGTAGAATGCTTCCGGAGAAACACCTTTGTACGTGACATGAAGCACGCTGCTCTGATAAAGGTTGGGTGCAACGCTCTTGTGCAGATAACGATGGCAAGGGAATTTGAAAGTACAGCTATAAGGGATCACGTGGAATTTGAAGACAGAACATCCCCCACCTAAAGAAAGAACCATAGCGCTACACCAACAAGACTACTCTCGGTTACCGTCTTGAAGAGGATACCATTTTTCTGGCTTTTGTAAAGTAACAAATGCCACAAGAGGCAGGCTTGAAAGTGGGTAAGCAAATGTAGACAGGACAGAAAAGTTGAGGGCTCGTCCGGGATTTGAACCCGGGACCTCTCCCACCCAAAGCAAGAATCATACCCCTAGACCAACGAGCCAAAGACATGCTTTTGGACTTTCTTTAGCCTTTCACCACTCTAACTTCACTGAGATGGAGAGCTTGCTTGGCAACTACTTAAGAGAAGCAATACAGGATTAACTCTAAGGGGAGGTTTTGAAAGAGCAGCTTCTTCCGGCACTTCAGGTCCAGACCGTTGGCACCCTAAGCCAGTATCACCCCCCCAAGACCAATGAGCTAAACTGTGGAAACCGGAAGAAGAAAACTGCTTTCGTTTTTAGGGCTGGTTGGGGATTTTAACCTACTCCTTACAGGATCTGAGTTGAATTAAGGTACTCCGCTACAGGGGTATTTCTCGAGAAACACACCACTGTCAGTAATGTGAAGGAAGCTTCTCTGGTAAAGACAATTAACAATGCTTTTCTACAGATAATGATTGCAAGGGAAAACAAAATTGCACTTTTTAGGGCTCATGCAGGATATGAATCTGGGACCGCTCACACCGAAAGCAAACAATCGCACCTCTAGAGCAATGACCCTACTTTCCCTCACTTTCTCTAGGCTGGTAAGATTTTCTCTCTTTTGTAAACCTCCAAATTCCACAGAGTGTTGGCTTATTATGGAAAAACTGACAATAGGTGTATGCGGGGTATTATTCTCGCTCAGGATGAGAGCAAAGGGCCAAAGACAGCACTTGGAGTTCTTACTATCTTTCCGAGTTTCACCACTCAAAATTCGCTGACATGTGCAGCGCTTGCTTGGTACATACCAAACCAAATACCTGGGAGAAGAATCACAAATGAACCGCAAGGGGGGATTTCAAAAGAAGGGGTTCGAGTGGGATTTGCAGTCGGGACCGCTCGTACCCTGAGAACGAATCACACCCCCTAGCCCAATGAGCCAAGCTGATTATGTCAGCAAAATGCCGCTTGTACAATCCATATTTATTCACATGATTCATTATGAGAGCCTGAACGCTGGTATCAGAGCACTTTCAAGCAGTAGGTTACACGCAACTTATAAAAAGTGCAAGAAGGTAACTGCTTTTGCATCCAGGACTCAACTGGGATGGAAACCCATCCCTTAAAGCATCCAACCAGGGAAGAGGTACCTTTGAAAAGGTGTCTCTATAGAAAAACCTTTGTCGGTGACACGGAGCACACTGCTATGATGAACACGCTGCATTGCTTCAAATAACGATGGCGAGGGAATTACAAAATGACAGGGGGTTAGGGCTCGTCCGTGATTTGAACACGGGACCTCTCGCACCCGAAGCGAGAATCATACCCCTAGACCAACGAGCCTTACCTGCTCAACTGCTTGAGGGACATAAGGTTTTCTTTCATGTGTCAACATGCAAATACCTGAAGAAGAAGGCTTATTTGGAGCACATTGACAACAGGTGGCTACAGAAGAAAACTCTGTTTCTCTACAAGACGAGCAAGGGCTCGTCTGTAATCTCTGGCACGCTGATCCAGTCAAGACCAAGACCCATGTTTTTCTACCGACAGTGATGGCAGGGGAATCCAAAAACAAGGCTTTTCAGGGCTCGTCCGGGATTTGAACCCGGGACCTCTCGCACCCTAAGCGAGAATCATACCCCTAGACCAACGAGCCACGGACTGCACCCTCATGATGCAGAGAGCTTGCTTGGCACCCACATAGGCAAGTACATAGTGGAAGCACTACAGATTCACCATCACAGGAGCTTTCAAAATACTAGGCTTGTCCGAGATTTAAACCTAGATCCTCTTAATGCCGACATCAAGAGACTTACAAGGAGAAGACTATACACCACATACAAAAGTGGAAGAAGATAACCGTTTTGGTACCGAGGGCTCGCCTGGTATTAATACTCCTCGCATCCTAAGCTTGAATCATACCCCTTGACCAACCAGTGTGTTCTTTGAAAACAACAACGTTGGGCTTGCTTGGATTCCCACTTCTAAAGGCATCCAAGTTGAATTAGGCTACCCTTAGTAGAATGCTTCCGGAGAAACACCTTTGTACGTGACATGAAGCACGCTGCTCTGATAAAGGTCGGGTGCAACGCTCTTGTGCAGATAACGATGGCAAGGGAATTTGAAAGTACAGCTATAAGGGATCACGTGGAATTTGAAGACAGAACATCCCCCACCTAAAGAAAGAACCATAGCGCTACACCAACAAGACTACTCTCGGTTACCGTCTTGAAGAGGATACCATTTTTCTGGCTTTTGTAAAGTAACAAATGCCACAAGAGGCAGGCTTGAAAGTGGGTAAGCAAATGTAGACAGGACAGAAAAGTTGAGGGCTCGTCCGGGATTTGAACCCGGGACCTCTCGCACCCAAAGCGAGAATCATACCCCTAGACCAACGAGCCAAAGACATGGGTTTGGACTTTCTTTAGCCTTTCACCACTCTAACTTCACTGAGATGGAGAGCTTGCTTGGCAACTACTTAAGAGAAGCAATACAGGATTAACTCTAAGGGGAGGTTTTGAAAGAGCAGCTTCTTCCGGCACTTCAGGTCCAGACCGTTGGCACCCTAAGCCAGTATCACCCCCCCAAGACCAATGAGCTAAACTGTGGAAACCGGAAGAAGAAAACTGCTTTCGTTTTTAGGGCTGGTTGGGGATTTTAACCTACTCCTTACAGGATCTGAGTTGAATTAAGGTACTCCGCTACAGGGGTATTTCTCGAGAAACACACCACTGTCAGTAATGTGAAGGAAGCTTCTCTGGTAAAGACAATTAACAATGCTTTTCTACAGATAATGATTGCAAGGGAAAACAAAATTGCACTTTTTAGGGCTCATGCAGGATATGAATCTGGGACCGCTCACACCGAAAGCAAACAATCGCACCTCTAGAGCAATGACCCTACTTTCCCTCACTTTCTCTAGGCTGGTAAGATTTTCTCTCTTTTGTAAACCTCCAAATTCCACAGAGTGTTGGCTTATTATGGAAAAACTGACAATAGGTGTATGCGGGGTATTATTCTCGCTCAGGATGAGAGCAAAGGGCCAAAGACAGCACTTGGAGTTCTTACTATCTTTCCGAGTTTCACCACTCAAAATTCGCTGACATGTGCAGCGCTTGCTTGGTACATACCAAACCAAATACCTGGGAGAAGAATCACAAATGAACCGCAAGGGGGGATTTCAAAAGAAGGGGTTCGAGTGGGATTTGCAGTCGGGACCGCTCGTACCCTGAGAACGAATCACACCCCCTAGCCCAATGAGCCAAGCTGATTATGTCAGCAAAATGCCGCTTGTACAATCCATATTTATTCACATGATTCATTATGAGAGCCTGAACGCTGGTATCAGAGCACTTTCAAGCAGTAGGTTACACGCAACTTATAAAAAGTGCAAGAAGGTAACTGCTTTTGCATCCAGGACTCAACTGGGATGGAAACCCATCCCTTAAAGCATCCAACCAGGGAAGAGGTACCTTTGAAAAGGTGTCTCTATAGAAAAACCTTTGTCGGTGACACGGAGCACACTGCTATGATGAACACGCTGCATTGCTTCAAATAACGATGGCGAGGGAATTACAAAATGACAGGGGGTTAGGGCTCGTCCGTGATTTGAACACGGGACCTCTCGCACCCGAAGCGAGAATCATACCCCTAGACCAACGAGCCTTACCTGCTCAACTGCTTGAGGGACATAAGGTTTTCTTTCATGTGTCAACATGCAAATACCTGAAGAAGAAGGCTTATTTGGAGCACATTGACAACAGGTGGCTACAGAAGAAAACTCTGTTTCTCTACAAGACGAGCAAGGGCTCGTCTGTAATCTCTGGCACGCTGATCCAGTCAAGACCAAGACCCATGTTTTTCTACCGACAGTGATGGCAGGGGAATCCAAAAACAAGGCTTTTCAGGGCTCGTCCGGGATTTGAACCCGGGACCTCTCGCACCCTAAGCGAGAATCATACCCCTAGACCAACGAGCCACGGACTGCACCCTCATGCTGCAGAGAGCTTGCTTGGCACCCACATAGGCAAGTACATAGTGGAAGCACTACAGATTCACCATCACAGGAGCTTTCAAAATACTAGGCTTGTCCGAGATTTAAACCTAGATCCTCTTAATGCCGACATCAAGAGACTTACAAGGAGAAGACTATACACCACATACAAAAGTGGAAGAAGATAACCGTTTTGGTAGCGAGGGCTCGCCTGGTATTAATACTCCTCGCATCCTAAGCTTGAATCATACCCCTTGACCAACCAGTGTGTTCTTTGAAAACAACAACGTTGGGCTTGCTTGGATTCCCACTTCTAAAGGCATCCAAGTTGAATTAGGCTACCCTTAGTAGAATGCTTCCGGAGAAACACCTTTGTACGTGACATGAAGCACGCTGCTCTGATAAAGGTCGGGTGCAACGCTCTTGTGCAGATAACGATGGCAAGGGAATTTGAAAGTACAGCTATAAGGGATCACGTGGAATTTGAAGACAGAACATACCCCACCTAAAGAAAGAACCATAGCGCTACACCAACAAGACTACTCTCGGTTACCGTCTTGAAGAGGATACCATTTTTCTGGCTTTTGTAAAGTAACAAATGCCACAAGAGGCAGGCTTGAAAGTGGGTAAGCAAATGTAGACAGGACAGAAAAGTTGAGGGCTCGTCCGGGATTTGAACCCGGGACCTCTCGCACCCAAAGCGACAATCATACCCCTAGACCAACGAGCCAAAGACATGGGCTTGGACTTTCTTTAGCCTTTCACCACTCTAACTTCACTGAGATGGAGAGCTTGCTTGGCAACTACTTAAGAGAAGCAATACAGGATTAACTCTAAGGGGAGGTTTTGAAAGAGCAGCTTCTTCCGGCACTTCAGTTCCAGACCGTTGGCACCCTAAGCCAGTATCACCCCCCCAAGACCAATGAGCTAAACTGTGGAAACCGGAAGAAGAAAACTGCTTTCGTTTTTAGGGCTGGTTGGGGATTTTAACCTACTCCTTACAGGATCTGAGTTGAATTAAGGTACTCCGCTACAGGGGTATTTCTCGAGAAACACACCACTGTCAGTAATGTGAAGGAAGCTTCTCTGGTAAAGACAATTAACAATGCTTTTCTACAGATAATGATTGCAAGGGAAAACAAAATTGCACTTTTTAGGGCTCATGCAGGATATGAATCTGGGACCGCTCACACCGAAAGCAAACAATCGCACCTCTAGAGCAATGACCCTACTTTCCCTCACTTTCTCTAGGCTGGTAAGATTTTCTCTCTTTTGTAAACCTCCAAATTCCACAGAGTGTTGGCTTATTATGGAAAAACTGACAATAGGTGTATGCGGGGTATTATTCTCGCTCAGGATGAGAGCAAAGGGCCAAAGACAGCACTTGGAGTTCTTACTATCTTTCCGAGTTTCACCACTCAAAATTCGCTGACATGTGCAGCGCTTGCTTGGTACATACCAAACCAAATACCTGGGAGAAGAATCACAAATGAACCGCAGGGGGGGATTTCAAAAGAAGGGGTTCGAGTGGGATTTGCAGTCGGGACCGCTCGTACCCTGAGAACGAATCACACCCCCTAGCCCAATGAGCCAAGCTGATTATGTCAGCAAAATGCCGCTTGTACAATCCATATTTATTCACATGATTCATTATGAGAGCCTGAACGCTGGTATCAGAGCACTTTCAAGCAGTAGGTTACACGCAACTTATAAAAAGTGCAAGAAGGTAACTGCTTTTGCATCCAGGACTCAACTGGGATGGAAACCCATCCCTTAAAGCATCCAACCAGGGAAGAGGTACCTTTGAAAAGGTGTCTCTATAGAAAAACCTTTGTCGGTGACACGGAGCACACTGCTATGATGAACACGCTGCATTGCTTCAAATAACGATGGCGAGGGAATTACAAAATGACAGGGGGTTAGGGCTCGTCTGTGATTTGAACACGGGACCTCTCGCACCCGAAGCGAGAATCATACCCCTAGACCAACGAGCCTTACCTGCTCAACTGCTTGAGGGACATAAGGTTTTCTTTCATGTGTCAACATGCAAATACCTGAAGAAGAAGGCTTATTTGGAGCACATTGACAACAGGTGGCTACAGAAGAAAACTCTGTTTCTCTACAAGACGAGCAAGGGCTCGTCTGTAATCTCTGGCACGCTGATCCAGTCAAGAACAAGACCCATGTTTTTCTACCGACAGTGATGGCAGGGGAATCCAAAAACAAGGCTTTTCAGGGCTCGTCCGGGATTTGAACCCGGGACCTCTCGCACCCTAAGCGAGAATCATACCCCTAGACCAACGAGCCACGGACTGCACCCTCATGCTGCAGAGAGCTTGCTTGGCACCCACATAGGCAAGTACATAGTGGAAGCACTACAGATTCACCATCACAGGAGCTTTCAAAATACTAGGCTTGTCCGAGATTTAAACCTAGATCCTCTTAATGCCGACATCAAGAGACTTACAAGGAGAAGACTATACACCACATACAAAAGTGGAAGAAGATAACCGTTTTGGTAGCGAGGGCTCGCCTGGTATTAATACTCCTCGCATCCTAAGCTTGAATCATACCCCTTGACCAACCAGTGTGTTCTTTGAAAACAACAACGTTGGGCTTGCTTGGATTCCCACTTCTAAAGGCATCCAAGTTGAATTAGGCTACCCTTAGTAGAATGCTTCCGGAGAAACACCTTTGTACGTGACATGAAGCACGCTGCTCTGATAAAGGTCGGGTGCAACGCTCTTGTGCAGATAACGATGGCAAGGGAATTTGAAAGTACAGCTATAAGGGATCACGTGGAATTTGAAGACAGAACATCCCCCACCTAAAGAAAGAACCATAGCGCTACACCAACAAGACTACTCTCGGTTACCGTCTTGAAGAGGATACCATTTTTCTGGCTTTTGTAAAGTAACAAATGCCACAAGAGGCAGGCTTGAAAGTGGGTAAGCAAATGTAGACAGGACAGAAAAGTTGAGGGCTCGTCCGGGATTTGAACCCGGGACCTCTCGCACCCAAAGCGAGAATCATACCCCTAGACCAACGAGCCAAAGACATGGGTTTGGACTTTCTTTAGCCTTTCACCACTCTAACTTCACTGAGATGGAGAGCTTGCTTGGCAACTACTTAAGAGAAGCAATACAGGATTAACTCTAAGGGGAGGTTTTGAAAGAGCAGCTTCTTCCGGCACTTCAGGTCCAGACCGTTGGCACCCTAAGCCAGTATCACCCCCCCAAGACCAATGAGCTAAACTGTGGAAACCGGAAGAAGAAAACTGCTTTTGTTTTTAGGGCTGGTTGGGGATTTTAACCTACTCCTTACAGGATCTGAGTTGAATTAAGGTACTCCGCTACAGGGGTATTTCTCGAGAAACACACCACTGTCAGTAATGTGAAGGAAGCTTCTCTGGTAAAGACAATTAACAATGCTTTTCTACAGATAATGATTGCAAGGGAAAACAAAATTGCACTTTTTAGGGCTCATGCAGGATATGAATCTGGGACCGCTCACACCGAAAGCAAACAATCGCACCTCTAGAGCAATGACCCTACTTTCCCTCACTTTCTCTAGGCTGGTAAGATTTTCTCTCTTTTGTAAACCTCCAAATTCCACAGAGTGTTGGCTTATTATGGAAAACTGACAATAGGTGTATGCAGGGTATTATTCTCGCTCAGGATGAGAGCAAAGGGCCAAAGACAGCACTTGGAGTTCTTACTATCTTTCCGAGTTTCACCACTCAAAATTCGCTGACATGTGCAGCGCTTGCTTGGTACATACCAAACCAAATACCTGGGAGAAGAATCACAAATGAACCGCAAGGGGGGATTTAAAAAGAAGGGGTTCGAGTGGGATTTGCAGTCGGGACCGCTCGTACCCTGAGAACGAATCACACCCCCTAGCCCAATGAGCCAAGCTGATTATGTCAGCAAAATGCCGCTTGTACAATCCATATTTATTCACATGATTCATTATGAGAGCCTGAACGCTGGTATCAGAGCACTTTCAAGCAGTAGGTTACACGCAACTTATAAAAAGTGCAAGAAGGTAACTGCTTTTGCATCCAGGACTCAACTGGGATGGAAACCCATCCCTTAAAGCATCCAACCAGGGAAGAGGTACCTTTGAAAAGGTGTCTCTATAGAAAAACCTTTGTCGGTGACACGGAGCACACTGCTATGATGAACACGCTGCATTGCTTCAAATAACGATGGCGAGGGAATTACAAAATGACAGGGGGTTAGGGCTCGTCCGTGATTTGAACACGGGACCTCTCGCACCCGAAGCGAGAATCATACCCCTAGACCAACGAGCCTTACCTGCTCAACTGCTTGAGGGACATAAGGTTTTCTTTCATGTGTCAACATGCAAATACCTGAAGAAGAAGGCTTATTTGGAGCACATTGACAACAGGTGGCTACAGAAGAAAACTCTGTTTCTCTACAAGACGAGCAAGGGCTCGTCTGTAATCTCTGGCACGCTGATCCAGTCAAGAACAAGACCCATGTTTTTCTACCGACAGTGATGGCAGGGGAATCCAAAAACAAGGCTTTTCAGGGCTCGTCCGGGATTTGAACCCGGGACCTCTCGCACCCTAAGCGAGAATCATACCCCTAGACCAACGAGCCACGGACTGCACCCTCATGCTGCAGAGAGCTTGCTTGGCACCCACATAGGCAAGTACATAGTGGAAGCACTACAGATTCACCATCACAGGAGCTTTCAAAATACTAGGCTTGTCCGAGATTTAAACCTAGATCCTCTTAATGCCGACATCAAGAGACTTACAAGGAGAAGACTATACACCACATACAAAAGTGGAAGAAGATAACCGTTTTGGTAGCGAGGGCTCGCCTGGTATTAATACTCCTCGCATCCTAAGCTTGAATCATACCCCTTGACCAACCAGTGTGTTCTTTGAAAACAACAACGTTGGGCTTGCTTGGATTCCCACTTCTAAAGGCATCCAAGTTGAATTAGGCTACCCTTAGTAGAATGCTTCCGGAGAAACACCTTTGTACGTGACATGAAGCACGCTGCTCTGATAAAGGTCGGGTGCAACGCTCTTGTGCAGATAACGATGGCAAGGGAATTTGAAAGTACAGCTATAAGGGATCACGTGGAATTTGAAGACAGAACATCCCCCACCTAAAGAAAGAACCATAGCGCTACACCAACAAGACTACTCTCGGTTACCGTCTTGAAGAGGATACCATTTTTCTGGCTTTTGTAAAGTAACAAATGCCACAAGAGGCAGGCTTGAAAGTGGGTAAGCAAATGTAGACAGGACAGAAAAGTTGAGGGCTCGTCCGGGATTTGAACCCGGGACCTCTCGCACCCAAAGCGAGAATCATACCCCTAGACCAACGAGCCAAAGACATGGGTTTGGACTTTCTTTAGCCTTTCACCACTCTAACTTCACTGAGATGGAGAGCTTGCTTGGCAACTACTTAAGAGAAGCAATACAGGATTAACTCTAAGGGGAGGTTTTGAAAGAGCAGCTTCTTCCGGCACTTCAGGTCCAGACCGTTGGCACCCTAAGCCAGTATCACCCCCCCAAGACCAATGAGCTAAACTGTGGAAACCGGAAGAAGAAAACTGCTTTCGTTTTTAGGGCTGGTTGGGGATTTTAACCTACTCCTTACAGGATCTGAGTTGAATTAAGGTACTCCGCTACAGGGGTATTTCTCGAGAAACACACCACTGTCAGTAATGTGAAGGAAGCTTCTCTGGTAAAGACAATTAACAATGCTTTTCTACAGATAATGATTGCAAGGGAAAACAAAATTGCACTTTTTAGGGCTCATGCAGGATATGAATCTGGGACCGCTCACACCGAAAGCAAACAATCGCACCTCTAGAGCAATGACCCTACTTTCCCTCACTTTCTCTAGGCTGGTAAGATTTTCTCTCTTTTGTAAACCTCCAAATTCCACAGAGTGTTGGCTTATTATGGAAAAACTGACAATAGGTGTATGCGGGGTATTATTCTCGCTCAGGATGAGAGCAAAGGGCCAAAGACAGCACTTGGAGTTCTTACTATCTTTCCGAGTTTCACCACTCAAAATTCGCTGACATGTGCAGCGCTTGCTTGGTACATACCAAACCAAATACCTGGGAGAAGAATCACAAATGAACCGCAAGGGGGGATTTCAAAAGAAGGGGTTCGAGTGGGATTTGCAGTCGGGACCGCTCGTACCCTGAGAACGAATCACACCCCCTAGCCCAATGAGCCAAGCTGATTATGTCAGCAAAATGCCGCTTGTACAATCCATATTTATTCACATGATTCATT
Organism: Bufo bufo; assembly: GCF_905171765.1. Taxonomy (NCBI): domain Eukaryota; kingdom Metazoa; phylum Chordata; class Amphibia; order Anura; family Bufonidae; genus Bufo; species Bufo bufo. The sequence goes on from NC_053394.1 coordinate 353,753,694, forward strand.
ATGAGAGCCTGAACGCTGGTATCAGAGCACTTTCAAGCAGTAGGTTACACGCAACTTATAAAAAGTGCAAGAAGGTAACTGCTTTTGCATCCAGGACTCAACTGGGATGGAAACCCATCCCTTAAAGCATCCAACCAGGGAAGAGGTACCTTTGAAAAGGTGTCTCTATAGAAAAACCTTTGTCGGTGACACGGAGCACACTGCTATGATGAACACGCTGCATTGCTTCAAATAACGATGGCGAGGGAATTACAAAATGACAGGGGGTTAGGGCTCGTCCGTGATTTGAACACGGGACCTCTCGCACCCGAAGCGAGAATCATACCCCTAGACCAACGAGCCTTACCTGCTCAACTGCTTGAGGGACATAAGGTTTTCTTTCATGTGTCAACATGCAAATACCTGAAGAAGAAGGCTTATTTGGAGCACATTGACAACAGGTGGCTACAGAAGAAAACTCTGTTTCTCTACAAGACGAGCAAGGGCTCGTCTGTAATCTCTGGCACGCTGATCCAGTCAAGACCAAGACCCATGTTTTTCTACCGACAGTGATGGCAGGGGAATCCAAAAACAAGGCTTTTCAGGGCTCGTCCGGGATTTGAACCCAGGACCTCTCGCACCCTAAGCGAGAATCATACCCCTAGACCAACGAGCCACGGACTGCACCCTCATGCTGCAGAGAGCTTGCTTGGCACCCACATAGGCAAGTACATAGTGGAAGCACTACAGATTCACCATCACAGGAGCTTTCAAAATACTAGGCTTGTCCGAGATTTAAACCTAGATCCTCTTAATGCCGACATCAAGAGACTTACAAGGAGAAGACTATACACCACATACAAAAGTGGAAGAAGATAACCGTTTTGGTAGCGAGGGCTCGCCTGGTATTAATACTCCTCGCATCCTAAGCTTGAATCATACCCCTTGACCAACCAGTGTGTTCTTTGAAAACAACAACGTTGGGCTTGCTTGGATTCCCACTTCTAAAGGCATCCAAGTTGAATTAGGCTACCCTTAGTAGAATGCTTCCGGAGAAACACCTTTGTACGTGACATGAAGCACGCTGCTCTGATAAAGGTCGGGTGCAACGCTCTTGTGCAGATAACGATGGCAAGGGAATTTGAAAGTACAGCTATAAGGGATCACGTGGAATTTGAAGACAGAACATCCCCCACCTAAAGAAAGAACCATAGCGCTACACCAACAAGACTACTCTCGGTTACCGTCTTGAAGAGGATACCATTTTTCTGGCTTTTGTAAAGTAACAAATGCCACAAGAGGCAGGCTTGAAAGTGGGTAAGCAAATGTAGACAGGACAGAAAAGTTGAGGGCTCGTCCGGGATTTGAACCCGGGACCTCTCGCACCCAAAGCGACAATCATACCCCTAGACCAACGAGCCAAAGACATGGGTTTGGACTTTCTTTAGCCTTTCACCACTCTAACTTCACTGAGATGGAGAGCTTGCTTGGCAACTACTTAAGAGAAGCAATACAGGATTAACTCTAAGGGGAGGTTTTGAAAGAGCAGCTTCTTCCGGCACTTCAGTTCCAGACCGTTGGCACCCTAAGCCAGTATCACCCCCCCAAGACCAATGAGCTAAACTGTGGAAACCGGAAGAAGAAAACTGCTTTCGTTTTTAGGGCTGGTTGGGGATTTTAACCTACTCCTTACAGGATCTGAGTTTTATTAAGGTACTCCACTACAGGGGTATTTCTCGAGAAACACACCACTGTCAGTAATGTGAAGGAAGCTTCTCTGGTAAAGACAATTAACAATGCTTTTCTACAGATAATGATTGCAAGGGAAAACAAAATTGCACTTTTTAGGGCTCATGCAGGATATGAATCTGGGACCGCTCACACCGAAAGCAAACAATCGCACCTCTAGAGCAATGACCCTACTTTCCCTCACTTTCTCTAGGCTGGTAAGATTTTCTCTCTTTTGTAAACCTCCAAATTCCACAGAGTGTTGGCTTATTATGGAAAAACTGACAATAGGTGTATGCGGGGTATTATTCTCGCTCAGGATGAGAGCAAAGGGCCAAAGACAGCACTTGGAGTTCTTACTATCTTTCCGAGTTTCACCACTCAAAATTCGCTGACATGTGCAGCGCTTGCTTGGTACATACCAAACCAAATACCTGGGAGAAGAATCACAAATGAACCGCAGGGGGGGATTTCAAAAGAAGGGGTTCGAGTGGGATTTGCAGTCGGGACCGCTCGTACCCTGAGAACGAATCACACCCCCTAGCCCAATGAGCCAAGCTGATTATGTCAGCAAAATGCCGCTTGTACAATCCATATTTATTCACATGATTCATTATGAGAGCCTGAACGCTGGTATCAGAGCACTTTCAAGCAGTAGGTTACACGCAACTTATAAAAAGTGCAAGAAGGTAACTGCTTTTGCATCCAGGACTCAACTGGGATGGAAACCCATCCCTTAAAGCATCCAACCAGGGAAGAGGTACCTTTGAAAAGGTGTCTCTATAGAAAAACCTTTGTCGGTGACACGGAGCACACTGCTATGATGAACACGCTGCATTGCTTCAAATAACGATGGCGAGGGAATTACAAAATGACAGGGGGTTAGGGCTCGTCTGTGATTTGAACACGGGACCTCTCGCACCCGAAGCGAGAATCATACCCCTAGACCAACGAGCCTTACCTGCTCAACTGCTTGAGGGACATAAGGTTTTCTTTCATGTGTCAACATGCAAATACCTGAAGAAGAAGGCTTATTTGGAGCACATTGACAACAGGTGGCTACAGAAGAAAACTCTGTTTCTCTACAAGACGAGCAAGGGCTCGTCTGTAATCTCTGGCACGCTGATCCAGTCAAGAACAAGACCCATGTTTTTCTACCGACAGTGATGGCAGGGGAATCCAAAAACAAGGCTTTTCAGGGCTCGTCCGGGATTTGAACCCGGGACCTCTCGCACCCTAAGCGAGAATCATACCCCTAGACCAACGAGCCACGGACTGCACCCTCATGCTGCAGAGAGCTTGCTTGGCACCCACATAGGCAAGTACATAGTGGAAGCACTACAGATTCACCATCACAGGAGCTTTCAAAATACTAGGCTTGTCCGAGATTTAAACCTAGATCCTCTTAATGCCGACATCAAGAGACTTACAAGGAGAAGACTATACACCACATACAAAAGTGGAAGAAGATAACCGTTTTGGTAGCGAGGGCTCGCCTGGTATTAATACTCCTCGCATCCTAAGCTTGAATCATACCCCTTGACCAACCAGTGTGTTCTTTGAAAACAACAACGTTGGGCTTGCTTGGATTCCCACTTCTAAAGGCATCCAAGTTGAATTAGGCTACCCTTAGTAGAATGCTTCCGGAGAAACACCTTTGTACGTGACATGAAGCACGCTGCTCTGATAAAGGTCGGGTGCAACGCTCTTGTGCAGATAACGATGGCAAGGGAATTTGAAAGTACAGCTATAAGGGATCACGTGGAATTTGAAGACAGAACATCCCCCACCTAAAGAAAGAACCATAGCGCTACACCAACAAGACTACTCTCGGTTACCGTCTTGAAGAGGATACCATTTTTCTGGCTTTTGTAAAGTAACAAATGCCACAAGAGGCAGGCTTGAAAGTGGGTAAGCAAATGTAGACAGGACAGAAAAGTTGAGGGCTCGTCCGGGATTTGAACCCGGGACCTCTCGCACCCAAAGCGAGAATCATACCCCTAGACCAACGAGCCAAAGACATGGGTTTGGACTTTCTTTAGCCTTTCACCACTCTAACTTCACTGAGATGGAGAGCTTGCTTGGCAACTACTTAAGAGAAGCAATACAGGATTAACTCTAAGGGGAGGTTTTGAAAGAGCAGCTTCTTCCGGCACTTCAGGTCCAGACCGTTGGCACCCTAAGCCAGTATCACCCCCCCAAGACCAATGAGCTAAACTGTGGAAACCGGAAGAAGAAAACTGCTTTCGTTTTTAGGGCTGGTTGGGGATTTTAACCTACTCCTTACAGGATCTGAGTTGAATTAAGGTACTCCGCTACAGGGGTATTTCTCGAGAAACACACCACTGTCAGTAATGTGAAGGAAGCTTCTCTGGTAAAGACAATTAACAATGCTTTTCTACAGATAATGATTGCAAGGGAAAACAAAATTGCACTTTTTAGGGCTCATGCAGGATATGAATCTGGGACCGCTCACACCGAAAGCAAACAATCGCACCTCTAGAGCAATGACCCTACTTTCCCTCACTTTCTCTAGGCTGGTAAGATTTTCTCTCTTTTGTAAACCTCCAAATTCCACAGAGTGTTGGCTTATTATGGAAAAACTGACAATAGGTGTATGCGGGGTATTATTCTCGCTCAGGATGAGAGCAAAGGGCCAAAGACAGCACTTGGAGTTCTTACTATCTTTCCGAGTTTCACCACTCAAAATTCGCTGACATGTGCAGCGCTTGCTTGGTACATACCAAACCAAATACCTGGGAGAAGAATCACAAATGAACCGCAAGGGGGGATTTCAAAAGAAGGGGTTCGAGTGGGATTTGCAGTCGGGACCGCTCGTACCCTGAGAACGAATCACACCCCCTAGCCCAATGAGCCAAGCTGATTATGTCAGCAAAATGCCGCTTGTACAATCCATATTTATTCACATGATTCATTATGAGAGCCTGAACGCTGGTATCAGAGCACTTTCAAGCAGTAGGTTACACGCAACTTATAAAAAGTGCAAGAAGGTAACTGCTTTTGCATCCAGGACTCAACTGGGATGGAAACCCATCCCTTAAAGCATCCAACCAGGGAAGAGGTACCTTTGAAAAGGTGTCTCTATAGAAAAACCTTTGTCGGTGACACGGAGCACACTGCTATGATGAACACGCTGCATTGCTTCAAATAACGATGGCGAGGGAATTACAAAATGACAGGGGGTTAGGGCTCGTCCGTGATTTGAACACGGGACCTCTCGCACCCGAAGCGAGAATCATACCCCTAGACCAACGAGCCTTACCTGCTCAACTGCTTGAGGGACATAAGGTTTTCTTTCATGTGTCAACATGCAAATACCTGAAGAAGAAGGCTTATTTGGAGCACATTGACAACAGGTGGCTACAGAAGAAAACTCTGTTTCTCTACAAGACGAGCAAGGGCTCGTCTGTAATCTCTGGCACGCTGATCCAGTCAAGAGCAAGACCCATGTTTTTCTACCGACAGTGATGGCAGGGGAATCCAAAAACAAGGCTTTTCAGGGATCGTCCGGGATTTGAACCCTCTCGCACCCTAAGCGAGAATCATACCCCTAGACCAACGAGCCACGGACTGCACCCTCATGCTGCAGAGAGCTTGCTTGGCACCCACATAGGCAAGTACATAGTGGAAGCACTACAGATTCACCATCACAGGAGCTTTCAAAATACTAGGCTTGTCCGAGATTTAAACCTAGATCCTCTTAATGCCGACATCAAGAGACTTACAAGGAGAAGACTATACACCACATACAAAAGTGGAAGAAGATAACCGTTTTGGTACCGAGGGCTCGCCTGGTATTAATACTCCTCGCATCCTAAGCTTAAATCATACCCCTTGACCAACCAGTGTGTTCTTTGAAAACAACAACGTTGGGCTTGCTTGGATTCCCACTTCTAAAGGCATTCAAGTTGAATTAGGCTACCCTTAGTAGAATGCTTCCGGAGAAACACCTTTGTACGTGACATGAAGCACGCTGCTCTGATAAAGGTCGGGTGCAACGCTCTTGTGCAGATAACGATGGCAAGGGAATTTGAAAGTACAGCTATAAGGGATCACGTGGAATTTGAAGACAGAACATACCCCACCTAAAGAAAGAACCATAGCGCTACACCAACAAGACTACTCTCGGTTACCGTCTTGAAGAGGATACCATTTTTCTGGCTTTTGTAAAGTAACAAATGCCACAAGAGGCAGGCTTGAAAGTGGGTAAGCAAATGTAGACAGGACAGAAAAGTTGAGGGCTCGTCCGGGATTTGAACCCGGGACCTCTCGCACCCAAAGCGAGAATCATACCCCTAGACCAACGAGCCAAAGACATGGGTTTGGACTTTCTTTAGCCTTTCACCACTCTAACTTCACTGAGATGGAGAGCTTGCTTGGCAACTACTTAAGAGAAGCAATACAGGATTAACTCTAAGGGGAGGTTTTGAAAGAGCAGCTTCTTCCGGCACTTCAGGTCCAGACCGTTGGCACCCTAAGCCAGTATCACCCCCCCAAGACCAATGAGCTAAACTGTGGAAACCGGAAGAAGAAAACTGCTTTCGTTTTTAGGGCTGGTTGGGGATTTTAACCTACTCCTTACAGGATCTGAGTTGAATTAAGGTACTCCGCTACAGGGGTATTTCTCGAGAAACACACCACTGTCAGTAATGTGAAGGAAGCTTCTCTGGTAAAGACAATTAACAATGCTTTTCTACAGATAATGATTGCAAGGGAAAACAAAATTGCACTTTTTAGGGCTCATGCAGGATATGAATCTGGGACCGCTCACACCGAAAGCAAACAATCGCACCTCTAGAGCAATGACCCTACTTTCCCTCACTTTCTCTAGGCTGGTAAGATTTTCTCTCTTTTGTAAACCTCCAAATTCCACAGAGTGTTGGCTTATTATGGAAAAACTGACAATAGGTGTATGCGGGGTATTATTCTCGCTCAGGATGAGAGCAAAGGGCCAAAGACAGCACTTGGAGTTCTTACTATCTTTCCGAGTTTCACCACTCAAAATTCGCTGACATGTGCAGCGCTTGCTTGGTACATACCAAACCAAATACCTGGGAGAAGAATCACAAATGAACCGCAAGGGGGGATTTCAAAAGAAGGGGTTCGAGTGGGATTTGCAGTCGGGACCGCTCGTACCCTGAGAACGAATCACACCCCCTAGCCCAATGAGCCAAGCTGATTATGTCAGCAAAATGCCGCTTGTACAATCCATATTTATTCACATGATTCATTATGAGAGCCTGAACGCTGGTATCAGAGCACTTTCAAGCAGTAGGTTACACGCAACTTATAAAAAGTGCAAGAAGGTAACTGCTTTTGCATCCAGGACTCAACTGGGATGGAAACCCATCCCTTAAAGCATCCAACCAGGGAAGAGGTACCTTTGAAAAGGTGTCTCTATAGAAAAACCTTTGTCGGTGACACGGAGCACACTGCTATAATGAACACGCTGCATTGCTTCAAATAACGATGGCGAGGGAATTACAAAATGACAGGGGGTTAGGGCTCGTCTGTGATTTGAACACGGGACCTCTCGCACCCGAAGCGAGAATCAAACCCCTAGACCAACGAGCCTTACCTGCTCAACTGCTTGAGGGACATAAGGTTTTCTTTCATGTGTCAACATGCAAATACCTGAAGAAGAAGGCTTATTTGGAGCACATTGACAACAGGTGGCTACAGAAGAAAACTCTGTTTCTCTACAAGACGAGCAAGGGCTCGTCTGTAATCTCTGGCACGCTGATCCAGTCAAGACCAAGACCCATGTTTTTCTACCGACAGTGATGGCAGGGGAATCCAAAAACAAGGCTTTTCAGGGCTCGTCCGGGATTTGAACCCGGGACCTCTCGCACCCTAAGCGAGAATCATACCCCTAGACCAACGAGCCACGGACTGCACCCTCATGCTGCAGAGAGCTTGCTTGGCACCCACATAGGCAAGTACATAGTGGAAGCACTACAGATTCACCATCACAGGAGCTTTCAAAATACTAGGCTTGTCCGAGATTTAAACCTAGATCCTCTTAATGCCGACATCAAGAGACTTACAAGGAGAAGACTATACACCACATACAAAAGTGGAAGAAGATAACCGTTTTGGTAGCGAGGGCTCACCTGGTATTAATACTCCTCGCATCCTAAGCTTGAATCATACCCCTTGACCAACCAGTGTGTTCTTTGAAAACAACAACGTTGGGCTTGCTTGGATTCCCACTTCTAAAGGCATCCAAGTTGAATTAGGCTACCCTTAGTAGAATGCTTCCGGAGAAACACCTTTGTACGTGACATGAAGCACGCTTCTCTGATAAAGGTCGGGTGCAACGCTCTTGTGCAGATAACGATGGCAAGGGAATTTGAAAGTACAGCTATAAGGGATCACGTGGAATTTGAAGACAGAACATCCCCCACCTAAAGAAAGAACCATAGCGCTACACCAACAAGACTACTCTAGGTTACCGTCTTGAAGAGGATACCATTTTTCTGGCTTTTGTAAAGTAACAAATGCCACAAGAGGCAGGCTTGAAAGTGGGTAAGCAAATGTAGACAGGACAGAAAAGTTGAGGGCTCGTCCGGGATTTGAACCCGGGACCTCTCGCACCCAAAGCGAGAATCATACCCCTAGACCAACGAGCCAAAGACATGGGTTTGGACTTTCTTTAGCCTTTCACCACTCTAACTTCACTGAGATGGAGAGCTTGCTTGGCAACTACTTAAGAGAAGCAATACAGGATTAACTCTAAGGGGAGGTTTTGAAAGAGCAGCTTCTTCCGGCACTTCAGGTCCAGACCGTTGGCACCCTAAGCCAGTATCACCCCCCCAAGACCAATGAGCTAAACTGTGGAAACCGGAAGAAGAAAACTGCTTTCGTTTTTAGGGCTGGTTGGGGATTTTAACCTACTCCTTACAGGATCTGAGTTGAATTAAGGTACTCCGCTACAGGGGTATTTCTCGAGAAACACACCACTGTCAGTAATGTGAAGGAAGCTTCTCTGGTAAAGACAATTAACAATGCTTTTCTACAGATAATGATTGCAAGGGAAAACAAAATTGCACTTTTTAGGGCTCATGCAGGATATGAATCTGGGACCGCTCACACCGAAAGCAAACAATCGCACCTTTAGAGCAATGACCCTACTTTCCCTCACTTTCTCTAGGCTAAACCTCCAAATTCCACAGAGTGTTGGCTTATTATGGAAAAACTGACAATAGGTGTATGCGGAGTATTATTCTCGCTCAGATTGAGAGCAAAGGGCCAAAGACAGCACTTGGAGTTCTTACTATCTTTCCGAGTTTCACCACTCAAAATTCGCTGACATGTGCAGCGCTTGCTTGGTACATACCAAACCAAATACCTGGGAGAAGAATCACAAATGAACTAGACCAACGAGCCAAAGACATGATTTTGAACTTTCTTTAGCCTTTCACCACTCTAACTTCACTGAGATGGAGAGCTTGCTTGGCAACTACTTAAGAGAAGCAATACAGGATTAACTCTAAGGGGAGGTTTTGAAAGAGCAGCTTCTTCCGGCACTTCAGGTCCAGACCGTTGGCACCCTAAGCCAGTATCACCCCCCCAAGACCAATGAGCTAAACTGTGGAAACCGGAAGAAGAAAACTGCTTTCGTTTTTAGGGCTGGTTGGGGATTTTAACCTACTCCTTACAGGAGCTGAGTTGAATTAAGGTACTCCGCTACAGGGGTATTTCTCGAGAAACACACCACTGTCAATAATGTGAAGGAAGCTTCTCTGGTAAAGACAATTAACAATGCTTTTCTACAGATAATGATTGCAAGGGAAAACAAAATTGCACTTTTTAGGGCTCATGCAGGATATGAATCTGGGACCGCTCACACCGAAAGCAAACAATCGCACCTCTAGAGCAATGACCCTACTTTCCCTCACTTTCTCTAGGCTGGTAAGATTTTCTCTCTTTTGTAAACCTCCAAATTCCACAGAGTGTTGGCTTTTTATGGAAAAACTGACAATAGGTGTATGCGGGGTATTATTCTCGCTCAGGATGAGAGCAAAGGGCCAAAGACAGCACTTGGAGTTCTTACTATCTTTCCGAGTTTCACCACTCAAAATTCGCTGACATGTGCAGCGCTTGCTTGGTACATACCAAACCAAATACCTGGGAGAAGAATCACAAATGAACCGCAAGGGGGGATTTCAAAAGAAGGGGTTCGAGTGGGATTTGCAGTCGGGACCGCTCGTACCCTGAGAACGAATCACACCCCCTAGCCCAATGAGCCAAGCTGATTATGTCAGCAAAATGCCGCTTGTACAATCCATATTTATTCACATGATTCATTATGAGAGCCTGAACGCTGGTATCAGAGCACTTTCAAGCAGTAGGTTACACGCAACTTATAAAAAGTGCAAGAAGGTAACTGCTTTTGCATCCAGGACTCAACTGGGATGGAAACCCATCCCTTAAAGCATCCAACCAGGGAAGAGGTACCTTTGAAAAGGTGTCTCTATAGAAAAACCTTTGTCGGTGACACGGAGCACACTGCTATGATGAACACGCTGCATTGCTTCAAATAACGATGGCGAGGGAATTACAAAATGACAGGGGGTTAGGGCTCGTCTGTGATTTGAACACGGGACCTCTCGCACCCGAAGCGAGAATCATACCCCTAGACCAACGAGCCTTACCTGCTCACTGTTTGAGGGACATAAGGTTTTCTTTCATGTGTCAACATGCAAATACCTGAAGAAGAAGGCTTATTTGGAGCACATTGACAACAGGTGGCTACAGAAGAAAACTCTGTTTCTCTACAAGACGAGCAAGGGCTCGTCTGTAATCTCTGACACGCTGATCCAGTCAAGACCAAGACCCATGTTTTTCTACCGACAGTGATGGCAGGGGAATCCAAAAAAAAGGCTTTTCAGGGCTCGTCCGGGATTTGAACCCGGGACCTCTCGCACCCTAAGCGAGAATCATACCCCTAGACCAACGAGCCACGGACTGCACACTCATGCTGCAGAGAGCTTGCTTGGCACCCACATAGGCAAGTACATAGTGGAAGCACTACAGATTCACCATCACAGGAGCTTTCAAAATACTAGGCTTGTCCGAGATTTAAACCTAGATCCTCTTAAGGCCGACATCAAGAGACTTACAAGGAGAAGACTATACACCACATACAAAAGTGGAAGAAGATAACCGTTTTGGTACCGAGGGCTCGCCTGGTATTAATACTCCTCGCATCCTAAGCTTGAATCATACCCCTTGACCAACCAGTGTGTTCTTTGAAAACAACAACGTTGGGCTTGCTTGAAATCCCACTTCTAAAGGCATCCAAGTTGAATTAGGCTACCCTTAGTAGAATGCTTCCGGAGAAACACCTTTGTACGTGACATGAAGCACGCTGCTCTGATAAAGGTCGGGTGCAACGCTCTTGTGCAGATAACGATGGCAAGGGAATTTGAAAGTACAGCTATAAGGGATCACGTGGAATTTGAAGACAGAACATACCCCACCTAAAGAAAGAACCATACCGCTACACCAACAAGACTACTCTCGGTTACCGTCTTGAAGAGGATACCATTTTTCTGGCTTTTGTAAAGTAACAAATGCCACAAGAGGCAGGCTTGAAAGTGGGTAAGCAAATGTAGACAGGACAGAAAAGTTGAGGGCTCGTCTGGGATTTGAACCCGGGACCTCTCGCACCCAAAGCGAGAATAATACCCCTAGACCAACAAGCCAAAGACATGGGTTTGGACTTTCTTTAGCCTTTCACCACTCTAACTTCACTGAGATGGAGAGCTTGCTTGGCAACTACTTAAGAGAAGCAATACAGGATTAACTCTAAGGGGAGGTTTTGAAAGAGCAGCTTCTTCCGGCACTTCAGGTCCAGACCGTTGGCACCCTAAGCCAGTATCACCCCCCCCAAGACCAATGAGCTAAACTGTGGAAACCGGAAGAAGAAAACTGCTTTTGTTTTTAGGGCTGGTTGGGGATTTTAACCTACTCCTTACAGGATCTGAGTTGAATTAAGGTACTCCGCTACAGGGGTATTTCTCGAGAAACACACCACTGTCAGTAATGTGAAGGAAGCTTCTCTGGTAAAGACAATTAACAATGCTTTTCTACAGATAATGATTGCAAGGGAAAACAAATTTGCACTTTTTAGGGCTCATGCAGGATATGAATCTGGGACCGCTCACACCGAAAGCAAACAATCGCACCTCTAGAGCAATGACCCTACTTTCCCTCACTTTCTCTAGGCTGGTAAGATTTTCTCTCTTTTGTAAACCTCCAAATTCCACAGAGTGTTGGCTTATTATGGAAAAACTGACAATAGGTGTATGCGGGGTATTATTCTCGCTCAGGATGAGAGCAAAGGGCCAAAGACAGCACTTGGAGTTCTTACTATGTTTCCGAGTTTCACCACTCAAAATTCGCTGACATGTGCAGCGCTTGCTTGGTACATACCAAACCAAATACCTGGGAGAAGAATCACAAATGAACCGCAAGGGGGGATTTCAAAAGAAGGGGTTCGAGTGGGATTTGCAGTCGGGACCGCTCGTACCCTGAGAACGAATCACACCCCCTAGCCCAATGAGCCAAGCTGATTATGTCAGCAAAATGCCGCTTGTACAATCCATATTTATTCACATGATTCATTATGAGAGCCTGAACGCTGGTATCAGAGCACTTTCAAGCAGTAGGTTACACGCAACTTATAAAAAGTGCAAGAAGGTAACTGCTTTTGCATCCAGGACTCAACTGGGATGGAAACCCATCCCTTAAGGCAGGGGTCGGCAACCTCCGGCACTCCAGCTGTTGTGAAACTACAACTCCCAGCATGCATACTTGCTCTGCTGTTCTCAGAATTCCCATAGTAATGGATGGAGCATGCTGGGAATTGTAGTTTCACAACAGCTGGAGTGCCGAAGGTTGCTGACCCCTGCCTTAAGGCATCCAACCAGGGAAGAGGTACCTTTGAAAAGGTGTCTCTATAGAAAAACCTTTGTCGGTGACACGGAGCACACTGCTATGATGAACACGCTGCATTGCTTCAAATAACGATGGCGAGGGAATTACAAAATGACAGGGGGTTAGGGCTCGTCCGTGATTTGAACACGGGACCTCTCGCACCCGAAGCGAGAATCATACCCCTAGACCAACGAGACTTACCTGCTCAACTGCTTGAGGGACATAAGGTTTTCTTTCATGTGTCAACATGCAAATACCTGAAGAAGAAGGCTTATTTGGAGCACCTTGACAACAGCTGGCTACAGAATAAAACTCTGTTTCTCTACAAGACGAGCAAGGGCTCGTCTGTAATCTCTGGCACGCTGATCCAGTCAAGACCAAGACCCATGTTTTTCTACCGACAGTGATGGCAGGGAAATCCAAAAACAAGGCTTTTCAGGGCTCGTCCGGGATTTGAACCCGGGACCTCTCGCACCCTAAGCGAGAATCATACCCCTAGACCAACGAGCCACGGACTGCACCCTCATGCTGCAGAGAGCTTGCTTGGCACCCACATAGGCAAGTACATAGTGGAAGCACTACAGATTCACCATCACAGGAGCTTTCAAAATACTAGGCTTGTCTGAGATTTAAACCTAGATCCTATTAATGCCGACATCAAGAGACTTACAAGGAGAAGACTATACACCACATACAAAAGTGGAAGAAGATAACCGTTTTGGTAACGAGGGCTCGCCTGGTATTAATACTCCTCGCATCCTAAGCTTGAATCATACCCCTTGACCAACCAGTGTGTTCTTTGAAAACAACAACGTTGGGCTTGCTTGGATTCCCACTTCTAAAGGCATCCAAGTTGAATTAGGCTACCCTTAGTAGAATGCTTCCGGAGAAACACCTTTGTACGTGACATGAAGCACGCTGCTCTGATAAAGGTCGGGTGCAACGCTCTTGTGCAGATAACGATGGCAAGGGAATTTGAAAGTACAGCTATAAGGGATCACGTGGAATTTGAAGACAGAACATACCCCACCTAAAGAAAGAACCATACCGCTACACCAACAAGACTACTCTCGGTTACCGTCTTGAAGAGGATACCATTTTTCTGGCTTTTGTAAAGTAACAAATGCCACAAGAGGCAGGCTTGAAAAAGGGTAAGCAAATGTAGACAGGACAGAAAAGTTGAGGGCTCGTCCGGGATTTGAACCCAGGACCTCTCGCACCCAAAGCGAGAATCATACCCCTAGACCAACGAGCCAAAGACATGGGCTTGGACTTTCTTTAGCCTTTCACCACTCTAACTTCACTGAGATGGAGAGCTTGCTTGGCAACTACTTAAGAGAAGCAATACAGGATTAACTCTAAGGGGAGGTTTTGAAAGAGCAGCTTCTTCCGGCACTTCAGGTCCAGACCGTTGGCACCCTAAGCCAGTATCACCCCCCCAAGACCAATGAGCTAAACTGTGGAAACCGGAAGAAGAAAACTGCTTTTGTTTTTAGGGCTGGTTGGGGATTTTAACCTACTCCTTACAGGATCTGAGTTGAATTAAGGTACTCCGCTACAGGGGTATTTCTCGAGAAACACACCACTGTCAGTAATGTGAAGGAAGCTTCTCTGGTAAAGACAATTAACAATGCTTTTCTACAGATAATGATTGCAAGGGAAAACAAAATTGCACTTTTTAGGGCTCATGCAGGATATGAATCTGGGACCGCTCACACCGAAAGCAAACAATCGCACCTCTAGAGCAATGACCCTACTTTCCCTCACTTTCTCTAGGCTGGTAAGATTTTCTCTCTTTTGTAAACCTCCAAATTCCACAGAGTGTTGGCTTATTATGGAAAAACTGACAATAGGTGTATGCGGGGTATTATTCTCGCTCAGGATGAGAGCAAAGGGCCAAAGACAGCACTTGGAGTTCTTACTATCTTTCCGAGTTTCACCACTCAAAATTCGCTGACATGTGCAGCGCTTGCTTGGTACATACCAAACCAAATACCTGGGAGAAGAATCACAAATGAACCGCAAGGGGGGATTTCAAAAGAAGGGGTTCGAGTGGGATTTGCAGTCGGGACCGCTCGTACCCTGAGAACGAATCACACCCCCTAGCCCAATGAGCCAAGCTGATTATGTCAGCAAAATGCCGCTTGTACAATCCATATTTATTCACATGATTCATTATGAGAGCCTGAACGCTGGTATCAGAGCACTTTCAAGCAGTAGGTTACACGCAACTTATTAAAGTGCAAGAAGGTAACTGCTTTTGCATCCAGGACTCAACTGGGATGGAAACCCATCCCTTAAGGCATCCAACCAGGGAAGAGGTACCTTTGAAAAGGTGTCTCTATAGAAAAACCTTTGTCGGTGACACGGAGCACACTGCTATGATGAACACGCTGCATTGCTTCAAATAACGATGGCGAGGGAATTACAAAATGACAGGGGGTTAGGGCTCGTCCGTGATTTGAACACGGGACCTCTCGCACCCGAAGCGAGAATCATACCCCTAGACCAACGAGCCTTACCTGCTCAATTGCTTGAGGGAATTATGCTGTACAGCCTCTCTGGGGGGTGCATTTCTTCTGTAACTGGGGCTACTATGTCAGCCCCAGTTACAGGAGAAATCAACAGTGAAAAAAAAAAAGAAAAAGTGAAGTAAATGTCCCCCAGAGTTCTTGTATGACTTTATGGGGGACGAAAAGTGTAAAAAAAAAATAAATAAAAAATAAAGGGTTGAAAAAATAAAATAAAAAAAAGTTTCACATGTAAAAAAAAAAGTCCCCAAGTAAGGAATAAAAAAAAATGTTAAAAATAGAAAAAATAAAATAAAATAGACATATTTGGTATTGCCGCGTCCGTAAAAACCAGCTCTATAAACATATCACATGACCTAACCCCTCGGGTGAACACCGTAAAAAAAAAAAAAATGTGTCAAAACAAGCAATTTTTGTCACCTTGCATCACAAAAGGTGCAACACCAAGTGATCAAAAACGCGTATGTCCCACAAAATGGTACCAATAAAACCGTCACCTCATCCCGCAAAAAATGAGCCCCTACATAAGAAAATCTCTCAGAAAAAAAAAAAACTATAGCTCTTAGAACATGGAGACACTAAAACATCATTTTTTGGTTTCAAAAATGCTATTATTGTGTTAAAGTGAAACAAATAAAAAAAGTATACATATTAGGTATTGCCGCGTCCGTAAAAACCAGCTCTATAAAAATATCACATGAGCTAACCCCTCAGGTGAACACTGTAAAAAAAAAAAAAATGTGTCAAAACAAGCAATTTTTGTCACCTTGCATCACAAAAGGTGCAACACCAAGTGATCAAAAACGCGTATGTCCCACAAAATGGTACCAATAAAACCGTCACCTCATCCCTCAAAAAATGAGCCCCTACATAAGAAAATCTCTCAAAAAATAAAAAAACTATAGCTCTCAGAACATGGACACATTAAAACATAATTTTTTTGTTTCAAAAATGCTATTATTGTGTAAAACTTTAATAAATGAGAAAAAGTATACATATTAGGTATCGCCACGTCCGTAACAATCTGATTTATAAAAATGTAACTTGACTGAACCCCTCAGGTGAACGCTGTAAAAATAAATAAATAGAAACTGTGCTAAAACAACCAATTTTTTGGTCACCTTGCCCCATAAAGTGTTATAATGAATGATCAAAAAATCATATGTACCCAAAAATAGTACTAATAAAACTGGCACCTCATACCCTAGTTTCCAAAATGGGGTCACTTCTTGGGAGTTTCTACTGTAAGGGTGCATCAGGGGGCTTCAAATGGGACATGGCATCTAAAAACCATGTGGAGTTCCTTTCCTTCTGCGCCCTGCCGTGTGCCCATACAGCAGTTTATGACCACATGTGGGGTGTTTCTGTAAACCGCAGAATCTGGGTAATAAATATTGAGTTTTGTTTGGCTGTTAACCATCGATGTGTTAAAGAAAAAATTGGATTAAAATGGAAAATCTGCCAAAAAAGGGAAATTTAAAAATTTGATCTCCATTTTCCTTTAATTCTTGTGGAACGCCTAAAGGGTTAACAAAGTTTGTAAAATCGGTTTTGAATACCTTGAGGGGTGTATTTTCTACAATTGGGTCATTTATGGGGGTATCCACTATGTAGGCCCCACAAACTGACTTCAGACCTGAACTGGTCCATAAAAAGTGGGTTTTGGCAATTTTCTTAAAAATTTGAAGAATTGCTTCTAAACTTCTAAGCCTTCTAACGTCCTAAAAAAATAAAAAGACATTTCCAAAATTATGCCAACATAAAGTAGACATATAGGGAATGTTAAGTAATAAATATTTTATGAGGTATCACTTTCTGTTTTAAAAGCAGAGAAATTGAAATTTAGAAAATTGCAAATTTTTCAAATTTTTGGGTAAATTTGGGATTTTTTCATAAATAAAGGTGAAATATTTTGACTCAAATTTATGACTATCATGAAGTACAATGTGTCACGGGAAAACAATCTCTGAATGACTTGGATAAATAAAGGCGTTCCAAAGTTATTACCACATAAAGTGAGATATGTCAGTTTTGCTAAATTAGGCCTGGTCAGGAAGGGGGCAAATGGCCCAGATGGCAAGTGGTTAACAATGCTTTTCTACAGATAATGATTGCAAGGGAAAACAAAATTGCACTTTTTAGGGCTCATGCAGGATATGAATCTGGGACCGCTCACACTGAAAGCAAACAATCGCACCTCTAGAGCAATGACCCTACTTTCCCTCACTTTCTCTAGGCTGGTAAGATTTTCTCTCTTTTGTAAACCTCCAAATTCCACAGAGTGTTGGCTTATTATGGAAAAACTGACAATAGGTGTATGCGGGGTATTATTCTCGCTCAGGATGAGAGCAAAGGGCCAAAGAAAGCACTTGGAGTTCTTACTATCTTTCCGAGTTTCACCACTAAAAAGTCGCTGACATGTGCAGCACTTGCTTGGTACATACCAAACCAATTACCTGGGAGAAGAATCACAAATGAACCGCAAGGGGGGATTTCAAAAGAAGGGGTTCGAGTGGGATTTGCAGTCGGGACCTCTCGTACCCTGAGAACGAATCACACCCCCTAGCCCAATGAGCCAAGCTGATTATGTCAGGAAAATGCCGCTTGTACAATCCATATTTATTCACATGATTCATTATGAGAGCCTGAACGCTGGCATCAGAGCACTTTCAAGCAGTAGGTTACACGCAACTTATAAAAAGTGCAAGAAGGTAACTGCTTTTGCATCCAGGACTCAACTAGGATGGAAACCCATCCCTTAAAGCATCCAACCAGGGAAGAGGTACCTTTGAAAAGGTGTCTCTATAGAAAAACCTTTGTCGGTGACACGGAACACACTGCTATGATGAACACGCTGCATTGCTTCAAATAACGATGGCGAGGGAATTACAAAATGACAGGGGGTTAGGGCTCGTCCGTGATTTGAACACGGGACCTCTCGCACCCGAAGTGAGAATCATACCCCTAGACCAACGAGCCTAACCTTCTTAACTGCTTGAGGGACATAAGGTTTTCTTTCATGTGTCAACATGCAAATACCTGAAGAAGAAGGCTTATTTAGAGCACATTGACAACAGGTGGCTACAGAAGAAAACTCTGTTTCTCTACAAGACGAGCAAGGGCTCGTCTGTAATCTCTGGCACGCTGATCCAGTCAAGACCAAGACCCATGGTTTTCTACCGACAGTGATATCCAAAAACAAGGTTTTGCAGGGCTCATCCAGGATTTGAACCCGGGACCTCTCGCACCCTAAGCGAGAATCATACCCCTAGAGCTTGCTTGGCACCCACATAGGCAAGTACATAGTGGAAGCACTACAGATTTACCATCACAGGAGCTTTCAAAATACTAGGCTTGTCCGAGATTTAAACCTAGATCCTCTTAATGCCGACATCAAGAGACTTACAAGGAGAAGACTATACACCACATACAAAAGTGGAAGAAGATAACCGTTTTGGTACCGAGGGCTCGCCTGGTATTAATACTCCTCGCATCCTAAGCTTGAATCATACCCCTTGACCAACCAGTGTGTTCTTTGAAAACAACAACGTTGGGCTTGCTTGGATTCCCACTTCTAAAGGCATCCAAGTTAAATTAGGCTACCCTTAGTAGAATGCTTCCGGAGAAACACCTTTGTACGTGACATGAAGCACGCTGCTCTGATAAAGGTTGGGTGCAACGCTCTTGTGCAGATAACGATGGCAAGGGAATTTGAAAGTACAGCTATAAGGGATCACGTGGAATTTGAAGACAGAACATCCCGCACCTAAAGAAAGAACCATACCGCTACACCAACAAGACTACTCTCGGTTACCGTCTTGAAGAGGATACCATTTTTCTGGCTTTTGTAAAGTAACAATTGCTACAAGAGGCAGGCTTGAAAGTGGGTAAGCAAATGTAGACAGGACAGAGAAGTTGAGGGCTCGTCTGGGATTTTAACCCGGGACCTCTCGCGAGAATCATACCCCTAGACCAACAAGCCAAAGACATGGGTTTGGGTTTTCTTTAGCGTCTCACCACTCTAACTTCACTGAGATGGAGCGCTTGCTTGGTACCTACAACGGCAACTACTTAAGAGAAGCAATACAGGATTAACTCTAAGGGGAGTTTTTGAAAGAGCAGCTTCTTCGGTTTCAGACCGTTTGCACCCTAAGCCAGTATCACCCCCCCCCCCCCCAAGACCAATGAGCTAAACTGTCTGTTTTGGAAATTTTATTAGGATGTGTATTTAATATATTGTGTATTGTCATCATGTCTCTCAGTGTCAGGGTAAATCATTGGAGTGGATATCTTCCCATGTATTTCCTGTCACAGCTGCTGGGCGCAGAGGTCTCCGTCGGCGAATGGTCCACGTGCCAAGCACTGGGCTGTGGGCCGGGGGAGACTGATGTGTTCAGCAGAGCAGTGTTTTGTTGGCTGATGTATGGACGCCGGCTAGGGCCCCCGCGCAAGACGCGGATTTATTATCTTGGCGTGGATGCATTTGTTAAGAGAACAATATATTAAAGGAACGTGCGTTTGTTGTCTCTATCAGCCGCTGGAGATAATGACGTTGTCCTGTAAATAAACATGCATGAGGATCATAGTAACTTTATCTGGCATTGATCACTGAGCAAGGCTAGATAAAGTTCGCTCCAGTGGTTATTGTATACATGTGTTTGTGAGCTGGCTATGTTCTCATCTTCCTATGTCATCACTTCCTGTATCCTCGTCTTGGGCTAGCCCCTTTTACACCTTTTTTGAGTAAATAAAAGAAACAGACTGGGCAGGGAGGAGGGGGAGTTGCTCAGAATTCAATCAAGATGGTAACACCTGGGTCTGTCTCTGACTGTGGTTGAGGGAAGAGAGATTTTCCTATTTCTTTACACAAAGTTTGATGCGAGCAGATTACAACTATTAATATTTCTACAACAGTTTGGCGAGCTAGGAAGGATTCAACTGATTTTTTTCTCTGCACAGCAGGTAAAAGGGAGGGGATAGTAAACTGTAGTTTTGTCTGCTGCGTCAGAGAAAATTTCTGCTTGTTAAAGAACATTTTTCACTCTATTTGTGTAAGGATAAGGTAAGAGTTTTTCCGTTGTGTAGTTTTTGGTCGATCTGAGTTGATTGTACAGAGATTGTGATGTGTGTGCTGAGCAGTACAGGGTATTGTGTTTTTTTTGTAACTTCTTAACTTTTATATTACTGTGATCTTGTAAGAGGAAGTTTTGTGCTGGATATCAGTTGAGTGTTCGGTTATGGTATAGCTCAGTGACCAGTCTGATACAGGAATCATTGTGTGAACATTAGTCGCAGTTTAGCGGTGAAATCGTCCTATAGTTGATGATTCTGCTTAATGTTTGTATATCTGTGGCTGTTACACTGAATTGTAGACTTGTTTGGCATAATTAATACAGGTATTACAGTGAAGAAAGGAGGTGCTTGGTACCAGTGTTTTGTTTTCTTGTGCAATGGAAAGTATTTTTAAAGAAGTTGCAAAATTGAAGGATACGGCGGCCATTCTTCAGGCTATGCAGGGATCTACTGATCCATGGCTGCAGGCTCAGAATTGTGTAGCAAACCTGATCGGTACCAAAAATTGGCGTAAAAGGAAAAGCATTTTTGCTGCTGGGTGGATAGCGGATAAATATCAGGAGTCTTGTAGGTTGAAGCTGAGTTTGGAAGGAGAAGTGGAAGATTTAAAAGGGGAAATTGTTAAATTGAGAACTCGTGTCCAGAAGGCAGCTGAAGCTAGCGCTAATTATGAATGTACTGTGAGGTATAATACTGAGCTGCGCAAGGAAAATTTATGTTTATCTGAAAGCCTGACGCATGCACAGGGTGCTGTAAGGGAATTGCCAGAGTTATTGAAACAACCGTTGGAGAGTAATGTGTCTGGGATTAGAGGAAATGTATGGGCCGTAAGCATGGAGAAGTCTGAGGACTGTGGGTCGCATGGTGGATCTGAATCAGGGATTGAGATGGACAATGTGTCTGACCCTGGAGTTGGAAGTATTAACACAAGGCCAGAAGATTCCTCAGATGAGTCCGTGGTAAGTGGACTCAATACAGATAGGAGTGTGGGATCTAGTCATGGTGAGATGGTTAATGTTGTGCGCCAAGTCAAATCACCATGTGACCAGACAAGGTATTGTGCAGGGAGGCAAGCTATTTGTTGTTTTGCATGCAGGGAATACGGGCACATTGCACGATATTGTAACGTTGCTAATGGCAACAGACACAGGTATGTTAAGTACCCCAGAACCACACCTAGAAGTAAAGTGGTTTATTCAGCAAGGTGGGGTAATGGTCCCAGACATGCTTCTTTGCAAAGGCAGAGAACCCAGGGACAGCCAAGGTCATTTATCAATGAAGCAGATTTTAAATCACAATATGAACGGTTAAAATTTGAAAATGTGAAGCTCAGAGAGGAAAGAGATCAGTTCCTGGAATTCAGTAGAGTTTCTAATTTTTGTGTGCCAAAGAAGGGTAAATTAAGGTCTTTATCTAAGACCTAATTTAAATAGATTTTTCCCTTCCCCTAGGAAAAAAAGGTTTTGGGACCTTGTAATGTTAAATCCTGCTTCTCTGGTAAAATGAATCTGAAGCTGTTTGGGGCTGGGCAAATTAACATTTCAATGACTGGGTGGGTAGAAATTCTCCTGTACGGTCTCAGGTGAACCCTTAAGATATTGATTTGTTAATTCAGTCCTATACAGTTGAATGTGTTCCAGAGGGTTTTTGTTTTTGTATTTGGGTCTCAGTTTTAAGTTAACATGAACTTTTTACTGAGTCTCAATGTTTCTAACGAGACTGTCTGTAACTGAAGTTTTCTATGTTGTTTGTCTTTCTCTCCTGTTTACATTTTTCTTCTTTTGCTAATCCATTTTTATTTTTAGGTTTTATTGTTGTAATCAAGTTTTTTCCTTTTTTATTTTTGTCTATTTTTGTTTGGGTATTTCTTTGATTAATTTCTTCTTTCACTAATCCATTTTTATTTTTTAGGTTTTTATTGAAGTTTCTTTCAGTTTTTTCTTATTTACCAACCCATTTTTATTTTTAGTCTATTATTAATTTTTTCCTTTTCCATATTTTGGCGCTTTTCTCTTTTTCTTTCTTTTTCTCTTTCTTTCCCTCTCTCTTCTCTGTACATTTGGTTAGGAGTACTGGGGGTCTCATGATATTGTGTGTGAACTACTGTCTGAATTCAAGGGTTGCTGCTGAGCGAGAGGTTTTTGATCAGTCACTGCAAAAAGTACTTTGTGTGCTGTTCAGCTTGACTATATAGAATGATATCGGCAAAGGAAAGTGAGTTGATGAGCTTTTTTTAAGGAGAAAAGGTGATATACACTGCTCAAAAAAATAAAGGGAACACTTAAACAACACAATGTAACTACAAGTCAATCACACTTCTGTGAAATCAAACTGTCCACTTAGGAAGCAACACTGAGTGACAATCAATTTCACATGCTGTTGTGCAAATGGGATAGACAACAGGTGGAAATGATAGGCAATTAGCAAGACACCCCCAATAAAGGAGTGGTTCTGCAAGTGGTGAGCACAGACAACTTCTCAGTTCCTATGCTTCCTGGCTGATGTTTTGGTCACTTTTGAATGCTGGCGGTGCTTTCACTCTAGTGGTAGCATGAGACTGAGTCTACAACCCACACAAGTGGCTCAGGTAGTGCAGCTTATCCAGGATGGCACATCAATGCGAGCTGTGGCAAGAAGGTTTGCTGTGTCTGTCAGCGTAGTGTCCAGAGCATGGAGGCGCTACCAGGAGACAGGCCAGTACATCAGGAGACGTGGAGGAGGCCGTAGGAGGGCAACAACCCAGCAGCAGGACCGCTACCTCCGCCTATGTGCAAGGAGGAACAGGAGGAGCACTGCCAGAGCCCTGCAAAATGACCTCCAGCAGGCCACAAATGTGCATGTGTCTGCTCAAACGGTCAGAAACAGACTCCATGAGGGTGATATGAGGGCCCGACGTCCACAGGTGGGGGTTGTGCTTACAGCCCAACACCGTGCAGGACGTTTGGCATTTGCCAGAGAACACCAAGATTGGCAAATTCACCACTGGCGCCCTGTGCTCTTCACAGATGAAAGCAGGTTCACACTGAGCACATGTGACAGACGTGACAGAGTCTTGAGACGCCGTGGAGAACGTTCTGCTGCCTGCAACATCCTCCAGCATGACCGGTTTGGCATTGGGTCAGTAATGGTGTCGGGTGGCATTTCTTTGGAGGGCCGCACAGCCCTCCATGTGCTCGCCAGAGGTAGCCTGACTGCCATTAGGTACCGAGATGAGATCCTCAGACCCCTTGTGAGACCATATGCTGGTGCGGTTGGCCCTGGGTTCCTCATAATGCAAGACAATGCTAGACCTCATGTGGCTGGAGTGTGTCAGCAGTTCCTGCAAGACGAAGGCATTGATGCTATGGACTGGCCCGCCCGTTCCCCAGACCTGAATCCAATTGAGCACATCTGGGACATCATGTCTCGCTGTATCCACCAACGTCACGTTGCACCATAGACTGTCCAGGAGTTGGCAGATGCTTTAGTCCAGGTCTGGGAGGAGATCCCTCAGGAGACCGTTCGCCACCTCATCAGGAGCATGCACAGGCGTTGTAGGGAGGTCATACAGGCACGTGGAGGCCACACACAATACTGAGCCTCATTTTGACTTGTTTTAAGGACATTACATCAAAGTTGGATCAGCCTGTAGAGTGTTTTTCCACTTTAATTTTGAGTGTGACTCCAAATCCAGACCTCCATGGGTTGAAAAATTTGATTTCCATTTTTTTATTTTTGTGTGATTTTGTTGTCAGCACATTCAACTATGTAAAGAACAAAGTATTTCAGAAGAATATTTAATTAATTCAGATCTAGGATGTGTTATTTTTGTGTTCCCTTAATTTTTTTGAGCAGTGTATATCACCCGGGCATACCAATAGCTGTGTGAGTAACCCCATTCCCCACAGGAGTACTGTGTGTTTGTTTCAATTTGAAGCCCTATCCTGTGGTCAGGTCACTATTCAGAGCCAAAACCGAGGCTGGTATATCTTATTAGGAGACTCTGAGGGCCGCCGTGTGTCGGCGAGAGCCCTTTTCCTCACACTGATTATTCCTTTTTCTGAGGTCTAACTAGGGTGAACGGAGTCCGTGTGTCGGTGCCAGAAACCCTAGGGCAACTCAGAGGCGAACGAAGGGGAGTAGCAGCCGTCCAGGCGTGTGTCGCGGGACAAGTCCTTGCGTAGGTCGCGGGACACTGTAGGTGCTACTTTTAGAAGGCTCGAGCATGGGTTTAGGGAAATTTAGGGAACAGAAGGGTACCACTTCTGACTATAGGACAGCCAAGCAGTACATGAAATCCATCTATGGAGGAGGAGTTGTTAAGCCCCTCAAGGATTGGCACCAAGGGACTGTAGGTTCAGAGTGGACCATCCCCAAAGAAGGGACCTTTGAGGTCTGGATTGGGAAAAATTTCGTCCATGAATTCCCCACTAGACTCCAAAGCCATGGTTCCCTCCAGAAAGCAGAACTGTGGCTGCACTAATCCATCGATCTCCAGCAACAGGGCATTCAAAAGTCCCAGATAGTGCGAACTAACACTGTCATGTACTCCCGTCCCGCTAAGACTGCAGAGTCCAAGAGAAGCACTTTTCTCTTTCTCTATCTCTCCCTCTCATCCCTTCCTCATCTCTCTATCTAACCTTGAGACGATGCACCATGTATAATACAGCTTCTCTTCGTCCTGGTTTTAAGGACGATGAGAAGGGTGTAAAGTGGTGCAGAAAACAATGATCTTCAAACTTTCTAACCTCTCAAATGTCAATCAATTTCTAACCTAGTAGGGAATTACGTTGAGAACCATTACGACTGCCTTTTCTTTGATGGTATTTGGGTCAGATTTTTGCAAAGAAGGCAAAAATCATGGCCGATCCATGGCCTGAATGTTCCGCTGTAACCCTTTTATTCCATCAGGTATTCCCCCGGGCAGCCCCACGGGTTATCACCCGATGTCCACCACCGGGTTCGGGAGTTTCTCCCAGACCCAGACTCAATAACCAGTGTTCATTCTAGTCAACCAGGTGATTTGGTCGAGCTAAAGAAACATCCGAAGACGGGACTAGAGCCGAGATATCTTGGGCCATTCCAGGTGCTGCTGATGACGCCAACCTCTCTGAAGTTCGAGGGACGAGACAACTGGATCCACACCGGTCACTGCAAGAAGCTGCTCAACTAAGTCAAAGAATGCAGAGTATCACTTTTATTTATTTGTTACAAGGAGGCATTTGTTGATAGCACATAACGATACATTCCTAGAGGGTAATTTTAATATTAGCTCTGGCTCCTGCTCCTCGCTTGTTAATCCTGTATGAGTGTCCGGGCAGCTAGGCGACCCGTAGATGTGGGATCCTCCAGTTGTGAGGAAGGTATACGGTTATGCCTGGCTAGCAGACACCAGTGACAAGGGTCAGGCACATACTGACAGGAGCAGGGCAGAGGCGGAGCTATGACTAGTGAGGGTCAGAATCCTTTTTAAAGCTTTGGGAGGTCTTGGGGCTCACTGGTTTTCCATTGGATCTGGGCGAAAGGAAATAGGACATGTACTTATGTTTTTTTGTTTCCATTCCTTCTATACGCCGGAGTGAGATGTTCCTGATGTCTAATCCAGTGTTTCCCAACCAGTATGCCTCCAGCTGTTGCAAAACTACAACTCCCAGCATGCCCGGACAGCCTTTGGCTGTGCGAGCATGCTGGGAGTTGTAGTTTTGCAACAGCTGGAGGCACACTGGTTGGGAAACACTGGTCTAATCGACTGAGTTACCGAAGCCCAAACAGACAAGACGCCCTGAAGACCAAACCATGGACCAGATGCAGAGGATCCCAAACCAGCCGGCGACCAACGCGAAATGCCACGTCCTAAGTCACCTCCCAAAGAAAATAAGCTACATGTCAAGATTGACTTTCTGTTTTCCACCATCTGTTTCGTTTTATGGATGCAGGACTTTTCGTAGACAAGACTGTTTTTTTCAAAGAAGAAGATCGAGATTTGTCGAGGAAAACTGGGGAGCATATGACAAAGAGGAGGGACTGTTGTGGAAATTTTATTAGGATGTGTATTTAATATATTGTGTATTGTCATCATGTCTCTCAGTGTCAGGGTAAACCATTGGAGTGGATATCTTCCCGTGTACAGTACAGACCAAAAGTTTGGACACACCTTCTCATTCAAAGAGTTTTCTTTATTTTCATGACTATGAAGGCATCAAAACTATGAATTAACACATGTGGAATTATATACATAACAAACAAGTGTGAAACAACTGAAAATATGTAATATTCTAGGTTCTTCAAAGTAGCCACCTTTTGCTTTGATTACTGCTTTGCACACTCTTGGCATTCTCTTGATGAGCTTCAAGAGGTAGTCCCCTGAAATGGTTTTCACTTCACAGGTGTCCCCTGTCAGGTTTAATAAGTGGGATTTCTTGCCTTATAAATGGGGTTGGGACCATCAGTTGCATTGAGGAGAAGTCAGGTGGATCCACAGCTGATAGTCCTACTGAATAGACTGTTAGAATTTGTATTATGGCAAGAAAAAAGAGTGGCCATCATTACTTTAAGAAATTAAGGTCAGTCAGTCAGCTGGAAAATTGGGAAAACTTTGAAAGTAAGGGCTATTTGACCATGAAGGAGAGTGATAGGGTGCTGCGCCAGATGACCTGGCCGCCACAGTCACCGGACCTGAACCCAATCGAGATGGTTTGGGGTGAGCTGGACCGCAGAGTGAAGGCAAAAGGGCCAACAAGTGCTAAGCATCTCTGGGAACTCCTTCAAGACTGTTGGAAGACCATTTCAGGGGACTACCTCTTGAAGCTCATCAAGAGAATGCCAAGAGTGTGCAAAGCAGTAATCAAAGCAAAAGGTGGCTACATTGAAGAACCTAGAATATGACATATTTTCAGTTGTTTCACACTTGTTTGTTATGTATATAATTCCACATGTGTTAATTCATAGTTTTGATGCCTTCATAGTCATGAAAATAATGAAAACTCTTTGAATGAGAAGGTGTGTCCAAACTTTTGGTCTGTACTGTATGTCCTGTCACAGCTGCTGGGAGCAGAGGTCTCCGTCGGCGAATGGTCCATGTACCAAGCACTGGGCTGTGGGCCGGGGGAGACTGATGTGTTTGGCAGAGCAGTGTTTTGTTGGCTGATGTATGGACGCCGGCTAGGGCCTCCGCACAAGACGCGGATTTATTGGCTTGGCGTGGATGCATTTGTTAAGAGAACAATATATTAAAGGAACGTGCGTTTTTTTTGTCTTTAGTGCGCCTGATCAGCCGCTGGAGATAATGACGTTGTCCTGTAAATAAACAACCTTGTCTTGGGCCAGCCCCTTTTAAACCTTTTGTGAGTAAATAAAAGAAACAGACTGGGCAGGGAGGGGAGGAGTTGCTCAGCAAGAATTCAATATGGTAACACCTGGGTCTGCCTCTGACTGCGGTTGAGATTTTTACCTTTCCTTACACAAAGCTATTGGAGAACAGATTACAACTATTAATATTTCTACAACATGTGGAAACCGGAAAAAGAAAATTGCTTTAGTTTTCAGGGCTGGTCGGGGATTTTAACCTACTCCTTACAGGATCTGAGTTGAATTAAGGTACTCCGCTACAGGGGTATTTCTCGAGAAACACACCACTGTCAGTAATGTGAAGGAAGCTTCTCTGGTAAAGACAATTAACAATGCTTTTCTACAGATAATGATTGCAAGGGAAAACAAAATTGCACTTTTTAGGGCTCATGCAGGATATGAATCTGGGACCGCTCACACCGAAAGCAAACAATCGCACCTCTAGAGCAATGACCCTACTTTCCCTCACTTTCTCTAGGCTGGTAAGATTTTCTCTCTTTTGTAAACCTCCAAATTCCTCAGAGTGTTGGCTTATTATGGAAAAACTGACAATAGGTGTATGCGGGGTATTATTCTCGCTCAGGGTGAGAGCAAAGGGCCAAAGACAGCACTTGGAGTTCTTACTATCTTTCCGAGTTTCACCACTCAAAATTCACTGACATGTTCAGCGCTTGCTTGGTACATACCAAACCAATTACCTTAGAGAAGAGTCACAAGTGAACCGCAAGGGGGGATTTCAAAAGAAGGGGTTTAAGTGGGATTTGCAGTCGGGACCTCTCGTACCCTGATAATGAATCACACCCCCTAGCCCAATCAGCCAAGCTGATTATGTCAGCAAAATGCTGCTTGTACAATCCATATTTATTCACATGATTCATTATGAGAGCCTGAACGCTGACATCAGAGCACTTTCAAGCAGTAGGTTACACGCAACTTATAAAAAGTGCAAGAAGGTAACTGCTTTTGCATCCAGGACTCATCTGGGATGGAAACCCATCCCTTAAAGCATCCAACCAGGGAAGAGGTACCTTTGAAAAGGTGTCTCTATACGAAAAACCTTTGTCGGTGACACGGAGCACACTGCTATGATGAACACGCTGCATTGCTTCAAAAAACGATGGCGAGGGAATTACAGAATGACATGGGTTAGGGCCAGTCTGTGATTTGAAAACGCGACCTCTCGGACCCGAAGTGAGAATCATACCCCTAGACCAACGAGCCTTACCTGCTTAACCGCTTGAGGGACATAAGGTTTTCTTTCATGTTTCAACATGCAAATACCAGAAAATTGAAGGCTTATTTGGAGCACATTGACAACAGGTGGCTGCGAGAATCATAGAAACATAGAATGTGCAGATAAGAACCATTTAGCCTATCTAGTCTGCCCAATATACTGAATACTATGGATAGCCCCTGGCCCTATCTTATATGAAGGATGGCCTTATGCCTATCCCATGCATGCTTAAACGCCTTTACTGAATTTGCAGCTACCACTTCTGCAGGAAGGCTATTCCATGCATCCACTACTCTCTCAGTAAAGTAATACTTCCTGATATTACTTTTAAACCTTTGCCCTCTAATTTAAAACTATGTCCTCTTGTAGCAATTATTCTTCTTTTAAATATTCTCTCCTCTTTTACCTTGTTGATTCCCTTTATGTATTTAAAAGTTTCTATCATATCCCCTCTGTCTAGTGCAGCTGTACTGGGGGGCGACAGCCTTTAAGGGAGGCTGCCATGATAGGTTTTGGGGAGCGAGGGGAAGCAGGTTAGGTAGGTGAGTGCTGGTGAGGCGAGGAAGGGGTTAAATGGTGTGAGGAAGCGGTTGGGAGGTAGGGGCGGAGCTGAGGGTTTATAAGGGTGGCGCTAAGGGCTATCCGGCGCCATCCTTAGTTGGAACGAGCTGCAGTGTGCGCACGCAGGAGATGGAGGCAATAATTGAAAGATTGCGGGCGGTGGCGGAGGAGCGGGGCCCGGAGTGGCTAGAGGCGCAGGTATCCAGCCTGCTGAGTGGGGAGGCGGCGGGCACAGTTAGCGCGTCGCCGGAGGGCGCACGGCTGCGGCGGGTACGGCCGCCGGCGCGCTTTAGCCCAAGCGACACCCCACGGACTCGGCGCCGGATTGAGAGACCCCCTAGGGACCCTCCGCGCCGGGGAGGACGTAGCAGACCCCCAGCATCGTCCTTCCGGCGTGGGAGGAATCCCGCGGTACGGCGGAGTCCTGTGCAGGGCAGGGGTTCCCCCCCCTGCCTTCCCCTGCTAGCGACGATGGATCTGGACCAGGGCCTGCGGGGTCCCCCCCTCCCAGGGGGTGGGGAGGCCCGTGCGACGGGGGAGCGGTGCACGTGCTGGAAGCGAGGCTGGGCGCGTGGTGTCAGGCCACAGGAGGCCCAGGCCTTTGGATGCGGAGTGGAATGACGCGTGCCCAGCGGAGCGCAGGCGTGCAGAGGAGCTGCCTGCATCATCTTCGACATCGTCCGGCGCACCCAGCAGTTTGGAGGTTGGGGTGCGGGGTTCCTGTTCCGTGGTGGTGCCGTGTGATGACGTTTTGTCGCAGAGGATGGAGCATAAGGATTCCGGACCCACGGCTGCGGGGTTCACAGCGCCCGGGCAGCCAGGTAGGACCATGGGGAATTCATTGCAGACGTTGGTGGGGGTTCAGGGGGGTGTAGGGGTTGGTGGAAGCCAGGGAGAATTAATAGGGGGCCTTAGCCAGCTTTTAGGGAGTCTGGCGGGATGGGTGGCTGGTTTGGGAGGGTCAGGGGTGTCTCCGTTACCGGCGTGGGGGGGGGGCAGGAGGCTTCTCTGGGGCCAGGCGGTGTTGGTGCGGGGATTCAGGTGGCGGCGGGTCTGGTGAGTGAGGCGGTTTCGGTGCAGACGCAGGCCGGTGGGGAGGAGGAGAGGCGCAAGGTTGATGATGCGGCGCAAGGGGAGGTATATGTTTGTTTCGAGGGCCCCTTGGGGGCGCATTTGAAGCAGGAGGTGAGAGAGAGGATTTGGAAGGGGGAATATATGGAAATTTTTTCATTATTGCCGCTGGAACGGTTTAACCTGGATAGGGCGCGTCGCGAGGAGGGGAAGAAGGAAGAGGATGAGAAGCGGCGGTATCGTTTGATTCCACGCACGTTCTCTAATTGGTTGCAGGCGTTTGCGATACTGGCTAGCGTGATTGGGGAGAGGGCGCCGGAGTGTTGCTCGGCGCTATTTTGCTACATGGATGCGATTGGGGAAGCGTACCGGGTTTATGGGGGTGTGGGGTGGCTGCGGTACGATGAACAATTTAGGCAGAGGAAAGCGGTCCGCCCGTCTATGCGGTGGGGCCATAAGGATATAGGGTTATGGATGCGGGTGACTGCGCCGGGGCGGCAGGGGCAGTCCTTTCGGGGGGATGGGGGTTCTGGGGCGGGAACGTCAGGTGTGTCAACAGCGGTGGCAAAGGGGTTGTGTTTCCTCTTTAATGAGGGAACCTGTAAGTTCGGTGCTAAGTGCAAGTTCAAGCACGAGTGCACCAACTGTGGTGGAGGACATGGAGCGTCACGGTGTTTTAGGGGGGGACGGCAGCAGGGGGGGGGAATGGTGGAAAAGGGCAGGACGCCGGTGCGGGTGGAAAAGATGTTGCCGTTTCTAGATAGGTACCCGAATCGGGTTGCGGCGCAGTTGTTGTGGGAAGGTTTTAGTTTTGGTTTTAAGATCCGGGGCCGGCCCCTTTTGTAGGGAGGAATTTGCGCTCGGCGGGGGATTATCCGGGGGTGGTGGCGGAAAAATTGGCGAAGGAAGTGGGGTTGGGGAGGATGGATGGCCCGTTCTCGGAGCCGCCTTTGCCTAATTTTAGGGTTTCACCTTTGGGGGTGGTTCCGAAGAAGGAACTGAACAAGTTTCGGTTGATTCATCACCTGTCATACCCAAAGGGGGCGTCGGTCAATGAGGGCATTGACCCAGAATTATGTTCGGTGGTCTATACCTCGTTTGATGCGGCTGTGGAGTGGGTTCGGCGGTTGGGTCCGGGGACCTTGTTGGCAAAAACGGATATCGAGGCAGCGTTTCGGCTGCTTCCGGTGCATCCAGATAGCCTGCATTTGTTGGGGTGTTTTTGGGAAGGGGGTTTCTATGTGGACAGGTGTTTGCCGATGGGTTGTTCCCTGTCCTGTGCGTATTTTGAGGCTTTTAGTTGTTTTTTGGAGTGGGTGGTGAAGGAGGTAGCAGGGAGCACGTCGGTCATTCATTATTTGGATGATTTTTTGTGTTTAGGTCCGGCGGGTTCTCGGGTTTGTGCGGTATTGCTCGCTATGTTGCAATCGGTGTTTGCGTCTTTTGGAGTTCCGTTGGCGGGGGTAAAACGGTGGGGCCCACTACCGAGCTTAGTTTTCTGGGGATTGTGTTGGATACGGTGGCCATGGAGTGTAGGCTTCCGGAGGACAAGTTGTTGGATTTGCGTGCGGTGGTGGCCGGGGCGAGCCGGTTAGTAAAAATTTGTTTGCGGGATTTGCAGTCATTATTAGGTAAATTTAATTTTGCATGTCGGATTATGCCCATGGGGAGTATATTTTGCAGGCGGTTGGCGGCAGCAACCGCTGGAGTGACGGCTCCGCACCATTTCATCCGTTTGGGGGAGGAGTTGAGGGGGGATTTGGGGGTGTGGGCTCGGTTTTTGGAGGATTTCAATGGGAGGGCGCTGGTTTTGGGGGATGCAGTGGATAGTGTGGATTTTGACCTTTTCTCGGATGCGGCAGGGAGGGTTGGTTTTGGGGTCTATTGTAACGGGCAGTGGTGTGCGGATCGCTGGCCTTCGTTGTGGGTGGAGAGGGGTTGGGTCAAGAACGTTGCGTTGTTGGAGTTGTTTCCCATTGTGTTGGCTTTGGAGTTGTTGGGGGACAAGTTTAGGAATAAAAAGGTGCGTTTTCATTGTGACAACTTGGGGGTAGTGCAGGCAATTAATCAGTTGTCTGCTTCTTCCCCTCAGGTTGTAAGGTTGTTGCAGCATATGGTTCTGAGTTGTTTGTCATTGAATGTTTGGGCGGTGGCGGTGCATGTGCCGGGTGTTTCTAATGGTGTTGCGGATGCTCTTTCTCGTTCGCAGTGGGATCGTTTTCGGCAGTTGGCGCCGGACGCGGACGTCGTCGGGATGGAGTGCCTGGGGTTGTTGTGGGAGATATTGGAGGTACGGTGAAGAGGCTGTTTAGGGCGTCCCTGTCTGCTGGGACGTGGGCGGCGTACGAGGCTGCTTGGGTTGCTTGGGGGGAGTGGTGTGGTATGTTGGGGCTAGGTGTGGATGCTGGTGAGATTTCTTTAGTGTTGTTCCTGGGGTGGAAGAAGGAGGAGGGTTGGTCGGTGGCTAGGGTTAACAAGTGCATGGCGGGCCTGGCGTTTGGGTTTCGGGTGCGGGGTTGGTGGATTGTACCAAGGCTTTTGTGGTTCGGCAGGTTTTAAAGGGCTGGCGGAGGGGGTAAAGGTCGGAGGATCGGCGTCGGCCGGTGTCTTTTGATTTGTTGATGAGACTGGGGGTGCAGGTTGAGTTGGTTTGCAGCTCGGGGAGTGAGGTTCGTTTGTTTAAGGCAGCGTATTCGCTGGCTTTTTTTGGGGCGTTTCGTTTGGGGGAATTGGTGAGTCGGAGTGTTCGCTGTGTGGGAGGGTTGCGTGATGATGATGTGGATGTGTTCCCGGATCGGGTGGTGATTCGGCTGAGGGCGTCAAAGACGGATCAGGAGGGGCGGGGTCGTTGTGTTTGTTTGTTTTCGGTTCCGGGCTGTGCTATGTGCCCGGTGGCTTGCTTGCGGGAGTATGGTGCGGGGTTGCGGGGGGCGGGTGCCCCTTTGCTTCGGCATGAGAATGGGGCATTTTTGTCCCGGTATCAGTTTCTGGCTGTGTTGAAGAAGTGTTTGCGGAGCCTGGGGGTGGACCCAGGGTGTTACACGGGTCACTCTTTCAGGATTGGGGCAGCCACGAAGGCTGCGCGGAGGGGTGTGAGTGATGAGGTTATTCGGAGGATTGGGCGGTGGGAGTCTAGTAGGTTCCGCTCCTATGTGCGGCTTGGGGAAGTCTGATGGTTGGTGGTTTAGGGCTTGTTCTCTGATGTTGATTGTTTCTTTTGTATTTTAGGTCATTCGCCGGCGTTGGTGTGGATTATCGGCCATTCCTTTGTTTTCTGGGGGGCGATACGGGCTGACGTGAGGCCTAACGGGCGGCAGTTGAGTATTAGCAGGGATGTTGCGGCCATCCGGTGGATGGGCTATCGAGGTATGTTGTGGGGTGGGGTTTTGAGGGAGGTGCATCGTTTTGTTCAGCTGGATCGCCCCCCGAATGTCCTAGTTGTTCATGCAGGTGGTAACGATTTGGGGGTGAAGCCGGTGAGAGAGCTGATAAGGGACATTAAGTTTGATTTGCTAAGGTTGTGGGCCTTGTTTCCGGGGCTGGTGGTGGTGTGGTCAGATATTGTCCCGAGGAAGAGTTGGCGGGAGGCGCGGTCGGTGGAGCGGGTCAATAGGGCTCGTATTAAGGTGAATAGAACAGTTGGAAAGTTTGTGGCCCGGAACGGTTCTGTGGTAGTGCGGCATTTTGATTTGGAGTCTGGTGAGGGGGCTTATTGGAGAGCGGACGGGGTTCACCTTAATGCGGTGGGTGTGGATTTATGGGCCCTGGGTCTGCAGGGCGGGATCGAACGGGCATTGGTGGTGTGGAGGGGCGCGCAAGCTTAAGTTAGTTGGTTCAAGTTGCGCGTCTGTGGCGGTAGGAGGTCCTGGAAGCTGGGCTAGGACTTGGTGTTTGTGGATGGGAGGGCCTCAATTGGTGGGGCTGGACTCCCAGGTTTTGGTAATCAGGCGGTTTAAAGGGGATAGAGCACTCGGAGGTCTCCGAGCTGGTGTGGCGCGGCTGGAGGCAAGTTGTATTTACCCGGTTGTTTTTGGTGCACTTGTTTTAGAGTGTAACTAGGGCTTTCAGGACCTCCTTCGTCGGGTTCATGATGTACATGTTTTTGATGTTATGTTATATTAATAAAAAGGCTGCTGTGGCCATTTAATTCCAAACATCTGCCTCAGTGTCTTCATTGGTGGGTTGATGGGGTGGGGGAGGTTGAGGGTTAGGGGTGAGATGGTGTGTGAGGGACCCGAGAGAACTTCCCCAATAACCCTATCAAGTGCAGCTGTACTGGGGGGCGACAGACTTTAAGGGAGGCTGCCATGATAGGTTTTGGGGAGCGAGGGGACGCAGGTTAGGTAGGTGAGGGCTGGTGAGGCGAGGAAGGGGTTAAATGGTGTGAGGAAGCGGTTGGGAGGTAGGGGCGGAGCTGAGGGTTTATAAGGGTGGCGCTAAGGGCTATCCAGCGCCATCTTTAGTTGGAACGAGCTCTCACCTACCCCCCCCCCTTGTTGTATGGCTTAGTGGCGGGAGGTCGAATCTGTTTGTCACGGCAGGTGTGGCGGTAGGAGGTCCTGGAAGCTGGGCTAGGACTTGGTGTTTGTGGATGGGAGGGCCTCAATTGGTGGGGCTGGACTCCCAGGTTTTGGTAATCAGGCGGTTTAAAGGGGATACAGCTCTCGGGGGTCTCCGAGCTGGTGTGGCGCTGCTGGAGGCAAGTTGTATTTACCCGGGTGTTTTTGGTGCACTTGTTTTAGAGTGTAACTAGGGCTTTCAGGACCTCCTTCGTCGGGTTCATGATGTACATGTTTTTGATGTTATGTTATATTAATAAAAAGGCTGCTGTGGCCATTTAATTCCAATCATCTGCCTCAGTGTCTTCATTGGTGGGTTGATGGGGTGGGGGAGGTTGAGGGTTAGGGGTGAGATGGTGTGTGAGGGACCCGAGAGAACTTCCCCAATAACCCTATCACGTCTTTCTTCCAAGCTATACATGTTAAGGTCCTTTTTAACCCCTTTTCCACCATTACACCTCCCCGCCCCAGAGCCCCAATCCCAATAAAAACTCGGACCACCAACTGGAAATATAATGGCCACAGCAGCCGTTTATTAAATAACAATTACAAAATAACATAACATAATACTGTAAACCCCAATGGGGGAAGGTCCTTGAAGCCCCAAAAACATTGAGCTGCCGAACCAGGGTGAGCCATTCTTGCCTCCAGCCGTAACGCCCAGCTCAAAGGCACCTCCGAATGACCCCCCCTCGATTCACCACAACCGCTCGGTCCAACTGGGAGTCCAGCCCCAACCGTGGGGCCCCCCCAATTGTCCTCAGATTCCACCGTGACCAACTCCAAGGACCCCCCCCCCACCGCCACCAACGACCGGACTTGACCACCTCAACTCCGGGCATTCCTCCACAACCTCAGGGCCACCTCAATGCCATCCTGCAATGCCAAACTCCACATATCCAGCCCCACCGCATTCAAATGCACTCCGTCCGACCTCCAAAAAGCCCCCGTTCCAGCCTCCAACTCCCTATGCCTGACTACCACCGCCCCGTTCCTAGCCATAAAATGCCCTATTGCCCTATTCACCTTTACCCTCGCCTTATTCACCGCATCCACAGACCGAGCCTCCCTCCACACCTGCCGGGGAACAATATCAGACCATACGGTCACCGTACCCGGAAATAATGACCACAACCGTAAAAAATCCCACTTGACCTCCTTAATCAGCTCCCGAATAGGCTTCGCCGCCAAATCGTTGCCCCCCGCATGGACCACCAACACATCCTGTGCCCTATCCATTCTCACGAACCTATGAATCTCAGGCAACACCCCCTTCCAAACCATACCCTGCCTCCCAATCCACCTTACCACCGCAGACTCCCTGTCAAAGCCTAGCTGTTGACCATCCGGCCGAACCGCTGCCCGGAC
Organism: Bufo bufo; assembly: GCF_905171765.1. NCBI lineage: Eukaryota > Metazoa > Chordata > Amphibia > Anura > Bufonidae > Bufo > Bufo bufo. The sequence goes on from NC_053394.1 coordinate 353,790,089, forward strand.
AGCCCCCCAGAAGACATAAGAATGCCCCAGAATCCACACCAGAGCGGGCGCCGCATCTGCAACGAGAGAAACAAAAGAACAATACCGCAGCTTTGCACCAACACAACAAACCCTGAACACAACCACCCCCCCGTCTCTATAGGCGATCCAAACGAACATAAGACTTAAACCTTGCCGACTCCCAACGTCCAATCCGCTTAATAACATCCTCACCCAGGCCCCATCTAGCCGCTTCCGTCGCTGCCCAAATCCTAAAGGAGTGGCTAGAATACCCCACCTTATCCACCCCCACCCGGCTCAAACACCTAGAAAAAAAAGCAGAAAACTGGAAGCGAGACAAAAAGGTGCCATCTGCATGAACCAACAAAGGGGACGCCTCCCCCTCCATCCCAAAATCCCGCAAACATTGAACCGGGCACATATCACAACCCTCAATCCGAAAAAGCACCACCTTCCTCTACCCAACGTATCCGTTTTTGACCGCCGGATAACAAACTCAACCCTATCCTCAAACAACTCAACATCCCCCCTCAAAAGTCCCCCCACCCGACTCACCGATGGACAAACCAACTCCCCCACACGCATTGCCCCAAAAAACGACAGCGAGAAAGCCAACCGAAACAACCGCGCTTCCCCCTCTGAACGACAAACCGTCCGCAACTGACCCCCCAACTTAAGCAACAACCCAGACGAAACTGGCCTCCTCCCATCCACCCCAACACCCATCCTCTTCCACCCTTTTAACGCCTGCACCACCAGAAAGGATTTCATAACATCCACCATCCGCCGAACCTTAAAACCAAAAGCCAACCCAGCCATGTATCCGTTAACCTTGCTAACCAACCAACCCTGCTCCCTACCATGACCCAAAAACATTAATAAAGCCAACTCCGGCTCCTCCATCCCCCCTCCCAAAACGGTACACCAATCCCCCCAGGCCCTCCAAGCCCTCATATACATATCCCACGTACCCGGAGCCAATGACGCCCGAATAAGCCCCATTAACGTTCCTCCAACAGCTCCCACAAGCAAGCCGGACACTCCAGGCCAACCGCGTCCGCCTCCAGAGCCAACTGCCGACAACGATTCCACTGCGAACGAGAAAGGGCGTCAGCAATACAATTGTCCACCCCTGGCACATGTACCGCTACAACCCAAGCATTAAGCGACAAGCACTCCAACACTAACCGCTGCAGCAGCCGCACCACTAATGGCGACGACGCCGACAGACCATTGATCGCCTGAACCACCCCCATATTGTCGCAGTGAAAACGAACCTTCCTGTCCCGGAAACGCTCCCCCCACAACAAAACCGCCAGCACAATAGGGAACAACTCCAACAAAGCCAAATTCCTCACCCAGCCCCGTTCAACCCACACAGCCGGCCAAACCCCAGCACACCATTGACCTCCACAAAACGCCCCAAAACCCGAACCCCACGCCACATCAGTGAATAACTCAAAATCAAAAGCCTCAACAACTCACCCCATAAAAAGCGAGCGACCGTTGTACTGGTCCAGAAAAGAACTCCAAACCTGCAAGTCCGCCCGCAGCTCCCTCCCTAACCGGATATAATGATGCGAAACCACCACCCCCCCGGTCGCCTGCGCCAACCGCCTGCAGAGCACTCGACCCATGGGCATAATCCGGCAAGCGAAATTAAGCTTCCCCAACAGCGACTGAAGCTCCCTCAACTGCAACTTTCTCACCCGAATCGCCCTAGCCACCAGACCTTTCAGATCTTCCAGCTTATCACCCGGCAACTGACACTCCATCCTCACTGAATCAATCACTATGCCAAGGAAACTCAATTCCGTTACAGGCCCCACCGTCTTGCCCTCCGGCAGCGGGACCCCAAACTTCCCAGAAATCGAGCCCAACGTCTCCAACAACAATGCGCAAACCGGCGACCCTGGGGGGCCAATACACAAAAAATCGTCCAGGTAATTAATCAGTGATTCACAACCTGACGAGTCCACAACCGCCCACTCCAAAAACGAGCTGAACGTTTCGAAGTAAGCGCATGACAGCGAACACCCCATAGGTAAACAACGATCCACAAAGAACCCCCCATCCCAAAAACACCCCAACAAGTGCTGACACTCCGGATGAACCGGCAACAACCTAAACGCCGCCTCAATGTCCGTCTTTGCCATCAATGCCCCAGCCCCAAAACACCTCACCCAACCCACTGCCGCGTCGAACGATGTATATACTACAGAACAAACTGCCGGGTCAATACCATCGTTGACCGAGGAGCCCCTCGGGAACAACAGATGATGGATAAGGCGAAACTTATTCGCCTCCTTCTTAGGGACAACCCCCAACGGCGACACCCGCAAATTGCAAACGGGTGGCTCCAAAAACGGGCCTGCCATCCGCCCAAGCATCACCTCCTTCCCCAACTTCTCCACCACCTCCGGATGCTCCCTAGCGGACCGCAAATTCTTCCTGAGCAACACCGCCTCCCCCGGCACGAACGGAATTCTAAAACACTCCGCAAAACCCAAAACCAACAATCCCGCTGCCTCCCTGTTGGGGTACCTATCTAAGTACGGTTGCATCTTTACCAGCCGAACCGGCGTCACCCCTTTTTCCAGAACTATCCCCCCCGCTCTGCTTGCCACCCTTAAAACACCTCTCTGCCCCATGATTCCCTCCACAACCTGAGCATTCGTGCTTAAACTTACATTTAACCCCAAACCTACAGTTGCCTTCATTATAGGCAAAACACAGTCCCCTCGCTGAGGCAACTGCTGTATTGCTCGTCTCCCCACTGCTACCTTCCCCCCGAAAGGGCTGCCCCGAACACACTGGGGCCGTAACCTTTAACCACAAGGCGATATCCTTATGGTCTCACCGCATCTCAGGGCGCACCGCCTTCCGCTGCCGGAATTGCTCATCATAATGCAACCACGCTACCCCCCATACACCCGATACGCCTCACCGATTGCGTCCAGATAGCAAAACAACCCCGATCAAGCCTCCGGCGCCTTCTCCCCAATCAAACTTGCCAATATTGCGAACGCCTGCAACCAGTTTGCGAACGTCCGTGGTATTAACCTATAACGGCGCTTCTCCTCCTCCTCCCTCTTACCATCCTCCCTTCGCACCCTATCTAAATTGAAGCGCTCCAAAGGAAGCAGGGAAAATATCTCCACATATTCCCCCTTTCAAATCCTCTCCCTCACCTCCGACTTCAAATGCGCCCCCAACGGGCCCTCAAAGCAAACATAAACCTCCCCTTTCGCCTTATCATCCACCAGAACAGTATCCTCCTCCACCTCCGCTCCCGCCTGCGTCTGCACTGACACCCCCATGCCCGGCAACCCCCGCTGCTGCTCCCCCGACCCCGCACTCGCAGCCAAACCGTGCACGCCCCAGGCCTGTAACGGTGTCCCCCCACTCAACCCCCAACTAGCAACCAACCCTGCCAAACCCCCCAACAATTACCCCAGGCCCTTACTCAACTCTGACTGGGAGACACCCCCACCCCAGCCCCCACACCCTGCACTACCTGCGCAAGTGGTCCCCAGGAAATCTCACCTGACTGGCTGGGTGCTGTGTTCCCATCAGCCCTAAGTCCTGACTCCTGAAGATCTCTCCTCTGCGTCGCGCCGTCCGAGTGCGTAAGGCCGTCCTACTGTCCCCTGGGCCCGCTGGGACCAGGGACGTCCTCACCAGGATAGACCACGAAGCCGGACCTCTCCTCTTCACCTTGCCTCCTGGCAAGGCAGGAACGCGCAGTGCAGAAGGACCCCTCAGCAGCCCGGACCTCCTGACTTCTCCTGGGACTGGCTGTCTCCTGTCCCCTGGCCCCACACAGACCAGGGATGCCGGGGTTAACAGTTGATTCTGAACTGCTCCTGGGGGCGGAGCCTCTTGCACTGCCTGTGTCCTGGGGCCTGCTACCACCGACGGACCTAACTGCAGCAGCCCCGCGCTGTACGCTTGACCTCCCACGCCGAGGGGCCGCCTCTGTGCCTGGAGTTACAGAGGCGCCCGCAGTACTCGATCCTGCTCCCATGCCGTCACCGCTCGCAGGTGTAGATGGCCGGGCCCGGCCACCCACAAGGCTCCGCCTACAGGAAGGATTCCTCCCACGTCGGGGCCTGGAGGAAGCTGGTGTCGGCGGCACCCGACGTGGAGGGTCCCGCGAGGGGCTCCTAATACGGCGCTGAGCCCGAGGGGGGGAAGATGGTGACAGGCGCGCCGCCGGCGTAAAGCAGGTGGGTGAGGCAAAACAAACACCTCACCCAGCCCCCTCAGCAGCAACTGGATCTGTTTCTGAGCCCACGCTGGGCCCCTCACCTCCGCTGCCGCCCGCAACTCCCCGATCATGGCCTCCAGCTGCTCCATCACTCCGGTAAGCTTAGCTTTTCCTCTGTACCTAAAATTGCGCCCTGCCTTCCTCCTCCCTGCCTATTTAACCCCTTAACTCCACCCCCTCACTCAAACTAACCTATCCTAACCTTTCTCCCTACCATAGCCCCCCCCCTCCCTCTACCCTAGTCCGACAACCCCCCCAGCTCTCTAAAACCAAACCCCCATCATGGGGGCCTCCCCTAAAGGGGGCTCCGCCCCCCCTCAGTCCGGCCATTGCTTTAATCTTTCCTGGTAAGTTTTATCCTGCAATCCATGTACCAGTTTAGTAGCTCTTCTCTGAACTCTCTCCAAAGTATACCATACCCCTAGACCAGGCATCCTCAAACTGCGGCCCTCCAGCTGTTGTAAAACTACAACTCCCACAATGCCCCGCTGTAGGCTGATACCTGTAGGCTGTTCGGGCATGCTGGGAGTTGTAGTTTTGCAACAGCTGGAGGGCCGCAGTTTGAGGATGCCTGCCCTAGACCAACGAGCCAAAGACATGGGTTTGGGCTTTCTTTAGCGTTTCACCACTTGAACTTCACTGAAATGGAGAGCTTGCTTGGTACCTACAACGGCAACTACTTAAGAGAAGCAATACAGGATTAACTCTAAGGGGAGTTTTTGAAAGAGCAGATTATTCCGGCACTTCAGGTCCAGACCGTTTGCACCCTAAGCCAGTATCACCCCCCCAAGACCAATGAGCTAAACTGTGGAAACCGGAAGAAGAAAACTGCTATCGTTTTCAGGGCTGGTCTGGGATTTTAACCTACTCCTTACAGGATCTGAGTTGAATTAAGGTACTCCGCTACAGGGGTATTTCTCGAGAAACACACCACTGTCAGTAATGTGAAGGAAGCTTCTCTGGTAAAGACAATTAACAATGCTTTTCTACAGATAATGATTGCAAGGGAAAACAAAATTGCACTTTTTAGGGCTCATGCAGGATATGAATCTGGGACCGCTCACACCGAAAGCAAACAATCACACCTCTAGAGCAATGACCCTACTTTCCCTCACTTTCTCTAGGCTGGTAAGATTTTCTCTCTTTTGTAAACCTCCAAATTCCTCAGAGTGTTGGCTTATTATGGAAAACTGACAATAGGTGTATGCGGGGTATTATTCTCGCTCAGGGTGAGAGCAAAGGGCCAAAGACAGCACTTGGAGCTCTTACTATCTTTCTGAGTTTCACCACTCAAAATTCGCTGACATGTGCAGCGCTTGCTTGGTACATACCAAACCAATTACCTAAGAGAAGAATCACAAGTGAACCGCAAGGGGGGTTTTCAAAAGAAGGGGTTCGAGTGGGATTTGCAGTCGGGACCTCTCGTACCCTGAGATGAATCACACCCCCTAGCCCAATGAGACAAGCTGATTATGTCAGCAAAATGCTGCTTGTACAATCCATATTTATTCACATGATTCATTATGAGAGCCTGAACGCTGGCATCAGAGCACTTTCAAGCAGTAGCTTACACGCAACTTATAAAAAGTGCAAGAAGGTAACTGCTTTTGCATCCAGGACTAATCTGGGATGGAAACCCATCCCTTAAAGCATCCAGCCAGGGAAGAGGTACCTTTGAAAAGGTGTCTCTATAGAAAAACCTTTTTCAGTGACACGGAGCACACTGCTATGATGAACACGCTGCATTGCTTCAAATAACGATGGCGAGGGAATTGCAAAATGACATGGGGCAGGGCTCGTTCGTGATTTGAACACAGGACCTTTCACACGCAAAGCGAGAATCATACCCCTAGACCAACGAGCTTTACCTGCTTAACCACTTGAGGGACATAAGGTTTTCTTTCATGTGTCAACATGCAAATTCCAGAAGAAGAAGGCTTATTTGGAGCACATTGACAACAGGTGGCTACAGAAGAAAACTCTGTTTCTCTACAAGACGAGCAAGGGCTCATCTGTAATCTCTGGCACGCTGATCCAGTCAAGACCAAGACCCATACTTTTCTACCGACAGTGATGGCAGGGGGTTCCAAAAACAAGGCTTGTCAAGGCTTGTAACCAGGGACCTCTCGAACCCTAAGAGAGAATCATACCCCTAGACCAACGAGCCACAGACATCACCATCCTGCTGCAGAGAGCTTGCTTGGCACCCACATAGGTAAGTACATAGGGGAAGCACTACAGATTCACCATCACAGGAGCTTTCAAAATACTAGGCTTGTCCGAGATTTAAACCTAGATCCTCTCAGACACTTGCTGAGTATCCAGACCCTTGCCGGATGGGACACCCTGAGAATATCAACAAAATGCATTTTGCGCTATACATATTTATTCACATGATTCATTATGAGAGCCTTAAAGGGAACCTGTCATGTGGATATTTGATTATAATCTAAGTAATTATATACAATCCTTAACTACTAAAAAGTGCCTTAGATGTATTCACTTACTGATGTGACAGATGGTTACCTCATAATATACACACAAATATGCCGCATGATAATGAGCTGATTTGAGTCCAGCGTGATGTCATTGAGTCCAGCGTTTATTTAATTCAGAGCTATAGCCACTCCCCTGCCCACCTGCTGCTGATTCATATGGAAAATACCTGTCATTCAGCAGCAGATGGGCGGGGAGAGTCAGGAGCTCATGAATATTCATGACTCATCATTATCAGCTGGAGCTTTTCAATACAAGATGTTGGCAGATTGACTGGGTCAATTAAAAAAAGTGACCCGGCATTTTGCTAAGCGAATCAGTCACTTATTTATGTTGCCCCTAGTTAGGACACCATAAAACTGGTGACAGGTTCCCTTTAATGCCGGCATCAAGAGACTTACAAGGAGAAGACTATACGCCACATACAAAAGTGGAAGAAGATAACCATTTTGGTACCGAGGGCTCGCCTGTTATTAATACTCCTCGCATCCTAAGCTTGAATCATACCAACCAGTGTGTTCTTTGAAAACAACAACGTTGGGCTGGCTTGGATTCCCACTTCTAAAGGCATCCAAGTTGAATTAGGCTACCCTTAGGCCTCATGCACACGACAGTGTTTTTTCACTGTCAGTGATTTGGCTTCAGTAGTCCGTGTCCGATTTTGCTTCAGTTGTGTTTCCTTGTGTCTTCCTTTTTTTTTGTCTGACAGGGGGAAAAAAAGGAAGGTTAATGAAAAGTGTAATTTTATTGCACCAAGTTCTTGTAGAAAAAAAACGGACACGGACGCAGACACGGATGACATACCAGTTGTGCATCCGTTTTTTTTGACGGACCCATTGACTTGAATGGGTCCGTCCTCCGTTTTCCACTGACAAGAATAGGACAGGTTATATTTTTTTGATGGACTGGAATCACGGACCCATTGACTTAAATGGGTCCGTCCTCAATTTTCCACTGACAAGAATAGGACAGGTTATATTTTTTTGACAGACTCCTCGAATAACGGATCACTGAGAAATAACTGAGGACTATCAGTTTTTTTTCACAGCTCCATAGAAATAAATGGACCTTCGCTAAACTGTGAAAAATGACAGAACGGACGCGGATCTACAACAACGATCGTGTGCATGAGGCCTTAGTAGAATGCTTCCAGAGAAACACCTATGTACGTGACATGAAGCACGCTGCTCTGGTAAAGGTCGGGTGCTCTGGTAAAGGTCTTGTTAAGATAACGATGGCAAGGGAATTTGAAAGTACAGCTATAAGGGATCACGTGGAATTTGAAGACAGAACCTCCCACACCTAAAGAAAGAACCATACCGCTACACCAAGACTGCTCTCGGTTACCGTCTTGAAGAGGATATGATTTTTCTGGCTTTTGCAAAGTAACAACTGCTTAACAACAACTACTTAACTGCTTGAGGGACATAAGTTTTTTTTTTCATGTGTCAACATGCAAATACCAGAAGAAGAAGGCTTAATTGGAGCACATTGACAACAGGTGGCTACAGAAGAAAACTCGGTTTCTCTAGAAACGTGTCTCTCTGGCACGATGATACAGTTAATAGTGTTGATCACGAATATTCGAATTGCAAATTTTTATTGCGAATATCGGCACTTTGAGAATTTGCAAATATTTAGAATATAGTGATATATATTGGTAATTTTGAATATTCGAGATTTTTTTTTAATCAGTACACATGATCCTTCCCTGCTTCTAGCTTGTGGGCCAATGAGAAGGCTGAAATATATTTGACTTTAGGAGTAGTGTTGATTGCGAATTTTCGTAATGCGAATTTTTGTAATGAGAATTTTTGTAATGAGAATCAAAGAGATCCGATGGTATATTCTAACCCCCAGGCGTTACCATGGTGATGGGGACGCTTGTCGGGGAGGAGTATGGCAAAGTGGAACAACTGTACAGAAAAAACTAATATATTTGTTTTTTAGAATATTCATAATATTCTAAAACAAGAATATATAGCAATATAGCGAATATTCGAAAAAAAAATAATGTAGAACAATTTAGCTAATATAATGCTATAATCTTTTTTTTATAGTTGTAATTAATTTCCAATCTGAACTTCGGATGAGAAAAAAATTACAACTTTTAGACAAAGAAGATTATAGCACTATATTAGCTAAATTGCTCTATATTATTATTATTTTTTTCGAATATTCGCTATATTGCTATATATTCATTTTTTTGAATATTCGTAATATTCTAAAACAAGAATATATAGCAATATAGCAAATTATATTACGAAAATTCTCATTACGAAAATTCTCATTATGAAAATTTGCATTACGAAAATTCGCAATAGACACTACTCCTAAGGTCAAAGATATTGCAGAGTTGTCATTGGCCCACAAGCTAGGAGCAGGGAGGGATCATGTGTACTGATTAAAACGAATATATAGCTATATAGCGAATATTTGAAAAAAAAACAAATATAGATCAATTTAGCTAATATAGTGCTACAATCTTCTTTGTCTAATAGTTGTAATTTTTTTCTCATCTGAAGTCCAGATTGGAAAAAAATTACAACTATTAAAAAAAAAGATTTTATATTAACTAAATTGTTCTACATTCGTTTTTTCCGAATATTTGCTATATTGCTAAATATTCTTGTTTTAGAATATTACGAATATTACGAACCCCTATCTCGCACCCTAAGCAAGGATTATACCACTAGACCAACAAGCCATGGAGAGCACCTTCCTGCTGTGGAGAGTCCAAAGTCCTTTTAAAGACTATTGTGTTTGGCAGCAGCAATATCTTTTTTTAGCGCAAACTGCGCTAAATAGCTAAAAATTTACAGAGCCATGGAGAGCACCTTCCTGCTGTGGAGAGTCCAAAGTCCTTCTAAGGACTATTGTGTGTGGCAGCAATATCTATTTATAGCGCATCCTGCGCTAAATAGCGTACAATAGTTAGGCCGCTGCAGACAACGACATTAGCTGCGCCACATCTCTAGTGTAAAGTGTGCGCCTCCAAAAAAAATCTGTGACATCCAGTGTACTTTTTCCATAGACGGTGTACGCTGCGGACAGTGACATTAGTTGTGCCACATCTCCAGTGTAAAGTGTGCGCATCCAAAAGAAATCTGACATCCAGTGTACTTTTTCAATAGACGGTGTCCTCTTCTGACAGTGACATTACCAGTGACACATCTGCAGTGTAACGTGTGCGCTGAAAAAATGTATCTGTGACATACATTGTACTTTTTCAATAGACAGTGTCCGCTGCGGACAGTGATATTAGCTGCGCCACATTTCCTGTGTTAGGCTACTTTCACACTCGCGTTTTGTGCAGATCTATCATGGAAGGATCCGTTCAGATAATACAACAGTCTGCATTCGTTCAGAACGGATCAGTTTGTACTATCTTTAACATAGCCAAGACAGATACGTCTTGAATACCATTGAAAGTCAATGGAGGACGGATCCGTTTTCTATTGTGCCAGATTGTGTGAGTGAAAACGGATCCATCTCCATTGACTTACATTGTGTGCCAGCCGTTTGGCTCAGTTTCATCAGACGGACACCAAAACGCTGCAAGTAGCGTTTTGGTGTCCGTCTCCAAAGCGCAATGGAGACTGAATTGATGCAAACTGATGCATTCTGAGCGGATCCTTTTCCATTCAGAATGCATTAGAATGCAATCTGATCCATTTTCGACCGCTTGTGAGAGCCCTGAACGGATCTCACAAATGGAAAGCCAAAACGCGAGTGTGAAAGTAGACTAAAGTGTGCGCATCTAAAAAATATCTGTGACATGTAGTGTACTTTTTCCATAGACTGTGTCCACTGCAGACTGTGACATTAGCTGCGCAACATCTCCAGTGTAAAGTGTGCGCTTCAAAAATTTATCTGTGACACACAGTGTACTTTGTCAATAGACGGTGTCCGCTGCGGACAGTGACATTACCAGGCCCACATCTGCAGTGTAACAAGTGTGCTTGAAATATTTATCTGTGACATATAGTGTAATTTTTCAATAGACAGTGTCTGCTTCGGACAGTGGCATTACTAGGGGCACATCTCCAGTGTAACGTGTGCGCTTCAAAAATGTATCTGTGACATACAGTGTACTTTTTCAATAGACTGTGTCCGCTTCTGACAGTGACATTACCAGGCCCACATCTGCACACATCAGGCCCACATCTGCAGTGTAACGTGTGCGCTTCAAAAATTTATCTGCCCACATCTGTCCATTTCAGGCCCACATCTGCAGTGTAACGTGTGCGCTTCAAAAATTTATCTGTGACATCCAGTGTACTTTGTCAATAGACGGTGTCCGCTTCTGAGAGTGACATTACCAGCGCCACATCTGCAGTGTAACGTTTGTGCTTCAAAAATGTATCTATGACATACAGTGTACTTTTTCAAAAGACGGTGTCAGCTTCTGACATTGACAATACCAGGGGCACATCTGCAGTGTAACGTGTGCGCTTCAAAAATTTATCTGTGACATACAGTGTACTTTTGACGTAGACAGTGTCCGCTTCTGACAGTGACATTACCAGGCCCACATCTGCACACATCTGGCCCACATCTGCAGTGTAACGTGTGCGGTTCAAAAATTTATCTGTGACATACAGTGTACTTTTTCTGTAGACGGTGTCTGCTGCGGACAGTAACATTACCAGCGCCACATCTGCAGTGTAACGTGTGTGCTTCTAAAATGTATCTATGACATACAGTGTACTTTTTCAATAGACGGTGTCAGCTTCGGCCATTGACAATACCAGGGGCAGATCTGCAGTGTAACGTGTGCGCTTCAAAAATTTATCTGTGACATACAGTGTACTTTTGACGTAGACGGTGTCCGCTTCTGACAGTGACATTACCAGGGACACATCTCCAGAGTAACGTGTGTGGTTAAAAAATGTATCTGTGACATACATTGTACTTTTTCAATAGATGGTGTCCGCTTCTAACAGTGACATTACCAGTCCAACATCTGCAGTGTAACGTGTGCGCTGAAAAAAATTATCTGTGACATACAGTATACTTTTTCCATAGACAGTGTCCGCTGCGGACAGTGATATTAGCTGCTTCACATTTCCTGTGTTAGGCTACTTTCACACTCAGGTTTTGTGCAGATCCGTCATGGACGGATCCGTTCAGATAATACAACCGTCTGCATCAGTTCAGAATGGATCAGTTTGTATTATCTTTAACATAGCCAAGACAGATACGTCTTGAATAGAGTTGAGAGGACACCTGGATGTTCGGGTTCGACGAGTTCGACCGAACTTGAAAAAAAAGTTCGGGGTCGGGACCCGAACTTGACCTGAACTTGACTCCGAACCCGAGCCCCATTGACGTCAATGGGGACCCTAACTTTTGGGCACTAAAATGGCTCTAAAATAGTCCTGGAAAGGGCTAGAGGGAAATGCATCAAAATGTGCTTAAGAGCATGGCAACTGTTCTGCAAACAAATGTGGATAGGGAAATGACTTAAAATAACATAAAATACAGAAAAATAAAAAATAACAATCTGGATCTAGGAGTAGGAGGTTGAGTAGGCGGTGGATGGGGCGGTGTAGGTTGACGTGGCGGTGTAGGTGGAAGCGGCGGTGAAGGAGGAATAGGTAGCCAACACTGACTTCGTGTTATTTTTTATTTCTAAATTGGGGTATCCCCCAAAATATTGGGACATATAACAAAATAAAACAAAGAATAAGTGCACTTGAGTACAAGAATGGATGGTTGAGGCTGGTATAAATGTCTATTCTGCACAAGGAACGGACAAGTCCTGTGGGATCCATAGCTGGTTCATTTTAATAAACGCAAGCTTGTCCACATTGGCTGTGGCCTGTGATAATGCTCTCTGCCGTGCTAAACACACGTTCACACTATACACTGGCTGCAGGGCAGGTCAGCACCTACAAGGCTGACAATGCTTTTCCACATTTTGGCCATGCTAACCCTGCCTTCTCAGGTGCTGGTGTTGCCCCAGCTGCATTGGTGACCTCTTCCTCCTCCTCTGCCTTCGCCTTGTGCTTCCACTGTGCCCCCGCTGTCAGGTGGGAATGCTATCATCAGCGTGCGCTTGTAGTCGTGCATCTTCCGATCAGTAACAGATGTTTTCACTAAATTTAGTTTCCTGTCAGCAATGCAGAGCAGGAGTTCATTCACGGCAAAAGGGGGTTCATGTCACCCAGCAATAGAACAGAGGATTTTGAGAGATTTAGGCCCCTGTCACACAGGCACAGCAGGGGTTCATTCACGGCAAAAGGGGGTTCATGTCACCCAGCAATAGAACAGAGGATTTTGAGAGATTTAGGCCCCTGTCACCCAGGGACAGCAGGGGTTCATTCACAGCAAAAGGGGGTTCATGTCACCCAGCAATAGAACAGAGGATTTTGAGAGATTTAGGCCCCTGTCACCCAGGCACAGCAGGGGTTCATTCACGGCAAAAGGGGGTTCATGTCACCCAGCAATAGAACAGAGGATTTTGAGAGATTTAGGCCCCTGTCATCCAGGCACAGCAGGGGTTTGTATACGCCAAAAATGGTAAAATGTCACCCGACAATTGAAAATAAGAATTGGCACTTTTTTGCATTAAAATGGCTCTAAAATAGTCCTTGAAAAGGCTAGAGGGATATAAAAAGCAGTAAAATGTGCTTAAGAGCATGGCAACTGCTCTGCAAACAAATGTGGATAGGGAAATAACTTAAAATAAAATAAAATAACTAAAAATTACAAATTATTAACCTGCAACTCAGAGAAGGAGGTGGATATGGAGTCAGAGGTTGAGGAGGCGGTGAATGTGGTGTTGTAGGTGGAGGCAGCAATGGAGGAGGTAGCTAACAATGTTTTTTTTTTTTTTATTGGGGTAGGTAGACCCCAAAATATTGGGACAAATAAAAAAAAAGAAAATAAAGAATCATTGCACTTGACTTGAGTACAAGAATGTATGTTTGATGGTGGTATAAATGTCTATTCTGCACAAGGTACAGACAAGTCTTGTGGGATCCAAGCCTGGGTCATTTTAATGAACGTGAGCTTGTCCACGTTGGCTGTGGACAGGCAGCTGCGCTTGTCTGTGATGAAACCCCCTGCCGTGCTAAACACACGTTCAGATAATACACTGGCTGCAGGGCAGGCCAGCACCTCCAAGGCGAAAAGGGCAAGATCAGGCCATGTGCCCAATTTGGAGACCCAGAAGTTGAAGGGGGCAGATCCGTCATTCAGTACATGTAGGCGTGTGCACACATACTGCTCCACCATGTTGGTTAAATGCTGCCTCCTGCTAAGACGTTCTATATCAGCTGGTGGTGCTGGTTGTTGTGGCGTGCTGACAAAGCTTTTCCACATTTCGGCCATGCTAACCCTGCCTTCTGAGGTGCTGGCGGTGCCCCAGCTGCGTTGGCAACCTCTTCCTCGTCCTCTGCCTTCGCCTTGTGCTTCCACTGTGCCCCCGCTGTCAGGTGGGAATGGCACCAGCAGCGCGTCTACCAGCGTGCGCTTGTACTCGCGCATCTTACGATCACGCTCCAGTGATGGAATTAAGCACGGTACGTTGTCCTTGTAACGGGAATCCAGAAGCGTGGCCACCTAGTAATAAGCACAAGTTAGAATGTGGGCAACTCGGTGGTCGTTGCAGAGACTCTGCAGAATGTAATTGCTCATGTGTGCCAGGCTGCCCAGAGGCAACGAAAAGCTGTCCTCTGTGGGAGGTGTATCGTCTGTGTCCTCTGTATCCCCCCATCCTCGCACCAGTGATGGCCATGAGCTGGTCTGGGTGCCACCCTGCTGTGAACATAGTTCCTCCTCCTGCATCTCCTCCTCCTCATCCTCCACCTCCTCATCCTCCAGAACTGTGCCCTGGCTGTACAATTGTGTACCTTGGGTTTTTGGGTGCAGGAACCCACCCTCGGAGCCACTTGGGAATGACTGGCCGGAAACCCTACGAAATGATCCCTCTTCCTTCTCCTCCTCCTGTGCCACATCCTCTTCCATCATTGCCATGAGCATTTTTTCAAGGAGGCATAGAAGCGGGATAGTAACGCTGAGAATGGCGTTATCGGCACTGGCCATGTTGGTGGAGTACTCTAAACAGCGCAACAAGGAACACAGGTCTCGCATGGAGGCCCAGTCATTGGTGGTGATGTGGTGCTGTTCCGCCGAGCGACTCACCCGTGCGTGCTGCAGCTGGAACTCCACTATCGCCTGCTGCTGCTCGCACAGTCTGGCCAGCATGTGCAAGGTGGAGTTCCACCTTGTGGGCACGTCGCATATGAGGCGGTGAGCGGGAAGGCCAAAGTTACGCCGCAGCGCTGACAGGCGAGCAGCAGCAGGGTGAGAACTCCGAAAGCGCGCACAGACGGCCCGCACTTTATGCAGCAGCTCTGACATGTCGGGGTAATTTTTAAGGAATCTCTGCACCACCAAATTCAGCACATGCGCCAGGCAAGGGATGTGCGTCAAACCGGCTAGTCCCAGAGCTGCTACGAGATTTCGCCCATTATCGCACACCACCAGGCCGGGCTTGAGGCTGACTGTCACAAACCACTCATCGGTCTGTTGTTCAAGGCCCATCCACAGCTCCTGCGCGGTGTGGGGTTTGTCCCCCAAACAGATACGTTTTAAAATTGCCTGCTGTCGTTTACCCCTGGCTGTGCTGAAGTTGGTGGTGAAGGTGTTACGCTGACCGGATAAGAGGAGCTGGTAGAGGATGAGGAAGCGGAGTAGGAGGAGGAAGCAACAGGAGGCAAACTGAAGCGCCCTGCAATCCTCGGTGGTGGAAGGACATGCGCCAAACTGCTATCCGCCTCAGGCCCAGCCGCCACTGCATTTACCCAGTGTGCTGTTATGGAGATATAACGGCCCTGACCGTGCTTACTGGTCCACGTATCCGTAGTCAGGTGCACCTTGCCACAGATGGCGTTGCGCAGTGCACACCTGATTTTGTCCCCTACTTGGTTGTGAAAGGAAGGGATGGCTCGCCTTGAAAAGTAGTGGCGGCTGGGCACGACGTACTGTGGGACAACCACCGCCATAAGGCCTTTAAAACTATCCGTCTCCACCAGATGGAATGACAGCATTTCAAAGGCAAGTAATTTAGAAATGCTGGCATTCAGGGCTAGGGATCGTGGGTGGGTAGGGGGGTACTTCCTCTCCAGCGTTTGGGATATGGAGAGCTGAACGCTTCCGTGTGACATTGTGGAGATGCTTGGTGACCCAGGTGTTGGTGTTGCTGGCAGATCCTCTGTGGGGTGCCAGGTGGCACTGTCACTCCAGAGGTGGATGAAGAGGCCGCGACTGCAGCAGAAGAGGAAGCAGGAGGAGCCAGAGACCTTTCTTGATTTTTGAGGTGTCTACTCCACTGCTGCTCGTGCTTTGCACGTAAATGCCTGGTCATGCAGGTTGTACTCAGGTTGAGAACGTTTATGCCTCGCTTCAGGCTCTGATTGCACAGCGTGCAAACCACTCGTGTCTTGTCGTCAGCACATTGTCTGAAAAACTGCCACGCCAGGGAACTCCTTGGAGCTGGCTTTGGTGTGCTCGGTCCCTTGCTGCGGTGGTCTGTGCGACCACCACCTCTTCCTCCGAACTACATCGGTCACTCACATGACCTTGATTTCATGTGGGGTCGAGGACCTCATCGTCCTCCACATCATCTTCCACCCAGTCTTCACCCCTGACTTCCTTGTCGGTCTGCACACTTTCAAAAGCCCCAGCAGTTGGCACCTGTGTTTCGTCATCATCCGAGACGTGCTGCGATGGTCCTCCCATGTACTCATCTTAAAAAATAAGTGGTTGGGCATCGGTGCACTCAATCTCTTCCACTTCTGGGGCAGGGCTAGGTGGATGGCCCTGGGAAACCCTGCTAACAGAGTCATCAAAAAGCAGAAGAGACTGCTGCATGACTTGGGGCTCAGACTGCTTGGCTGATTTGCAAGGGGGTGAGGTGAAAGACTGATGGACATCGGCTGCAGGTGCCAACTGTGGTCTTTCAGCAGGAGACTGGGTGGGAGACAATGTGAAGGAACTGGATCCACTGTCAGCAACCCAATCTACTATCGCCTGTACTTGTTCAGGCCTCACTATTCTTAGAGCAGCATTAGGCCCGACCAAATACCACTGCAGGTTTTGTCGCCTATTCGCACCTGAGGAAGTGGTTTCACTTGTGCGTGTAGCTGGCACAGATCAACCACGTCCTCTCCCTGCAACAGGAGCTCCACCAGCAGCACCACGACCTGGGCCACGTCCCTTATTTGACTCTCTCCTCGTATTTTTTGAATTTAGGATCTTGCCCTAAATGGGTGTTTAAATAATAGTAAAAAAGAACGACAGTATGTAACCAGACTAGGCCTCAATTAAAGATTTCTTTGCACAAAATGGCTGTATTTCAAATGCCTGAATCAAACCCCTGTATGTATAGGGGGATCACACACGCCCTGAATCAGTGTAGGCCCGAATTAAAGATTTATTTGCACCAAATGGCTGTATTTCAAATGCCTGATTCAAAACCCTGTATGTATAGGTGGGATCACACACGCCCTGAATCAGTGAAGGCCTGAAGTAAATATATCTTTGCACAAAAAGGCTGTATTTCAAATGGCTATATTTCAAATGCCTGATTCAAACCCCTGTATGTAGAGGTAGTATCTCAGAGGGCCTGAACCTCTGTAGGCCTGAAGTGAATATATCTTTGCACAAAATGGCGGTATTTAAAATGGCTGTATTTCAAATGCCTAATTCAAACCCCTGTATGTAGAGGTAGTATCTCAGAGGGCCTGAACCTCTGTAGGCCTAAAGTAAATATATCTTTGCACAAAAAGGCTGTATTTCAAATGGCTGTATTTCAAATGCCTGATTCAAACTACTGTATGTAGGGGGTATCTCACATGGTCTCAACCAGTGTAGGCCTGAAGTAAATATATCTTTCCACAAAAAGGATGTATTTCAAATGACTGTATTTCAAATGCCTAATTTAAACCCCTGTATGTAGAGGTAGTATCTCAGAGGGCCTGAACCTCTGTAGGCCTGAAGTAAATATATCTTTACACAAGATGGCTGTATTTCAAATGCCTGATTCAAACCCCTGCATGTAGGGGGTATCTCACACGGTCTGAACCAGTGTAGGCCTGAAGTAAATATATCTTTCCAAAAAAAGGATGTATTTCAAATGACTGTATTTCAAATGCCTAATTCAAACCCCTGTATGTATAGTGGGGATCACAAACGGCCTGGACCTCTGTAGGCCTGAAGTAAATATATCTTTGCACAAAAAGGCTGTATATCAAATGGCTGTTTTCAAATGCCTGATTCAAACCCCTGTATGTAGGGGGGTATCTCACGCGGTCTGAACCAGTGTAGGCCTGAAGTAAATATATCTTTCCACAAAAAGGATGTATTCCAAATGACTGTATTTCAAATGCCTAATTCAAACCATTGTATGTATAGTGGGGATCACAAACGCCCTGAATCAGTGTAGGCCTGAAGTAAATATATCTTTGCACAAAATGGCAGTATTTAAAATGGCTGTATTTCAAATGCCTAATTCAAACCCTGTAGGCCTGAAGTAAATATAGCTTTGCACAAAAAGGCTGTATTTCAAATGCCTGATTCAAACCCCTGTATGTAGGGGGGTATCTCACACGGACTGAACCAGTGTAGGCCTGAAGTAAATATATCTTTCCACAAAAAGGATGTATTTCAAATGACTGTATTTCAAATGCCTAATTCAAACCCCTGTATGTATAGTGGGGATCGCAAACGCCCTGAATCAGAGTAGGCCTGAAGTAAATACAGTTGCAAGAAAAAGTATGTGAACCCTTTGGAATGATATGGATTTCTGCACAAATTGGTCATAAAATGTGATCTGATCTTCATCTAAGTCACAACAATAGACAATCACAGTCTGCGTAAAATAATAACACACAAAGAATTAAATGTTACCATGTTTTTATTGAACACACCATGTAAACATTCACAGTGCAGGTGGAAAAAGTATATAAACCCCTAGACTAATGACATCTCCAAGAGCTAATTGGAGTGAGGTGTCAGCCAACTGGAGTCCTATCAATGAGATTAGATTGGAGGTGTTGGTTACAGCTGCCCTATAAAAAACACACACCAGTTCTGGGTTTGCTTTTCACAAGAAGCATTGCCTGATGTAAATAATGCCTCCCACAAAAGAGCTCTCAGAAGACCTACGATTAAGAATTGTTGACTTGCATAAAGCTTGAAAGGGTTATAAAAGTATCTCCAAAAGCCTTGCTGTTCAACAGTCCACGGTAAGACAAATTGTCTATAAATGGAGAAAGTTCAGCACTGCTGCTACTCTCCCTAGGAGTGGCCGTCCTGTAAAGATGACTGCAAGAGCACAGCGCAGACTGCTCAATAAGGCTACTTTCACACTAGCGTTCGGGGCTCCGCTTGTGAGTTCCGTTTGAAGGGGCTCACAAGCGGCCCCGATCGGATCCGTCCAGCCCTAATGCATTCTGAATGGATGCGGATCCGCTCAGAATGCATCAGTCTGGCTCCGTTTGTCCTCCGCTCCGCTCCGCTCAGCAGGCGGACACCTGAACGCAGCTTGCAGCGTTCAGGTGTCCGCCTGGCTGTGCGGAGGCAAACGGATCCGTCCAGACTTACAATGTAAGTCAATGGGGACGGATCCGTTTGAAGTTGACACAGTATGGCTCAATTTTCAAACGGATCCGTCTCCCATTGACTTTCAATGTAAAGTCAAAACGGATCCGTTTGCATTATCATGAACAAAAAAAAAAAAAAAAATTTTTTTTTTTTTTTTTTTTTTTTTTTTTTTGTTCATGGTAATGCAAACGGATCCGTTCTGAACGGATCTAAGCGTTTGCATTATTGGTGCGGATCCGTCTGGGCACATACCAGACGGATCCGACCTAAACGCAGGTGTGAAAGTAGCCTAAGGCCTCCTGCACACGACCGTTGTGTGCACCCGTGGCCGTTGTGCCGTTTTCCGTTTTTTTTCGCGGACCCATTGACTTTCAATGGGTCCGTGGAAAAAACGGAAAAGGCACCGTTTTGCAGCCGCATCCGTGATCCGTGTTTCATGGCCGTGAAAAAAATATGACCTGTCCTATTTTTTTCACGGCCAACGGTTCACGGACCCATTCAAGTCAATGGGTCCGTGAAAGAACACGGATGCACACAAGATTGGCATCCGTGTCCGTGATCCGTGGCCGTAGGTTACTTTTTATACAGACGGATCCGAAGATCCGTCTGCATAAAGCTTTTTCAAAGCTGAGTTTTCACTTAGTGAAAACTCAGAACCGACAGTATATTCTAACACAGAAGCGTTCCCATGGTGATGGGGACGCTTCTAGTTAGAATACACTACAAACTGTGTACAAGACTGCCCCCTGCTGCCTGGCAGCACCCGATCTCTTACAGGGGGCCGTGATCAGCACAATTAACCCCTTCAGGTGCGGCACCTGAAAGGGTTAATTGTACTATCATATCCCCCCGTAAGAGATCAGGGCTGCCAGGCAGCAGGGGGCAGACCCCCCCCCCTCCCCAGTTTGAATATCATTGATGGCCAGTGCGGCCCCCCCCCCCTCTATTGTAATTATTCGTTGGTGGCACAGTGTGCGCCCCCCCCCCTCCCTCCCTCTATTGTAATAATTCGTTGGTGGCACAGTGTGCGCCCCCCATCGGCCCCCCCCTCCCTCTATAGCATTAACAACATTGGTGGCCAGTGTGCGGCCTCCCATCTCCCCCCCCCCCCCCCCATCATCATTGGTGGCAGCGGAGTTCCGATCGGAGTCCCAGTTTAATCGCTGGGGCTCCGATCGGTAACCATGGCAACCAGGACGCTACTACAGTCCTGGTTGCCATGGTTACATAGCAATAGTACAGTAGTAGAAGATTCATACTTACCGGCTGCTGCGAGGTTCGTGTCCGGCCGGGAGCTCCACCTACTGGTAAGTGACAGCCTCAGGTCTGTGCGGCGCATTGCTAAATGAACTGTCACTTACCAGTAGGAGGAGCTCCCGGCCGGACACGAACATCGCAGATCCCAGGTAAGTATGAATCTTTGCTAGTGACCCGCCGCCACCAAAGATCGGGGGGGGGGGGGGGAGATGGGAGGCCGCACACTGGCCACCAATGTTGTTAATGCTATAGAGGGAGGGGGGGGGGCGATGGGGGGCGCACACTGTGCCACCAACGATTTATTACAATAGAGGGAGGAAGGGGGGGGGGGCGGGGGGGCGCACACTGTGCCACCAACGATTTATTACAATAGATATTCAAACTGGGGAGGGGGGGGGGGGTCTGCCCCCTGCTGCCTGGCAGCCCTGATCTCTTACAGGGGGATATGATAGTACAATTAACCCCTTCAGGTGCGGCACTTGAGGGGTTAATTGTGCTGATCACGGCCCCCTGTAAGAGATCGGATGCTGCTAGGCAGCAGGGGGCAGTCATGTACACAGTTTGTAGTATATTCTAACTAGAAGCGTCCCCATCACCATGGGAACGCCTCTGTGTTAGAATATACTGTCGGAAATGAGGTTTCACGATCTAACTCATATCCGACAGTATATTCTAACATAGGGGCGTTCCCATGGTGATGGGGACGCTTCAAGTTAAAATATACCATCGGATTGGAGAAAACTCCGATCCGATGGTATAAAAGGGACTCCTGACTTTACATTGAAAGTCAATGGGGGACGGATCCGTTTGAAATGGCACCATATTGTATCAACGTCAAACGGATCCGTCCCCATTGACTTGCATTGTAATTCAGGACGGATCCGTTTGGCTCCGCACGGCCAGGCGGACACCAAAACGACTTTTTTTTCATGTCCGTGGATCCTCCAAAAATCAAGGAAGACCCACGGACGAAAAAACGGTCACGGATCACGGAAAAACGGGACCCGTTTTTGCGGACCGCAAAAAAATACGTTCGTGTGCAGGAGGCCTTAGGTGAAGAAGAATCCTAGAGTGTCAGCTAAGACTTACAAAAGTCTCTGGCATATGCTAACATCCCTGTTAGGGAATCTACGATACGTAAAACACTAAACAAGAATGGATTTAATGGGAGGATACCACAGAGGAAGCCACTGCTGTCCAAGAAAAACATTGCTGCACGTTTACAGTTTGCACAAGAGCACATGGATGTTCCACAGCAGTACTAGCAAAATATTCTGTGGACAGATGAAACCAAAGTTGAGTTGTTTGGAAGAAACATACAACACTATGTGTGGAGAAAAAGAGGCACAGCACACCAACATCAAAACCTCATCCCAACTGTGAAGTATAGTGGTGGGGGCATCATGGTTTGGGGCTGCTTTGCTGCGTCAGGGCCTGGACGGATTGCTATCATCGAAGGAAAAATGAATTCCCAAGTTTATCAAGACATTTTGCAGGAGAACTTAAGGCCATCTGTCCATCAGCTGAAGCTCAACAGAAGATGGGTGTTGCAACAGGACAACAACCCAAAGCATAGAAGTAAATCAACAACAGGATGGCTTAAACAGAAGAAAATACGCTTTCTGGAGTGGCCCAGTCAGAGTCCTGACCTCAACCCGATTGAGATGCTGTGGCATGACCTCAAGAAAGCAATTCACACAAGACATCCCAAGAATATTGCTGAACTGAAACAGTTCTGTAAAGAGGAATGGTCAAGAATTGCTCCTGACTGTTGTGCACATCTGATCTGCAACTACAGGAAACGTTTGGTTGAAGTTATTGCTGCCAAAGGAGGTTCAACCAGTTATTAAATCCAAGGGTTCACATACTTTTTCCACCTGCACTGTGAATGTTTACATGGTGTGTTCAATAAAAATATGGTAACATTTAATTCTTTGTGTGTTATTAGTTTAAGCAGACTGTGATTGTCTATTGTTGTGACTTAGATGAAGATCAGATCACATTTTATGACCAATTTGTGCAGAAATCCATATAATTCCAAAGGGTTCACATACTTTCTCTTGCAACTGTATATCTTTGCACAAAAAGGCGGTATTTAACCACCTCAGCTCCCCTAGCTTAAACATCCTTAATGACCAGACCACTTTTTACATTTTTGCACTACACTACCTTCACCATTTATTGCTCGTTCATGCAACTTACCAACCAAATAAATTTTACCTCCTTTTCTTCTCACTAATAGAGCTTTCATTTGGTGGTATTTCATTGCTGCTGACATTTTTACTTTTTTTGTTATTAATCGAAATAAACCGAAATGTTTGCAAAATAATTACATTTTTCACTTTCAGTTGTAAATTTTTTTTAAAAAAAGACATCTATATATACATTTTTCTCTAAATTTATTGTTCTACATGTCTTTGATTAAAAAGAAATGTTTGGGTAAAAAAGAAAAGTTTGGGTAAAAGTTATAGCGTTTACAAACTATGGTACAAAAATGTGAATTTCCGCTTTTTGAAGCAGCTCTGACTTTCTGAGCACCTGTCATGTTTCCTGAGGTTCTACAATGCCCAGACAGTAGAAAAACCCCACAAATGACCCCATTTCGGAAAGTAGACACCCTAAGGTATTCGCTGATGGGCATAGTGAGTTCATAGAACTTTTTATTTTTTGTCACAAATTAGCGGAAAATGATGATTTTTTTTCTTTTTTTTTTTTTCTTACAAAGTCTCATATTCCACTAACTTGTGACATGAACTCACTATGCCCATCACGAAATAACTTGGGGTGTCTTCTTTCCAAAATGGGGTCACTTGTGGGATAGTTATACTGCCCTGGCATTTTATGGGCCCTAATGTGTGAGAAGTAGTTTGAAATCAAAATGTGTAAAAAATCCCCTGTGAAATCCTAAAGGTGCTCTTTGGAATGTGGGCCCCGTTGCCCACCTAGTGTCACACATGTGGTATCGCCGTACTCAGGAGAAGTTGGGCAATGTATTTTGGGGTGTCATTTTACATATATCCATGCTGGGTGAGATAAATATCTCGGTCAAATGCCAACTTTGTATAAAAAAAATGGGAAAAGTTGTCTTTTGCCGAGATATTTCTCTCACCCAGCATGGGTATATGTAAAATAACACCCCAAAACACATTTCCCAACTTCTCCTGAGTACGGCGATACCACATGTGTGACACTTTTTTGCAGCCTAGGTGGGCAAAGGGGCCCACATTCCAAAGAGCACCTTTAGGATTTCACAGGGCATTTTTTACACATTTTGATTTCAAACTACTTCTCACACATTAGGGCCCCTAAAATGCCAGGGCAGTATAACTACCCCACAAGTCACCCCATTTTGGAAAGAAGACACCCTAAGGTATTTCGTGATGGGCATAGTGAGTTCATGGAAGTTTTTATTTTTTGTCACAAGTTAGTGGAATATGAGACTTTGTAAGAAAAAAAAAGAAAAAAAATCATCATTTTCCGCTAACTTGTGACAAAAAATAAAAAATTCTATGAACTCGCCATGCCCCTCACTGAATACCTTGGGGTGTCTTCTTTCCAAAATGGGGTCACTTGTGGGGTAGTTATACTGCCCTGGCATTTTAGGGGCCCTAATGTGTGAGAAGTAGTTTGAAATCAAAATGTGTAAAAAATGCCCTGTGAAATCCTAAAGGTGCTCTTTGGAATGTGGGCCCCTTTGCCCACCTAGGCTGCAAAAAAGTGTCACACATGTGGTATCGCCGTACTCAGAAGAAGTAGGGCAATGTGTTTTGGGGTGTCTTTTTACATATACCCATGCTGGGTGAGAGAAATATCTCGGCAAAAGACAACTTTTCCCATTTTTTTATACAAAGTTGGCATTTGACCAAGATATTTATCTCACCCAGCATGGGTATATGTAAAATGACACCCCAAAACACATTGCCCAATTTCTCCTGAGTACGGCGATACCACATGTGTGACACTTTTTTGCAGCCTAGGTGGGCAAAGGGGCCCAAATTCCTTTTAGGAGGGCATTTTTAGACATTTGGATCCCAGACTTCTTCTCACGCTTTAGGGCCCCTAAAATGCCAGGGCAGTATAAATACCCCACATGTGACCCCATTTTGGAAAGAAGACACCCCAAGGTATTCAATGAGGGGCATGGCGAGTTCATAGAAAAAAAAAATTTGGCACAAGTTAGCGGAAATTAATCTTTATAGTTTTTTCTCACAAAGTCTCCCTTTCCGCTAACTTGGGACAAAAATTTCAATCTTTCATGGACTCAATATGCCCCTTAGCAAATACCTTGGGGTGTCTTCTTTCCAAAATAGGGTCATTTGTGGGGTGTTCGTACTGCCCTGGCATTTGAGGGTCTCCGCAATCATTACATGTATGGCCAGCATTAGGAGTTTCTGCTATTCTCCTTATATTGAGCATACGGGTAATGAGATTTTTTTTTTCCGTTCAGCCTCTGGGCTGAAAGAAAAAATGAACGGCACAGATTTCTTCATTCGCATCGATCAATGTGGATGAAAAAATCTCTGCCAAAAAAAAAAAAAGGAGGGGAAAGGCGTCTGCCAGGACATAGGAGCTCCGCCCAACATCCAAACCCACTTAGCCCGTATGCCCTGGCAAACCCGATTTCTCCATTCACATCAATCGATGTGGATGAATAAATCATTGCCGGGGTTTTTTTTTTTTTTTATATACAAAGTGTTTGCCAAAGCATATGAACACCGCCGCCCCCTCAGCTCATATGCCTCAGGAAACGTATCTTTTACTGCAGAGGAGAAATCTCGTCTTGCAGCGCCGCATACACCGACTTTTGTGTAATCTGACAGCAGCGCAATGCTTCTGTCAGAATGCACATGAGTGCTGCAGCTAGTCGATTGGTTGGTCCACCTGGAAGGTAAAAAAAGCAAAACAAAAAAGAAAAAACCAGGCCGCAACGCAATAAATTTATTAACTTTATAATAACATTTGAACGGAACATATAAACTTTATTTAACTTTTTGAACAGAACGTTAACTTTTTTTTTTTTTTTTTTTTTTTTTTTTTACCTTTATAGGACAAACCTCTCCTTCCCCATGGGACAATGTGCAAAGCGCAAATCGCCCAAAGATGTGGCGAAGTACATTATGCGCTTTGTCCCAGGTGAAAGGAGAGGTTTGCAGCAGCTGTGAGTGAAAGGGCCCTAATAGCCCTGTGTGCCTGTCCTGTGGAACGCAATCCCTATGCTAAGTGTACCTGTGTGTGGTACTTCCGGAAACACTCCCCAAAGCATAGGGCAGGGTGGTCAGGACAGTCAGGACAGAAATAGAGGGTGTCACGCCTTATTCCACTCCTGCTACAGACACGACATCTTTTTCGGGGTGACGGTTGGGTTGAGGTACCAGCAACGACACTGGGGAAATGTCGCTTGTGTAGACGGCTCACTACACTGGTGGATGGGGCCACAGAACCTCCTGGATACAGGAGGTTCTCGATGATCTCTTCCTGAAATTTGAGGAAGGATCCTGTTCTCACAGCCTTACTGTAGAGAACAAAACTATTATATGCAGCCAATTGAATCAAATATACAGACACCTTCTTATACCAGCGTCTGGTGTGTCGGGAAACTAAATAAGGAGCCAACATCTAGTCATTGAATTCCGCCCCTCCCATGAGCGAATTATAGTCGTGGACCGAGAGGGGCTTTTCAATGACACTGGTTGATCGTTCTATTTGTATTGTCGTGTCTGCGTGAATGGAGGAGAGCATGTAAATGTCACGCTTGTCTCTCCATTTCACCGCGAGCAGTTCTTCTTTACAAAAGGCAGCAATCCTCCCCCCTTGCAAGATGGGTGGTAACGAGCCGTTGGGGGAAGCCCCGGTGACTAGGTCGCACGGTGCCGCAGCAGCCAATCTGTTCTAGGAACAAATGCCTGAAGAGGGGCACACTTGTGTAGAAATTGTCCACATATAGATGGTACCCCTTGCCAAATAAGGGTGACACCAAGTCCCAGACTGTCTTCCCACTGCTCCCCAGGTAGTCAGCGCAACTGACCGGCTCCACGGTCTGATCTTTACCCTCATAGATCCGAAATTTGTGGGTATAGCCTGTGGCCCTTTCACAGAGCTTATACAATTTGACCCCATACCAGGCGCGCTTGCTTGGGATGTATTGTTTGAAGCCAAGGCGCCCGGTAAAATGTATAAGGGACTCGTCTACGCAGATGTTTTGCTCAGGGGTATACAGATCTGCAAATTTGGTGTTGAAGTGGTGTATGAGGGGCCGAATTTTGTGGAGCCGGTTAAAAACTGGGTGGCCTCTGGGGCGGGAGGTGCTGTTGTCGCTAAAGTGCAGGAAACGCAGGATGGCCTCAAATCGTGCCCTGGACATGGCAGCAGAGAACATGGGCATGTGATGAATTGGGTTCGTGGACCAATATGACCGCAATTCATGCTTTTTGGTTAGGCCCATGTTGAGGAGAAGGCCCAGAAAAGTTTTAATTTCGGAAACTTGGACGGGTTTCCACCGGAAAGACTGGGCATAAAAGCTTCCCGGGTTGGCGGCTATAAATTGAGTGGCATATCGATTTGTTTCTGCCACAACTAAGTCTTACAGCTCCGCAGTCAAGAACAGCTCAAAAAACCCCAGTGCCGAACCGATCTGAGCTGTCTCAACCCGAACTCCAGACTGGGCGGTGAAAGGGGGAACTACTGGTGCGGCTGAAGTTGGGGGCTGCCAATCAGGGTTTGCCAACACCTCAGGGACTCTAGGGGCTCTACGGGCCTGTCTGTGCGGTGGCTGCGACGGGGGAACTACTGCACGTGCCACCGTACCAGCTTCAACTGCCCTTCTGGTGCTCGCCACTTCACCATGTTGTACGGCAGTGCTGGTACTAGGTCCAGGGTGGGCTGCGCTGCTGGTGTATGCCTCACCACGTAATCCGACAGCGCCAGCCCCACTCTGCTGCCCTTGAAGCGGATCCTGCTCAACCTGTGGTCTAGCAACACGGGGCCGGGTACGCCTGGTGGTATCAGGGACCTCAACCTCCTCGTCCGAACTTTGGGTCAGACTGCCACTGCTTTCTACAGGTTCATATTCTGACCCGCTGGATTCGTCAGATGAGGGTTCCCATTCCTCATCTGACTGGGTCAGAATCCTGTAGGCCTCTTCAGAAGAATACCCCTTATTTGCCATTTGGACTACTAAATTTAGTGGGTATTCCCTGAGACTACCCAAGAAAAAAAGCAAGCCTGTCTTACAAATGGGAGGCTAGCGAAGTACCGGAGGCCGCTGTGATTGATAAAAAATATCAAAACTGATTTTTTTATCGCCGCAGCGCTTGTAAAAAGATTGTGCAGTGATCAAAAAATAATAATTTTTTGGTCACTGCAGCGGGGCGGGCGTAGGTGAACGCACGTATGGGCGACCGATCAGGCCTGATCGGGCAAACACTGCGTTTTGGGTGGAGGGCGAGCTAAGGTAACACTAATACTATTATAGATCTGACTGTGATCAGTTTTGATCACTTACAGATACTATAAAAGTACAAATGCTGATTAGCGATACGCTAATCAGCGAATCAGTGACTGTGGTGCGGTGGGCTGGGCGCTAAACGATCGCTAACTACCTAACCAAGGGGCCTAAACTATCCTAAAACTATCAGTCAATACCAGTGGGAAAAAAAAGTGACAGTTTACACTGATCACTTTTTTCCCTTTCACTAGGTGATTGACAGGGGCGATCAAGGGGTGATCAAGGGGTTAATTGGGGTGATGGGGGGTGATCTGGGGCTAAGTGTAGTGTTTGGTGTGTACTTACAGTGATCTGTGCTCCTCTGCTGGGACCAACCGACGAAAAGGACCAGCAGAGGAGCAGAGAAGCCATTTAATATTATATTTATAAATATAATGTGTTAACTGGCTTATGATTCGTTTTTTTGAAAATCATCAACCTGCCAGCGACGATCATTGGCTGGCAGGCTGATAACGAACTTGTCCTTTAACTTTTGCCGGCCCGCGATGCGCATGCGCGGGCCGGCAATGAGCGTAATCTCGCGTCTCGCGAGATGACGCATAGATGCGTGACTGTGCCTGAGTGAGCCGCCTCCGGAACGCGATCCTGCGTTAGGCGGTCCGGAGGTGGTTAAAATGGCTGTATTTCAAATGTCTAATTCAAATTCCTGTATGTATAGGGGGGATCTTGCACGCCCTGAATCAGTGTAGGCCTGAAGTAAATATATCTTTGCACAAAAAGGCTGTATTTCAAATGCCTAATTCAAACCCCTGTATGTAGAGGTGGTATCTCACAGGGCCTGAACCTCTGTTGGCCTGAATTCAATATTGGTGCACCAAATGGCGGTATTTAAAATCTCTGAATGTAACCCAAATGTATTAAGGGTGTATCTCACAATGACATCTGCATCAAAAACTGGCAACTAAATTTTTGGAGCACAAACGACTGTTTGTTTAACAACTGAATTTGACAGCAGTATATAAGCCTGTAATTTCACACGTGCTGATGCTGCAAGGCCAAAAATAGTGTTTTTTGTCAAATAAGGCTACTTTCACACTAGCGTTCGGAGCGGATCCGTCTGATGTTTCATCAGACGGATCCGCTCCGATAATGCAGACGTTCGCATCCGTTCAGAACGGATGCGTCTGCATTAAAACTTAGAAAATTTTCTAAGTGTGAAAGTTGTCTGAGCGGATCCGTTCAGACTTTACATTGAAAGTCAATGGGGAACGGATCCGCTTGAAGATTGAGCCATATAGTGTCATCTTCAAGCGGATCCGTCCCCATTGACTTCCATTATAAGTCTGGACGGATCCGCTCGCCTCCGCACGGCCAGGCGGACACCCGAACGCTGCAAGCAGCGTTCAGGTGTCCGCTCACTGAGCGGAGCGGAGGCTGAACGCTGGCAGGCGGATGCATTCTCAGTGGATCCGCCTCCACTGAGAATGCATTGGGGCCAGACGGATGCGTTCGGGGCCGCTCGTGAGCCCCTTCAAACGGTGCGCACGAGCGGACACCCGAACGCTAGTGTGAAAGTAGCCTAAGTGTGTTTTTCAAACCCCAAAAAATGATGGGTGTATTTCTAGCTTAAATTGCACACTGACTAATACAGATTTAGTGTTAGGACCCGTCTAACAGAGATTGCATTGACGTACGGCAGACGAGCTCAGATGGTTTTGTACAAAATGCATTGGCCAAGCATCTCACTTTATAAATAAGCGTAGCATTAGCACCATAATTTTTGTAATCATTATTTTTGTGACTATGGCATTGTTGTACTTTATCTGATTTGCAGGGTGCTGCTGCATTGTCTTTTTTTCTTCTAATACAGATGTTGTAGATTGCCCAAAAAGTCTTTTTTTGCTAACAGAATATGAATGCTGTATATATATATAACTTGAATTTAACACTTGCAGATCTGGCAAATACTGTTTTTTGAAACAAAAAGTGTGTTTTTCAAAGCCCAGAAAATGATGGGTGCATTTCTAGCTTAAATTGCACACTGATTAATACAGATGTTGTAGATTGGCCAAAAAGTCTTTTTTTACTAACAGAACATAAATGCTGTATATATTTAACTTGAATTTAACACTTGCAGATCTGGCAAATACTGTTTTTTGGGGGGGAAAAGTGTGTTTTTCAAACCCCAGAAAATGATGGGTGTATTTCTAGCTTAAATTGCACAGTGACTAATACAGATGTTGTAGATTGCCCAAAAAGTCATTTTTTGCTAACAGAATATGAATGCTGTATATATTAAACTTGAATTTAACACTTGCAGATCTGGCGAATACTGTTTTTTTTTTTTAAAAGTGTGTTTTTCAAACCCCAGAAAACGATGGGTGTATTTCTACCTTAAATTGCACACTGACTAATCCAGATGTTGTAGTTTGCCCCCAAAAAATGGTGATTTGCAATGTCCCAAAAGCTCAGATGCAGTGCTGGTGCACTGAGCATGCATAAAATGGCTGCCGCCACCCACCTAACTAACAGAATTCTAAAAGTTAGTATTTTTGGTCAATGAGCTCAGGGCAGGGTAAAACGATTGTGTCCTGCACCCACACAACTATTTGTCTGTAGATCGCTGAGTTAGATTCTCTCCTATTCTCTCCCTGAAATCACAAGTCCAGCAGCATCCTCTCCCTACACTTGTAACAGCACAGTGACGTGCAGCGCTACGTGACCCAAGCCTATATAGAGCCTGGGTCACATGCTGCTCTGGCCAATCACAGCCATACCATTAGTAGGCATGGCTGTGATGGCCTCTTGGGGCAAGTAGTATGACGCTTGTTGATTGCCTGCTGTGCAGCCTTTCAAAAAGTGCCAAGAAAGTGCCGAACACCGAACCCGAACTTTTACGAAAATGTTCGGGTCCGGGGTCCAAAAATCCTAAAGTTCGGTACAAACCCGAACTTTACAGTTCGGGTTCGCTCAACCCTAGTCTTGAATACCATTGAAAGTCAATGGAGGACGGATCCATTTTCTATTGTGCCAGATTGTGTGAGTGAAAACGGATCCATCTCCATTGCCAGCCGTTTGGCTCAGTTTCATCAGACGGACACCAAAACGCTGCAAGTAGCGTTTTGGTGTCCGCCTCCAAAGCGGAATGGAGACTGAACTGATGCAAACTGATGCATTCTCAGCGGATCCTTTTCTATTCAGAATGCATTAGAATGCAAACTGATCCATTTTAGACCGCTTGTGAGAGCCCTGAACGGATCTCACAAATGGAAAGCCAAAACGCGAGTGTGAAAGTAGACTAAAGTGTGCGCATCCAAAAAATATCTGTGACATGTAGTGTAATTTTTCCATAGACTGTGTCTGCTGCGGACTGTGACATTAGCTGCGCAACATCTCCAGTGTAAAGTGTGCGCTTCAAAAATTTATCTGTGACACACAGTGTACTTTGTCAATAGATGGTGTCCGCTTTTGACAGTGACATTACCAGGGGCACATCTGCAGTGTAATGTGTGCGGTAAATTTTTTTATCTGTGACATACAGTGTACTTTTGACGTAGACGGTGTCCGCTTCAGACAGTGACATTACCAGGGGCACATCTCCAGTGTTACATGTGCGGTAAAAAAATGTATCTGTGACATACAGTGTACTTTTTCAAAAGATGGTGTCCGCTTCTGGCAGTGACATTACCAGGCCCACATCTGCAGGGTAACGTGTGCGCTTAAAAAATTTATCTGTTACATACAGTGTACTTTTTCCATAGAGGGTGTCTGCTGCGGACAGTGACATTACCAGCGCCACATCTGCAGTGCAGTGTAACGTGTGCGCTTCTAAAATGTATCTGTGACACACAGTGTACTTTGTCAATAGACGGTGTCCGCTTCTGACAGTGACATTACCAGGCCCACATCTGCAGTGTAACGTGTGCGCTTAAAAAATGTATCTGTGACATTCAGTGTATTTTGTCAATAGACGGTGTCCGCTTCTGACAGTGACATTACCAGAGGCACATCTCCAGTGTGACGTGTGCGGTTAAAAAATGTATCTGTGACATACAGTGTACTTTTTCAATAGACGGTGTCCGCTTCTGATAGTGACATAACTAGGCCCACATCTGCAGTGTAACGTTTGCGCTTCAGAAATTTATCTCTGACATACAGTGTACTTTTTGCGTAGACGCTGCGTACAGGGACATTACCAGTGGTACTTCTCCTGCATACCGTTTCCTCATCCCAAATACCTGTGACATTCCCTGTAATTCTTCATTAGCCGCTGGTGACAGCATTGACATTATCTGCGGGATATCGCCTGTGTGACTTTTCCACATCCCAAATACCTATTTAAAAAAATTTGCGCATACACTTCCAAATCCTACGCTACTGTACGTGTGAAAGACTTTCAATCATATATAACATTTAATATGAAGAAGGGGAGCAGTAAGGGACAGGGCATTGGCCGTGATGGTGATGGTGCACGCAGAGCCGTGGCCCTGGGCGCGGTGAAACTGTGCCTGCTGCCAGAGCACAAGAAAAACAATCATCCACAATACCTAGCTTCATGTCCCAGTTTGCAGGGCGGTACAGGACACCTCTCTTGATGTCAGACTAGTGCGATAAGGTGGTCGGTTGGATTGCAGCAGATAATGCTTCCAGTCGGTTAAGCACCACCCTGTCTTGCACCAAGTCCAGTCTCAGTAGCCAAGAGTCTGCTCAACCCAATCCTCACCCTGATCCTCCTTCCTGACAGCATGGAGAGTCTGGGCAAACAAGTGATCCCACACTCGGATATTCCGAGGAGCTCTTTTCAGCGCCATTCCTTGATTTGGCCCTCTCGCCAAGCACGCTTGAAGAGGGACAGATCTTGTGCCCTTATTCCCAAACTCTGGGGCATCCACAATCACAAGAAGATGATGGTGGGGAATGGCAATTACTGTTTAATGAGGTGGATAATGATGAGACACAGTTGCCAATAACTCAACGGCAATTACTGTCTCAAGATATTGATGAAGAGGATGAGACACAGTTGTCAATCACTGAGGTAGTGGTTAGGTCAACAAGTCAGGAGGATGAGCAGAGTGAGGAAGTGGAAGAGGAGGTGGTGGACGATTAAGTCAACCTGGGAAGGTGGAAAACCTAGCGAGGACAGCAGTACAGGGGGGGGGGGGATCTGCTGCACTGCAACAGGCTGGAAGAGGCAGTGGGGTGGCAAAAGGGAGAAGGTAGGCCACACCAAACAGGCCCGCAACTGTTCCACGGAGCACCCCCTTGCGAAGATCTCCCATGCCAAGGGGTAGGTGCCTCCGCAATATGGCTCTTTTTTGAGGAAAGTGCGGAACACAAAAGAATTGTAATTTGCAACCTGTGCCATACAAAAATGAGCAGGGGTGTGAACGCTAGCAACCTCACCACCACCAGCATGATGCCACCACATGGCATCAAAGCACTGTAATAGGTAGGTCCACAATCTGCGGGTCACACCACTGCCTCCTCTTCTTCTGTGTTACGGGCTGGCCAATCCCTGTCGAAGGCGCAGGCCCGGATGCCTCCCGCCCTGCACCTGGACCTTCGCAAGCACCATCAGCAACCACATCCACTTCCGTGTCCCAGCGCAGCGTACAAATGTCCTTACCCCAGGCATTTGAATGCAAGCACAAATACCCAGCCACCAACCCACAGGCCATAGCACTAAATGCGCAGCTTTCCAAATTACTGGCCCTGGAAATGTTGCCATTTAGGCTTGTGGACACTGAGGCCTTCTGCAGCCTGATGTCGGCGGCCGTCTCGCGTTACGCATTCCCCAGCCGTCACTATTTTTCAAGGTGTGCTGTGCCCGCCTTACACCAACATGTGTCCCGTAACATTACACGTGCCCTGACCAACGCAGTTACTGGGAAGGTCCACTTAACCACGGACACATGGACAAGTGCATTCGGCCAGGGACGCTACATTTCCCTGATGGCACACTGGGTGAATGTTGTGGAGGTGGGAGCGAGTTTTACCCTGGGATGGCACAGGTGCTACCGACGCCAAGGATTGCGGGACCTACGTCACTCAGGGTTTCCGCCAGCACCTACATTAGTGGCTCCAACCCCCACTTCTCCTCCTCCACCTCATCCTCCACTTCCACCTCCGAATTATCAGCATGCAGCACCAGTCAGTCATCAGTCGGTAGCTGGAAGCAGTGTAGCAATCAAGTGGGGAAGCGGCAACAAGCCGTGCTGAAGCTGATATGCTTAGGGGACAAATAGCACACCGCCGCAGAGCTGTGGCATGGGATAAGAGACCAGACTGAGCTGTGGCTCTCATCATTTAACCTAGAACCAGGCATGGTTGTGTCTGATAATGGCCGTAACTTGGTGGCGGCTTTGGAGCTCGGCAAGCTCACACACATCCCATGCCTAGCCCACGTCTTAAACTTAGTGGTTCTGCGGTTTCTCAAAGCCTACCCCAAGGTGTAGGTGCGGCGCGTGTGTGCACATTTCCGCAAGTCATCAACTGCTTCAGCCGGTCTGTCAATGATGCAGCCGCGCTTGAAATTGCCAGCTCACTGGCTGTTGTGTGACGTGAGCACGTGCTGGAACTCGACGTTCCACATGTTGGCCAGGCTTTGTGACCAGCAGAGGGCAGTAGTGGAATACTAGCTGCAACATGGTCGTTGCCTTTCCAGTCAGCTTCCGCTATTCGCAAGTGAGGAGTGGGCATGGATGTCTGACCTCTGTGAGGTTTTAAGAAACTTTGAGTAATCAACACAGATGTGAGCGGCGATAACGCTATTATCAGCGTAACCATCCCACTTATTTATCTACTCAAACGCTCGCTGCTCACAATTAAGGATAACGCTTTGCATGTGGAAGAGGTGGAAATGGGGGAAGACATTACACAGGGTGACAGCCAGACCACCCTCAGTTCGTCTTCTCAGCGTGAATTGGACAATGAAGAGGAGGAGGAGCGGGAGACGGTTGCCTCCGCTACAGAGGGTAATACCCATGGAAGTTTAATTCCATCTGTTCTGCGTGGGTGGGCAGAAGAGGAGGAAGAGGACGAGGAGATTGAGAGTCATCCTCCTGATAACGACAGCGAAGTCTTGCCTGTTGGTACTCTGGCACACATGGCTGACTTCATGTTAGGCTGCCTTTCCAGCGACACGCGGGTTATACGCATTTTAGACAACACGGATTACTGGTTGTTCACCCTTCTCGACCCCCGCTACAAAGAGAACTTCTCATCTCTTATTCCTCTGGTGGAGAGGACAAGCAAAATGGTGCAATACCAGAAGATCCTTGTAAAATTGCTCCAAATATTTCCATCTGACAACATTGTCGGCAGAGTCCATAGTTCCTTGGCCAACCAAGGAGGGGAGACAAGGGGAACACACAGCAGTTCCAACAGAGGCAGGGAAACACTCTCCAAAGCCTGGGAAAGTTTCATGACACCCCGCCAGCACCCTCACCCTGATGCGTGGCCTAGTGTCACAAGGAGGGAAAAATTGTGGAAGATGGTGAAGGAGTACGTAGCAGACCGTGTCAGCGGCCTCAATGATCCCCCAGTGCCTTACAACTACTGGCTTACAACTACTGGGTGTCCAAGCTGGACACGTGGCACGAACTGGCACTCTACGCCTTGGAGTTGTTGGCCTGCCCTGTCACCAGCATTTTGTCAGAGCGGGTATTTAGTGCTGCTGGGGGCATAATAACTGATAAGCGCATCTGCCCGTCAACTGAAAATGCTGACAGATTGACTCTTATAAAAATGAACAAGACCTGGATTGACCATGACTTCTAGACTCCAACAGAGGAAAGCTGATGAGCATAAAGGCACTTTAAATGTGTTTATAATGTAATGAATACACTGTATTCCCATGCACCCCTTCCAACACAAACAAGGGTATATTGTTGAATCTTACTTTTCTCATCCCCCTCCTCCTCTTCCATCATATCAACATGCTTATTCGTCTCATATAATGCCCTCGCATACAGTCAGGTCCATAAATATTGGGACATGGACACAATTCTAACATTTTGGGCTCTATACACCACCACCACCACAATGGATTTGAAATGAAACAAACAAGATGTTCTTTAACTGCAGACTTTCAGCTTTCATTTGAGGGTATTAACATCCAAATCAGGTGAGCGGTGTAGGAATTACAACAGTTTGCATATGTGCCTCCCACTTGTTAGGGGACCAAAAGTAATGGGACAATTGGCTTCTTGGCTGTTCTATGGCCAGGTGTGTGTTATTCCCTCATTATGCCAATTACCATGAGCAGATAAAAGGTCCAGAGTTTATTTCAAGTCTGCTATTTGCATTTGGAATCTGTTGCTGTCAACTCTCAAGATGAGATCCAAAGAGCTGTCACTATCAGTGAAGCTAGTCATAATTAGGCTGAAAAAACACAACAAACCCATCAGAGAGATAGCAAAAACATCAGGCCTGGCCAAAACAACTGTTTGGAATATTCTTAAAAAGAAGGAACGCACCGGTGAGCTCAGCAACACCAAAAGACCCGGAAGACCACGGAAAACAACTGTGGTGGATGAGCGAAGAATTCTTTCCCTGGTGAAGAAAACACTCTTCACAACAGTTGGCCAGATCAAGAACACTCTCCAGGAGGTAGGTGTATGTGTGTCAAAGTCAACAATCAAGAGAAGACTTCACCAGAGTGAATACAGAGGGTTTACCACAAGATGGAAACCATTGGTGAGCCTCAAAAACAGGAAAGCCAGATTAGAGCTTGCCAAACGACATCTAAAAAAGCCTTCACAGTTCTGGAACAACATCCTATGGACAGATGAGACCAAGATCAACTTGTACCAGAGTGATGGGAAGAGAAGAGTATGGAGAAGGGGCCTGGATGTATTTCTGGAGTGTAATAATATTACAGGATATAGCTACTAGAGAGGGGTCGTTGATCCAGGGAGTTATTCTGATTGTCTGATTGGAGTCGGGAAGGAATTTTTTATTCCCCTAAAGTGAGGAAAATTGGCTTCTACCTCACAGGGTTGTTTTGCCTTCCTCTGGATCAACTTGCAGGATGACAGGCCGAACTGGATGGACAAATGTCTTTTTTCGGCCTTATGTACTATGTTACTAGAAGGAAAGGAACTGCTCATGATCCTAAGCATACCACCTCATCAGTGAATCATGGTGGTGGTAGTGTCATGGCGTGGGCATGTATGGCTGCCAATGGAACTGCTTCTCTTGTATTTATTGATGATGTGACTGCTGACAAAAGCAGCAGGATGAATTCTGAGGTGTTTCGGGCAATATTATCTGCTCATATTCAGCCAAATGCTTCAGAACTCATTGGACGGCACTTCACAGTGCAGAAGGACAATGACCCAAAGCAGGGGCGTAGCTAGAAATGCATGGGCCCCATAGCAAAAATTATGGCCCCCCCCCCCTCTGTGCCATCCACAGATCCCCCTCCCCTAAATAGTGCCATCCACAGATCCCCCTCCCTAAATAGTGCCATCCACAGATCCCCCTCCCCTAAACAGTGCCATCCACAGATCCCCCCTCCCCTAAATAGTGCCATCAACGGATCCCCCTCCCCTAAACAGTGCCATACACAGATCCCTCTCCCCTAAACAGTGCCATACACAGATCCCTCTCCCCTAAACAGTGCCATCCACAGATCCCCCTCCCCTAAATAGTGCCATCCACAGGTCCCCCTCCCCTAAATAGTGCCATCCACAGATCCCCCTCCCCTAAATAGTGCCATCCACAGATCCCCCTCCCCTAAATAGTGCCATCCACAGATCCCCCCCCTCTGTGCCATCCACAGATCCCCCTCCCCTAAATAGTGCCATCCACAGATCCCCCTCCCCTAAATAGTGCCATCCACAGATCCCTCTCCCCTAAATAGTGCCATCCACAGATCCCCCTCCCCTAAATAGTGCCATCCACAGATCCCTCTCCCCTAAATAGTGCCATCCACAGATCCCCCCTCCCCTAAATAGTGCCATCAACAGATCCCTCTCCCCTAAACAGTGCCATCCACAGATCCCTCTCCCCTAAACAGTGCCGTCCACAGATCCCTCTCCCCTAAATAGTGCCATCCACAGTATCAGGTGCCCCCCCCCATGTGCCAGTCAGTATCAGGTGCCAACCCCCCGCCCAGGTGCCAGTATCAGGTCAGGTGCCAACCCCCCTCCCCCCATGTGCCAGTATCAAGTGCCCCCCGCTCCCCCCATGGCAGTAACAGTCGGGTATTAAAAAAAAAAAATAAACACTTCTACTTAACTCCATGTCAGCGATGCGATGCAGCCTCTTCCTGTGTCCCTCCCTGTATTGTGTCCCGCACTGTATGTCCATATATGGAGTCACTGCTTGTATTTCAGAAAAGGTTTCTGCTGGGATTCGAACCCACGACCTACTGTACCAGAGGCAAAGCACCTAACCTCAAGACCATAAGAGATGCCTTGCTACTGACTGAAAAATTATGAGACTTCTACTGTTATAGCTGGCTAAGTGTACATCTATACACATGACAGCTGCTCATATATAGAGATATAGCAGAGCTGAGTGTGCTGGGATAGCTGTCATATAGAGATATAGCAGTGCTGGGTGTGTTGGGGCAGCTGTCATGTGTATAGATGTACACTTAGCCAGCTATAACAGTAGAAGTGTCAAATTTTTTCAATCAGCTGCAATGCCTCCTTTATGGCTGTGAGGGTTAATGCTTTGCCTCTGATACACTGATACATTGGAGGTTGTGGGTTCGAATCCCAAACACATCAGGAGGCTTTTAGAATACAGTAAGATTAGAGCACATTAGCAAGGGGGCCTGAACATTAAAGGGGTAATCCCACTTTGCGTTTTTATACTTACCTGCTGCCACCGCACGTTCACTTCCTGGATTCTGGCTGGGGGCGGGCTTTATCTTCTCCCAGCCGGGCCGCGCACGCCGCTGCGCATGCGCCATGTGACTTATTTCTGGCCAGTATAGTACAGAGCCGGCGTGCGCGTTCGCAGCTCTGTACTATTCTGGCCGGGAAGAAGTCACCGTCGCGCATGCGCGGCAGCGTGCGCGTTCAGGACAGCGAGTGGCCCGGCCGGGAGAAAAGAAGGAGTCTTCTGGGCAAGCGCGACCATCTGGATTTTGCAGAAGAGCGGTGGTCGTAACCAGGGGAGACCGAGTCACAACAATAAGGTAAGTGGGGATGAATTTTATCCTAATCGGTGGGAATTTGTTAATAAAGTATATTTACAAAAATGATCACTGTCAAATCATTAACAGATTTAACAGTGATCATTATGATGGGATAACCCCTTTAAGACCGCTGCTGTGAAGGGGCCCTGAACATTAAGACATCGATATTTAACTAACTTGAAAATAAACTGTCGGGCCCCGAAGCAGCTGCTTCTCCGGTAGTTACGCCACCTCCTGAGTGTCTGTGTGTGTTAATAAAAAAATTAAAAAAAATAAAATAGCCACTGCTATGGTTGCTATGGCGATCCCTACGCCACTGACCCAAAGCATACTGCAAAAGCAACCAAAGAGTTTTTTAAGGGAAAGAAGTGGAATGTTATGCAATGGCCAAGTCAATCACCAGACCTGAATCCGATTGAGCATGCATATCACTTACTGAAGACAAAACTGAAGAGAAAATGCCCCAAGAACAAGCAGGAACTGAAGACAGTTGCAGTAGAGGCCTGGCAGAGCATCACCAGGGATGAAACCCAGCATCTGGTGATGTCTATGCGTTCCAGACTTCAGGCTGTAATTGACTGCAAAGGATTTGCAACCAAGTTTTAAAAAGTCAAAGTTGGATTTATGATTATTATTATGTCCCATTACTTTTGGTCCCTTAACAAGTGGGAGGCACATATGCAAACTGTTGTAATTACTGCACCGTTCACCTGATTTGGATGTAAATACCCTCAAATTAAAGCTGACAGTCTGCAGTTAAAGCACATCTTGTTTGTTTCATTTCAAATCCATTGTGGTGGTGTATAGAGCCCAAAATGTTAGAATTGTGTCCATGTCCTAATATTTATGGACCTGACTGAATATGCCCTTCGCATATAATGTTTTACAGGGTCAGCTCAGCTGCAGACCCTCGCATATTTTTTACAGGGTCAGCTCACCAGCAGGCCCTCGCATATAATGTTTTACAGGGTCAGCTCACCAGCAGGCCCTCACCTACAATGTTTTACAGGGTCAGCTCACCAGCCGGCCTTCGCATATAATTTTTTAGAGGGTCAGCTCACCAGCAGGCCCTCACCTACAATGCTTTACAGGGTCAGCTCACCAGCAGGCCCTCGCATATAATTTTTTAGAGGGTTAGCTCACCAGCAGGCCCCCACCTAAAATCTTTTACAGGGTCAGATCACCAGCAGGCCCGCACCTAAAATCTTTTACAGGGTCAGCTCACCAGCAGGCCCTCACCTACAATGTTTTACAGGGTCAGCTCACCAGCAGGCCCGCACCTAAAATCTTTTACAGGGTAAGCTCACCAGCAGGCCCTCACCTACAATGTTTTACAGGGTAAGCTCACCAGCAGGCCCTCGCATATAATGTTTTACAGGGTCAGCTCACCAGCAGGCCCGCACCTAAAATCTTTTACAGGGTCAGCTGACCAGCAGGCCCTCGCATATAATGTTTTACAGGGTCAGCTCACTAGCAGGCCCTCGCATATAATGTTTTACAGGGTCAGCACACCAGCAGGCCCTCGCATATAATATTTTACAGGGTCCGATCACCTGCATGCCCGAACCTAAAATCTTTTACAGGGTCAGCTCACCAGCAGGCCCGCACCTAAAATCTTCTACAGGGTCAGCTCACCCTGCAGGCCCACGCATATAATGTTTTAAAGCTAAAATAAAATGTGAAAAAAGGGTCTGAAGCACTGGCGTACATACAGGGGAAGCACTTGCGACCGGGCCCAGCACTCCAGGGGGCCCGGCCGCCTGTGGACCCCCCAGGCTGCCGTGAAGCATGTTAAAAACGGCCACTGGCAGGCGCCCCACTGTACTCACATGTAATGAGCGCTCTGATGGTGCCCGGCATGAAGTACAGTGGCAATTTCGGGCCCCATCAGAGTGCTCCATGCCTCCATTACATGTATAATATGGGGGGGAAGAGGGGGGGAGTGTGCACTCACTCACACACACCTGGCCAGGCAGTTTTTTCCCATAGTGAAGCAGGGAAACCTCTCTGCTCCCTGCTTCACTGATCTTCAGAGCTCAGGAGCTCCCCCTGCTGTACCCACATCACGCTGCTGGCTGTGGGAGGAGAGCTGAAAGCCCGGGAATCTGCCTTCAGCACAGCCAGCAACGTGATGAGCGTGGGAGCCTGTCATCAGGAAAGAAGGTAAGTATGTGTTTGTTTGTTTTCTAATGCTGCAGACTGGGGGCAAGGGGGGGTGTTTGATAGGCACAACTAGAGTGAGGGGGCACAAAAGTGGGAATTTCTACTAAGGGGCACCTAATCTGCCATAACTAATTTGAGGGGGCACCTAATCTGCCATAACTACTGTGAGGGGGGTACATATGAAGGCATAACTATGAGGGGGCACATATGAAGGCATAACTACTGTGAGGGGGCACGTAATCTGGCATAACCACTGTGAGGGGCACATATGTGGGCATATCTAATGTGAGGGGCACATAATCTGGCATAACCACTCTGAGGGGGCACATATCTGGGCATATCTACTTTGAGGGGGTACATAACTGGGCATAAATACTGTGAAGGGGCACATAATCTGGCATAACTACTGTAAGGGGCACATAATCTGGCATTACTACTGTGAGGGGCAAATAATCTTGGCATTACTACTGTGAGGGGGCACATATCTGGGCATTACTACTGTGAGGGGGCACATTTTTAGCATTACTACTGTGAGGGTGCACATAACTGGGCATTACTACTGAGAGGGGACACATAATCTGGCATTACTACTGTGAGGGAGGCACATATCTCGGCATAACTACTGTAAGGGGACACATTTGGCATAACTACTGTGAGGGGGAACATATCTGGGCATAACCACTGTGACAGAAACAAAAGTGGGCATAACTACTGTGAGGGGCCACAAGGTGGGCATTAGTACTGTGTGGTTGCACTTAGGGGAAATGTCCTAAATTACCCTGCTATACATTGGCATGCCTCAGTCTTACAGGCCAGCACAGCGCCCCCTGCTGGTGATTTCACAGGGGCAGTCACCATCCCTTCCTTATGTGATTATACTTTTTTCTCACCACAGGGACCTTGTTTTGGATCCAGTGGACATCACGCCGTCGCCAGTGACACCCTGGATGAGGTAGGACCAGATTTTATTAGGACTGGGTGAGTGTAGCCATGCATTGGGCTTAGGGCTCTTTCACAGGAGCGGATCCCGTGCGGGTAATCTGCTGCGTGAAAGACAGCCAAGCCCCGTTCCAGACAGCAGAGACACGGAGCATTAACATGATTGATAATGCTCCGTGCCTCTCTTTGATCTTTTTACTAC
Source organism: Bufo bufo (assembly GCF_905171765.1). Lineage (NCBI taxonomy): Eukaryota > Metazoa > Chordata > Amphibia > Anura > Bufonidae > Bufo > Bufo bufo. The sequence continues at coordinate 353,832,627 of NC_053394.1, forward strand.
AAAATCACACTGAGATAAAGTTGTCACCGTGATTTTGTAGTAAAAAGATCACAGTTAATCATGTTACTGCTCTGTGTCTCTGCTGATCAAAATGGGGCTTGGCACTCATTCACGCAGAGGATTAGCCACACGGAAAGAGCCCTTAATAAGAAAACCAGCGCTTCTTTGTAAAAATGGGGGGGGGGGCCCAATCCAAAGTTTGCACTGTGGCCCATAACACTATAGTTACGCCACTGGTCGCTGGGCAGTTTTACCTCTAAGCTGCGCGGGTGAGCGGCAGCGCAGCAATTATTGTGCCCCAACTCACAAGTTTATTATGTCCGCTCAGCGCGCCCGCCTACCAAATATTCCCCGCGCCACTGCTGCTGCCTCCTCCTTCTTTTTCTGACTGAAGAGGAGGAGCGGCATTGTACAGGGAGAGGTAATGTGGAGGCGGCATTGTCGCCATCTTAGAAGCTAGACTCCCTCCTGAGACTGAGAGCTGCCTGCTGCACCTGCTACATAAGTATGCTGGGAGTGGGGACAGACCTGGAGGACATGCTGCTGCAGAACACAAGGGGTGAAGCCACTGTCAGGGACAACACCATCCTATCACAGTGATAGTCTATCACTGGGATGGTGTGTTCCTGCCAGTGGTTTCACCCCTTGTGTTCTGCAGCAGCATGCCCTGAACTTATATACAGCCTATACCTATATACAGCCTACAACTATATATTGCAGTACATAGGTGTAGACTGTATATAGATATAGGCTGTATATAGGTATAGGCATATCTATCTAGCTACCTATCTCATATCTATCTATCCCACAGGGGTTACATTGTTCGGCATGGTGTAACCTACAAACATTTGCTGTACAGTATACATTATAATCCCTGCACAATGCTATACAATATACAGTACATTATAATCCATACACCATGCCGTTAAATATACAGCATAACACTGCCTTCCCTGCGATAATCACTAATGAAGCAGCCGCCGGAAGTTGAAGCACTGCGGGCAGTGAGCGCTTACTTCCGGCAGCTGCTTAATGAGTGATTATCGCAGGGAAGGCAGGTTAATAAGTGTACTGGAGCATTAGATTTCATAGAAATGGTGAATATACATATTATTTTAACTCCTAAGACGCCTGTGGCCACCGGGGAGCACGGGAGGCAGAAGCACAGTGCCCGCACAGCCAATCTCCCCTTTTCAAATAGAAGACGGATGGCCCTTAGCAATGCTCATTTCTGAGAACGCTGCCAAGGGCCATTTCAGCCCCAGTTTACTACTAAAATTGAATGTTTTGGCTAAATAAAGTATATTACAAAAATGTTACCTATCACTTGCCCTACACTAGCAAAAATAAATACATTTTTATATCAGTTACACTTTGGGCTTTACATGAATACGGTATACTTTACAGCTGTGTGCAGTTATGTACATGTATATACCTCCCAACTCTTGCCCCTGGCAAATTGTGCAGAGGTAGAGCTTGGCAGGACAGCAGGATTGCCATCCAAAATCGGCCTGCCCCGCACAAAGCGGTACTGTTGGGAGGCATGTTGGGTGAATGGTAGGGGAGGTAGTGTGGGGGGGGGGCAGGTTGGGGGGGTGGGGGGCGACGGGGAGAGGGCCCCATGGATCAGTTTCGCACCGGGGCCCCATGGATTGTGTGTACGCCACTGGTCTGAAGACTTTCCTAATGCATTGTACCTTGGTGTCATCTGCAAAAATAGAAACCATGCTATTAATCCTATCCTCTGTATCATTAATTAATAAGGATTAATAAGGGACCCAGCACTAAACCTTGGGGTACACCACTTATAACCGGGGACTACTCAGAATAGCAATCATTGATCACATCATTGTCCTTCAGCCAGTTTTCAATCCAATTACAAACTATACTTTCTAAACCTTTAAGGCCCCTTTCACACGGGAGAGTTTTCCGCGCGGGTGCAATGCGTGAAGTGAACGCATTGCATCCGCACTGAATCCGGACCCATTCATTTCTATGGGGCTGTGCACATGAGCGGTGATTTTCACGCATCACTTGTGCGTTGCGTGAAAATCGCAGCATGTTCTATATTCAGCGTTTTTCACGCAACGCAGGCCCCATAGAAGTGAATGGGGGTGCGTGAAAATCGCAAGCATCCGCAAGCAAGTGCGGATGCGGTGCGATTTTCACGCACGGTTGCTAGGAGACGATCGGGATGGATACCCGATCATTATTATTTCCCCTTATAACATGTTTATAAGGGAAAATAATAGCATTCTGAATACAGAATGCATAGTACAATAGGGCTGAAGGGGTTAAAAAATAAATAAATAATAATTTAACTCACCTTAATCCACTTGTTCGCGCAGCCAGCATCTCTTCTGTCTTGTTCTGTGAGCATGGTGATGGATCATGTGATGGACCATGTGATGAGCGTAGTGACGTCATCAAAGGTCCTATTGCTCACAGATGAAGACAGAAGAGATGCCGGCTGCGCGAACAAGTGGATTAAGGTGAGTTTAAAAATTTTTTTTAACCCCTCCAGCCCTATTGTACCATGCATTCTGTATCCAGAATGCTATTATTTTCCCTTATAACCATGTTATAAGGGGAAATAATACAATCTACACTACAACTAACCCAAACCTGAACTTCTGTGAAGAAGTTCGGATCTGGGTACCACAGTAAATTTTTTATCACGCGCGTGCAAAATGCATTGCACACCCGCAATAAAAACTGAACAACGGAAAACGACTGCAATTGCGTACCTACTCGCGCGGGTTTTCCGCAATGCACCGGGACGCATCCGGACCTAATCCGGACACGCCCGTGAGAAAGAGGCCTAAACCTTATTTTACCTATTAAAAGGGTTGTCTCATCATAGACAATGGGAGCATATCGTTAGGATATGCCACCATTATCTTATAGGTGCTGGGACCCGCATCTATATAGAGAACGGAGCCCCGCAAGGTGGTGGCTGGAGGACTCCGGTCCGGCCACCACCAAGTCAGGTCCCCATAGAAGTGAATGGGAGCGTACAGCGCATGTGCGGCCCCCGCTCCCATTCATTTCTATGGGACTCGCACCTATAAGACAATGGGGGCATATCCTAGCGATATGCCCCTATTGTCCATGATGAGACAACCCCTTTAAATGTCTATGAGGGAGTATCAAACATCCACAGCCGCCCCTCTGTCCAGCTTCTACTCACCTCCTCAAAAAAACAAATCGGGTTAGTCTGACAACTTCTGTCCATGGAAATGATATTACTATTTATAGTCAGTCACATACTCTTGTATATAGCTTACTGGCTTATAATTATATCATTTATAATTACACTTGGATAAGGACGTAGCTTTTGGGGAAATGGCTGCTTTGGGGCCCAAACTCAGAAGGGGCTCACCCAGACTTTATTGTCAGGGCCCACTCAACAGTATTATACAATGACATTATATACAGTGACACTACAGAAAACGGACGGGAAGGCTGCCGGGCTTGGCCAGAGAGGGTGATCTTGACTCAAGAGTGGGGGTTGCCCAGATGGAGGGGGTTGCAAAGAAGTTGCCGGGGTGAAAGCCTGTTAAATAATTTGCTGTGGGGCCCAGTGATTTCTACTTACGCCACTGCACTTGACACTGTACCAGTTACTAGGGGAATCTATAGAAACCATGTTCTCATTTACCTTATTTAATTTAGCTTGGACCATACCTATATTCAGTCAATTTAGTACATCCAGTAATATACTAACAGCGCTGGCACCACCAATATTAGCTCTTCTCTTCTTTTGTATATACAAAGATGAAAAATCAATTTTGGAACTCTCTCTTTTCCTAATCTTAAGCTACCATCCCCCCTTCACCATTATTTAGGGGACCTACCTGGTCTGTTAGAAATTACCAGATCCAACAGAACATCGCCCCTAGTGGGATCTACTACAAACTGTCCCATAAAGTGGTCCTGTAGCAAACTGAGGAACTTTTTTCCCTTTGCAGCTGAGTTAGAACCATGACCCTAGTCAATATCTGGGAAGTTAAAATCTCCCATTATGTCCACTGTACCAGCCTGTGCATCCTGCTTTATTTGATTATACAGCTGAACTTCTATCTCCTCTCTGATGTTGAGGTGTTTATAGATTACACCAAGCATTATTTTTTCAGTGTTTATTTCCCTTTGTAATTCCACCCAGAAGGATTCAACATTCTCACCATCTTCATCCACAACTGCTACTTTCACACTCGCCTTCATATCACTCCTCAACTACACCTCCTTTCCTATTTGCTCTGTCTTTTCTAAAGAGTGTAAAACCCTGAACTCATGCGAAGAGTTCAGCTCTGTCTCAGCCACACCAACTGCATCGATGTGTTCCTCCAGTACATGGGACTCCAGCTCCCACATTTTACTTTATTGACTTGTGGCATTTGTGAACATACATTTTAAGTTACTATTAAATTCACCACATTCAGAATGTGAACTCTTGGGATTTCATGAGCACCTTGGTTTTTATTGTTGGTTTGTAAGATGTGGATCTCCTTATCCACTGCCCTAATAAATCCCCCCCTCCCCTTCATCATCCATTTCTCTATCCACCAATAGAGTACTTTTTCTGGGTAAGGTTTTTAATTAATGCAGTATTTAGCTGGAGCCTGCTCTCCCAGAATTCAAGGTCAGCTGGTAAAATGAGACCAGTCATTGCAGAGTAAGGCCCCATCTAAAAAAATAGGTCACCTTGCCATGGTGGATAGCCACAAATGATTGTAATCAAAATACAGTAGCTAAGTCCCTCATATTCACTTTTATAGTGAATATAGCATTACTTCATATAGTTAGTGTTTGCAGTGTTGTTGCATTTTGTTTGGTCTTGGATTTTCAGTCATGGCAATGCCCACCTGTGTATTTACTTCATTTTACAGGATGTGCTGACTTTGTGTTTTGTTTTTTGCTGTATTCATTTGGAAGTATGACTGTCTCCATTTTGGTCATGCATTCCTAAGTAACCCATCTTACCCACAGTCTGTTTTCTATTAGTGCAGTATATAGCTGGAGCCTGCGCTCCTTGAATTCACCAGAGGCCAGTTGGCACAAGGAGAGGAGTTATTATAGAGTAGGGTCCCATCTAAAAGAGGTCACCTTGCCGTGATAGATGGGCAAAAATGATTTTGATAAAAATATATTTGCTAAGTACCTCATGTGCATTTATATAGCGAATATACCATTAGTTCATATAATCTCTGTTTTCAGAGTGCTTTTGAATTGTGTTTGGTTTGGGGTAAGGTTCTATTAACACTGAATTTGCAGTGTAAGTTTGTCTTATATACTGAAAAACTGCTCCCAGTATATAGGCTGAACATGTCCATAGCTATCTATGGACTTGACATTTGCTAAATGTGTATGTGTATGTCCTTTAGGCATACATCTGGCTGATCTACCTTTTTTGACTACACTGCAAAGCATAGTCAACAATGCTTTTAGGCCGAGTAGACTAAGGCTATACATAACATGGTTGCCAATAGAATGGGTTTTCAAGGACTTTACCTAAAATTCAGACCGCCCAGACAATTTCATGCTGCCCTGGGCTTGAGGAGTTAGCTAGTATTGTCAGTTGCTTATCATTTTGGTGCATTTTTTTAAGTGATTTGTGTATGTATATATTTTTTTGATCTGCACAATGTATCATTTTGTGTAAGATGTCCTTGTGGTCCATGCTGTCTGCCCCGGCATCCTCCATTGCAGATGAATTGCTCCCCCGGTTATAGACACGCTACAGTGTCTGGGTTTGGAGCATTTTCACCCGTTTAGTCCACTTTTTTCAGTGAGTTTTTGTCTTTATGTGTATGGAATGTGCCACTTTATTTTGCTGGTAACATTCTTTTGCACCTGGTAGCTTCTGTGTCACATGGTCTGTTGTGGGTGCGGCTCACAGCTTTATTCTACCTCACAGTGCATTGGTGATACCACTATGGAGGCATGTGAGAGTTTGGCTGTGAGTTGGTTTCTAGCACTGTTCAGACCCTGTTCACACACCACGGGCAGTTGAGTGGTAGGACTCCATGCTTGCTGAGACACCGTGACGTGGTGCATGAGGGGCTCCGATATGTTCCTGACTGGAAGATATTGGCAAAATTCTCAGCTTTTAACATTGGCTTGAGGAATTAGATAATATTGTCAGTTGTGTATCATTTTGGTGCATTTTTTGCAGTGATTTGAGTAGACTAAGGGTATACATAACATGGTTTCCAACAGAATAGGTTTTCAAGGACTTTACCTAAAATTCAGACAGCCCAGACAATTTCATGCTGCCCTGGGATGAAAATTGGCAAGGCTTTTATAAGCCCCACCCATGTGTGGGCAGTCCCAGAAGGTTTGAAATTCTTGAGGCCAAAGGTACAATTACAATAGTTTTTCAACTGAACTATGGAAAGTATGCATAAGGAGCTTCTTTCTTGCAAAAGCAGTGTGATTAGAGCCTTCAAATAATAGTTAGGTCTTTTAAAAATGAGTTTATAAAAATTATATGAACATTTCAGAGTGTTTGGGACTTTTTTGAGCTGACAAGGTTTTGAACATTGATAAAATTTTAATGGTCAAACAAACTTTGCATTAGGCTTCTTCTTTGACTTTCCAGTCAGATCCCCTACTTATATGTTCATCAGTTTACTTAATCTTTTAGATCAGTAATAAAAATGATGCATTTATTTAATTTTATATGGACACAGGCAACACAATGATGACCCCTCTGGGCAAGTGGATGAAGCATAATTATCAACATCCATTCATTTTCTATTCGCTTTGAAATTTAGGGACAGTTCCTGGAAATTCGAGACTGTTGGCAACATAGAAACATAGAATGTGTCGGCAGATAAGAACCATTTGGCCCATCTAGTCTGCCCAATATACTGAGTACTATGGATAGCCTCTGGCCCTATCTTATATGAAGGATGGCCTTATGCCTATCCCATGCATGCTTAAACTCCTTCACTGTATTTGCAGCTACCACTTCTGCAGGAAGGCTATTCCATGCATCCACTACTCTCTCAGTAAAGTAATACTTCCTGATATTACTTTTAAACCTTTGCCCCTCTAATTTAAAACTATGTCCTCTTGTAGCAGTTTTTCTTCTTTTAAATATTCTCTCCTCTTTTACCTTGTTGATTCCCTTTATGTATTTAAAATTTTCTATCATATCCCCTCTGTCTCATCTTTCTTCCAAGCTATACATGTTAAGGTCCTTTAATCTTTCCTGGTAAGTTTTATCCTGCAATCCATGTACCAGTTTAGTAGCTCTTCTCTGAACTCTCTCCAAAGTATCAATATCCTTCTGGAGATATGGTCTCCAGTACTGAGCACAATACTCCAAATGAGGTCTCACTAGTGCTCTGTAGAGCGGCATGAGCACCTCCCTCTTTCTACTAGTAATGCCTCTCCCTATACACCCAAGCATTCTGCTAGCATTTCCTGCTGCTCTATGACATTGTCTGCCTACCTTTAAGTCTTCTGAAATAATGACCCCTAAATCCCTTTCCTCAGATACTGAGGTTAGGACTGTATCACTAATTTTATATTCTGCTCTTGGGTTTTTACGCCCCAGGTGCATTATTTTGCACTTATCCACATAAATTTTAGTTACCAGATTTTTGACCATTCCTCTAGTTTTCCTAAATCCTTTTCCATTTGGTGTATCCCTCCAGGAACATCAACCCTGTTACAAATCTTTGTGTCATCAGCAAAAAGACACACCTTACCATCGAGGCCTTCTGCAATTTCGCTGATAAAGATATTAAACAATATGGGTCCCAGAACAGATCCCTGAGGTACCCCACTGGTAACAAGACCTTGGTCTGAATATACTCCATTGACTACAACCCTCTGTTGCCTGTCCCTCCGCCACTGCCTAATCCATTAGACTGTTGGCAACCATGGTAATGCAGGGCCCAAGGGGGCAGATGACACAGTGGTTCTAGAAAAACACAGTCAGCCTCAGTTATCAAAACTAATAGTAAATCTAGCTTTGTGTTCTACTTTGTGCAACCAATCACAGTGCAGTTCATTTCGTCAATACATAAAAGCTACCTTGTGATTGGATACTAAGTTTGATATATGAGACCCAGTGGATCCCTTTTGCCTGGTGTGCACCTTTAAATTTAAATTGAAGAATGTTAATTTTGTTTCACCAATTCAGCCTTTATTAACATAAATGAGAGAAATAAAGAAATCCTATTGCTCACACGCCTTCTTTTCAGACATTCCAGGTTATTTGGAAGTGTTGGCTTCAGACAAAAAAAAGTGCATATATCTCCTCCGTTCCCTGGCACACTGGCTTAAAATAAATTACTTTCACATTTGGTCCAAATGACTTAATTGTTATTCTGAATCCTCGACATTTTATTAGTCTTTGTGTTTTTTTCTGTAAAAAACTAAATCATATTGTCCCATCGGTAATGTTCAGAAATGGAAGTGATGTCCATTCGAGCAGTCACTGGATTGACACTGGCTGCACCACACTAGCTGGCACTGACACCATATTTATTACGAGTAGTTCCAAGATATTGCCATCAGAACATGCCCTTTTTTCGAAGGATCTGCCCTTGAAACCTTGCAGCTCTCTTCCCGCCGATTGGTCGTTGTTGTTGTTGCTGTCTTGTTTCATCTTCATTGTGCTTTATTTGTGTAGTCGACCCTTCATCAAAAACCATGGAGAGGGCATGGAGATCATTACGTGGCTCCAAGATGTATTACACAGGTTGTGGTGTGAGTGCATATCATTCTCACTATTGCTTTATGCTGCAGCATAAAACGCCGGGCAGAGATTCCAGCCTGTAATAGTCACAGTTAGAAAGGGTACAGTAGGACCTCTACATGCAGCAGTCAATATGATCAGTAGTTGGAAATTTAATGGAGACAATTATTGGGCTGAACAACCCATGGCATCACGAGCAGTCCTTGCACAGAGCTACTTGTCCACGTTGGTAGTCCCTACATGGGCACAATCTGCGGAACTTTGTGCTTTGTCCTGAACAGCTAAAGAGCAGTGGCTCCCTCTGAAGGTAGCATTCCCGAACAGAAGGTGACACGGCTGGGTACAGGTGGCTCATTACAGATTCTGTACTCTCGCACTGGGCTCCAAGCCTTTAGGGGGACAAGATGACATGAGATGATACATAAAACAAAAGTCTCAGAAAATTCACATGACCCAAAACATTTGTACTTTCCTAATTGGTCACATTTTCGAGGTGAGTTTAACCTGCCACATTTTGGGAAGGATATCTGTATGACCAATCTGATATGTTCCACCTGACAACTACATAATAAACAGACATAATATCTATCCATTTGGCAATTTCCACTCCAAATTTCCACATATGATATACATATCTGTGTTAAGGAGTGCTTGTCACTTCACCTCTTCTATTTCCCTGTGAAATAACAGTTCTGGGAGTTGCCATTTTCTGTAAATTTTTTGGTTCCTCTATATTAAAATTTTGTGACGCAAGGTTACCAAAAATAGAAATTCTGAAATTTCATCTCCATTTGCCATAAACTGTTGAGGAACACCTAAAGGGTTAATAAAGTTTGTAAAATCAGTTTTGAATACCTTGAGGGGTGTAGTTTCTTAGATGGGGTCACTTTTATAGAGTTTCTACTCTAGGGGTGCATCAGGGGTTCTTCAAATGGGACATGGTGCCAAAAAAAGGCCATCAAAATCTGACTTCCAGAAACCATACGGCATTCCTTTCCTTCTGCGCCCTGCCGTTTGGTCATACAGCAGTTTACGACCACATATGAGGTGTTTCTGTAAACTGCAGAATCAGGGTAATAAATATAAAGTTTTGTTTGGCTGTTAACCCTTGCTTTGTTACTGGAAAAAGCGAATTAAAATGGAAAATTTGCCCAAAAAAGCTATTTTGGCAGCGTTTTTTTTTTTTGTGTGTTTATCTGAGGGGTTAGGTCATGGGGTATTTTTATATAGAAGATTCTTATGGACGCGGGGATACCTAATATGTCTAAATTTATTTAGGTTTTACACTATATTATTCTTTTATAAACAAAAAAAAAACATTTTAGTATCTCCATAGTCTAAGAGTCAGTTTATTTTAGTTTTTAGCCGATTATCTTAGGTAGGAGCTCATTTTTTGTGGGGTGAGAGGACAGTTTTATTGGCACTATTTTGGGGGGCATATGACATTTTGGTCGCTTGCTATTACACTTTTTGTGATATTTTGCACCGTTTTTATTTTATTTTTTTGGGTCATGGGGTATTATTATAGAGCAGATTCTTACGGACACGGCCATACCTAATATGTCTACCATTTATTTATTTAGGTTTTACACTATAATATCCTTTTATAAACAAAGCAAAAAACATTTTAGTATCTCCATAGTCTCCATACGGACACGGCGATACCTAATATGTCAACTTTTTTTATTTATTTTAGTTTTACAAAATAATATAAAAAAAATTTTTTTTTTGTTTTGGTGTCTCAAGTCTGAGAACCATAGTTTTTTTTTCCGATTGTCAGTGGCTAAATTTAATTAAAATTGGTGAAGGGGAATATAAATTTAGTACTCCATGGAAGTGTGGTACTCCCTGAAGCAACCAATAATGCAGAGGCCCGGATGATCGGGGCACGTGTCACACTGAGTGGTGGTGTCCTTCCGTATCCCCCTCCTGTGACACACACTGCACTTTTTTGGGGACCGTCCCTTCTTTCCAGTATGGGGGACCACACCTGAAAAATGTTGGCCAGGGACAATCCGGGCACCTCTAGTTCCCGAGGTACTCCGGCCTGCTCTTTCCCGGTCAGAAAAGATCAGGGCCTTAAGGACTGCCTCATAGAACTGCAGGAATTTTTCTGTGTTGCCAGCGCTCCGGGACAGCACAAAAGAGTTGTACAAGGCAACCTGTACCAAGTAGACCGCAACTTTTTTGTACCATGCCCGGGTTTTGCGCATGGCATTATATGGCTTGAGGACTTGATCAGAGACATCAACTCCTCCCATATACCGATTGTATTTCGATGATACAATCGGGCTAGAGGACTGTTGCCACGGTACCTCGCACAGGGACAGGGGTGATGCCGTTACCGTGAATTGTGGACAATACAAGGACATCCCTCTTGTCCTTATATCTGACCAGCAACAGGTTTCCACTGGTAAGGGCACGGGTCTCACCCCTGGGGATAGGTACTTGGAGGGGGTGTGTAGGTAGGCCGCGTGGATTTTTCTGCACGGTCCCACAGGCGGACGTGGATCTGGTGGCGAGGGACTGGAACAAGGGGATACTAGTATAAAAGTTATCCACGTACAGGTGGTAACCTTTATCTAGCAGTGAGTGCAAAAAGTCCCACACAAGTTTCCCGCTAGCACCCAGAGTGGGGGGACATTCTGGGGGTTGAATACGGGAATCTTGCCCCTCGTACACACAAAACTTGTAAGTGTACCCTGAGGTACTCTCACAAAGTTTGTACAGCTTCACGCCATACCTCGTCCGCTTAGTATGAACATACTGGCGGAAAAGGAGTCTTCTCTTTAAAGCAATGAGAGACTCATCAACCGCGACCTCCCTTCCAGGTACATAGGCCTCCAAAAATTTGACCCCAAAGTGATTGATGACCGGCCTGATTTTGTACAGGCGGTCATAGCAGGATCACCTTGGGGGGGACATGCTGCATTATCTGCATAATGCAGGCATTTCCGGATGGCCTTAAACCCGGTACGTGTCATGGCTGTACTGTAAAGTGGGGTCTGGTAGAGGACATCCCCACTCCAGTAATGCCTGACACTAGGTTTTTTGACTAGGCCCATGTGCAGCACGAGGACCCAAAACGTCCTCATCTCGGCTGCACTGACTGGAGTCCAGTCACCGGCCCTAGCCAAAAAGGAGCCCGGGTGTTGAGCAATGAACTGTTGGGCGTACAGGTTCGTTTGCTCCACCATCAGGTTCACTAAGTGGTCACTGAAAAAAATACTAAAATAGTCATATTCAGTGAAGCCCACTGTGGGAATCTGGATTCCTGCTTAGCCAACCAAATTAAGGAATCACAGGCTTAAAATGCTCTGGGGTGCACCAGACAAGGTCACCGGTAGGGGGCTCAGGGGGACTTATCTGGTGTGCCGGAAAACTAGTATGAGCCCCAGAGCTGCTCGTACTAGTGTGCGCCACAGGGTCCCTAGCACAACGGTCCCCTTGCTCCGCCTGGCGGCGTCTCCGCTGCCTTGGGGGCACATCATCATCGCTAGATGATGAGGCGGACGCGGATGACAAAAGGAAAGTGAGGTCATCAACGTCCTCACTGGGGCTCTCGGAGTCGGAGGCAAGCAGGGCGTATGCCTCCTCGGCCGAGAACGTCTGGCGGGCCATAGGGGAGTGCGTGTGTGTGCGTGCATGGAAAACTTTATTCAGTTTGCGTGTGTGTGGGGGACGGGTGTTCACGGACTTTGCCCTACACCTAACAGAAAAAATAAATAACAAAAAAAATGCGAAAATCCCAAAAAGTGTAAAAAATAAAAATAAAAAAAGATTCAAACGCGCTGATTAGCGGTACGAAGCTGATCAGCGGTGGGTGGGCGATGCACTAACAGTGGCCGGACGCTAAGAGTGCCAGTCAGCGCATGCATAAAAAAAGCAAAAAAAAGCTAAAAAAAACTTGCGCCCCAAAAAAATTTGTGTGGGGGGACAGGGGGCAAGCTGCACCACCCCTGGGGGGTCTAGGGTCACACAGCTGAGTGCCATGGACCCCAGACACCCGATCTGGTGCTACACCACAGTAAAAAAAACTTTTTTTTTCCCCCTAACTCTCCCTCACTATCCCTGCCTAATCTACCTCTCCCTACCTCTCCCTACCTCATCAAAAAACACAGATAAAAAAACTCACACAACAGCCGGGCTCCTCTCTCTGCCGCTCCACGGACCGGTATGAGCGGGAAGAGAAGCTCCGGCAATTCAAAACTGCCGCTCCGCCCGCCCATGTGCCCAGCCGACCAATCAGCCCACCTCTCAGGATCGCAAGACGGTGATTGGTGGTGTATTATCACACCACCGATCACCCTCCTATTCCGGGTTATCTGGTCACCAGAGAACCGAATAACCCGGAAACGCAGCAAATCGCAGGTCTGAATTGACCTGCGGTTTGCTGCGATCGCCGACAGGGGAGGGTCACAGGATCCCCCTGGGCATTGACCCAAGGTGCCTGCTCAATGATTTGAGCAGGCACCTTGTTCTGATCACCATCCGCCGCGCGGCGGTGCTCAGAAATACACAGGGCGTACAGGTCCTTAAGTACCAGGACATCAGGGTGTACCTGTACGCCCTGTGTCCGTAACAGGTTAAACATTGAGGGACATTTATCAAAACTGCTGCAATAGACATGTGAAACACTTTCCAATAGTAGCCAATCAGATTACAGTTCTTATTCTGATAATTATTATTATGGTACCCTGGAACCGAACCCGAGTTCGGTATCAAGGTCTTTTATAGTAATAATTAATTCACTAAATTATCAGAGTCAATACATTCTAATACTGTACGGAGCTCCCACTCTGTATAGTAATACAACAAAGTTTTATGCGAATGAACTTCGGATAAAGCATCCGAAGTAGATTTGCTCACCCTTAATTATTATTATTGTGGATCATGCACTTTTTACTGCTCGTTACCATCTTATAAGTGCCACCTCTTTTAAATCACTCTACTGCCCTAATTCTGATACCTTCACCTTAACTGAACAAAGCTTTCCTATGTGAGCTCAGATTATTACCTGCGTCAACAACTTGAAGTTCAGACCTTTAATGGTATGTCTCCTTGAGAATGTACAAAAAGCCAATTATTAGGCTTATTTTACACGAGCGACAGAGAATGAATCAGGGTCTTTAAAACTGATGGTTTTGCAGGCAAGTTGAATCAGTTTTGTCTGCAATTACGTTCATTGCTTCAGTTTCTCCGCGCGGATGCAATCAGTTTTTAAAGCGTTTTTCACGTGTGTGAAGAAAAACTGAAAAATAACAATAAACATCTCCTAGCAACCATCAGTGAAAAACGCATTGCGTCCTGATGCCCTCCATTTTTCAAGCAAGCTGCATTCATTTCTATGGGTCAAGGTCTTTGTGAAAAACGTACACTATGGAACATGCTGCGATTTTTCCTGACTGCAGAGATGATCAGTAATAATACACATGTGCACAGGCCCATTCATATGAATGGGTAAGGATTCAGCCCAGATGCTGTCCATTCGCAACACGTATTGCATCCGGACAAAAAACTGGCTCGTGTGAAAGAGGCCTTACTTCCAAGTAAACTTCAAAACAGCCAAAAATAACATATCTTTAAATAAGACACCTTCTTTCTTCTCCCCCCTCCTTGGAGATGATAAAACCTTGTTCAGACCAGCAGAATCCATATTCCAGTGATGACTAACCTCCGCCACTCCAGCTGTGGTGAAACTACGACTCCCAGCATGCCCCATTCATTCCAATGGAGTTCTGAGAACAGCCAAGCAAATGTACATCTTGGGAGTTGTAGTTTTACCACAACTGAAGTGCTGGAGGTTAGCCATCACAGCCTTATTCTATTTTAAATGTACCATTATCTTTGAGTCCAACAGGCATCCTTCTGTGGTGCGGACTTGTTTAAGTTTTAGATTCAGCAGTGTCTAATCAGTTGTACCATACTGTTAAATCTCTTCTGTATAACACTGTAACCTGTGAGACACTAGCACTGATTCAAAAACATCACTGTCAGACTTTCCTTTTATACTGTATGTAAGGAACGTTTCATTTCTCATCTGACAATGGACATCGTGACAATAGGGAAAAGTTACCATTGTTTTTTGGACTATAAGACGCACCCCCCCCCCCCCCCCCAAAAGTGAGGGAAAATGTCAGTGCGTCTTACAGTCTGAATCCTAATGACCATTATGGAAGCAGTCATTAGTATGCAAGAGGCGGCGGAGGTGAAGACAGCACTGCAATGGCTATACTCATACTCCCTGGTCTTCTTCAGGGCTCTGGTCTGCACTGTGTCCTGACTGCTTACAGCATCACAACATAGTGCACATAGGTGCGCACTATGACCTGATGCTGTATGACGTCAGGTCACAGAGCAGTGCAGGTCAGAAGAAGATCAGGGAGTGGTGAGTCCTGGATCTGCAGAAAGGCAGCACCATTCTGAGCAAGCGAGGTGAGGTTTTTTTATGTTTTTTTTTTTTTTCATGTCTGATCTGAGGCTAATGGGTGTTGGGGGGGTCTGATCTGATAAAGATTAGGGGAATGATGAGGGTTGGGGGTCTGATCTGAGTTCTGAGAAAAAAACATTTTTTTCTTATCCACTTCCCATCTGGGCCATTTGCCCCCTCCTGACCAGGCCTAATTTTGAAAAACTGACATATCTCACTAGGACGTTAGAAGGCTTAGAAGTTTAGAAGCAATTCTTAAAATTTTTAAGAAAATTGCCAAAACCCACTTTTTAAGGACCAGTTCAGGTCTGAAGTCACTTTCTGGGGCTTACATAGTAGAAACCCCCATAAATGACCCCATTGTAGAAACTACACCCCTCAAGTTACTTAAAACCGATTTTACAAACTTTGTTAACCCTTTAGGCGTTCCACAAGAATTAAAGGAAAATGGAGATCAAATTTTTAAATTTCACTTTTTTGGCAGATTTTCCATTTTAATCCAATTTTTTCTTTAACACATCGATAGTTAACAGCCAAACAAATCTCAATATTTATTACCCAGATTCTGCGGTTTACAGAAACACCCCACATGTGGTCATAAACTGCTGTATGGGCACACGGCAGGGCGCAGAAAAAAAGAAACTCCACATGGTTTTTAGATGCCATGTCCCATTTGAAGCCCCCCTGATGCACTCTTACAGTAGAAACTCCCAAGAAGTGATCCCATTTTGGAAACTAGGGGATAAGGTGCCAGTTTTATTGGTACTATTTTTGGGTACATATGATTTTTTGATCATTCACTATAACACTTTATGGGGCAAGGTGAACAAAAAATTGGTTGTTTTAGCACAGTTTTTATTTATTTATTTTTACAGTGTTCACCTGAGGTGTTCGGTCAAGTGACATTTTTATAGAGCAGATTGTTACGGACGTGGCAATACCTAATATGTATACTTTTTCTTATTTATTTACGTTTTACACAATAATAGCATTTTTGAAACAAAAAAATTATGTTTTAATGTGTCCATGTTCTGAGAGCTATAGTTTTTTATTTTTTGAGAGATTTTCTCATGTAGGGGCTCATTTTTTGCGGGATGAGGTGACGGTTTTATTGGTACCATTTTGTGGGACATACGCCTTTTTGATCACTTGGTGTTGCACTTTTTGTGATGTAAGGTGACAAAAATTGCTTGTTTTGACACAGTTTTTTTTAGTTTTTTTTACGGTGTTCACCCGAGGGGTAAGGTCATGTGATATTTTTATAGAGCTGGTTTTTATGAACGCGGCAATACCTAATATGTATACTTATTTCACTTTAACACAATAATAGCATTTTTGAAACCAAAAAAATTATGTTTTAGTATCTCCATGTTGTAAGAGCTATAGTTTTTTTTTTTTTTTTGAGATTTTCTTATGTAGGGGCTCATTTTTTGCGGGATGAGGTGACGGTTTTATTGGTACCATTTTGTGGGACATACGCCTTTTTGATCACTTGATGTTGCACTTTATGTGATGTAAGGTGACAAAAATGGCTTTTTTTGACAGTTATTATTATTATTTTTTTATGGTGTTTATCGGACTAGTTCGATTATGTGATATATTTATAAAGCCGACCGTCACGGACGCGGCAATACCAAATATGTCTATTTTATTTTATTTTTTCTATTTTTAACATTTTTTTTTTATTCCTTACTTGAGGAATTTTTTTTTTTACATGTGAAACCTTTTTTTTTTTTTTTTAACACTTTATTTTAATTTTATTTTTTTACACTGGGGGACATTTACTTCACTTTTTCTTTTTTTTTTTTTTACTGTTGATTTCTCCTGTAACTGGGGCTGACATAGTAGCCCCAGTTACAGGAGAAATACACCCCCCAGAGAGGCTGTACAGCGCAATACAGCTAATCGTGCAGCTGCTGATCGGGTTGCCCGCTGTCAGTGACAGCAGGGCAACCCTTAGAGAAGGCAGGACAGTGCCCAGGTGTCCCTGCCTTCTGGATCACTGCATACACAGCGCTCACGAGCGCTGTGTATGCAGAGCAGGAAGCGCTATGCGTGCAGCTGCAGTTTCTGAACGGACGTTCTGGAACGTCCATTCAGAAATAGAGAACCACCTCCCGGACGTTTAAAGTCAACGGGCGGTGGTTATTTTCCTCCTCTAAATTCTAGGTGTGTCTTATAGTCCAATGCATCTTACAGTCCGAAAAATATGGTAACATTTTTAAGAAAAGGCTGCATTGCTATAAACTTGGTCTTATACACAAGATCTGTCGACTGAGGAGAAGGTCTCTTCCTCTGCTTTATGAAAGCAGATAAATCATGTTATTTTAATAGGGGGTGAAATTAGCAGCTGCCATATTCTTCAAGTTATTCTACTTGAAATAAAGATCAGATGGGTTCATATCCATCCTAATGAGCCAATAGAAGATGTTGAGGGACAGTTGTTTTTCTCTATGCATGAAAGTGATCACAGATTCCATGGAATTTGCCATTATCTGCCAATAATATACATCCCTTTTATAATAATCTTCTAAGACTGTAACATAAAGAAAATATATGGTTTTGTGTGTTCAGGTTTTGACTTCCAAAAAGCATGCCAAACAAGCAATATCATAAAACTAGATACTTCAACAGTAACATGTAAATTGGAACCAATCATGAATCAAACTATAAGCAGAACCTCCGAAGGATGTAAAGTACTAGTGAATATGGGCACTAAAATCTGAAAATATGGATATCAGGGTTCCATGGACTCTACTCAAAGATGGATAAATTGTATAATTATTTATCACATATTTAAGCCATTGCTATTTTTTTTCTTTTGTTGTAGACCAACATATATATTGCTTCCACAAACACTGAAGAACATATTTTAATGTTCTTTAGGTGTCTTCATGGTAGTTATGACTACAATATCAAAAGTACCAGGTGCTCTTAGACATGACAGCCTCCATACAGAGGATGTCACAGAGTTTTGACCAGTAGCCATGCTACATATTACATTAGACTGTTGTATACTTACTGCTCCAGAGCATGTTGTCTATTGATGATGCTGAAGAACGTGGGTTCACATACCAAGTCATGGTTCCAGCATGCACTAGTGCAAGATTCTCCTTCTGCAGACAACCATACTTGCATCGACGTGACAGGGGGCCACATGGTTGGAGGAGGATCACTGGGTAACCAAACCAGGTGTGTATGATTGATGAGAACCAAGGAGGATGGTAGATTAACCTGGGATGTATTAATAGGAATGGGGAAGGGCAAAGGAGGAGAACAAAACTCCTGGAAGGGATTTCATATTGGATGCATATAAAGGAATGTAATAGGTGATAAAGCAGAAAAAGTAAAAGAAATATGAAAAGAAAATAATTAGCGTATTAAAAAAGGCATATGAATACAAAATAAAAAGGATGTTGTCAGGAAATGGAGGATGAAGAATGATGAAAAAGAAAACAGAAAAGAAATTTAAAGCATATTCTGCTCCATTATGTACAGAGGCATTATCTGTAATGAACATTTCCAGTTAATTGGGATATGCTAATATCAGTGGTCTGAAGACAGGCATCAAGTGTCAGCTTTTCATTGATTTAACAATTTAGTGGTGTAGTATGGAGCACAGTTTACAGAGGGTCACCACTAAAGCAGTATACATTTTGTAAGCATTCAATAAGAGTAGAGCAGGCTTTCAGATTGGTATCTAATGTGAAGTCACTATCCGATGATTACCTGGTGCTGGATATAGGCATGGAGTCTCTGCAGCATTCCTTCACTTGTAAACTCATAGGGCAGGTATGGTTCAATCTATGGAAAAGGCAATGAATGGGTTTGTTTTTGGTTATGCCTTGTAGAAAAACTGACTACATCACGTTATGATATGTTAACAAGGGAGCAGGCTGCATCAGAGATTCACTAGCTCTCTTAATAGCAGACATTTAAAGTCACGGTACATGAGTTTTGACAAAATGTATGTATATGTGCGGTATAACGACAGCAGAAGACATATTCACCAGATATACTAAGGGACAGCGTTGTCTCCACATAGCGACATTACTACAGCAACCAGAGCCTAGCCCCCATTCACCAGGGGTAATAAACAAAGAATATTAGGGTTCTGCTTCCATGACTGCAGCTTTTCTCTCCTCATCACATTGTCTAATGAGTTCCCTTGGGCCTCGTCCCTGAGCTCAGTGATATACCATTATTCTTCTGTACAGAACTTTCCAGATAATGAGACCTCTCTCTCGGCTTCTCAGGAATATTGGCTGTTAAACCACCCGCAACTGACACCTCTACGGCTCGATGACCTCAAATTGAAGCATTAGCCAGACCTCAAAACCCTTTATGGCTGAGATGTTCCCCACCCCTGTTCCTCTGTCCTCCCTCCAGCCAGTTACATAAATATTTTTTGCCAAAAGGAATGCATTGAAAATTGCTATCATATCATATATATCGTTCTATCTCATACCTATCTATCATATCTATCTTTCATATCTATCTATCTATCTATCTATCTATCTATCTATCTATATCATGTCTCTCTATCTCATATCTATCTATTATCTATCTATCTCCTATCTATCTATTTATCTATCTCATATCTATCTACCTATTTATCTATCTCATATCTATCTATCGATCTATCTCATGTCTATCTCTATTTGCACAGCAGCACCTTGTTAGTCTATCTTGTGTATGATCCTGGTTCAATTCTAGTTAAAAGCACTTCCACACCTCTGCAAATGTTAAATGCACCTATAGATTTTTGAAGTGTCTACCAACCTGTACCTAATAATGGGGTAAGGACAGAGCCTTACTATTACTGAGATGGGGATTAGCATGACTCAACAGTGGCCAAGCTTCTTTTCCCATTCTCTGAGAGACTAATTGTTAGGGACATATTTTCTCACAACCAGTCTATTCAATAGTGATGTCATGTAAAAATCCCTAACAACCAGTCTGTTGAAACAAGGCCAAATGTTTCTCATCCATGATACCACTGCACAATATCATGGTTCATTAACACTGCAGAAATCTGAATATGGTTTGCAACTAGCTAAGAAAAACGTTGAGTGTGAACACCTTTGTTAGGTTCTCATGTGACTGCTTATAGTGTGGCAATTATGTAGTCTTACATTGTCAGGAATGTATCATGTGATAATCAAGGCCAGTCTTAGGCTACTATACACCTTAGATTAATACTTGTTGAATCGGCTGACCATCTAAGGTGTATGTAGGCCACTTGATGACCAATGTCTTGAGACTCAAGCATGTTGGGTTTTGACTTCTTTTGTACTCAGGGGAGATCAGTCACCATAAGAGGCATCCTTCACAATACCTTGCTCCTCATGATGACTTTAATAGCTGCCTCAAACTCTTTTGTGTCGTTGTAGTCCACTGTTATGACATGAGGTCTTCCAATGGTCATCTCCATGTATGGGTGTTGAGATGAGACCTGCAGTAGAATATGAAAATTTCAGAGAAGCATTGTTGTGTCATCTTGAATGATTAGATAGCACTACATACTTATTTTTATTATAAAGGGAATTTGTTAGCAGGAAATTCACTGATAAACCAGGTACCGTAGTGTATTGTAGGGCTAGTTCAGCTAAATGTCATGATACCTTTCACTTAGCAATCCATTGCTTAATTCTGGAAGGCAAGTACTTTTATCCCATAAGCAAATGAGCAGTTAAGTGCACTGAGGGCAGTCTCCAGCCACTCTGTGCACCCTGCTCCTTCTGCTTCCTATACCAGCTCCTCCTTCTCCTTCTTGATAGACAGGGCCAGGTGAGATGAGTTTGCAGAAACCTGGCCCTGTCAATCAAGAAGGCTATCAAAAAGCTTGAGTCCACCCTTGGTGCACTTTACGGCTCATTTGCATATAGCTTAAAAGTACTTTTTTCTCCAGAATGAAGAAACCGGTTACTAAGTGAATGGTATCATTACATTTAGCTGAGCTATGTAATAGTCAAATTTTCATGGCAGCCATAGTGGCTGCTACAATGCCCATGGACACAAGGTGACATGACTGTTATCTACTGTATTCGACTTATGTCAGTAATACCTGGAGTAATTTCTGAATCCTCATTCCTAGGTTCTGGTCACTTCAATAGATCCTGGTGCTAGCCAGTGTCAGAATATTTTGTGCAGCAGCTCTTAGAAGTAAAGGGGACCCAGAAGTAGATGGAGGGGTCTGAAATTATTTTTGGGTCAGATGTGAGAACTGAATTCATTTTGAGGGTGGGGGGCAGGTATCTTAAAGGGGTTCCCCATGAATTAAGATAATTAAAATACTTAAACATTACCTTATTATAAATATATACCCAAATACCTTTCATTAGTCATAATGGCTCCTTTTGTCTAGGGAGCAATCATGAGGAGAAATAAAATGGCCGCCATCCTATTAGTACACACAAAACCTGTCCTAATCACACAGAAAGACAAGTTACTTCAGAAGCTGCCTCATCCTCTTCTCATATTTGTCAGGGATTATGATCCTGAACACAGCTGATAAGAACTTCAGCTGAATATCTGTAGGAATGGAGATCATGAGGAGACATGAAGTACAGAGAGGACAGACAGGACAGACTGGTAATGTGGGGCTGTGTAATGGAGACTGCATACAAGTGCTGCTACTCATCAGCCACATCCCCACCTTCTCTCTGTACTTCATGTCTCCTCATGAACTTCATTCCTACAGAGATTGAGCTAAAGATCATAATAAACTGTATTCAGGATCATAATCCCTGACAAGCAAAGCAGAGAGGAGGATGAGGCAGCTCTTTAGCTTAGTGCTTTGAAGTAAATTTTCCTGCTGTGTGATTAGGTGCACTGATAGGATGGCGACCATTTTATTTCTCCTCATGATTGCTCCCCAGACAAAACGAGCCATTATATTATAACTAATGAAATGTATTAGGGAATATATTTATAATAAAGTAATATTTAAATATTTTAATTTTGTTAAATCCTGGAGAACCCATTTAATATAATTAGTGGTCTGTATTAATTTTGGAGCCTTATCATAGGTCTGGATTAATTTGAAGTCCAGGGCCTGAATTTTGACCTCTGTTCTGCAACTGCATTGGCTACTGGCTGTGACACAGTGTCTATCTGCATAGGAAGTGCATAGACTCAGATTTCTTTCCCTGAGCATTGGCCACTCTGGCACAGAAAAAATATGATACAGCCTGTGTCCAGATAGTGAGCTATCAGGAGGAAAAGGCAAGACAATGTCGTAAGTTGTACCTTTTTTTTTTTTTTACTGTGAATTGGCCGGCAAGTGTGCCCTCGCCCTAACTTTCACATGAGCTGGTAGATTATGAGTGATGGGGGAGCATTCAAAAGTTTACTTTGAGCTTTGTATTCACTAGTTACCCATAAATCCTATGCTACAGCAATGCATGCACTGGTATGACTTTCAAACTAAACTGTTAATGCCCTGTAGTGGACAGTCCACACCTCAATCCAATTGAGAATTTTTGGATGCATTTGAATATAATTATCAACATGTAACACAAATGAGCATGAGCAGTTTTGCAAATAAGAGAAAAAAATGATTTGTCTAAATTAGCTAATTATTCATTGTCCACCAGAGCAAGAATGCAGTGACAGGTAATGGATGTGTTTTGAACAAGGCAAATGTTGATAGCAAGACATACGGAAGGTAGGAGAGGTTTCAAGTGAAATGGCCATTGTTGGGAGTTTCCCTGGTTTGTCCTGAGTTCCTGTGCCTGCTTGGCTAGTTTTATTTGGTAGGAAGGTTAGATTTATTACACTAGTAAGTAGGGTCATAAGAAAGGTGGTCGGTTTGTACTGAGGCTAGACTGTTACAATGGTAATGAATTTGAGGTATGGTTCAACTGGGATGTGATGAAGATTTAGTTAATTCAACATCAGGCACATCATTTGAGGCAAAGCATTCTGTCATAAGTTACCATGCCAGAATGTATATATGGCCACTATGATGAACAATAATGATGAACATGGACATGTTAGTCATGGGCTAACATCAACTTTCTAGCGTCTTTGGCTTTAAACTTTCCCCAATTCACTGATCCCGATATTGGAAATAAAATGAGCATGCATCAGTGCGAATGCAGCTCGTTCCCTGACAGTTCCTGACTGACACCACCATTCATCAGAACTCAGTGGGAAATCTTGTCTAATTAATGGAGGTAATTATGTTTTTTGTCAGGTGGCTATGATTAATTCCCCAGGCCTGCTGTGCAAAACACTATTTTCTACTTGTGGTTAAATCAATACAAAATCCTCTACTGTAGGCCGTGATAATCTTGTAAAATGCCCTCTGTCAGATCACCTGGGCTGACTGCTGAAAGTATTGGTCATTATTTGATCATGACCAATCTTAATTAAATGTCACAGCCTCATACCTCTCTGGAGGTTGGTTTACCACGGAAAAACTCATGGTTCAGGGAGCTATGTGGTGTATTGAAACGAGGTTGCAGAAACACACAACCATTGGCAACTGCTTCCAGGGGGGCTGGACCTTCATAGGGGAAGCCGAAACCTATAAACAACTAAAAGATAAAAATACATCAAATGAAGTTATCAGTGAGGAGTTACAAAGAATTCATTAAACACGTCTAGTCGTCTAACAATATAACCAAATTACTGTGGTCAACATTCTCCTAAATTTTTCTCTTTCTTCCAACCAGATTGTTTTTTTAAGATAGGATAGGTCCTTTTAGAATAGGACAAAGATCATACAGGAAATATAGAAATCTTTGCTATTTGAGCAGCACACAGGCTTCACTATATACAGTATGTATTATTTGTCAGCATATGGATAAACATAGGTTAAGAAGCTGGTAAATTTATTTATCAAGATCTTACAATGATCTCTAAATTGCCCCCAGTGCAGCTCACAAGCTTTTCCTATCTTAACACACACACATATACACTACAGCCAATGCAATAAAACATGTTTTTGGACTGTGAAAAAAAACTCAAGTACCTAGTAGAAAACCCACACAAACATTTGCAGAACTTAAAGACTCCATAACTCATTATAACAGAAGTAGTGGTACATATGTATAGTGATGTATTTACAATGCATTCTGAAAGTCTAGTTTAGACCCTTTCACTTTTTTCACATTTTGTTATGTTGCTCCTTGTACTAAAATAAAAAATAAAGTTTTCCCCATCAATATGCACTCAATACCCTATAATGAGAAAGTGGAAACAGAATTTCAGACATTTTTGCAAATGTATTAAAATGGAAAAACTAATTTCGTATATGGACATAAGTATTCAGACCCTTTTCCACACCTTGATTGGTGTGCACCTGTGGCAAATACAGTTGATTAGACATGATTTGGAAAGACACACACCTGTCTGTATAAGGTCTCACAGCTGACAATGCATATAATAGCAAAAACCAAGCTGCAAAGACTAAAAGAACTGCCTGTAGAGTTCAAAGAAAGGATTGTGTTGAGGCACGAATGGTACAAAAACATTTCTGATGTATTGACGGTCCCCAAGAGCACAGTGGTCTCCATAATTCTTATATGGAAGAAGTTAGGAAGAACCAGGTCTCTCATTCTATAGCCGGCTGCCCCACTAAACTAAGTAATCAGGGGAGAAAAGCCTTGATAAGAGAGGTGACCAAGAACCCACTCCACCAATCTGGGCTTTATGGCACAGTGGCCAGAAAGAAGTCTCTCCTCAGTAAAAGACACATGAAAGCCCAACTGGAGTTTGCAAAAAAGCAACTACAGGAGTCTCAAACTGTGAGAAACCAAGACTGAACTCTTTGGCCCCAATTCTAAGCATCCTGTCTGGAGGAAGCCAGGCACTGCTCATTACCTGTCCAATACTATTCCTACATTGAAGCATGGTGGTGGCCGCCCGGGCTATATCAGCCAGTCTTGGGTGGGGCTCAGAGCTCTCTGCCTCCTCCCATTGTATGCATGGTCACATGCTGGAGGTTACTGGGAGATTGCTTTGAGTCGGACCTTGCGCACCTGTAATTCGCCCACTGGCTCCTGGTATTGCCCATACGGCCCAGGTAGGTTTAGCGTTAGGTTCCCGAGCTACTTGAGAAACCTTGGCGCGGTGCTCGGGCTCAGACATGTCCTCCAAGCAGGATATGTTGGCTAATTCTCAATTTTACACCAGTATGAGGGTTAGTAAGACCACAGAGTGCACCTGTATTTGTTTTTGTTATGTTATTTTGCAGTATGGGCAGTATTTTGCAGAATGGGCAATGTAGAAACTCCTAGTCTGAATGTGCCTTTATTTCCATCCACAGGCAGCATTCTAGTGCACATGTAAGGCCCGGGCTATATCAGCCAGTCTTGGGTGGGGCTCAGAGCTCTCTGCCTCCTCCCATTGTATGCATGGTCACATGCTGGAGGTTACTGGGAGATTGCTTTGAGTCGGACCTTGCGCACCTGTAATTCGCCCACTGGCTCCTGGTATTGCCCATACGGCCCAGGTAGGTTTAGCGTTAGGTTCCCGAGCTACTTGAGAAACCTTGGCGCGGTGCTCGGGCTCAGACATGTCCTCCAAGCAGGATATGTTGGCTAATTCTCAATTTTACACCAGTATGAGGGTTAGTAAGACCGCAGAGTGCACCTGTATTTGTTTTTGTTATGTTTTTTTGACTGTCTATCACATCCACACAATTGCTATCCTGTGTAGGATGTACATTGTGGTACTTGTGGTCCGCTGCAGGCATCCTCCATTGTATGCATTTTTTCTGGGGATTGCCATTAGCAACGGGCCACAAGTGCAGGATCTCCCCCCCCCCCCCCCCCCCCCCCCGGATGCACCACTGCATACGGGGTTGAGCACTTCCTGCCTTTTATTACCACGCCAAGTGCACCTGTATTTGTTTTTGTTATGTTTCACTAATGATTTGACATATGATGTATATAATGAATTCACATTGAACTATGTACTTTTGATATATATCACGTTTTTAACACAATTGATTATGTAATTGTCACTCACTTTATTAATTGATTCACAAAGCATTGTGGGCATAAATGTAGATACTCTGACACCAATTGTTATGCTTGAGAAAGACTGCAATGAGCAGTTAAAACGTTGCAGAGGGGAATCAAGCGGGTCATTTCACCTTTATCTTGGAGTGCTGCCTCTTTTTTGGAAAACTACTACTATTTTGATGACCGATTTGCCTAAGGTTTGAGGATTCCTGCACCCGACTTCATTAACAAGTGCTGCTGTCCTTTCTTTGTGTGATAAATATATATATATATATATATATATATATATATAAATATATATATATATATATATATTATATTTAGTCATAGGCTACTGTAATGATGTCATACATTTCTATGTGTTAATTTCTCAGCTTTGGTGTATTATAATAAAGTCATAATATTGTTTGTCCAACAAAAAAAGAGAAAATATGGATCGCACATCCACATGCCATGCATTGATCTATCACTGCTTCTCAGCACAATTGACATCGCTTCTTAGCGTAAATAAAAGTATACCGCCCCCTAATATACATACTGTACACGTGGCATTGGTATACATTTTGATCAAAAGACATAAGCCCACTCACCACGCCAAGTTTGCCTCCACGAGTGGGCACCTACTCTAAGGCCTCTTTCACACTTGCGTTGTCCGGATCCGGCGTGTACTCCACTTGCCAGAATTACACGCCGGATCCGGAAAAACGCAAGTGTACTGAAAGCATTTGAAGACAGAGCCGTCTTCAAAATGCTTTCAGTGTTACTATGGCAGCCAGGACGCTATTAAAGTCCTGGTTGCCATAGTAGGAGCGGGGAGCGGGGGAGCGGTATACTTACAGTCCGTGCGGCTCCCGGGGCGCTCCAGAATGACGTCAGAGCGCCCCATGCGCATGGATGACGTGCCATGCGATCACGTGATCCATGCGCTTGGGGCGCCCTGACGTCACTCTGGAGCGCCCCGGGAGCCGCACGGACGGTAAGTATGCTGCTCCCCGCTACACTTTACCATGGCTGCCAGGACTTTAGCGTCCCGGCAGCCATGGTAACCATTCAGAAAAAGCTAAATGTCGGGTCCGGCAATGCGCCGAAACAACGTTTAGCTTAAGGCCGGATCCGGATCAATGCCTTTCAATGGGCATTAATTCCGGATCCGGCCTTGCGGCAAGTCTTCAGGATTTTTGGCCGGAGCAAAAAGCGCAGCATGCCGCGGTATTTTCTCCGGCCAAAAAACGTTCCGTTCCGGAACTGAAGACATCCTGATGCATCCTGAACGGATTTCACTCCATTCAGAATGCATTAGGATAAAACTGATCAGGATTCTTCCGGCATAGAGCCCCGACGACGGAACTCTATGCCGGAAGAAAAGAACGCAGGTGTGAAAGAGCCCTTATTTGGTGCAGCACCACATGGCGACCACTGACGCTACATCACCGTACCAGCAGGCGGAGGGACCCAGCAGTCCAACAGCACCCTTGCTGGTAGACAAAGTCATTTTGGCACTGGGTCCTACCAATCCACCGGCACGGCATCACCGCACAATGTGAACACATTCCGTGAGCTCTCAGGAACTTTTTGTTAGATAATATTGTTTCTGTTGATTCATAGACTTTATTATATTCTAGTGATGTCACAATAATGTTTGTCTTTATCTCTAAGTCATAGTAGGCTGCGTGTTCACTTTTAAGCTATAAGTCATGATGACATAAAACATTTTTTGTTCTACACTTTTTATATGGTCATGATGTCCCATTAGTGTTGCCAGTATTGTCTCTACCTTTATTTACAGTGTGTATTCTATTTCGAAGATATAACACTAGAGTGTCCTTATTTCTAGGCTTTGATGTCACAACAACCTTTGTGTTCATTTATGAGCTGCGTTCTATTGTGATGATCTCATAATATGGCTTGTCTGTTTTCTTCTGTAGTGATTTCACAATAGCAATTGTCTTTATTGTTGAGCTGAGTCCTATTTTGTTGATGTCACTGCTGTGATGATTGTTCGTCTTTATTGCTAGTATATACTTTATGATGATGTCACATTAGTGTTTGTTTTTTATTCCTATGCTGTACCTACTATTATGATTAGAGATGAGCGAAAGTTGACGTAGTGAAATTCGATCCGAATTTCAAGAAAAATTTCATTCGCATCGAATCTGAATTTCCTCACGCTTTGTGGTAACGAATGGCATTTTTTCCTAAAATGGCTGCTGCACGTGTTAGGACATGGAGCAAGGAACTCTGGGAACAAGGATCACCCACAATGCCATGCATGCAGCCATCCAGTAGCCAGCCAGCCCTGTGATGTCACAGCCCTATAAATAGCTTCTGCCACCTTGGATTCAGCCATTTTCCAGTGTACTTAGTGCAGGGAGAGACGTCAGCAGGCGCTAGGGACAGTGGTAGAAAAGACGTTAAAACTTTTATTTTGCTGTATAGAAGTTTAGGGAAAGGATAGGGAAGAATCATTCCACAGTATTGAAGCAGAACAGGGTTCAGTAGGGGAGTTTACAGCCTGGGTAATAGGAACAATCCTATTACACCTTGCTGCACTGACTGGAGATCCAAATTGCCATTATACAGCTCTGTAATTTTAGCAAACCATTCTTGTTATTGGGGTGCAAGCGCTGTTTAACACAGCCATTAACAGGGTTTATTACAAGTAAATATTTCTACATCTTATTTGCCCTTGTGCGGTGCAGTTATATGTTCTAAAGCATTTTTGGCTTGTATTAGTGGGAAAAAAGGGCTTATTAGCCGTTGTGTGGTGAAGTGAGAAAATTACAGCCCTTTTTGGCGTGTATTAGTGGCAAAAAAATATATATTTGCCGTTCAGCGGAGCAGTTATTGTCACATAAGTGATGTGGGAGGGAACACCACACTGACAACAGGAGGGTTGGGAAAAGGAACTAGGCCTCAAAGCTAGGGAAAGGGAAATGGTCACCAGTGCCACCTATGGAAACCCTAATCCTAGTCCTGACTCCTATCTGTATGAACGGACCTTGAGGGTAGGAATGTTCATACACTGGAACCTATGACCCTGGAAACCCTGAATTGCCCTGGAATAGTGTTAGGGCTTGAGACGACCTGTTCCTTCCGATATGAACGAACAAGCGACAAGCGTCTCCCTGAGGCCTAGAAACAAAAGACAGAGGGGAAACAACAAAATATAAAAGGGAAGTAACACTAAACTTCTGAAGTAAATGGACGGGCAGGAACTCAGAAGAGGACAACACACCAGCTCTTCCAATACAAAACTGAAGCTATCAACCGCATAGCATGATGGGTGAAGCCAGACTAAATAGAGGAGATGTAATGACCACTAAGCTACACCTGAGACAAGAGGTGTGGTCATTACCAGCAACAACACTGAAAACAAGTGAAACCAAAGAGGCTGTCAGATCACATCACGTGCAGACAGTCTCCTAGATCTTCGGACACCTGTCACGTTGGAGACCGTGACAGTTATAGTATATGTTCTAAAGCCTTCTGTGGCGTTTATAAGTGGAAAAAAGTAAGGGCCTATTTTTCATTCAGCGGTGCAGTTATATGTTCTAAAGCCTTCTTTGGTGTGTATTAGTGAAAAAAAAGGGCTTATTAGAAAATTACAGACTTTTTTGGGGTGTTTTAATTTCCTTTTTATTTATTTATTTATTTATTTGATCTAACAGTATGTCACACAGAGAAGTGCCAGCCCCTGCACAGGGGAGTGGCAGAGTCCTAAATGTTTCTGGCGCAGGCACAGTTCGCAGCAGAGTAAGGGGGCGTGGCAGCAGGAGTCGCAGCGAGAGGCCTGAGCTCCCGGTGTCATCTAGCGGTCGTGTCTTGACCAGAAAACCAGCGGTTCTTGAATGGTTGACTCGGTCATCCACTTCGTCCCAAGTGACATCAGACACCCCAGCCAAGAAGCGGTGGGTTCGTCAGACACAACCCTTAGTTGGCATGGCCCGGGAGCCGGCCCTGTGCCCTCACCTGTCCTCAACCTGCCTCTGTCCTT
Source organism: Bufo bufo (assembly GCF_905171765.1). Lineage (NCBI taxonomy): Eukaryota > Metazoa > Chordata > Amphibia > Anura > Bufonidae > Bufo > Bufo bufo. Next base: position 353,862,740 of record NC_053394.1, read on the forward strand.
TTCTGTTCCCTCAGCCAGACAAATATTATATGCTGTGGGCTCAGCTCCTCTATACAGCGAGGACGGGCTACTAGAGGACAGTCAGTAGCTACTGGCCATCCAAGATGTGGAGGAGACATCCGCCGCTTCCTCCAGTAGGCGGGCAAGTAGTGATGAGGAGTGTGTCATGGGAGCTGGTGCTGCGAGCGGTCAGGCTCCTGACCCAGAAACCGTTGAGGAGGAGATAAGTGACTTGCAGACAGTACTCAATGATGATGATGTAGCTGATCGCACTTGGGAGCCGGGTGAATTAGGGGTTTCATCATCATCGGGAGAAGAGGGTGGCAGCTTGCCCGTAAGGCAACGGCAGAGCAGGCAAGTCGCTAGCGTGGCCGGGAGTCAGCAGGTTGGCAGCAGTGGGAGGTCGGGAGCCAAACGTGCCTGGGGTAGACCACTCGCTTCGCAGGAGCCTACCTGCCCGGAAAGTAGTGGTGCAGGGGTTCAAGGAAGCAGCAGCCAGTAACAGTCAGTCAGTGCGGAGTGTTGGGGGTAAAATCACCTACTCGGCGGTGTGGCAGTTTTTCGTAAGCCGCCTGAGGAGGTGAACATGGCCATTTGTAGAATCTGTAGGCAGACGGTGAAGCGTGACCAGGGTGCCAATGTTGGCACCACGACCCTGCGTCAACATATGCAGCGTCACCATAAAGTGGACTGGGAGAATCATGGCTCCGATGTGGTGGTCAAGCCTGCCGCAGCAACCGCTCCTTCACCCAGTGGCACGCACCCAATTTCAGGCAGTCAAGGCTCCACCACCTCAGCCGAAGGGAGCTGTCTGTCCTTCCCATCATCTGCTGGTCCTGATGCTCCTGCTTCTCCTCCTAATCCTCATCAGTCATTCTGTCAGCAATCGAACACCGAAGCGATTGCCAAGAGACAACAGTATGAGTGCAATCATCCAACGGCGCAGAAGCTGACTGTGCTCCTGTCCAAGTTGCTGGTGCTGCAGTCCCTCCCTTTCCAAGTGGTGGACTCTGCACCTTTCAGAGAACTGATGGCTTTTGCTGAGCCGAGGTGGAGAGTACCAAGCCGTCATTTCTTTGCCAAAAAGACAGTACCAGCCCTGCACACGTATGTAGAACTGAAGGTGGGCCAGTCCTTGAGCCTGTCGGTGTCTGCCAAAGTGCACGGCAGCACCGACGTGTGGAGCTGTAACTACGGTCAGGGACAATACATGTCCTTTACGGCCCATTGGGTAAATGTGGTTCCTGCACAGCCACACCAGCAACTTGGCAGGGTGACGCCGCTTCTGCCTCCACGTTCTCACGCCGTTGGTCCTGTGACAATGTCCGCCTCTGCCTCCTCATCCTCCGCCGTGTCCTCAGCCTCCACTGCAGGGACAATTCACAGTGCCCCTCCAGCATACCACATGTGCAGGGCACTGTGGTGTCACGCTGTTCTGCACCTAGTTTAACTGGGCAAACGGAGTCACACAGGGGATGAACTGCTCCGTGTCCTTCATCAAGAAATCCAATCCTGGCTTTCTTTGCGACAACTCAAAATCGGAACCATGGTGACCGACAATGGGAAAAACATAGTGTCGGCGCTGCGTCAAGGAGGGCTGAGCCATGGGCCCTGCATGGCACACGTGTTCATTATGGTTGTCAAGTGGTTCCTGAAGTCTTCCACCCATCTGCAAGACATCCTAAAAAAGCCCAGGAAACTTTGCATGCACTACAGCCACAAAGCACACCCTCCTTGAGCTGCAGCGGCAGAACGGCATCCCCCAACATAGGCTGATATGCGACGTTTCCACCCGTTGGAATTCCACCCTCCATATGTTTGGTACACAGGTGAGAGAAGAGGAGGAGCAGGAGCAGCCAGAGGAGCTACAGGGCGATGAGGAAGACGAGACAGAGGACCCAGACACACCGGGGCAGTATGCAGTGAAGATGGAGGCAGGGAGTCCCTCCGAGTCACTTTCACAAATGGCCCGATGCATGCTCACTTGCTTGCGTAGTGACAGTCAAATTGTCAGCATTCGGCAGAGGGATGACTTCTGGCTCTCCACCTTGTTGGACCCTCGCTACCGGTCCAAAATGGGGGCATTGTTTACACTTGCTGAGAGGGAGGACAAGCTGAACTACTATAGAGACATCCTATGTAGTCAGTTGGCCGCTGCCTATCTGTGCCATCTTCTATCCTCTCGCAGGTCTGACAGGGGGGCCCTCTGCGCTCATGTTCCTCTGCCATGGATGCTGTGGCAGGGTGGGGGGTACAAGCTGATGAGCAGCTTTCTTCACCCGCCTAGTGAAGAAACTACTCACCAGCAGCAGCTAGACCTGGAGCAGGACCTGCAGGTGGTGGCATACTTGGACAGCACCCTGCCACCCCACATTGAAGATCCGCTGGACTACTGGGCAGTCAAACTAGATTTGTGGCCGCAACTGGCAGAGTTTGCCCTGGAAAAGCTGTCCTGCCCGGCCAGTAGTGTGGCATCAGAGTGGGTGTTTAGTGCGACAAGGACCATAGTTACCCCAAGAAGAACTCGCCTGTCCACCCAAAATGTGGAGAGACTGACCTTTGTCAAGATGAATCAGGGGTGGATCAGCCAGGATTTCCACCCACCAATGCCTGATGCATCAGACTAGATCATCCATAGTGCCACACCAACACTTTGACAAAAAAAGACCGGTTTCTTCTGGCTACCTGCCTCAGCTACTATTCTGATGCTGCCACCCGCCTGAGGCCACACATCTGTTGCCAAGTGCTCCTTCTTTCACCCACCATATTCAGCTGGTACTGGTATTGCCACCCACCTCCCCTGTCTGTCAACGGGTCACTCTGTGGTCTCCTGATGCTGCTGCCACCTCATCACTCAGGTCTCCTGATGATACTGCTGCCACCTCCACACTGTCATTGTGCCACCCTGTGGCCTCCTCCTGATACAGCTGCTGCTCCCACCTCCACACTCTGTCATTGTGCCACTCTGTGGCCTCCTGATGCTGCTGCCACCACCTCCACACTGTCATTGTGCCACCCTGTGGCCTCCTGATGATGCTGCTGCCACCTCCACACTCTGTCATTGTGCCACCCTTTGGCCTCCTCCTGATGCTGCTGCTGCCACCTCCACACTCTGTCATTGTGCCACTCTGTGGCCTTCTGATGCTGCTGCTGCCACCACCACATTGTCATTGTGCCACCCTGTGGCCTCTTTCTGATGCTGCTGCCACCTCCACACTCTGTCATTGTGCCACTCTGTGGCCTCCTCATGCTGTTTCCACTTCACCACTATGTCATAGGGCCACTCTGTGGACTTCTCATGCTGTTCCCACCCTCCCCACTTCATGACTGGGCCACTATTTTGCCTTTTGGCCTGGCTGACATCATCATTTATTTGCCCCTTCTTCTGATCTGTCAGAAGAAAGGAAAAATGAGATGCACAACGGATCCTGTCTATGTAACAGCTGTAAGGCCTGCATGACATGGTCCCTGATTTTGCATCAGAATAGGCTTATGATTTGGTAGCAAAAAGAATGAGTGGGTACAAAACAGAGAAAACATGCAAATATTCCATTCACGTGTCATCTCTGTTTTGGATCCACTCCTGTTTTTTTGGGCTTTAGCAATACTGATGGATTACTGACCAAATGCTGACCGAGTGAAGGCGGATACTCCACAGACAGGATGCGTTATTTTGGGGTTATTGTTCTGACGGATCAGAGGAAGGGCAAAATATTCAGTGACGTCAACACAAACTTACTGCTGACACCCTATCCACTCTGTCGGGGGGGGGGGGGGGGCTCTACTTGTATAAGCGTTTAATAGAACAGGTTCTGTAGAAATCTATGTGGAATCAGTGAATTGGTGTATAAGGCGTGGGCTCTTTCATGCTATAGTAGGATCTTGGGCCTCTGCATAGTTCTTTATACCTGCCGCTAACATTGACCTGTAAGGCTGAGTTCACACTTGAGTTTTTTTGGTCAGTTTTGGCCCCGTAACTGCCCAAATAAGTGAAGTGTGCAGTGATTCTAAGAACGACGCCTGTCATCTACATGCCATACTGACTCACAGTATTGTTTAACTACCACAGCAGACTCCCTATGCGCGTTACTGCAAGGCACAGTGTTCTACACCACTATAAAGGCTCTCTGCAGCCAGGAAATAGCCGTTTTTTAACGCGATTCGCCACAAATAAATTCGGATGGAACCAAATTTTTTAGGGAAATTCTGTGAACCGGCCAAATCGAATTTTTAAGAAATTCGCTCATCTCTAATTATGATGTCACACGGGTCATCTATTTTAATCATGTCATTTATTTACACGCTTTGTTCTATTGTGATTATTTCAGGAGTGTTTTTTTTTTTGTTATGGCAGAGTGCATTCCACTGAGGTGATGTTACAAAGGACTGTATCTCCATCTATAAACTACCGTATGTTCCTCATGTCAAGCAGTAAGCTGCCAGCTGTTCTACTTGTTATCTAGATTTATGAAGTATGTCTTATCTAATCTTTTTTTTTTTTGCGTGGTTCAAATGGATGCTTGTGCTCATCCTTATCAACACGGCCCTAGGCATCTTAATAAACTTCACAATGATGCAACAACATCCAACGAGCATTGCAATATATAAATTATTATCCTGAAAGCTATTTTTCTTTTTTTATATATATATAATTTTTTTTAAATAAAAGCTGTTATGTTATATAATATATCCATCCTTTTAAGTACTATGAAATGTATTTATAATATGGCATAGCTCCAGTACCTTTCATATTATTTTAATATTCTTTAATCATGTAAACAAATGTTAAATATTCTTTATTAAGCCTGTGATAGTTGCTTCAGGATCTTTTATACTGACTAAATACAGAGAGAGTCTCTTGACTTGTTATAAAAATAACCTCTTGGAATAATTCTGTCTGCATGTATTAATCCTGAGGAAAGATAAACCGCAGTCGTCACATATTATCAGTCAGTGCACAAAAGCAGCCAGCTGTTTCTATCAAGTAAATCTCACGTGTACATCCTCAGGAGTGTTATCTGGGAGATTAGAGACAAAGTTCTTTTTCTGCACCACCGAATGGCAGCTAACAAAAGGGAGCCTGTCTGCATACTATACCTGTAACAAATAATCTAAAAAGATTGGATTCCTGATTTCCTTCATTTTATTCCAAAGAGGATTCTGCTCTGTTCAAAAAGGTACATACACTTTCATAAATCTCATACATCTAAAATGAGAAACGTAGCACCTGAGCAAGTAGTCTTAAAGGGGTTCCCCAGGCTTTGTAGAAAATCCTGGTGTGTTCTGACCTTGGGGATTAAAGATTTGTTAGTATTTACCCTTCCATTTGGCCGCTGATGCTGCTGTCTCCGCTGTGCTCAGACCGACTGTGGACCAGATGTGTTCATCTTCCTGTTCAGCTGCATATACAGTATACAGTATGCAGCTGAACATGAAAACTCAGGAACACATCTGGTCCGGACCAGAGCAGAAGAGCCTGTAGCTGGTCCTAGCACAGCAGATATGGCGGCATCAGCAGGTAAGTACTAACAAAGCGATCTTTTCTCCACATAGTCAGAACATTGTAAAGCCCAGAGAACTCCTTTAATTAAATATATCCTATTGTTTTGGGTGTGCAATACCTATGTGTCTCGATGGTCACAGACTACAAATGAAGCCTGTTTGTAGTCAGCAAGAGAGAGACAGATAAAATGGAGCAACATATATCCATATGGGAGGCACATATGCAAACTGTTGTAATTCCTACACCGTTCACCTGATTTGGATGTAAATACCCTCAAATTAAAGCTGACAGTCTGCAGTTAAAGCACATCTAGTTCGTTTCATTTAAAATCCATTGTGGTGGTGTATAGAGCCAAAAATCTTAGAATTGTGTCGATGTCCCAATATTTATGGACCTGACTGTAGGTACACATGGTTTGTAAGTAGTTTATAACCTAAGGTGTTGCTATTGGCCTGCAGTGATGGCTAACCTCCTGCACTCCAGCTGTGGTGAAACTATGACTCCCAGCATGCTCCATTCATTTCTGTGGAGTTCTGAGAACAGCCAAGCAAGTGTGCATCTTGGGAGTTGTAGTTTTACCACATCTGGAGTGCTTGAGGTTAGCCATCACAGCTATAGAGGATGTAGAAATCACAGTTGTGACCAGATCCCTAAGCTAAGGGGGGCCCACAAGAAATAAGTAGCTACAATGTTGGAGCCTTGTGAGATGAGTAGCAAATGGACCCCACCAGGGATCTTAAACTTAACCCTTTCACTGCCATAAGCCACCAGGGGAAACTGACATTTAACCCTTCCTGCCCTAACGCACCAGGTATCTTACCATTAAACACTTCATTGCCTTAGACCACCAATGATGCTTATATTAACCCCTTTCCTGACCTAGACCACTAGTTAGACTAACATTAACACTTTCACTAGCCTAGACCATTAGTTATGCATTAATCCATTCACTACTCTAGACCACCAGGGATGCTGACAGTCATATCTTTACTGCCATCAAACACCAGAGAAACAGATATTAACCCCTTCACAACCCTAGACCACCAGGGATGTACATAACAACTTTCATAGCCTGCCTGGATGCGTTGTATCTTCTTTGTGTCTGCCTGGATGCTTGTGTTGACTTCTTTAGTGTTAATATTTATTATATGCTGTTCTATACTTCTGGCTTAGAGGGAGCAGTGCCCAGGTCCCTAACTGCCATGCTCACTAGCTATGAAGTCTTAGATGAAACATTAGCAGTGATGCCAATGAAAGTCAAAAGTGGGTTGTGGCCGGCCAACATGTGCTGTAGTGACAGAAGCTTAGTCAAAGTTGCTTAATTTATTTAATTAGGATGCATTAGTGCAAAATCAAAAGTCAAGATCAAGGGGTCAAAAGAACTGGTGCCCAACCATGTTACAGATCTATATATCCCAGCTATATCCTTCTGTAACAGTGGCTGCGGTATGCCGCTGTTCCCCCGCTTACCGCTGTGGTCCTGGGCGCCGCGCTCAGCGGTGATCCTTCTATCCACCCCTGCAGTCCTGGGCTCTGTCGCTGTACGTGCTGTGGTGCTGAGGATTCCACTCCACAGGTTCCACACAGCTCTGGCCACAGCATGCTTGCTGCTGGTTTCGTGTTACACTGTCCTAGGGGAGGCGCGCATCACTCCTTGTGCTGCATGGGTTGGGTCATGTGACCTCGCTGACCAACCCAGGCTCTCCTGCAGGTACTTAAGTGGCTCAGCCCCCTTCACAGATGCCTCAGTGTCAAGGTCCTTGTGTTTGCTAAGTTCCTGATACTCTCGTGTGCTCCTGACTTAAACTGTTCCTGGATTCTGCTACTCATCTGATCCCTGCCTATTTGACTTGACTCTCCTGTTGCTGACCCGATTGCCTGACATGTTAGGATAATTGCAGGTCTGTGGAAGGTCATAAAGACTAAAAACTTTTAACAAATTAGCCAATGTCTTGAAATAAATCATATTCAAAAGGATATTGAAAGTGCTGATATCCTTACTGTTAACCATATGGCATAATATCGATACAAACCTTAAAAAATATATATTTAACTCTATAGTAAAATATTACCATCACCGAACATTAACAGCCTTGCATAAAACATAGCATTTATGAAATAACAATACTAAATAGGAAAAATAAATTACAATCAAGACTTGCTGTTTCAGCAGATACATGGGAACAAACATTACCACAGCACAGTTGTGTTATCTCATGCAAAATATAAAAACATGTTCAAAAATATTTGCAATTCAAATTAAGTTCATCATTATGTGAGTACAACTCAAAATGTACAAAATCACATAAATCTGAAAAAGAAGCAAGTCTATTTTTCTGCTTTGTCCATTCTTTATTGTGTATGTTACTTATTGTATGTATTGCATTGTTTGAGTAAAAGTAGCTTTTCACTCAATGCAGTTTCTATGAGGAGGTAAGTTCTAGACTTGACAGCTGCGAATCAATGGATGTCGTATATCTGGACTTCTCCAAAGCATTTGACACTGTACCACATAAAAGGTTAGTATATAAAATGAGAATGCTCGGACTGGGAGAAAACGTCTGTATGTGGGTAAGTAACTGGCTCAATGATAGAAAACAGAGGGTGGTTATTAACGGTACACACTCAGATTGGGTCACTGTCACTAGTGGAGTACCTCAGGGGTCAGTATTGGGCCCTATTCTCTTCAATATATTTATTAATGATCTTGTAGTAGGCTTGCACAGTAAAATATCAATTTTCGCAGATGACACTAAACTGTGTAAAGTAATTAACACTGAAGAGGACAGTATACTACTACAGAGGGATCTGGATAGATTGGAGGCTTGGGCAGATAAGTGGCAGATGAGGTTTAACACTGACAAATGTAAAGTTATGCACATGGGAAGGGATAATGCAAGTCACCCGTACATACTAAATGATAAAACACTCGGTAACACTGACATGGAAAAGGACCTAGGAATTTTAATAAACAGCAAACTAAGCTGCAAAAACCAGTATCAGGCAGCTGCTGCCAAGGACAATAAGATAATGGGTTGCATCAGAAGGGGCATAGATGCCCGTGATGAGAACATATTCCTACTACTTTACAAATCATTAGTCAGACCACACATGGAGTACTGTGTACAGTTCTGGGCTCCTGTAAAAAAGGCAGACATAGCAGAGCTGGAGAGGGTCCAGAGGAGGGCAACTAAAGTAATAACTGGAATGGGGCAACTACAGTACCCTGAAAGATTATCAAAATTAGGGTTATTCACTTTAGAAAAAAGACGACTGAGGGGAGATCTAATTAATATGTATAAATATATCAGGGGTCAGTATAGAGATCTATCCCATCATCTATTTATCCCCAGGACTGTGACTGTGACGAGGGGACATCCTCTGCGTCTGGAGGAAAGAAGGTTTGTACACAAACATAGAAAAGGATTCTTTACCGTAAGAGCAGTGAGACTATGGAACTCTCTGCCTGAGGAGGTGGTGATGGTGAGTACAATAAAGGAATTCAAGAGGGGCCTGGATGTATTTCTGGAGCGTAATAATATTACAGGCTATAGCTACTAGAGAGAGGTTGTTGATCCAGGGAGTTATTCTGATTGCCTGATTGGAGTCGGGAAGGAATTTTTTATTCCCCTAAAGTGGGGAAAATTGGCTTCTACCTCACAGGGGTTTTTTTTTTTTGCCTTCCTCTGGATCAACTTGCAGGATAACAGGCCGAACTGGATGGACAAATGTCTTTTTTCGGCCTTATGTACTATGTTACTATGTTACATTTTTGTATTTTGTACAAATCTGATCTGGAGGCTGAGGTCTCAAACGCAAATGAATTACACTACGGGTGGTGCCTTTCCACTGGCAGCATAAATGTTTTATGATTTGTGTTATTATTACTTGAGTCCTATGATGGAAAAGTCACAGTGCGTCTCATTGTCCGAATGCAAATGACAAATGGGAGGTGGAGGAGCAGTGAAGGAAGTGCTGCGTGGCTTCACTTACCCTCCCTGGTTTTCTTCTGGGCCCAGCTCTTTACGGTGTCCTGATGGCAAACAGCATAAAGACGCAGTGCATGTAGGCATGCACTATGACCTGACACTGTGCGACATCAGGTCACAGAGCAGTGCAGGCCAGAAGAAGATTTGGGAGCAGTGCGCGGCAGCACCGTTCGGAGCAAGCGAGGTAAGTTTATTTATTTTTTTAACTTCTGATCTGAGGTCTGAGGGAGGTCCGATCTGAGGCTGATGGAGGACTGATCTGAGGTTGATGGAAGTTGGTGGGGTCTTATCTAAGGCAAATGGAGCTTGAGGGTCTAATCTGATGCTGATGCAGCTTGGTGGTCTGATGAGGGTCTGATCTGAGGCTGATTGAGCTTGGGGGTCTGATGAGGGTCTGATCTGAGGCTGATTGAGCTTGGGGGTCTGATGAGGGTCTGAGCTGAGGCTGATTGAGCTTGGGGGTCTGATGAGGGTCTGAGCTGAGGTCAGATTTTTTTTGCTTTTTTTCCTCCTCCAAATTCTAGGTGCATCTTATAGTCTGAAAAATACAGTGTGTGTGTGTGTGTGTGTGTGTGTGTATATATATATATATATATATATATATATATACAGTACAGACCAAAAGTTTGGACACACCTTCTCATTCAAAGAGTTTTCTTTATTTTCATGACTATGAAAATTGTAGCTTCACACTGAAGGCATCAAAACTATGAATTAACACATGTGGAATTATATACATAACAAACAAGTGTGAAACAACTGAAAATATGTCATATTCTAGGTTCTTCAAAGTAGCCACCTTTTGCTTTGATTACTGCTTTGCACACTCTTGGCATTCTCTTGATGAGCTTCAAGAGGTAGTCCCCTGAAATGGTTTTCACTATACAGGTGTGCCCTGTCAGGTTTAATAAGTGGGATTTCTTGCCTTATAAATGGGGTTGGGACCATCAGTTGCGTTGAGGAGAAGTCAGGTGGATACACAGCTGATAGTCCTACTGAATAGACTGTTAGAATTTGTATTATGGCAAGAAAAAAGCAGCTAAATAAAGAAAAACTAGTGGCAATCATTACTTTAAGAAATGACGGTCAGTCAGTCAGCCATGAAGGAGAGTGATGGGGTGCTGCGCCAGATGACCTGGCCTCCACAGTCACTGGACCTGAACCCAATCGAGATGGTTTGGGGTGAGCTGGACCGCAGAGTGAAGGCAAAAGGGCCAACAAGTGCTAAGCATCTCTGGGAACTCCTTCAAGACTGTTGGAAGACCATTTCAGGGGACTACCTCTTGAAGCTCATCAAGAGAATGCCAAGAGTGTGCAAAGCAGTAATAAAAGAAAAAGGTGGCTACTTTGAAGAACCTAGAATATGACATATTTTCAGTTGTTTCACACTTGTTTGTTATGTATATAATTCCACATGTGTTAATTCATAGTTTTGATGCCTTCATAGTCATGAAAATAAAGAAAACTCTTTGAATGAGAAGGTGTGTCCAAACTTTTGGTCTGTACTGTATATATATAATCAGACATACTCTAAGTCAAAAAGATAAGAAAATCTTCTTGATAGAAGTTAAACTGAATTTTCCATATACAGTAATCTGGAACAGGTCAACTCCCTTGAAAACATAGCTCAGTAATTCCACATGTGACACTTTGCTATGGATAGCTTAAAGGGATTCTTTGACTTTTTCTTACTGATGATCTATCTTTTGGAACTGATCAGTGGGGGTTCGACTTGTGGGACCCCCACCAATCAGCTGTTTGAGAAGGCAGCATCGCTAGCAGTAACTTCTCGCTGCTCCCCGCAGGCCTGTGATGACACGACTATGTCACATGGCCCCGACACAGCTCAACCCCATTGAAGTGAATCACTAAGATATGCCAGCAACATCTGATGACTGGGGATGCACCGACAAAGCAAAGTGGAGCCAGGAGGGGCCGAAGTTGTCTTCTGACCTCCACTGATTGGACTTTTGTGGCATATCCCAGCCCCCTTAAACTTTATTTTAGTAGTAGTCATGAGATGAAGAGGAATTATCAGCTCCCTGAGGAATCAGACTACAGCTGCTGCCCATAGAGGTCTATGGAGGGGGGGAGGAGTATGAGGGAACAGCTGCAGAGACAGAAAGACAAGCACATAGAGATGCTGCTGCTTGTTTTAAGTGTTTTACTGTCATAGCCCAGTGCTGGATTCCCAGCTACACTGCTTAATGCTGTTATATAATGCACTCTATGCCGTTGCTAGTTCAGTTAAGGCTGCTTTCACATCTGTGCTTATTATTTCTGTTCTTCTGCTCTGCTATATAACAGCAGAATAACAAAAATAATGGAAGCAAATGGAGCCTCACAGCCCCCATTGACTATAATGGGGTCCATTCGGTTTCTGTTCAGGAGAACATTTTATTAGTGGAGAAAAAAGACCTGCATGCAGTCCTTTTTTCTCTGCTATTTTTGATTAATTCGGTGACGGAAGCCCCCAACAGAGCTTTCGACATATGTGAAAGCATCCTAAATCTGACAATTAAAGATAGAGCCTGAAGAGGGTAGAGAGATAAAAAGGCAGAAGTCATTGAATGGTCAGGACGGCTTTTCCTCATGTACACACACGTAGGCTTATTCTGAAAAGTCACAAAAAATGATAGGTACTTTAAAACTGACCAGGAAGTGATGAAATGTCTTACAACCTTAACTTTATTAAGTGTAATTAACATACAAATTATCCAATATCTAATTAAAATAAAAGGGATTCAATATCTAAATCTAGCGATACTTCAGGGACTAGATATAGAACCAATGCACCAGATGGAGGCCGTTACTTACACAGCTGTCTGACTGCACAGAAACAGAATAGTTCAGTGATTATTGGGGAGAGGGGGGCAGTAACAATGTAGGAAAATGCAATGTCTTAGTCCATTTTGTATTACAATGTGTAAATTAAATTTAAACTGACCTATTAATCAGAACTCAATGAGGCAGCAATTTGTAGCAGAGAGTGTGAGTGTATAATTTGATTCTGAATACATCCTCCACAAACTACTCCATCAACATTAATGTCAATAGGTCTTTTATGTCCAGGAAATAATTGGCTGATTGTCACTTTTGTACGTGCTATATAAAAGGCCCCTGTCTCAGAAAACCTATAGATCAAAAACCTCTTCCATCACTTAACGTGCCCTCAGATATACAGCATATTTCAGGACTCCTCTATTAATGTACATGATATGCTAGTGACCATTTTATCTAAAAAGTATTTGACAGCTCTCCTTATGTGTAAGGGTATTTTAAATATATATCTAATTACTGATTGGTTCTGTCCCCTTTAATTATATTACCTTGTATATTGCTTGTAATGTAGTAAGTTAGGGATGATAAGTTAACTTATGCAAACTCATTGTTCTGTGTCAGATGACTACCAGGCTACAATCCAGAGTGGTTAACTCACAGGACATACATACTCCACACTGGACATGCTTAGCAGGAGGGGCTGAAAGGTATAAACCTTTGTGCACAAATACAAAAAACTTAGCTCCAATGAGAACATAATCCAATTAGGATGTTGTAGGTCACTATATATCTCTTGTATTTCCATGGAGCATCAGCCATGTGCTACGTGGGTAGCATGGCGACAGGAGCTCCCCCATTGTGTTGCAGGCAAGGTGATTATGACCTGCTACACTGGTTGCAGAAATGTCTGCAGCCTGACATATTGACTCCCACTACTATGCTGGACCGTCTGTTGGCGGATGTGTTTTAGAGGGCTTTGCCATACCCTCTCCAGCACTGCATCGGCCAGGTGTCTCCTGGTAATGCCTTAGAGATGGTCGACCTGGTGGAGCGCTACGAGGCCACCAGAAATCTGCAGGCGGGTTATTTTGGGAGAGGGACAGTCAAAGCCCGGAAATCTCCACCCCAGACCCGGTGGCCGGTGCCAGCCAAACCCGCCCGGGACCTATCACCTGCAGACCCAGCCCTGGTGGTTTGCTGGCAGTGTTATGAGCCTGGACACATAAGGGCCAACTGTCCCCATTGGGGTGAACCCATGGATACCAACTATGGCTACCGCCACTCATTGTATGCCAGGAAGCTGTGTGCCACAGGTACCTCAAAGACTGTAGACAATAGCCCCCTGTGCCAGGTGGAAGTGGGGGGCACTCTGGCGGTGGCACTACTGGATTCAGGGAGCCTGGTGTCCCTGGTAAGAGCTGCCCTGGTGCAGCCTGTCGAGTATACTGGCAGAAAGGTGGGCGTTGTGTGCATTCATGGGCACATAAAGGACTATCCCACCACCCTGGTCTCTCTATCAACGGTGACCGGTAGGTGGAGTTATGAGGTGGCCGTCGCCACAAAATTACCATATGAACTAATAATTGGGATTGACTTCCGCAGTTTCCCGGCACCAACAAAAGTTACCGATACCCATGGGACAGATGTAACCCTAGCAGAGTGGACTGGCTCAGGGGGGGAGACCAGAACCCTGCGAATCTGAGTCCGAAGGGCCAGTGGTAGGGGTGACCGCCACTTCGGTGGAAGAGGGGGAGACAACCCCACTAAGTGTGATGGTGGGAGACATGGAGGACGTGCCGCTGGGCCCTGAGCTGGCAGACCTCAATGTCTTCGGGGATAATTTTGGTACGGCACAACACCGAGACCCAACCCTATCCCGAACCTGGGAAAATGTATTAATAATAGATGGTGAACCACAACAACCAGGAGCAGAGTAGCCGTTTTGTGGGTCATCAAGATATGTTGTATCGGGTAAACCAGCTACGGGGTGAGCATATTGGTGGTGCCCAAGGCGTTTTGCAAGCTTGTGTTGGAGTTAGCCCACCAACATGTTCTTGGGGGACACCTGGGCCATCAGAAAACGCAGGACAGGATTCTACAGTGGTTTTACTGGCCCAGTGTATTCAAAGAGGTGGAAGTGTATTGCAAGTCTTGCCCAACCTGCCAGATAAACAGCCCCAGCCACATTTCCGTAGTCCCCTGGTCCCTCTTCCGATTATTGAGGTTCCATTCGAGCGGATCACTATGGATCTTATAGGCCCAGTACCGAAGTCCACTAGAGGGCACCAACACATCTTGGTAGTCCTGGACTATGACACTCGGTACCCGGAGGTGGTGCCGCTGCGACATACCTCCGCCAAACTCAACTGACTGACCAAGGGACCCCTTTTATGTCCAAGGTCATGAGAGAACTCTGTAAGTTGCTCCACATAAAACAGTTGCGGACGTCCGTCTATCACCCGCAAACGGACAGCCTGGTGGAGAGGTTTAATCAAGCATTAAAAAATATGTTAAAAAGAGTGGTGTCTAAGGATGGGAGGGACTGGGATCTTCTTCTGCCCTAGAAGTGCCCCGGGCCTCTACTGGGTTCTCACCCTTCGAACTGCTATATGGCAGACACCCTCGCGGTCTGTTGGACGTGGCCAAAGAGGCGTGGGAACAACAACCCACACCACACAGAAGTGTTGTTGAGTACGTCACCCCGATGCAAGGACAGATGGAAACAGTTTTACATCTGGTTAGGGAGCATATGGAGGCAGCACAGCAAGCCCAGAGTAGGGTCTATAATCAGCAGGCTCGGGTCTGGACCTTTTACCCAGGTGATCGGGTATTGGTCCTGGTACCAACCGTAGACAGTAAGTTCCTAGCTAGGTGACAAGGGTCCTACGAGGTGCTTGGAAAAATTGGAGAGGTAGATCACAAGGTACACCAGCCAGGGAGGTGAAAGCCGGAGCAGGTGTACCATGTGAATCTGCTCAAACCCTGGAAAGATGGAGAAACCTGTACGGAAGACAGCCCAAAACCAGGGTTCCTAGGGGAAGCGGTTTCAGCTCCTCTGTCTGAAGCAAGGAAGCAGCTGCCACAGTGAAAATTGCTGACAGCCTCTCATCTAAACAGGCTCAGAAAGCCAGAGAGTTCATTATTCGAAACACTGATGTGTTCTCGGACCTTCCTGGACACACTTCCATAGTCCAACAATGACATTGTCACTGAGCCTCAGGCAAAAGTCCGGTTAAAACCATACCGGGTACCCGAGGCTCGGCGACAAGCCATCGCAGAGGAAGTGAAGCTAATGCTCTAGCTAGGTGTCATCGAAGTCAAAAAGTGAATTGGCCACTCCGATAGTCTTAATAACAAAGCTGGACGGGACATTGGGGTTCTGTAACGACTTCCACAAACTGAATGAGGTTTCCAAGTTTGACCCTTATCCCATGCCCCAAGTGGATGAGCTTATTGAGAAGTTGTGCCAAGCCCAGTATTTTTCTGTGTTGGACCTCACCAAAGGGTACTGGCAGGTACCCTTGACAGAGGCTGCCAAGGAAAAAAACAGCTTTTATCACGCCAGAGGGTCTGTATCAGTACAAGGTATTACCGTTTGGTCTACATGGCGCTCCTGCCACGTTTCAAAGGCTAATGGACACTGGGAAAGTCACCTACCCAAAGTACAGGCTGTATGGGACTCCCTTAGGAAGGCTGGCTTAACCGCTAACCCAAAAAATTGCGCAATAGGGTTAGGAGAGATCAAGTACCTGGAGTATCTAATTGGGCGCGTAATTATCAAACCTCAGGTAAACAAAGTTGAGGCAATTAGGAATTGGCCCCGACCTGTCACTACTCTGCAAGTAAAGTCGTTCCTGGGTATAGTGGGGTACTATATGAGGTTTGTCCCCAATTTTGCTACTGTCGCCGCACCATTGACAGGCCTTTTGAAGGGATGCAAGTCAGTGACGGTTCAGTGGAATGAGCAGGCGGAAAAAGCTTTCTCTGCTTTGAAGTCTGCCCTGTGTGGGTCCCCGGTATTGGTGACGCCTGACTTCAAGAGGGAGTTTGTGGTACAGACCTCTCTCAGGACATCAATGGGGAGGAACATCCTGTTGTTTTCCTGAGCCAAAAACTTACCCCAGCCGAGACTAGGCACAGTATAGTGGAGAGAGAGTGCCTGGCCATCAAATGGGCACTCGAGTCTCTCCGCTATTACCTGTTGGGGCGAAAGTTCCGTCTGGTGACCAACCACTCCCCTCTCAAGTGGATGAGTCAGGCTAAAGAGAGGAATACTCGGGTCACCAGGTGGTTCTTGTCATTACAAAACTTAAAATTTTCCGTGGAACATAGGACAGGCAGGTTACAGGGAAACACAGATGTCCTGTCCCGGGTATACTGTCTGGCTGGTGTTCACCCCCTTAGGGTTGAACAAAGGGGGGAGGTATGTAGGAAGGCGCAAGGGGCCATCATTGTATGTGTCACTGAGATTCCTGGCCTTGGTGAGGTAAGAGCCGGTAGTTTTAAGTGTCAGCGGCAGCTAGTGCTGACTGACATTGTTTGTTGTTAGTATGGGTCCACTAGCCTGTCTACCAGAGCAAAACCCCACAATATCAAGAGCCTAACCTAGCTAAAGACACTACAAGATCTTGCAGACCATCAGTCAATGGTTGCTCTCAGGAAAAATGCTGATTATAGATTTTCAAGTCCGATCTTTTTGTTTCTTTCTCAGGTGAATTGCACTAGAGGTTTCTGACAACAAATTGTGGTCTCTGACAACAAGTACCATGTACATTCTGCCAAGCTGAAGACACATGCTATTCTTTTCCATAGATAGCATATCGTAGCTTATAATAGAAATACAGTGCCTTGCAAAAGTATTCACCCTTCCTTGACTTTTTCGCATTTTGTTACATTACAGCCTTAAGTTCAATGTTTTGTTAATCTAAATTTTATGTGATGGATCAGAACACAATAGTCTAAGTTGGTGAAGTGAAATGAGAAAAATATATTAATAAGGCCTCATGCACACGACAGTGGTTTTTCTCGGCCTCCGTTCCGTTTTTTTTGCGGATAGGATGGGGACCCATTCATTTCAATGGGTCAGCAAAAAAAATTTTGATAGTTCATCCGTTTGTGTTCCGCGTCTGTTGTCCGTGTTTCCCTTCAGCAAAAAAAATAGTGCATGTCCTACTTTTTTCACATTTGCAGACAAGGATAGGCATTTATTACAAGGGATCTGTGGAGAAAAACGGATCCTCCCCAAAAAACGGATGCCGCATCCGTTTTTTTTATTGAACGCACAATTTGCATACGGAAAAAAACAACTGTCGTGTGCATGAGGCCTAAAACTATTGTTTAGAAATATGTCAAATTGTTATTCACTGGCGCTTAGTCTTAGTATTTTATTTCTAACGCTGCGGTACCGCAGTAGTATCGCCACTACTGCAA
Source organism: Bufo bufo (assembly GCF_905171765.1). Lineage (NCBI taxonomy): Eukaryota > Metazoa > Chordata > Amphibia > Anura > Bufonidae > Bufo > Bufo bufo. The sequence goes on from NC_053394.1 coordinate 353,880,443, forward strand.
AGAGACACAAAATGATAAAATTATTATGGTTCCGCGCAATGCTATCGCTCACTCTTCAACACTATAAACAGGAATGGCCGTGCATACACCGTATTGCTTTCAAATATGTAAATGCATACCTGCTTCAGCTTCGCTGTATTTCTTTTGCACGTGCCAAGTATCTTGCTATATATGTACAATTGTGTTCAAAATTATTGAACCCCCAATGCTGTAAAGGGTTTTAGGGAATTTAGTGTACATTTGTAATTGTGTTCAGAATGAAATCTTACAAGGACTTTTTAAAGAACCAAATGCAACTAAAATGACATCAATTGTTTTTGTAATACAGTATTAAATGTTTTTTTTTTGTGATTTCTTCATTGACACAATTATTCAACCCCTTAAAGACTACCACTCTTAAGAACAGAGGTTCATTCAAGTGTTTTCGATCAGGTATTGAAAACACCTGTGGATGTCAAGGAGCAGCAATCAAGCATAATAAGCACCAATTAGGCAGATTTAAAAGGACTGTGATACTCAGCTCCTTCAAGACATTTACTGGTGTGTTTACAAACATGCTGAAGTCAAGAGAATGGTCCAGGAAGACAAGAGAAGAGGTGATTTCTCTTCACAGGAAGGGCAATGGCTATGAGAAGATTGCAAAGATGTTAAACATACCAAGAGACACCATAGGAAACATCATTTGCAAATTCAAGGCAAAGGGCACTGTTGAAACGCTACCTGGTCGTGGCAGAAAGAAGATGCTGACTTCGACTGCTGTGCGCTACCTGAAGTGCAAAGTGGAGAAAAGTCCCTGTGTGACTGCTGAGGAACTGAAAAAAGATTTGTCAGATGTGGGTACTGAAGTTTCAGCTCAGACAATAAGGCGCACACTGCGTAATGAAGGCCTCCATGCCAGAACTCCCAGGCGCACCCCCTTGCTGTCTCCAAAGAATAAGAAGAGTCGACTGCAGTATGCCAAAAGTCATGTGGACAAACCACAAAAGTGTTCTGTGGACTGATGAAACAAAATTAGAACTGTTTGGGCCCATGGATCAACGCTATGTTTGGAGGAGGAAGAACAAGGCCTATGAAGAAAAGAACACCTTGCCTACTGTGAAGCATGGCGGGGGGTCAATCATGCTTTGGGGCTGTTTTGCTTCTACAGGTACAGGGAAGCTTCAGCATGTGCAAGGTACCATGAATTCTCTTCAGTACCAGGAAATATTGGATGAAAATGTGATGCAGTCCGTCACAAACCTGAGGCTTGGGAGACGTTGGACCTTTCAACAGGACAATGATCCCAAGCATACCTCCAAGTCCACTAGAGCATGGTTGCAGATTAAGGGCTGGAACATTTTGAAGTGGCCATCGCAGTCACCAGACTTAAATCCGATTGAGAACCTCTGGTGGGACTTAAAGAAAGCAGTTGCAGCGCGCAAGCCTAAGAATGTGACTGAACTGGAGGCTTTTGCCCATGAAGAATGGGCGAAGATACCCGTAGATCGCTGCAAGACACTTGTGTCAAGCTATGCTTCACGTTTAAAAGCTGTTATAACTGGTAAAGGATGTTGTATTAAGTACTAAGATTGAATGTCACTTGGGGGTTGAATTAAACTGATAATGATGTGAGCACAGAAAATACATTTGTGGTTATTTCATTATAAATGTTATGTTATATTTGTCTGACTTACAAGTGCCTCTTTGATTTAATTGTAAACAAGATGACTGAAATGATCAAAATCAATGTCAAACTGGCCAAAACACTCAATTTCAGTGGGGGTTGAATAATTTTGAACACAACTGTAGGTGTATATAGTAGTGGGATAAAGAGCCTAGTCTTCAGCACGAGCTTGCCCCAGCCTGTGGCAATGCTCAAAGTTTGAATACTAGTTCGCACTCGGTTTCGGTTTCGAGCGCTGTGTCACGGCACTGAACTAGTGACTAGTAATATCCACCAAGTGAGTGTGATAAGGTCTGTACAGATTTTCTGCCTTTGGATGCCAACAAGCATGTTTTCATCCTCTGACAGCAAACAGAGATCTTGAACATAGTGAAGAATCAAAGCATGTTTTTTTTTTTTTTACAGTAGATTGCTAAATCCCTTTATGAATTCCTGTTACTTAAACAAGTCATCTCCAGACACCAGTTGCCATAAGGCTGCTGTAAATCAAACCTGTGATTGTCCAGTTTCCTATATTGATGATCTATCCTCAGGATAGGTCATCAATATCAGATTGGCAGGGGATCCGACTCGCTAGTCAGTTGAGAGCGCTGCATTTAATTCAGGGCTCGACAAATCCCAGGCGCCAGGTCGCCATGGCGACCAGGAATTTAGTCCTGGCGCTTGGGTATTTGTCAGCCCGTTTTCAAAGGTGCCCGGGCGATGGGTGCGGAGCTGCCGTTCTGTCCGGAGGCAGCACCGTGTGAAACAGCTCCGTCACAGCACACAATAGCAGAGACGCTGGCAGGGCCGCTGATAGGCCAGTACAGCTGGCCCAGTTGTACCGGGCCCGGCTGGCAGGGGGGCCCGGGCTGCCGACTCCCGAGCCATTTTAATTTTTTTGCTGTCAGTGGGCTGGCTCCAGTAACAGCAGGCAGTGTGGGGGCGGCGCTCACTCACTGACGTCACACGCCTGCTCCTCCCACTAGGCGGCGCAGGCGCGTGACGTCAGTGAGTGAGCGCTGCCGCCCGCACTTGTTACTGGAGGCTGGAGGGTGGAGGGAGGAGGCAGGAGCTGAATGTAAGGTAGTATTTTAGTAAAGAGATGAGCGCTGTGCCTGTGCTAAAATTAAAGTTACTGTCTGCAGCCTGCACGGCTGCACCGATTTATTAATGTATACTACTGTGAGTGGCGGGGGGGGATCTATATGGATGACGTCATGACGGCACTGTTATAGGGAGGGCGGGGGATCCGTGGATGGCACTGTTATGGGGGGGGGGGTCTGTCATGTGGATGACACTTATGGGGGGGGCCGGGGGGTCTGTGGATGACACTTATGGGGGGGATCTGTGGATGGCACCATTATGGAGGGGGATCTGTGGATGACACTGTTATGGGGGGGATCTGTGGATGACACTGTTATGGGGGGATCTGTGGATGACTGTTATGGGGGGGATCTGTGGATGGCACTGTTATGGAGGGTATCTGTGAATGGCACTGTTATGGAGGGGTATCTGTGGATGACACATAGCATAAGATGCTATATACGGTATGTGTCATCCACAGATCCCCCTCTATAACAGTGCCATCCACAGATCCCCCCATAACAGTGCCATCCACAGATCCCCCCATAACAGTGCCATCCACAGATCCCCTCCATAACAGTGCCATCCACAGATCCTCTCCATAACAGTGCCATCCACAGATCCCCTCCATAACAGTGCCATCCACAGATCCCCTCCATAACAGTGCCATCCACAGATCTTCTCCATAACAGTGCCATCCACAGATCCCCCCATAACAGTGCCATCCACAGATCCCCCCATAACAGTGCCATCCACAGATCCCCTCCATAACAGTGCCATCCACAGATCCTCTCCATAACAGTGCCATCCACAGATCCCCTCCATAACAGTGCCATCCACAGATCCCCTCCATAACAGTGCCATCCACAGATCCCCTCCATAACAGTGCCATCCACAGATCCCCTCCATAACAGTGCCATCCACAGATCCCCTCCATAACAGTGCCATCCACAGATCCCCTCCATAAAAGTGCCATTCACAGATCCCCTCCATAACAGTGCCATTCACAGATCCCCTCCATAACAGCGCCATTCACAGACGACCCCCCAGCGCCATAAATATCACTTGTAGACAAATCTGCATGTTGTTTCAAGGCGGCGTCTGGGGAGGGGCCAAGGGCGGGGCCAGAGGTGTGGCTGAAGGAGGGATCAGGGGGTGGAGCTGAAGGGGGCCCCGTCATGTATGCTGTACGGGGCCCCATGATTTCTATCAGCGGCCCTGGACGCTGGCAGCAGGGAGGGGAGGGACTGGGGAGGAGTGTAATCTGATCCTAGAGTGGAAGCTGCTTCTGCCAGCCCCTCCCCTCCCCGCCCACCAACCAATCAGAGCTGAGGCGAGGCAAGGCAAGCACTAGCAGCACTGAGTCACTGACACAAGTACAGGGAATCGAATGAGTCACAGGTTAAGAATCTAAAGATCCGACTCAGTTAGTGACTCATTCGATTCTTTGAGTTAAAAGAACAGTCAGTCAGACTCTAGAACAGTTTACACTGAGGCTGTGGCTGATGCTTTCGCAGCAGTGATAAGATTAAGGGACAGGAGCAGAGATATGAGAGAAGTGACAGGACACAGTTTAGATTACAGTTTGAATCAACCCTTTAGGATCAAATTGGCTTCTCAAGGAGATCTATATGTTAAAGGCATCCCCCCTTCTGTCTCATTCAGTAGCTATAGAACTAAGGGTACTTTCACACTTGCGGCAGGATGGATCCGGCAGGCTGTTTACCCTGTCGGATCCGTCCTTCCGCTGTTTCGCCGGACCGCAGCTCTGTCCCCATTGACTATAATGGGGGCAGAGCTCTGGCGCAGCACGGCAGTGCATGGTGAAAGGCCGCCGGACTAAAAGTACTGCATGTCCAACTTTAGTCCGGCGGCCTCTCACCGCGAACTGCCGTGCTGCGCCGGAGCTCCGCCCCCGTCCCCATTATAGTCAATAGGGTCCGGGGACGGAGCGGCGGTATATGTAACATGGTATACAGCATTATTGGGGGGGCTCTATGGAGAAGTGGGGGGGGGGCACTATGGGGGCACCTACTAGGGGCTTTATGATGCGGCTCCGCCTGGCTCCTAACTTTTTTAGCTGGCTCCTAGATTCCAAGGAAATTTGTCAAGTCCTGATTTAATTCACTGTTTACCTGCTCGGCATCGCAGCAGCAAGCAGGGTAATTACAGCTTCTCCATCCAATCCAGTTTAATGGGAAGGAGCAGTTGTAGTTACACTCCATCCGTCCCATTCAAGTGAATGGGATGGGAAAGCTATAATTACACTTGTTCACCTCTGCAGGATAGGTCATCAATATCAGTTCATCAATATCATATTGGTAGGGGGCTCCCTAACGATCAGCCACTGCACCAGAACCTACACAGTGTAAGATATGAAACAAAAGGCTCCGTACACTGTTTCGTTTCTGATGACAGCATACTACAGCTCAGCATCCATTTAAATGAATGGGGCTGAGCTGCGCCTAAGCCACATGACCGATAGTTGTGGCATCACTGGAATATGGAAAGCATCGAGAAGGCCACTGCGCTCACAGGGGTTCTAGCCCTTCTCAAATAGCTGATCGGCAGGGATCCCAGGTGTCGGACCCCACCACTGATCAGATGCTGATGACCTATCCAGAGGATGTCATTAGTTACAAAGAGTCAGATAACCCCTTTAATCTGACAGATCCGCTTTGAAGATCTGAGCAAACCGTTTCTTTGTCTCTTCCTTCTCTCTGGCCTTATATCTGTGACCCACAACTTGTTGCTTGCCCTACAACACATCTCCTACCTTGGCCTTCTTCAGCAGCTGCTGTAGATCCTGCTGTGGCAGCAAGCCGTGGTTTTTAACAAAGGCAGGAACTTCAGGGGGCCTCTGGGTCTCGAAGTAAACGGTCCCGTGCACTTCCATGTGCTTGTGTAACACGGCCAGAAACTTTTCTTTACCCTAGAAAAAGGGGATGTCCCATTAACTGCAGTGGTTGGAACAGTCCGTGCTTATATGCCATGTGGACAGCACACATTTAATTCAGTCCAATAATGCAGAACATCAGGACGAATACTAACTTGGGGAATATTGGGGAATATAGAGGAAAGAGGACCAAATCCAGAGCAAATCCACAGCAAAATCCACATTAATTACATTATTTTACAGATGTTTCTATTGCTTAATAGCAAAATCCATGGTAGATTGTTCTGCAGAAATTTACATTCCGCCTGGATGTACCCTTAAAGGGGTTATCCAAAGTCTAACATGTTCCCCCCAATTCCTGGGTCCCTGATATAGATTATACTTACCCCGCTTCCCGGCACCTGCGCAGCTCCTGATCCCCGCACGACCGCTGCTGCATTGGGGGGCGAAGCCAATAGCAGGCCACGACAGGGATGAGCCTCTGTAGCATCACGGGTGATGTTAGGGAGGCTCGTCCCCATCGCGGCCTGCTATTGGCTGCTTCCCCCATTGCCCGATGTTTTGATCAGTGCGACGGGGACATGTAGCGGTGGCCGTTTGGGAATCAGGAGCAACACGGGTGCCAGGAAGCGGGGAAAGTATAATCTATATGAGGGGCCTCGGCATTTGGGTGCATGTTTTAGACATTGGATAGTGTCGGGGGGTAATAATTCAATTAAGAATTATTAATTATGGTCATAAAAATAATTAATCATAAAAAAATAAAATTTATAAAATTTGTTATAAATTCTTAAAATCATGACCTGGTGAATTGTAGACAACCTAATTGATACAATTAACATCTGAGTCCGACTATTTCCTCAGATAAATAAGTTCTTTTTGACGTGAGATGATGTTAATGATAAAATGTAGTTCTAATACACAAGTATGCAGATTTATTGGTTACAGGGTTATAAACATATATAAGTAAATAAACACAATGATACATGCAAATGAATATATATAGCGTTAATATAAAGCATTACAAGCTTAACAATACATGTGAGTGGAAATAACTTGTCACATTATAACCAAGCTATTATTAGGTTAGGATATCAAAATATGAACATAAGTTATATACATCACTGCTGTTCAGAGAAAACCTTATGATATCAAGATGGGCATGTCTAATCCTAGACATCAATATAGAATGCTAAATACATTCTGCCCCCCTTAACCAACTACACATCACATGGCTTCAGGCATGGGCAAATCCATCCAAGGATATAACTTAGAAGAGATAACTGTATCCTTCCGCCCCATCCTGGACTATTTTCACATATATAACATTGGTAAGACTATTAAGACAAATAACAGGGATCTAGGATTTTGCTAGACCATATCTTAAATGGGAAGGACTTGAAATAAGTTCTTCCTGTGGGAATCCATCACTTAGCTTGGCGAAGAATGTTCTATTAATATATATATATATATATATATATATATAAGCAATTATTTAATGCTTTGCTAAATTATGAGTCTAGATTCTTCAGCAGGTAGAATGAAGCCTCACAATATCCTAAGACTACATCTCAATATGGAGATGATCAATTAATTTAATTATTTATTTATTCGCCAATCTAGATGGTATAATTTTACCCACACTATCAAATTAGTCTTAATAAAATGAAATATCATTTTCTGTGTCTCTTACCAAGTCCTAGTAGGAATCTTACTTCTGCTCCTAGGAAAGCTGGGTGGTCCATCATAGCACATCTCACCATGGCTTTCATCTTGATAAACCTCAACTTCTCTTCTCTTTCTCCTTTCTCCTTCTCTTTTCTCTCTACCTCCTGTGTATGGCTTATGATCCCAAACTTATCAGTTAGACACACCTTCCTAGTTTGGAACTTTCCAATCATTGTCGAATGGGCGTGACCATTGATAAAAAATGTGACATCATAACCTTACCCAGAATGCACTTTTGCTACTGTTGTATTGTCACCTACTGATACATAGGTGGCACTGCTGTATAAGCTATCTGCATCATAGTATAAAGGGTTAACTTATGTAAGTCTGAATACACATTTTGACCTTAGAAGCTTTAATTCACAGCCATAGGGATTAATTCTGACACTTGTAGCAATTAGAGACAGACCTCTAGGCGTCTCTTTAAACGTTTCTCACACTTAATTTATGGATCGTAAACGGCCTTGTTTTCTCAGAGATATCAGTACCTCCTCTGTCATACCAAAGATGTGATTAATTGTTACAAAACACACATCTTCACAGACACTCTTCTAATGAGAAATATATACAATATACTGGATACATGTTGTCTTCGTAACATATAACAATATAATATAAAGTAATATATATATGTCCTACTGATTGTCTTATGCTAAGGACTAACTAAGGCTCATTAAATGAATACATACATATTATATATTTTGCTTCATTAATAAATGCCTAATTGTATAGGTAATTATCACCAGCTGCATAGAGCTTATCTTTACCTCCCGTCATAAATTTAAAAGTAGACAAGGAGAGGCCTCTTCTCAGACTGGTATATTCATGGGAAGGATAACACTGAAGAGTATAAACCTTTGTGTGACCTTAAATTGGCCTACTCAAGACATACAAAATTGCAACTATAGTCGAGCATGGCTCTTAAAGGCAATGAACATCCATTTTGACAATAATGAATTGGATATGAATGCATTTACCTATGAAAAGGCACAACAATAGCCCATTTAATGAGGACCTGTCACCTCTTCTGACATGCCTGTTATAGCAACTACTTGAATTGCACATGTAATAACAATTCCGGAGCATCTATTGCTATGACTCTATGATGTACTATTCCTTTATTATTCCTGATAGAAATTATGAATGAATTACTACCAGTTTGCAATGAAGATCCAGAGGAGGCTTACCAATTGGGAGTGTGTTCCTGCACAGTATGACACTAACAGCACTGACTGGATAGTGTCAGACTGGTAACACCCAGCTGGACCTTCACTACAAACTGCTAGTAATTCATTTGCATAGCTTCTAGCAGGAATAATAAAGGAATGGCATAACATAGAGTCATAAGAATAGATGCTGCGGAATTGTTATTACATGAGGTATGCAAGAGACATGTCAGCAGAGGGGACATGTCCTCTTTAAGAAGCGTCTGTCCTTCTCTGGTATTTTCTATCCTCTGTTCTCCATATTTCTACCTACCTATTCATTGCAGTTTTCACGCATCATTTAGCAACTCGACAATCTAGACATCACTGTCAACATTTCAATGCAAGATGGATCAATGTCATGCCTATAAGAGTGGCAGATGAGGGATTAGATATAAATTCCTACCTGCAACTGTGCAACGTCACCAGGGAAGAATCCATGGGAGAAAGAGAGAGGCGCGTGAGTAGTTTGAAAGAAATGGAGGAGGAATTAGCTTGTGATGAGGCAAATATGATGAAAATGCTTGTAAGACAGAGAACATTACATGGAAGGATGGTGAAATGAGCAGAATGGAACCAATGTGCAGAACAGTTTTGACAAACCATTTTTTATTAACCATTTTTTCTGGTAGACCAAGAAATTTTTTTCATCTGCGTTCTCTTTACTACCTTAATATGGCATGACATATACTAATATGCAGTGATGAAACGTATACACTACAGCACTCCGAGCAAAGCCTGGTAGTGAATGGGATGGATGGGATACTGAAGTATAGTAAATGGCAGCACACACAACAAATAATGGGCTGTAATATTTCCTAACTAATTCAACACTAAAGTAGAAGACATATAATAAAATTAGGGATGAGCGAATCGACTTCGGATGAAACATCCGAAGTCGATTCGCATAAAACTTTGTTTTAATACTGTAGGGAGCAAGCAAGGTACCACTTGGAACCGAACCCGAGTTCGGGAAATGTTTTTTTACACTATAAATCAATTTCAGAAGTTATTTTGAGACTTCGCAAAATAATAACCGGCTCATCGGAGCCAATACATTCTAATACTGTACGGAGTGCTCGCTCCTTACAGTATAGAAACAACGTTTTATGCGAATCAACTTCGGATGTTTCACCCGAAGTCGATTCGCTCATCCCTAAATAAAATATTATATAAATTTATGATTCATGTATCGCTAGGATATGCCTCTAATGTCTGATAGGTGTGGATCCAACCTATGGGACCTGCACCTATCTTTAGAACGGAGCCTGCCAAGTGAAGGAGGGTGCACCACTCATGCACATCCACCCTTCATTCATTCCTATGGGAGTGACAAAAATAGCTAGCCAGCCCAACAGAAATGAATAAAGCGGTGGCTGCGCTGCGCTTCCCATTCATTTTAAATCAGACAGCCGAAAATAGCCGAGCATGCCGCTTGGCTATTTTCAATGCTCCCACAGGAATGAACGGAGGGCTGCCACGTATGCAAGCTGCACCCTTCTTCACTTAGCGGGCTCCTAGCGATATGCCCCCAATGTCTGAGGTGAGACAACCCCTTTAACACTGTAAACTAAACAAAGAACTAAGCAAATGCTTCAGCATTGTGGGGACAGTACATAAGCTACTATCTGCACATTTTTTGAGGCACCTACGTATCTTTAAATGCAAATTCAGATTGGAGACATAGCTTTTACAGTCTATGGACAGGAACCTTAAAAAGGCTGTATCAAATTTTACCTCCAACGGTCCAGAACATGTCATGTAAAGGTTAGAAACTTTCTAATATATGTTATTACAAAAAAATACCTCAGGCTTTTCTTCTCTTCCTACTTTATTGTTTACTTTCTCTGAATCCAGTAATAAAATCTGTGCATAAAGCAGAGAGGAAACCAATTTGCTGCTTCACTAAGAGATCAGGTTACAGATGCTGCTCTGGAGACTAGCTGCTATAATGTCTCCCATGCACATTACACAGAGAATAGAGGAGATCCTGCTCCCCTACCTTATTCTATCACACAGAGGACATGATACAGCAGTACAGTGCAGTGCTGTTCTGAATTCAGCACTGGGAGGAGATACTAAAAAAGAAAATACTAGAAAAAGCTAAATTTTTCTGTCACTGTCTGCAACTGCTCCCACCTTTCCATCCTATCCCCTTTCTATGGGCAGCAGCTATGACCTGATCTCTCAGTAAAGCTGAAAATCTTTATCTGCCTCCTGTGTATGGATATTATCACTGAAATTATCACTGAATTAAGAGTAAGTGAACAGTGCAAGAGGCAAGGGGAGATGAGTAATTTTCTTGCAATAACATATGTTATAAAGTTTCTCATCTGTATAAGAGATCTCTTCCATGACCTGCTGATAAATCAGGACTGTGACAAGAGGACAACCTCTACATCTCGAGGAAAGAAGGGTTCTCCATCAACATATAAGATGATTCTTTACGGTAAGAGCAGTGAGACTAGGGAACTGTCTTCCAGGAGGTGGTGATGGTGAACTCACTAAGAGCTCAAGAGGGGAATATATGAATTTCTGTAGTGTAACAATATTACAGGTTATAGTTACTAGATTTCTGGAGAAGGGTTGTTGATCCAGGGAAAATAACTGTTCCCCTAAAATGAGGAACATTGGTTTCTACCTCACAGGTTTTTTTTTGCCTTCCTCTAGAGCAACTTTGCAGAATTACAGGCTGAACTGGATGGACGGATGTCTATTTCCAGCCTATGTTAGTATTTTTGACTTCACTATTGATTAATGGAAAGTTGTCTATACTTGGAGCTACAGTTTAAATAACTTGGCTCCTATCATTCGGCTACAGTCCCACACTTGCCCATGCAGTACGCCAGTCCTGCAGGGTGAGCGAATGTGAGGTCACGGGGGTCAGTTAGCAGACCGAGGGTTACTCTTGGTACTCACAATTTGTAGAAGACCCTGGGCAGGCGTACAGCAGCGATGGAGAGGCTGGCACATGAATCCTCTGGGGCACTCTCTGTATATAGGGACCAGGCCGGGTGGTAGGTGAGGTGCCCTGGGTGTTGGAAGTTTAGTGTGCAGGTGGCAATATCCCTTATAGTTCGTGACGCCAGTGCCGGTAACGGTGGCACACCGATTTGTTGTAGGAATAATTGAGGTACACACAGTTGTAGTGAACCAGAACTCCTTTTTACTGAACATTTCAACTATTTACAGGCTTCAGATAAAGTTCCATATGCAGGATAATGGTATCAGGTAGGCTTGACATAAATGGCAGGTAAAATCCTAGCAAGATAACTCAGAGGGAATAAACTCACAGATCAGGCTGTACTTTCTGCAGAATCCTGTCTGACTTTCTCCAAGGCCCGGATGCCTAATAGCTGGCTTTATCCTTGGGAGGGAACCTTCATCTGGTATGAATCCACTTGTTGCAAATAACCTTCTGCCTTTCAGCTTTCTACTTTGCTGGTTAAAATTAGCACTGCTCTGTACTTTGTAAGATGCAGGATGACTTCAGGAGGGAACCTCTTCTCCTGGACTAACTTCTGAGCTTTGCTTACTCAGGACTTCAGGCAGGCTAGACTGAGCTACTTAGCCTTCTGGACTGGACTGAACTAACTCCTTCCTGTCTGGGCCTAACTATATATACTAGGGGGTTCCCTAGCTCCCTCTACAGCTTGGGAGGAGAAACTACACCCCTAACAGGCCTGGTACACAGGAAATAACATGAAAATATGCATTACAATGCAATACAAAACACAATAGCAATTTCCCACAGGAGGTGGGGACAACATGTCCCTTAGTAGTGCCCACCCTTACGTAGTGGGACACTACACCCATGTCCAGCATTGCAACCCAGCACCATTCAAGTGAACGAGGCATAGCTACACTACCAGACACAGCCTAGAGGGATGCTGCTTCAAGAGGTTTCAAATCCTATACTACCTACACGTCCAGGTGACTTTAGTGCATTAAGAAATCATTACAAATTTGTATAATTAGCAAATGATCCTCTTAAGGTTCATGAAAATGGGGACTACAACCAGACAAAATGATTTATATTAAATACAAGCTAGGTTTAGGTTATGACAAGCAGATTAGTCAAGAAAGATTTACATTCAGGCGTGTGAGGAGACAGTTTACCTTCCACATAGCAGCCTCTTTTCCGTATACGACGGCCATGTTTCTGACCTTGTTCTGAGTTACCTGTTGGCGCTCAGTTTCATTCAGTTCATCTGTTACAAACCCCATGAAGGAATTATCTGGAGTGTGAGCTGTAGAACAAGGACACGGAGCTGAAACAGTCTAGAAGTAGTGCTTTGTATCTACTGCGCTATAGAGGACAAAGTCAGGCAGAGATATGCACGGGCAAAGCTATCCAATACTGGAAATCCAGCAGTGCAACAATAATGGTGCAGGAACGCAGCAAACACAGGGGTAAGCAGACTCAGCAGGAGGGACGTGCAGGAACACAGGGGTGTCGCATATGCAGGAACACGGCTACTAACTCCATGCAAAAGTGCTATGATTGATTCATTGAGTGATTGACTGATTCCATGATTGAATCATTGTGAGGTAGGTGCATGACACAATATCCGTGTATGGATGGACTGCCTTTCCTACCCATTTGCAGAACTACTGCTTTATCCTCTATGATGAAAGACCAAAGTGGGATTCTGTTATGGAGCACTTGCGTTATCTGGAAGTCCTTGTGACATTCCCAGATTTCTCCTCCAAAACTCATGACACATAGTCATGAACTACTGTTTGGGGTGGAGTGCAGAATACTCGTTATACACTGGCTCTGTCCTATAAGGTTGTCTTCATACATTGTGGAAAATTCTGCCTGATAATTTGCAACATCAATACTTCCACCATGTTATCCTATAGCAAACTGATTCTGCAGTGGAAAACATTGCAGAAAGATCAGCAACAAAGTCTGTACGGTTTCTGCTGCAGAATCAGTTTGCCATTGAATTGAAAGGAATGATTCTCATACAGGAAATATGCAACAAAATGTGCACCATACCTCCCACCCAAAAAACTTATGCCGATTTTGTGGCAGAATTTACCGCAACGTGTGAAGCCACCCTTAGTATGTAAGGATGACAGGGGGTGGATGGAAGGTTCATAGGGCTTGCAATCTTCTGCTATTCAAGAGGAGAGCTGTTCCCAATCTGGTGGACTTGGAGCAAGCATCTATTACTTAGTTGTCATGCAAAACTACATCCCTCCAGCTGTTCTCCATGAATATTCTTTTTGAGAAGAGGCACAATCCCATTACTTTTCCTGACACATTGTATGTGAGGTGCAAACTATTAGAATATTACTGTGCAGCCCATCTAGTTATGCCCTGTCCCATCACAACCCTAAACCTCACTCTTAGGCTAGGTTCACACTTGAGCGTTTTACAGCGCGTTCCTACGCGCTGTAAAACGCTCAACAGGCAAAAACCAATGTTTCCCTATGGGCATGGTTCTCACCTGAGCGTTTTACAGCGCGTACGAACGCGCTGTAAAACGCCCTACGCCGCAAGAAGTAAAGGAGCCTCTTTAGGGCATATTGTCGCGCGTATTGTGGCAGTTTTTCATTGGATGCCTCTGTGGTTAATCACACAAACGCGCATACTACACGCGTTTCCAAAATACATAAACGCCCCAAAATACGCCTCAAAAACGCCCGATAAAAACGCCGGTAAAAAGCGCTTATCAAATACGCTCAGGTGTGAAACCAGCCTTAGGGCTAATGCACTAAGCCGTTGCTCAGCCATTCCGTGCGGGCAACATCTGTGGGTCACTTCAATGGGTCCATGATCTGTCTGCACCACAAAAAATAGGCAACAGCCGTGTGCATGAGCCCTTAAGATTAGCTTTGCAGTCTGGACACTTCTGCTACTGCTCTACAGTCCCTCTCCCCTACTGCGCCCTTCTGCAGCTGAAATGGATGTATTGGCATATGTACACCCCTGGTTTAGACCACTAGTTTGTAGCAAGCAAGGGGCCGACGGGATATCTGGGTTCCCCAAGCATAAATTTGGTTTGCATGGTAGTAAAGTCCGTCCCTAACCATGAAAATGCAATCCAATCTATCACTATCATGCTATAGAGTAGGAGGAGCTGAGCAGATTGATATATAGTTTTATGGGAAAAGATTCAGCATCAGGCCTCATACACCCAACCGTATGTGCTTTACGGCTTGCAAACCTCGGATGCGCAATACATGAATACTGGCCGTGTGCATGCCACCATTTTTTTCCTCCTCTTGTAGAAATGTCCTATTTTTGTGTGCAAGAATAGGACATGTATCTTTTTGCAGGGAATTAAAATGAATGGGTCCTCATCTGATATGCAAAAAATGCAAATCGGATGCTTACCGAAAATACGGTTGTGTGCATGGGGCCTAGCTAGTAATTTGTTTATTTTAATCTCTACAGTTTAGTCCAGTGGGTGGCCTATCAATAACTGATATCCCTTCCTGCTTGGGAAAACATAGCTATCAATCAATGAGTAGGCCCGCCCTCTGGACTCCTAAACGCAGAATAAGCTAGCATTTCAATCAATAAAATATAAGTTTTACTGAATCTTTCCCTACAAAACTATATATCCATCTTCTAAGCTCCTCCTGCTCTATAATTTTTATCCTCCACTCCTACTAGCCGGTCTTCAAACTGCACTTTAATGTAATTTTTTAATGCAACCAAATTTCCCACTAACTGGATGTGGAACGTCATAAATAGAGATGAGCGAGTTTCATATTTTGAAATTCGTTCACACTTTGTTTTGTGGTAAAAGGTGAATTGCGTTATGGATTCCGTTACCACGGGCCATAACGCAATTCTATGACAGAATGCATAACAGAATGCCTTTAGAGGCATTCCCCTATTCAGTCCGTCATAATAGAAGTCTATCGGCTACAAAACAGATCCGTCTCGTTTCCGTTAGACAGGGGAGGCCTCTAAAGGCATTTCGTTATGCATTCCGTCATAGAATTGCGTTATGGTCCGTGGTAACAGAATCCATAATGCAATTTAACGAAGTATGAATGAATTTCATAAGCGGAAATTCGCTCTTCTCTAGTCATAAATCACACTTCTACCTCCCACCTCCCTGTCCTCTAATTACAGTAAATTAGCTTCACCTTAAATGACATTTAGCACTGATAAAGTGCAGAGCGCTGGGTACTATAGATGCCCTATCAGTACCAATAATGAAAAACAATACAAGCGCCTAATAAAGAGAAGATAAATGAACTCCAAGGGGGGCGCAGATGGAGGTTCATTCAAAGAGCAGAACAAAGGGGGAGTTTCATTAAAAGGTCATTTCTATTTCTGTGAAAGTGCCTTTTTTATGTAGTAACCATTTACCGGATTCATTGTGATTGTAATGAAAACAGGCCTCGTTACCCATAGCAACCAATGACAGCGCAGCTTTCATTTCACAAGAGCAGTTTAAGACATGTAAGCTAAGCTCTGATTGGTTGCTATGGGCAACAATGACAGGCCATAGATATGCAGGTTATCCAAAGCATTAGCTAACTTACTGCCATTGGTAGTTAATGTGGTTGTAAAATGTAATTTCTATCTTTGTGAAACTGCTTTTAGCGTACAGGATTCAGTGGGTTTTTATGAAAACAGGCCTTGTTACCCATAACAACCAATAACGATGCAGCTTTCATTTCACCAGAGCAGTGTGAGACATGAAAGCGGATCTCTGATTGGCTGCTATGGGCAACAATAGGCCAGTGTAGATTTGTAGGTTCTCCTCTCCCCAATAGCCAAGCTATATAACTAGCACCATTTGTAATTAATGCAATGTTTATAAAACTAAGTGATACTTCCTCTTTATTATGTATGATATGACAGCACATAATGAGAAAATATTTACACCGGCTTATCGTTTTCAGGCAGCACAAAAAAGACACACGAATGCCATGAAGCATGCTTAAGCAAGATGTCCGATCACTTCAGTTGAACCCTCCCCAAATCCTCTTCCCAGACTCACGGAACATTGTCATGAACTGTTTGGGGTGCAGGTTCCAGTATCCCCAGTTTGTGCGGTAGCCGTGGAGTGTGGCATACTCTTCATGGTTATACGCTGGCTCTGTCCCAAATGTGTCCACCACACGTAGACGGCACCTGCAGGAGGGGGGTGTTCATGGTGTGGACCCTCTGTAAGGTGCCAAATGTCGGTGTGGAGTGCAGGGATCTATTTATTTTTTTGGGGTGTCAACATAAATCAAAGCACAACAGGAAACTATGGGGAGTTTTAGGCGTTGTAGCCGGTGGAAATCTGGGGCAAGTCAATGGTCACAGTAAACTATCAAGTAGCCAAACAATGCCACAGGAGGTCAGGTATCTCAGGTCTACGTCAATAGCTCAGTCAAGGGTCGAAAATAGCCTGGAAGCCACATAATACATATCTGGGTCCATGGCTTCTAGTTGAACTCATCGTCTCACCTGTACTTTCTGAAGGACAGTCCCATGTGCTGCTTCATCTGCTGCATGCCATGATAGTCCGTGTAGATGAGATCAAAACTTAGAGGTTCTGTAAGGGGACAGTTTCCTCTTCCAGGTGGGACACCTAAATAACTGCAAGGAAGAAAGGGTCACAGATACTTACAGCAGGATATATACAGATTCATGATTTACTACCTAAATATAAATTGACCATCTTCTACGTTCCACCATCTAGCCAATATCAATATGGTCACAAAAAAATTAAAAAAAATTAATTCTGCACCAATAGCAAACTAGAAATCTTCTACTAGGGAGTACAACTGGAAACAGTGATGGCATGGCACCATTGATATCCTCACCTTTGCAGTTCCTTCACAGACACTGTTATTTTTAGACTGTGGCCCAACACATACAAAGCCGCAAGGACATCTGCCCACTGCACCATCTCCCCCAGGGGTCCACCTTTCAGCACTCTTGGACTGAAAACATCACCAGACTCTTCTGTCAGAAATCCAATATGGACTAGAATCTAACAAGACACGGCAATATGATTAATGGATCAATAAGTAAAAGAAAAAGTAATTATGTAGGTATAAAATTAGTTTAAATGGGGTAAAAAGAAATGAAGGCTTTCTTACCTGTTTCTGTTCATTTGGTTTATCTTGAATTTTGGCCTCTAACCTCCTAGCAGCCAGAAGCCATTGAGCCTCAAGCCTCCTCAGCCTTTTCTTCATGAAGCTGAGAGATTCTTTACCGGTACCCATTAGATCAAGAAGAGAGGAGAGTTCTGTGCGGAAGGCCGCCTTAGAAATGAAATACACATGAAAATTCTAAGGTGTTTTATATAAGAAAAATGATGACATTCAGGAAAGAGATTGGAATTTTCTTTAGATAAGAACTGTTCCTTCCTAGGGCCTTGGCTGGTGGTAACGCACCAGGCAAACCTGGGCAGATGTTAGAACCTGATGGATTTGAAAAGCCAAACATTGTGGTAAACAAAGAACTCAATGTGACTCTTCCCCATGGGCCCACATACACTGACACAAGCCCTACTTGCGGGACAAGGATTTGATTGTATCTTGATTTGAAGACATTCTTTGGGTGCTATCTCTAAAGGTGCCCATACAGATTTGATTAACGTTGACAAAATGGATGATAAAACTCAGAACAGCGCTCCCTGTTGCAGGTTCATGTAATTACTCCTCAATGCCCTGGGATAGGAGAGTTCAGAACTTGAAGGGATTGTCCCATGAAAAATATTCTACAGTTTTCAAACCAGCACCTGGATCCGAATACTTTTGTAGTTGCATGTAATAAATAATTGAGTTATTCAAATGTATCTGTATAGTGCAACTTAATTTCGTATTTCTTTGACCGGCTCATTAAGAAAACCGCACATGCTCAGTTTCATCTTTCATCTGCCTCCTGAGCTGTGATAAGGAGAGCTGAGACACGCCCCCTGAGCTGTGATAGGGAGAGCTGAAACACGCCCCCTGAGCTGCAGCAGAAAAGACACTCCCCTTGAGCTTTCAGCTTGATATAAATCTAGCAGAGGAATGAATGAGGAGATCTCTGGATCCATGTGAGGTACAGGGCTGGTTCTAGTTTTGTTAGAAAGGTATTGTCATGAACTACAGTACAGACCAAGTTTGGACACACCTTCTCATTCAAAGAGTTTTCTTTATTTTCATGACTATGAAAATTGTAGATTCACACTGAAGGCATCAAAACTATGAATTAACACATGTGGAATTATATACATAACAAACAAGTGTGAAACAACTGAAAATATGTAATATTCTAGGTTCTTCAAAGTAGCCACCTTTTGCTTTGATTACTGCTTTGCAACTCTTGGCATTCTCTTGATGAGCTTCAAGAGGTAGTCACCTTGTCATGGTCTTACCTTCTTGCTGTTCTCCTTTGTTTGACATGTGCTGGCGGCCATCTTGGTTTCTGGGTTTCTTGTAGCCTCCCACCCTGCGGCTCCTCCTTCCCACTGGGAGGAGCTGGATGCCTAGCTCATATATATATAGGAGGTCTGTGGCTTCAGTTCCTTGCTTGGTCCTCCTGTGTTCACATGCTTCTAGACTGCTGCTGCTTCTGGTTCCGTCCGACTACCCTGCTGGTTCCTGATCCTGGTTTCGTCCGACTACCCTGCTGGTTCCTGATCCTGGCTTCGTCTGACTACCCTGCTGGTTCCTGATCCTGGCTTCGTCTGACTACCCTTCTGGTTCCTGACCTCTGGCTTCGCAAAGACTCTGCTTCGGTTTCGCCATCCGTTTGGACTTTTGCTTTACAGCTTTATTTTCAATAAAGCCTTCTTATTTTCACTTATCCCTTGTTGTACGTCTGGTTCATGGTTCCGTGACATTAGGACCAAGCCATGAATTCTGACGGTACAGGGCCATCCTCGCTACCCACGCTGGTTGCCAGACTTGATCAGCAGGATCACCTGTTGGGTCGGTTCGCTGTGGCGTTGCAAACCCTGCTTGAACGCACGGCTCATTTCGCTCCCGTTGCCGATGGGTCGGTTGTCGCTCCTGGGCCCGCTCCTACTGCCGCTCCGGTTGTTGCGCCAGAGTCTACCCCGACACCTGTTGTTGCACCTGCGGTGTTTCGGGGTATGACCGGTTCTGCCCCTCTTCCACAGCGCTTTGGGGGAGAGCCAACTCAGTGCCGAGGTTTCCTTAACCAGGTGGGCATTTATTTCGAGTTGCTGCCACATGCCTTTCCCACTGAGAGATCAAAGGTGGGCTTCTTGATCTCGCTGCTTTCGGACAAGGCCTTGGCCTGGGCCAGCCCTTTATGGGAGAACAACACTCCGGTGGTTGCCGAGTTTTCCGGTTTTGTTGCTTCTCTTCGGAAGGTATTCGATGTGCCGGCTCGTGCTGCCTCTGCTGCGAAGCTCCTTATGTCCATCAGACAGGGTTCACGATCCGTAGCTGAATACGCCATTGAGTTTCGTACCCTGGCAGCAGAGGTGGGCTGGAATAATGAGGCTCTGGTCGCTGCTTTCTCTCATGGTCTCTCGGATGCCTTGAAGGATGAGGTTGCAGCTAAGGACCTACCAGTGGAGCTCGAGTCTCTTATTTCTTTCCTGATTTTGATTGACACCAGACTCAGGGAGAGACCTTCCTTTAAGGAGAGCCTGCGGAGGTTTTCTAACAGATTGGCGCCTACGTTTGCTGTCCCACCCGTGCCTCCCTCTCCTCCCACGCCTCCTGGGGATGACTTGTCTGGGGGTGAACCCATGCAGCTGGGGTTTGCTCGCCTGTCCGAGGGGGAGAGGGTACTCCGGAGACGCGAGGGCCGATGCATGTACTGTGGTCTCGGTGGGCATTTTCGGTTGGCATGTCCGAACCGTCCGGGAAACGCTCGCACCTGAGATCCTGTCGGGGGCAGATCTTGGGTGGAGTCTCCTCATCCCCGGTTTCCCGTGTTGACAAACCACTGATCACTGTTGTCCTCTCCTGGGTCGGGGGCTCGGTGACGACCCAGGCGTTGGTGGACTCTGGTGCTGGTGGTTTGTTCATTGATAATGTGTTCGCTGCCGCCAATTCCATTCCTCTGCAGGCTCGAGGTTCCCCACTGGCTCTTGAGGCGATAGACGGCAGACCCCTTCTGCCGCCACACGTGACTCATGAGACCCTTCCAGTGGGGATAGCCATTGGTGCCGTTCACAGAGAGTCGGTCTGCCTCCAGGTTATTTCGTCTCCACACTACTCGGTGGTCTTGGGGTACCCCTGGCTCCGGAAGCATAATCCGACTTTCGATTGGAGATCGGCCGAGATCCTCTCGTGGTCACCGCAGTGTGGGGCTAGTTGCATCCATGGGTCTGTCAAGTTGCTGTGTACTTCCTCGGACTCTCTGTTGCCTCCTGAATACGAGGAGTACCGGGATGTATTCGATAAGGTGCGCGCGGTTGCCCTACCTCCGCACCGCCCATACGATTGTGCCATAGAGTTACAATCTGGTGCCATTCCTCCTCGTGGCAAAGTCTATCCACTGTCGGTAGCGGAGAATGAGGCCATGGAGGAGTACGTGAGGGAGGCGCTTTCACGCGGACACATTCGCAAATCCTCGTCCCCGGCAGGGGCTGGATTTTTCTTTGTGAAAAAGAAGGGCGGTGAGTTGAGGCCTTGCATCGATTACAGGGGTCTCAATCGCATCACGATCAAGAACGCTTACCCGATACCCTTGATTTCCGAGCTGTTCGATCGCCTTAAAGGGGCCACGGTCTTTACCAAACTCGACCTGAGGGCGGCATATAACCTGGTAAGGATCAAGGCGGGCGATGAGTGGAAGACCGCGTTTAACACCAGGACCGGTCATTATGAATCCTTGGTTATGCCCTTTGGGTTGTGCAATGCGCCCGCAGTCTTTCAGGAATTCATCAACGATGTTTTCCGTGACCTGTTGCAGCAGTGTGTGGTGGTCTATTTGGATGACATCTTGGTATATTCTGAATCCATGGAGGCCCACATTCTGGATGTCAGACGAGTGTTGCAACGGTTACGAGAGAACAAGCTGTTCGGTAAGCTTGAGAAATGCGAATTTCACCGATCCCAGGTAACCTTCTTAGGTTACATCATTTCCGCTGAGGGGTTCTCTATGGATCCTGAGAGGTTTCGGCTGTCTTACAGTGGCCCCAGCCCAGTGGTCTTCGTTCCCTGCAGCGCTTTTTGGGCTTCGCCAATTATTATCGGAAGTTCATCAGGGACTTTTCCATGCTAGCCAAGCCTCTCACGGATCTGACCAGGAAGGGCAGTAATTCCCAGGTCTGGCCGCTCGAGGCCATCCGAGCTTTTGAGGCTCTAAAGTCCGCCTTTGTGTCGGCTCCGATTCTGTCGCATCCCAACCCTGGGTTGCCCTTTGTCCTCGAGGTGGACGCATCTGAGACGGGAGTAGGCGCCCTTCTGTCTCAGCGTAGAACACCAGAGGGTCCTCTGCTTCCTTGTGGGTTTTACTCCCGGAAACTGTCTTCCGCGGAGTGCAACTATCAGATTGGTGACAGGGAGTTATTGGCCATCGTGCAGGCCCTTAAAGAATGGAGGCACTTGCTCGAGGGTTCGGTGGTTCCGGTCCTCATCCTGACGGACCACAAGAATCTGACCTACCTTTCTGAGGCCAAGAGATTGACACCACGTCAGGCCAGATGGGCTCTGTTCTTGTCACGTTTTAATTACGTGGTCTCCTACCTACCCGGTTCCAAGAACTTCAGGGCGGATGCCTTATCACGGCAGTACTCCGAGCTGTCCAGGGAGGAGTCGATTCCGACTTCGGTCATACCTCCGAATCAGATCTTGGCCGCCATTCGCACCAGCCTGACCTCTCCCCTGGGTGAGCAGATTTTGGCGGCTCAATCTGGTGCTCCCTCTGGGAGACCCAACGGCAGATGTTTTGTGCCTGAGGAGTTGCGCACTCGGTTGTTGCGAACCTACCATAACTCCAAGACCGCGGGGCATCCTGGAAAGAATCAGCTGTCCTGGGCTGTTTCACGTCTGTTCTGGTGGCCTTCCCTACGTTCCGACATCGCCGCATATGTAGCGGCATGCTCCGTTTGTGCCCAGAGTAAGTCCCCTCGGCACCTTCCGTTGGGCCTTCTGCAACCCATAGCCACCCGGGAGCGCCCATGGTCACACCTGGGGATGGATTTCATTGTGGACCTCCCTGCATCCCGAGGCCATACGGTCATTCTCATGATTGTGGATCGGTTTTCCAAAATGTGCCACTGTGTTCCTCTCAAGAAGTTACCCTCTGCACAAGAGTTGGCCACGATTTTTGCCAGGGAGGTCTTCCGGTTGCACGGTTTGCCCAAGGAGATTGTGTCGGATCGGGGGAGTCAGTTTGTGTCCAGGTTCTGGCGCGCCTTTTGCTCCCAGTTGGGGATTCATCTCTCCTTCTCCTCGGCCTACCACCCTCAGTCCAATGGGGCCGCAGAACGATCCAATCAGGCCTTGGAGCAATTCCTTCGTTGCTATGTCTCCGATCACCAAGACAATTGGGTTGACCTCCTGCCTTGGGCTGAGTTTGCCAGGAACACGGCGGTGAACTCTTCCTCTGGGACGTCTCCCTTCATGGCCAATTATGGGTTCCAACCTGCCGTGTTACCGGAGGTATTCTCTCCCCAGGATATTCTGGCTGTGGAGGATCACCTTTCCGTCCTACGTGCTTCTTGGGTACTGATCCAGAGGTCCCTTGAGGTCTCTGCGCAGCGCCAGAGACTCCAGGCTGATCGCAGACGAGCGCCTGCTCCTTCCTACCAGGTCGGAGACCGTGTATGGTTGTCCACCCGCAACCTCAACCTTCGAGTGCCCACTCCCAAGCTGGCGCCTCGCTTTGTTGGTCCCTTCCGAGTGCTTCGCAGGGTAAACCCGGTAGCCTATGCCCTTCCTGCGCTTCCTCCTGGCATGCGGATCTCCAACGTGTTTCATGTCTCCCTGTTGAAGCCACTGGTGTGTAATCATTTCACTTCCTCGGTTCCTCGGCCTCGTCCGGTCCAAGTGGGTAATCGTGAGGAGTATGAGGTGAGCAATATCCTGGACTCACGCCTGGTCCGCGGTCGGGTGCAGTTTTTGGTCCATTGGCGTGGTTATGGTCCAGAGGAGCGTTCATGGGTTCCCTCCGCAGATGTCCACGCTCCTGCCTTGCTCCGAGCCTTCCACGCACGCTTCCCTCAGAAACCGTTCTTTACTCCGCGGAGGAGGGGCCCTTGAGGGGGAGGTACTGTCATGGTCTTACCTTCTTGCTGTTCTCCTTCGTTTGACATGTGCTGGCGGCCATCTTGGTTTCTGGGTTTCTTGTAGCCTCCCACCCTGCGGCTCCTCCTTCCCACTGGGAGGAGCTGGATGCCTAGCTCATATATATAGGAGGTCTGTGGCTTCAGTTCCTTGCTTGGTCCTCCTGTGTTCACATGCTTCTAGACTGCTGCTGCTTCTGGTTCCTGATCCTGGTTTCGTCCGACTACCCTGCTGGTTCCTGATCCTGGTTTCGTCCGACTACCCTGCTGGTTCCTGATCCTGGCTTCGTCTGACTACCCTGCTGGTTCCTGATCCTGGCTTCGTCTGACTACCCTTCTGGTTCCTGACCTCTGGCTTCGCAAAGACTCTGCTTCGGTTTCGCCATCCGTTTGGACTTTTGCTTTACAGCTTTATTTTCAATAAAGCCTTCTTATTTTCACTTATCCCTTGTTGTACGTCTGGTTCATGGTTCCGTGACACACCTGAAATGGTTTTCACTTCACAGGTGTGCCCTGTCAGGTTTAATAGGTGGGATTTCTTGCCTTATAAATGGGGTTGGGACCATCAGTTGCGTTGAGGAGAAGTCAGGTGGATACACAGCTGATAGTCCTACTGAATAGACTGTTAGAATTTGTATTATGGCAAGAAAAAAGCAGCTAAGTAAAGAAAAACGAGTGGCCATCATTACTTTAAGAAATGAAGGTCAGTCAGTCAGCCGAAAAATTGGGAAAACTTTGAAAGTAAGGGCTATTTGACCATGAAGGAGAGTGATGGGGGGCTGCGCCAGATGACCTGGCCTCCACAGTCACCGGACCTGAACCCAATCGAGATGGTTTGGGGTGAGCTGGACCGCAGAGTGAAGGCAAAAGGGCCAACAAGTGCTAAGCATCTCTGGGAACTCCTTCAAGACTGTTGGAAGACCATTTCAGGGGACTACCTCTTGAAGCTCATCAAGAGAATGCCAAGAGAACCTAGAATATGACATATTTTCAGTTGTTTCACACTTGTTTGTTATGTATATAATTCCACATGTGTTAATTCATAGTTTTGATGTCTTCATAGTCATGAAAATAAAGAAAACTCTTTGAATGAGAAGGTGTGTCCAAACTTTTGGTCTGTACTGTACATGATGTCTGATTTTCATTTTTTACATTATTCATGGGATCACCCCTTTAAACGGGTTGTGTCACTTCAGCAAATGTATTGTGTATGTCCATATTGCCTCCTTTGCTGGCTGGATTCATTTTTCCATCACATTATACACTGTTCGTTTCCATGGTTACGACCACCCTGTAATCCATCAGTGGTGCTTATGCTTGCATACTATAGGAAAAAATGTTGGCCTGTCTGGTGACCAGGACCATGCACATAGGCTTGAGCTGATGGATTGCAGGGTGGTCATAACCATGGGAACGAGCAGTGTATAATGTGATGGAAAAATGAATCAAGTCAGCAAAATAAGCAATATGGACAATCGCAATACATTAGTAAGTGCCTTGTATTCACTTTCTCTACATGATAAATGACACTTGCTGAAGTGAGACAGCCCCTTTAACACTTGAATCAATGCCTATATACTAAGGGCTGCATAGGAAACTATTAGTCTCCTATTTCTGTGAAACATACAATTTTCACCACTTTTGATTTCTTTAATTCTCCGCTTTGAGTCTCTGGTTCTTCTACAGTGTCCTATAACATGTATGACTGTATGACACCGTGCTCACATGTTACATCACTTAACCAAAGCCTCCATATCTGCCCTATACCTCTTTATAGATTGGGTGAGGGAATCACAACTTATAAAGACCACTTATAGGTAACTCTTAGGCCTCCTGCACACGACAATATTTTTTCACGGTCCGCAAAACGGGGTTCTGTTGGTCCGTGATCCGTGACCGTTTTTTCGTCCGTGGGTCTTGATTTTTGGAGGATCCACGGACATGAAAAAAAAGTTGTTTTGGTGTCCGCCTGGCCGTGCGGAGCCAAACGGATCCGTCCTGACTTACAATGCAAGTCAATGTGGACGGATCCGTTTGACGTTGACACAATATGGTGCAATTGCAAACAGATCCGTCCCCCATTGACTTTCAATGTAAAGTCAGGAGTTAATATACCATCAGATCGAAGTTTTCTCCAATCCGATGGTATATTTTAACTTGAAGCGTCCCCATCACCATGGGAACGCCTCTATGTTAGAATATACTGTCGGATATGAGTTAGATCGTGAAACTCAGATCCGACAGTATATTCTAACACAGAGGCGTTCCCATGGTGATGGGGACGCTTCAAGTTAGAATATACTAAGAACTGTGTACATGACTGCCCCCTGCTGCCTGGCAGCACCCGATCTCTTACAGGGGGCTGTGATCGACACAATTAACCCCTCAGGTGCTGCACCTGAGGGGTGTTAATTGTGTGTATCATAGTTCCCTGTAAGAAATCAGGCCCCCCCCCGGCCCCCCCTCCCTCCCTCTATTGTATTATCTTCATTGGTGGCACAGTGTGTGGCCTCCCCTCCTCCCCCCCCCCTGATCATTGGTGGCAGCGGAGAGTTCCGATCGGAGTCCCAGTTTAATCGCTGGGGCTCCGATCGGTAACCATGGCAACCAGGACGCTACTGCAGTCCTGGTTGCCATGGTTACTTAGCAATATTAGAAGCATCATACTTACCTGCTGCGCTGTCTGTGACCGGCCGGGAGCTCCTCCTACTGGTAAGTGACAGGTCTGTGCGGCGCATTGCTTAATGATCTGTCACTTACCAGTAGGAGGAGCTACCGGCCGGTCACAGACAGCGCAGCAGGTAAGTATGATGCTTCTAATATTGCTAAGTAAGGGGGGGCCGCACACTGTGCCACCAATGAAAATAATACAATAGAGGGAGGGAGGGAAGGCCGCACACTGTGCCACCAATGAAAATAATACAATAGAGGGAGGGGGGGCCGGGGGGGGGCGCACACTGTGCCACCAATAAAAATAATACAATAGAGGGAGGGGGGGCCGATCTCTTATAGGGGGCTATGACATGCACAATTAACCCCTCAGGTGCAGCACCTGAGGGGTTAATTGTGCGGATCACAGCCCCCTGTAAGAGATCGGGTGCTGCCAGGCAGCAGGGGGCAGTCATGTACACAGTTCGTAGTATATATTCTAACTAGAAGCATCCCCATCACTATGGGAACGCCTCTGTGTTAGAATATACTGTCGGATATGAGTTTTCACGAAGTGAAAACTCAGCTCTGAAAAAGCTTTTATGCAGACGGATCTTCGGATCCGTCTGTATGAAAGTAACCTACGGCCACGGATCACGGACGCGGATGCCAATCTTGTGTGCATCCGTGTTCCTTACGGACCCATTGACTTGAATGGGTCCGTGAACCGTTGTCCGTCAAAAAAATAGGACAGGTCATGTTTTTTTGACGGACAGGAAAGACGGATCACGGATGCGGCTGCAAAACGGTGCATTTTCCGATTTTTCCACTGACCCATTGAAAGTCAATGGGTCCGCGAAAAAAAACTGAAAACGGCACAACGGCCACGGATGCACACAACGGTCGTGTGCATGAGGCCTTACAGTTTTTACATGTGAATTACATTTGAAAAGTGATCTGTATGGTTGGACCTTTGCCTGTCATGTATCTATTGTTCTGCATTACATTTTGAGTTTATTTTATTCAGTTTTCCATTCATACCTGTTTTTTGGGGTGGGATTTGAAAAACGGACTGATGGATTGATTTCTCCAGGGTAGAACTGGACAGAACCATTCAACTTCACTGAGGTACACCAGAAAGGAGCACTCAGTACCATCCACTCCATAGAAAGCATAGCACGGATCAGATGTCCACCGTGATCGCATCCACTGTAAAAGGATTGTTAGAAGAGATATTCAAGGTTCTTTGCTTATTATTCTCAATCAGTAATGAATAAGCATATCTTAAAGGGAATGTCCAGCCAATTAAAGTAAAAAAAAATGCTGAAAATGCTTTAATAAAATAATTTTTACCAATCCCTGTTCCCACACTTCCTGGTTCCTTTGTCGGTCTCTACTTCCTAAACCCTTTTCACACAGATATGTGACTGCTGCAGCCAATCACTGGCTGTAACAACACTCTGCTGTGGCCAGGGATTAGCTTTAGCATTACATGTCCGTGTTGAGAGGGTGCAGGAGGTAGAGGCTGTTGGAGGACCAGGGAAGTGTTGGAATGAGTTTTAGGGGGAAACAGTGGGATGAGTATTATTATAAATTTTATTTTTTTAAACCATTCTCAGCATATTTTACAAAATTGGCTAGACAACTGCTTTAAATATGACAGTTCATTAGATGAAGGTATTTTTTTTTAAATGTTGCTTATTGAATATAAATCGACAAGTGTTTGAATAGTAAATAAGTTATTATGCATAAATAATAAAACAGGATTGAATACACTTGCCTCCACTTTTCCAGAGCAGTCTGGGAAACGGGGGTCTCTTGGGATGTCACACAGATCCCTCTGGCCTTCAATAGCTAAAGTATATATTAAGAGGTCAACACATGAAAAGAAAGAACAGTCTAGTACTACAAAATAGTCAGAAAAGAGATGGCAGAAGCAGCTACAATGACCCATCTCAGATACGTACATCACTGATACACAAAACATACCATACCACGGGGAAACAATGGTCTTGAAACTTAGGCTCTCTAGTTGTCAAAAGACTATAACTTCCAGATATCATGCAGCTGTTATAGCATGCTGGGAGTTGTAGTTTTGTAGTTTTTTTTTAGAGACCGCTGCTGTAGAAGATTCTTCTAGCCTATGCTGTCAACCACACAACCTGCTTCTTCCCTTTTTATAAAATACAGGAAAAATATTTTGGTGAATATTTACAAGCAGTGGTGTAGGGCAAAATGGAAGACAAGAGCTTGGAAGAACATGCTAACACAGAGGACAACATGCTGGAAGCTAGGTAATGTTAACATTCCAAGTGGTCTAGAAGGTGAAGGTGCTAGTGTTAACATCTTTGGTGGTCAAATCACATTTTATCCTTGGGTATATATGAATACCCAAAAACATCATTGAAACATATTCCACTCTGGATCCATTCACTGCAATGAGGAAAACGGAATCCGATAGATTATACTTTGCCCTGTTTGTCCTGTTCTACATCGGTTTACATTTTTCACAAAGGCACAAAAGAGTAGTCTACCACACTATTGTTTCCTACAAAAGACATATGCAGATGGAAAGCAGGTCAAAGTTTAAAGGGCATCTATCAGCAGATTTGTACCTATGACACTGGCTGACCTGTTACATGTGCGCTTGGCAGCTGAAGGAATCTGTGTTGGTCCCATGTTTATATGTACCCGCATTGCTGAGAAAAATGATGTTTTATTATATGCAAATGAGCCTCTAGGAGAAACGGGGGCGTAGCTATTACACCTAGAGGCTCTAATCTCTCTGCAGCTGCTGCCCCTCTCCACATTAATTAACAGGGCCAGGCAGTATAAATGTCATCATGCCTGGCCCTGTCAATCAAAATGGAGAGGGGCAGCAGCTGCAGAGAGAGCAGAGCCTCTAGGTGTAATAGCAACACCCCTGTTTCTCCTAGAGGCTCATTTTCATATATTTAAACATATTTTTTCTCAGCAATGTGGGCACGTATGAACATGGGACCAACACAGATGCCTTCTGCTGCCAAGCGCACATGTAACAAGTCAGCCAGTTTCATAGGTACAAATCTGCTGACAGATGCCTATTAAATTTTAGAATTCCTAAATATTTGCTGTTCTCAGACAATATATGATTAAATCCCTGGTGGTCTAGAGCAGTAAAGGAGTTCATTGTTAAATCTCTAGTGGTGTAGTGAAATAAAGAGTTTATGGTTAAATCCCTGGTTGTCTAAGGCAGTAAAGAGGTTCCTTCATTGATAAATACCTGGTGGCATAGTGCAATAAAGTACTTCATGGTAAAATCCCTGGTGGTCTAGGATATTAAAAGGGTTCATTGTTAAATACCTGGTGGCTTAGGGCAAAGAAGGAATCCTTCTACATATATAGAAATAGATGAGAGACAGTGGCCCTGGCATTTGTCTAGCGTGACACTCCTTAACACCAGGCCCGCTTGGAGTTGGACACTTATTGAAGACAACATCCTCCAGTGCCTGGTGACTGGGCTCCCTAACTTATTAAATAAGTATTTGCACTGATTTTGGTATAAAACACTGTAAAAAAAAAATTCTAACAATACAAAAGAGACTGCAACTACTTTAGACTTTAGTGTACATAGGATCCATTGTGTCCAGGGATACATACCAGTTTTCATCTACCTCACCTTTTCCTCTCAGGAGACTATTCCGTAAGATCTGATCCACTTTGACTGCAATGTCAGACACATTCTGAGCAATTGCCTGAATCTTCTCCATCAAACCCAATGATTGCACGCTGCAAGACATGTATACACATTGCCAGTGACAGGCAGTCACGAATTATTTTTAAAATATCTGTCAGTTTTTCTAATTTTGCTGGGATCATGTCTTGTATTTCTATCCCAAATTCTGCTATTTTCCAACTATAAGGAATCACAAGGACATTTTACCCCCTAACAATTTATGGTAAATCCATAATATTACATGTATGTCATGTCAGATAATTGATAGAGTCAGGAATTTCTTGTCATACAAAACTAGATCCTAATGCAATTTTTTTTTTTTAAAGTAATGCAAAATTTTAAGAAGTTTGCCAGTTATGTACTGTAGACACCTAATCAGATGCAACGTGACCAAAGAGATCTATATTTCAATATTAGAGGTCATGGGGCTCATTTCACGTCATACAACATGAAGTATACAGCTCCATGTCAAAATCCTTCATCTGGCAATGTTGGTAGGTAATTCAGGGAGTCAAATTCAACCAATGCCCATATTTTGCAATTAATTCTACTGGGCAGTCCTGGAGTGACAGCAACTTTCACTGCACAAACTACTGTCCTGCCCTGTTGTTAATGCTAAGGGGGGACCCATACGCATGGGCTTCTTGTGCCTAACTGACAATGCATTCCTCAAGGTTTCCAGATAATACATTGTACTCTACTGCTAATATTTACACTGATTAAAGAAAGGGTCTCAAACACGCACCCCTGAGGCAATTATCTGTGGCCTACGACCAGTGTTCCCTTTAGGCATGCAGCTCCTAAAGTCCCTCAGCTCAGAGCCTTTGTAGGCCCGCTCACTGCCACAGGCCCAGACTTCCTGTCACATTGTGCCTGTTCTGGGGCCGCGCTGTGTGCACTGCTGGGGTGGGCAGCCCCAGAACT
Organism: Bufo bufo; assembly: GCF_905171765.1. Classification (NCBI taxonomy): domain Eukaryota; kingdom Metazoa; phylum Chordata; class Amphibia; order Anura; family Bufonidae; genus Bufo; species Bufo bufo. The sequence goes on from NC_053394.1 coordinate 353,911,458, forward strand.
CGGAACAAGCATAAGCCATGCAGCCAAGAGTGGTTGCAAGGTCCTGGACCAAGGAGCTGAACCTGGTGAGTGCCATGTGTGGGAGACTACAAGTGACAGCAAGTCTGCTCTTCCATAGCTGCCCAGACTGATGACTGATGCTGAACGGCGTGCTCAGCTGTTGCAGAACTTGAGTTTAAGACCCCTTACATCATTTCTATTAAGTTATCCATGCAGCAACCAGCATGCTTTGCTACCATGCCATAAAATTTTATATTCTAGAGACTAGCACAGAACTGTCAGAAATATATCAGAGGCAATGCACACAAACCCTGACATGATGTCATATTCTGTTCCTGGGCTCCTGTAGCAATCTGACAATTTTTCATCAAAATGAACATCCTTGTCCTTTCCTTCACAGGCACAGTGCAATAAGTTATACCGCATGGCTTGCTAGAGTTTGTACTGATATAATACAGGCAGGATTATAGAGGAACCTAGTTATATACCTGTCCAATGTGAAGTGTCCAATGTCCTCTGTCCTACGCGACTCGCTGACATTTTCCAGTCGGGCTAAGATATCCATCCTCCTCACCAGGGTCTCCAGTATGTCATTCATTCTGCGAAGGGCTCCTCGAGATTCTCCTAGACCTAGTACTGAAAATAAATTGACTGGACTTGTGAAACATTTTCACCATCATGTCCAAAGATACTAGGTCAACTACTTACTGTAGTCTAGAGAAGGCTCAGAATAAAACAGAGATTGTGGTATAATAAAATCAGGTACAGTATGTATAGTGTGCTACAAGCTGAAGGGATTTGCACACTGTTCTACTTGTAATGTACTTTATATTATCAAAAGAACAAGCACTACAACCAACCAGCAAAGTCATTCCTCTGAGAAACAAAATATGGCCACAAATACACCAGAAATATTATTGGTGTCTTTGAGAAGAACACCTCATTCTTTCCCCTGAACATATTGTGAAAAAACATGGAGCTCCATCAATTAGACCAGTAGTATTAGGGTACAGCCATACAATCAGGTTTCCCGATGAAGTTTTGGAAGCCAAAGGATCAGGGGTGGATCATAAAAAGAGAAAAAGGCCAAATACCATTTCTCCCTGCTTTTAAATTCACTCTTGATTTTGGCTTCCAAAACTGCATCAGAAAACCTAACCGTGTGGCCGTACCTTTAAAGGAAGCATGGGATGGTGCTGTTCACCTAGGTATGTCGCACTATGTCAGGCACAACTGCCTGTGGGGCTTGTAAGGTTGTAGCTGCCTGGCTGTCTTCCTGGATCTCAGTGGAGAATCTGGTTCACGGGCAGGAGAAGTTACAGTAAACCACTTCTTCCACTCTTCAGCTGTGGACTTTTTAAGATGACCATACATAAGGTTGGCTGTCCTACCAATTTCAGCAGGGCCAGCCAATCATCTAATGTGTTTTAGATCACTGGCCAACACTCTTTTTGGCAGATGTGAGAACACGCGCACACTCGGTTCAGTGTACAAAGAAGTCCTGGAGAAAGTTCAGTCAACAGTTGTTGAAGATGCTTGGTGCATGTTTAGCTATAGCATCCAATCATAAAAAGGCTACTTTGATAATCAGCCAATCTATCCTTATCTCTAGTACTCAAAAAAATGTACAGGGTGAGTCAAAAGTCACAGGACACCCTTTTATTTCAGAAATGAAAGGGAAAATGAAATATCTGAATACCCCAGCAAGTAATGAGTGAGGGGGCCTATCTTTTAGGCTGTGTGTGGAACATGGCTGCTATCTTGAATGCTGCCAGGGGCAATTTTTTTCAATGGGAAGGGGGTCATGTAGCATATGAGAGAGGACTAGAATTTTCTCAATTGCCACAATCAGATTTGCAATATCTCTTGTGGTTCAAAAGTTATCAACACAGAAAGTTGCAACAACAACCGGGAGCATTCCCTGTGATGCACAGCTATTTGATGTGTTCAATATGTTTTCCCTGGTGCTGAACACAGAATTTTGAAGTTTTGAACTTTCTGTGTTGATAACTTTTGAACCACAAGAGATATTGTGATTGCGGCAATTGGTTTCTGAGAAAATTCTTGTCTTCTCTGATATGCTACATGACGCCCTTCCCATTAGAACAATTTGCCCTTGAACCAATATGGCAGCTTTCAAGATGACGGCCATGTTCTGGACATAGCCTAAAAGATAGACCCCTTTACCCATTACTTGCTGGGATGTTCAGATATTTCATTTTCCCTTTAGTTTCTGAAATAAAAGGGTGTCCTGAGACTTTTGACTCACCCTGTACATAGGTTATGTTGCCGCTCAAACCAGTCCTATGGGATCCTTTGCAAAATCAGACTTTTGTGAACAACATTCTAAGGGTTAATGCACATGGTAATGCGCCATAGTTCCTTATTATGGAACTACACAGCTCCATGAACTGCTCTGCATGTTCTATCAAACTGCCTATGTACCCACATAGTGTGCTTAAGAAGCAATGAATAAGTTCAATGGAAGTTTTTCTCGCTTAAGTTCTTCTGAATTTGGCCTGAAAAGAACACTTCAAATCCTTCGAATAAAATTGGAGGCATATGTAGGTATAGTATCGGCCTCATGGCCGCCCTTTCTAGTCTCCGTACAGAACCATAATCTGACTGTGTGCATGAGCTCTAGTAGTTTGGCTTATGTCAGAACATTTGAGAATGTAAGCATGGACCATGGTCAGTACAGCCAGTATCTGTCAAGGTCTATCAAGTAACATTATGTTGAGATAACCAGAGATCAGATACCAACACTGTTTAAAGGAATAGAAATGTCTTCCACTTCATTTTCTTCTTCTAAAGCCTCAAGGGAGAAGGAACCATGTGACAGTTTGTTTCGGCTACAAAGACTCATTAAGCGGCTGCACAGCTACATATTTAATGAGTGTGTACTGCCTGATGTAGTAATTACCACACTGAAGTAAGCACCAGTCTTCCCACGGCGTATGTAAAATCTATAGCTATCTGCTGCAATCTATAAAGGCTTTAGGGAAAAGGATGTGACATCTCTTCTTGCTTGGTCCACACTGCATTATCTGCTACAGTATTGTCATGGTGTTACCTACTGCAATACTTAACCCTAAGGAATCACACACTTGTGCCCATGGATGTAGGAAGCAGATGTTGTTGCAGATTTGATTCAGTTTTGCTTCAGATTTCACCCTTCAATTGAAAAGGGTCAAATTCACCCCGAAAATCGTGGATTTCAAAATCTGCATGGCAGGTCAAATTCTGCACAGAAATTGTCTACTCTCATATGCTTTTCCAGAACTGCATTACACTGTTTTTTGTGCACGAAACTCTGCATGGAAAAAAGGTGCACAATCCGCAACACGTGCAGGTAGCCCTAAGCTCCATTGAGCAACATCCTCTAATTTTAATTGGCCTGTTTTTTTTTGCATATATCCCACTTTTCGAGCGTCAAGGGTTATGTTGATTTTGAGGAAGTATGATCCTGAAATGCATTTGGCATCAATACCACTTTCAACTATATCCATGTTCTCGGATGCCGCAGAACATCCTGCCTCTGGTCAACCAGTGCCACACGGTGCTCCACAACTGCTCCTGGTGATTGGTCATGGTTAAAACATGCTAGATAATACCCCAAATTCAAGCAGGCATTACAATAACACCATCATCTTTGCCCATCTTTGCCCAAATGTCACACCACTTGCTCGCCATTCTCTTCCCACCCACCATTCTGCAGCTGCATCTTACGGCTCACCTGCTGCTGCCAGTGTGCGCTAATGCTCAGCCAATGCCCGTTTTCCTTGGACTTCATTCCTGCAACATTCTAGGCCTGAGAACAGAGGTCTTCTTGGTTCCTGTGTCTGTAAAGGTGTGAATGTTACTGCTTCATCTGATATAAGCCCAGCCAGTGTTATTAATTATGTGCTGCCCATTCTCACCTCTGCCCATCTACCACTCATGACCAAATTCTCCCTGCCTTGACTTGTGCACCATCAATGGTGACTTCAGCCTATCTACATACCAATCATTCCTAACGGAGGCTACTCTGGGGAAGAAAAGTCCATCCCCTTGCATGGGTTAATGATGAAGAGCACACAAGCCCTCAGACTCCACTCCCTGGTTTAGCCTTAAAGGGTTTCTGTCACCCCATTAAACCATTATTTTTTTTTTTCTTTACTAATAATCCCTATAGTGCGATCTCATGATACATAAGCAAATTAATCATTTTGGTTCAGTAGAATTTGCTAAAAATCGATTTTTAAAATATGCTAATTACCTTGCTACCAGCAAGTAGGGCGGCTACTTGCTGGTAGCAGCCGCATCCTCCGATGGTAATGACGCCCCCTCGGCATGCTGATTGACAGGGCCAGGGAAGGGAATCGTTCTCTGCTGGCGCTGTTAGAATTTGAAATCTCGCGCCTGCGCCGTACCTGTCTTCAATCGGCGCAGGCGCACTGAGAGGCGGCCGCTCTCTCGACCGCACCATCCTCAATGCGCCTGCGTCGATGACGTCATCAAGTACACCCGGAAGAGATTTATTATTAATAATCGTTGGTGGTATAGTGTTAATAACTGTCATTTTTATAAAATTATTTATTCCCATTTCGTTGGTGGTTTTTGTGGCAGCATGCTTATTATGTACATACTTACCTGATTCAAGCATCCAGCGACGTCACCAGACTCTCCGCCTCCTTCCAGCGATGCCGGCGTCTTCTCTTCCGGGTGTACTTGATGACGTCATCGACGCAGGCGCATTGAGGATGGAGCGGTTGAGCGAGCGGCCGCCTCTCAGTGCGCCTGCGCCGATTGAAGACAGGTACGGCGCAGGCGCGAGATTTCAAATTCTAACAGCGCCAGCAGAGAACGATTCCCTTCCCTGGCCCTGTCAATCAGCATGCCGAGGGGGCGTCATTACCATCGGAGGATGCGGCTGCTACCAGCAAGTAGCCGCCCTACTTGCTGGTAGCAAGGTAATTAGCATATTTTAAAAATCGATTTTTAGCAAATTCTACTGAACCAAAATGATTAATTTGCTTATGTATCATGAGATCGCACTATAGGGATTTTTAGTAAAGAAAAAAAAAAACGGTTTAATGGGGTGACAGAAACCCTTTAAACCAAAACTATTATCAACCCAATGGGCCCACATCTCCAGTAGGTCACTGGTACGCAAAACAGCATCATTACCATTGAAAATACAATACAACACTAATTCCTAACCTTACCTTTTTACGGAACCATGAAAAAAAATCTCTGACAAATCCTCCAACCAAACTGTAAATTTTCTTCTGTTTGGATAAAAAAAACTCTAAGTCTAAAATTGGGCTTCCTAGAAGTCCAATACCTCTCTGCTGTCCAACAGGCACAGTCTACAGAATACAGGTGTTGTTTATGAGTCATGAGTGGCAGGGGCAATATTTGAATTCGCGATATATTCGTGATCTCCAGTCATTATTTTCTTGATTGCGAAAGTCAGCAATCTTAAAATTCGCGAAAAAAATTCACAATAAAAATTTGCGATCAACACTACTCCTAAAGTCAAAGATATTGCAGCCTTCTCATTGGCCCACAAGCAAGAAGCAGTGAGGGATCATGGGTACTGATTAAAAAAAAATCTAGAATATTCGCGATTACGAAGATATAGCACTATTTGAATCCTCAAAGTGCCAATATTCACGATAAAATTTCGCGATTAGAATATTTGCGATCAACACTATTGTTTATGGCAGCCTGTGTTCTGTGAATAGAGTGCTCACAGGGGCTGTGCTCTTGGGAATACCTTGGGAATGCATCTTAGATTCATTTCCTCGAGTGTTAGCTAGACTTATGGTATGCAGTCTTACCCAGGACTACCTTACATGACCTGGGACATGACACATAAGTGACTAAGATGCAGTGATCCACGATGCGCTTTCTCTGTCTGAAGACCCATTCATTTGAATAATCCATAAGCGCTAGTAAACTCTGTTGTTCATATGCAAAGTGACACAGTGACAGAGGACAGCGGGGAAGCTGGGGACATAGAGCCCATTCTTCGTCTGCAGGGTGACACACTGACACAGCCAGTACTCATGCATTAAACATGGATCTGTATGTATAATGATTACTCTCAGCTTGGATTGCGCTGCAGGTTTTCTTGCGGTTCCCTCATCACTCCAGGTCCCGAGGGGATCCGTCGTTCTTCGTGAGTTGGGAGGGGGGGGGGGAGAAATTGCTGGAAGGGTTTATAAAGTTGTCTTTGATTCCAATTCTCAACAGCTCCCAGAAGAGTTTAAGCTGCTGTGGCAATATCCCCTTCCCCGCAGCCCGAAGATTTCATTATCTAAGCAGTCGAGTATGAGAAGAGAAATCTGTGCACAGCAAAGCTACTACATTTCATGGCATTTGGGCACGTGCTTTGTTTTGCCATCGTGTGTAAAGACCATGGGTTTTCTGCCAATATTTTCTGCCTAGATGTGTATGAAGAATGTATTATCTTCCCAGAGATCCCGCTGATCTAAGATTCTGCAGTCCAGGAATGGAGATGTAACTGTATGTTTTTTTTATGCCTATGGACATGGGCTCCAATGGGAAATCTGTGTCAGAGCCCTCTGGCTGTTTGTAGCGTTGCTGTCCTGTGATGTGGCAGGAAGGTTTTGGGGCCCTCAAGTTGCAACCACGGCACCCCTATAGACACATACTATCCTTGTAGATAGTTCTCTTAGATACATAGATGTCATAGAGGACCAGGGCCGGCCTTAGGTGTCCAGGCGCCCTGTGCGAGCTAACCTTGTGGCGCCCCCCCCCCCCCCCCCAAAAAAAAAAGCACTGCTTGTTGCTGGCATCATGGCATAGGCTGGCTGACTATCCAACCAAGTAGTTACCAGCCCGCACACCCCAAAGGCCGGTGTAATGTCATACTTCCCTACTTCGTGAGATTTCCCTACCCTCGTCACTTCCGGTCGCACCGGACATGACGTGAGGAGGTGTGCAGCGCCGCGCAGGCGCACAACGTCAGGTTAGGGAAGTTTCACAGCAGAGTGCGCATGCGCCAGGAGTCTCGCCGGCGGTTAGGGTAGGGAAAAACTATGGGCCAGTGCGCAGGCGCAGTGATCGGATGGATGTTCTCAGCTGAACACCGGCCGACACTGCGCATGCACCGGGAGCCTCACCAGCGGTTAGGGAAGGGAAAAATTACGTACGGGCCAGTGCTTTTTCCCTACCCTAACCGCTGGTGAGGCTCCCAGCGCATGCGCAGTGTCGGCCGGTGTCCTGCTGAGAACATCCATCCGATCACCGCACCTGTGCACTGGCCCATAATTTTTCCCTACCCTAACTGCCGGCGAGGCTCCCAGCGCATGCGCACTCTGCTGTGAAATTTCCCTAACCCATCGTTGTGCGCAGTGCGCCCCCCCAATATAATAAACATTGGTGGCACAGTGCGCCCCCCCCAACACCCCAGTATAATAAACATTGGTGGCGCAGTGCGCCCCCCCAACACCCCAGTATAATAAACATTGGTGGCGCAGTGTGCCCCCCCAACACCCCAGTATAATAAACATTGGTGGCGCAGTGCGCCCCCCCAACACCCCAGTATAATAAACATTTGCGCAGTGCGCCCCCCCTCAATATAATAAACATTGGTGGCGCAGTGCGCCCCCCCAACACCCCGGTATAATAAACATTGGTGGCGCAGTGCGCCCCCCCAACACCCCAGTATAATAAACATTGGCGCAGTGCGCCCCCCCTCAATATAATAAACATTGGTGGCGCAGTGCGCCCCCCCTCAATATAATAAACATTGGTGGCGCAGTGCGCCCCCCCTCAATATAATAAACATTGGTGGCGCAGTGCGCCCCCCCTCAATATAATAAACATTGGTGGCGCAGTGCGCCCCCCCTCAATATAATAAACATTGGTGGCGCAGTGGGCAGTGCCAATGAGGGTTAAAAAATAAAAAAATAATTAACTCACCTCCTCCAATTGATCGTCTTCTGTTCTTTCTTCATGACCTGTCAAAGGACCTGTGGTGACATCACTGTGCTCATCACATGATACATCACATGATCCATCACCATGGTAATGGGTCATGTGATGAGCTCAGTGACGTCACCACAGGTCCTGAAGAAAGACCGGCAGCTACGCGATCAACTGGAGGAGGTGAGTTAATTTTTTTAAATTATTTTTTAACCCTCATTGGCACTTCCCACTGAGCCACCAATGTTTCTTATACTGGGGGGGGGGCGCACTGTGCCACCAACGTTTCTTATACTAGGGGGGGCGCACTGAGCCACCAATTATGTTTCTTATGCTGGGGTGTTTGGGGGGGGGGGCGCACTGTGCCACCAACGTTTCTTATACAAATACAGGAGGCGGGTGCCGGAATCAAATAGCCGGCACCCGACCTCTGTGACAGGGAGCTGCGATCAGCGGCAGTTAACCCCTCAGGTACCGCACCTGAAGGGTTAACTCAACTGCAGCTGATCGCAGCTCCCTGTCACAGAGGTCGGGTGCCGGCTATTTGATTCCGGCACCCGCCTCCTGTATTTGTATTCAGGTCAGTTTTCTTCATTGGTGGCGCAGTGGCCACAGCCCCTCCCCTCCTCCTCCTGTCTCTCTTCTTATTGGCAGCGGCGGGGGCAGCAGGCAGGTCAGACAGGGGAGGGGGAGATGGAGGGGGCACCCCGAGGGAGAACACAAGTACAGCCTCGCCTGCCGCAGATTACATTGCGAGCTGTCGGCCGCCCAGCGCCCCTGTTACTATGGCGCCCTGTGCGGCCGCACAGCCCGCACACCCCAAAGGCCGGCCCTGTAGAGGACTGACAGGAGGGCCAGCAGTGTTAAAAAAATAAATATTTCAACCAGCACCTGGATCTGAATACTTTTCTCATTGCAAGTAATTAAAAATGTGGTTTAGCCACTGAGTTATTCAATAAAACGTATTTGTATAGCACCACCTGCTGTTTGTTCTTTTCCTTATTTCTCCATCCACCTTAGGAACATGGCTGAGGTCAGAGGTGCACCTAGCCTTTCTGCTGCCTGAGGCGAAAAACTGAAATGGACCCCACCACCCCCATCCCATGCCAATTTCTTAACCTAACCCTTCCCTTTAGCACATGGCCCTTTGGCTGCCGCTCTCTTGCCCCTACCTGGTGCTGCCTGAGGGGATTGCCTCACCTGGCCTCATTGGTGTGCACCCCTGGCTGAGGTGGTCTCACATACTCAGTCCTATCCCTCAACTGCCACCAGCTGGATTTTTTTGTAGAAGATGTGACAGCTACAGGGAGGGAGTTGCATCAAAAAGGACATGCTCCTTGAGCAAGGACACACCTCCTGAGAAAGGACACACCCTCTGAGCTGCCAGCTAGACATAAATCTAACAGAGCAATTGGAGCAATGAATGAGGAGATCTATGGATCAATGTGAGGTCCAGGGCTGGTTCTAGCTTTGTTAGAAAGAGATCGTCATGAGTCATGTACTATATGATGTCTCATTTCCATATTATATATTATGAAATTGGCACTCTATAATAAGAAATGCATTTGCTATACTTTGCTATGGCGCCCCACGAATTTTAGTTTCACCTCTGGCGTGTGGTTCAGCGTTTCAGGTAATGTTGGATTCTGCCTCGTCACAAAAATAGCCATAAAACTAGCATATGCAGCGCTGTAACGAAGTTGAGAGGTGACCATGCACATTAGACTAAGACTGGGTTCAGCAGCCCATGGCACTCCAGCTGCTGCGAAACTACAACTCCCTGCATGCACATTTGCTTGGCTGTTCTTGTATCTCCCATAGAAGTGAATGGAGTATGCTAGGAGTTGTAGTTTCAGAACAGCTGGAGTGCCGGAGGTTGCTGGTCCCTGAACTAAGATAAGCCAAACCCTACAGCTGGCCATGTAATGTATATTTGATGTTCGTCCGAAATTATGCAACATGTCTGATCCTTTGTTCCCAAGGGATAAATGCGACCACAGAGATTACTGGCAGAGGCTTACGCCTCACCATTCGTGCAGAACACATGCACACTTGGCCAATCCGAGCATTCATGTGTATGGGGGGGGGGGATCAATGTAATCTTGAAAATATTAGCATATATTTCCTGGCATGGCCAGAAAACAAAATATGCAAGACCTTCTCACTGGATCAGGGGCTGTTTGCCCTGATCTGATATATCTTCAGGCTATTTGTACAGCGGCATCTGGAATCGACAGAGGAACATATGGTACTGTCATAAAGATGGAAGGACCTTTCCATTATTTACTGCCGGTTACATCATGTTTATAAAAAGAAAATGGCTGCACACCATTATACATACAAACAGTAGAGCTAAGAAATGGGGGTCATTCTAAATAAAAGTGGTATGATACCTACTATAAATGAGTTAATGGAAGCTCTTAGCGCACATATCTGATCAAACGTGTGTCGGGCCCATCTACCAGGCGTCAAGGTGGCTTCCGCAGATGGGTCCCTAACACTAGTATACTGCCTCTCTTTGGACTTACCTAAGCCTACAATATTCAGGGCAGTGTAGGAACCAGCTCCATACGTACTCTGCCAAAAAGTCCCAGGTAGATGGGCGTGTCCAGTCTAAAAGAGGCGCTACCCTCAATATATACTACAAGAGAATCTAGATTAGAGCCTTCAGAATCACAGGTGCATATCCATGAAGCAAACATGATTATAAAAAGAAAATGGCTGCACACCCTTATACATACAAACAATAGAGCTAAGAAATGGGGACCATTCTAAATAAAAGAGCTTCCATTGTCTCATTTATAGTAGGTATTATACCACTTTATTTAGAATGGTCCCCATTTCTTAGCTCTATTGTTTGTATGTATAAGGTCCCTTGCAGACGAGCGTGTCCGGATAAGGTGCGGATGCGTTGCGGGTGCGTTGCAGGAAAATGCGCGATTTTCCCGCGCGAGTGCAAAACATTGTAATGCGTTTTGCACGCGAGTGAGAAAAATCTGCATGTTTGGTACCCAAACCCGAACTTCTTCACAGAAGTTTGCGTTCAGTGTTGTGTAGATTGTATTATTTCCCCTTATAACATGGTTATAAGAGAAAATAATAGCATTCTTAATACAGAATGCATAGTACAATAAGGCTGGAGGGGTTAAAAAAAATAAAAAAAATTATTTAACTCACCTTAATCCACTTGCTCGCGCAGCCCGGCTTCTCTTCTGTCTTCTTCTTTGAGGAATAGGACCTTTGATGACGTCACTGCGCTCATCACATGGTCCATCACATAATCCATCACCATGGTGATAGATCATGTGCTGGACCATGTGATGAGCGCAGTGACGTCATCAAAGGTCCTTTTCCTGTGCACAGCAAAGATGAAGACAGAAGAGATGCCGGGCTGCGCGAGCAAGTGGATTAAGGTGAGTTAAATTTTTTATTTTTTATTTTTTAACCCCTCCAACCCTATTGTACTATGCATTCTGTATTAAGAATGCTATTATTTTCCCTTATAACCATGTTATAAGGGAAAATAATAATGATCGGGTCTCCATCCCTATCGTCTCCTAGCAACGATGCGTGAAAATCGCACCGCATCCGCACTTGCTTGCGGATGCTTGCGATTCTCACGCAGCCCCATTCACTTCTATGGGGCCTGCGTTGCGTGAAAAACACATAATATAGAACATGCTGCGATTTTCATGTAACGCACAAGTGATGCGTGAAAACCAACGCTCATCTGCACAGCCCCATAGAATTGAATGGGTCCGGATTCAGTGCGGGTGCAATGTGTTCACCTCACGCATTGCATCCGCGTGGAAATCTCGCCCGTGTGTAAGGGGCCTAATGGTGTGCAGCCATTTTCTTTTTATAATAATGTTTGCTTCATGGATATGCACCTGTGATTTCTGAAGGTTCTAGTCTAAATCTTCTTGTAGGTTAAATCATGTGTTATACAGATTCCGCATATTACACAGATTATCATTATTCCTGTGCTTTTCCTTTCTAACTCTTCAGTGTTGAAAGGGGAATTTCACGTTAGTAACTACTTGCATCCCCCATGTACTTACAATTCTGGAACATTTATTCTTATGGTTCTATGCTGCACCATTCCTTTATTATTCCTGTTAAAGATTAATGATAGCAATTTGCAATGAAGGTCCAGATGGGTGTCCCCGGTTGGAAGTGTGTCCCTACACAATCTGACACTGGCAGCACTGATTGGATAGTGTCAGATTGTGCAGGGACACCCCCCCCCCCCCCCCGGAACTGGTAACACCCGGCTGGACCTTTATTGCAGACTGCTGGCAATTCATAACCTTCTGCAGGAATAATAAAGGAATGGCACAACATAGAGACATAGGAATAAATGCTCCAGAATTATTATTACATGGGGAACGCAAGTCGTTACTGCAACAGACATGTCAGGGGAGGTGACAAGTCCCCTTCAAAGGGATATCTAACAAATAAGGCTTATTTATTGTTGTACTGTAAGGGTATTTTTAAGCACTGCTTGGTTCTGTCTCCTTTAATTCTGTTTAATACTCTGTGTAATATTTTACAAGTTTTCCTTGCAATGAAGTGGGTTAGAGATAGTACCCATCCCCCATTGTGCTGATAAGAACACATTCCTGCGTAATTTGGATTCGACCAGGTACTTCATCCGAGTTAGGATGTGAGTATTGATTTGCCCTATCTCTTGTACACCCTGGGGTGTCAGTCATGTGTTATAACATGATAGACAGCCTTGGGTTATAGCATGGCCGACCTGATCCCTACCCCACATTTAGGCTAGTGATGATTATTTACTTTTTATTATTCTGCATGTGATTTGTTTGTGTTATCGTATATCTAATCACTTAGTAAATATATTCATTCACTTAGCTGCGTAAGCTTATTCATTCTCAAATCTTTTAAATTCATGATATACAGCTTGTATATCTCAGTTTCAAGATCTTGCCTTAGAGTCATTTTATGTGAACCCTCTCTGTTCTCTTCCAGAGGGTTACAATCCATCAGGGTCATGTGATGGTCACACTTACACAGGTTCACAGATTGCTATAAGGGCACCTCTGATAAGAGTAGTATAGTTGTAATGACGAGCCATGCGGCAGAGTGATCATCACATGACCAGGACAGATTATCATCGTGGAAAAGGGTAAGTCTACAATTCACTATCACTATCACTATCAGTGATCTTTAAAGCCATAAGAAATTAAGCTTTAATTTGTGAAACTGGAATATCATTTTAAGATAAATAATAATATTAAATCACCCGTGGGTGATATGAGACAAGAAAGCGCTGGATGACACAGTCAAAACAATTAGTCCTCTTGAGTGAGTGCTGTTCGTCCGCACTAGTATAATAGAACGGTTGGCACACAGAAGTTTATGGCAGTGAAAAAGGTATTGTAGGTGTTAGTCCTGGAATGTCAGAATTACTATTAGTAGTGATATTAGTATTGCCTTGATTTACCTTTTCTCTGATCCAAAGTGATTCCTGGATTGGTGGTCCGCTGTGAGTGTCGCTATTGGTAGGAAGTTGCTGATGCTGTTCTTTTTATGAATCGCGGCGTCTTCCTAGCTCACCTACCAGCAGCCGCGCGGCTCCGGCCGGAAGCACGCGCAGCGCGAGGGAGCTTGTGTGTCTGTTGCCCGGGAAACCGCTAATGGTGACGTCACCAAGCAAAGTACAGGGGCCTCCGTAGGACAAAAAGATTGCCTACGCGTTTCGGAGCCTATCGGGCTCCTTCGTCAGGGTTAATCCATTAGATGTGCCTAGGTGGTTTGAATAGCTCCTCCGGTTCCCATGGCAACAGGTAAACAAAGATCTTGCAGCAACGGGAATGTCAGTGTATTTCCATATATTAAATATTCTGGATGCGACTTATTTCGGCAAGTTTATTTAGCTGTTTATTCCAATGTTAGTGGGTGAGATAAGGAGATTATGGATAAAATCGGGTGAGAAATGGCAACTGTAATCTCTTGATCTGCCTAGAAAGCCCATTGGGTACGTTTTTTTGGGTTGTACTTTATTATTGAAATGCAAACAATTCTATTTCTTGATTTAATCCTATTGGGGCCAGACTGTTGCATCTGAATATCCATTTACTTTCTGTTCTAGACATGGCTTTGATATAATCACCTCCCCTCTTATCTTCCTTAACACTTTCAATGCCCCCAAAAAAGGATCCTGGGAATTTTCCTTGATGGAATTCTGTATAATGACGTGATAATGGGTGATTGTCTGATTTTTTGTTTATATTGTTGATATGTTCCCTTATTCTCACCCTAAGTTCTCTTTTGGTTCGTCCAACATATATTTTATTACATGGACATTTAATATAATAAATGACTCCTTTCGTATGACAAGTGATATAGTCCTTGATTGTGTATTTGCCCTGTTGGGTGTCTATTTGGAATATGGGTTTGACTTGGTGCTTCACAGTTTTACAGTTATTACATAGTCTGCAGGGGAAAAAAACCTTTTTATTGCGTGTTCTGCAATTCACTGTATCTTTTTTAATGGAGGGAGCCACCAAATTAGCCAGGTTTGGGGCTTTTTTGAAAATAAATGTAGGGTTATTGGGGATCCTGTCACCAATGGTCTTGTCATATTTTAGGATGTCCCAGTGTTTGTATATAATCCTCTTAAAATCCTCTTAATTCCTCTGGACAGCTGCCATCTACCTATTTGGCTAAATAACATACCTTACAGTCAGTACATACGTGCACGAAGAAACTGTACCACTGAGACCCACTATGAAGAGGAAGTTGAGATATTAAATGCTAAATTCACTGAAAAGGGCTACGAATTAAAATCACTTATTCCTATTATTGGAGCAGTAAAAGACCTGGATCGGAACATCTTATTAAAGGACAAAATATTAAATAAAAATAATAAAAACGATCCGGAGGATCCCAAAGTGATTAAAGTCCCTATTATCACAACCTATAGTATAGGGGTGAACAATTTTAAGAGGATTATATACAAACACTGGGACATCCTAAAATATGACAAGACCATTGGTGACAGGATCCCCAATAACCCTACATTTATTTTCAAAAAAGCCCCAAACCTGGCTAATTTGGTGGCTCCCTCCATTAAAAAAGATACAGTGAATTGCAGAACACGTATTAAAAAGGGTTTTTTCCCCTGCAGACTATGTAATAACTGTAAAACTGTGAAGCACCAAGTCAAACCCATATTCCAAATAGACACCCAACAGGGCAAATACACAATCAAGGACTATATCACTTGTCATACGAAAGGAGTCATTTATTATATTAAATGTCCATGTAATAAAATATATGTTGGACGAACCAAAAGAGAACTTAGGGTGAGAATAAGGGAACATATCAACAATATAAACAAAAAATCTGACAGTCACCCATTATCACGTCATTATACAGAATTCCATCAAGGAAAATTCCCAGGATCCTTTTTTGGGGGCATTGAAAGAGTTAAGGAAGATAAGAGGGGAGGTGATTATATCAAAGCCATGTCTAGAACAGAAAGTAAATGGATATTCAGATGCAACAGTCTGGCCCCAATAGGATTAAATCAAGAAATATAATTGTTTGCATTTCAATAATAAAGTACAACCCAAAAAAACGTACCCAATGGACTTTCTAGGCAGATCAAGAGATTACAGTTGCTATTTCTCACCCGATTTTATCCATAATCTCCTTATCTCACCCACTAACATTGGAATAAACATCTAAATAAACTTGCCGAAATAAGTCGCATCCAGAATATTTAATATATGGAAATACACTGACATTCCCGTTGCTGCAAGATCTTTGTTTACCTGTTGCCATGGGAACCGGAGGAGCTATTTAAACCACCTAGGCACAACTAATGGATTAACCCTGACGAAGGAGCCCGATAGGCTCCGAAACGCGTAGGTAATCTTTTTGTCCTACAGAGGCCCCTGTACTTTGCTTGGTGACGTCACCATTAGCGGTTTCCCGGGCAACAGACACACAAGCTCCCTCGCGCTGCGCGTGCTTCCGGCCGGAGCCGCGCGGCTCCTGGTAGGTGAGCTAGGAAGACGCCGCGATTCATAAAAAGAACAGCATCAGCAACTTCCTACCAATAGCGACACTCACAGCGGACCACCAATCCAGGAATCACTTTGGATCAGAGAAAAGGTAAATCAAGGCAATACTAACATCACTACTAATAGTAATTCTGACATTCCAGGACTAACACCTACAATACCTTTTTCACTGCCATAAACTTCTGTGTGCCAACCGTTCTATTATACTAGTGCGGACGAACAGCACTCACTCAAGAGGACTAATTGTTTTGACTGTGTCATCCAGCGCTTTCTTGTCTCATATCACCCACGGGTGATTTAATATTATTATTTATATTTATCTGAGGAGAACAATAGCTCCTTTTCAGCCACTCAGCAGCGGGATCTGCTTCATAAGGTAGATTTACAAAGCCTAACAACAGGAGCGCAGGGGGGGCTCTATATAATTCATTTTAAGATAGAATTAAGGGGGCTTGTGAACTAGGAATGCTTTGTCAAAAGCCCCTCCACTATTGTAACACAGCTATTTTTATATATATATATATATATATATATATATATATATATACACACTCACCTAAAGAATTATTAGGAACACCATACTAATACGGTGTTGGACCCCCTTTTGCCTTCAGAACTGCCTTAATTCTACGTGGCATTGATTCAACAAGGTGCTGATAGCATTCTTTAGAAATGTTGGCCCATATTGATAGGATAGCATCTTGCAGTTGATGGAGATTTGAGGGATGCACATCCAGGGCACGAAGCTCCCGTTCCACCACATCCCAAAGATGCTCTATTGGGTTGAGATCTGGTGACTGTGGGGGCCATTTTAGTACAGTGAACTCATTGTCATGTTCAAGAAATCAATTTGAAATGATTCGAGCTTTGTGACATGGTGCATTATCCTGCTGGAAGTAGCCATCAGCGGATGGGTACATGTTCTCATTCTGTTTACGCCAAATTCGGACTCTACCATTTGAATGTCTCAACAGAAATCGAGACTAATCAGACCAGGCAACATTTTTCCAGTCTTCAACAGTCCAATTTTGGTGAGCTCGTGCAAATTGTAGCCTCTTTTTCCTATTTGTAGTGGAGATGAGTGGTACCCGGTGGGGTCTTCTGCTGTTGTAGCCCATCCGCCTCAAGGTTGTGCGTGTTGTGGCTTCACAAATGCTTTGCTGCATACCTCGGTTGTAACGAGTGGTTATTTCAGTCAATGTTGCTCTTCTATCAGCTTGAATCAGTCGGCCCATTCTCCTCTGACCTCTAGCATCCACAAGGCATTTTTGCCCACAGGACTGCCGCATACTGGATGTTTTTCCCTTTTCACACCATTCTTTGTAAACCCTAGAAATGGTTGTGCGTGAAAATCCCAGTAACTGAGCAGATTGTGAAATACTCAGACCGGCCCGTCTGGCACCAACAACCATGCCACGCTCAAAATTGCTTAAATCACCTTTCTTTCCCATTCTGACATTCAGTTTGGAGTTCAGGAGATTGTCTTGACCAGGACCACCCCCCTAAATGCATTGAAGCAACTGCCATGTGATTGGTTGACTAGATAATTGCATTAATGAGAAATAGAACAGGTGTTCCTAATAATTCTTTAGGTGAGTGTATATATATATATATATATATATATATATATATATGTATACATACAGTACATACATTTATATGTAGTTTAATGACTGCATGTTACTCATTTTGGGCTAGAAATGACTACTGAAAGCTATAGACAGGTATTCCTTCATCTGGGGCAAGTAAAAATAATTTATTAAAAATATTCAGCTGTTTCTGATATACAGTCTGTTAACTGTTAACTCAGTCTGTTAATAAGCTGTCACTTTGTGTTTTTTTTTAATCCCGTTATCTGATGACTCATGTGTAGCTATTATCCCTAAACTCCTGACCTCATAAACACTTACCGTATTTAAGCCATATTCTTATTATTTTGACAGGATTCAAAGAAAACAGAAAGTGACAGCTTGGAAATAGACAGATTTTTTAACCCCTGTTAATCAGAAACAGCTGAACATTTTTCATAAATTATTTTTAGCCTTTAATACTTGCCCCCAGATGAAGGAATATCTAGCTATAGCTTTCAGTAGTCATCCAAACTTATGGACATCCATTAATGTCATCTCAAAATTCCCCTTTTATACTCCCAGTTATCACCCTTTTCACTTTCCACCTTATACTCCCATTTAGGCCTCATGCACACGGCCGTATGTATTTTGCGGTCCACAAAAAACGGATCCGCAAAAAATACGGATGATGTCCATGTGCATTCCGTATCCCATTGAAATGAATGGTTCCATATACGGTCTGCAAAAAAAAAACGGAACAGACACAGAAAGAAAATACGTTCATGTGCGTGAGGCCTTAGTATTTCTTTCTTTAAGATCCCATCGTTTCCACCTAACTTCCCCATTGCACATCACACGCTATATGTCTCCCAGTGCTGTGTTATTATGTCCGTGCAATGCTTTGTCTGCAATCACACATTTCCAACCTCTCCCTGCAGCCTGAAAATTGCTGTAATTTGGCTGTTCAATTCTTCTAACAAAAACAAACTTTTGGATATTTGCCCTAACATTAAAATCATACACAGCAACAACAATTTTACACCAGCTACGTCCTAGTGGGATTGGCAATGCAATTTCATGCTCACAAATTTTTATGATTGTTTTTTATGACATGCAGAAAAATAGTTATGCTGGTTCCGTTTCTTTATAGCACTGTTACTGGCGAGATATGTACACTAAATATACCTAGTGATCAATACAATCTACACAGAAAGTGTATACCCGCACTCACACACACGTGTCACACAAATCATCTTACTCTTCTATATTAACCTCATATCTTTGTATTTTGCTATAGAGCTTGTGTTGCTTTTGTTGTTGCTTTTGCTATTGTTTTAATATTTACTCTCATTTATTACTTTTTTATTGTTTTAGGCTGGGTTATATGTCCATTTTTTTAAAATTATCCACCACACATATGATTTTTAATACTCAGTGCGGTCCGTACGTCTATAGACCTGACGACCACTTAAGAGAATTGTTTCCAATACTTTCCATTACCATGTTCCATAAGACATGGACCGAAATAGTGCATGCCCTGAATTTCTCTGCATGATCTCTTGATCCAAGTGGAAAATTAGAGCTGTGAATTGCTCTATTTACTCATATCGGTGTGTCTGCCGTCCATGTGCATAGCATACAGATTGAAAATGTATCCAGCTGAATCAGGCCTGTTGTGCTGATACCGTATGTCTTATATGAAAATGATATGTTTATTTAGTACATTCTGCCTGGGTTTGGGTTGATATCCCATTCCTCCAACTTACAGGGAACCAAGAGAGCTGGAGACGCCTAGTATTTTCCTATCTGCATTTTCTGGAGACGTCATCCTCATGTGGTCCTCTATAAAGCGACATTTCCTCTGATGGATCTTGTTATAACAAGCTCCAAAGAAGGCAAACCAGGAACACCTTTGAAAACCTTAAGAACATAGGACTCCAGGCACCAGGAATGAAACATAATTTCATACCTGGAAGTTCACTTTACTTTTCACCTTTTAACTTCATGTCCTTTTTGGGACCAATATTCTGTGTTGATTCATTTTTTATTATACCTTTATGGTGCTTGGGGCTCCTTTTTATGATACAGAGCTTCAGACTTAAAAGGGCTGTCCAGGATTTTGATATTGATTTGCCTGTCCTCAGCATGGGCCATCAATATCATATCTGCAGAGGTCTGACACCCCGAAAACTAAACTGCCTTGTGCACTGTGTAGTGGACAAAGCTGGTAACTGCAACATTGCTCCGACTGAAGCTGGCATCAGGGCTACAAGGTCTGTGGAGTGGAGGTGCAGGGTGTCAGGGTTCCCGTAGATCTGATATTGATTGCCTATCCTGAAGAAATCCTGGACAACCTCTTAAAATCATGCAATTATAGTTGCCTAAAGCCACCACTGGGGAAGCTAACAAGCTACCTGCATTGTGTTTAATCACTTTAAAGTATATCTGTATACAGGAAGCTCCCTCTAGTGGTGGCTGAAAGCAGTCAGAATGTTATCATTTAAAGGGAACCTGTCACCAGGATTTACCCCTATAATCTGTTGCCAGTACCTTGAAAAGACATCAAAAGGTATTTCAAAATATAAATATATATATATATATATATATATATATATTTTTTTTTTTTTTAAATATATTTATATATCAAATGAATTCTGAACAACTACTGCATCGTATGCTAATTACTGCTCAAATGTACATTGGGCAGATCTGGACCATCTAGGATTTTTGTTGAAACTACACTACCTTTAAATGATATGGATATCGCCTTCATCCACACGCTGCACTAAAGTGTATGCGATAGAACAGAGAACCAGTGCATGTATGGGCAGAGTATTCATTTCTGTGCATGCGCCAGTTCTGGACTCACTATGTTATATTTTCCTTTTGCGGCAGCGGCTGAACTGCTGTGGTGACCCCAAAGTGTGCTCGGGACCGGCAAACATACAAAACAAAAGAGATGACTGCCCACACAAGGGCACACACGCTACACATGGCCGTCTTTCTGCTCTACTGCGTAAGCGTGAGCTTTAGTGCAGACTGTTAATTAAAGGGCAGGGGGCTGGCTTAGCAAAGTTTCAACTGGACTCCTAGATCATCCGGATATGTCTATGGAACAATTGAGCAGTCATCAAAATAGTTTTTCAAACTGTCTTTTTGCAAGATATGGTTGCAGCGGTTTATACGGGT
The DNA here is from genome assembly GCF_905171765.1 of Bufo bufo. Classification (NCBI taxonomy): domain Eukaryota; kingdom Metazoa; phylum Chordata; class Amphibia; order Anura; family Bufonidae; genus Bufo; species Bufo bufo. The sequence goes on from NC_053394.1 coordinate 353,932,210, forward strand.
AACTTGTGGTGACAGGTTCTCTTTTATGTCTATGCAGAAGCTTTGTACTGGAAAAAATAGAGCTCTGATATAAAGATATAATAAGAAATTAATCAGCATTAAATATTTAGGTAAAACAACATTTAATTGTGTTCAGGGGTGCACATTCGCTTTAAATGGTTATTTCAATAACATAGGGAATAACTGTTAGGTCAGTGGGATCCTGTCCCGATCCACCCTTACGAATGGAGCACCAGTCAAGCATGCACTCTCCAATTATCTCTATAGGACTGCCGGATATAGCAGAATACAGTGCTCAGCTATCTCCGAGAGTCCCATAGAGTTTGAATAGAGCAGCAGTGAACTGGCTCCATTCACACAAGGGACATGGGACTCATGTTCTAACAGATCTAACAAATCCAACGGACAGTGGATAACTTGTTGTAACTGGAATACAATTTGGGGGTCATTTACTAATCTGAAATACGCCTAAATTTAGTGCATTTCTGGCGCAACAGTTAGTTGCACGGCTATCTGCAAATTTTCCCCGCTCATGCCTGGTCTAAAATTGTGGTCATGGCATGGGCGGGGAAGGGCCGGCAGGCCCTTTTCATTCATCATTTTCTACGCCTGTTTCAGGCGTAGGAAATGTTCTAAATGTAAGACCGCTCGGAAGCTGTCTTACATTTAGAACTGGCGCTGGATGAGCTGAACTTATGGAGAGGCCGGCGCCTCTTCATAACTTCGGCGGATCTACCACCAGCTACTGGCCTTTATTAAGACCCGCGTCTAAAACGCCGGTCTTAATAAATGTGCCACTAAATGTTTATTCAACAATATTATTTCTCTCTTAATCTGATTATTATTTCCCTTCAGCCATTATAACCATTACCCTCTAGGGCTTATCTTGGATCACAGTCGCATGCTCTATTATATAGGACTAACCTTCTGTCCTGATGGTAAATGGAGAATCTGCTAGCCGCTTGGCTGAAAACTGTCCACCAAGTGAGGTCATCAGGAAGCAAAGGGTAAAAAATCCGATCCCCAGGACGAAAATCCTATAGGTCAAGAATGAGAGGTAATTTATGAAATATATGCCAGAATGAACATGAGTTAGGGTGCCCATACACAATGCAAGTACAGGGCAGTAGTGTGCCACACAGTTTTCGATTCTGCAGGTCAAGCAGATTTCTCCACCTGTACTGTACAAGCCATTCTGATGAAAACCAAATTGGATTTGCCGCGTGGTTCTCGACCATGTATCATGTAGGAGAAAGACCAGCATTTCAATTATGTGCTCAATTTACTCACTTGGCTTTCTAAGGAGTCTGTTAACACCCCCAAGGCTTATGAAGTGCGTACCACATGAATAATAGTGCTCCCGCTGAGTCCTGATCGGTGAGGAGTGGACATTGAGAGGACTTCTGAACATGTGCTCCAGAGTCCTCTCCATTATGTGCACAACATTCATCAAAAATGTATTTACACCAACAACCAATATGTAAATATTCTATGTATATTTATTTATTATTTTCAATGAACTATGGATGGATGGATGATTTTATGGACATCATTTTTTGAAGTCACCTCATGTATTCTACTTCCTGTTGTGGCTTTTTAACTTCCTGTTTGTTTGGACTTTCACCATGGCAGAAAGTGCCTCCTAACTCTCACTGTCAGACAGTCACTGCGACCAGAGAGAGCTCTCCTGTAGTGACTCAGAGCACCACATAATGCAGTGCTCTTCTGTCAGCATCTTTATCTAGGCCTATCAAGTGAACAATAGCTCATCTTTCCCTCACAGCAGCTGTAAACTGACAATAGATATAGGAGATCTTATATTTTCTCTTGACTGCTACAGAAGGACAATATTAGGCACTTATAGGGTTTTTCCTATATATTGTTACTGATGACTTATCCTCTGGATAGGTCATTAGTATCTGATCGGTGGGGGTCCGACATCCAGGACCCCCGCCGATCAGCTGTTTGAGAAGGCACCGATGCTTGCAGTAGTGCCACAGCCTTCTCGCAGCTCTCCTTAGGGCATCACGTTCATCAGTCACATGGCCTAGGCGCAGTTCAGCCCCATAGAAGTGAATAGGGCTGAGCTACGATACCAAGCACATCCACTTTCAAGTGGACAGCGCTGTGCTTAGTGAGCAAAGAGAAGGCCGCGGCGCTACTGTGAGCCCTGATGCCTTGTTAAACAGCTGACTGGCGGGGTTCCCAAGTGTCGTAACCCCACCGATCAGATACTGATGACCTATCCTCAGGAAAAAATATCTAAGAAAACCCATTTTCCTTTTCAGTGGCATTGTAATGCCAAAATGAAATAGAAAAAAAAAGCCAAAACTTAAAAAAAAAAAATTCTATGAGTAGTGAGTTTTAAAAAATACCCCTTTCTGATGAAAGTGTCCGTTTAATGTGAACCTTTCAGGTGAATTCTGTTGCCTTCTCTGAGAGCAGGGTATGATTACTCTGACCACTGAGGATGATTGACAGCTCTCCCTGTATCAGTGTGTATAGAGAGAAAGCTGTCAATCATCCTGTGTAGACAGAGTATTCAGGAATCTCGCTGTCTCTTAGGAGTCCTGCCAGGAATTACTCTGAAATTCTGATCCAAATAACATAATATAATCCTACATATGACAGAGCTCAGCTCTCCCTCTATCACAGGCAGTTGCAAAACTACAACTTCCAGCATGCCCAAACAGCCTACAGCAGGGCATTGTGGGAGTTGTAGTTTTACAACAGCTGGAGGGCCGCAGGTTGAGCATGCCTGCTCTATCATAACCTGCTCTCAGACTGGGAAGCAGAAATCACCCAACAAGGTCCCTGTAAACTATGATTTTATATAGAGCTTTATATAGATTTATAATGTCATGCATTCTCCTTGCCACAAACAGACAAAGCTATTATTTGTCAGATGCCGAGTTTCTGATTAGATGATCGCTACAATTGTGGCACTGCCTCAGCACCGCATTAGTCAATATTTGTCTTTCACTTTTTTTCCCTATGGAGAGGTGTATTAAAAAGATTTAATGATTAACCTCTGTTTAGCTGTAGAAGGCCTACATATAGTACTAGAAGGGAAGAATCAGTACTAAAGCAATTAAAGTGGTTACCCAAGATCCATATGCCTGGGCCCCTCACAGAGGCTGCACTTAGCTCGCTCCCCGGCACCCGCGTCTCTCCTGATGTCAGCACGGCCACCGCTACATCTCCCCGTCATACGGCGACAGGGGCAGCCAATAGCAGGCCGTGGGTGAGGCTAGGGAGGCTTGTTCCTGTCGCAGCCTGCAATTAGCTGGCCCCCCCCGACGCTGGATGTTTTAATCCGCGCGATGGGGAGATGCATCGACGTGCGGGCGCCAGAAGCGATGCGGGTGCCGGGGAGCAAGGTAAGTACAAGGTAAGTGACGGGCCCAGGCATATGGGGGGGCATTATAGATCTTGGATAACTCCTTTAAATGTTTTATCAGAAAATGACATATAGCTCATATTTTTATTACAATCACAGTTTTTAAAAGCATTTTGATGGTGTTTTTGTATGACTACATACAATTCCTGAAATATTCAAATTTTTACACCGGCCGCTAGAGCAGACAAAATAAGCTGATATTTCTCGTCTCATGTAGCTCATTTGTCAGCTTTGCTGTACAGATTGGGACAGGACAAGGAGAGCCATCTCATTATCATCAATGGATTGACAAATTTATAACAGCTCTACTGTATAGATGGAAGTCTAGATAAGGTAAGACAGTAATACTAGACACATAGATAAGGCTCTGTATGCAGCCATTCCTGTGTCTCTACAATCTTTCTTGAGACATATCAGTCTATTGACACCTTACTTTTATCATAGTTGGCATATAGCACACACCCTGCTGCACAGTGTATCACACGTGTCAACTTTTCACATATGTTGTCTGATAGTAAACAGAATTTTGGGGGGCACTGACACACCTCTTTTCTTAGACCACACCCAATTTTCATAGGCTATATCCTATTTTGTGACATGCCTCACCCCTTCATTGCACACTTGGTTGCTGGGGATGATTCTGCTGACACTCCATCGTGGCACCACACACAGTTATTCTTGGAGCCTGGGAGATTTTCCAGCTCTTTCAGGAGTCTAGGAGGTCTCCCTTTTTCGGAGAGGCTTTTGAACATTCCCATAAGGCTGGCAAGTATGCTGTATATACAGAAGATGCGGGAAAGAAGAGTGTGCCTCCAGTATCGCCACCGCATGGACGTTTTTTTAAATGAAATACATAGTTAAAGGGTTTTCTGAGCGTTTTATACTGATGACCTATCCTCAGTGATCATCGGGGGTCTGATTCCTGGCACCCCTTAATATCAGCTGTTTGAAGAGACCACAACACTCGTGCCGTGGCCACTTTGCACCTTCCTAAGCACAGCGCAGTCCATTGGATAGTGGCTATGCTTGGTATTGAGCTGAACCCAGGTCATGTGACCAATGAACATGACACCGATAGTGATGGACGAACATCGGCCGGGACGGTTCGTGAATGCGATCAAATGTTTGCGAGCTGGGCGTTCGCGGCGGGCCCCATTGGCTTTACCTGAAACCTGAAAAACCTTTAGGTCATATTTGCAGCCACCAAATACTTACTAGAAGTGCACAAATAGTCCCACAACATGGACATACCAGAGGGGGATCATTGGCAAAAATCTGCACAAAAAATATGTATTTTAATCAGGGACCATTTTTATAAATCTTAAAGGGAAACTCTCAAAAATGTGTACTGCTGGAGCCTAGAAATTTTTATTTTAGGCCACAGGGGTACAGACCCTAAAAATTAGGCATTCACCTGACAGAAAAGATCTTGTGATTATGTGGCTGGAGGTACATTAGGCGGTCACTGGCTAAAAATTTTACTGTCGGCCAATACAGGCCACAAAAATTAGGCATTCACCTGACAGAAAAGGCCTTTTATGCCGCTGTATATACATAAGACAAGGACCATTCTTTGTTCTGGGTGGTGGCGAATTTGTCTGGGCTGGCATGAGGAAATTCAATTACCCTCTGTGATGCTGTTAACATGTCCGCCATTTTGTGTTTGTACGGGAGGTCTAAGTACGTTGCCACCCAGTACTGGTCCTTGCCCTTTATGCTTTTTATACGCGGGTCCCTCTTCAAACACTGGAGCATGAACGCCCCCATTTGCACTAAATTGGAAGAGGTAAGGAGCCCTGGCTCCTGCTCATCGCCCAGGAGAATGTCGTCCTTGGTCTCCTCCCCCCAGCCACAGACAACACCAAGGATCCCCGAAAAGTTTAAAGTCCCCCTAAAAGCCTGCTCTTCTTGCTCCTCCTCCTCCTCCTCCCCCAGCCACCATCCTCCTCTGACTCCTCTTCAGACTCCTGCTGACTTGTCTCAGATGGAGTAGCCACCCCCTGGGAATTCATCCAGCATTGCGACTTCCTCATCTTCCAGCTCCTGCTCCTCGACAGCTTGATCAATGACATAATGCAATGCACGCTCCAGAAAGAAGGTGTAAGGTATGATGTCACTGATGGCACCCTGGCTGCGACTGACCAGTTTGGTGATCTTATCAAATGGCAGCAAAAGTCTGAATGCATCTCGCATGAGCAGCCACTGGCGCGGTGAAAAGAAACCAAGATCCCCAGAACCTGTCCTGCTGCAGAGTTCGTACAGGTAGTCGTTAACAGCACGTTGCTGCTGGAGCAGCCTATCAAGCATATACAAAGTGGAGTTCCAGCGTGTCAGGCTGTCACAAATCAGACGGCAAGTGGTGTCGCCGCTGAACGTCAGCAAGGCTAGCCATGGCCGTGTAAGATCTTCTAAAATGGCCAGAAATTTTCCTGGCCTGCCGCAAGATGTCCTGGACCCCGGGGAATTTAGCAACTAATCGCTGCGCGACAAAGTTCAGGATGTGTGTCATGCATGGCACGTGTGTCATTTTGCCTTGTTTCAGGGCGCTCAGCAGATTGGCACCGTTGTCGCACACCACTTTACCAAATGTCAAATTGAGCGGGGCTAGCCACTAATCGGCCTGTGACAGCAGAGCTGAAAGCAGTGCAGGACCAGTGTGGCTCTTGGCTTCCAAGCACAACAGCCGCAGCACAGCATGGCAACGTCTCACCTGGGACCTCGAATAGGTTCTGGGTAGCTTGGGGGGCGCAGCGGAAGAGGCGGTAGCAGTAGGATAGGAGGATTCAGCCGAGGAGAAGACAGAGGATAGAGTAGGAGGAGGAGAAGAAGAGGCAGGCCTGCATGCAATCCTTGGCGGTAACACCAAATCCACACGGGAGCCACGGGTTACATGCTTGACGGCCATCAGAAGGTTCACCCAGTGGGCAGTAAAAAATATGTACCTTCCCTGCCCGTGTTTGCTATTCCAGGTGTCTGCGGTCAGATGTATCTTGGCACCAACACTGTGTGCCAGAGATATATTAACTTGCCGCTAATCATGGCCATATAGTTCAGGAATGCCCTTCTGGGAGAAATATTTCCTTCTGGGGACCTTCCATTGCGGTGTGCCAATGGCCACAAATGTTCTAAAGGCCTCCGAGTCCACCAGTTTATATGGCAGTAATTAGCGGGCTAGTAGTTCTAACAAGCCAGTGGTCAGCCGTTGGACAAGAGGGTTATTTCGGCGTCAACCTTTTACGCTCGAACACTTGGGAAACGGAAGTCTGCCTTCGGCCAGATGAACGGGACGACGGCATGGTTGAAGGTGGAGTGGAGGACAAATGGAAGGAGAGAGGAGAAGGAGAAGAGGCAGGACGTGGAGCACCTGGAGTGTGGCTTTATGGGTTCTGACGGCGTTGCTCCCACTGGGCTCGGTGATGGGAGGCCAGGTGCCTTCTTAAGGCGGTCGTCCCTAGGTGAGTGTTGGGCTTACCGCGACTTATGCTTTGACAGCACAGGCTGCAGAAGGAAACACTATTGTCAGCAGGACACACGTTAAAAAAAAGCCCACACTGCGGAGCCATGTGTTGGCGTCCTGGGAGCGCCAGAAATGACCGTGCATGGTGGATGGCTCGCTCCAGATACATTTGCAGTCTGCCTTTTGCCTCCTGTGCGCTGCGAGCTCTGTCTGCTTCTCCTCCCTCTCTGCTGCTCCGTCTCTCCTTCTGAACTCCCCTCCTCTTCCTCTCTTGTGGGCACCCACAAGAAGTCCATCGACACGTCATCATCGTCACCTTCACCACCACTGACATTTGAGATCTCGGAGTAGGCAGCAACAGCAGGGACCTCCCTCCTTGGGCTGATCTGGGTACTGTCGTCAGACCGCTGGGTGGCGGCCGTTGCTACCTCCTCTTCCTCATCCGATGTCAAGAATGGCTGCGCATCGGTAAGGTCTGGGAAAATAATTCCTCTGACTTGAGTGGAGGGGCTATGGTGGTGGTGGAGGCGGTGTACTTGGGGGTGCACACAGCAGAGAGTGAGGAGGGTGCAGATACAGAGGATGAGGAGGGTGCAGAGGCGGAAGGGTAAGTGAGCCACTCAACCAACTCTCGTGCGCCCTTTGAAGTAATCGCATGCGCCTGCCTGCCTGACTCCTACCACCCCTGCCGAACGGCCTGCCTCTTCCTCTGCCTGTTATTTTCAAAATGACCCTGTGCCTAAGTCCCTACAGAAGAGCAATATTTGTGGAAGCAGGTATATCGCAGGCCTGAAACAATATTTGGTGGAAATAGGTATATTGAACCCCTTAATCAGTATTTTGTGGAAGCAGGTATATTTCAGCACTCAATCAGTATTTTGTGGAAGCAGGTATATCAAACCCCTTAATTAGTATTTTGTGGAAGTAGGTATATCGCAGCCCTTAATCAGTATTTTGTGGAAGCAGGTATATCAAACCCCTTAATCAGTATTTTGTGGAAGCAGGTATATCGCAGCCCTCAATCAGTATTTTGCGGAAACGGGTATATCAAACCCCTTAATCAGTATTTTGTGGAAGCAGGTATATTGCAGCCCTCAATCAGTATTTTGTGGAAGCAGGTATATCAAATGCCTTAATCATTATTTTGTGGAAGCAGGTATATCGCAGGCCTAAATCAATATTTGGTGAAAACAGGTATATTGAACCCCTTAATCAGTATTTTGTGGAAGCAGGTAACGTATTTTTCGCCCTATCAGACGCACCTGCCCATAAGACGCACCTAGATTTTTGAGGAGGAAAATAAGAAAAAAAATATTTTGAACAAAAAGGTGTGCTTTTGGTGGGTTTTGAACTAATGGTGGTCTGTGGATGACACTATTATGGGGAATCTGTTGAGGACACTGTTATGGGGGATCTGTGGGTGACACTGTTATGGGGGATCTGTGGGTGACACTGTTATGGGGGATCTGTGGGTGACACTGTTATGGGGGATCTGTGGGTGACACTGTTATGGGGATCTCTGGATGGCTCTTATTGGGGTCTCTGGATGGCACTGTTATGGAGATCTGTGGATGGCACTGTTATGGAGATCTGTGGATGACACTGTTATGGGGGGATCTGTGGATGACACATATATGTGTCATCCACAGATCCCCTCCATAACAGTGTCCCTGTAGTGTGAATGACCCCCAATACAGGGGGTGGGGGTCGCATCTGGTTTTATAATGACAGCGTGGCCCGTGCAGTGACTGTATTCTACTACACGGGCCCCGCTCACTGTATATACCGTAATGTTATCTAAAATTGTAGGCATTGTTAATATATAAAAATTCTGGGTATCAGCGCCTGTATTACTTACAACAAGAGCTCGGTAGCAGAGAGGAGGTTGGGGGCAGGCCGGGAGGACGGGTGCTGGTAGCGTGAGTCACTACGTCATGCGCCCACGCCACCTGCTTCATTCATAAAGTGGGCGGTGCAGGCGCGTGACGTAGTGACTCACGCTGCCAGCGCCCGTCCTTCCGGCCTGCCTCCTCTCTGCTACCGAGTGCTTGTTGTAAGTAATACAGGCGCTGATTACCCTGAATTTGTATATATTAACAATGCCTACAATTATAGATAAGATTACGGTATATACAGTGAGCGGGGCCCGTGTAGTAGAATACAGTCACTGCACGGGCCCCGCTGTCATTATAAAACCAGATGCCGGCCCCCAGCCCCTCCTCCTTCTCAACTGATACACCCACCGCACGGCATCGCGGCGCGGCGTATCATTGACAGTTCGGCAAAATGCAGCATTCGCCCCATAAGACACACTGCCATTTTCCCCCCACTTTTGGGGAGAAAAAAGTGCGTCTTATAGGGCGAAAAATACGGTATATCGCAGCCCTCAATCAGTATTTTGTGGAAGCAGATATATCAAACCCCTTAATCAGTATTTTGTGGAAGTAGGTATATCGCAGCCCTCAAGCAGTATTTTGTGGAAGCAGGTATAATCAAACACCTTAATCAGTATTTTGTGGAAGGAGGTATATCGCAGCCCTCAATCAGTATTTTGTGGAAGCAGGTATAATCAAACCCCTTAATCAGTATTTTGTGGAAGCAGGTATATCGCAGGCTTCAATCAATATTTGGTGGAAACAGGTATATCGAACCCCTTAATCAGAATTTTGTGGAAGCAGGTATATCGCAGGCCTCAATCAATATTTGGTGGAAACAGGTATATCGAACCCCTTAATCAGTATTTTGTGGAAGCAGGTATATCACACCCCTCAATTATTTTTCTCCACAACTGTTATATTACACCACCCTGTTTATTTGGGGCAACAGGTATATCGCAGCCCTCAATCGGTATTTTGTGGAAGAATTTATATCACACCCCTCAATCTGTTTTTTTTTGGTGCAACAGATATATCACATCCGTTGCAAATAGTTGTTCCAATAGCGCTTGTCCCTCTATATAGCTGCGGTATCGCAGCAGAACCACATGCAACTGTTGCACAATACAAATGCACGATATACTTTCACACCCCTCAGTATATCACACCTATCGATAGCACACCTACAGCCAGGTCCATAAATATTGGGACATCGACACAATTCTAAAATTTTTGACTCTACACACCACCACAATGGATTTGAAATGAAACGAACAAGATGTGCTTTAACTGCTAACTGTCAGCTTTAATTTGAGGGTATTTACATCCAAATCAGGTGAACGGTGTAGGAATTACAACAGTTTGCATATGTGCCTACCACTCGTTAAGGATCCAAAAGTAATGGGACAGAATAATAATCATAAATCAAACTTTCACTTTTTAATACTTGATTGCAAATCCTTTGCAGTCAATTACAGCCTGAAGTCTGGAACGCATAGACATCACCAGACGGTGGGTTTCATCCCTGGTGATGCTCTGCCAGGTCTCTACTGCAACTGTCTTCAGTTCCTGCTTGTTCTTGGGGCATTTTCCCTTCAGTTTTGTCTTCAGCAAGTGAAATGCATGCTCAAACAGATTCAGGTCAGGTGATTGACTTGGCCACTGCATAACATTCTACTTGTTTCCCTTAAAAAAGTCTTTTGTTGCTTTTGCAGTATGCTTTGGGTCATTGTCCATCTGCACTGTGAAGTGCCGTCCAATGAGTTCTGAAGCATTTGGCTGAATATGAGCAGATAAGGCTACTTTCACACTAGCGTTCGGGGCTCCGCTTGTGAGTTCCGTTTGAAGGCTCTCACAAGCGGCCCCGAACGGATCCGTCCAGCCCTAATGCATTCTGAATGGATGCGGATCCGCTCAGAATGCATCAGTCTGGCTCCGTTTGTCCTCCGCTCCGCTCAGCAGGCGGACACCTGAACGCAGCTTGCAGCGTTCAGGTGTCCGCCTGGCCGTGCGGAGGCAAACGGATCCGTCCAGACTTACAATGTAAGTCAATGGGGACGGATCCGTTTTAAGTTGACACAGTATGGCTCAATTTTCAAACGGATCCGTCTCCCATAGACTTTCAATGTAAAGTCAAAACGGATCCGTTTGCATTATCATGAACAAAAAAAAAAAAAAAAAAAAAAAATTTTTTTTTTTTTTTTTTTTTGTTCATGGTAATGCAAACGGATCCGTTCTGAACGGATCTAAGCGTTTGCATTATAGGTGCGGATCCGTCTGGGCACATACCAGACGGATCGGACCTAAACGCAGGTGTGAAAGTAGCCTAATATTGCCCGAAACACTTCAGAATTCATCCTGCTGCTTTTATCAGCAGTCACATCATCAATAAATACAAGACAACCAGTTCCATTGGCAGCCATACATGCCCACGCCATGACACTACCACCACCATGCTTCACTGATGAGGTGGCATGCTAAGGATCATGAGCAGTTCCTTTCCTTCTCCATACTCTTCTCTTCCCATAACTCTGGTACAAGTTGATCTTTGTTTCATCTGTCCATAGGATGTTGTTCCAGAACTGTGAAGGCTTTTTTAGATGTTGTTTGGCGAACTCTAATCTGACCTTCCTGTTTTTGAGGCTCACCGATGGTTTACATCTTGTGGTGAACCCTCTGTATTTACTCTGGTGAAGTCTTCTCTTGATTGTTCACTTTGACACACATACACCTGCCTCCTGGAGAGTGTTCTTGATCTGGCCAACTGTTGTGAAGGGTGTTTTCTTCACTAGGGAAAGAATTCTTCGGTCATCCACCACAGTTATTTTCCATGGTCTTCCGGGTCTTTTGGTGTTGCTGAGCTTACCGTTGCATTCCTTCTTTTTAAGAATGTTGCTAACAGTTGTTTTGGCCACACCTAATGTTTTTGCTATCTCTCTGATGGGTTTGTTTTGTTTTTTTAGCCTAATGATGGCTTGCTTCACTGATAGTGACAGCTCTTTGGATCTCATCTTGAGAGTTGACAGCAACAGATTCCAAATGCAAATAGCACACTTGAAATGAACTCTGGACCTTTTATCACCTCATTGTAATTGGGATAATGAGGGAATAACACACACCTGGCCATGGAACAGCTGAGAAGCCAATTGTCCCATTACTTTTGGCCCCTTAACAAGTGGGAGGCACATATGCAAACTGTTGTAATTCCTACACCGTTCACCTGATTTGGATGTAAATACCCTCGAATTAAAGCTGACAGTCTGCAGTTAAAGCACATCTTGTTTGTTTCATTTCAAATTCATTGTGGAGGTGTATAGAGCCAAAAAAATTACAATTGTGTCAATGTCCCAATATTTATGGATCTGACTGTATACCAGTCCTTAAAAGGACTTTTGTGGCCCTATTAGCTAGTGTTTGGTGTCCCTAGCAGCCTGTCCCTGCTCCACAAAGCAACCTCTCCCTACACTGGCAAAACACAGAATGTAAAATGGCTGCCAGATCGGGTTCTTTGATAGAGTGGGGGTGTGTCCATGTGCTGAAACGTTTCAATTGGCTGTCCTGTCCCACCTGATGGATGTGTCATGGGTCAAAGTTCGGCGCAATGCAAAAGAATATGGCGACGGCGGACATCGCCATATGTTTGCATGTTCGGCGAATCAGGAACGCGCAAAATTCGGGCGAACCGCAAAGCCATCTCTACTCACCGGCGCATCTTCAAACAGCAGATCGGAGGGGGTGCCGGGTGTTGGACCCCCACCCATCAGATACTATTGACATATCCTGAGGGCAGGTTGTCAGTATAAAATACTCGGACAACTCTTACTTTGGACACTCGGACAACTTTAACTTTGCAAAATCATTATTGATTTCCTATTTATGTCATTCTACAGTTTGAATTTAAATATATTTTGTCTGTTTTTGCAAATCCTCAAACTGCTGATTAATATAAGATTTTTTATTCTTCATTTCGACATAATACTGAAATCCATGATTTTGCCGGATTCCAGAGAGCAGTGCATTGTGGGAGTTACATGAACGGAGCTTTTAGGTCACATGATTGACCACTGCATGCACATTAACTGCATAGTGCAACATTTTTGTTGCCTCTTTGATTGTGAATTGTAAAGAACTATATACAGTTGAATCTGTTAGTGAAGGAATATATCTACAAAATTGCTCAACATTTTATAGAGATTTGTTCAAAAGTGGAGCTCTGCTACATTTGGGTTTTTACAAGCATGTAATATATATTCTTAGCAGCTGATCTGCACTCTGACTAGTAGTGAGGGACTCATGCAACCCCCCCCCCCCCCTCCATGATGTCCATACGGCCTAACAGTGTATACAGGCAGAGCTTTTCCTAATGGGACAAGCCCTTTAATGCACTGACCAGATATAAATGTTGTAATGCAACTGTAAAATTATTATACTTTTCAAGTCAACACAAATTCCAAACTTCCAAAATATGCTTACCGGAACGGCCTGAGTGTAAGAAAACATCTTCGCACCAAAACCTTCCCATCAGAGTTGACAGACAGCATCCTTATATCCGAATTTTACTCCACAGGTAAAACCACTTATCCAGGGTAGTCTGGTGCTCCACCCTATGAACAAATGCCAACATTGTTATTATGAGGCCAGAAGAGGTGCAGATGAATGAAGCATTCCAAGCATAAATACAAGTATATGACATATACTACCAGGCTCAGACTGGACCACAGGGGTACAGGGGAATCCCCCGGTGGGCCCCTGAGCAAAGTGGGCCCCTAGTCTCCCACCCCCTGCACAAGTGGCACATAACACAGTAGACTTACTGCACTTCATACATATATTCACTGTACAGCACCTCAACCAGCCGAGGTTCATATAAAAAACTTGTTAGATTATTTATTATATTTTAATGTATCCATATGGTGGGCCTCCAAAATAAATTTTACTGGTGGGCCCTAGGTACCCCAGTCCGGCACTGTATACTACTATACAGTTATGAAAGGGGTTCCTGGGCTTTCTTACTGTGTACTGACCTGTGGAGTAAAGATAGTCTGCCCAGTACTTCTGTCACACCGCCGATTGCACCACCTTCACTGTGCTCACATGATCACCAGGACTGGATGAAGGCTCTTCCGCTCAAATCTAAACCCAATGTGTTCCTTAGTCTTCTTGTTCAGCTCAGTAAGTCTGCTCAGTACTTTCTCAGCTGAACCGGAAGACTAAGGAACATTTTCAGTTGAGATTTGAGTGGAAGAGCCTTCATCCAGACCTGGTGATCATGTGAGCACAGTGGAGGCAGTGTGACAGATGGGTAAGTACTGAACAGACTATCTTCCCTCCACAGGTCAACACACAACAAGATTTTCACCAATGCCTTTAATCTAATGTGTATATCCAGCCTTAAGCAGTGACTTAGTGGTTCACCGCTAAAAGGGTTAATGCCCTATTGTAATGGGGTTCACTGCTAAAGTTTTTTCAAAATGTGAGAAAAGGCTTAATATAGGTGGAATATGCACTTTCAGTGGTAAAAGTGATTGATGTGACTTTATTATATATCTGTATTCCAAAAGGCAGTATAGGAAATAGTAAATTGGCAGACCTTAGAGACAATTGCCATGTGGTAGGCTGGTCCCACTCCTCCTGGCTAGGGACTTGTAGGCAAGAAGGCCAGAGAGAAGACATGTTAGTGATATGCTGGAAAGCAGGCCAAGAGAGAAGACACGTTCTGTTGTTGCTGGTGTGAGCCAGACAAGCTTTAGCTGAAGAAGAAAAGGAGAATCCTTCTCAAAGAAAACACCATCCCTGTGAGTGAAAAGCTGCCAGAAAAGCAACTGTACTAAGAATCGACCCATAAGGGAGAGAAGAACAAACTTCTTTAGAAGAACGAGAACTATTAAAGTGGGACACTACAATGACAAGAAGATCTGTGAAAGGTAACACATATTTATGGCTATAGACATTGGGCTTATTTTGCTTCCAGCACCCGCCACATTACTGAGATGGACTGGCCAAATATTGAAGGACTGCACTTCGCAGTTCGGCATTGCACTGATACTGAGCAAGAAACTGCACACCTTTGGTCAATTGGGTAAATTGCATTGTATAGGTAAAGAGAGACTAAGAGGGTACTGTTATCATTTTCACCCCTATTCACAGTGTTTGGGCATGTTGTACTCTGTGATATTTCTGAGAACTGTGCCCACTACTTGCACTGTGCCACTCATCATCCACAGGCCCCTGTTCTCCTACGCTGCACCCGGCTGCTTATCTAACATCAAGGGCTCCCCAGCCACCACCAGGAAGGGTGTCCAGCACTGAAATGGGGCCCTAGGTTGATGTTTGCAGGCCATCTGGTGAAAACTAGAGAAGGTAAAGACAAACACGTCACTGTCCACAGGCCACAGCTAATAATTTGGAAGAAATTAATGCGCATTATTTCGGCCGCATTACATAATGTTCAGGATGCAGCTTATTGGGTAGTGTCATCTGTATACTGACTGCTAATGTATTCATTTTGCACTTATCTCCTAGGTGTAAATCACAAGTGTACTTAGATTGAAGCAAGACTAGAACAGTATAAGAATGAGGCGTGAGAGCTTTCACTTAAGAGTTAACACAACATTAAAGACAGTTCGTAGAGTGCAGTCTTATAAACTGTGGAAACCATCTTCAAATACTTCAATCCCATCACATTCTCTTATTATAATAGTCTCACTTATTTTTTGCATGTGGATTTGAATTGAGGCGGACCGGTGTGCCTTGCCTGGTCTGACGAGAAATCACTCTGTCTACATCCATCACCTATACACCACCTCAAATTATCAGATTTGATGGCAAGGGAGAAAGGATAATGCCAACAGAATTAAATTGAGAAGAAAAGAATAAAGAGTGACTGCAATGACTTAATCACCCTAACCTGTAAAGTTTACTTGTCAAACAGCAGGCTCTGCACGGTGCACGGAGATGACATCCTTTATTACTGTGAAATAGCTATTTCCTCAATTTTCTGCTGGTTTGCCTGTTTTACGTCCATTTATTACTCTCCTACAAATAGAGATTTAAAGGGTTATCCAATTCAGAAATTCTGTTTTCATATACCCTATATGGTTTAAGGAGTTAAAGGGATTGTGTATCTGGCTATTTGTATTAAGATTATCTTTCTATATTTATATATAAATATATGAATACATAAATACATTATAAATAAGTTATAAATAAGTTATAAATACTTTATATATAAATATATACTGTATAATTTATATATACATATATTAAATAATATATATTAATATGTATAGATATGTAATATATATATATATATATATATATAAATATATTTATAAAGCGTACCTGTCATTTCAAATGACATTTCAAAATAAGCTGCCATACATGAGTGATAGCAATATATCCGACCATTACGTGACTTGTATCTGGCATTTTTTTTTTTTTGCAGTTTCCTCCTTTGAGGGCTGCATCTCTAATGCTCAGTTTCCTGTGAGCTGGTGGGTGGAGACTAGCTGTAATGATGTCTGCCTATTGACTACACGTGGAGACAGTAGATTCTGCCCCCTAAGTGTCACTCACAAAGAAACACTCAGAAACTCCATATCAGATGTTATCAAAAAGTACTGAGCAGTATAGATGATGTGAATAAAGGGCTTAGATATAACACTTACTATTAGATAATGAATTTGCTGGATCATGCCTGTCTTGCACTGTTTGTTTTTCTCTGCACTTTCACCCTTCTCCTCCCCCTCCCCTCTCCTTAGACTTCTGTGAGATGATGTAATCCCAGTAGCAGGCATCAAAAACAGAGCATGAGACAAAACACTGCAAAATAATAGCAATAATTCTTCATGTATACGATGAACTAGACACTAAGACAAATCAAATCTGCAATCTACAGACCTTTATACCTTACTGTAAGATCTAGACTATTATCCACCCCAAGTTATAAAACACCACTAACCTGATGTGATTCCGGCCTGCTTCCAATGGGTCATGACAACATGATTGTCGTATCTTTCCTGTATGATGCCCTCCTTTATGGCAGGTGGATACATATGGAATTAAGGGATCTATAGTAAAATTTACAATGAGGCCTTCTTTCATGTGGTGAATCACATGTCTTTCACTTTGGGGAAAGCATGTCCAGGGCTTATTTATACACCCACCAGTTAAGTCTGTGTGCAGTATGAATGTGCTATGAAAAGACATTATGGTGTGTATTATCACTGTACTATCCCTATACTATCACTGTGTTTATTATCCCTGTACTGTGACATCACTGTGTTTATTATCCCTGTGCTGTGACATCACTGTGTTTATTATCCCTGTGCTGTGACATCACTGTTTATTATCCCTGTGCTGTGACATCACTGTGTTTATTATCCCTGTGCTGTGACATCACTGTGTTTATTATCCCTGTGCTGTGACATCACTGCGTTTATTATCCCTGTGCTGTGACATCACTGTGTTTATTATCCCTGTGCTGTGACATCACTGTGTTTATTATCCCTGTGCTGTGACATCACTGTGTTTATTATCCCTGTGCTGTGACATCACTGTGTTTATTATCCCTGTGCTGTGACATCACTGTGTTTATTATCCCTGTGCTGTGATATAACTGTTTTTATTATCCCTGTGCTGTGACATCACTGTGTTTATTATCCCTGTGCTATGACATCACTGTGTTTATTATCCCTGTGCTGTGACATCACTGTGTTTATTATCCCTGTGCTGTGACATCACTGTGTTTATTATCCCTGTACTGTGACATCACTGTGTTTATTATACCTGTACTGTGACATCACTGTGTTTATTATCCCTGTGCTGTGACATCACTGTGTTTATTATACCTGTACTGTGACATCACTGTGTTTATTATTCTGTACTGTGACATCACTGTGTTTATTATCCTGTACTGTGACATCACTTTGTGCATTATCCCTGTGTTCTAACTTCACTGTGTTTAGTATCTCAACATTTAGGTTGGTAAAATCGAGGCAAACAAAACCACGCACTGGGAATACTCAGCCTACAAACACCCACTTATGGACGAGGTTATTTTATCCCCAACCATTTCGGGCCTGGGACTGTCCTCTGCAAACTCGGGACAGCTGGCAATTATGTTATCCCACTAGTATGACATTACTATGTGCATTATCTCTGTGCATTAAGCCAAAATAATCTGTGCTTTTCACATTCTCGACTTGCTACTGAAAGTGGTCATGGCATGCGTGGAGCCCTATTCCAAGTTTTGCTATGAGACCTCATAATTACGTCTTACGCCCCTGATGGGGCATTTCTGTTGTACAATTAGGCTTCACTTGCTATGGAATAGTTATGGTGTTAGTTATCAATGTTCCCTGTGACCCATATTTTTATAGCTTAAAAAGAGCTCTCCTTAGGCATTATTTCATTTGAACTGTTCACTGGAGCACCACACGTATATTGAAGTTAAACAGTTCAGCTGTATGCCCACTGATATATCAAAATTAGTTTTTCTATTGATTAAGAACTTCAACATTTTTGGAGAGCGGTCAGACCATCGAAAAATATCAGTTGTTATGGAAACGCAGTGGCTCTCATTATACGCTGTAGTGCACATTACTGCTAAGCGTGACATGGGTCATAGCAGCACACTGAAAATCTGAGGCTAATGTGCCAAATCCCTGTGATTCCTAAACAGCAGCACCGCAGTCTACATATCCTGCAGGTAAGCAGTTAAAACACTGCGGAAGAGAACAATGATTGCTTGTGATTGCCGTATTATGCTTAAGATGTAATGTCACTTGTTTAACCTGGCACTGCATGTTCATGGCGGAAAACTGGAACCTGTAGTAACCACAGTCGTTCCTGCAGTGAAGTCCAAATCTGGAACAAGTGTGATAGCTTCCTAACTCATACACAACTCATGGCCAGGCTAAATCCCTCTTAGGGCTCATTCACATGATCATATGAATGAATCCGTATCAGTTCCACAATTTTGCGGAATGGGAGCAGACCTATTAATTTCAATTCATTTCAATGGGGCTACAAAAAATGTGGACAACAAACCGTAATTCCGTTCCGTTGCCCTGCAAAAAAAAAAGAGAATGAACTATTCTAGTCCGCAATTGCAGGCAAGAAAAAGCATGTTCTATCATAGTGCCGGCCATGTGCGGTCCACAAAATGCGGAAAGCACACAGGCCGGTATCCGTGTTTTGCAGACTGCAAAACCCTGCGGCCGTCTGAATGAGCCCTTATACAGTAATGGAAGGCTGCGTCATCATAGTAGCCAAACAACAAAACTGATGGGAGTGCCAAATCCATTACATGATGTACACCAATGGCACCTGTAGCTGGCCAGCTAAGACCTGTCCTAGGTTGCTAAAATAGCTTGTGTGTTTATACAGCTAGACCTGCCAATAACCTTAATACAGTTGCTATGTTTGTGTGTTAAACACAAAAGCAGAGTTATTTACAGTGACTTCATGTTTGGATGTCATATAACTGTTATATATATTGTATTCACAGAAGCAGAAAAAATAATATGCCTTTAAGATTCATTATAAGGATGTGAGGTAAGCTCAATGACACAGCAGAAACAACAGAAAGCATAGAGTTAAACTGTTGTTGCTGGGCAGAAGTCTCGACCAATCACAGCCAGCCTCACACACAGCAAGAGTTTTCACCAATCACAGCCAGCCTCACACACAGCCTGTGTGGGAATTTCCCCTTGCAGGAGCTGCTGGAATCATTACACCAGAAAGAGAGAAGCTGAACAGACATTCACTCCACCAAGAGCTGTGTTTTATGGAAGCAGAGAGGCCAAAATAGGTATTTAAAACAGTTATATAATGTTCCTATTGTTAAAGTAGTGATTGGAACTGTATACTGAACCAGCTCCACTAATTGCAAACCACAAATTCAATTGCAAACCACAAGGTTCACAATTTCAACCATTTAAATTCCATATTGCAATCCAAATTGCATACAACCATACCAGATCATACTCAATCTGCAAATAGTTACAGCTAACTGCATACTGCAAATTGCGATCAAATTCAGCAAGTGAACTATTAGTTAGACCTCAGATATACCTCTCAGAGAGATCATAAAGTGCTTAAATAACTTAAAGAGAGTACAGATACTCAAGAGAGAAATATATCCAACATTTTATGTTGAATGACAAGATTGAACAGTTTAACCACCATCTTATGCATACCGCCATTTTGTGATATCTTTTCAACTCGTGTTATGTACATGGACTATCTGCTGCGGAGGCGGCAGTGTTATATATGAAGAAAAGTTGAAGTTAATAAAGAAGTTATTTCAAGCATTTGGTATGCTCTTTAAACCTACTGTTTCCATGGAACAGCGCTATAGGAATTACAGAGTAATAGACAGTCTGGTTAGACTAAAAGTCAGAGATATGAAAATTCTCCTAATGCCACAGCGCAAAAGGCCTGCCACAGTGGAACTATTACCCTCAGAGGGCGAAGTGATAGCGCTCCTCAACTTGCACAGTAAAGAGCGCATTAGAACAGCAGAGCGCCAGCATATACCGCCGCGCAGCAACTGTTCCCTGAGTGAGCAAGCAATGACACCTCAGCGGAGTTACCATAGAGGCCATAGAACGTGTGCATTAGTCAAACTGCAGCCGACTCTTAAAGTGGCAGAACAGCAAAGGAAAAATAGTCAGAGAAAGAGCGCCAACCCTCCTGCGATCCCTAAAGAGAGAAATAGACGCATGGTGGGAGGCCAAAGTCCAGAGCTAGAGTGCTCGCACCGCTATCCACGGAGAGACCGTGTACTGCAGCCAGCTAGTTTCGCACCACTAGGCCCAAAGCCTGCAGCAGCGTATCCAAGCCAGCGCATCGCAAGTTTGCACAGAGTATCGCAAGTCTGCACAGAGCATCGCAAGTCAGCACAGAGCATCGTAAGTCATCATAGAGCATTCCAAGTCATCACAAAGCATCGCAAGTCAGCGCAAGGATCACAACACATCAAGAAAAGACACGTCTCCTTTAAGACTGACATTTGTTCCTGCTCTTCAGAATAAGGTCAGAGCTTTCCTTTTATTACTTATCATTGCATATAGGCTTTGGAATAAAGAGACATTTTTTGTGTTCAGAAATAAGAGACTGTAAAGTAAAAACAAAGGACAGTGTGTAGTATATGGACTCTAAAGCATTTAAAGTGAAAGTCATTTTGCCTGCATTTATCGCTGTTACATTTAAAGTGAAAGTTATTTATTTCTGCATTTGTCAATATTACATTTAAAGTGAAAGGCATCTTATTATTTGTATTGATTGTCAGTATTGCATTTAAAGTAAAATGTTTGAGCCTAGTATTACCATGCCACTGTTAGAGGATACAAAGATAGATAGATAGAGTAGAACAGGCATCCTCAAACTGCAGCCCTCCAGCTGTTGTAAAACTACAACTCCCACAATGCCCTGCTGTAGGCTGATACCTGTAGGCTGTTCGGGCATGCTGGGAGTTGTAGTTTTGTAACAGTTGGAGGGCCGCAGTTTGAGGATGCCTGGAGTAGAAGTTGAAGAGCATGGGAACCTGTCTGAGGTAGAAGAGTCTGATGCAGCATTAGTCTTGCCTCAAACCAATATAGCCCAAGCATATGAGCTAAGACGTTCATCACATGCCAGAAAACAGACCCCACAGATGCTGGAAAATCTGGAGAAAAAGTTTTGCCCGAATGTATGATAAGTGGAAATTATACATTAGAGGCATTCGTGGAAAGCTAAAACAAGAAAGTATAAAAAGGAACTTGAGTGATATGGTAGAGACGGTAGAAGAATCTGAACTTATGGCAGCATACTGTATGTTAACCTGCGGTCGTTTACGACATCTTCCCAGGATATTGTAAGGAACATGGACACATGTACTGCAGTCACTAAAGATTTAGTAAAGCTCATGAGAGAACGTTCATCTGCAGCTAACTATGATGAAGTTAAAGCAAGAAGTAGAATGAATGAGCTTTTTATGAGAGGCTATGCTAGGTCCTTAGGTGGAACCACAATCTCAAGTGTAACTTCCTTCACTAGCAGAAGTTTCACCCACATATCAGAGTCCTCAAGTACTTCAGCCAAAAGAAAGGAATTTGCTGAGCAACTTGCTGTCAAGAGAGCAGAAATTGAGATGGAAGCTGCCATTGAGACACAGCGCTGTCAAATGGAAGCACAGCGCCATCAAATGGAAGCTGTAATGGAGGCACAGGGCCATCAAATGGAAGCTGAAATGAAGGCACAGCGCCATCAAATGGAAGCACAGCACCAACAGATGAAAAGTCTGGAAAGGCAGAAAGAAGTTAAGATCATAGAAGCCAGACTCAGAGTACACGAAGAGGATATGAATCAGAGTAGTCATAGGTTAAAATCTGTACTAAGTGAAGAGGCAGACTTCTACTTTCATACATACTCCCAAGAGAATGGAAGGAAATCTCCAGCACTTAGTGAGGAAATAAGTCTTTATCCTTTCATCCCTGCTCAGAAAGACAAAGAGAGGCCTAATCCAGCGTCAGGATATACCCTCTATCTCTACCAGAAAAGATAAAGAAAGGGACTCACCTAATTCAGAACTAAGTAAGAAAATAGAACCGGCTGATTCTATTCCTAGATGTCACGCCAATGCTCAGGAGAGTGTTACAACTATTGTCCCAGCAAGACAACAGAGAACAGTCTTAGCTAGACTTCCCGTTCCGGAACCTACTGTATTTTCAGGAGACATACTGAAGATCATAGAGTGGAAGGCAAGTTTTGAAATGATCATTGAGCATCATTGCTTCAGTCCAGTCAACAAGTTATTCTACCTTCAGAGATATGTTGGTGGAGAAGCCAAGGAAGTTCTTGAAGGTAACTTCTATAGAAAAGACGAAGAAGCCTACAAGCAAGCTTGGGAAAAATTTAATGTAAGATATGGTCATCCATTCTTAGTACAAATAGCCTTTAGAGAGAAACTGAATAACTGACCTAAAATTGGTCCTAAAGAACATTTCAGACTCCAAACGTATGGTGACTTCCTGCAAGCATGCAGCAATGTCATCCCACATGTTCAAGGACTGGAAGTACTAAACGACTACCTAGAAAACCACAGGATGCTAACTAAGCTACCTGAAGAAGTGGCTTCTAGATGGAATCGCTATGTGAGTAAACAGATCTAGGTAAGAACTTCCCAAGTTTTAAAGAGTTCTCTGAGTTCGTCAATGAGGAAGCACGGATAGCATGTAGTCCAGTAACATCATCTTGCGTCTTAAAATCCTTAGAAGAAAGGCCTGTGAGAGATATAAGATCTACCTCCAGTTTATACAAAAGACTATATACATCGAGATCGCATACCTACCTGTGAAACAGCCAATAAATGGGAGCACCTATCTGTCATATCTCATGAAATGTCCCCGCTGAAGGAGTTTCGTGTTGGACTGTTGATAGGTTACGATTGTCCCAAAGCCTTGGTACCACGAAAGGTAATCACAGTAGGAAAGGCTGAACCCTACGCTGTTCAAACTGATCTAGGATAGGGTGTTGTTGGAGGAAAACAGCAGATCGCAAACTCAAGACAGGTGACAGGATTGTGTCATCGAATATCTGTCCAATAGTTACCAACTGTAAGTCCAGCAAAAGTACTCAAGATCCTTGAATCCGAGTTTGCAGACATACAGTAAGTTCTAAAGAAAAGAGTGTATCCGAAGAAGACATAAAGTTCGTACACACTCTAGAAGAAAGTATTCAACAGAATCAACAAGGTCATCTTGAAATGCCCTTACCCTTTAGAGAACAACCTCGTCTGCCAAATAACAGAAATCTTGCCCTAGCAAGATTGAAATGCTTGAAGAAAAGGATGGGAAGATATCCCAAACTCAAGAATGATTAATTGAAATCCATGGAAGGTATCCTCAAAAAAGGACATGCAGAGAAAGTTAATAACCAACCTAAAGAAGAAGTGTGGTACATCCCACATCAAGGTGTTTACCACTCAAAGAAACCAGATAAGATTAGAGTAGTATTTGATTACTCAGCAAAGTACGATGGTGTTGCATTGAACGATCATCTACTAAAATGACCAGATCTGACCAACACTCTGCCTGGAGTACTCTGTAGATTCAAAAAGTATCCTGTAGCGGTCATGTATGACGTTGAAAAGATATTCTACCAGTTTCATGTGAAGAATGAAGATAGAGACTTCCTGAGGTTTCTATGGTAGGAGGACGGAGATACAGATTCGGAGCCAGCAGAATACAGAATCAAAGTACACTTGTTTGGAGCACCATCGTCTCCAGGTTGCGCCAATTATGGTATGAAGTACCTGGCCAATCAGAATGAAAAGGATTGCCCATCAGCAGCAAATTTTCTGAAGAAAAACTTTTATGTAGATGATGGTCTCATAAGTCTAAAGTCCACAGAATCTGCAATCAAACTAGTGAAAGAAAGCCAAGAGTTATGTGCAAGAGGAAACCTGCGCCTTCATAAATTTATCTCAAACAACAGAGTGGTACTGGAATCCATCAGTGACTCTGAAAATGCATCATCAATAAAGAATGTAGATCTCAATTATGATCATCTTCCAGTCCAGAATGTACTTGGATTGGGATGGAATGTAGAGAATGACAAGTTCTTCTTTGAAGTATCTATTGAAGAGAAAATTGCAACTAGATGCACCATTCTTTCCGCAGTGGCTTCTATATTTGATCCATTGGGATTATTGGCCCCAGTGATCCTCAAAGCAAAAAAAATACTACAAGAATTATGCAGACAGAAGTTGGGATGGGACGAGCTCATACCTAAAAATTTGAGGCCAAGGTAGGAGAGAGAAGTTTGGGTACCCAGATGTTTTGTATTTCATGATTTCGGAAAGTACAAGAAAATAGAACTTCATCATTTTTCAGATGCCAGTTATGGTTATGGTCAGTTCTTCTACATCAGAGTAATAGGAGAAGAAAAGATACACTGTGCCCTGGTTATGGGGAAGGCCAAAGTTGCACCTACCAGTATTCAGACAATACCAAGACTTGAACTGACAGCAGCTCTTGTTTCAGCATCAGTAAGCACGTTTCTGAGAGAAGAATTGGAGTTAAAAGTAAATGAAGAATATTTTTGGACAGACTCACAAGTTGTCCTAGGATACATAAACAACAAAGCTCGAAGATTCCATATCTTTTTCGCCAAAAGAGTTGAGAAAATTCAGGAAATAACAAATCCAGAACATTGGCATCACATTGACACAAAACATAACCCAGCAGATCAGGCTTCAAGAGGCCTGAATGTAACAGAATTGAAAAATTCAAATTGGTTCACAGGCCCAGAGTTCCTTTGGGAAAAGGAAATCATGCCCAGTAAAGGTTACACAGAATTGTCTATGGGTGATCCAGAAGTAAAAGTTGTACAAACATTGAGCACTGCTGCTAAGTGTGAAGATGACATACTTGAAAGACTAGCCAGATTTTCAAAATGGAATACGGTCATAAACGTAGTAGCTCGAACTCAACATTTGGAAAAGGGAATCAGAAAGAAGGAATTGTTGAATGTACAAGAAAGAATGAAAGCTGAAGAAACAGTCATAAGACTCATTCAACAGAGATTCTACAGTGAAGATTTGAAGAGACTTAGTCAAGAACCTAAAAGGCTTCCAAACAACCACCCATTGCACAAGATTAATCTTGTTCTGCAGGATGGTATACTGAAGGTGGGAGGGAGACTGGAAAATGCATCGTTACCTAGCAGAGTGAAGCATCCAGCAATTCTACCCAAAAACTCTACCTTCACAAGATTGATTATTGATCACTACCACACAAAATCCTTGCATCAAGGAAGAAGCTTTACCCAAAGTTGTTTGAGAGAAGGTGGTTACTGGATAATGAAAGGAAGCAAAGTTATAGCAAAGTATATAAGTAAATGTGTAGTCTGCAGAAAGACACGTAGACCTGCCGAAGAACAAAGAATGGTAGATTTACCGGCAGATCGTGTAAATCACCACACATCACCACCATTTCTTTATAGCGAAATGGATTGTTTTGGCCCATTCATCACCAAACAGAACTGCAAGGAGTACAAAAGATATGGACTAATATTTACATGTCTAAGCTCCAGAGCAATTCACCTGGAAATGTTAGAAGATATGTCAACTGATGCATTCATTATCAACGCCTTGAGATGTTTCATAGTCATTGTACTGTCAGAGAGCTTAGATCTGACCAAGGATCTAATTTTGTCAGTGCGAAGAATGAATTGAAGAAAGCTCTAAAAGAGATCGATAAAGAAAAAGTAACTGAGTATTTGTTAAAGAAACAGTGTGATTTGCACATGAATGCTCCACAAAAAAGCCATGCAAGAGGAGTTTGGGAAAGAAAAATCAGAACTGTAAGAAATGTATTAAGTTCAGTGTTGAAAAAGAACGTCGGAAGAATAGATGATGCTTCACTTAGGACCCTATTCTATGAAGTAATGTCTATTGTTAACAGTCGTCCACTTACAGTTGATAACATCAACAATCAAACAAGTTTGGACCCTTTAACTCCCAACTATCTACTTCACCTTAAGTCTGATTACATACAGCCATCACCTGGCAAGTTTACCAAAGAGGATTTATATGCCAAAAGGAGATGGCGAAAAGTTCAATATCTATCAGAACAGTTTTGGAATAGATGGAGGAAAGAATACTTAGCCAAAAGGAGATGGCGAAAAGTTCAATATCTATCAGAACAGTTTTGGAATAGATGGAGGAAAGAATACTTAGCCAATCTGATGCTAAGAAGTAAATGGCAAACATCCAGAAGAAATGTCCAAGTTGGTGACATAGTGTTATTGAAAGAAGAAGATTTACTTAGAACTCAGTGGAAATTGGCCAAAGTTCTAGAAGTTCAAAAGGATGAAAACAAACTAGTAAGAAGAGTGTTTTTACAAATAGGAGACTCAAAACTTGACAAAAAAGGAAAACGTCTCACTACTCCACTCAAGTTGGAACGTCCTATACAGAAGTTAGTTGTTCTACTTGACACTTGGAAGTTGAGAACCTGATGGAAAATTCCTCAAATTCAAGTCCTACCACTACGAACATAGAAATATAGGTAATTTTGGTGGGAGTGTAGCTGGCCAGCTAAGACCTATCCTAGGTTGCTATTATAGCTTGTGTGTTTATACAGCTATACCGGCCAATAACCTTAATGCAGTTCTTATGTTTGTGTGTTAAAGACAAAAGCAGAGTTATTTACAGTGACTTCATGTTTGGATGTCATATAACTGTTATATATATTGTGTTCACAGAAGTAGAAAAGATAATATGCCTTTAAGATTCAATATATGGATGTGAGGTAAGCTCAATGACACAGCAGAAACAACAGAAAGCATAGAGTTAAACTGATTTTGCTGGGCAGGAGTCTCAACTAATCACAGCCAGCCTCACACACAGCAAGAGTTTTCACCAATCACAGCCAGCCTCACACACAGCCTGTGTGGGAAATTCCCCTAGCAGGAGCTGCTGGAATCATTACACCAGAAAGAGAGAAGCTGAACAGACATTCACTCCACCAAGAGCTGTTTTTTACGGAAGCAGAGAGGCCAAAATAGGTATTTAAAACAGTTATATAATGTTCCTATTGTTAATGTAGTGATTGGAACTGTATACTGAACCAGTTATATGTGTGTTTACTTACAGTTCCACTAATTGCAAACCACAAATTCAATTGCAAACCACAAAGTTCACAATTGAAACCATTCAAATTCCATATTGCAATCCAAATTGCATACAACCAGACCAGATCATACTCAACCAATCTGCAAATAGTTACTGCTAACTGCATACTGCAAATTGCGACCAAATTGAGCAAGTGAACTATTAGTTAGACCTCAGATATACCTCTCAGAGAGATCATAAAGGGTTTAAATAACTTAAAGTGAGAGTACAGATACTCAAGAGAGAAATATATCCACCATTTAATGTTGAATGACAAGATTGAACAGTTTAACCACCATCTTATGCATACCGCCATTTTGTGATATCTTTTCAACACGTTTTATGTACATGGACTATCTGCTGCGGAGGCGGCAGTGTCATATATGAAGAAAATTTGAAGTTAATAAAGAAGTTATTTCAAGCATTTGGTATGCTCTTTAAGCCTACTGTTTCCATAGAACGGCGCTAGAGGAATTACTGAGTAATAGACAGTCTGGTTAGACTAAAAGTTAGAGATATCAGAATTCTTCTAATGCCACAGCGCAAAAGGCAGTTCATAGTGCTGCGCCTGCCACAGCACCCGATGGACCTCTCTGACTTGTCCATCATTTTGCTGGAAAAATGACGTTGCATGCCACGCTATTTTTATTGAATTTATGATGGAGCGCCCAACACAGATGTTAACGGAGCCAAACACAGAAGTATTCTCACCACGGGATATCTCATAAATTTTCCAAAGTTGCAGCTACATTACCACCCCTGGAACCAGCACATATCTGAAGAACAGGACCATGAATGGAGAGGTGGCTTTACATGCGCATCACTCTCTACTTTCATGGGAGTTCTGAAAATGGCCAACTAAGGAGGTTCTGCTATTTTCAGAACTCCCAGAGAGGTAGATGGTGAGAGCTGTACATGTGCAACCACCTCTCCATCCACTGCAGTATGAAACGGGGTCCCATTCGCGAGAACCTGCACCTATTGGAAATTTAGGGCATATCCACAGGGTATAGTATAAAGGCCCAGACAGGAATACCCCTTTAAGCAGGGTTTGCCATTTTATAAATAAATAAAGTGGTTGTCCTGAGTTTTTAAAATCTTGCATAAGGGCATGAAATTGTAAAAAAAAAGAAAGAAAACCTGTACTTATGCATTAAATCCACCGCCACTCCAATGTTTTAGCTCCAGTGGTCGCTGCCGGTCCTGAGTTGCTGCTGCAGCAAGCACTATGCCATACATGCCAGCATCACTGCTGAGGCCATATGTAATGTCATCAATAAAAGATCAGGGGTTATTTATTTTATTTTATACCATTTCATGCCGTTACCCAAGTTTCTTAAAATCCCAGACGACCCCTTTAATTATATAACAAGGTAGTATACATTGTGAATGGAAACATGTACATTGAAAACCTATCCTGATCATGTTCATCTGACATTGTGTAGCGGCCATGCCGGAGTATTGCAGCTCAGTTCACAGTTAATGGAAGCTAAGCTGCAGTACACTGGTACTGGAAACTGGTTCCAGCAGCTGCTTGACATAGCTGATTAATGGGGGGTGGGGGGGGGGAATGGAGTTAGACCCCCACTGATCTGAAATTGATGACCTATGTTACGGATCAGTGATCAATATCTAAGTCCTAGAAAATCAGTTTAATGCATCTACAGGTTTGGGGTTTCCATCATGGTTAAGTGTTTTTGTTTGTCACCATTTGACAAGTTTCCGCCAGGATCTGTTTTTATCAACAGGACAGAGAATCAGAGACTCTCTCATTTTCCTGTCCTATTGAGGAAGATCCTGACAGATCAGTTTTGTCAGTCACACTGGCAATTAGAGTAGTCGACTCCACTTTTCTGTAGCTCACTTGTCAGCTTTGCTGTATAGATAGGGGTAGGTGGAGCAGAGTTCTCTCGGTATTATTAGCGGGAGGGAGAAAAAAAAAGCAGGATAGAAACCCTATCCACTAGAGATCTCTAACCTTTCATACCTTGTGGGCCACAGTAAATTTTCCGTAATGGTCAGTGGGTGGCCACATAGAAGATCACGATCACACCATTCAATTTGCACATAAATATCTCAGTTCAAAATTTGACCCTCTGGTATTCCACCACCAAATACAACACTGTTCAGGTGTAGGATATGTCTGAAATATTGTTAATGTGGATGTCATATTGTAGTACGCACATAGGGTCACACAGTAAGGGTTGCAAGTCACATATGGCTCTCGAGACACTGGCTGTGGACCACTGCTATACACTATACACACAAATAAGGCTCTGTCACTCCCTCGTTTGTAGGGGTTTGTACTACTATAGCTACTATAAAGTAGGGTCCACGGGATAATAACAATAGCATGCTTCTCACCAGACATTACTCCGGTGGCTCTGACTGGTCTCCTTATATACAGTTTATAGCTGAACTGAAACCTTCTAGTGGCAGTGATGGAGAGGAGAATCACAGCCTTAACAGAAACACACTTTCTGTCCATCATAGACTTGTATAGAGCTTCCATGCAAGTCTTTGGGAAATAATAAGCAGTTTTTGCAGACATAAACAAGTCTTCAGACATATACAACAGAACTAACCCAGACAGTCAAAAGGCCAGTGTGTCTGTTTTTTTCCCTCCAAAACTTTGCATAGGTAGAAAGTCATTAAGTCATAAATTATTGGGAGGGCACTATGGGATTTTGGTACCACATGTAATAATAATCATAAATCATTCAGCAGGTGGGACAGTGTTATTAATGGGGATTGAGGGGATTGTAGGATGCACCAGGGTCACCTCTTGCTCCCTCAGCCAATCAACTGAATATGCAGGGGCATAGCTATAGGGTTTTCAGCATTCGCAATTGCAAACAGGACCCTAAGCCAGTGGTGCACCTCCAATTACCATATATTTTGCTTTATAGGACAGCCTTTGTACCCCCAGAAGTGGGGGGAAATGTCAGTGCTTCTTATAAAGCGAATACTAGTGAGTGCTTCCATTATGGTATGTAGGAGATGCAGGGAGCAGAGAGTGAAGCTCGTTACTTACCCCTCCCCGGTCTTCTCTGGGCCCACGCTGCACTGTCCCCACTGCATACAGCGCCAGGACATAGTGCACGCACTATGACCTGATGTATTCAGTTAGGTCATAGTGCAGCGTAGGTCCCGAGAAAACCAGGGAGCATGACTGCAGGGGAGAATGCTGGACCTGCAGAGTAGCAGCAAAGCAGAAGAGGTATGTTAATTTATTTATTTGGGGTCTGATCTGAGGTCTGATATGGGGAGTCTAACATGGAGGTCTGATGGGAGTCATGTCTGAAGTTTGATATGGGGGTCAGATCTGAGGTTTGATATGGGGGTAAGATCTGAGGTTTTATATGGGGGTCTGATCTGAGGATCTGATATGGGGTCTGATCTGTGGATCTGACATGGGGGTCTGATTTGAGGATCTAATATGGAGGTCTGATTTGAGGATCTGATATAAGGGTCTGATCTGAGGTCTTCAGGTCTGATATAGGGTTCTGATATGGGGGTCTAATCTAAGCATCTGATATGGGAGTCTGATTTGAGGTCTGATATGAGGGTCTAATTTGAGGTCTAATATGGGGTCCGATCTGAGGTGTGATATGGGGGTCTGATATAGGGGTCTGATCTGAAAGGTAAGGGGTTATGTAAGGGGGTATTTTTTCTGCTGGTGGGCATTATAAGGGACTATTTTTGTACTGGTGCACATTATAAGGGGATATTTTGTACTGGCACACATTATAAGGGGGTATTTTCTGTATTGCACACATTATAACGTTTTTTTGTACTGGCGCACATTATAAGGGGGCATTTTTGTACTGACACATTAGGGGGCATTTTTGTACTGGCACACATTATAATGTGAATTATTACTACTGGGGGACTATGGGGAACATAATTACTAGTATGGGCACAATGGGCGCATTATTACTATTGGGGGTACTGTTATCTCTATGCACTCTGGCAGATAATTATTTCTTTTGGTGGGCCTTTGGGGGGCACTATTACGGTGGAGGCACCCTCGCACAACTTATTAACACAATTATTTTTGTGGGCCATTATGTTTACACTAGTAGTGTTAGGTACACTACTTTCGGGGCTCAGTTATTTTTAAAGGCACTGTGTGCCAATAATTATTAAAGGGGCCACCATCTGCACGGTACTTTTATTTTCAGCTGGAATATTTCTGCAGTATAGTGTTGGGGAGAACAGTAGGCATTGTATTGGGGGTGGCAGGATTGGGTGTTGAGAAGGTGTGGAGGATGATGGAAAAGTAGGAAACTAAGATGTCTGCAGAGACAAGAGATGGCTAAAAGAAATCATCATGGCGGTCTGGTCTGAATGGAGAAGCTAAGGAAAGAAAACATCTACATCAGAGGATACATTACTGGATGTAAGAATTACAGTATGTAATGTTTTCCAAATATGTATTTAACAGTGGGGCTGAAGGGAAGGGGTTAGGATGAAAGTTTGGCATGGGTGCCATTTAAATTTTTGCTAAAGGGCGGCAGAAAGGTTAGGTGCTTCCCTGTCCCTTGCCACAAAGCACTGAGGAAGGTTGGGGCCCAAGCCGATCTCTTGCACCAGGGTCCATAAGCCTTGAACTACTCCCCTGGGGACAGGGGGGGTTATACAAATTGTGTCTCAGTAGATTACGACTCCTGCGGTAGACTGCATGCTACAGTGGTACTGACATTTCTCTGTCAATTCCCTCGCATTCATTATATACAGACATTACAGAAAGGAAGTGGGTCTCCACCAACCTCAAGGACGTTTTTAATTATAAAAAATAGCTAGCCGCAGCGTTAAGACGTACTATGTATTTTCTACATAGTAAATTCAATTATTGTAACTAAATGAAATACATAAGAAATATCCTTTACGATAAATTATAATGGAAATACGGATGGAAAGTGCTGCTTATATAAAATGTGTTCCCCGTTACAGCAGAATGGCCGTAATAGCGTACAAATTTATTGTCCTTACTGGATATTAGACCAATCACACATGGCTTGACAAGAGGAAATGAACTTGGTCTTTTTTTTGCTACTTATAAATAATATGTGCCCCCAAACAACAGCTAAACAGCCATAATACAGATTTATGATAGACAACCCTATATAGCTTGCCAGAAGATGCTACTACAGACGATAAACTATACAGATACAGCTGACGCCACACAGATACAAGCTGCTATTACAACCTTATGTTCCATTCTACATAGACACACGATAACGCACCTTGTAAATGCTGACTAAGTACTACGTAAACTAGACATACTGGGATAGATTTGCTAATCCTGTCTAATTTTTTGATCATTTAAACTGAGACTAAACAGTCTAAAAATGCTCCAAAATGGCTGGTGCTGTATTATGATAAATCTGGCACACTCTAGTTAAAATTCAAACCACGTATTAGTTGGCTCAAATTTTGAGTTGAAATATTGGCACATTTTTTGGCACTGCACTTTCACACAATTTCATTTAATTTAATAGAGGATGGTGTAGCTAGGAAATTTCTAAATCACTTCATTTAAAAAATATGACTGCATCCACCTGAAAAAAGCAGTAAAGTAATGACCACTAGGAGTCTCACTTCCAACTAAATTGCAGTCCACTGCCTGTTGTTAAGCAATATCCATACCTTGTAACAGAGACTTAGAAGATGGCAGAGAGGAAGTGGGGACATGTCAGAGCTAGCTGAGATCCTGAGCCTGATAAAAGAACCACTTCAGGATATAACAGGAGCCTCCTGCCTATCTGTAAGTGAGATTTATCCCTCCTTATCTGTTCTGTGAGCTCCAAACAAACATAATGGTCACTGCATGCAGTGCTGACAGAAGGGAGACACCACATGCTACTGAATGAAATGTATCTAGCTGTGCAGATGAAACAGGGAATAATATGGCTGAAAAAAAACATTAAGGAAGCCCAAACATAACTGTTACTTCACAGTTATGATTGTACAAAGAAGCACAGCCATAATGCAAACTTTAAAAAAAACTACTTAGGTATGCTTTAAGAAACTACCCTTTACAATAGGCCCCACCCCCCATGGCTAAGCCAAATCCCCTTCTACTGTTAAAAAAAGTGTCTAAATCACTTCATAAATGTGGTGCAAAGCATGAAAAGCACTGACAAATGAAGTGAATCACATTAAAAAGGCTTTCCAGGATTAGATACTGATGGTCTATCTTCAAGATAGGTCATCAATATGAAATTGGTGGGGGTCCAACTGCTGCTTTAAGCAGCTTCTGGTGCCAGAAACTACACAGTGGATGGACCCTTGTGTTTCAAGCTACGCCCACTGCATAGTTTCTAGCGCCAGTGGCTGCCTGACACAGCTGATTCGTGTCAGCATGTAAACAGTCAGTTCTTGAAGTTGACGTGTTGGAAGTAGATTAACATGTGTGCTGTCTATGGTCTCCACAGGTCACTAGCATCTCTATTGACTTTAATGTGTGCATTCACACATCAATGGTTTACCATGGACCACGAGTCTTAGGTGACACCATGGAAGCATGCTCTATTTTGTCCGTGATTAGGGAACTTCCATGCACATTATAGTCTATGGGTCAGTCAAAACCATGGATACAATGCGGATGCTACAGTATCTGTGTTTGGTCCATGGTTTTCATGGATAGATGCTAGAAGGTGAAACTTTTCACCTTTGAATTGTCCGTGAAACTGATGACACAGACTGAAAATCACAGAACCACAGATAGATCACGGACAGTGTCATGGATGAAACATGGTAGGAATGCTGAAATAAGGGGCACACCAATGAAAAAGAGTGCCAACCACGGTACTAAAAGACGACCATATAGAAAACAGAAAAATAAATAACGCATGCAAGGCTGCACCTCTATTAATAAAAATATAATTTATTAAACACAATAGCACAAAATCTCAGAGAGATAAAAACATAAGACCTAAGATACATAAGATAAAAATTGCAGATACTTATCATAGTATACAAATCGGCAAGCATGGTATCTAGGGTAGACACGCCCCACGCATATCGCCAGGTACAACTGGCTTCCTCAGGGTTCCTTTGTGGACCCCTGAGGAAGCCAGTTGTAGACACCATGCTCGCCGATTTGAATACTATGATAAGTATCTGCAATTTTTTATGCCTTTTGATGTCCTATTTATTATGTATTGTACATTATCACGGCTGAGCCCATGTATGTTTCCATTTAGAAACTGGTGTTTATATGGTAGTGTGGTGGACATATATTTAGTCCACACACATTGTTTTCATTGTATACAATGTTTGTATCTCTCTGAGTTTTTGTGCTTTTGTGTTTAATAAATTATATTTTTATTAATAGAGGTGCAGCCTTGCATGCGGTAATTCTTTTCTGTTTTCTATATGGATGAAATACGGACCATGCAGTCCCAGACATGGACGTGTGAATGAGGCCTAAGGATCTGAGCGACTTTGTCAAAGGACAAACTATGATGACTAGACGAATGGGTCAGAGCCTCTCCAAAACGGCAGGTCTCGTGGGTTCTCAGTATACTGTGGTTAGTAACTACTAGAAGTGGTCCAAGGAACAACAACTGGTGAAGTAAGTCGGGGGTTAGGATAACTAATGTGTATGGAATGAGAAGGCTAGCCTGTCACACAAAATCACACAAAAAAGCTACTGTAGCACAATTAGCTGAAAACAATAATTCTGAGTATGATAGAAATGTGTAAAAGCGTACAGTATATTACAGCCCTCAGCAAATAAGGCTGCATAGATAGTAACCAGTACAGTGTAGAACACAATATTAGGCAGGCGGTCTGAAAGTAATGGCTGATATGTGGATATTGTATACTAACCCTCCACAACATGAGCTATACATGTTCCAACACATGCTGTACTACCAACGCACTCAGTGAATATGGAGCAGTAGAGATCACCACATGGAGGTAAAAGAAGTGGTTATGGATGTGAAATGAGCTCTGGACGCCTGGCTTTGCCTAATACTCTCATTATAAGAGTTCATTATTGTTGCTCTGGCCTAACAGCTATTTACTTCCCTACTCATTATAGCAGGGAGAGAAATCCCCCAGGCATGGGCAAAACTATAGCCATAGCACTTGTTATGAGGCCTGGAGGTTGAGGAACTTCAGTCAGGTGCAAGAACATTTTTGCTATAATGTGTTTTTTTCTGATATATGGTGCTATTATACATACCTTTATTATGGCTATTTATGCTACTGTTTTCATTTTCTTACACTAGGTGGTGGGGGCCCCATCCTATTTGCTATGGGGCCGCAATGAATTATAGTTACTCCTTCCAAGACTTCATGTCATTTCAAAATTTCAGTGTCTTGTAGGTCTCTCCATGGTTCAGGTTTTTCAGTTCTTTTGCTCCTTTTCTACCATTTGTCATTCCCAATAACCATCTATGGGTATAGAGCTGAACACATGGGTTACTAGATGGCCACTAGCACATCCGCAATATCCAGTCCCCATAGCTCTGTGTGCTTTTATTGTGTATAAAAACCAATTTGATACATATGCAAATTAACCTGAGATGAGTCAGAGCTTGAAAATAAGACTCTTCTCTGGTCTCACTAGTAAGATATGACTCTTTTATGTTAATTTGCATATGTATCAAATCGTTTTTTTTACACAATAAAAGCACACAGAGCTATGGGGACTGGGTATTGCGGATGTGCTAGTGGCCATCTAGCAACCCGTATCCTCAGCTCTATTCCACAAAATCCCGGTGACAGGTTTCCTTTAAGACTGCATTCAAGCAGGGGCGCACCGCCAATGGGGCGAGATGAGGCAACTGCCTCAGGTGGCAACACATAGGGCAAATGGGGGCGACAGCAAAGCTGTAGCAATGAGTCATCTCTCTATCTCTCTTTTCAACTGTATTGGTGTCCTCAGGATGGCAATACAGTTGAATATTGCGGCAGAGCACAGGAGCGATATCTCCCTGCCCCGCATACAAGATAACTAATGCTTCCTGCCAGATTAGTTGGGGT
The DNA here is from genome assembly GCF_905171765.1 of Bufo bufo. Lineage (NCBI taxonomy): Eukaryota > Metazoa > Chordata > Amphibia > Anura > Bufonidae > Bufo > Bufo bufo. The sequence goes on from NC_053394.1 coordinate 353,968,602, forward strand.
CTGAGTGTAAAGCCCCAGGCCTTCCACCATCTAAGCCAAAGATTTAGTTTGATACCTTGGTTTTGCATCTAAATAAATTCCCTGTCCGAGAGTGAGTTGCTTGTTTGCACCTCCTCTGGCAGCCTGCATCTGGGGCACATGTCCTGCAGCCTTCCCCTTAGTGATGCACCTACCTACATGTTAACTTTATTAGATGCCTAGAGGTGCACAACCTCTGTCTCGTAGGCCACATGCAACCCTCACTGCTGTTCCGTGCGACACTGAATTAAATTTAGCAAATTTCTGGTGCAGTTTGGCAACATTAGTTTTAGAAAAATCCATTGTGCCTAGTTTGCCTAAAGGGGATGGAAAGGGGTGTAGCAGGAAAGGGGTGTGGCTTAGTAAGAAAATGGGGGTGGCCTGAGGGGCATCATTTTGTACTAAAATTGCACCACAATTCTGGCATAAAATTCAGGTGAAAAGTTGGCCAATCAACAGTTGTTATAGCGTCAGACAAAATTTTCTATGCCTGCACCACATTCATCTTCTAGCCTGAGCCCCTATGATAAATGTGGTGCAGGTCTAGACAGCCTAAGGCCCCTTTCTGCGCGGGTGCAATGTGTGACGTGAACGCATAGCACCCGCACTGAATCCTGACCCATTCATTTCAATGGGTCTGTGTACATGAGCGTTATTTTTCACACATCAGTTCTGCGTCGCATTAGAATCGCAGCATGTTCTATATTCTGCGTTTTTCACGAAGCCCTGGCCCCATAGATGTGAATGGGGCTTCAGTGAAAAACGCATTGCATCCAGATGCAGTCCGGATGCAATGCGTTTTTCACTGATGGTTGCTAGGAGATGTTTGTAAGTCTTCCGGGTTTTTTTTTTCACGCACATGAAAAACGCATCAAAATTGATTGCACCCGGGCGGAAAAAATGTAAACACTGAACGCAATTGCAGACAAAACTGACTGAAGTTGCTGCGAAATGGAGCGAGTTGCATTGAATGCACCCTGACACAATTTGTATCATTCGTGTGAAAGAGGCTTAAGTTTACTCCACCTATAGGGATACCAACTCTGCCCCGTTGAGCCTAACTACCTGCTATTGATCATCTAGGAGAGTCCATACGCAACATATTGGACATCACAAAATCTCAATCCAAAATCAAGTTTCCAGCTCATGGTCTCAAACATTGATCACTGTCCACTTGTTTGGTTTAGTATCCTACTGGCCAAAATACAATCTACGAGAAAACTTCAAGCACAGAGCAAAAGTTGACTTCAAAGCAGGTGATTTTCTGTGGTCTCACATGTTACAATCATGATGTCCATTCCACCCCATATGTGGACACCCACCCTGATACCAAATCAGTGCACTTCCTATTTCATGTGTAGAGGATAATACAAAAATGAATAATATAATGTGTCCCTCAAACAAGTTTCCTCTGCCAAGCTTGTAGGCTATGCTTGGTCTGGAGCCGTGGGTGGGAGGCTCATACCCGTTCAATCACCTGATGAGAAGCTCAAGAACAAAACTTGTCAAGTAAGTGAACCATGCATGAGCAGCTTAACACCTGAACCTACAGTCAGGTGGAAGCACACGCTCCAGGGGTTCTTACGGTGGGTTAATAACAGCGTCCATTATGTATCTATCTAGATAGAGCTCGCCAGTAAGCACTCTGTACGCTCTGTTCCTGCTGTTCCCTTTGTATTGCTTACCTACAGCAAAGCTCTGCACTAAGTGTTTGCTTTGTATATAATTCAGAAAAGGACGTATTGTCTGGAAGAAGGAGTCTATGGACCTTGATATTAAGCAGACTGATGCATAAGCTGACTACAGATAACAGCATCCCTTTCACAGCATATTAGCGGGCAGGCAAACATATCAATGCATGCTCTATGTGCATAATATATAAATGTGTGTATATATATACATAAAATGTAGATGCAAATGTATGGTTTGGGTACAGTATATAGAGAATATGTATACATATCTATCTACAGTATATATATATATATCAGTATTTGTAAGTATATGTGTAGCATAAGTCATAAGTATCAGCATCCTTCACAACCTATCACTGTAGGCATTCTTTACAGCACAATACTACTATATGACACATACAGAGTTTTACACATATATGTCATTATATAATCAGCCATAACTAGGTAACTAACACTAGAGCGATACATCTAGTTACATACAGTATACGTGACACATGACGTACATCTTTCAAATACAATGTAACAAATGAATAATAAAATAACAGTAAATATTTGTAAACACCAGACACATATATTTATAAATACGTGCAGTTCACCCCCTTGTATCTATGACAGAAGCCTGGATTCTGCACCTATATAGACCGTTTCATTGCATACAGAGGCAGCGCTCTCTCTATGACTATACTGACCATGCATCTCACTCATGCATACAGATTATATGGTGACACATGGCTCTCACACATGGGCACTGGGTTGGCACCATGTCTTATACCCCTTATTGATGCATCACTTTAGTCTACAGGAGTCCTAGCCTGTCTTCATTCTATGTATTCTATTTCCAGTGATTTGGTGTATATATATATATATATATATATATATATATATATATACAGTTCACAGCTGTGCTTGGAGCCAGTGCATGGCACATGATATATCTACCATCTTATAGGGTATACAGCTTTAAGAAATAGCAGACAAAACCTACCCCCTTTAATACCCACAATAATGCCAACACCTTAGCCTCATGCAATGCATTTTAGAGCATACCTCTCATCATCAGCAGCATCACAGTCCTTCCACATACAGTCTGACTACAGCCAGCTAGTAAGTAAAATAGAGCAGGTCCTCTATATAATTCCTATGCCAGGGGTTCCCCAGTCTACACTTGCATACAAAGCATCAAGTGATCCATCATGCATCCAGCTGCCCAATACACCTAGGTAACCAATAACTCAGAAGAGATCATACCCTGAGTGCTTGTTAGGTCAGCAGCAGAGGAAAGTGGGTGACAGACTATTCCAGGGTGGCAGAGGATGCTCCATCTCTTCTCCACAAACCTGTCTGCACCTTCTTTCCCGGCCATACACTGCGCTCTGCCAGCTGAGTGTGGAGGCTGCATTGTTTTCAGCCAGCTGGATTACACCTACTACAACTGCGCCATCTGCTGCCAAAAACGTGGTACTGCAGGATCGTTTTCTTCTGTAGGAGACCAGAGATGTTTAACCCTCTCCACGGCAATAAAGCTGTCATTTGTTATTTTGCTAAAGCTGGTGTTACAGATGACATATGTTGGTTCGAGAAGAGATCTATGTCCTACAAGATATGGAAAAATATAAATTTCAGTAGGACAAGTGAATATCCCCTCCCCTTCTGAGGGCTGGAAGTGTCTTATCATCCCAAAAAATAGATACTTAGTTGCGCAATTTCTTTAAAAAGTTTAAGAAATTTCACAGTGACTGCATTTATTCTAAGCAATATTATAACGGTGCTTTATTTTTGGCCTTTATGGTGATGGATTGCTTCAATCACAAGCAGCAAAAATCGATTTCATGCCTAATGCCCGCCATGATAAAATAATGTCGCAAAGTCCTAACATTTGACCGCCATGACCGGACGTATTGAAAAATCAGTTTCCCTTCATTTTCTCTATTTTGTATGTATGGAATGGACAGAAATACATAGATGAGACTATACACCAGTTTTAAATATATAGCTCTATTCACACTGAGTTTGGGACATGGGCATAGCTATGGGGGGGGGGGAGGGGGGGTGCACTGGGTGTTGAGTGGTGGAGTATGGCAGGGGTGGATGCCAAGCCCTTTACCTTGGCCAGGGTATTTAGATACCAAGGCTAGGGCAGTAAACTGAACCTTTGCCCCAAGTGCAGGAGAGTCTCGCTACAGTTCTGGCGGGAGGCATATACAACCGTAAATGTAAAAATAGTAAACCGCTGGGTATACACCTTTTGCAGGAGAGGACTTTACAACCATGCAAACCAAGCACATGCTTGGGGTCTCCAAAGATTTGGCCTAGCTGAAGTGCGGGAGAAGAAGTGTCCAGGCTGCATTGCTTAGCTGAGAATGGTGCAAAGGGGGTAGAGTCATGCACCATGACATATCGTTCCTTGGGGCCCCAGATATACCAAATCCAGTGGCGTAACTACAACTTACTGAGGCCCACAGCAATATTTTGAACGGGGCCCCCCAGCAACTTCTTTGCAACCCCCAACTCACGTGCAACCCCCTCTCCTGAGGCTAGTCAAGATCACTCTCTCAGACGAGACCCGGCAGCTGCTCCGTCCGTTCCCTACAGTGTATTTGTATATAATGTCATTGTATCATAATGTTGAGGGGGCTCTGACAATAAAATATTTTAGTCTTCCTACCGAGGGCGCCCCTAGTGGGTTTAGGCCTCAAAGCTGCTGCTTCCCCTATAGCTACGCCCCTGGCCAAATGCACTCCTAACTTTTTGCGTCCAATTGTACTGATAAGCATAGCCGACTACTAAAAGGAAAGCCAATGTAGACTGGCCAAACATAAAGGGCACTCTTCAGGCACACATTTGGATAGATAGTCTATGGCTATGGTGCCGTAGACATTGCAAGCATATGTTGATCCCAAGTGGAATCCCTGATGTGACGTTTCAGTTTCTGGGGAGTAAAGTGCACAATGTATTCATCACATCCAGACATGTCGCTAATCTGTTGTGAATGTGATTACCTCTCCCCATCTACATTTACAGCTCACAGACAAATCAGGGCCTTCTCGGTATAAATAATATACGTTGTTTCGACTGCAAAGCATATGGTGTGAAGGGGAGGTGAGATCTATAGGCACACTTAGCATCTATGATCTCACATTCAGAGGCATTTTCTCCTGCTTCCCCGCTGACGCCTGCACTGTATTGGAGGGGCAGAGTGGGGAGAGAGATAAATTTAGACTGATTCGTGCAGCACTACATCTATATGTACCCTGGGTGCAGATGAATGTATTCAGAGAGCTAGATCTGAGCGTTTGCAGAGTCTGCTCCCCCTTCCTTTCCATTCAATGGGAAGGATAGGCCTATTGATCTTAATTACGTCTGCTCCTATTGAGGATCTGATATCATCGGGGCTCAGTGCTTACGTATTTTCACTTGTAATCCCATGGTGTAATGTTCATTTCTATCCCACTGGAAGTGATTGCGTTCTGTGGATTAAAGCCAGCCATGCACAAGAAGATTGTCTGAGAAGAAACAAGCAGACAATGGCAAGAAACATGCTCCTTCTTTAAAGTGAGCTGCCATCTTTTATCGTTGTGCCAGATTTAGGTCCAGCATTCTGTGCTGAATCATTTTAGAAAGTGAGTTACATTTCTTTATAGTGCATGCCATATGTGCACCATTATTTTCAACTTTTTGAGGTTCTCCCCACATTTTTTAATTAGTAAGAAACAGGGTATGGCTCACCTGACTCGAGCACAGGGAGAATCAAGACTGGCACATAGGAACGCCAGTCTTGATAAATCTCCCCCAGTATATTTATCATGGACAGATTTCCATTTGATATAGAGCTCCAAATCCCCTGCATAGGCATACAGTTATATAATGATAAAATTAAAGAGAACATTCTGTCCGTCCACAGTCACCCCTAGATGGAGCTGAAGAGCTGACTGCATACAGAGTTATTGAATTTAATGTCTACCTGAAATAAACAGGCTTCCTCTAGTGGCAAATGCAGACAGCCACAATTTTATAATTTAAAAACTGTTGACACTTTAACACCTTAACTTTCTGAATAGTCTTCATTACAAATTTTGTTAGCGTTTTGCGGCTGTTCAGTGAGTGTAACTTCTACTCATGACTGTCTGTCCTGCTAATTGTACAGCACACTTATTCTGGCTACATAGTCTCTCTCAGCTCTCCCCTTCCATTCTCTTAGTGTTACAGAGAGCAGAAGGGAGGGGGAGGATGTTGTATGTGGGAGTTTGGAGAAGCATTCAAGTTTTCAGGGAATGCTGAACGCACAAGCTGTAGATAGGGAGGAAATCACACACAACAGTCAACTGTATGAGAGGGGTTAATCTCAATTACTCAGCAAAACAAAGAAGATACCTGTATTGACATACTATGGTCACCATCTGGAACTAAATCCACCAAACTCAGAAACTGCTACCAGTCTTTCTTAACCATTCCGGTAGCTATCCCTAGGTTCTTCACGAGAGCCAACTGCAAGGCAGAATAGAGTTGGCTGGTAGGGACCCAAGTGGGTCCAACCACACATCTGCAATTTCGTTCCGCATTTTGCTGAACGGAATTGCGGACCCATTCATTTCTATGGGGCAGCACGATGTGCTGCCTGGATCCAGGATTGCGGATCCGCACTTCCGGGTCCGCAATTCCGTTCCCGAAAAAAATAGAACATGTCCTATTCTTGTCCACAATTGCGGACAAGAATAGGCATTTTCTATTAAGTGCCAGCGATGTGCGGTCTGCAAAATGCGGAATGCACATCGCCGATGTCTGTGTTTTGCAGATCCGTGGATCCGCAAAACACACACGGTCGTTTGAATGGACCCTTAAGCAGCAGAAAAGTGGAAGCAGACCTACTAGAATGACCGGGGTGCAAAGAGTAGTTGACAATCAGGGTCAATACCAGGAGAGAGGGACAGAGCAAAAACAAGGGTTAGAAGGTTAATCCAAAATCAAGCAGGATATCAGGAACATTAAAAGAAGCTAAAATTGTAGACAAGAGGCTAATCTAGAATACAGACAGTAGTCAGATACCAGTTCTAATGAAGTAGTATTGAGAAGCGCTCTGCTTAAGAGCCAGGATACAAAATGGAAAATCACAGGCAAGTCACTTAAGAATCTGCAGACTTAAATGCCCTGCCTAGCTCTGGGATTAAACATCAAAGTAAGCAGCACTAGATACCCCACATTAGGGAAAAGTCCAATTCATCTGGTACCAGCAATTATGATCCAGACATGGTGCTCGCAGCACTCTTCCATTTTGATAGAAAATTCCAGTGACTTTATTTAATAAAGCAGCATACAATTGCGACGTTTTGACTATAATAAGTCTTTATCAAGCAGTGCAATAATGGACAATATCATCCTTATATAATCCTAAATGCAATGTGATTGCACTTAGGGTTATATAAGGATGATATTGTCCATTATTGCACTGCTTGATAAAGACTTATAGTTGAAACGTCGCAATTGTATGCTGCTTTATTAAATAAAGTCACTGGAATTTTCTATCAAAACTGAGGAGTGCTGCAGATTTTTCCAAGTATTAGCTCTGGGATTAGACACAGTCGGGAACCTTCCCTTACAGTCTTTACCGATACGTTGACTAGCTGGAACTCGGTTGGTGAGCATGTCAACCCTCCCAGCAAAGCCATGCATAGTGATTTGGCTGGGTGAACTCCTGACAATACCTCTATTGCCTAGAGAAGGAGAAATTAAGCTTTACCGATACATGAGAGCTAGTGAAGGCAGCAGTATCCTGGCCACACAAACCTCACATCCAGAATGTGTTACCTAGAGGTACAATCCTACATTACAAAAATCTGAGACTAACAGCTGGTTGTACACTAACTATAGGGATCTCAAAATTATGAAAGAATAAAGATTGCAGTCTGAAACCTAATCAGATTAATATGACCCCTAATAGCATTTTATGGATCATATTTTATTTACATATAGTCCTTTTGGGCCAACAGTTGCCTTTTTTCCACCTGCTAGTAGAAATAAAACTTAACTTTTATTATTTTCTATTTTAATATATCTTCTTGATAAGGAGATATTTAAAAGTATCAGTAGAAGGCACAGTTTTGGCACCATGACTACTATTTGGCGTCCTAATTTATGTCTCTGTTGCAGCAACTAGGGAGGAAGGGGAAGGTAAGCATACTTCACCACAGGGGATGGATAGTGAGAATACTTACCCTATGAGTGATTACATCTCTCCCACCATTCACTAGATCATAGCAATGAGCGTTAGTATAGGTTACTTTGCTTGATGACATCAAGACTAGTGTTGATCGAGCACCAAAGTGCTCGGGTGCTCTGGTGCTCGAGTAGAACACTTTGCGATGCTCGGGTGCTCTACAGAGCACCTAAGCACAATGGAAGTCAGTGAGAGAAATCGAGCATTAAACCAGGCACCCCCTGCTCTGAAGGGGGGAGGGTGCCAGGTCCCACTGAGGTCTATGCAGAAGATCGCTGTACAGTGAGGGAATCCCCCAGTGTGAGTCTGCGGCTTAGGAGTCCCTGCTCTGACTCCATATATAGCTATGTCCATATATGGAGTCAGTGCTTGGGGACACCCAGTGTATTTAAATCTAATTTAGCCTCTATTTCTGAAAAGTTTCACAACCTTCTACATTACAGGCAAGGACTTTAACCAGTCAGCTATAAAGCTGAATGATAAACTATGTCAGAAAACCTCATAGTAGTTTGTCAGGTAGTAAGAATTCCTACACAGCAGAAGTATCATTTCATATTTCAGTGCAGGTTAACATGTAGCTGTATAGTCTAGTGGTTAAAGTTCTTGGCTCTAATGTAGAAGGTTGTGAGCTCAAATCCTGGCAGAAATGTTTCAGAAATAGAGGCTAAATTTAATTTATATATTTTATAGTTTTTTTTGTAATTGTAAAAAATGTATGGCACAAAATAAATGTGTAATTACAAAAAAAAAAATACAAAATATATATACAGTCAGGTCCATAAATATTGGGACATGGACACTATTCTAACATTTTTGGCTCTATACACCACCACAATGGATTTGAAATGAAACAAACAAGATGTGCTTTACCTGCAGACTGTCAGCTTTAATTTGAGGCTATTTACATCCAAATCAGGTGAACGGTGCAGGAATTACAACAGTTCGCATATGTGCCTCCCACTTAAGAGGGGACCAAAAGTAATGGGAAAATTGGCTTTTCAGCTGTTCCATGGCCAGGTGTGTGTTATTCCCTCATTATCCCAATTACAATGAGCAGATACAAGGTCCAGAGTTCATTTCCAGTCTGCTATTTGCATTTAGAATCTGTTGCTGTCAACTCTCAAGATGAGATCCAAAGAGCTGTCACTATCAGTGAAGCAAGCCATCATTAGGCTGAAAAACACAACAAACCCATCAGAGAGATAGCAAAAACATTAGGCCTGGCCAAAACAACTGTTTGGAACATTCTTGAAAAGAAGGAACGCACCGGTGAGCTCAGCAACACCAAAATACCCGGAACACCACGGAAAACAACTGTGGTGGATGACCGAAGAATTCTTTCCCTGGTGAAGAAAACGCCCTTCACAACAGTTGGCCAGATCAAGAACACTCTCCAGGAGGTAGATGTATGTGTGTCAAAGTCAACCATCAGGAGAAGACTTCACCAGAGTGAATACAGAGGGTTCACCACAAGATGTAAACCATTGGTGAGCCTCAAAAACAGGAAGGCCATATTAGAGTTTGCCAAACGACATCTAAAAAAGCCTTCACAGTTCTGGAACAACATCCTATGGACAGATGAGACCAAGATCAACTTGTACCAGAGTGATGGGAAGAGAAGAGTATGGAGAAGGAAAGGAACTGCTCATGATCCTAAGCATACCACCTCATCAGTGAAGCATGGTGGTGGTAGTGTCATGGCGTGGGCATGTATGGCTGCCAATGGAACTGCTTCACTTGTATTTATTGATGATGTGACTGCTGACAAAAGCAGCAGGATGAATTCTGAAGTGTTTCGGGCAATATTATCTGCTCATATTCAGCCAAATGCTTCAGAACTCATTGGACGGCGCTTCACAGTGCAGATGGACAATGACCCAAAGCATACTGCAAAAGCAACCAAAGAGTTTTATAAGGGAAAGAAGTGGAATGTTCTGCAATGGCCAAGTCAATCCCCGGAACTGAATCCGATTGAGCATGCATTTCACTTGCTGAAGACAAAACTGAAGGGAAACTGCCCCAAGAACAAGCAGGAACTGAAGACAGTTGCAGTAGAGGCCTGGCAGAGCATCACCAGAGATGAAACCCAGCATCTGGTGATGTCTATGCGCTCCAGACTTCAGGCTGTAATTGACTGCAAAGGATTTGCAACCAAGTATTAAAAAGTGAAATTTTGATTTATGATTATTATTCTGTCCGATTACTTCTGGTCCCTTAACAAGTGGGAGGCACATATGCAAACTGTTGTAATTCCTGCACCGTTCACCTGATTTGGATGTAAATACCCTCACATTAACCACCTCCGGACCGCCTAACGCAGGATCGCGTTCCGGAGGTGGCAGCCCTGCGCAGAGTCACCCATATATGCGTCATCTCGCGATGGCCGAGATTTCCTGTGAACGCGCGCACACAGGCGCGCGCGCTCACAGGAACGGAAGGTAAGAGAGTTGATCTCCAGCCTGCCAGCGGCGATCGTTCGCTGGCAGGCTGGAGATGTGTTTTTTTTAACCCCTAACAGGTATATTAGACGCTGTTTTGATAACAGCGTCTAATATACCTGCTACCTGGTCCTCTGGTGGTCCCCTTTGTTTGGATCGACCACCAGAGGACACAGGTAGCTCAGTAAAGTAGCACCAAGCACTACTACACTACACTACACCCCCCCCCCCCCCCGTCACTTATTAACCCCTTATTAGCCCCTGATCACCCCTGATCACCCCATATAGACTCCCTGATCACCCCCCTGTCATTGATTACCCCCCTGTCATTGATCAACCCCCTGTAAAGCTCCATTCAGATGTCTGCATGATTTTTACGGATCCACTGATAGATGGATTGGATCCGCAAAACGCATCCGGACGTCTGAATGAAGCCTTACAGGGGCGTGATCAATGACTGTGGTGATCACCCCATATAGACTCCCTGATCACCCCCCTGTCATTGATTACACCCCTGTCATTGATTACCCCCCTGTAAAGCTCCATTCAGATGTCCGCATGATTTTTACGGATGCACTGATAGATGGATCGGATCCGCAAAACGCATCCGGACGTCTGAATGAAGCCTTACAGGGGCATGATCAATGACTGTGGTGATCACCCCATATAGACTCCCTGATCACCCCCCTGTAAAGCTCCATTCAGATGTCCGCATGATTTTTACGGATGCACTGATAGATGGATCCGATCCGCAAAACGCATCCGGACGTCTGAATGAAGCCTTACAGGGGCATGATCAATGACTGTGGTGATCACCCCATATAGACTCCCTGATCACCCCCCTGTAAAGCTCCATTCAGATGTCCGCATGATTTTTACGGATGCACTGATAGATGGATCCGATCCGCAAAACGCATCCGGACGTCTGAATGAAGCCTTACAGGGGCATGATCAATGACTGTGGTGATCACCCCCCTGTCATTGATTACCCCCCTGTAAAGCTCCATTCAGATGTCAGCATGATTTTTACGGATGCACTGATAGATGGATCCGATCCGCAAAACGCATCCGGACGTCTGAATGAAGCCTTACAGGGGCGTGATCAATGACTGTGGTGATCACCCCATATAGACTCCCTGATCACCCCCCTGTCATTGATTACACCCCTGTCATTGATCAACCCCCTGTAAAGCTCCATTCAGATGTCCGCATGATTTTTACGGATGCACTGATAGATGGATCCGATCCGCAAAACGCATCCGGACGTCTGAATGAAGCCTTACAGGGGCGTGATCAATGACTGTGGTGATCACCCCATATAGACTCCCTGATCACCCCCCTGTAAAGCTCCATTCAGATGTCCGCATGATTTTTACGGATGCACTGATAGATGGATCCGATCCGCAAAACACATCCGGACGTCTGAATGAAGCCTTACAGGGGCGTGATCAATGACTGTGGTTATCACCCCATATAGACTCCCTGATCACCCCCCTGTCATTGATTACACCCCTGTCATTGATCAACCCCCTGTAAAGCTCCATTCAGATGTCCGCATGATTTTTACGGATGCACTGATAGATGGATCCGATCCGCAAAACGCATCCGGACGTCTGAATGAAGCCTTACAGGGGCGTGATCAATGACTGTGGTGATCACCCCATATAGACTCCCTGATCACCACCCCTGTCATTGATCACCACCCCTGTCATTGATCACCCCCGTGTCATTGATCACTCCCCTGTCATTGATCACTCCCCCTGTCATTGATCACCCCCCTGTCATTGATCACCCTCTGTAAGGCTCCATTCAGACATTTTTTTGGCCCAAGTTAGCGGAATTTTTTTTTTTTTTTCTTACAAAGTCTCATATTCCACTAACTTGTGTCAAAAAATAAAATCTCACATGAACTCACCATACCCCTCACGGAAACCAAATGCGTAAAATTTTTTAGATATTTATATTCCAGACTTCTTCTCACGCTTTAGGGCCCCTAGAATGCCAGGGCAGTATAAATACCCCACATGTGACCCCATTTCGGAAAGAAGACACCCCCAGGTATTCCGTGAGGGCCATATTGAGTCCATGAAAGATTGAAATTTTTGTCCCAAGTTAGCGGAACGGGAGACTTTGTGAGAAAAAAATTAAAAATATCAATTTCCGCTAACTTGTGCCAAAAAAAAAAAAATTCTATGAACTCGCCATGCCCCTCATTGAATACCTTGGGGTGTCTTCTTTCCAAAATGGGGTCACATGTGGGGTATTTATACTGCCCTGGCATTCTAGGGGCCCCAAAGCGTGAGAAGAAGTCTGGTATCCAAATGTCTAAAAATGCCCTCCTAAAAGGAATTTGGGCACCTTTGCGCATCTAGGCTGCAAAAAAGTGTCACACATCTGGTATCGCCGTACTCAGGAGAAGTTGGGGAATGTGTTTTGGGGTGTCATTTTACATATACCCATGCTGGGTGAGAGAAATATCTTGGTCAAATGCCAACTTTGTATAAAAAAATGGGAAAAGTTGTCTTTTGCCAAGATATTTCTCTCACCCAGCAAGGGTATATGTAAAATGACACCCCAAAACACATTCCCCAACTTCTCCTGAATACGGCGATACCACATCTGTGACACTTTTTTGCAGCCTAGGTGGGCAAAGGGGCCCACATTCCAAAGAGCACCTTTAGGATTTCACAGGTCATTTACCTACTTACCACACATTAGGGCCCCTGGAAAATGCCAGGGCAGTATAACTACCCCACAAGTGACCCCATTTTGGAAAGAAGACACCCCAAGGTATTCCGTGAGGGGCATGGCGAGTTCCTAGAATTTTTTACTTTTTGTCACAAGTTAGTGGAAAATGATGATTTTTTTTTTTTTTTTTTTTTCATACAAAGTCTCATATTCCACTAACTTGTGACAAAAAATAAAAACTTCCATGAACTCACTATGCCCATCAGCGAATACCTTGGGGTCTCTTCTTTCCAAAATGGGGTCACTTGTGGGGTAGTTATACTGCCCTGGCATTCTAGGGGCCCAAATGTGTGGTAAGGAGTTTGAAATCAAATTCTGTAAAAAATGACCTGTGAAATCCGAAAGGTGCTCTTTGGAATATGGGCCCCTTTGCCCACCTAGGCTGCAAAAAAGTGTCACACATCTGGTATCTCCGTACTCAGGAGAAGGTGGGGAATGTGTTTTGGGGTGTCATTTTACATATACCCATGCTGGGTGAGAGAAATATCTTGGCAAAAGACAACTTTTCCCATTTTTTTATACAAAGTTGGCATTTGACCAAGACATTTATCTCACCCAGCATGGGTATATGTAAAATGACACCCCAAAACACATTCCCCACCTTCTCCTGAGTACGGCAATACCAGATGTGTGACACTTTTTTGCAGCCTAGGTGGGCAAAGGGGCCCATATTCCAAAGAGCACCTTTCGGATTTCACAGGTCATTTTTTACAGAATTTGATTTCAAACTCCTTACCACACATTTGGGCCCCTAGAATGCCAGGGCAGTATAACTACCCCACAAGTGACCCCATTTTGGAAAGAAGAGACCCCAAGGTATTCGCTGATGGGCATAGTGAGTTCATGGAAGTTTTTATTTTTTGTCACAAGTTAGTGGAATATGAGACTTTGTATGAAAAAAATAAATTAAAAAAAAATCATCATTTTCCACTAACTTGTGACAAAAAATAAAAAATTCTAGGAACTTGCCATGCCCCTCACGGAATACCTTGGGGTGTCTTCTTTTCAAAATGGGGTCACTTGTGGGGTAGTTATACTGCCCTGGCATTCTAGGGGCCCAAATGTGTGGTAGGGAGTTTGAAATCAAATTCTGTAAAAAATGACCTGTGAAATCCGAAAGGTGCTCTTTGGAATATGGGCCCCTTTGCCCACCTAGGCTGCAAAAAAGTGTCACACATCTGGTATTGCCGTACTCAGGAGAAGGTGGGGAATGTGTTTTGGGGTGTCATTTTACATATACCCATGCTGGGTGAGAGAAATATCTTGGCAAAAGACAACTTTTCCCATTTTTTTATACAAAGTTCGCATTTGACCAAGATATTTATCTCACCCAGCATGGGTATATGTAAAAAGACACCCCAAAACACATTCCCCACCTTCCCCTGAGTACGGAGATACCAGATGTGTGACACTTTTTTGCAGCCTAGGTGGGCAAAGGGGCTCATATTCCAAAGAGCACCTTTCGGATTTCACAGGTCATTTTTTACAGAATTTGATTTCAAACTCCTTACCACACATTTGGGCCCCTAAAATGCCAGGGCAGTATAACTACCCCACAAGTGACCCCATTTTGGAAAGAAGAGACCCCAAGGTATTTCGTGATGGGCATAGTGAGTTCATAGAAGTTTTTATTTTTTGTCACAAGTTAGTGGAATATGAGACTTTGTAAGAAAAAAAAAAAATCATCATTTTCCGCTAACTTGTGACAAAAAATAAAAAGTTCTATGAACTCACTATGCCCATCAGCGAATACCTTAGGGTGTGTACTTTCCGAAATGGGGTCATTTGTGGGGTGTTTGTACTGTCTGGCCATTGTAGAACCTCAGGAAACATGACAGGTGCTCAGAAAGTCAGAGCTGCTTCAAAAAGCGGAAATTCACATTTTTGTACCATAGTTTGTAAACGCTATAACTTTTACCCAAACCATTTTTTTTTTACCCAAACATTTTTTTTTTATCAAAGACATGTAGAACAATAAATTTAGAGCAAAATTTCTATATGGATCTCGTTTTTTTTGCAAAATTTTACAACTGAAAGTGAAAAATGTCATTTTTTTTGCAAAAAAATCGTTAAATTTCGATTAATAACAAAAAAAGTAAAAATGTCAGCAGCAATGAAATACCACCAAATGAAAGCTCTATTAGTGAGAAGAAAAGGAGGTAAAATTCATTTGGGTGGTAAGTTGCATGACCGAGCAATAAACGGTGAAAGTAGTGTAGGTCAGAAGTGTAAAAAGTGGCCTGGTCTTTCAGGGTGTTTAAGCACTGGGGGCTGAAGTGGTTAAAGCTGACAGTCTGCAGGTAAAGCACATCTTGTTTGTTTCATTTCAAATCCATTGTGGTGGTGTATAGAGCCAAAAATGTTAGAATAGTGTCCATGTCCCAATATTTATGGACCTGACTGTATATATAGAGAGAGAGAGATAGAGAGCCAACCTTCTACATTAGAGCCAAGAACATTAACCACTACACTATACAGCTACATGTTAACCTGCAGTGAAATATGAAATGATACTTCTGCTGTATAGGAATACTTACTACATGACAAACTACTATGAGGTTTTTCTAACCCAGTTTATCATTCAGCTTTATAGCTGAGTAGTTAAAGTCCTTGCCTCTAATGTAGAAGGTTGTGGGTTCAAACCCTGGCAGAAACTTTTCAGAAATAGAGCCTAAATTGCATTTAAAGACACTGACTCAAGCAAGCGAGGTATTCGGCTGAGCATGCTCGCTCAACACTGTTCAAGACGCTTGGTTATAAATTGTCCCCGTATACGCACTGCCTGATCCCCTGAAGACGCCGGTAATCTGGTGAAACATGTCGGGGGACAGTTAAAGGCACAGACAATTTACAAATACCAACATATTTGAGAATATAGGGCATAGAGAGAATGGGAAAGTGGGTGGCAGTGCGCAGCCACAGACATAGCAAACCAATCTAAGTTCCTGCCACAGAGACAGAAAGCAGGACGCCAAATACAATAGTATCACTGTGCCTCCTACTGTTACTTTTAAATATCTCCTCATCAAGAAGATATATTAAAATAGAAAAGAATAAAAGTAAAATTTTAATTCTACTAGCAGGTGGAAAAAAGGCAATTGTTGGTCCAAAAGGACTATATGTAAATAAAATATCATCAGCCTGAAACCTAGTTCAAGTTTTTATTAAACTTTTAGTTTTTAGGTAACCACTAACATATCTTAAAATATTTTTTTTCATTTCATAGTTGTCCATACGCTTTAAAGGCTTGCATAGACACATAGCTGCAGTTCACCTGATTAAAACACTGTTTTTGTTTTGTTGCTCGGTTCCGAAGTGATGATACTTTTTCTTAATATGCAAATTCAGTTTTTAGTGTAATGAGGGCTGTGAGGGATTAGCTCTATCTCCGGTGTCTCAGTCATAATATTCTTGCTGACAAGCGTGTTGAATGTCCAAACAGTGCATTTATTTTGATACCAGCACCAGAAAACACGATGCAAAATGAAAACCTTCCTGTCTGGGCTCTACATATAACATGATCCCTGACTCACCTATACAGAGTGCTGTTCACACATGGAACATAAATGCGGCTTTCTCCAGCCATATAGTTCAGAAGCTTCTGGGCTGCGACCCTTCAAAGGGATTCTGTCATCAGAAATGAGCCCTATAAGTCAAACATATGGCGATGTTCCTTGTAAAACACTGAATCCTAAAGTGAGTTTATCAAATGCCCCTGTGGCTCTACAGGGAGTGCAGAATTATTAGGCAAGTTGTATTTTTGAGGATTAATTTTATTATTGAACAACAACCATGTTCTCAATGAACCCAAAAAACTCATTAATATCAAAGCTGAATATTTTTGGAAGTAGTTTTTAGTTTGCTTTTAGTTTTAGCTATTTTAGGGGGATATCTGTGTGTGCAGGTGACTATTACTGTGCATAATTATTAGGCAACTTAACAAAAAACAAATATATACCCATTTCAATTATTTATTTTTACCAGTAAAACCAATATAACATCTCAACATTCACAAATATACATTTCTGACATTCAAATACAAAACAAAAACAAATCAGTGACCAATATAGCCACCTTTCTTTGCAAGGACACTCAAAAGCCTGCCATCCATGGATTCTGTCAGTGTTTTGATCTGTTCACCATCAACATTGCGTGCAGCAGCAACCACAGCCTCCCAGACACTGTTCAGAGAGGTGTACTGTTTTCCCTCCTTGTAAATCTCACATTTGATGATGGACCACAGGTACTCAATGGGGTTCAGATCAGGTGAACAAGGAGGCCATGTCATTAGATTTTCTTCTTTTATACCCTTTCTTGCCAGCCACGCTGTGGAGTACTTGGACGCGTGTGATGGAGCATTGTCCTGCATGAAAATCATGTTTTTCTTGAAGGATGCAGACTTCTTCCTGTACCACTGCTTGAAGAAGTTGTCTTCCAGAAACTGGCAGTAGGACTGGAAGTTGAGCTTGACTCCATCCTCAACCCGAAAAGGCCCCTCAAGCTCATCTTTGATGATACCAGCCCAAACCAGTACTCCACCTCCACCTTGCTGGCGTCTAAGTCGGACTGGAGCTCTCTGCCCTTTACCAATCCAGCCACGGGCCCATCCATCTGGCCCATCAAGATATCAACAGTCCATAAAACCTTAGAAAAATCAGTCTTGAGATATTTCTTGGCCCAGTCTTGACGTTTCAGCTTGTGTGTCTTGTTCAGTGGTGGTCGTCTTTCAGCCTTTCTTACCTTGGCCATGTCTCTAAGTATTGCACACCTTGTGCTTTTGGGCACTCCAGTGATGTTGCAGCTCTGAAATATGGCCAAACTGGTGGCAAGTGGCATCTTGGCAGCTGCACGCTTGACTTTTCTCAGTTCATGGGCAAATATTTTGCGCCTTGGTTTTTCCACACGCTTCTTGGGACCCTGTTGACTATTTTGAATGAAACGCTTGATTGTTCGATGATCACGCTTCAGAAGCTTTGCAATTTTAAGAGTGCTGCATCCCTCTGCAAGATATCTCACTATTTTTGACTTTTCTGAGCCTGTCAAGTCCTTCTTTTGACCCATTTTGCCAAAGATAATAAATAATTATGCACACCTAATATAGGGTGTTGATGTCATTAGACCACACCCCTTCTCATTACAGAGATGCACATCACCTAATATGCTTAATTGGTAGTAGGCTTTCGAGCCTATACAGCTTGGAGTAAGACAACATGCATAAAGAGGATGATGTGGTCAAAATACTCATTTGCCTAATAATTCTGCACGCAGTGTATATTCATAAAAAAGCGGTTTATATCACCTGTCAATCACTTCAAAATGTGTCCAAGGGGACGTCTCATGGTGAAAGGTGCCC
This sequence comes from Bufo bufo, assembly GCF_905171765.1. Taxonomy (NCBI): domain Eukaryota; kingdom Metazoa; phylum Chordata; class Amphibia; order Anura; family Bufonidae; genus Bufo; species Bufo bufo. The sequence goes on from NC_053394.1 coordinate 353,987,061, forward strand.
GGCTGCAGCCATGTCATTTAGGTGCCCAGCGCCGCCTTCTGAGCTGAAATCACCGCCCTCCCTTTCATTCGATACGCCTACCTCAGGTGACTAAGCTTCCTTGTGCCCAGCCACGCCCGCCTGTGAAGAAGCCCAGCACCGCCTATGTCTCCTCCTTTCATCAACGATAGATAGCCGTAATCTCGCGATGCCCAGTTCCTTCCCTGAGGCTGATGCCGGCACAGGGAAGGAACACTATACCGGCACTACGCATGCGCGAGCTCGCGCATCGCGAGATTATCTATCAATTGATGAAAGGAGGAGACATAGGCGGTGCTGGGCTCCTCCTACATTTTGAAGTGATTGACAGGTGATATAAACCACTTTTTTATGAATATAGAGCCACAGGGGCATTTGATAAACTCACTTTAGGATTCAGTGTTTTACAAGGGACATCGCCATATGTTTAGCTTATAGGGCTCATTTCTGATGACAGAATCCCTTTCAACACATTCTGAGGGATTATGGCCCAGTAGTCCTCCCGACTCTGGCCTCGTGACCCTTGTTCCCAGGCATTAAGGTGTCCTCGGAAGTTCCGGCTAGCGCCTAGCCCCGTGGCCCCTCAGCCTTGCCCTGCTGAGACCAAACTGACAGAGCCTCACTAGGCCTCTGTCTGTACATTCCCCACTAACTGACACCCTGGGAGGATCTTTATCCCAGTCTGATTATCGCAGACCTCACCTGCGATCCTCTCTGGTCAAAGGGAACACCCGTGCTGAAAGGGTGTGGATTGGCAGATCCCACTTCCAATCCTATCTGCCAATCCAACTAAAATCCGGCCCAGACTACACCAACAAAAACCTTGTCTCAGCAACCTACATTCTGCTGAGACTATTACCTCCCATATTTTAGCTATCCCACCCAGCTGAGGTACCTGAGTGGGATATACACCTCTTCCCGCACTGTCCACCTTATCACACTTATCACAGGGCATAACTCTTGTTGCCCTCATGCTCCACTCATTTCTGTGGCCAGCCCCTCCCTGGCTACTTCGATTGACAGCACCAGGCAGAGGCAAAGTAGCAAGGGAGGGGCTGGCCACAGAAAGGAGCGGAGCTTGTGTGCAACAAGAGCAGTGGTGATGCCCTCATTGCTCCAAAGATCTAAATATCATAACTCAGGAATGGAGCAACTAAAGAAAAACAGCGTTTTAATCAGATAAACTGCATCTATGTGTTTACGCAGACAGTTGTATAGATAGGTCACTGGTGACAGATTCCCTTTAACTTTATGGTCATGCAGAGGATTTGGCAGTCCATATCACAAAAATGGAGAGTCAGACCCTGATAAGAAATTTATCAGCACAAAATGTTTGACTTATTTAAATGTGGATAATGTGGAGATTGTAAGGCATGGCGTGATGCAAAAGTCAGGGCAGACATGCTCCAGTCATAACACAAAAAATAGTTGTAATCAAAGATAATTAAAAATCTGTGTATACGGTGTATAGGGAAAAAAGTTTGTACCTGTATCAAAAGCCCAAACTCAGCAGTAGGCATGACTGCATACACATGGCCCATAATAAAACTTAATTTCTTTATTGGCTTGTTCCTGACAGATTCAAGGCTTTCATGGCAGAGAGTTAATGGGCTGTTATTTCAGAGTAACTCCTTATGTTAAACAGAAACTGCATGCAGTACCATAAAGCTGGAAAACACCACTGCCAACCTCATTTGCTCTCGTCCCCTAACAGATGCTTGCTCTTTCCCCAGGCAACTCCAGTTCATTTTCACAATCATGTCTTACCAAGAGAAAACATATGCAGAGTGTCCAATCTTTGCAGATCATCTTTACATTATGTACATGAGGTCTTCTACCTGGAATGAACATGTCTAGTTCTTCTGTGTGGTAGATTCCTAAAAGAAGATGAGGAGAACTCTCATTCATATTGTGACCACTGGATCTCATAGAACTCACCCCTCGGCAGATTTTTGGCCAAACTTAATTCCTGGTGGGTCTCCGATCTCTCCCGCCTCATCGCTGACTTACACAATTACATAGTTACATAGTTACATCATTGGTAAGGTTGGAAAAAGACACAGGTCTATCAATCCCAACCTATAGTTCTACATATGAAGCGCCAATTGTCCCTTATATAAGGACAAAAATTCCTTCCCAACTCCAAACAATAAATCGCTGGATCTACATCCCATCTCCAGAAATCTAGTACCCATAACCTGAAATATTTTTACATTCAAGAAAGGCATCCAGAGCCTTAATAAATGTGTTTAATGAATCGAGCATCACAAGCTCCTGTGGCAGAATGCTCCATAGTCTCACTGCTCTTACAGTAGAGAATCCTTTTCTATGTTGGTGTAGAAGCTTTCTTTCTTCTAGATGTAGAGGATGCCCACTTGTCATGGTTACATGCCTAGGTATTAAAAGGTCATGTGTGATTAGCTCTCATCTAAGTTGTCTTTTATCCAGACTGAATAACCCCATATTTGATCATCTGCCATGATACTGAACCTTACATTCCCTTAATTACCTTGATCACCATTCTAGTTTAAATGTCCTTCTTATACTCAGATACCCCAAATTGTAGACAATAATTAATGTGTGGTCTGACTAGTGATTTGTATAGAGGCAAAACTATGTGCCCAGTTTTCACACCTAGCCTCCTATGAGATTCTAATAGTCATCCCAACGACTATCAGCAGGAGGCACATGCCAGATCTATATTATTGCCTCCTCCCCATACCTGCAAGGCCACCAGTGCCACACATATAACAACAAAGCACTATCAAAGTAATATAAGCATGAAATATCTGCACATAAATACAACTGCAAAAAGTGTGCCACCTATTTTGCACCCTGTTACAGTGACACTTCTCCAGAGTGCTAGAAGACGATGGTCACAGCAGCATATCCAGTGCATCATTTATTGGAAGCCTTGAGTGCACACAGAAACAAAGTACAACGTTTCGGCTACGCAGTAGCCACTCTTTTTGAAAGATGAAATTGAAGGTCTAGAACAATTGAGAAAAGGTTTAACAGCCATTGTCGTTTGTCTACAGTAAAGAAAAGAATAAGAATCAACATCTGTTTAGAGAAGGAAATCTATACTGCAAGCTTCTCATGCACGGGCTGGTGAAGAGCAGGCATCTGTTTTCACACCACTAGCTTCATATTGAATGTTACAGCTGTAGAACAGATAGTAATGGTCCAAATAGTGATGCACAACAATCGATCTATCAGGCTTTAAGGAGCCGTAATGATAATTGTGCCACTCACTAAGCACAATATGAAGAGCAAACCTGAAATACATTGCAGGAGGGAGGTGTCATCTAGTTTTAGAAAAACCAAGTGCATCTTGCTCCTTCTCTATTATCACAGCACCCAGTACCGCACTACAGAGCCCTGACGTTGAATCGTGCAACTGCTTTGGTAGGCTATATGACTGACTTCATAGTCTGGGCAGCAATTACCATGACATGTCTCTGGCAAATATGGATGTATCTTGACGTTTTTCAGTATCATGATAGAGATATGGACAATCCTTTTTTTAGGTTAGTAGAGAACTTGCTAACACCATGTAATGGTCCTACCTGTTGTCACTAAATATCTGTCCCACCCCACTTCCCAATGCCATAGATAGGAACTGCTCAACCATAATGAAAGGGTTACTCACGTCTACAGGATAAGCCATAAATGTCCAGTAGGTATGGATACTAGCATTGGACTGGCCCACAAGAATACCAGAGGATCTTCCAGTGGGCCCAGGCTGCCTTTGGAGCCCATAACTTGCAACTTGGGTCTGTTTCTTTGGATCAAAGCCTATTAGACTTTATTGATGATTTGAGGATTGGGCTTCGAGAATAATTTCCTCTGGTGGCCCCAAGGAACCCCAGTCCTGCTCCTATATCGAGAACAGGGTCTCCTCTTGCAGCTGCTGTGAATGGAGAGGTGGCACTGCATGCGTCATGCATGTCATTCACCTCTGTGGGGTATTTTTAAAAACTCCCATAGCAGTGAATGGTGAGAGTTGCTCATAAACAGCCACCCCTCCATCTGCAGCAGTAGCGAGACAGGGCTTATTTCTTAAGATAGATGTGTGTGTATCCCTGAAATGGGACCCACACCTAATGCCTCATGCACAGGATCATATCTGTTTGAGGTCCGCAAATTGCGTATTCGCAAAATACGAATGCTGTCCATGTTCCATCTGCATTTTTTGTGGACCCATTGACTTACAATGGGTTCGCGGTTCGCACTTTGAGGACAAGTATAGGACATGTTCTATCCACTTGTGTAACAGGCATAAGACTGTGGAATAAAGCACATGGATCATCTGTGTGCTTTCTGCATCCATTTGTCTGTTCCACAAAAAGATAGAATACTGTATGTCCGCAAAATGTGGACCCCTTGAAGACTATTGGACTGCAAAACAGATATGGTCGTGTGCATGAGGCCTAATGGAAATTTATGGCATATCCTGTGGATATTGCATGATTTTCCAGATGGGGATACCCATTTATATTTAAAAAGTAGCACACATTATTTTATTTGCCCCTCCATTGGGTCATTAAAGAGGTTAGCTGATGTAGAAGACCTATACACTCTACTCTGGAATTCTGAGTGAATAGAGAGTGATCTGCTTTCAAGACCCTCAACTTTTAACCAGAGCAGAGCATAACTACACAGAATAGGGGAGATTATTGTTGGTTTTTGACTCTTTTGCGCCTCACTAGATAAGGGGCCATGGCTTAAAGGAACATGAGCACAGTTTGGCAGGAACGGCCATGGCTCAAAATGTGATATGTGCCAATAATGGCACAACATATGCCTAAACTAAGCCAAGTAATATGTGGTATAAAGTTAGAAAAGAGTGTCTAACTTCTAGCAAGATCAGAGAACTAAAGGAGCAAAAAGAAGGCAGCACTCCAGGTTGTGATAAAAAAAGTGGATGGTTTATTCACCCAACCAGTAGCAACGTTTCAGCTCTCTCTATGGAGCCTTTGTCTAGCTGACACTTTTTTATCACAACCTGGAGTGCTGCCTTCTTTTTGCTCCTTTATCTACACCTGGGGCCTTGGTCTCAGGTCCCTCAGGAGGATTTTTGCACCCGTATATTGTTTTTTGTGTGCTGCTTCTTTCCTTTTTTTCTTCTAAGATCAGAGAGCTGCTAGAAAATTAAACAAATGGATAGAGTATGCCAGTTTGGAGCAATTATATATGTATAGACATGGATGGAGACTTGGTGGGATCTTGCTCACCTATTTTGGCTCGGTTGTCATCCAATCTGAGTGTTTCAATCATGGAAGATAGGAGAGGAGCTGTGTAATAACTCATTTCTCCTGTGGGGACACTGCAGGGGTATTTAGCACGTGTTGCCAGGTTCATCTACGGATTACAGATGATCCATAGAATACCATACTCTGTGATTAACTTATTCGCTGGTGACCATTCTAACGAAAAAGGGTTGTCCAAAGTGAAAACCCCCTTTTTAATGATTTTTTCACCTGTTTACCAAAATGGGGAAATGATCCATTAAAAGTTAATCTTCCCAGTGAATATTGATTTTACCCTGCTTTGTGCAATTTTATTCCGATTTTGTGTAGCTCATGATAAGTGTTATTTTAACTGGTTGTTTTTCTAGTTTTAGTAAATTACGTAACATTTACATCTTTCCTTCTTCATTTCACTTCACTTCATCTTTGAACATCCTTGACATTATCATTGTCCAATGTCCAATGTATTCCTATTGCCTCTTGCAGTTTAACAGTATCAATTTGTTGATTACATTACTCTGCCGAAGAGTAGAGGGTGAGGGTGGTCATCTCCCTCAAGAGGTCTCCATCACTTCCAAAGTGCCATCAAGATAATTATTTAGTTTTGTTTTTTGGGTGGGAATTATTACTACAGTGTAATTTTTTATTTTTATTTTTTTGTAAGGGGCTCTTTTAGATGTTATTTTGTTTTTTACATTTTTCTTACTAACTAAAGACCCATTGAAGACCAATAATGTTATTCTGTACACTGCAGCCATCTCACATAAAATTAGTTAAAGGGCATCTGTTAGTAGATTTGTACCTATGAAACTTGCTGACCTGCACATACATGGGACCAACACAGATGCCTTCAGCTCCCAATTGCACATGCTAACAGATGCCCTTTAGATGTGTTGTCCTGGTCCACAATTTAAAAAAAAATGGTGCAAAATAACAAAAGGAGTAACACTCTCTCTACCATTCCCCTGCCACTCCGAAGCCGATGCTTCCCTGGTCATCCAGCAGATCTTTCTGCTTCACTAATGACTTGTCCGCATGACATGTGACCACTGCAGCCAATCACTGGCTGTATCAGTGACATCAGTAAGTCACATATCATGTTGACATCTCATTGCTGGAGCAGGAAAAACAGAGACCTTAGCGGGTCATCTGCATCCGATTGTTAAGACGAATATTACACCTTTAGATATTTTATGCCATCGTAAGCTGTTTTATAAAATGCTTCATGGGGTTAGACAACCCCTTTAAAGGAATTCTATAGTTAAAACTGATACACTGTGTTATGCCCAGTGTAGGGCCAGATAGACAAATGCACAATAATTCACAAAACACCAAAATTAAATCCTGGTGTCATGCATCACCCCCTGCCTTAGTCATAAAACTGCTTCAGTTTTGCATGGAGGGTTTCTCTGATCTAGAGAAACAGAAATAGATGGTGTCAACCTTTTAGTGATTGTGAAAGATGACAAGACATGTCAAAGGCCAAGTCAGATAGTGATCCTATAGATGTTGATAGTCTCTTTATTGCTTGTCAGGTTTGTTTGCAGGCCATACATTTTGCAGTATTGATCCGGCTGCTTCGAGAATATGTGGCCAACGCTAAAGATTCACCCATGATACATTTGTATCTACATAAACAGCCTCTCTGTCCAATATTCCCTTCTCGACTAGGATAGCAATAGTATTTTTTCCACATTGATGTTGATGTGAAATTTCCCACAGACCTGGTGCAGCAGTGATGATATTCAGATATTCATTTTCTCATTATATATACTGTATATATATCATGTAAAGACTTCTTTAAAGAGGAGAAGCTCCAACAGTCATGGAAATCTATGTACACTAATCTCACCAGAATGCCTTTATTCAGTATTGGGTGACATTAAATTGTAGGTGAACATATGAGAATATATTAAATTACCATTAATAGCAATGCCCTATTTTAGTAATCTGTAACGGGGCCCCCAACTGCCATAGGCCTTTTTTAATACTGATCTCCGTTTATATGGTGTTCGGGACCCTCAGAAACTAGGGCATGGGTACAACTGCTACCCCTGCACTCTGTATAGCTATGCTTCAAACTTGAACCCTATAGGGAAACACAAGCGTTATATCGGCAGCCAACGGCCTGCTCGGCTCATCTGCCCCTGTCCTATTGCTCCAATCTTCTTCCAGGTGGGCCCGGATGAAGAGTAAGGCTACTTTCACACTAGCGTTTTCAATTCCGCTATTGAGATCCGTCATAGGATCTTAATCGCGGATGAAAACGCTTCAGTTTTGTCCCCATTCATTGCCAATAGGGAAAAAAAAAGAACTAAACGAAACGGAATGCACTAAAATGCATTCCATTCCATTTGGTTGCGCTCCCATTGCGGACAGAATAACGCTGCAAGCAGCGTTTTTCTGTCCGCGATGTGGTGCGGAGCAAGATGGACCCTTCCTGACACACAATGTAAGTCAATGGGGACGGATCCGTTTTCTCTGACACAATAGAAAACTGATCCGTCCACTATTGACTTTCAATGGTGTTCATGACGGATCCGTCATGGCTATAGAAGACATAATACAACAGGATCCGTTCAGGATGGATGCATGAGGTTGTATTATTGTAACTGAGGCGTTTTTTGCAGATCCAAGACGGATCTGCAAAAAACGCTATTTTGAAAGTAGCATAACTCTGTCCCCTTGCCAGCTCAGTGTGTCTCTGTCTGCCCATAGGGCACACGTATGTGTTCCCTCTAGTTTGTAAAGGGTCAGTGTGCACGCATCTTAGTCTTTACCAGCCAATGGCTAGCAACCTTGGAGTACTTTAAGGCCTCTTCCTAAATGGGAAGGCACCTGAGTAATAGGTTCCTAGTACTCTAGTGTCCTGTTGAGGTGTGATGATATAGGTTTGTCTGTCTGTGTACTGATTTCCACCTGTTTTCCAGATTTGACCCCTCACTGCCTGTCCTGACCTCTGCCTGATCTCTGTCCTGACCTCGGACTGTTTCTCGGATTGCACATACTCTGCCTTCCCTGACGTCAGCCTGTCCATGACTACAGTTTTGTCTGATCCCTCGGTGCTCTGCTCTGGTGTGTCAGTAAACCAAACAGAGACCACTCCAGGAGGTAGCGGCCTAGTGGTTTGCCTGCGGCATAGTCCAGATCCCTATACAGAGGTTAAAGGGTGAAAAACAGGGGACTGCCAGGATAAACCCTTAGGAGTAGCCCCAAGTCAAACCTGCTCAGTTAACTGACACAGTGGTTACACACCCAGGGCGTAACATCATGGAGTCCCTAAAGGAAGACATTAGTGACCTATAGGCACTCCATGTCCCAGAATTGTATCCTCCTTATAAGCAGTGCTTCTAGTATAAAACAGCTCCTTGCATATTTAAATCAGAGGCACATGGAGGTATAATAGAGCTGTGGATGTAGGTCCTTAATATGATGCCTAAGTCCCTCTGATCTGGGATGTCAATATTATTACATTATAAAACCAGTTTTACTGCTTCTATGAGAATCTAAATGACCTCTAATATTCTAATCAAGGGCATCACTAAAATTCACTAGGCCTACTATTAAAAGCTTACAATGCCCAGGATGCGCTCCCTCCTCCTTATTATCTTATTCATGGTCAATAATGCATTGAACTGTAGTAATGCTGGCAGCTCTATAACTACAACCCAAATAGGTACAGATAACACTGCCAAACAGCAAATTTGACTGCTATTACAGCAGCAAAAGGTTTGCAGCAAAGCAAGTCTCTGTGAGTTAAATACATTAACAGAATTAATTCACTCTTGTCCCATGGGTTTTCTAAAAGAAATTGGACGCAAAAGATATCAGAAAGTTACAGAGTTTTTTTATTACTCAGTGATTAAAGTTTAGTCCCATCGGATCAGACGTTCCCTTAACCTGTTTAAAGGCTATGGGCACCTTTCACTCTGAAAATAAGTTTTTTTTTTTTTCTTGGAGACAGAAGAGAGACAGACCAAAAACTTTCCATAGGCAGAAGTGAACCCTTCTTCTGTGCAGACAGTTCAGACAGCTCGAGTGATACCTGTGTCACAGGAGAGAGCTCAGTTGCTGCATTAACCCTACAGCACAGTCCAGACAGCTCCAGTGATTCCTATGTGCAAGGAGAGAGCCACCAGCTGGTCCCCGGGCAAGACAATCATAAGTGCACCAACATTTGCGCGCCAACGTTTTCTGCAATCGGTCTCCAACATTTGGACTGGGTTAGTTGTTAGGCATGAGTATATGGCCATCTGAGCATTAGGAGTAGATAGCTGGGAAGAGTGTATTGCTTTTATCTGCCAAAAGAGTGTGTGTGACTACCATCACTGTTTACCTTATAGATAGCCGTCCCCTTCACCAGGGATTTTCAATTTTTAGACAATATTATAATCTGTGCTCTGTTCCTTTTATTGCATTATTTTTATGTTCTTCACCATTGTTTACCCTTTCCCAAACCTGTTGATCAGTTAACTCCTTCCTAGGGTGAGTGTGTACTGAGCTGGGCAGGAGTTTCCCAAGACCTTCCTGCTATCCTATAGAGCTCCAAGCAAGATTTGGTTGGAGGCACTGTGCCATAGTGAGGTGAGAATACATCCAAGATCAGTGTATTTTCAAATCTGCAGTATGTCAGAATATTATGGGCAACCAGGTTGTTTCATGTTCACCTTATTACTAATTTTGCTCGGCCAATTGCAAAGCATCTGGCTTGTAACTGAACCTGGGTTTGGTCATCATCTTTGCCGTGTTAATTAGGGTGAAGTTGCTAATAATTGAGCCTTTATATATCCAGACCTTACTCCATTCAGGTTGTCAGGTGTATATGTAGTTAAGGCTGCCCGGCAGTCTGTATTTGTGGGAGGGGCTGAGGCCCCCCCCCTTTTCTTTATAACCCCGTGCTAACACTTAGGTGGGACGTGCAGCCAGGTACTTCCGGGTCACGTCGCGCCCGCCACCCTGTACTCCGCACGTCCCGCGGCTCCGCTATAGGCTGAGTTGCTAGGGTCTGTGGTCCCACGAAGCAGAAGCTTCAGGCCCAAATTCGCAGACGTCTATTTTTCAAGCTGTCAAGTGGTACGTCCAGGTCCCAGTGGCATTTGCCAGTTATCCCACGCATGTTGTCACGATAATGTCACCATGTTAAGTGTTGCATACAGGCTTTGCTGGGGCTCCATGTTGGTGTGTGTCTCCACCTGGTGCGTCCAAGAGTGTTATTTGCCCTCGTTTCACGTATTCCTGAAGCTTCAGGTGCCTGTCATGTCCTACATCTGCCCAGTTTGGGGATTGTTCCATTAAGTGTTGCACATCCGCCGGAAGCGTTCAGGCGTACTGTCACGTCTATCACCATGTTGGCATGTTGTCCTGCCTGGTTCCTTCAGGTTTCATGTTCGTCAGTCCTCATTGCACGTTCGCCTGAAGCGTTCAGGCATCCTGTCACGTCTGCCGCCCGTGGTGGCATGTTGTCTTACAGGAATGTCCAGGTCGTTATGCTCGTCAGTCCTCATTGCACGTCCGCCTGAAGTGTTCAGGCTTTCTGTCACGTCTGCCGCCCGGGGTGGCATGTTGTCCTGCCTGGAACGTCCAGGTCGTTATGCTCGTCAGTCCTCGTTTCACGTCCGCCTGAAGCATTCAGGCTTTCTGTCACGTCTGCCGCCCGCGGAGGCATGTTGTCCTGCCTGGAACATCCAGGTCGTTATGCTCGTCAGTCCTCGTTGCACTTCCGCCTGAAGCGTTCAGGCTTTCTGTCACGTCTGCCGCCCGCGGTGGCATGTTGTACTGCCTGGTACGTCCAGGTCATTGTGTCTCGGCGGTCTTTTATGATGATAAAAAAAAAAAAAAACACACACTAGTGGTGGGGTGGCCGCTGGTCGGTTCACTTCTAGTATGCGTGTCACCTTCTGCGTTCCGGTCATGCAGGTATTGTGTTCATCATAAATCTCTTCTTCACGCGCCAGCAACTTTTAGGTGGCACCAGTTATCTCCGGCCTTTGTGAAGCAGGGCCACCATCCCCTTTAGATTGTTCGTGTCAACTTCCACGGTACCTGATCTGTTCATGTCCACAGTCATACCCAGGTAAGTGTTTTAGCGCTTGTCCACGTGTCACCCTCCACCTTCTTGGGTCGGCCCACCTCACCCCTGGTGGTGGCCCCCCCGTATACCTTCCCCTTTCACCAGGGTTTCCTTAGCATGCGTCCTGGGCTCTTCACGGTCTCCCATCCACAGTGGCTTTTCTTGTAACTAGGGTTTTTAGTCCTCAGGTGGTCACCGGTCCACGGCTCTTCAGTCGGTACGGGCGACATGTCTCAAGCTTCAGACATAGAAGACTCATCGTCCATCCCCGAGTCTCAAATATCCGGACAGACGGCCTATGGATCCCTCAGGAATTGGACTATTCCGAAGCTGGTCGCTGAATTAAACAGAAGGGGCATCAGCCACCCGGCATTGGCGAGAAAGGCGGAGCTTTATAGACTTCTAGTATCTAATCTGGGACCTTCCGTTGATCAAACGTTGCTACCCTCGATTCAAAATTCATTGGCACAGCTGCACGCCACGATGAGAAGTCTGGCTACTTCGGTAGCAGACATCCAGGCCAGGGTCATGGAGCTCGAATCCAGGGTACCCGCCGCCTCACAGCCAGTGGCACCCGTGGCAACCCCCCTGGCCTCAGTCAGGTTCCCCAGGTATGTCCCTCACTCCTCCGGCCATCGCCCCGGCCCACTTCGTGGCAGAGAATATCAGGAAGGACATATTGGCAGGGAAAGACGTCAACCTGGCATCAATTCTCATAGCATCTCACGATGCTAATGAGAACAAAACAATCGATTGCGGCGAGGTCTCAGTAGTGTTAAAATCCAAAGATGCCCGCCTCAATCGGAAGCTTTCCATACCCGAATTTGTCTTTACAGGGATGTCATCTGCTCTGCTCAGCCGAATAGGAGGGAAGAGCTTGACTCGTACCTCTACCGGGTCACCGACTTAGGCCACAAGTATGGCGGCACTGCCTTCTATGATTATCATCGTTCCCTCGCGGCCAAGGCAGCAGCTGCCCTGGCGCAATTCCAGTTTTCAACAAATTGGGCTAATCTCGACATGAAGCTCTTCTGCAGACATTTTGGAGGTCTCCAAGCCCCCACTTGTGGTTCGTGTCAGTCGATCTTTCATTCTACCGAATGGTGCCCCAATGAGGCTGTTTCCCAACCAGATAGAGCCCTTCCTGGCCCGTCTGGGGACCCCAGGGGCCCGGCCCCCATGGATAAGTTCGGTAGACCTATTGTCTATCTGGGGAAAAGTCAGATATGTAACAATTTCAATTTCGGTCACTGCTTGTTCAGCGGGCTGCAGGGCCCTTCATGTTTGCACAGTCTGCTTCCGTGCTCCACATGTCCCAAAAGATCCTCCAAGCAGCCATGACTAACCGACATAAACGTGGACCTCCTCGAAGCGCTTCTGAGGGGCCACCACGATCGGCAGTTTGTAGTTCATTTGTTGACGGGTCTTTCGCATGGGTTCCATACAGGGTTGGTGGCCTCCCTCAGTCCAACTGGAAGTGTGATAACCTTCTTTCCGCCAAACGGGATCCGGAGGCAGTGCAGGCATCGATTGACTCAGAGTTGAACAAAGGGTTCCTCATCGGCCCCCTCAATTCCATTCCCTTCGATTTTTGGAGGGTAAACCCTATCGGTGTGGTGGCTAAAAAAGATTCAAATAAAAAAAGGCTTATTTATGACCTCTCGGCTCCTCATTCTTCCATCGTGCCCAGCATTAACTCCCTCATACCATCAGAAGAATTCAATATAAAGTACTCTTCCATCGACAAAGCCATACAGTTCATACTCAAGGGGGGTAGGGGAGCTTGGTTGTCCAAAACGGATATAGCGGACGCATTCAAACTTCTTCCGATCCTTCCTTAACTTTGGCAATACTATGGTATCAAGTGGGCGGGCAAGTATTATTTTGCCAATCGCTTAACTTTTGGCTCCAAAAGCAGCCTGTGGCTGTTTGACCAGCTCGCTCAGGCACTGCACTGGATCCTGGTCAAACACGGTGAGACTCCCATGTGCATCCACTACCCGGATGACTTCCTGCTGGTAGAGCACCCATCCCAGCAGCCCTCCAGCTTGTCCACCCTATTAAAACTATTTTCTACACTTAAAGTCCCTGTAGCCCCAGGGAAAACGGTAGGCCCATCCAAGTCTATCACCTTCCTGGGGGTCATTCTCGACTCTGTTAGGTTAGAAGCTAGGCTCCCCGAGGAGAAGTGGCTGCAGATCCGGATGGTCATCAATAAAGCCTCCGATTCCTGCTTCCTGACCAAATCAGATCTCCAGTCCAATGGCGGTCCTTCATTTCGCGTCTCTTGCTTCTCCTGCCGCCAAGGGTTTTGCAGCCATTTTCAGGAATCATTGGCTCGCCAGCTCCTGGCCACCACAAATCACCACAGATAAGGAGGCTCTACACTCTTCCCCCTATTAGAGTTGTATCCACTGGTGGCAGCAGCACAGGTATGGGGCCGGCAGTGGTCAGATTCTAGAGTGATGTTTGTCACAGACAGTCAGGACCTGGTAGACATCATCCACAAAGGCAGAGCCAAATCCCCAAAAATCATGTCCCTCATGCGTAGATTGGTTTGGCTTTCAATGGTGTACAATTTCTACTTTGATTGCTCCCATATTCAGGGTTCCAGGAATATTGCCGCCGACGCTCTGTCCCGCTTTAACTTCAATGTTTTTTTTCCAGAACTTGCCACACGCGGACACCACAGGGGCGCCAATTCCAGAGTTCAGCGACCTAACTTGGGATTAACATCCTTGATCATGGCAGCTAAAGATCTTTTACACAGGAGCCTCTCGGTGAACACCGCCAGGAATTACCGCACGGGCTGGAATCTCTACAGGGAATTCGCAGATAGACATCCGCAGGGCGATATCGATGATGTCTCATTCATGATAGCATTTATCGCCCACTGCTATTCCAACCTCGGGCTCTCTCCCAACACCATCCGCCTTTACTTGGCGGGTGTGCAACACCTTTTCACGTTAAGCGACCCAGCCCGAGGCTCATTCTTCACGGCTCAAGCCATCAAGGCCACACTCAGGGGCATTGAAAAAGTCTGCGAAAATAGGCCCTTGGTCCGACAACCCCTGTCCAGCACAATGTTCAGGCAGCTGTCTTTGGCCCTGGACGGTAATCCTTTTGGGCCTCTCATCAGTACAGTCGTCAAAGCCGCAATATACCTAGGATTCTATGGGTTCCTCCGGCCCGGGGAATTCACCGTCACCATTAGGGGCGGGCATCATCTCCAGAAACAGCATTTCTCATGGCACTACGACCACTTCATACTCAGCATTCCTTCAACTAAGACCTCACAAATAGAGCCTCCGACACAGGTGAGGTATTTCCCTACTCACAACGATTGGTGCCCGGTCAGCGCACTACAGCAATTAACGTCGGGGTTTCAAGCTGCAGCCTCAGATAGTCCTTTGCTACTGTTCAAGGGTGGTCCACTGTCAACTTCACAGTTTATTTCTCACGTACGCTCGTTAGCGGCAGGGTTGGGTTATGATCCAAAGACCATCTCCGGCCACTCCTTTCGCATTGGAGCGGCCTCAGCCGCTTCTAGACACCAAGTACCTCCGCACGTCATCAGGAACATGAGGCGTTGGAGGTCGTCTTGCTTCTCCAGATGCGTTCCAAATCCACAATCTGAAATTCGCAATGCTTTTTGCTCACTTGCCCTGTAAATCAAACAATAAAGTTGTATTGCAGTACGTTGTGCCTCTATTCTTTGCCCCCTTTTAGGTCTACCCTTGTCCTTGGCTCCCGGCATTAACCAGCCATCTGTAGGGTCCGGTTTTAGTACGCTCTGGGCCGTCGCCCCGACCACAAGTAGTTAAGGCTATTCGGCAGCCTGTATTTGTGGGAGGGGCTGAGGCCCCCCTTTTCTTTATAACCCCGTGCTAACACTTAGGCGGGACGTGCAGCCAGGTACCCCACCCACCCTGCCCTTTTTTCTTCAGTTCTCATTGGGGTAGGCCCCCTTTTAGGCCTACCCTCGTCCTTGGCTCCCGGCATTAACCAGCCATCTGTAGGGTCCGGTTTTAGTACGCTCTGGGCCGTCGCCCCGACCACAAATATATGTATATATAACTACAAAGTGATGCACAAAAAAGTAGCCTGCCTTCATTGATAGTATGACAAGATGAATGAACAACTGGATTGTTTTTTTTAATTACCCACAAGTCACAAAATATGCTAAAAGTGGTCCCCGTTCATGTCTTTGCATCTTTGGGCACGTCAGATTATAATGGCTGATACTGCTTGCAGATGCTGTGGATAGTGTTTGTGATGTTTTCCTTGAGTTTGTCCAGGGGATATGGATTGCTAGGATGCACTTTCTGTTTTAAATTTTCCCACAGATAAAAATCGCATGTGGACAAGTCTGGGTAACGTGGCATCCATAACCCCTTACTCACAGTTCTGTCCTCCGTAAACCGTTCATGAACCCGTGCCAGTGAGTCCCGTGAGGTGTGGCATACTGTCCCATCTGTTGGAAAAAGCAGGACATTTCTTCTTCTGCAGCATCACTGTTGAAGAGCTGCAAGCAGTATTAGCCATCATAATCCGATCTGCCCAAAGATGCAGAGACGTGAACGGGGACCACTTTCAGCATCTTTTGTGACTTGTGGGTAATTAAAAAAAATCTACTTGCTCATTCATCTTGTCATACTATCGCTGGAGGCGGGCTACTTTTTCATGGGCCACTCTGTATAATAATAGTTACTAATTTTGTTTAGGAAGTTGCTGTGCAACTACAGTATTTGCTATTTGGATATTGACTAGCTTTGCTTGGTTAATTAGATTGATGATTGTCTAGACTTTATATATTCAGGCCTTACTCCATTCTGGTTGTCGGGTTTAGCTTTCTCTAGCTGCATTCCATTCCAGATAGTTTGTGCTTTGTTCTGTACTCTGGGATTTGTAGTTCCACAGTTGTATCTGGTTTGGAGTGTTTCTGTGTGTTCTTGATCTGTACTTTCACTGTCTTTCATTCCGTGTTTGGTATTTGCTTATTCTTGTGCTGGTGTATTGTCCTGGCTGATTTGCTGACTCAAATTCAGATCAGGTCAGTTCAGTAAGGCTCCATTTCTGTTCACTTACATTCTAGCTATATGCTATACAATCTGCCATGCACTCTTCTGTCTGTGACCCTCATCCCTCAGCTCCTGTCATCTATTGGTAAGCTTATGTATTACCTAGTTTTCTGCTAGTATTAATATGTTCTTCTTATATGATGTTTTTGTGACCGTACAGTTATAGGTAAAGCCTAGTCCTGCGCTTTTGCATACATTGTAATACAGAAGCAGCAAGAGAACCAGCTATGCGAAGGATATACACAGACTCTACAGCAGCAAAATAATTCTATTTAGAAAGCTGCTTAATTTTGCATTTATGGAACTTTCTAATTAATGTCCTTTGCTTTTAAATAGTAATTCAGAATAATGGAATACCTCCACACAGTATCAGCATACATTATACTGCCACATACAGTAGCAGAATGCCTGATGTAGTAGTGCCAGATAGATATGTAGCCCCTAGAATGTTATATATGACATCATTACCCATGTAGCATCTTTATTTAACATGATTAAACCCTACAATCACTGATGCCTAAATCAGATAAAAGAATAAGAATGAAAGTAGGACATTTAATTCTCCTGGAATCACAATCAGGATTTAGAACACGTAAATAACAATCTAATGAGGAATCCTAATGGCAGCGCTCCTCTGTGCAGCTATTGTTTCAGCTTTCTTTTAGCTACTATGTTACTGATAATTCAGCTATAAGGTCTGCCTGTATACAACAGCCATCAGACCTGAGCAACCGACACCTATATGATTGGCATCTACACTCGCCTAAAGAATTATTAGGAACACCATACTAATACGGTGTTGGACCCCCTTTTTCCTTCAGAACTGCCTTAATTCTACGTGGCATTGATTCAATAAAGTGCTGATAGCATTCTTTAGAAATGTTGGCCCATATTGATAGGATAGCATCTTGCAGTTGATGGAGATTTGAGGGATGCACATACAGGGTACGAATCTCCCGTTCCACCACATCCCAAAGATGCTCTATTGGGTTGAGATCTGGTGACTGTGGGGGCCATTTTAGTACAGTGAACTCATTGTCATGTTCAAGAAACCAATTTGAAATGATTCAAGCTTTGTTACATGGTGCATTAAACTGCTGGAAGTAGCCATCAGAGGATGGATACATGTTCTCATTCTGTTTACGCCAAATTCGGACCCTACCATTTGAATGTCTCAACAGAAATCGAGACTCATCAGACCAGGCAACATTTTTCCAGTCTTCAACAGTCCAATTTTGGTGAGCTCGTGCAAATTGTAGCCTCTTTTTCCTATTTGTAGTGGAGATGAGTGGTACCCGGTGGGGTCTTCTGCTGTTGTAGCCCATCCGCCTCAAGGTTGTGCGTGTTGTGGCTTCACAAATGCTTTGCTGCATACCTCGGTTGTAACGTTGCTCTTCTATCAGCTTGAATCAGTCGGCCCATTCTCCTCTGACCTCTAGCATCCACAAGGCATTTTCGCCCACAGGACTGCCGCATACTGGATGTTTTTCCCTTTTCACACCATTCTTTGTAAATCCTAGAAATGGTTGTGCGTGAAAATCCCAGTAACTGAGCAGATTGTGAAATACTCAGACCGGCCCGTCTGGCACCAACAACCATGCCACGCTCAAAATTGCTTAAATCACCTTTCTTTCCCATTCTGACATTCAGTTTGGAGTTCAGGAGATTGTCTTGACCAGGACCACACCCCTAAATGCATTGAAGCAACTGCCATGTGATTGGTTGACTAGATAATTGCATTAATGAGAAATAGAACAGGTGTTCCTAATAATTCTTTAGGTGAGTGTATATGTCAAAGGAACATAAGATATAGAAGAAACATATGATAATCTTCAATCCCTTCCATTTCCAAACACAATCCTATTTGTGCTGAATCCTCTTAAAGAGACCAGTCCTGTATGGAGACTTACTGGAATTGTCCATGGTATTGATACTTATCGGCAATGCTCCATTGCTCCATGGTAAATGAATATGCAAAGAGGTACCTCCCAAGAAAGAGAACCATTTTGCCAGCGCCACATTGTGGAAGTGACTCCCTATGAGTCAAGATCTGACTTTCCAACATACTTTTCAACATGTATAATACAGCTGGCACCTGGCCACAATGACCGGGATTGGCGATGACGCCGAACCCGGTCATTTAATCTCTTAGATGCCGTGTTCAATAGCAATGGTGGCATCTGTGGGGTTAGGCAAAAAACGAATTTAGACCAGCATCTCCAAACGATATGAAATAAAGTACAGGTGTATGCTACCAATGGCTTTTAATCAGAGTGTTATTTAGCTGGATTCTACAAAGCCCTTAGGCCCGGAAGAGACAAGTCTGTTAGTGTAAGTCCCGTCTGTTGGAAGCCACCTTGTCCCTGGTAGATGGGCCTGACACAATTTTGATTAAAAAAATCTGTGCAAAGAGCTTCTAATTTTCATATAGTAAGTGTAGCAGTAATGCAATTCAGATTTATCCATGTTTCCAGTATTTGCATCTGTCTTTGCACATAAAGCAGTGTGCTGCTATATATAGTATTTGCTTATCTATCTATCTATCTATCTATCTATCTATCTATCTATCTATCCATCTATCTATTTCACATTTAAATTCTAATTATCTTTATGGGCAGGACTAAATACACATTAGCATTGCCAAAGAAAGTAGAAAATAATCAGGTGGGGATGGGGAAATAGGGATAGGGACACATCCAGGGTGGGGGTATAGAGGTCCATGGCATATCATGCTCCTCTCAGTCTATGGCAGATAATGAAATATGGTGCTGCTATGGCGATTGTGTTTTCATCTCTCCCCAGCAGTATGGATATTTTTTTTTCCTCATCCGTGAAGATGAAATCTGGGAAGTGATCCGACAGTCTCCTGAAATGAGCGTCCCTCTCTATTGAGTATTTGGGGTACCACAGCAAAAAGTTGGCCTTATCCTCAATAGCCTCCTGTTCACACAGTGGGCAAAGTCCGCTCTCCTTGGGATTGTATTTCTGTCAGTAATGCTCGGATTCGATGAGCATGATGTGTGCGCTCAGTGTGTACCAGCTCAGGATCTGTCAGTCTCTGGGATTGGGTAGTTTTGCCAGATATGGAAACAGTTTGTATGACGTTCCTCCAGGCACTGATATATTCCTCTTTGCGCTTGTGTGTCATCGTCTGGCTTTCACCATTTGTCAGGCTGTACTGGTTGGTGGCTTGGTCAGGCTGGGTTTGGGTGAGTTGCTTTGGGGTGTTTAATTTTTTGAGGCTTCTTGATGTAGCAAGGCTTTGTGTTGGACCAGAATCCCACTTTGACCAGTCTGGGCATGTGTCAGGAATCCATACAGGAGAGTTAGGTCAATGATGCTATCAAGGATTTTAAGCCAGGCGGTCTCTGATGGTTTGAGATGGTACAGATTTCTTCTGATGGCATAGAAGGTCTTGCATGCTTTGTCTTTCAGTATTTATATGTTTAAAGCATCCTGATTGGCTGATTTCTAGGCCCAGGTAGGTGCTGTCGGATCCTGTAAGTGGCAGTTGTTTAACAGGGAGGAAGGATTGCTTGGCTGTTTTCAGGTTTCTCTTCTAGAACACCAAAATGTGTGTATTCCTTGGATTGGTGGGCAGTGCCCACATGGTGCTAAATTTCTCCAGGATATACAGAAACATAGAAACATAGAATGTGTCGGCAGATAAGAACCATTTGGCCCATCTAGTCTGCCCAATATATCTGAATCCTATGAATAGTCCCTGGCCCTATCTTATATGAAGGATAGCCTTATGCCTATCCCATGCGTGCTTAAACCCCTTCACTGTATTTGCAGCTACCACTTCTGCAGGAAGGCTATTCCATGCATCCACTGCTCTCTCAGTAAAGTAATACTTCCTTATATTACTTTTAAACCTTTGCCCCTCTAATTTAAAACTGTGTCCTCTTGTGGTAGTTTTTCTTCTTTTAAATATGCTCTCCTCCTTTACCGAGTTGATTCCCTTTATGTATTTAAAAGTTTCTATCATATCCCCTCTGTCTCTTCTTTCTTCCAAGCTATACATATTAAGGTCCTTTAACCTTTCCTGGTAAGTTTTATCCTGCATGGTTATCTTGTTGGTGATAGCAGCAGGAGGTCCTCTGCATTCAGCAGAAATTTTATGGAAATGTCATGGAGGTTGATAACTGGTGTTAAGAAGGTCTGCAGAGCTGCTGATTTACGGGTAGATGTGGAAGAGAGTTGGAATTAGGCCGAATGCACACGGCCGTGTTTCACGGCCGTGAGCGGTCCGTGGTAACACGGGCTGGATTCCTGCTGAGAGCAGGACCGCACGGCGTCATTGGTTGCTATGACACCGTGCGCTTCCTGCTGCCGCCGCAGTACAGTAATACACTGGTATGATCATGGCCGTGAAACACGGCCGTGTGCATTCGGCCTTAGGCTGTAGCTGTGTAGGAACTTCTGATGACATCGTACATGTTTTTCCTCCTATTCTGCTTTCCAGATGTTTCAGGAATAGGCCTGGGTGTCACACTGAGTCAAAGGCCACAGAACAGGCATAAATCTTTCCATGCTTTGTATTGTAGGTGTGGCTCTTGATGAGGCTGTGTAGGGTGTAGATGTAGTCCATGATGTGGTGGTCTGGACATGGCTCTTGATGAGGCTGTGCAGGGTGTAGCAGTAGCCGGGTTTGGGGTGGCCTCAATGCTACACTGGCGCCCCCAGATGCCGTTGAGATATCACCACGTGTTGCTGCTCTTCGGAAGTAATGGTAAGGCATGGTGCACCCCAATGGGAAATAAGTCCGGACACTCACAGTCTGCAGTAAACCAATGTG
Source organism: Bufo bufo (assembly GCF_905171765.1). Classification (NCBI taxonomy): domain Eukaryota; kingdom Metazoa; phylum Chordata; class Amphibia; order Anura; family Bufonidae; genus Bufo; species Bufo bufo. Next base: position 354,008,283 of record NC_053394.1, read on the forward strand.
CCTCTTTACTGGAGGAATTCAGGTACAAAACAATACTGGTGATGCCAGGATCGTACTGGCCCACAGGGGAACAGATGAATTCCCTGGTGGGCCCCTGGGCAAGGTAGGCCCCTAGTCCCTCAACCATTTTACAAATGTCACTTAGCACAGTAGACTGACAGAACTAGATGTAAATAGGCAGCATAGAGCATCTCAACCAGCCTATGTTGATATGAAAACCTGGGCACATTATTTAACAAACCACACAGTTTATTATTATAGACACATTAGGTGGCTGAGATGACTTTGAGATATAGAGTTAGGCTAGCCATGTCCTCTTGACCCAAGGACCTTCCCTCTCAAAGTCACTGCATGGGCCCCCATAATCATATTGTATTGCTGCTGCCACTGTATGGGTGGTTAGTATTTGCATGTAGCTTTATAGTGGGCCTCCAAAAGGAATTTTAGTGGTGGGCCCTAGGAACCCCAGTCCGATACTGGGTGTGGCATAGGGCTGGCTTCTCCATTCTCCTCCGTGGCAGAAGAAGGGTTTGATGCCGAGGAAAGGCCTGAGCTAGCTGTCCCTCTCTCTCTCTCTCAGAAGGCTCGTACCCTGGACAAAGGCTAGTGACCCAGGGTCTGTGGCAGAGTATCCCCATCTCTTCTTCTGGTCACTCAAATAGTCTGGCAGAGTCTCCTTTTCTAAGCGTTGTTCCCTAACTGCAGAACACTAGGGGCTCTTACTGCTCTCCTTATATACAGTTTCTAGTTGAAATAGAACCTTCTAGTGGAAGGGGTGAAGTGGAGAAACACTAACAAACAAATACAATGTTACAAATCTCATTTCTCATAGACTTGTATTAAAGCTTTAGTGATACTCAATGGCAATGACACAGTAGTTTTTTCAGACAAAAACAGATTTTCAGACATGATAACATAGCAGCACCTGACATTCAAAAGGTCTGTCTGGTTTTGGTAGTGAACAAGCCTGGCTTTTTACCTCCAAAACAGGCTCTTCTTTAAAACCTGTGGTAGCTTTGGAAAATTACCAGTGTCTCATTATTAGCTAGAAAGTCCAAAAAGTCTCTTGGTGTTCATTAACCATTTCCACAGTGCTGTGCAAATACAGTTTAAATGAGCAGGATATTTTTGCTGTCATAGTGTATATGCACAGCAAACATATGAAATGCAGATACACAGTATTAAACAGTATAAGCAGGGGCGTAACTACCATAGTGGCAGACCATGCGACTGCTATGGGGCCCAGGGCAAGAGGGGGCCCAGTCTTAGTTCAGATTATCTCCTCTTCTACTGGAGGTGAAAACTTGGTCAGGACTCTACCTTCTAAAGCAGGCATGCTCAACCTGCGGCTCTCCAGCTGTTGCAAAACTACAACTCCCAGCATGCCCGAACAGCCTTCAGCTATCAGCCTACAGCAGGGCATTGTGGGAGTTGTAGTTTTGCAACAGCTGGAGGGCCGCAGGTTGAGCATGCCTGCTCTAAAGGAACAACTTTTAGTAAATGAGGCAGTGGAAAAATGGCCCAAACGTCATTTAAAAGGGTTTAGACAGAAACTCTTCTGTCCTGTGGGGGGCCTGGTTTGTTCCTTGCTATGGGGCCCTTACTTCTCTATGTACGCCACTGAGTATAAGGCAATGCATGTTAACCCTTTAAAGTGAAATGAAGTAAGGTTTTGATGACTTTGCGTAGGGGAAAACCGGCAAATATCCACAAATATTCAGACTTTAAAGTACCCCTGCTCCAGGGCACTAAAAGCCTGCTTGGCCTTTGCTGAGGACATTGTGCTGGTGATTAAGCTGAGGATCCTCTTATTTAGGACACCGTTGAACAGTTATCCTAGGTTGCAGATGACACATATCCCTTGGTAGTTGGCTGGGTCGTACCTGTCTCCGCTCTTGTCTATGGGGGTTATGAGGCTTTGGTTCCAGCTCTGGGGAAAGTAGCCTGCACTAGGCACAACACTGAAGAGTTTTGGAATTGCAGCCTCGATATGTGGTGGACTGTATTTTATCATTTCTGGGAGGATCCCCTCTGGCTTTTTTTTATCCCTTTATCAATGAGATCCTCTCTGTTATCTCCAGCAGTGTGATTGGTATATCCAGAGGGTTTTGGAAATCTTTGATTTATTTCTCCACAATCTTCAGTTTTTTCATGATCTTTTTTCTATCATTCTGTCTATTATTCTCCATCATTTCCCCATACTCTTACTCTAATTTTTAGAATATAGATTTACCTACTTATTGAAGCAGAAATGCATTAAAACCTGTCTCTCAGTGAAAACCACGGCTGACATGGGTTAATAGATTTTAGAGCCGGGGGTGGGTGCTCACTCTCCTGTGGAGGGCACCTTGCCAAGCTTCATATTCATTTAGTTATAGGATGTGGGGAGTAAACAGCTCAGTCTCCATGGAAACGTAATCGCCCCCAGAGGCTATTACTGCGCAGGGCTTCTGCCAACTTGCTCCCTCCAGTGCTGTGTGTGCACCTTCACGCTTTGTACGGCTCCCTGGGCTATTTTTGTTCCCGTCCCTTCCCCCACAGTTCAGTTACGACACCTATACGTGAACCTTATTAGACCTGCCCATTATAGACATAGACTACTGAACCGTTTACGTGGATGAGGAGGATTGTGTCTATAAAGTGGTTAACACAAAAATGAAAGGAGAGCCAAATGATACCGGAAACCCCCATTTTAGTGCCACTATATTATAACTGGTGCTGCCCACTGGATATTGTGTAACACAGCATTTGAATTGAAATGTCTGGGCACCTGATCAGTAATGGTCATGGGTCTCCTACCACCCACTATATATGCTGCTATATACATGCAATATATAAATATCACACAATATAGGAGCTGTGTACATATGGATTAACTATCTGCACCAACTGTGGTGACAAATTGCAAAACACCATAACCCATAAAAAACACCAAAACACATACACCAAGAGTTACACTAAACACCTAAACTTATGCAAAACAACACTATATATGCAAAAACATACAAAACACCGAAACATGTACAAAGCACCACAACACATACAAAAACATACAAAACACCACAAACTGCTTACATGTACAGAAACGTATTTTGTTTCCGTGTCTGTTCTGTTTTTTTGCAGATAGGATGCGGACCCATTCATTTCAATGGGTCAGCAAAAAGTGTGGCTAGCGCTCTGTGTGCTGGTCGCATCCATATGTCCGTTTTATAGCCCCACAAAAAAAGATAGTACATGTCCTATTCTTGTCTGTTCCAAGGATAGGCATTATTACAATGGATCGGGGGGGAAAAACAGGATGCAAAACAGATGTCACACGGACGTCACCTGTATTTTTTGCGGATCTGCTTTTTGCGGACTGCAAAACACATATGGTCGTGTGCATGAGCCCTAACCCATACAAAACACCAGAATTTATACAAAACACTACCACCAGCAAAGGCATACAAATCACCAAAACACATACAAAACACCATAACCCATACAAAACACCAAAACACATTGAAAATACATACAAAACACCATAAACGCATACAAAACATCATAACCATACAAAACATCAAAACACATACAGAAATGTACAAAACACCAGAATATAAATTAAAATTAAAAAAACACATACAAAACATACAAACCACCAAAACACATCCAACCACACACCATTTCTTCTAAACTGACCACCTCTGTAATTTGAAGGCAACATTACAAAACAAAAAGGTACAAAACAGTCATATACAGGAAATTACTGTCCCCATGTTTCTTTTTTACTGTAAATACACACACCACATTATATGGGCCACAGAGGACGGAAGGCAGGTCGGAGCGCCTCCAGGTACAGGGCACTGGAAACGGCAGAACCAGGAAAAGATAAGCCTTTTTAAGAAAAGGGAGGGGGCAAATGAGATAACAAGTCTGTGGTAGGCTGGATACTCAGCCTGGTCCCAGGGGGAGAAGAAACCAAATGCGGGTTAACTTGGGTCCACCAAAAGGAAAAGATGAAGAAGCTCAGCAGTCAGGGGCCCTTTCTCTATCTGGTGCACGGCCCATTATTCCTTACCTTATTATGGAGGTTATCTGACACTCAAAATGCTAATTGATCAAAAAATGTTAAACCGGTGTTTTTTTTGTTTGTTTTTTCAAACTATATAACTAGCTTGTTGAGCTCCTCCATAAAAGTGCCAGTCACAATGTCCTCCTGACAATGCCAGGCACAATTAACTGCCCTGCCAACTACAAGAAACAGACTCGCTTTAGGTCTGTGATTCAAAATCCGGTCCATGCCTCCCCTGGTGTCTAGTGGTCAGTGAAAGTTCCAGTTGCTTTTGATAGTAATGTCATTTAAAGAATCAAAGCAGCCAACAGATGGAGGAGTCGGCATGCAGCAGGGTAGAAGCTGGCTCTAAAGCAAACAGCAGTCCATTTACTGTTATCTTTCATGTATAGCAAAAAGAGCGTGGTACTGTGTTAGCCAGAAGATCTTCAAAAGGAATCTACAATGACAGAATATGGCCCCCTCCCCACAAGATGGACCCATGTGCACAGTCTATTTCTATACATATATTTAATCCTTAAAATGTCCCTGTGATAAGTAATCAGTATCTGTCTATCTATTATCTATCTATTATCTGTCTCCTATCTATCTTTCTAACTATCTGTCTGTCTGTCAGTCTGTCCGTTCATCCGTCTATCTATCTATCTATCTATCTATCTATCTATCTATCTCATATCTATCTACAATATCTTTTTTCTATCTATCTCATATCTATCTATCTATCTATCTATCTATCTATCTATCTATCTATCTATCTATCTATCTATCCATCCATCCATCCATGATCTCATATCATCAAACTATCTATCAGTCTATCTACTGTATGCAAAATAAAGTTTTAAAGGGAGTCTGTCAGCTCCATTTCTCCTATAAGAGTACTACCAGCGCTGTGTACAGGACTGAAATAGTGGACTGTACTTTATCATTTCTGGGAGAATCCCCTCTTGTCCACTGTTATTTTTTTTACGCTTTATCAATGAGATCCTCTCTTTTATCTTGCGCTGTACTGCTTTTCCTGTGCCCAACATAGATTCAGCAATAGCACAAAAGGACCCAATCTGGGTAGAGGTATATTTACAAAATACACTAATAGCCAAAAAGGGGCTTGCTGACCCAGAACTCGAATAAGTGTTAAAAATTAACTTTTATTCGTTTATATATAAAAGTAGGTTGTGAGCCTCAAAAGGTGTTGTAAAAATACTATTTACTGCACCAGCATATTATACTCACATGTAAGCAGTTATGAGTATAATATGCTGGTGCAGTAAACAGTGTTTTTAAAACACCTTTTAAGGCTCACAGCCTACTTTTATATATAAATGAATAAAAGTTAATTTTTAGCACTCATTCGAGATCTGGGTAAAGTTTGGTAGCGAGCCCCTCTTTGGCTATCAGTGTATTTCAACATAGATTTCCTGCCTTTTTCTGCAGCCACCACTAGAGGGATTTCAGTGCAAATAAATTATTTACAGCTTCAATTGATCAGAACTGTATAAATTCCTGTGCACTGAGCTCCCCCTAGTGGTGGCTGTAGGCAGCCAATTTATAATACATTCTGTGAAGGAAATCAGCTTTATCAGTGTCTTTCTGCCAGTTGCCTGGTGTACATACATTTAGAAGTATAGTGTTTGGAAGGAAACGCCTGTTCCACTTTTTCCAACATAAAAGTCATGTAAATTGGGTGAGGTGGAGAGCAACTTTTTATGACAATTTTTTTATTAAAATGTCTTTTTCTTAATGAAAAAACAAATCGTAAATTTATCAGAAATCTCAGACATTGTGCCTTGGTTATTTGGGAGTGTTTAACACATGCGTACCAGAAAACTGGGTGGTGTGGGGGTGGGTTATGCTAGGTTGTGCTATGGGGCTGTATGAGATCTGGGTACGCCCCTGTTCAGTAAGTATTATCATTAATGATTAAACTGGCTATATAGTTACATAGTTAATACGGTTGAAAAAATGCATAAGTCTATCAAGTTCAACCAAGGGACAGGTGGGGACACGAATCCCAGAAGGAAGTGAGACTCAGATTTCTACTCGTTTTCATAAGCATTAATGTTGTTTACTTTTAAGAATTCATCTAAACCCTTTATAAAACTGTCCACTCTTCCTGCTGTGACCACGTCCTGAGGACTTCTATTCCTCAGATTCACAGTTCTTACAGTAAAGAAGCTTTGACGCTTCTGGAGACTGAACTTTTTCTTCTCCAGTCGGAGGCAGTGGCCCCTTGTTTTTTGAGGGCATTTTACATGGAACAGTTTTTCACCGTATTTTTTGTATGGTCCATTTATATATTTGTATAGGTTAATCATGTCCCCCCTTAGAAGTCTCTTCTCAAGACTAAATAAATTCAATTCTTTTAATCTTTCTTCATAACTAAGACCCTCCATGCCCCTTATCAGTTTAGTCGCTCTCCTCTGTACTTTTCCCAGCTGCAGTGCCTCCTTTCTATGGACTGGGGCACAGAACTGAACTGCATATTCCAGATGAGGCCACACCAACGCTTTGTAAAGTGGTAGTATTACATCCCTGCCCCGCAAGTCCATGCCTCGTTTAATGCATGACAATGACCTGGTGGCCTTAGAAGCAGCTGATTGACATTATATGCTGTTATTTAATCTGTTATCTACAAGGACACCCAAATCCTTCTCTATAAGTGACTCTCCCAGTGTTACAGCACCTAGGACATATGATGCACAGAGATTATTACTACCAAGATGCATAACATTACATTTATCCACATTGAACCTCATTTGCCAAGTTGATGCCCAATCACTCAGAGTGTTCAAGTCAGCTTGTATTTTATGGACATCTTCCATAGACTGTACAGTACTACACAGCTTAGTGTCATCTGCAAAAATAGAAATGGTGCTATTAATCCCGTCCTTGATATCATTTATAAATAAATTAAATAATAGAGGGCCCAGCAATGAACCTTGGGGTACACCACTTATAACCTGGGACCATTCTGAATAGGAATCATTGACCACAACTCTCTGGACACGGTCCTTCAGCCAGTTTTCAATCCAATTACATATACTTTCCAAGCCTATAGACCTCACTTTACCTATTAAATGTCTATGAGGGACAGTATGAAAAGCGTTTGAAAAATCCAGAAACACTACATCCACAGATGCCCCTCTGTCCAGGCTTCTAGTCACCTCCTCATAAAAACAAATCAGGTTAGTCTAACAACTTCTGACCTGGGTAAACCCATGTTGGTTGTCACTTAAAATATTATTTACAGTCACGTACTCCTGTATATAGTCCCTTAAGAGTCCTTTAAACATTTTTCCTAAAACAGAAGTTAAACTAACTGGTCTATAATTACCCATGAAAGACCTACCTGTAGATCCTTTTTTGAATACGGGCACCACATTTGCCTTGCGCCAATAACTTGGCACTGTACCAGTACCTAGAGAATCTTTAAAAATTATAAACATGGGCACATCAATAATTTAACTGAGCTCTTTAAGAACTCTTGGGTGTAATCCATCTAGATCCAGACCCATGTTCACATTTACCTTATTTAACTTAGCTTGGACCATATCTACAGTTAGCTAATTGAGTACATTACTGGATGTACTAACAGCCCCAGCACCACAGATATCAGCTCCTTTCTCTTCTTTTGTATATACAGAGCTAAAAAAAAACATTTAGTAACTCTGCCTTTTTCTTATCTTCAGTGACTAACCCCCCTTTACCATTATTTAGGGGACCTACCTGCTCAGAACTTGGTTTTTTAGCATTTATATATTTAAAGAATTTTTGGGGATTTGTTTATTTTGCCACCTGCTGTTTGTTTTGTATTTTATATGTCCTTTTTACAGATTTTATTAAGCCCTTCGTAATCTTCAAACGCTACAGCTGACCCCTCAGATTTGTATTTTTAAATGCTCACTTTTTGTCTTTTATTGCCCTTTTTACAGTAGCTGTAAGCCATGGGGGGTTTAATTTTAGCCGTTTATACTTGTTACCTAAAGGAATTAATTTTTTAGTGCAATTACTCAATGTGGATTTAAAACTTTCCCATTTATCCTCAGTATTAGGCCTCATGCACACAGCCGTTGTGCGGCCGTGGCCGCATTGCGGCCCGCAAACGGTGGGTCGGCAATCCACGGCCGCCGGCTGTGTGCACCCTGCATCATGGATGCGGACCGATTCACTTGAATGGGTCCGCAATTCCGGAGATGCGGAACGAAGTCACGGAACGGAACACTGGAAGCACTACGGAGTGCTTCCGTGGTGTTTCTTTCTGTTGTTCCGCACCGCAAAAAAATATGACATGTCATATTTTTTTGCGGTGCGGACTGACCACAGACCCATTCAAGTTCAGTGGGTCCGGCCCATTGCACGGATGTTGCCCGTGCATTGGGGACCACACAACAGCCGTCTGCATGAGGCCTTAGTATGTGACAGTAGCTGCACCCAGTCTATGCCCTGAAATTCTGCCCTCAACCCAGGAAAATTTGCCTTTTTAAAATTCATTGTCTTTGCTCTGCTTGACAAAGTTTGCTTCTTATAGTTTAGGGGGAATATAATTATATTGTGGTCACTATTACCTAGTGTTTCTCGAGCAGTAATATTTCCAACAAGCTCTGCATCATTAGAAATTACCAGATCCAACAGAGCATCGCCCCTAGTGGGAGCTTCTACAAACTGGTCCATAAAGTGGTCCTGCAGCAAGAAAAGGAATTTTTTCCCTTTTGCAGTTGAGGCAGAATCATGACCCCAGTCAATGTCTGGGAAGTTGAAATCTCCCATTATGACCACTGTACCAGCCTGTGCCGCCTTCTCTATTTGGTTATACATTTGCGTTTCGATCTCCTCTGTGATGTTAGGGGGTCTATAGATTACACCAAGTATTATTTTTTGAGTGTTTATATCCCTTTGTAATTCCACTTATAAGGTTTCTACATCCTCACCATCCGCACCCACAATCGCCTTTTTCACACTTGCCTTCCATCAACATTACTGCAGAGAAATAGTTTTCATAGTGTAAATGTGCTGCATCCTTAATGCCACATCCAGCAGTTAAAGCTTTATGTCTTGCATGACACAGAGGCCTGCAGAGCTGCACAATAAATAAGCCCCATGATTTACATTCAGGAGAAAGTCAGCTAATACCATTATTGAAGAATCTTGAAGAAAAGCTGAGGTTTGTGATGTGCAAGTCATTTCATCTCTAGGTAAAACACCAAAGGCAAATTGGATTGCCAGGAGTGTGTCAGCAAGGAGCTTGTATCATTAATGAAAAGACTGGCCAGGGGGTCACAGGTCCACACAAGGAAAAATACACAGGACTCCTTCAATATTCTCTTTTGAAAGATCCTATTGAAAATGTGAAGGATTAAACTTTGATGTTGTGGAATTTTAATTTCAAGATAAGAATTCTACAATTTTCTAAAATACAAATAGCAGAAAAGATTATATTTCTATGCAGTCTTAAAGGGGTTGTGCAAGAATGGGGAGGTTTTTGGCAACTCCTCCCCCACTTGGCCGCTCCTGTAAAGGGAAGCTTACTTACCTGCTTTACTGCTCCTTCTCCTCCAGGTCTGCGATGCTCTGCTGTGCTTCCTCAAAGTAAACATTCGGTTTGACATGTCCGCAGCCAATCACTGGCCGCAGTCGTGACCAGGTCCACTCACTTCATAAGAAATTGTCACATGAAGTAAAGAGATCCGCTCTACACCACAGCCAGTGATTGGCTGCAGTGATGTCAAACAGGATGAATAAAGGGATCCCAGAGGAGCACCTTGGGTGTGGAGGAGAAGGAGCCAGAAGCAGGTATGTAAGCTTTCCTTTACAGGTCTGCCCAAGTGGGGGTGGGAGTTGCCAAAAACTTGCCTATTCTTGCACAACCCCTTTAAAGGGTTTAACGCATGAACAGTATATTTCATCATCCACGGGACAGGTAATAAATATCGGATCACAGTAAGGTCGGGGAAAAGCTCACTGCAATTTTCAATGTGCACCACCATTCAATTAAGAGAGGGGGTCCTGTGGATAGTCAATAAATATATTAGGTGGGATAACCCCTTTAAAAAATGAAGAATTGCCTTTGGAGTCATTATAATGGTTATAATGTTAATATGCTATTATAAGAATGGCCTCCCATACAGTGGCATGCTTAGGGTGTTTGGCACCCCGGGCGGGTTCTTTCTCTGGCACCCCTTCCCCCCCTCAATATAAAAAAAATTGTACCCCCTCACAGTAGTATTGCCCTCATTGTACAACCTTCACAGTAGTTTTGTCCAGATATGTGCCCCCTCACGGTAGTTATGCCCATATTGTGCCCCCTTAAATTACTTATACCTTCATTGTGCCCCCTTCACAGTAGTTATGCCCTCATTGTGCCCCTTTCACAGTAGTAATGCCTTATCTGTGCCCCTTTCACAGTTGTAATGCCCTCTTTGTGCCTCTCTCACAGTAGTTATGACCTCTCTGTGACCCTTTTACAGTAGTAATGCCATCTTTGTGCCCCTTCAGAGTAGTTATGACCTCACTGTGCCCCATAATAGTTATGCCCACTCCTTCACAGGAATAATGCTCTCTGTGCCCCATTCATAGTAGTAATGCCCATTGTGCCCCCTTCATAGTAGTAATGCCCATTGTGCCTTCTTCATAATAGTACTGCCCATTGTGCTCCCTTCATAGTAGTATTGCCCATTGTGCCCCTTTCACAGTACTAATGCCCTTTGTGCCCCCTTTGCAGTAGTAATGCGCATTGTGCCCCCTTCATAGTAATAATGCCCATTGTATCCCATTTATAGTAGTAATGCCCATTGTGTATTGATGGAAGCGCTCATTGCTTCTGGGCTCTGGCACCCCCCCTGAAAGCGGGCACCAGGTGTGGACCGCCCCACCCCCCACCCCTTCCCTTAGCACGCCACTGCATTAATATGAGTCACCCTGTATTGATTGCTATCCTCAGGATAGGCAATCAATATAAAATTGATGAGGGTCTGACTCCAGCCACCCCTAACTATCAGCTGTTTTATGGGACCACGGGGCTCATGCAGGTGCTGCCACCTCTTCAATGTTTACTTTCTATCTACACAGTAGTAGCAGTACAGGGTGATGACAGCTTCCTTACATTCACTTGAATACAGGGAATATATTTGCCTGTCTCCCCGCTCCCCGTGCCACTCCTGGACCCCGCACCGCCGCTGCTGTTTCTCACTGTACATGGATGAAAACATCTGGTGTTGGGGGGGAGCAGCGAATGGCAGGCGGGGACGAGCCTTTGGTCCCTGCCCCCCACGCACCTGAACAGAGACATCTTGGTAGAGGCATGTTCAGAGTTATTATAAGCCACCTCCGCAAAGCGGAGGTGAGCTGCCCATTCCTCCTGGCAGTCTGACACGAAACACCAGAGATATTGTTTCAGAGTCCGGTTTGGTTTCTCCGTCTGCCGTTGGTCTCTGGGTGAAAGCCAGATGAAAATGACAGCCCAATCCCCAACCGGGAGCAGAAAGAACGCCAGAATCGGGTGGTAAACTGGACTCCTCCAGCCCCCCGTGTAATCGGAGGACATGCTTCACAAACAGATCTGCCAGCTCTCCAGCTGATGGCAATCCGGGTAGTGGTATAAAATGGGCCATCTTACTAAAATGGTCCACCACTACCCAAATTACCGTACAACCGGAAGACCTGGGCAGATCTGTTATGAAGTCCATAGACACGTGGGTCCATGGGGCCGAAGGAATAGGCAGCGGAAGCAAAGTACCAGAGGGGGCGGACCGAGCCGGTTTACACCAGACACAAATACTACATGCCTGAATGTAGGCTTTGATATCAAAAGACATCTTAGGCCACCAGATATGGTGTTTACAAAGGGACATGGTCTTTTTTAACCCCAGATGCCTGGCCGACTTAGAATCATGTAATCTTCTATGACTCTGAGCCTAAAATTTAACACAAACAGCCGACCTTCAGGTTTGTTAGGAGGGCTCTCCGCCTATAAAGGCAGAAGAAGAGAAGACAAGTCCTCCATTATACCTGAGGTGTTCAAAGCGGCTACGAAGCACCTCGCAGGAATAATGGGCTCAGGCTCAGAGTCACGTAGAAACAACAGGAGAGAGCTTCTGCTTTGACATTTTTGGGTCCCAGTTTGTAAGCTAACCGAAAATTAAAGAGAATGAAAAATAATGCCCAGCGAGCTTGACGAGAATTTAACCTCTTGGCACCTTCGATGTTTTCAAAGTTTTTGTGGTCAGTGTAAACCGCAATGGGATGTTCAGCATCCTCTAGCCAATGTCTCCACTCTTGAAAGGCCAACTTAACTCCCAGAATGTCTATTGCCAATGTCATAATTGCATTCGGCTGGTGAGAGCTTCCGGGAGAAAAATGCACAAGGATGAAGCCTCTCAGGACTTCCAGAATACTGAGAGAAAACTGCCCCCACACCAACCTCAGAGGCATCAACCTCGAGGACAAAAGGTCGAGAAGTGTCTGGATGAGTGAGGATTGGTGCGGAGCAGAAAGCCTGCTTCAGCGTCTCAAAGGCTTCACCAGCCTCTCAGGTCCACTTAGAAGGGTTTGCCCCCTTCTTAGTGAGGTTTGTGAGAGGCACTACCACCGCAGAAAAGTTTTTAATAAATTTGCGGTAGAAGTTGGTGAAACCAAAGAAACGCTGTAATCCCTTCAGGTCCTTAGGCTGAGGCCAATCCAGAACAGCTGAGAGCTTGGATGGATCCATCGCCAATCCGCGTTCAGAGACAATATACCCTAGGAAGGGCAATTCTCTCACATCAAACAGGCACTTCTCGAGTTTGGCGTATAGGCGATTCTCCCTCAGCTTCTGGAAAACCTGACACACATGGTCCCAGTGAGTCTGCAGATCCAATGAGTAGATTAGTATATCGTCTAAATAGACGACCATGAATCTACCCAAGAAATCCCGGAGGACATCATTGATGAACTACTGGAAGACCACGGGGGCATTACACAGACCGAAAGGCATTACGAGATACTCGTAATGTCCGTCCCTGGTGTTAAATGCGGTCTTCCATTCGTCACCCTTTCGAATGCATACCAAATTGTATGCACCCCGCAAATCGAGTTTGGTGAAGACTCGAGCCCCTGACACCTCCTCTAATCTACTAGATTTTCCGTACAGGTATTTTCCCCGTCAGCGGCCGGCGTAGCGAATAAGATGCGCGTACATTCGGCCGTGTATCTTTTTGCGAACCTCCTCTCGAGCGTGCAAGCAGACACTCGAGCGGCCCAGCATGAATACACGATCACGTCGGCACGGACACCTGAACGGAACCCGCAGGTGATACCGGAGACAGGACTGGCCCCTGCGTGTCGCCACCAGTCCGGTCAATCTGCCTCCGAGACCCCGAAGGTCTTCCCCTCCGGCGACCATGCGGACGCACTAACGTGTCTGCCCGCAAAGGAGTCGGAACCGAAGACTCCCCAGGCACATGCGTGAATTGTCCCGCTACTCCAACGGGGTCTCCCGCAGGTCAAGCCCCACGAGGACCCCTGGGGGCCCCAGTGGATCGCGGAATAGGAGAGTGTCTTATAGAGTTTCACACAATTTTTATGGCAAAGTATTATTAGGGTTTGACAGGGTTAAGGAGGCCATACACATTAGTCTAAAGTTCATCAAAATTGACGATTCCAACCAAAATGAGCATTTACCAATAAACGAGGGTTTAATATTTTTGTTTGATGGTCGGATGAAAGGTCATTGTTCATGAGCAAAAGATCATTCTTTGAAAGAACGTTCCCAGAAAGATCTTTCCTCCATCTCCCAGAGTCATTGAACATGTACGGCCAAACACCCGTACATGGAAACATACGGCCAAACACTCGGAACCGCAAACACACATTTTTCAAGTCTATCGTACAATTTATTCTCCCGCAGAATCAGCAAGACCTGACATAGGTGGTCCCGATGAGTCTTGAAATCAGGAGAAAAAATCAAAATGTCATCTAGATACACCAGTACAAATTTCCCCATTAAATGATAAAAAAAATGCTGTTCACAAAATGTTGGAAGATGGCCGGAGCATTCATTAAACCAAAGGGCATAACCAAATTCTCGAAATGACCCTCAGGGGTATTGAAGGCCGTCTTCCATTCGAGCCGAAACGAAACACTCTTTAATACTAGAAAACGCTTTAAGCGCATCTACCGACCACGAGGAAAAATCCACCCCCTTTTTAGTCATATCAGTGAGTGGCTTAACAACAGAGGAATAATTCAAAATGAGCTTTCTGTAATAATTGGCAAAACCCAAAAACCGCATCAGCACCTTCTGATTCTCAGGAAGCTCCCAATCAAGCACAGCGCGGACCTTCTCGGGGTCCATCCAAAAACCAGAAGCGGAGAGAAAAAAAACAAGAAATTGGCCAACATGGACTAAAATGTGTAAGGCTGTGTCTGTGACATGATTGCTCACTAGATGTCCGTTCAACTGCTGTTCAACCATCAACCAACTTCTATCTAATGTGTATGGCCACCTTTAGATTTGGTAATGTATTATATAATAGAGTTAGGGCTTATTCACAGCCATGTTTCAGTTTTTTGTACTGTGCACTTTTGCAAATGGACAGCACATGGATCCTTATGAGTCAATTGGATTCTTCAAGTATCCATTTTTTTCACGGATCCATGTGCCCGATCAGAGAACCTCAGTGCCTGTTGTATTCTGGCTCACGTTTGCAGACCCGACTCGCCCTAGTCTAGGGGAGTGATTGCACACAGGAGCCATCTACAGTTGTGCTCATAAGTTTACATATCCTTGCAGAATTTATGATTTCTTAACCATTTCTTACCATTGTTCAGAGAATATGAATGATAACACAAAAACTTTTCTTTCACTCATGGTTAGTGATTGGCTGAAGCCATTTATTGTCAAACAACTGTGTTTACTCTTTTTAACCCCTTCTACCCCAGGCCAGTTTTCACCTTCCTGCCCAGGCCATTTTTTGCAAATCTGACATGTCAATTTATGGTGGTAATAACTTTGGAACGCTTTTCACTTATCCAAGCCATTCTGAGATTGTTTCTCGTGACACATTGTACTGCATGACAGTCATAAATTTGAGTCAATATATTTCGCCTTTACTTATGAAAAAATCCCAAATTTACCAAAAACTTTGAAAAATTCGCAATTTTCCAAATTTTCATTTCTCTGCTTTTAAAACAGAAAGTGATACCTCATAAAATATTTATTACATTCCCCATATGTCTACTTTATGTTTGCATCATTCTGTAAATGTAATTTTCTTTTTTGGGGGCATTAGAAGGCTTAGAATTTTAGAAGCAATTCTAAAAACTTTTAAGAAAATTTCCAAAACCCACTTTTTAAGCACCAGTTCAGTTCTGAAGTCACTTTGTGGGGCTTACATAATAGAAACCCCCCATACAATGGTAGAAACTACATCCCTCAAGTTACTCAAAACTGATTTTACAAACTTTGTTAACCCTTTAGGTGTTCCAAAGAATTAAAGGAAAATGGAGATAAAATTTCTAAATTTCACTTTTTTGGCAGATTTTCCATTTTAATCCATTTTTTCCTTTAACACATTGAGGGTTAACAGCCAAACAAAACTCAACATTTATTACCCTGATTCTGAGGTGTACAGAAACACCCCACATGTGGTCGTAAACTGATGTAATGGCACACGGCAGGGCGCAGAAGGAAAGGACTGCAGCATGGTTTTTGGAAGGTAGATTTTGCTGGACTGGTTTTTAGACACCATGTCCCATTTGAAGCCCCCCTGATGCACCCCTACAGTAGAAACTCCCAAAAGTGACCCCATTTTGGAAACTAGGGGATAAGGTGACAGTTTTATTGGTACTATTTTGGGGTACATATGATTTTCAATCGCTTACGTTTTTTGTGAGGCAAGGTAACCAAAAAATGTTTTGGCACTGTTTTTATTTATTTATTTTTGCAACGTTCATCTAACAGGTTATATCATGCACTATTTTTATAGAGCAGGTTGTTACGGATGCAGTGATATCAAATATATCTACTCTAATAAAGCAT
Source organism: Bufo bufo (assembly GCF_905171765.1). NCBI lineage: Eukaryota > Metazoa > Chordata > Amphibia > Anura > Bufonidae > Bufo > Bufo bufo. The sequence goes on from NC_053394.1 coordinate 354,024,344, forward strand.
TTTTGAAAAAAATAATGTTTTTGTGTCTCCATTTTCTGAACGTCATATTATTATTTTTTTCTGCCAATCGTCTTGTGCAGGGGTTCATTTTTTGCAGGAAGGGTTGATGTTTTTATTGGTACCATTTTTGGGTACATATGAGTTTTTGATCTTTCATTATTACACTTTATGAGGCACAGCTTTTATTTATTTATTTTTACAGCATTCACTGAGGGGTTAGGTCATGTGATATTTTTATAGAGCAGGTCGTTACGGATGTGGCAATACCTAATATGTATACTTTTTCTTATTTATTTAAGTTTTACACAATAATAGCATTTTTGAAACAAAAAATGATGTTTTAGTGTCTCCATAGTCTGAGAGCCATAGCTTTTTTATTTTTTGACCGATTGTCTTAGGTAAGGGCCAATTTTTTGCAGGATAAGATGACGGTTTGATTGGTTCTATTTTGGGGGGCATACGCCTTTTTTATTGCTTCGTGTTGCACTTTAAATGATGTTAGGTGACAAAAAAAAATTTTTTGCCACTGTTTTAATTTTTTTTAACGTTATGTGATATTTTTATAAAGCAGGTTGTTACGGACATGGTGATATCTAACATATCTACTTTTTTTTATTAATTCAGGGAATGTCGTACCCCTGCAGTGAACGGGCGTGCACTGCTCCGGTGCCCGCCCGATCACCATGACGTAATAGTACGTCAAAATGCGGGAACGCACCTGCCGCCATGACGTACTATTACATCATGTGTCGGGAAGGGGTTAAATCATAATCACAACACAAACTACCCAAATGACCCTGATCAAAAGTTTACATACCCTGTGATTTGGCCTGATAACATGCACACAACTTGACACAAAAGGGTTACAATGCTATTAAAGGTAACCATCTTCACCTATGATCTGTTTGCTTGTAATTAGTGGGTGTGTATAAAGGGTCAATGACTTTCAGACCCTTGCATCTTTGATCCAGTGCTGCACTGATGTTGTTTGGATTCTAAGTCATGGGGAAAGCAAAATAAATGTCAAAGGATCTGCGGGAAAAGGTAGTAGAACTCTACAAATAGGAAAAGGATATAATAAAATATCAAAGGACTTGAGAATGCCAATCAGCAGTGTTCAAACTCTAAATGAGAATAGGAAAAGTAGGGGTTCTGTTAAAACCAAACCACTGTCAGGTAGACCAACTAAACTTTCAGCCACAACTGCCAGAAAAATTGTTCGGGATGCAAGGAAAAACCTACAAATAACTTTTGGTGAAATACTGGACTCTCTGAAAGAATGTGGTGTGGCTGTTTCAAGATGCACAATAAAGAGGCACTTGAAGAAAGATGGGCTGCATCGTCGAGTTGCCAGAAGAAAGCCATTACTACGCAAATGCCACAAAGTATCCCGCTTGCAATATTCCAAACAGTACAGAGACAAGCCTCAAATCTTCTGCCGCAAAGTCATTTGGAGTGATGAGACTAAAATTGAACTGTTTGGACACAACCATAAAAGCTACCTTTGGAGAAGAGTCAACAAGGCCTATGATAAAAGGTAAATCATTCCTACTGTGAAACATGGTGGTGGATTGCTGATGTTTTGGGGATGTGTGAGCTACAAAGACACAGGAAATTTGGTCAGAATTGATGGCAATATGAATGCAGTAATTTATCAACAAATGCTGGAGGAAAATGTGCACTCATCATCCCGGAAGCTGCGCATGGGACTTACTTGGACATTCCAACATGACAATGATCCAAAACACAAGGCCAAGTTGACCTGTCATTGGCTACAGCAAAATAAAGTGAAGGTTCTGGAGTGGCCATCTCAGTCTCCAGACCTCAATATCATTGAGCCACTCTGGGGAGACATTAAACGGGCAGTTCATTCAAGATATCCCAAGAATTTAGGGGAACTGGAGGCTTTTTGCCAGGAAGAATGGGTAGCTTTCTTTTGGCGAAATATAACACAATAAGGCTAGGGTTCAACAAACAAGTAATTTTATATCCTGCCTCAGTCTCACATAATGCTGGTCGCTGCAGTTCCATCATTTCGCACAGACTTCCTTAGTTGCATGCCATGTCTGTCCCTTAGGGCTCATGCACACGAACGGATTATCTTTCCGTGTCCATTCAATTTTTTTTTGCGGACCGCAAGCGGAATTATTCATTTCAATGGGTCCGCAAAAAAAACAAAAGTTATTCCGTGTGCATTCCGTTTCTGTATGTCTGTTCTACCAAAAAATAGAACATGTCCTATTATTGTCCGCATTACGGACAAGGATAGGACTGTTCTATTAGGGGCCAGCTGTTCTGTTCCGCCAATTACAGAATGCACTCAGACGTCATCCGTATTTTTTGCAGATCCATGTTTTGCGGACCGCAAAATACATAAAGACATGTGCATGAGCCCTTATACATTATTTGATTTTGGAAATGCTAGTGATAGCCCTTCGATTAATATATTTTCTTAATCTATTGTAACCAGGGCACGTAATTGACCGTGACGGGGGAAATAACAGTAAGCTTAGTGTGGTCTTAGAGAGGCCAGGGTTGGGTGAATACGCCGGCTGGAATACTGTCAGCTAGTCGCTTGGAGCAGCATTGATATGTATTAGAGCAAACGGGAAGAATTTCACATGGACAATGCCGGAGAATGATAGTGGGGGGTGTGAATGCAGCCAGATAGAGGAGGAAACTATTTACCGGTAGTAGTTTTGTAAGGTACATTCTATCCAGCCGGAAAAATCCTGTCTAACATGGAGCCCGGGAGATAAGCCCCACAGTCCCCGCAGTCACTTTTAAATCCTTCCATAATGTACGGAAGCGGCTTTATAAAGCAGAGCTGTGAGGAGCAGTGAGGAGCTATCCACGGCCTGAGTGCTGCTGAATTGCACAGGCTGAATTGATCTTGTCGCCAGCAGAATTTCTCGCCATTTTCAGTCAATGCCACATTTAAGATCTAACTGGTCAAGGGTTATATCTAATGGAGGACCATTAATGGGTTAAGTGTAAATTTGTAGTTGTGCAAAACAATGTAAATGCTGAGCTGACAGCCCCTGTCTTGCTAGTTATGTAATTATGCCGCACATAATATGTTATTACGCCACAAGCGTATCATTCCTTTTCTACTGACAGATTTGGAGTGTCGCTATTTTAGTTACTTGTTCTTTTTTATCAGCATGCTAGCCCTGTTACTATTTTAGAATAAAGTACATAAAAGCATATTGTCTGTGTATTATTATAAAGTACATAAAAGCATATGCCAATGAAATCCATTGAAAAGTTTGTTATCTTTTTCTTGCCATTCTTTACTTAACGCGTTAATCAAGTTTAGCTCATCTGCATCTATACAGATATGTGTATTATAATAAAGTACATAAAAGCATATATATGTGCATTATGATAAAGTACACTGAACAAAAATATAAACGCAACACTTTCTGTTTTGCTCCCATTTTGCATGAGCTGAACTCAAAGATCTGAAAGATTTTCTACATACACAAAAGACCCATTACTCTCAAATATTGTTCACAAATCTGACTAAATCTGCGTTAGTGAGCACTTCTCCTTTGCCGAGATTATCCATCCCACTTCACAGGTGTGGCATATGAAGGTGCTGATTAGACAGCATGAATATTGCACAGGTGTGTCTTAGACTGCCCACAATAAAAGGCCACTCTGAAATGTGCAGTTTGATCACATAGCACAATGCCACAGATGTCACAACTTTTGAGGGAGCATGCAATTGGCGTGGTGATTGCAGGAATGTCTACCAGAGCTGTTGCCCATGCAATGAATGTTCATTTCTCTACCATAAGCCGTCTCCAAAGGCATTTCAGAGAATTTGGCAGTACATCCAACAGGCCTCACAACTGCAGACCACGTGTAACCACACCAGCCCAGGACCTCCACATCCAGCATGTTCACCTCTATGATCATCTGAGACCAGCCACCCGGACAGCTGCAGCAACAATCGGTTTGCATAACCAAAGAATTTCTGCACAAATGTTAGAACCCGTCTAAGGGAAGCTCATCTGCATGTTCGTCGTCCTCATCAGGGTCTGGACCAGACTGCAGTTTGTCGTCGTAAATGACCTGAGTGGGCAAATGCTCACATTCAATGGCATCTGGCACGTTGGAGAGGCGTTCTGTTCACGGATGAGTCCCGGTTTTCACTGTTCAGGGCAGATGGCAGACAGCGTTTGTGGCGTCATGTGGGTGAGCGGTTTGCTGACGTCAACGTTGTGGATCGAGTGGCCCATGGTGGCAGTGGGGTTATGGTATGGGCAGGCGTATGTTATGGACAATGAACACAGGTGCAATTTATTGATGGCATTTTGAATGTACAGAGATACCGTGACGAGATCCTGAGGCCCATTGTTGTGCCATTCACCCACGACCATCACCTGATGTTGCAGCATGATAATGCACGGCCCCATATTGCAAAGATCTGTACACAATTCCTGGAAGCTGAAAACATCCCAGTTCTTGCATGGCCAGCATACTCACCGGACATGTCACCCATTGAGCATGTTTGGGATGCTCTGGATCGGCGTATACGACTGCGTGTTCCAGTTCCTGCCAATATTCTGCAACTTCGCACAGCTATTGAAGAGGAGTGGACCAACATTCCACAGGCCACAATCAATAACCTGATCAACTCTATGTGACGGAGATGTGTTGCACTGTGTGAGGCAAATGGTGGCCACACCAGATACTGACTGGTTTTCTGACCTATCAATGGTGCGAGAAGCAATTGTAATGAACATCTCCAGCTGCCATGCCGCCACCAGAGCACTGGATAGGACACGGTTTTTCAATCCGGCTGTAATTTTAACAACCGAATCTTGAGAACCAGAGGGAACTGGCTGAATCCCATGCCTGTGTCAATGGCTAGCTGTTATGTTTTCTACCAGCTAAATATCACATAATAATTATACTAACCTTTAGTAATATAGCACCAGCAAATTCTGCATAGCTAGGATATGCCTACCTTGGCACCCTATTTTCTAATGCTCCACAGCATCTAAAATGAAGCAACCTTGCAGCCTTGAAGGGGTTGTCCCACAAATATATTCTACAGTTCTCAGTACCTGGATCTGAATACTTTTAAAATTGCATGTAATAGAAAATGTAGTATAGCCACTGAGTTATTCACTGAAATCTATGTGTATAGAACCACCTGCTGTTTGCTTTTCTTCTAATTTCTCTGTCCTGCTCACTGAGATGTAAGCACATGCTCAGTTCGATCCTTAAATTGCCACGAGCTGCAGCAGAAAGGACAGACACCCTAAATTGCCAGCTTGAATTAAATCTAGCACAGCAATTGCAGTAATGAATGGGGAGATCTCTGGATCCATGTGAGGTACAGGGCTGGTTCTAGCTTTGTTAGAAAGAGGCCGTCATGTAGTAGATTATGTATGATTTAAATGTTTACTATTATTAATGGGAAACCCCTTTTAATTATAAATATCTTTCTGTTTTGTGTCTCCATGGTAACAGACTACAAACAATTTTGGTGTAGTCTTACCCTGCATTTGAACTCCTTTTTATCGGCCCCCTAATTCCTTGAATCTACTGAGTTCATGTTATCAAGAAGTACAGAAGGGATGCAGGTCACTGTTACCAACATGTGAATCCAAGATCGTTGAGCAGAGTGTGCATGTGTACAAGAGAACTGGAAGGAATAGTTGCCACCCAAACAAGTATCTGGCTGAGGGCTATCTAAGGTTTTAGTCTGATGGTCTGGGGCAAGGCTTTCCAGAGTATCGGTGCAGCACAGAAGAAGTCTTGGGAGCAGGACTTGTGGTAGTGGAGGAGGAGGAAAAGGTGTAATTAGCTGAAGTGTTATTGAGACATTTTTGTAAAGCTCAACCTAGAAGGCCACACTTCTTAATCATAATGACATCTGTGACATAGCTACCCATCTTTAATTTCTGTAACAGGTAACTAACTAATCAATGTAATGATAGAAAGAGGGAAGAGGCATTACTGTAACCATTACCAAACGTTGTCCCTTTATTCAGGACAGCTTGAAGTGGAGCCACACATCTCAGTGGAATCTCAATCAGTAAAGGGTTACATCAATCATTATGGGAATTGATTAGGTCCTAAACATCCATATGCTTTTTTTCCCGCTAGCAACCTATGCCGCTGCTGCCCTGCTAGCACGGGTGGGTGTTGCTCCACTCCCCCTATGTGTATTAGGGATAGTATTCAGTGAAACGCCTCTGTAGTACTGCAAAGGTTAATCTACCCTCTTGTTTTTTATCCAGCTGCTGACAAAAGTGCTGATTAACCATCCTATTTATTCCAGGCAGTTTTTTTCACCCCTTTGCCTGAGCCTTAGGTTTCTAGCTTTCTAGTGTTCCAATGAAGATGTGCTTATCTTTTGTCTGCCCAAGGAGAATATCTCTAACTTTTTATCGACCCTGATTATCCACTGCCTGCCCTGACTTTAGCCTGACTACCATACTGAACCATTGCTGCCTGCCCTGACCTCAGACCAGTTTCACGAACATGCATGAAAATTGACTGCCTTGACCTTGTCCTGTTTCTTGATTATAAGTATTGCCTGTCCCTTCGGTGCTTTGCACCAGTGTCTGGCCCCTCTGTGTCAGCTGCCAACTACACTGGAACTATTCTAAGAGGTAGTGGCATTGCTAGAATAACACCCTTAAGACTAGCACAGAGTCAAACAGGTTATTTGGTAGAATGGGTCCACACTTTTGGTTGTATCATCCCCCCTATATCATCTCTATATTAAAGGTAAGGTGCAGTGGCTTAATATTGGTGACCAACCCTTGTAATATTTAATCAATATCAGATCTAAGGGGGTCCAACTCAAGAGACCCCTTCCGATCAGCTGTTTGAAGGGGTAGTGAAGCTTGTTTGAGCGCTGCTTCCTCTTCAAAATTACTAACGCATTGTTTCCTTTGTATATGTGACGCAGTATAATTCCCAGTCCTCTAACCCATTCAAGTAATTACCCTGCACCGCCACTGCAAAAGAGACAACACGCAGGTAATTTTGAAGAGTGCTCGCACAAATGCCGCTACACTGTCAAAAAGCCGATTAGTAGGTGTGTCTTGAGTTGAATCCCCGTCAATCTGATATTGATCAACTATCCTGAGGATAGCTCATCAATATTAAACCACTGCACAACCCCTTCAAGCTCTGAATTATTTTGTAGATTTCCAAATATGTGTTAATTGACTTTTTTCTTCTTATTTTTCTCTCATTATGTTCATTGCACAGTACCATCTATCAATAAAATGCTTTGATTTTTACCAGATATTTATTTGTCATCATTTCCTCTCATCTTCTTGCAAGTCACATTCCTCCTTCCAATTATTAAGGAGATGGTAAAAGAGATATGACACATGCAGAGATGTGAATACACATTAATGAGTAGATCGCTGTAACCAGCCAAGCAGCTGGCACTTGTGTATTTTTGAGATAATATCATTAACGTAACACTCAGTGATGTAGATTGGATTAACAGCAGCAGGCACTGAATAATCTTAAAATGGTCATACAAATCAGGTGTATGACTTTGGTGGGATTGACCAACCATCTTATGTATAGCGGGCCCCCGGTTCTCTCATAATGCTAATGTTGGAGGAGGGAAATGTTATGAATGTACCTAACCACAATCCAGTGGTGTCTATCTCTCTGTCCAGCAGCAGCTTCTCCAGTCGTTGTGATAGTGCTGGAGAAATACGGAGCAGGACATGCGCCAGTCACACCGACATTCCTGGACGATTGCCATGCCAACCAGCCAAGCTCTGGCTGGCCAAGCTATAAGAGAGATGCGATGCCAAGCCAGTCAGGGCTCTTGCTGGTTGTCCAATAGGACTAGGCAAGGGATTTAAATCAGGCACTGATTCAGTGCCTATGATTTTGTATGTGTCCTGGCTCCTGTTTGTCCATCTGTGCTTATTGCTACTATGCTATTCCTGCTTACATATTCTCCGTGTCCTGGCTTTGGCTTGCTTCCTGATTATCCTCTTGTCCTATTGTTTTCTTCCGATTTGGCTTCTACTAACTCTTGTTTTTGACCCTTGCTAGCTGACAACTCTTTTGTTTACCATTTGGTCATCTGGATATGCCTGCTACATAATTATTCATACCCCTGGCAAATTTTGACTTAAAGTTACTTTGATTCAACCAGAAAGTAATTTTTGACAGGAAATGACATAGGTGTCTTTCAAAAGATAATTAGACGATGTACATGAGGCATTATTGTGGGAAAAAAAAAAACATTTCTCAGCTTTTATTTACATTTGAGCACAAAGGGCCAGATTTATCATTACTCTGACAGCTCACTCCACTTTCACATATGGCTAAAGTCAGTTTTAGCCAAGTCAGATTTATGATCGGCCCTTTAAGACTGTAATAAATGTGGTTTGACGGTAGCAGTTTATCGTCAGTAAGCAGCTTTACAAAAGTCGCACGTCTTTATGAAAAAGTTGCATGTTCTATTAAAAAGTCTCATAAGATAAGCATGGTCCTAACTGGAGTGAAATTGCGCATTTTTTTGCGACTTTTTTGCGACTTTTTAGAAAGTCGCAATAGTAAATCTGTCTAGAGATTCATTTACATAAGAAAACACACCCACTTTCAGAAAACTGCGAAGCATAGTGCAGAGCAGAAAAAAGTCGCAATTTTTAGCGATTGCGCAATTTTCTTTGACTTTTTCACTCCATTATTCTGACTTGAGCTAATGATAAATCTGGCCCAAAGTGTCCAGTCCAAAATTATTCATACCCTTCTCAATAATCAATAGAAAAGCCTTTACTGGATATTACAGCAATCAAACGCTTCCTATAATTGCAGACAAGCTTTTTGCATGTCTCCACAGGTATTTTTGCCCATTCATCTTTAGCAATGAGCTCCAAATATTTCAGGTTGGAGGGTCATCTTGCCATCACCCTGATCTTTAGCTCCCTCCACAGATTTTCAATTGGATTCAAGTCTGGACTCTGGCTGGGCCACTTTAAAACGTTAATGTTGTTGTCTGCTAACCATTTCTTCACCACTTTTGCTGTGTGTTTTGGGTCATTGTCATGCTGAAATGTTAACTAGTGCCCAAGGCCAAGTTTCTCTGCAGACTGCCTGATGTTGTCGTTGAGAATCCTCATGTATTGCTCTTTTTTCATGGTGCCGTTTACTGTGATTAGGTTCCCTGGTTCATTGGCTGAAAAACACCCCCAAAGCATTAGGTTCCCACCACCATGTTTGACAGTGGGGATGGTGTTCTTTGGGTTGAAGGCTTCTCCTTTTTTACGCCAAATGAAGTAAACCTCATTGTGACCAAACAATTAAATTTTTGTTTCATCTGACCATAACACAGAAGACCAGAAGTCTTCTTCTTTGTCCAGATAAGCTTTTGCAAAGGCCAAGCGAGCTTTTGTGTGCCTTAGGCCGAATGCACACGGCCGTGTTCCGCGGCTGAGATCGGTTCGTGGTATGCCGGGCTGGATTCCTGTTCAGAGCAGGAGCGCACGGCGTCATTGGTTGCTATGACGCCGTGCGCTTTATGCCGCTGCTGCTGTACAGTAATACACTCGTATAGATCATACGAGTGTATTACTGTACTGCAGCGGCGGCATGAAGCGCACGGCGTCATAGCAACCAATGACGCCGTGCGCTCCTGCTCTTAACAGGAATCCAGCCCGGCATACCACAGACCGCTCTCGGCCTCGGAAGACGGCCGTGTGCATTCAGCCTTATCTGGAGAAGTGGCGTCCTTGGTGTTCATCCGTGGAACCCAGCAGTGTGCAGTGTCCGTTGGATTGTCTGCCTTGAGACATTGCCACCAGCAGAGCCTAGATTCACCAGGATGGCCTTGGTGGTGATCCTTGGATTCTTTTTCACCTCTCTAACTATCCTCCTGGCCAGCACAGGTGTCACTTTTGGCTTCCAACCACGTCCTCTGAGATTTTCCACAATGCGGAACATCTTGTATTTTTTAATAATACTTTGCACTGTAGCCACTGGAACTTGAAAACATTTAGAAATGGCCTTGTAGCCCTTTCCTGACTTGTGAGCAGCCACAATGTGCAGCCGCAGGTCCTCACTGAGCGCCTTTGTCTTAGCTATGACTGTCTACAAACCAACTGCAGAGAGCTGCTGTTTTTCACCTTCTGCTAAAACAGCTGTTCCCAATTAATCAGGGTAATTAGGATGCTTTAGAACAGCTTGGACTATTTGGAATGGTATAGAACTTTTGATTTTCCCACAGACTGTGACAGTTTGTGAAGGGTATGAATAATTTTGGACTGGACACTTTTTGCTCAAATGTAAATAAAAGATGAGAAATTGTTTTTTTCCACAATAATGCCTCTTGTCCATCGTCTTATTATCTTTTGGGAGGCACCTATGTCATTTCCCATCAAAAAATACTTGCTGGTTGAATAAAAGTAACTTTAAGTCAAAATTTGCCAGGGGTATGAATAATTATGGGCAGCACTGTACCTGTGAACTCACACCCGTTTTCAGTCACCTACTCCTCTGACATAACCTGGCTTTTTAAAAGCTAAGTCCATCTGGCCTTGTGACAGGCGCTGGTGATTGGTGAACACCAAGGGTTAGCCTTAGATTCTAAGAGTGGAGTAGGAAGATTGGTAGCAGTTTTCAAAAAAATGGATTAAAATGGAAAATTTGCCAAACAATTTGAATTATCAAATTTTATCTCCATTTGCCAATAACTCCTGTGCAACACCTGTGATTCTGTACGGTGAAGTCTGTAGTTTATGTGACAAGAAGGGTCGGAAATGTTGGATTTCAACATGTTCAATTGTTTTGTTCTCCAGGAGATAAGCCATCCACTAGAGTTTTCTGGAAACCGCTTTCTCCCTTCACCCATTCACAATACATGTACGCTCAGTTAAGCCAAGTACATGTGTATGGGGGGTCAGGAGAGATAGCTGTTGGCTAACAGTTATCTCATGTATATGGCGGCTTTAGTCTCAGTGGATGGTTATAAACTATATGGAATTACAGGATCAGAAATAACCTGCATTATAAACTGGCATTTCTACAACCCTCTGCAGTCACATAGTCTGTACAGTTTCTCCCCATATAGCCAGTTTACATTTGATATGTCCCAAATAGTCCTGGAAACTCCTGCCCATATTCCCTATGAGACCACATAGATATCATATGGGGGTCCCCTGCTCAGAACCTCATTCTGTTATCCAAGGATGAATAATGAATCACACCATTATACAAAGCAGACAAACTGATTAGTGATAGATATCAAGAAGTACTGAGGCTTAGATGGTGTATGGATGAGCAGTCCAGTTTTAACATCTGACGATGTCATCTGATGTGTGCTAGTTACCATAGCAACGCCAGGTGACTGCATAGACTACATTTTTAGATGGAGTATAGGGAAGTGAGGGCTTCCTGATATCATCAGATGATGGTGGGGGACATACAGGGAGCAGATGTCACTAGGAGGCTCTTTTAAAAGACATCACACATAAGGAGGACAGGGACTCTTCCATGCCATTTTCTTTCTTTCAAATTATCACTGATGCTTTAAGCTAAGTTTAAGGAGTTATCCGACTTTGTAACTGATGACTTATCCTCTGGGTAGCTCATCAGCATCTGATCGGTGGGGGTGCGAGCTACACCTTTGCCACATGACCGATGGTCATGATGTCAATGGCCTAGAGCAGTGGTCGGCAAAGTGCGGCTCGCGAGCCACAAGCGGATCTTTAGATCCTTCAATGCGGCTCTTTGGTTCGGGCTGGCGGGTGGGCGGCCGTGCAGCCATATCGCGCCGCTCAAGCTGCTTGCAAAATGTCCATCATGCGCCTCCTGCCCTATCTGTCTGTTCCTTCCACTTTATGAATGAAGCAGGCAGGCGGGGCAGGAGGCGCATGACGGAGGTAGAGATGTCACACTGCGCACAGCAGCAGAAGGGCGGGCAGCGGCGCTCTAGTTCGGCTACCCACTGCCGGCCATGTGATGAGTGGTGAAGAGGCCGCCGCTCAGGAGGAGCGAAATGTCCTGCAGCAGAAAGGTAGGAGCTGCCCCAGTGTGTGCACAGCGCCGGGCACTGCACCGGCCCCGCCGCAAGTGTCCCTGTGTCCGCCCTTCCTCCCACTAATATATTACTTTACTTACTGGAGGGCACTTATGGGGGATATCTGTGGAGGGCACTTATGGGGGATATCTGTGGAGGGCACTTATGGGGGATATCTGTGGAGGGCACTTATGGGGGATATCTGTGAATGACACATATATAGCATCTTATGTCATCCACAGATATCCCCCATAAGTGCGTCATCCACAGATATCCCCCATAAGTGCGTCATCCACAGATATCCCCCAAAAGTGCGTCATCCACAGATATCCCCCAAAAGTGCGTCATCCACAGATATCCCCCAAAAGTGCGTCATCCACAGATATCCCCCATAAGTGCGTCATCCACAGATATCCCCCATAAGTGCGTCATCCACAGATATCCCCCATAAGTGCGTCATCCACATTACATCCACATCTGCAGACAAGTTTAATAAAAGTAAAAAATGATAAAGATAAAATGAAATAATCAACATCCAAATAAAAGTACATATAAAAGTATGTAAAAACACATACCACTGGCCTAGAGTAAGTAAATGAGAAAGCCACAGTACTCAGAGGAGTCTTGAAGCCTTCTCAAACGGCTGATCGGTGGGGGTATTGGGTGTCCAAAGAGTTGGATAACCCCTTTAATTTTATTTTGCAAATGTGCTTGAAACCTATGAAACTGAGCTGCAGTACCAAACACAGCCCATGGGTAAGAGTGGCACTGTTCTGGAGATAAGCAGGCAACATATTCTAATCTCATAAAATTTCATGAAATAATCAAAATTAACAAGCAGTAAATCAACTAGATATAAAGTAAAAGTAAAGTGTAATGTTATATATTTTCATGGCAGGGAATACTAAATTCTAGTCTAAGAGGATGAAATTCCTGGTTGTGCACAGAATGTAGAAAAAAATGGGTCAAATGAAGCAGTAACAGTCATGTACAAAGGCTTAGTCAGACAGTTGCCCTTTCTGTGCTTGAGAGATGGAAATAATTCTAAAAGAGTGAATTCAGGTGTGTAATAGAAATGACCGGCTTACATAGCAAAGGTTACATGTGCCTCGTGGTTCCTTTAACTTTATTGTACAGTAAAATAAAGTCCTCGTTGATCCCTAAGAAACAATATACAAAGAGATATCTCCCAGGGAAAAATAAGCATTTTGCTGGAAGTGTCTCCCTATGAGTCAATGTCCAACTTTTTAACAAGCCTTGGGACATGACAATAGCCAGATGTCATTCCACAGACTTGTTTCATGGTGCTTGCCCCTCATAGGGAGCCACTTCCAAAAGATGGTGCTAGTGAGATGGTTCTCTTTCCTTGGGAGATACCTCTTTGCATATTTTTTATCCATGGAGCATCACCATTAAGTCTCGATACACATTCTGTCTCTTTAGGAGAACCACTACCTCACCTAACCTATGAAACAATGTAATTGCAGTTTCCATCCTGATATGGAGGTCTGAATTCTACATACATTCTTTCATCTGATCATCCAAGGTGGCTACATGGCCAACGGTATATACCCTCTTTCAATTAGTAGGTTTGACTATACCACTGAAGAACATGGTACATCACAAATCATCTGTCCTTGGTTGCAATATCACTACCTAGTTCCAAATTTTCTCGGAAGCAAGATTAAGAAACCAGCTTTTCACCTTGAGTTTCGGTTTCTAAGACTGAGCTGTTTTGCAGGAGACCAAGATTACAATTCTCAATGCCAAGCACTGGCATGGTAAGGGACACCAACAGTGATGCAGTAGCTCATTTCCCATGCAACAAAAAAATTAAGCATCTTCAAGTCAAGCATACAGAATATGGCTTCTGCTGTCTGGGAACTGTCGGGGACTTTCTTGCTGCCATGTTAGGATCGGCAGGCAATTGCACAGTAATCTAGGGATTTCATCAACTATGATCTGTATGTGTATGGCTAAGTTTAGTGGTCAAAGTCATACTTGGTAAAAGCAGTCATTACAAAATACACTTATTACAGGAAATGGAAGGTCAGTTCTTTGTAATCTAATTAACATTACTTTGTTCTTGGAAGGAAAACCTGTATTTCAAATATTAAGCTAAAACATTATTGTATGAGGTCATTTTCCATTAAATATAATGATCTGATGTGAAGAATACACTGGAGATGTTAACCTTGAAGGGGTTGTCCGGGTTCAGAGCTGAACCTGGACATACCCATAATTTTACCCAGGCAGCCCCCCTGATGTTAGCATAGGAGCAGTTCATGCTCCGATGCACTCCTTTGGCCTGCACTGGATCGCGCAGGGCAAGGGCTCTTTTATTTACAATAACACACTGCCGGGCGGAGGCTTCCGCCCAGCAGTGTATTCTGTGACGTCACCAGCTCTGATGGGCGGGATTTAGCGCTGCCCTAGCCATTTTACACGATTTAGCGCAGGGCAAAGGAGAGCATCGGAGCATGAACTGCTCCAATGCTCAAGTCAGGGGGGCTGCCTGGGTGAAAATGGGGAAATATCTGAGTTCAGCTCTGAACCCGGAAAACCCCTTGAAATAGTCTTCATGATTTTTTTTATGTTTTATCCGTGATCCATGCTCGCTGTTGTCTCTGCTCTCCTGGAAGCCATGACCACCGGAACACTTACCCCTTCAATGGCTCCAGTGGTGGCACCTGCCAGCCTCCTCCTCCACCCGGTGGGCATGGTCACTGGAGCACTTGTTATTCTGTCTGTTAGACCTCTTCTCCTCTGCCTGCTGTTTCTAGGGTGCACATGCTCTCTCTAAGTGCACCTAGCCTAATATGTCCTCAGTTAATGATTGCTGCTCCTGGGTGTTATAAGTGACTTTCTCCTATGAGAAAAAGCCTGAGCAACACGTTCTCAAGCATGCTAGTTCCTAACAAGGTGAGCTGTTATTCCATTCTGATTTCACAAGCTCGACATCTGCCTGTTTGTCGGATTTGACCCTCTGCTGCCTGACATGACTTCTGCCAGTCTCTCATATTGACCTTGAGTTGCCTGACTTATTGCCTGTATACGGGATTGTATGAAGTCTGAATACCTGGACCTCGCCTGTCTATTGAATCTGATTTAGGCTGTCTCCTCAGACCCACATATCAGTGTCTCTTGTGTCCCCCCCCCCCCCCCCCCCCCGCTCCCGCTCCAGTGTCCAAACAAAGACTACTTCAGGAGTTAGGGGCTTAGTGGTTCAACTTCAGTGGAACCCAGGTCCCTGTACAGGGGTTAAAGCGTGAAGACCACTTAGATGAAACCATTAGAACTAGTACAGACCAAATCTGTTCAGTGATATAACGGGTCCACACCTACTTTGTGACATTTATCCAAAAGGGGATCCAGGGGACTATGGGTAGAGGCAGCATCTGTGTTTACTTACAGTATGAGGTTCACTTCAGTGGAGCTGAGCTGCAGTACCAGACACAACCCATGGAGAAGTATAGCGCTGTTTTTGGAAGAAGGCAACCATGTATTTTTAATTCCATGCATCGTAAAGCCTGTATTTCCGATATCCTTTCCATGTGAATATATGGAAGTGATTTGGAAAATACATAGAAAATATATGTGACTTTCTATCACCTAGGCGTTGAGTGAGAAGTGGCCCCTCAAGGCAGCTTTGACTCGCAGTAGCTGGAAATGTCAGTTCTGGTTTGGTGCTGCTCAGCATCTATCTTCATGCTGTGAGATGTGCCTGTCTACCTACCTGATGCATGTTATATTCTTTGTCCTCTGAGACATCGCCACATACTGGAAGTGGATGAAGGTTTACTTGTCAGCAGAAGAGTATGACAATGCATCGAGTACAAAACTGTTTATGTGACATGTCAGCTTCAGTAGCGTAACTACAGGGGTCATAGCAATCTCATTTGCAACTGGACTGGTGTAGCAGGATTTTGGTGCGTATGAATTGTAAGGTTATGGCCACATGGTCAGGTTTCCTGATGCATTTTTGGAAGCGAAAACCAGGAGTGAATTCAAAAAAGTGAGAAGTCGCATTGGTCCTTTTTACTTTCTCCCCTTTTATGATCCATTCTTGATTTTGGGTTTGAAAACTTCATTCAGAAACCTGACCGTGTCGCCTGGGATGCACCGCCAACGAGGCCAGGTGAGGCGATTGCCCCAGGTGGCAAGACCTAGAGAAAAGTAGGGACAGTGGCACGGCTGTGGGAATATCTCTCTATATTCAACTGTATCACAGTATGCCTTAAACAGTAGGGCTGGAGGGGTTGGGTGTCATTTCGATTTTTGCCTCAGGCAGCAGAAAGGCTAGGTGCATCCCTGTGTGTGTGTGGCAAGTACCCTTACTCATCTATTGATTTGTAATAATGGTGTCTCAAGCTTAAAGGATGGATGCAACTGCTATCCCTGCACCCTTGTAGCCATGCTCCTGCCTTCATGAACTTCTTTGCACATATGTGAGCGATGTATATGATATCCCCGTTTGCTTCTTAGTCTTGTTCTCATAACCGAAAACGACCGCCAGAAGTACAATCGGGAAATCCCTGGTGTAGTGTGCGTCGATGTGTGCGCAATTCCTCCAAAATAACATCACAGAGACGTTCTCAAGTAGGATCCAATAATGTGCCTGCTTCCAACAGCTAGGCGAGGTTTATTTATACCGGAAGATGGAAGGCGGTCTTACAATCATGACCAATGGGGAGACAGGTTATGGTATGAAGTGATTGGCTGGAAGGCGGTCTTACAATCATGACCAATGGGGAGACAGGTTATGGTATGAAATGATTTGCTGGCGAAGATGTGAATGATCGCGCATACTTATGTTCGCGCGTTCGCACACTTATTCGCACCCTTACCGTTGCCGCGCTTATCCTCGTGGATGAAGAAACCTTTGTTCGACGGTCCCCATCCCTCCCGCCTCAGCCGGTGCCATGACACTGGTATCCTGCAGTAATACCAGGCCGGGCACAAATCAGCTACAGGTCGGGACGACCAGACCATCGTGCGAAAGTTTCTGCGCGATGCAAACGAATCTGCGCATCTCCATAGGATAGGTGGCGAACATACAGCGAACAATAATTTTTCCACAACAGTTCCCCCCTTTTTCGCCATATGTCGTCATTTCAGAGGCTCCCCTAACACTACAATCACTCAAACCAGACCTCGAAAGGGAATAAACATGTAAAGGGGAACATGCTACACTACAGATGAACTAACAAGAAGAACCTGGCCTATCATTCTTGGGCCTCTTCGGTTGCTTGATCGCGACGTCCGGCAAGGGTGGTGACAGTGAAAAGTCTCTAAAGTGTATCTAATAAAGAAAGGCCTTTTAAAAGGAAGGGCGATTCTGCATGATGGTTCCTTAACCCCTTAAGGACTCTGCCCTATTTCACCTTAAGGACTTGGCAATTTTTTGCAAATCTGACCAGTGTCACTTTAAGTGCTGATAACTTTAAAACACTTTGACTTATCCAGGCCATTTTTTCGTCACATATTGTACTTCATGACACTGGCAAAATGAAGTAAATTTTTTGCATAAAAAAAATACCAAATTTACCAAAAATTTGGAAAAATTAGCAAATTTCAAAGTTTCAGTTTCTCTACTTCTGTAATACATAGTAATACCCCCAAAAATTGTGATGACTTTAGATTCCCCATATGTCTACTTCATGTTTGAATTATTTTGGGAATGATATTTTATTTTTTGGGGATGTTACAAGGCTTAGAAGTTTAGAAGCAAATCTTGAAATTTTTCAGAAATTTACAAAAACCCAATTTTTAGGGACCACTACAGGTCTGAAGTCACTTTGCGAGGCTTACATAATAGAAACCGCACCCAAATGACCCCATTCTATAAACTGCACCCCTCAAGGTATTCAAAACTGATTTTACAAACTTCGTTAACCCTTTAGGTGTTGCACAAGAGTTATTGGCAAATGGGGATGAAATTTGAGAATTTAATTTTTTTGCCTAATTTTCCATTTTAACCCATTTTTTCCACTAACAAAGCAAGGTTTAACAGCCAAACAAGACTATCTTTATTGCCCTGACTCTGCCGTTTACAGAAACACCCCATATGTGGCCGTAAACTACTGTACGGGCACACAGTAGGGCGTAGAGGGAAAGGTGCGCCGTATGGTTTTTGGAAGCCAGATTTTGCTGGACTGTTTTTTTGACACCATGTCCCATTTGAAGCCCCCCTGATGAACCCCTAGAGTAGAAACTCCATTAAAAGGACCCCATCTAAGAAACTACACCCCTCAAGGTATTCAAAACTGATTTTACAAACTTTGTTAACCCTTTAGGTGTTGCACAAGATTTAATGGAAAATAGAGATACAATTTAAAAATTTCACTTTTTTGGCAGATTTTCCATTTTAATATTTCTTTTCCAGTTACAAAGCAAGAGTTAACAGCCAAACAAAACTCATTATTTATGGCCCTGATTCTGTAGTTTACAGAAACACCCCATATGTGGTCGTAAACTGCTGTACGGGCACACGGCAGGGCGCAGAAGGAAAGGAATGCCATACGGTTTTTGGAAGGCAGATTTTGCTGGACTGGTTTTTTTGACACCATGTCCCATTTGACGCCCCCCTGATGCACCCCTAGAGTAGAAACTCCAAAAAAGTGACCCCATTTTAGAAACTACGGGATAGGGTGTCAGTTTTGTTGGTACTAGTTTAGGGTACATATGATTTTTGGTTGCTCTATATTACACTTTTTTGTGCGGCAAGGTAACAAGAAATAGCTTTTTTGGCACGTTTTTTTTTTGTTATTTACAACATTCATCTGACAGGTTAGATCATGTGGTAATTTTATAGAGCAGGTTGTCACGGACGCGGCGATACCTAATATGTATACAATTTTTTTTTTATTTATGTAAGTTTTACACAATGATTTCATTTTTAAAACAAAAATAAATGTTTTAGTGTCTCCATAGTCTAAGAGCCATAGTTTTTTCAGTTTTTGGGTGATTATCTTAAGTAGGGTCTCATTTTGTGTGGGGTGAGATGACGGTTTGATTGGCACTATTTTGGGGTGCATATGACTTTTTGATCGCTTGCTATTACACTTTTTGTGACGTAAGATGACAAAAAATTGCTTTTTTTACACTGTTTTTATTTTTATTTTTTTACGGTGGTCACCTGAGGGGTTCAGTCATGTGATATTTTTATAGAGCTGGTCAATACGGACGCGGCGATACCTAATATGTATACTTTTTTATTTTTTTTATTTAAGTTTTACACAATGATTTCATTTTTGAAACAAAAAAAATCATGTTTTAGTGTTTCCATAGTCTAAGAGCCATAGTGTCACGGCTGAGGATGGGGGAAATCCTCAGCCGTGTGAAGCCAGGTGATGTTATGGCTGCTTGACCAAGAAGACAGGATTAGGGAGCAGGTCACCTCCTAAACGCATCCCTAACCTGACCCTGACTCCTAGCTACATGAGCCAACCTTGATGGTAGGAGGGCTCATGCTCCGGAACCTAGAAGTCCCTGCTAGCCCTCAAGATGGGCCTAAGCTAGGAGCTGAGTAAGACAACCCACTCCTCCTAAGCACGGAGGAGCAGGAGTCTCAACGGCCAAGCTGCTGGAAAAGGGGAAACATAAACAGCCTATGTATATGGCAGGTGCTGCACTAGTTCCAGCCACCTGCCACAGCCCTGCTGACTGGATCCGTGTGCAGGAAAGCTGAAGTCCACAAATAGCAGACAGACGTCAGCACAAACTCATCCCCACACCGGAACCCAGATACATGGCAGCACTAAATAGTACAGGAAAACATAAACATAAAGTATGACCACAGAGGCTTCTCGCGTGGCGCTCCCTCGAAAGAGGGTATAGCATGCACCGCTATCTGCAGATGGGGTGCATGCGCGTTCTCCGGAGGGAGAGCGTTATGGGGCTTTCACCATTTACGGCGCGGTGAGTGGCATTCCCCGCCATTCCTTGCTCACCGTTGTCCATGTTGGTGTCCCCTTTTGTTTGTCTTTCCCCTTCCCCCCTCCCATTGTTTCTTATGCCTCACCAACTTTCCCCTTTTGTTGTTGGGAGGGGCTTTGAGGGGTGGGAGTATGCTCCCTCGAAAGAGGGTGTAGCATGTACTGCCGTCTGCTGATGGGGTGCATGCGCGCTCTTCGGAGGGAGAGCGTTCTGGGGGTTTCGCCGCTGACCGCACGGTGAGTGGCTTATTCCCCGCCACTTTCTCACCGTGTTCGTTTGGCGTCCCCTGATATTTTTATCACCTCACCTTGGTGTTTTTTGGTGTAGGGCTGCATACCTTCGAAAGAGGGTGCAGCATGCAGAGCCATCTTCTTGTGGCCTGCATGCGCGTTCTCCGGAGGGAGAGCGTTCCTGGGGGATCTCCGTTAACGGCACAGTTGGTGGCTTATTCCCCGCCACCTTACCTTCCGTGTCTGTGTTGGTGATCCCTCGTCCCTCTCCATGTTCCCATCTCTGGTCGTTTGCTGGCAGCACTCCGTAAGTGGTCCGGCTGCGTGCTGGTTAGGAGTGTCTGCTGGCAGCGACTAGAGTGGGGACGTGAGTGGAGAGTCCCCTCGTCCACTCTCTGTGGTTCCATTTCCTTGTCGCTGGTGCGGGCTGCAGGCCTCGTCGGACTGGCTAGTGTGAGCTGGGAGAGGATGCAGCTGACAGTGACCTCCTGGGAACCATGTCCTGAGAGTGGACGTCTCCTTCTCCCATCCCCTTGTGTGAGTTCCTCACCAGTTTCTTTTTTTTTTTTTTTGGTGGGGGGGGCTTTGAGGGGTGGGAGTGTCACGGCCATGCCCATGACCGTGACTCCTTTACCCCATGCAGTTAGGAGTTAGGGTCAGGGTAGGGATGCTGTAGGAGGTGACCTGCTCCCTATCCTGTTCTCCTGGCCGTGTAGGCCTACAGCACTTGGCAGCGCACGGCTGAGGATTTCCCCCATCCTCAGCCGTGACACATAGTTTTTTCAGTTTTTGGGCGATTATCTTGGGTAGGGTATAATTTTTGCGGGATGAGATGACGGTTTGATTGGTACTATTTTGGCGTACATGTGACTTTTTTGATCACTTTTATTACCTTTTTTGGGAAGTAAGGTGGGCAAAATTTCAATTTCCTCATAGTCTTTATTTTTTTATTTTTATGGCGTTCACCGTGCGGGCAAAGTAACATGACCGTTTTATAGATCAGGTCGTTACGGACGCGGCGATACCAAACATGTGTAAGGAATTTTTTTTTTTTCATTTTTAATCAGTGATAAATGTGTTTTTTTGATTTTTACTTTTTTTTCACTTTTTTTTACTTTTTTTTTTACCCAGACGCACTTGGTTCTTGAAGATCCAGTAGGTCTGATGTCTGCATAATACAGTACAGTACACTATATAGTGTTTTGTACTGTATTTTACTTACACTTTGTCTGAACAGATCTATGCCTTTAGCACAGATCTGTTCAGCACCATGGACAGCAGGATGCCTAAGAAGGCGTCCTGTTGCCATGGGAACCTTCCCAGTCTGCTCAGTTGTGGCCACAACTTCGCAGACGGGGAAGGGTAAGGAGGGGGGCTGTCTGGGGGCTCTCTCCCTCTCCATCGGTGGGCTGCAAAGGCACAGCAGTCCCCCGATGGGAGAGGGAGGGAGCTCCCTCTTACTGTTAACTTTCAGCCGGCATCCTGTTCGGATTAACCCCCCCAGCTCCGCAATCTCGATTTAAACTTATGACGTACCGGTACGCCCTGAGTCCTTAAGGATTCGGGAAATAGGGCGTACCGGTATGTCCTAAGTCCTTAAGGGGTTAAAATGCGGTGGTTCTTCTTGGGTTGGTCCTCCTGGAGTAAAAATCTGGTTGATCCGGGCGATGGTTCTCTGCGATCATAATGTGGTCCTCTGAACGGCTTCTCACGACTCGATTCATCAAGCAGCAGGTCATTCTCACCGCCACATAGAAAAGAAATAGAAAACACAGCAGTAACAGAACATACACTCCTATTTCCTTAAGCCACGATCCACACGTGCTTGGCCCTGTAACGCCTTAAAGGGATTCTGTCACCAGGTTTTGGCCTATAGAGATATGGACATGCACGGCTAGATCGCCGCTAGCATGTCCGCAATATATCTGTCCTATAGGGCTGTGTGGTTTTAATTTCTTTAAAAAAGGATTTTTATAGATATGTAAATGAGTCTTGAATGTGTCCAAGGGGCTGCACTAACCTTACTTGTGCCCAGCCACGCCCGCCTGTGAAAGAGCCCAGCACCGCCTATGTCCTCCGAATCTCCTCCTTTCATCAACGATAAACAGCCGTAATCTCGCGATGCGCGAAATCGCGCATGCGCAGTTCTTTCCCTGAGGCTGATGCCAGCACAGGGAAGAAACACTATACCGGCACTGCGCATGCGCGATGTCACGCATCGCGAGATTACGGCTATCGTTGATGAAAGGAGGAGATTCGGAGGACATAGGCGGTGCTGGGCTCCTTCACAGACGGGCGTAGCTGGGCACAAGTAAGGTTAGTGCAGCCCCTTGGACACATTCAAGACTCATTTACATATCTATAAAATCCTTTTTTAAAGAAATTAAAACCACACAGCCCTATAGGACAGATATATTGCGGACATGCTAGCGGCGATCTAGCCGTGCATGTCCGTATCTCTATAGGCCAAAACCTGGTGACAGAATCCCTTTAACTCTATCTAGATCGGCCTGAACCTTGTCACCAGTATCTTTCACCCAGGTGCAGCAATCCTCCCCGATGAATTCACAGAAACCCCCTTTTCAGCTAAAAGATAGTCGAGAGCCATCTTCTCCTGGAGGAGAAGAGTTTTTAACTG
The DNA here is from genome assembly GCF_905171765.1 of Bufo bufo. Lineage (NCBI taxonomy): Eukaryota > Metazoa > Chordata > Amphibia > Anura > Bufonidae > Bufo > Bufo bufo. The sequence continues at coordinate 354,047,172 of NC_053394.1, forward strand.
TCGCTGTTCGGAGGAGACTTCTCTCATGGCTTCGACTGTCTTGTTGAACATCTCATCCACTATGGTAGAAAATTTGTTCAGCCGCTTCATAAGTTCTATACCCCATCCGGTCCATGCCGGAAACCATGCCCAAGCAGGGTCCCCTGCAGTGAACAGCTCCCTCCTAGTCCTTCTTTGTATACTCACCCTCCTCTGCACCATCAGATCCTCGTGACCATCAGCAATGTAGGAGGCGGGGACTAACCTGACTAAGGAGCATGACCCTCTAGCATTCGTGGGAATGACTCTGTAAGCAGCCTGCCCACACAATAAGTAATAGGGCCCAGTTAGAGAGACACAAAGGTCATTAGGGTTCCGGTTACGGGAGTTGAGCAACAGCTGGGTGGATAAAGGGATTGCTGCACTGTCCTGAATGTCACACCCTCCACCCCAGCAAATATAGTCATGTCTGGTGGTTAGGTTGTTACGGTCAGGGATTCTATGGTCGATCTGGACAGTGATCCCAGATAGGCATTCGGTCCGACCCATGGACTTAGCTCCAAATCCAGAGCCGATATTAAAACAAATCTGGGGTCACCCTAATTGACCGGATACCCACATGGGTCTACTAAGCCTACTACAAGTCTCAGGGCTGAAATCAAGACCATAAGTGACGTTACCATCTAAGAATGTATGGTTGAACTCTATGGATAGGTGACGCTCCACAGATTTACCTAAAGGGTTGATTTTCCTCATGCCCACCCTGATGTCATAAAGGGCATGAACTGCCACCATGGTGGGGAGGCTCTGACTTGGAGGTGGTTTGGAGCACACCCAGCAGTTGGATCTATTTGACGTCTTTGCTAACTGCAAATGCATTCTGAATAACAAATTCGGATGTGACTCCTCATAACATTTTCCAAAGTGCATTAGACAGAAAGAATAAAGGAATGTGAGGTACCTGATCATTGCGCTTTGTGGTCCAGTAGCTTCTTGCAATGGCTGGCATGGATCCACCAGTCACGTTCCTCGACCTTGAGGGAGGTTGGTGTCATCAGCAGCACCTGGAATGGCCCAAGATATCTCGGCTCTAGTCCCGTCCTCGGATGTTTCTTTAGCACGACCCAATCACCTGGTTGACTAGAATGAACACTGGTTATTGAGTCTGGGTCCGGAAGAGACTCCCGAATCCGATGGTGGACATCAGGTGATAACCCGTGGGGCTGCCTGGGGGCATCCCTGAAGGAATAAAGGGCTACAGCGGAACATTCAGGCCATGGATCGGCCGTGATTTTTACCTTCTTTGCAAAAATCTGACCCAAGTACCGTCAAAGGAAAGGCAGTCGTGATGGTTCTCAACATAATTCCCTACTAGGTTAGAAAATTGATTGACAGTTGAGAGGTTAGAATGGTTAGTAAAAAGTTTGAAGATTCGTCCTTAAAACCAGGACGAAGAGAAGCTGGATTCAACATGGTGCATCGTCTGTCCCTGGCTTCTATTGGACTCTGTAGCTTTAGTTGGACGGGAGTACATGACAGTGTTAGTTCGCACTGTCTGGGACTATTGAATGCCCTGTTGCTGGAGATCGATCGATTCGTGCAGCCACAGTTCTGCTTTCTAGAGGGAACCATGGCTTTGGAGTCTAGTGGGGAATTCACGGACAAACTTTTTCCCAAATCCAGACCTCAAAAGGTCCCTTCTTTGGGGATGGTCCACTCTGAACCTACAGTCCATTAGTGCCAATCTTTGTGGGGCTTAACAACTCCTGCTCCATAGATGGATTTCATGTGCTGCTTGGCTGTCCTATACTCAGAAGTGGTAACCTTCTGTTCCCTAAATTTCCCTACACCCATGCTCGAGCCTTCTAAAAGTAGGTGCGTCCAGCTACAGTGTCCCGCGACACACACCTGGACGGCTGCTACTCCCCTTCGTTCGCCTTTGAGTTGCTCTAGGATTTCTGGCACCGACACACGGACTCCGTTCACCCTAGTTAGACCTCAGGAAAAGGAGTAGCAGCGTGAGGAAAAGGGCTCTTGCCAACACACAGCGGCCCTCAGTCTCCTAATGAGATATACCAGCCTCGGCTTTGGCTCTGAATAGTGACCTAACCACAGGATAGGGCTTCCAATTGACCTGGAGTGGAATGTGCACACAGGAAACACACAGTACTCCTGTGGAAAAATGGGCGCACAGAGAACACACAGTACCTTCTGTGGGGACGGGGTACACACAGAACACACAGTACCTTCTGTGGGGACGAGGGGCGCACAGGAAACACACAGTACTCCCGTGGGGGGAAGGATCAACAAAGAACACACAGTACCAGCTGTTGGAAAAGAGGGTCATTACAGAGAACACACAGTACCTCTGTGGGGACGAGGGGCGCACAGGAAACACACAGTACTCCCGTGGGGGAAGGATCAACAGAGAACACACAGTACCAGCTGTTGGAAAAGAGGGTCATCACAGAGAGCACACAGTACCTCTGTGGGGACGAGGGGTGCACAGGAAACACACAGTACTCCTGTGGGGAAAGGGGTTACTCACACAGCTATTGGTATGCCCGGGTGATATATACCACCTTGTCTCCTTAAAAAAAACTCATCAGCTCACTTACTTTTGCCTATATTATTCTATATAGTCAAGCTGAACAGCACACAAAGCCCTTTTTGCAGTGACTGATCAAAAACCTCTCGCTCAGCAGCAACCCTTGAATTCAGACAGTAGTTCCCACACAATGTCACGAGACCCCCAGTACTCCCAACCAAATCTATAGAGAAGAGAGAGGGAAAGAGAAAGAGAGAAAGAGAAAGAGAAAGCGCCAAAATATGAAAAAGGGAAAACTGAATAATAGACTAAAAATAAAAATGGGTTAGTAAAAGAAAACGTAAAAAATTTCAGTTACAGGAAGTCTTGCTATATACATTGAGAATTAGTAAAAAGTAAATGTTAAACTTAAAACCAAACCTCAAATACAAAAAAAAATTTGGAACACATACAACTGTATAGGACTGAATTAACAAATAAATGTCTTGGAGGGTTCAACTCAAACCGTAAACACTAGCAGGAGAATTTCTACCCACCCAGTCATTGAAATGCCAATTTGCCCAGCCCCAAACCAATTTCAGATTCATTTTACCAAAGAAGCAGGATTTAACATTACAAGGTCCCAAACCGTTTTTTTAGGAGAAGGGAAAAGTCAGTTTAAATTAGGTCTTAGAGTCCCTCCATTTTCTGTAAATACAAATAGTAAAATGGTTTACAAAGACCTTAATTTACCCTTCTCTGGCACACAAAATTATAAACTCTTCTGAATTCCAGGAACCGATCTTTCCTCTCTGAGCTTCACATTTTCACATTTTAACCGTTCATATTGGGATTTAAAATCTGCTTCCTTGATCAAAGACCTTGGCTGTCCCTGGCTTCTCTACCTTTGCAAAAAACCATGTATGGGGCCATTACCCCACCTTGCTGAATAAACCACTTTACTTCTAGATGTGGTTCTGGGGTACTTAGCATACCTGTGTCTGTTGCCATTAGCAACGTCACAATATCATGCAATGTGCCCAATTTTCCTGCATGCAAAACAACAAATAGCTTGTCTCCCTGCACAATACCTTCTCTGGGCATGGGCACATTGTGATTTGACTTGCTGCACAATATTAACCATCCTAGCATGACTAGATCCCACACTACTATCTGTATTGAGTCCACTTACCACGGACTCATTTGAGGAATCTTCTGGCATTGTGTTAACACTTCCAACTCCAGGGTCAGACAAATTGTCCATCTCCATCCCTGAGTCGGATCCACTATGTGACCCACAGTCCTCAGACTTCTCCATACCTACAGCCCATACATTTCCTCTAACCCCAGACACATTACTCTCTAACGGTTGTTTCAATGACTCTGGCTGCACTAAGCACTGAGAATGTTCATCTTCTGTCCTCCTGCAGAGAGCAGATAATTCCCTTACAGCAGCCTGTGCATGAGTCAGGCTTTCAGATAACCATTCAATCTCCTTGCGCAGCTCAGTATTACACCTCACAGTACATTCATAATTAGCGCTAGCTTCAGTTGCCTGCTGGACAAGAGTTCTCAATTTAACAATTTCCACTTTTAAATCTTCCACTTGTCCTTCCAAACTCAGCTTCAGCCTACAAGACTCCTGATATTCATCCGCTATCCACCCAGCAGCAAAAATCAGAGCATACTTGCCTTTCCTTTTGTGCCATTTGCTACACAATTCAGAGCCTTCAGCCATGGATCAGTAGATCCCTGCATGAAGAATGGCAGCCGTGTCCTTCAACTTTGCAACTTCTTTAAAAATGCTTAGCACAATGGTTGCTACAAAAAAACAAAAACAAAACACTGGTACCGATCTCTAAGAGTTGTCCCAATACTTTTGGCACAGAACTACAAGCACCTCCTTTCTACACTGTAGTACCCGTATTAATTATGCCAAACGAGTCTACAATTCAGTGAAACAGCCACAGATATACAAACATTAAGCAGAATCATCAACTATAGGACAATTTCACCGCTAAACAGCCACTAATGCTCACACAATGATCCCTGAATCAGACTGGTCACTGAGCTATGAACAAATGAAAGGATTCCAGCACCTATAATCTTTGAGTGACGATTTCTTTATTCCAGCAGTGGGTAATAAAACATCGATGGCAAAATCTTCACACATCCAGTTACAGTCAGTTACAGTCAACGCGTTTCAAACAAATAAATGTTCTTACTCATGACTTGCCCTCTGTCTGCGGTGCTCCACTTGCTTATGAACTTTGTGATTCACCATCCCCCATGTTCTGGGCGGGGGGCGGTTAAGTTCAGGTGTATGCAGTGAAGTGGATAATTGCAGGCAGAGAGGCCGTCTGTTTTAACCTCCAATATAGAAAAAACATATAGTACAGATTAAAATTTAGAAAGATTCTATAAAATAGAGTTACAAAGGTACAATGGATGCTTAGACTGACACAATAGCGATAAAAATTATTATCCTGTATTAATTGAAAAAAAAAAATCAGTGTCTGAATTGTCATCTATAACCAATACCTCATGTATGATACAATTAAAACAAACATACATATAGAAATGTGGCCATGTGTTGAAAATCAGTTTAAAGGCTGCTAGCTTCTCAATAAATGTACATAAGATCTTTCCTTAAATTTAAACCCTTGTGTTCAATTTTAAGATCCAAAAATCTTCCCTTTGAAGGGTTAATTTATGCAGATCATCTCCCCTTGATGGAAGGAAAATACGTTCGATTGCATATGCAGAAAAAGTATGCAAACTTCTGTTGTGCGAAGTAATAAAATGTTTCGCAGCATTCAAAATATTCACATATGTGCTGTTCGTGATATAATTTAAGTGTTCCAAAAGTCTCAATTAAAATTTTTGAGTTGTACAGCCCACATACAGAAGTCTGCATTACACACATTCGATCACGTAGACCACTCCAGTGGAATTACAATTAATGTACGATTTAATGGGAAGCAATTTTTATCTGAAGAATCTCGAAAGTTCTTACAAGGGAGGACATAACCACATGCTTTGCAAGGGTGACTACCGCATCGTGTGAACCCAGTATATTTTAACCAAGTCTGTTGGCGTTTAGACCTGGGTAAAGAAGAGAAGAGAGGGAGACAGTGAGGTCGCAAGAGACAGAGGTCGTCTTGAGACCACCCTGTGTCCATCTCTTAACAATCGATATAATACTGGATCCTCAAAACAGCAAAGAAATGCATTGAGACAGATTCTCGAATTTGATGGAACTGATTACTGTATGTAAGTACTAAGGTCGGTATTTGTTTGATATTTTTGGAGGTATTGGTGGATTGCTTGTTTCCAAACAGCAGATCCCTGCGTTTTTTTCTCAGTGCGATAGCCTGCGCCCGTTGTATAATCCATAAGGGATAGTTTCTGGAAGCAAGACGTGCAGTGATGACTTTACTCTCATGATGAAAGGAAATGTTATCACTGCAATTTAGTCTTGCGCGAATAAATACATCCACAGGAATCGATTTGATTGTATGTATGGGATGGTGACTATCTGCCCTGAGAATGTGTTGCCTGTTGTGGGCTTACGGTAGTTTTTGGTTTGAATTATTTTTAATTCAACACCTGTTAGAGCCAAATCCAGAAAATTGATCGAAACCGCATCATGTGAACACACAAAGCGGAGACCATAGGGATTGCCGTTAAGGTAACCTTCGAATGAAGGTATGGCAGATACATCGCCTTCCCAAACCAAAGGAAGGTCATCAATGTATCTGCCATACTCCTGAATGTCCTCCATATAAGGATTATCTCTCCTAAATATTAACAAATTTGTCAGAAATTTAACAGTAAAAAAACTTTTTGGGGAAGTGGAGAATGACTCGGATCCAGAAGATCCTCCTCCTATAGCAAATAATTGTAATAACATGTATTCAGTGTAAGGGATCGTCTCTTTTCAGGGGGTCACACTCAGATATCTTCGCAGACACAATTATAATGTCCAAACTCTTGCTTTATTTCAGACACTTTAGCAAAGCACAGGTTACGAAGTCGCAGCTTCAACTTATCACGTGTGACATCCACACAAAATAACAAACTCTTGCCCGGCTAGGCTCTAACTAAACACTATAAGCGTATCCCTGACTCACCTAGAGAGCCACACATGGAACACAAATGCAGCTTTCCTCAGCCATTCAGTCCAGCAACCTCCAGGCTGTGACACTTCAATTCCTTTTGGGGGATTGTGGCCCAGTAGTCCTCCCGACTCTGGCCTTGTGATCCTTGTTTCACAGGCGTCACCGCATCCCACAAAGTTCAGGCTATCGCCTAGCCTCGTGGCCCCTCAGCCCACCCGGCTGAGACCACTCACACAGAGCCTCACCAGGACTCTGCTTCACAAGACACTCCAGAGTGAGCCACACCCAAGATCCAGTAGCAGGATTAAATAGGATCCCTGGACATGAGCATGCCCTAAGTCCCGGACTGGAGCATGGGGAACAGGCACCCACCCAACACATTGCCTGTTCCCAGTAAAAGCCCGCCCTAAATTAGCTGAACCAGCTACACTATCTATATGGTGTCCCCCAACTACTTTAGTGGACACCTGGACTAGGGCTTTTACTCCACCAAGGCCGGGCCCCTTGGTGACACGCTCCTGGTGCAAACAGCACCTCAATGTTCACATTGCCACATCAGGTTTATCGTTTAGAGAACAATTATCACTTACAACTTTAAATGAATTGCAGACAGCCTCCGATAATGATACTCCCGATTGTGCATCATCAAAATTTTGCATTACCAATCCACAATTTTATCCCAAACAGTCACGCACTGTGGGTATGGATATCTTTCAAGATGTAATGGAGAAGGAATTGTCCTCTATCAATCAGGACAAAAACAGTAAATACAAATGTAATAATTTAACTAAGAAACATAGAATAGCTCTCCAAGAATTTAAAGATACCCATAGTGTGGTGATCAAAATGGCGGACAAAGGCGGAGAGGTGGTGGTTCTCGATGAGAAATGTATATGAAAAACATATGATGGACATTGTTTCGGATTCCTCCACTTACAAAAAGTTAAAATCGAACCCCATCGAATTATATACTAAAGAATATTCGGATATTATTCGTAAAGGTAGGGATTCAGGACACATCTCATACAAGGAACACTCTTATTTGCATGTGGAGGCTCCTATTACACCCATCATACATGCCTTACCAAAAATTCACAAAGGTTTCAATCCACCACCGCTCCATCTGATTGTCTCAGGAATCGGCTCACTGACCGAAAGCCGGAATTAGTACTTACCGGTAATTCATTTTCCATGAGATCACCACGACGGCCATACAAGGAGATTGACCCCTGACCTCTGTAGGGGCAGGAAGCAGAGAAAGGTTTAAATGTTCCCCTCCCACCACCAAACACCAGTGCTTCCAAAATATCAGAGTAAAGGGTGGTGGCTACACACGTGAAAAAAATAAATAAACAGGAGAAGATATTTCATCATATCAACCCCCGGGTAACAATAGGGAGGGAAATACGGGCCGTCGTGGTGATCTCATGGAAAATGAATTACCGGTAAGTACTAATTCCGGCTTTCCATATCATCACCACGACGGCCATACAAGGAGGTATATCAAATATGAATCTATGGGTGGGACACAGACTGAAGAACCCCCTGTCCGAAGGCCATGTCAGTTTTTTTTAAAAAGATCCAACCTATAATGTTTGGCAAAAGTATGGATACTGGACCAAGTGGCTGCCCTACAGATCTCCTCTAGGGAGACACCCGCTCTTTCTGCCTGAGAAGAAGACATTGCCCTGGTAGAGTGGGCTTTGATATCGCCAGGGCAAGAAAGATTCTGTAGGGAATAACAGGAGGTGATGGTAGCTTTGATCCATCTAGCAATGGAGGACTTGGAAACTTTCTGACCCTTGTTCCTTCCTCCAAACTGGACAAAGAGGCAATCTGACTTCCTAAAGTCCTTTGTGGTCTCTAAATAATCCAGTACTGCCCGTCTGACATCAAGTAAATGAAGGGTAGATTCCCGATCATTAGATGGGTTATTAAACAAGGAAGGGAGGGTGATCTCCTGGTCCCTATGAAATTTTGAAACCACCTTTGGTAGAAAACACGGGTCTAGTTTTAGGACTATCCTGTCATCTAGGACCTGTAGGTAAGGCTCTCTAACTGAAAAGGCCTGTAGTTCACTTATTCTCCTGGCTGAGGTGATGGCAACCAGGAATGCAGTCTTGTAGGATTTGTGCTTCAAAGAGCAGTCACTCAGAGGTTCAAATGGGGGATGCGATAGCCCCCTAAGGACGATATCTAGATCCCAGGAAGGTACATGAGACTTTAGGGTCGGACGTAGCCTTGTTGTTGCCTTCATGAAGCGTTTTATCCACCTATGGCTTGCCAGCTCGGTGTCGTAAAAGCAACTAAGGGCTGATACTTGTACCCTGAGTGTGGATGGTCTTAATCCCATCTCGAAACCTCTTTGTAAAAAATCCAGAATCATCTGGATGTTTGGGGATGAGGTATTCGGTGAAGGCAAACCTGACCATGAGCAGAAACGCTTCCAGATCTTTAGGTAAATTGAAAAGGTCACCTTCTTTTTGGAAGCCTTTAGAGTTGAAATTACCGCCTCTGATAGACCCTGACGCTTTAGTATCTGGGTCTCAGGATCCAGGTTGCTAAGTTGAGGAAGTCCGGGTCCGGGTGTAGGATCGGACCCTGATGAAGGATGTCTCGTCTTTTTGGTAGAATCCAAGGACCTTCGCTGGCAAGGTTCCACAGGATTGGGAACCAGTTCCTCTTTGGCCAGTAGGGTGTCACCAGAATGACTGAAGTACCGTCCTGTATGATCTTCTGTACCACCCTCGGTATTAATGGAAGAGGAGGGAAAGCGTAATGGAGACCTCGGTTCCATCTGAGAGAGAAAGCGTCCAGGAAACTCGGACTGTCTCTGGGATGTAGGGAACAAAAAACTGGTAATTTTGAGTTTGCTCGAGTGGCAAAGAGATCTATTGTAGGTCTCCCCCACCTGTCCACTATCATCAGGAAGACCTCCTCGTTTAAGGACCATTCCGAGTGATCTATTCTTGCCCGGCTTAGGTAGTCTGCTTCCACATTTAGGGACCCCTTCAGGTGGACTGCGGATACTGACCGGACGTTCGCTTCGGCCCAGGCGAATATTCTTGCCGACAATTCCAGCAGGCTGCCCGAACCTGTGCCTCCCTGATGGAGCAACACTAGGAGATGTCGCGCTCATCCACAGGAAGCCAGGAGCCCGGACCTCGCCCTGAACCTTAGGCGCACAACGGATCCCAATAAAAAGAAAGACGGTCCAGCTTCACTGAAAAATACTTGAGGCTTTATTTAATCCCGTGCAGATAAAAACCAACATACAGCAATGTGCCTCCCTGATGGTTTAAATACCTGATCACTGTCGTGTTGTCTGACAGGACTCTTACATGATGGCCCTGAAGATGAACTTTTGCTTGTCTTAGAGTCTTCCAGACTGCCCTTAGTTCTCGAAGGTTTGATGACTGGAGGCTGACAGATCTGGGCCAGACTCCCTGGTAATAAACTTCTCCGACCTTTGCTCCCCAACCGTACTGGCTCGCATCTGTGGTGATCTGGGCATAGGGGTTTCTTGACCACTGCACCCCCTTGGAGATCTTTAGCCTGTCCTTCCACCAAAGAAGGGAGGTCTTTATCCTCTGAGGGATGATCACCCTTTGGTCTAAAGAAGATTCTCTTCTGTCCCAAACCCTGAGTATCCACATCTGTAGGGTTCGAAAATGGATCTGACACCACTGAACGGATGGTATGCAGGATGTAAGGATCCCCAGTAGACTCATTGAGTCCCTGATGGAACAGAGATTCTTTGAGTTGAAGATGGAGATCTTCCTTTGGATGTCCCGTATCTTGCTCTGAGGTAAGCAGGTTATCTGTTTCTGAGAATCCAGAATAACCCCCAGAAACTGGATCTTCGTTGTCGGATCTAACTGAGATTTTTTTATGTTGATCAACCAGCCCAGGCTTTCTAGAGTTTGACGGAAGAAACCTAGATCTCTCAGCAGGAGAGGAGCGGAACTGTTTGAAATCAGAAAATCGTCCAAGTACGGAAAGACTGTCAGACCTTTTTTTCTTAGATAAGCCACTACCTCGATCATTAGCTTTGTAAAAACTCGAGGGGCTGATGATATGCCGAAGGGGAGAGAGGTGAATTGGTAATGAAGGATTCTGCCGTGATGGTCTCTGACCGCGAACCTTAAGAACCGTTGAGAGCTGGGATGTATTGGTACATGATAATAGGCGTCGGTCAGATCGACCGAGCACATTACTGAATTGCTTTGGAGCAAAGGGACTATAGATCTTAGGGTCTCCATCCTGAATCTTTGATAAGTAATGTATCTGTTCAGGCGCTTTAAGTTTATAATTGTGCGGTAGGATCCCTCCTTCTTCTTCACTAGGAAGAGGTTGGAATAGAAACCCCCTCCCTGTTCGGATAGAGGTACTTTCACCACTACCCCCTTTGCGAGTAATTCCCGGATGCCCACGTAAATGGGATGATTGAAGTCTGGGACCGCAACCTTGGTGACCAAAAACCTCTTTGGGGGAGGGTCCGAGAATTGTATTCTGTAACCCGACCCTACAATCCTCAGAGCCCAGGAGTTTGAGGATATTTCCTCCCAGCGGGGAAAAAACATCCTCAATCTCCCCCCCACCCGGATGTCACTGGTTTCCATTTCCTTTCTGGGGAGCAGAAGCGGGAGCCCTACCTCTCCCCCCTTTGGGGTAACTGAAACGGCCCGACTTGCCCTTCCCCGTGTATTGACTACCTTGGTTGGAAGGGGCACGAAAGGGATACTTCCTTTTATAGACCTTCTCCTCCGGAAAACCCTTCTTTTTATCGGAGGCCCTCTCTAGGATTTTTTCTAGTTCAGGTCCGAAAACATATTCTCCAGAGAAAGGGATGCCACATAATCTGGATTTAGATACTTTGTCCCCCGACCAGCACTTCACCCACAAGGCACGGCGAACTGCATTGGACAGACCCGCATCTTTTGCTGAAAAACGCACTGACTCCGCGGAAGCGTCTGCCAAAAAAGCTGTAGCGGATTTTAACAGGGGAATGGCGCTCATGATTTCATTTGTAGAGGAATCGTCGGAGGCCCTATTCTCTAACTCAGAGAGCCAGATGAACATAGATCTGGCCATGGAAGTGGCTGCTATGTTTGACTTAAGCGTGAGCATGGCCGCTTCCCAGGATCTCCTTAGCAGGCCGTCAGCCTTTCTATCCAGTGGATCTCTGAGTTGAGAAGCATCCTCAAATGGTAGGCTGGTTTTCTTATTGACCCTAGCTACCTGGGCGTCAATTTTAGGGATGGTATTAAATGTCCTAGCTTCTTCCTGATCAAAGAGAAGCCGGTTTTGGAAGGATCTGGCGACGCCTAGCCGTTTCTCCGGATCTGCCCATTCATCCAAAATCATCCCCTTGATGTTCTCATTAATAGGGAAGACTCTGGATTTTTTTACCCTGAGACCTCCAAACATCTCATCTTGTACTGACGGCGTAGAGGGAACCTCCTCTACTCCCATAGTAGCTCTGACGGCTTTTAACAGCTCGGGCATATCCTCAGAGGAAAAATAAAATTTCCTTCTGTTTTCTGAAAAATCCCGTTCAGAGAGCTTATCTTCATCCTCCATATGTTTAGAGGAGGAAGCTGAACCCCCATAAACCTCAGAGTCGGATGAGACATCATCGTCCGATTTGTGGCGTTTAGCGGGGGGCTCCGAAACCACAGGCTTCACTGTTTGAAGAGAGGAAAAAGCCGCAAAAGAGGATTTAATTTCTTCCTGCATCATGGACTTAATCTCGTCCATGAGGGACGGTTGTTCCTCCCGGACAATCTTAGTAATGCAGACCCTGCACAGTTTCTTAGGGTAATCATCAGGAAGTCGTTTGAGGCATGAGATACACTTCAATGACTTCTTGGGTTTTCTCAGAGGTTCATTTGCAGTCTGGAAAACCAAGAGAGAAAACCCCATTAAAATGTGCCCCGGTGAGAGAGGAAGAAAAACTCTCCCCTATGGGGAACTTACGGACGGTAGAGTAGAGGTCTCGGTGTGTTCAGAAGCAGACATCCTGTAGTACAGCCGAAATCAGGTAGGTACTCACCGCAGGACGCTGCCGGCAGGAGAATCCATTTGAATCTTCCCGCCCTCTGAAGCCGGCCCCCGACGTCCGCGTCACTTCCGGAAACGTCCGGCTACCCGGAAGTGACGAATTTGTATAGCGCCGCACGGCGCTGGGAGCACAAGCCGGCATGGTTTTGATGAACCAGCGGGCATCTCCGTGCTCCCGGGAGCAGGCCCCAGATCAACCGGAGGCGAGTCTCTCCCTACCCCCCCCCTGTCCGGCGTTAGTACGAGACCGCGGGCAGACAGGGGGGGCCCGCAAAAGCAGGTACGCGACTCCATACCACTTCTGTCTTCATCTCCACGGCGGCTGCCCCGGAGACCTTTCTCCGCCCCTGTCCTCTGTAGGGACAGGAAACACTGGTGTTTGGTGGTGGGAGGGGAACATTTAAACCTTTCTATGCTTCCTGCCCCTACAGAGGTCAGGGGTCAATCTCCTTGTATGGCCGTCCTGGTGATGATATGGAAAGATTGGGTCAGTGATTAGATTCCATTTTACAACCATTAGCCAAATGCACTCCGGGGTATATTAAAGACACTAGTGATGTTTTAAGGAGCTTATTCGATCAAAAATGGTGTTCTAAATACATCTGGCTTACTGCCGATGTAGTGAGCTTAATATCCTTCAATTCCACATCACACTGCACTTCAGGCATTAGAATTTTATTTACATAAATATAGCCACCATACCTATGAACACATTCAATACATCTTAGAAGTGTAACGGTCACGTACACACACACAGGGGGGAGGATAGTGACCACTGCGCTCCACCCTCAACCCTGGCCCTGCCTACTTGCCTCACGAGTCCTGATGACAGGGGACAACTGGATGGCAGTCCCTAACTTAGGATACGTGCGGGAAGGACAGACAAGACAAATAATGGATAGTGAACGGACCGGGTCAAAACCAAGAGGGCAACGCAGTACAGAGGGATAAGCAAAGAATGGTCAGGAGAAGCCGGGGTCATAAATACCAGGAGAGTCGAGAGAAGTACCAAAGGAGTCCGCAAAGAATAGTCAGGTGGAAGCCGAGGTCAAAATAACAGCAGGGATGCGCAGTACAGGAGGAGCAGGCAAAGGATCGTCAGGGAACAGGATCAGGTAAGTATACAGGTATCCAACAAACGCCAGGAACCTAAATTAACAGGCAACCTGTGGCCAGAAGGCTGCCTGTTTTTATAGTGGGGAGTTAGGGTCATGTGACGTGGCCAGCGTCACATGACCGACAGACCGACCAGTCGAGCACCGAGTGATCAGCTCGGCGCTCAAGGCAGACCTAGGAGCAGGGAGACTCCCAGCTAGCAAAGCCGCCCTGGGAACGAGGTCAAACACAGATCCTCGCTCCCGAAGTTAAGCGGCAGGTCTGCGGCTGATGGGAGACCGAGTACGCCTTCGGCACCCCGTTACAGTACCCCACCTTTTACGAGGGGCCAACGGACCTAAGACTTCAGGTGATGGCCTTTCAGGGTGTTCTAAATGAAATTTTCGAACAAGTCTAGGAGCATGAACCTCCCTGGCAGGTACACAAGATCTCTCTTCAGGTCCATACCCCTTCCAGTAAATCAGGTACTGCAAGGAATTACGCACCTTCCTGACATCCACTATTTTAGACACCACATACTCGACAGCATCATTAACAAGAACCGGCAGAGGCGAGGCTTTGGATGGTACTACCGGTTCAAAATATTTTTTAAGTAGAGATTTATCGAACACATTATGAATGTGGAATGACTCGGGCAGCTCCAACAAAAATGATACCGGGTTAATCACCTCCGTGATCTTATATGGTCCAATAAAGCGAGGAGCAAACTTTAGAATCTACCTTAAGAGAGAGATTCTTGGAGGACAACCATACCTTATCCCCAACCTGAAAATTCACCCCCCTTGAACGTCACCTATCGGCCTTGAGTTTCTGAGAACTTTGAGCCTTTTCTAAGTTCGATTGAACCCGGGCCCAAACTGTGCACAGTTCAGAGGAGAGCCTATCCGCCTCAGGGTTAGAGGAGGAGACGGATGACCCAGAATGAAAACGGGGATGGAAACCATGGTTACAAAAGAAAGGTGAAACCCCAGCAGAAGAATTGACACGGTTATTCAAAGCAAATTCAGCCAATGGAAGAAATTTCACCCATAATTGCTGGTCATCAGCAACATACAACCTCAAGAATTGTTCCACAGACTGATTAAGGTGTTCAGTCTGCCCATTACTCTCAGGATGGTAGGCAGAGGAAAAAGACTATGAAATTTGACATTTTTGACAGAAGGCCCTCCAGAATTTGGATACAAATTGCACACCCCTGTCAGAAACAATATTTTCTGGGATACCATGCAATCAAACAATTTCTTTCACAAAAATAGACGCCAGGGTTTGGGCATTCGGGAGTTTAGACAGGGGAATGAAATGGACCATCTTGCTAAACCTATCGACCACTACCCAAACCACAGTCTTACCCTCCGCCGGCGGTAGGTCAGTTATAAAGTCCATCAAGATATGGGACCAGGGTCTACTGGGAATGGGTAGGGGTCGTAGGTTACCAGCAGGGCAAGTCCTAGGTGTCTTGGACCTGGCACAAACCTCACAGGCTGACAAGTAGGACTTGACATCCCTAGTTAGAGTGGGCCACCAATAAGATCTAGAAACCAGATGCTTAGTGCCCTCAACACCCGGATGTCCACAAAAGGCAGAATTGTGACACTCACCCAACAGCTGGAGACGAAATTGTACAGGAACAAACAACTTATCTGTTGGCGTGGATACCGGTGCCAGATGTTGTTCAGACCAAATGCGAGCCGAGATATCCTGGGTTAGAGCTGCTATGAAGATTTTTGCTGGTAGGATGGATTCAGGTGGTACCTCAGTAGGTTGAAAAGCATGGAAGCTCCGAGATAATGCGTCCGCCTTCACATTTTTACTTCCCGGCCTGAACGTAATGGAAAAATCAAAACCAGTAAAAAACAGAGCCCATCTGGCTTGACGGGGATTCAACCTCTTAGCAGACTCGAGAAACATAAGGTTTTTATGGTCAGTGACAACAGTTACACAATGCCTTGCCCCCTCCAGAAAATGCCTCCACTCCTCAAATGCCCATTTAATGGCCAGCAGCTCCCTATTCCCTATGTCGTAGTTTCTCTCCGTGGGAGAGAATTTCCTGGAGAAGAAGGCACACGGTCTCAGGTTAGTGAGGCTAGCAGGACATTGTGAAAGGACTGCTCCTGCGCCGTCCTCGGACGCATCCACCTCCACAATAAAAGGTCTCTCCTGATCAGGCTGCATCAGAATGGGAGCGCTACTGAATGCCTTTTTTAATTTTTAAAATGAAGAAATGGCCTCAGTAGACCAATTCTCCAAATCTACCCCTTTCTTAGTAAGATCGGTCAACGGTTTAGCAATTACAGAAAAATTCATAATAAATTTACGATAGTAATTGGCTAAACCTAAGAACCGTTGTAAGGCCTTTAAGGATGAAGGTCTTACCCATTCCTTAATTGCTAGTACCTTACCAGGATCCATCTTGAAGGCGTGAGGAGTCAGAACATGCCCTAGAAACAGAATCTCCTGTACACCAAAGACACATTTCTCTTGCTTAGCGGATAGCTGATTCTCCCTCAACACCTCTAATACTTGTTTAACATGAGACACATGGGGTTCGAAGTCAGGAGAGAATATCAAAATGTCGTCAAGATAGACAATAACCAATTTACCTAAGAACTCCCTAAGAATGTCATTCATAAAGTTTTGTAGCACAGCTGGGGCATTGCTGAGTCCAAAAGGCATCACCTGATATTCAAAGTGTCCTGCCGGAGTATTGAACGCCGTCTTCCATTCGTCTCCCTCCTTGATTCGGATTAGATTGTATGCCCCTTTCAGGTCAATCTTGGAAAACCAGGTTGCCCCTAGAACCTGGTTAAATAAATCCGGAATCAATGGGAGGGAGTATCTATTCTGGACAGTGATTTTATTTAATCTCCGGTAATCGATACATGGCCTAAGACCACCATCTTTTTTCTTAACGAAGAAAAACCCCACCCCCATAGGAGAGACAGAAGGTCTAATATGCCCTTTACCAAGGCTCTCCTTAATATAATCTTCCATGGACTTGAGTTCGGGCTTAGAAAGATTATAAATTCGCCCCTTAGGAAACTTGGCCCCCTCTACTAGCTCTATAGTACAATCATAAGGTCTATGGGGGGGTAATACCTCCGGGGTTGGTGATGAGAATACATCAGAATATTCCCTAACAGTGGGTAAAGTATCAGACTTTACTGAGACCCCAGCCTGTACCACGGACAAGCACGAGTCACACTTAGGCCCCCATCTCACCAACTCCCCCTTGGACCAATCTATAGTGGGGTTATGTAGTCGGAGCCAAGGCAACCCTAGTACCACCTCAACCAGTAGGTTCTCCAGGACTAAAAGGGAACATCTCTGAGTGGCACACACCCACGGTTAGAGAAATCTGAGGTACATGAGCTCACCGTACCACCAATAAGAGGAGTAGCATCAATAGCCATGACATGGATAGCAGTTGGTAAAGCAAACATTGGAATACCCAATCTTACAGCGTACTCAGAGTCAATAAAGCTGGCCGCTGAGCCAGAATCAATAAAGGCCTTACCCGGCCATTTATCTACCCCCAGAGAAATCGTAATGGGTACCAAAAGCTTATATTTAGAAAAATTCAGGGTGTACCTGGTATTTAGGTTGCCTTGCCTTAGGAGACTTGACAGAGGACCTTCTTTGGACACTGGTTGATCCAATGGTTAGGATCTCCACAGTAAAAGCATTCTCCACGTCTGCGGCGAAGATTCATTTGGGTCATGCCAACCTGCATGGGTTCCTCGGTGGAGACCTCAGCATTGTGTCTGGAATAGGCCTCTGGCTGGACCACTATCTGGGAAGAGAACTGTCGTTCCTGTCGTCTCTCTCTAACCCGTCGGTCAAATCGGACAACAAGGGTCATCATCTCCTCTAAGGTCTCTGGAAGTTGATAACTGACCAGAAGATCCTTTAAATTATCAGACAGACCTGACCTGAACTGACTCTTCAGGGCTGGTTCATTCCATCCTGAGGGGACACACCACCTTCTGAATTGGGTGCAATAATCCTCCGCAGGTAGATTGCCCTGAACCAGTGCCTTTAGAGCCGTCTCGGCTACCAGAGCCCTGTCTGGTTCATCATAGAGGGTACCCAGGGCCTGAAAGAACCCCTCCACAGAAGTCAAACAACTGGCGCCAGCAGGTAAAGAGAATGCCCAGTCCTCGGGATCAGCCTGTAGTCGGGAAATGATAATGCCCACGCGTTGACTCTCGGGGCCAGAGAACACGGGGCGCAAACGGAAGTAAAGTCTGCAACTCTCCTTAAAAGAGAGAAACTTCTTCCGGTTTCCAGAAAAGGGTTCTAGGAGCTTTATCTGGGGTTCAAAATGTGGACTGGAGGCCTGAGGAGTGGAAGAACCTTGCCCTAACTTAAAAGAACTGAGTTTTTCCCCTAGCTCCTGCACCATATGCGTCAGATTAGAGACATGGTCAGTCAGGGTCACCAGAGGATTCATTATACAGTTATTGGGCCTGTTAATCTGTAACGGTCACGTACACACACACACAGGGGGGAGGATAGTGACCACTGCGCTCCACCCTCACCCCTGGCCCTGCCTACTTGCCTCACGAGTCCTGATGACAGCGGACAACTGGACGGCAGTCCCTAACTTAGGAAACGTGCGGGAAGGACAGACAAGACAAATAACGGATAGTGAACGGACCGGGTCAAAACCAAGAGGACAACGCAGTACAGAGGGATAAGCAAAGAATGGTCAGGAGAACCCGGGGTCATAAATACCAGGAGAGTCGAGAAGTACCAAAGGAGTCCGCAAAGAATAGTCAGGTGGAAGCCGAGGTCAAAATACCAGCAGGGATGCACAGTACAGGAGGAGCAGGCAAAGGATCGCCAGGGAACAGGATCAGGTAAGTATACAGGTATCCAACAAACGCCAGGAACCAAAATTAACAGGCAACCTGTGGCCAGAAGGCTGCCTGTATTTATAGTGGGGAGTGAGGGTCATGTGACGTGGCCAGCGTCACATGACCGACAGACCGACCAGTCGAGCACCGAGTGATCAGCTCGGCACTAAAGGCAGACCTAGGAGCAGGGAGCCTCCCAGCTAGCAAAGCCGCCCTGTGAATGAGGTCAAACACAGATCCTCGCTCCCGAAGCTAAGCAGCAGGTCTGCGGCTGATGGGAGACCGAGTGCGCCTTCGGCACCCCGTTACAAGAAGTAACTCAATTCTTGTTGTTGCATAATTGTTTCTGCTTTAATAATTCGTACTACTTGCAAATACGAGGAGTCTCTATGGGGGCAAAATGCTCCCCTTCCCTAGCAAATATTACAATTGCTTACTGGGAGGAACGTTACATTTTTAGCACAGATAATCCTTATATGGAGGACATTCAGTGGTATGGCAGATATATCGATGACCTGCTTTTGGTTTGGGAAGGCGATGTATCTGCCATACCTTCATTCGAAGGTTACCTTAACGGCAATCCCTATGGTCTCCGCTTTGTGTTCACATGATTGGGTTTCGATAAATTTTCTAGATTTGGCTCTAACAGGTGTTGAAGGAGAAATAATTCAAACCAAAACCTACCGTAAGCCAACAACAGGCAACACCATTCTCAGGGCAGATAGTCACCATCCCATACATACAATCAAATCAATTCCTGAGGGCGAATGTCTCAAAATGCATTTCTTTGCTGTTCGAGGATCCAGTATTATATCGATTGTTGAGAGATGGACACAGGGTGGTCTCAAGACGACCTCCGTCTCTTGCGAGCTCACTGTCTCCCTCTCTTCACTTCTTTAACCAGGTCTAAAAGCAAACAGACTTGGTTAAAATATACTGGGTTCACACGATGCGGTAGTCACCCTTGCAAAACATGTGGTTATGTCCTCCCTTGTAAGAACTTTCAAGATTCATCAGATAAAAATTGCTTCCCCATTAAATCGTACATTAATTGTAATTCCACTGGAGTGGTCTACGTGATCAAATGTGTGGAATGCAGACTTCTGTATGTGGGCTGTACAACTCGAAAAATTTAATTAAGACTTTTGGAACACTTAAATTATAGCACGAACAGCGCATATGTGAATATTTTGAATGCTGCGAAACATTTTATCACTTCGCACAACAGAAGTTTGCATACTTTTCTGCATATGCAATCGAACGTATTTTCCTTCCATCAAGGGGAGATGATCTGCATAAATTAACCCTTCAAAGGGAAGATTTTTGGATCTTAAAATTGAACACAAGATTTCCCTCGGGTTTAAATTTAAGGAAAGATCTTATGTACATTTATTGAGAAGCTAGCACCCTTCAAAATGGTTTTCAACACATGGCCACATTTCTATATGTATGTTTGTTTTAATTGTATCATACATGAGGTATTGGTTATAGATGACAATTCAGACACTGATTTTTTCAATGAATACAGGATAATAATTTTTATCGCTATTGTGTCAGTCTAAGCATCTATTGTATCAATGTAACTCTATTTTATACGATCTTTCTCAATTTTTCCAATTTTAATCTGTACTATATGGTTTTTCTATATTGGAGGTTAAAACAGACGGCCTCTCTGCCTGCAATTATCCACTTCACTGCATACACCTGAACTTAACCGCCCGCCCAGAACATGGGGGATGGTGAATCACAAAGTTCATAAGCAAGTGGAGCACCGCAGACAGAGGGCAAGTCATGAGTAAGAACATTTATTTGTTCGAAACGCGTTGACTGTAACTGACTGTAACTGAATGTTTGAAGATTTTGCCATCAATGTTTTATTACCCACTGCTGGAATAAAGAAATCGTCACTCAAAGATTATAGGTGCTGGAATCCTTTCCTTTGTTCATTTGCTGAGGTCTTACCTACACTACCATGCACCAAGGGTGGATCATTTGGAATTCAAGTGGGTGAGCTGGATTTTCTTATTTTCTACGTCACTGAGCTATACCATAACCAAACACTCAACTGATATCCAGCACAAAACTTACCAACACAAAATCAAACTGTACATAGAAATGTTACAAAAAGAGAAGATAACTATTCTGGACAAAACTGACATTTGAGGCAAAAACAACCAAATCGCTTTCCATAGACATAACAAAACCCCTGTTTAGATACTGATGGCAATATCTGCCTGCTGTGGTGTTAAACTATAAACACCCGACCTTACACACAGATCCCTCTGTTGGATCTCTCACTATAGATCCTTTGTCCCAACAGAGCACTGACCAGCCTGTTACAGTTGAGAAACCCCCACAGCAGTTATGCAAATATGTAGTATCTGGGCAGCTATTATTGGAAAAACATCAACCACATACACCAAAAGGTTCTTTCAGTAGATTTTTTTTCCTGATATCAGCAGATTGGAGTACACAGATTTCAATTCACAAAGAGCAAAACTTTCTCAAAAATGAGAGTAAGGAAAGGGATTTTATTACCTTATGCCGGCCTTTTTTTGCTTTTTGAAAATGAAGCTGTGTCTCCTTTAAGTTCTGCTGATAACGGGGAAAAAAATTAGCTCTCTAACTGTGCTCGCCAACTGATATCGCCGTTTGCTCCTAAGTCTCATTCTCATAACCGAAAACGACCACCAGAAGTACAATTGGGAAATCCTTGGTGTAGTGTGCGTCAATGTGTGCGCAATTCCTCCAAAATAACATCACAGAGACGTTCTCAAGTAGGATCCAATAATGTGCCTGCTTCCAACAGCTAGGCAAGGTTTTTTTATACCAGAAGATGGAAGGCGGTCTTACAATCATGACCAATGGGGAGACAGGTTATGGTATGAAATGATTGGTTGGAAGGCGGTCTTACAATCATGACCAATGGGCATACAGGTTATGGTATGAAGTGATTGGCAGGCGAAGATGTGAATGATCGTGCGAACTTATGTTCGCGCGTTCGCACACTTATTCGCGCCCTTTCCGTTGCCGCACTTATCCTCATGGATGAAGAAACCTTTGTTCGACGATCCCCATCCCTTCCGCCTCAGCCGGTGCCATGACACTGGTATCCTGCAGCAATACCAGGCCGGGCACAAATCAGCTACAGGTCGGGACGACCAGACCATCGTGTGAGAGTTTCTGCGCGATGCGAACGAATCTGAGCATCTCCATAGGATAGATGACGACCATATGGCGAACAATAATTTTTCCACAACATATGTTTTTCCCTTTCTATCAGTTTTTTTTTTCCATTGGGACCTGGATAAGGGCAGATAGTGGGACATGTGCTTTATGTGCTGGGGTCTAGAGGAGAGCCAACATTGGAAAGCCTAGCTACACTTCTAGCAGCAAAGGCATCGCAAAGTGGGTGAGGACCAACTGGGTCATTGAACAGATTTGGCATGGGGCAACTCCTAAAGGCGTTATCTACGTGACCCCCTGGTCTTCACCCTATACAGGGATCTGAACTCTGTTGCAGGGAACCACCAGGAAGTTCCCTCTTGGAGTAGTCTCTATTCAGTGGCAGCTGGCCCAGGCAGATCAAGAGACACTGATGTGTAGCACAGAGAGGATAGGCAGAATCAAGTCAAGAAGGAGGAGCTGAGGTCAGGGCAGGCAGAATGTGTTCAATCCATTTATCAGTCTGCACTACTCTGACTGCCATGCCCTCCAGGAAGGAACAAGGAGACACCGACAGGCAGCGATGGTCGCAGCACTGTAGCGGGAGATGGGGTGAGTGTTGCTGCAGCCATGCCCGCCCTCATCACAAAGAGTGTAGCCTGCAGGACTATTCTTGCCATCAAAATACCAGTAAAGCCTCATTCACACGTCCGTGTCCGTGCTCAGATCCGTGAGCAGGTGGTCAGTGATGCATCCGTGAAGCTGTCCGTGAAGGATCGGTGTCTGTTTTTTGCTGTCCGTGTTGCATCCATGTTTCACTGACACTGACCAGCTGAAAAATAATTTTTAAAGAATCTCTTCTTAATGATCCATGAAACACGGATGCAACACGGATGGCATCCGTGGTTTTCACGGACCCATAGACTATAATGGGCGTGATGGATCCGTGAACACAGACAAAACAGAGCATGCATCCGTGCTAAAAAAACAGACCCACGGACTGTGCTAAAACACTGATGTGTGAATACACACATTAAAATGAATAGGGACGTGTGCTGTCCGTGGAGAACATGTACAGCACACGTCCGTGAAACACTGACGTGTGAATGAGGTTTAACCCAACAAAAAACCATCACTGTCAAGGGGATCAGTCTAGGGTTGTTGGAGTCTATTTGATAAGAGATCTATCATGGTTCCATTATGAACAGAAAACATGATACTAATGTGAACAGAGCCTTCGTTGGAAAATAATGTTTTTAAAGGGATTTTCTACTATTACAACTTGCAACTCATATGCAAAGTTACCCCCCTGGACTTCAGTGAATACATTTATATCCAATACATACATCTGCATAGCCAATATATACTCCCTATGCATGGATAGAGGTACTTCCTATGCTCGACCTTTGCCACATAAGACGTTTCCTGTAGAGACCAGATGTTTTCTACGCCATGAGGCTAGATACAGTGGAGAACCCTATAAATCTCATTAGTCTCCGTGGAGACCAATATCTTTTACCTCTATCGCGTTTTATGGAATATAAATGGTCTGGGTCTCTCTGTAAGACCCTAAACACCTGACAAATAATCCTACCCCTTGATTTTAATCATTCCATACTGCAATATCACATTTAGTGTTCAAATTGCACGAAGCGGGCTTCGATACGAATTCCAGGCAAAATTTGATTTGCCGCGAAGTCAAATTTCTTCGTGCTTTGTGGTATTGAATAGGTTTTTCCTGAATGGCGGTAAAAAATAAGAAAAATCAAATACTTACCTCATCCATTTGAGCACTAAGAGCCGGCCACCATCTTGACTGAAGATGACGAGTGAAATCCCGTGCGCGGTGATGTATGACGTCACCACGCCGGCTGAAGTGATGATGTCATCACAGGCCACGCTAGATTTCGCACTGAATCTTCAGGCAAGATGTCAGTGGCCGTCTCGTCGCGATCAAATGGATGAGGTAAGTATGATTTTATTTATTTTTTTATTTTACACTGTAATATTAATGTCAGATGCCACGATCTGCTATGAACGTGGCATCTGAGGGGTACAATGACGGGGAGAAAAGCAATTTTTTTTGTACAATTCAGAGAAGCAAACAAATCGAATTTTCCAATACTTTGCTCATCTCTAATCACATTTTATAATTTCTTCTTTATGCAAACCAGAACCTGAGTATGGTAAGTGTTGTGTGTGTGTTGGCACCTGACTGTAGTGCAATTAATAGTACCGTTAGGAACTGCTCTATCTCTATTAAGGAGCTCATGCGTGACTGTGTATAATTAGATCGTGACTTTATTAATTGTGTGTTTCCATGTACAGTATAATGAAGTATGCATAAAGATGTAAAAGCGACTGCTATTTCCATATTTATATGTACGAACAAGTCAGCGTTCAGTTTATTAGAAGTTACTGACAACACTGCCCTTTCTAATATTAATTTCCAAAGCCCCAGACGTAATCAAGGTGCAGTTTTGGGTTAATTATTTTGCATGCATTTTTTTAATGAAAACAAAACAGGACTGAACCCTATGAGGAGGTATGGGAGGTATTAGTGGCCAAAAACAAAATGAAAATGGGTAAGGCTACTTTCACACTGGCGTTTCTGGGTCTGCTGGTGAGATCCGTTTCAAGGCTCTCACAAGCGGCCCAAAACGGATCAGTTCAGCCCCAATGCATTCTGAATGGACAAGGATCCGTTCATAATGCTTCAATTTGGCTGCGTTTGGTCTCCGTTGCATTTTTTAGACGGTCACTAAAACACAGCTTGCAGCGTTTTGGTGACCGTCTGACTATGCGGAGCCAAACGGATCCGTCCTGACTTACAATGTAAGTCAATGGGGACAGATCAGTTTATCACTGTCACAATATGGTGCAATTGAAAACGGATCCGTCCCCCATTGACTTTCAATGTAAGTCAAGACGGATCCGTTTTGACTTAGACTTTTTTTTTTAAATGAATAATTCAAACGGATTCGTTATGAACGGATACAAGCGTTTTCATTATTGGTGCGGATCCGTCTATGCAGATACAAGACGGATCCGCACCAAACGCGAATGTGAAAGTAGCCTAAACCAAAATTGAAATGCAAATACCTTTTTGACATTTAATTTGCAATTTATGGGACCAGCTGGGACACTAGCTTCGGCAACCTATGAGTGTAAAGGAACTTCAGGCTCAGCTGTAACATCTGTGGGTAAATGTACTGCAGTATACCATACAGAACCTGTATGCCTCCATACCCAACCGTATCTCATCTTGTATCCAGGCAAGAGATGGCCCCACGAGGACCGAGAGCCTTCTTTTAAGTTGTACAGTAAACTTGTACAATAAACTTCTACTTTTTACTTTTGCTCTAATTTTGTAATGACTTATAAATCTCATCATTGCATTCACACATAGAAAGTTTCATTCCATTCCAACAACTCCTTCTTGGTGCGCTATTTTTTTGTCAATGAGTACAAATGTATATCTTCCATTTTGCATTCATACAAATAAAAAAATACATGATATGAACAAAGCCATATCCTATGTACATTTTTGCAACCGCTGTTTACTGCTCCAATACATTTAAAATATTAAATTAAGCAACTCTGCATATTGGCTTGACTCAAAACATCCTAGTATTAGGTGTATGAAGCTTCTATGAAGAAGTCTCCATTGTTACAGACTTACCAGCGTGTTGGTATGGACAGTCAGGTCCATAAATATTGGGACATCGACACAATTCTAACATTTTTGGCTCTATACACCACCACAATGGATTTGAAATGAAAAAAAGATGTGCTGTAACTGCAGAGTGTCAGCTTTAATTTGAGGGTATTTACATCAAAATGAGGTGAACGGTGTAGGAATTACAACAGTTTTCATATGTGTCTCCCACTTATTAAGGAACCAAAAGTAATAGGACAATTGGCTTCTCAGCTGTTCTATGGCCAGGTGTGTGTTATTCCCACATTATCCCAATTACAATGAGCAGATACAAGGTCCAGAGTTCATTTCTAGTGTGCTATTTGCATTTGGAATCTCTTGCTATCAACTCTCAAGATGAGATCCAAATAGCTGTCACTATCAGTGAAGCAAGCCATCATTAGGCTGAAAAAACAAAACAAACCCATCAGAGAGATAGCAAAAACATTAGGTGTGGCCAAAACAACTGTTTGGAACATTCTTAAAAAGAAGGAACGCACCGGTGAGCTCAGCAACACCAAAAGACCCAGAAGACCACGGAAAACAACTGTGGTGGATGACCGAAGAATTCTTTCCCTGGTGAAGAAGACACCCTTCACAACAGTTGGACAGATCAAGAACACTCTCCAGGAGGTAGGTGTATGTGTGTCAAAGTCAACAATCAAGAGAAGACCTCACCAGAGTGAATACAGAGGGTTCACCACAAGATGTAAACCATTGGTGAGCATCAAAAACAGGAAGGCCAGATTACAGTTTGCCAAACGACATCTAAAAAGGCCTTCACAGTTCTGGAACAATATCCTATGTACAGATGAGACCAAGATCAACTTGTACCAGAGAGATGGGAAGAGAAGAGTATGGAGAAGGAAAGGAACTGCTCGTGATCCTAAGCATACCACCTCATCAGTGAAGCATGGTGGTGGTAGTGTCATGGCGTGGGCATGTATGGCTGCCAATGGAACTAGTTCTCTTGTATTTAATGATGATGTGACTGCTGATGAATTCTGAAGTGTTTCAGGCAATATTATCTGCTCATATTCAGCCAAATGCTTCAGAACTCACTGGATAGCGCTTCACAGTGCAGATGGACAATGACCCAAAGCATACTGCAAAAGCAACCAAAGAGTTTTTTAAGGGAAAGAAGTGGAATGTTATGCAATGGCCAAGTCAATCACCTGACCTGAATCCGATTGAGCATGCATTTCACTTGCTGAAGACAAAACTGAAGGGAAAATGCCCCAAGAAAAGCAGGAACTGAAGACAGTTGCAGTAGAGGCCTGGCAGAGCATCACCAGGGATGAAACCCAGCGTCTGGTGATGTCTATGCGTTCCAGACTTCAGGCTGTAATTGACTGCAAAGGATTTGCAACCAAGTCTTAAAAAGTGAAAGTTTGATTTATGATTATTATTATGTCCCATTACTTTTGGTCCCCTAACAAGTGAGAGGCACATATGCAAACTGTTGTAATTCCTACACCGTTCACCTGATTTGTACGTAAATACACTGAAATTAAAGCTGACAGTCTGCAGTTATAGCACATTTTGTTCATTTCATTTCAAATCCATTGTGGTGGTGTATAGAGCCAAAAATGTTAGAATTGTGTTGATGTCCCAATATTTATGGACCTGACTGTATGTAGTCTGAACCTTTTTTTACCTGCTGTTTGTAGGTTAGAAAGAAGGGTGGACAGAGGGAGTACAGAAACACGTGTTTTTTTTTCTCTTCTTTTACCCCTTTCTCTTTCTCTCCTTTTTTATGTTAAAGTATATGGGTTTTCTTTGTTGTTTTTGATTGTGTTTTATCATTATGGTACATTATGAATTTATGTATCTATTTGATTAGATATACGGTTTAAAATGACCCAATCACTATGATGTTGATTATTAATTATTTTTCAGTTTATTTTGATATATCTGATTTTTGTGGTTTTGTAATTCTATAATCATGTGGGAAAATATTTAATAAAGATTTTTAAAAAAAGAACATGTGACTGAAGGATTAGACACATGCCAGTCTTAGTAAAACCCCTCGGGAAGAAAATCCCACCAATTTATTAAGAGGTGCACGCTCTTAAAACTTTAGTTGCATATTCTGCTATCCAGGCGCCGTACAGAAATTTACTTCAGCCAGGATTAAATTTTTATGTAGTGTGTGCCATTTTTCTGGAGCTTCCTTCTGTGGCCTGACTCCTCCTGTCCACACCCCACTCACTCTTTGGAAAAGTGGCAAGGATGTTGGGGGAAAAAACTTTGCAAAACAGTACTTGCTACAAAAGTTGACATCATGCAGGTCTAGTAACATAAAGCAATTGGTATGGTCACAGGAGGAGGTTGTGCAAGATGAAAGGCCCATCTCTTAGATGCGTATATAATAAGTATTCCCTGGTCAGGGGTGGATTGGCCATAGACCCTACAGGGAAATTTCCTGGTGGGCCAATGCCTAGGAGGGCCACTCAAGCCTTCCTCACAGCCGCAAGCTGGGCACATAATGATCTGATCTCTCCTACTCACCTGGCCAGCAGTACTCCCGAATTCAACTATATCGACATCCTAAGGACAGCTATGCAGTTAAATACTGTGGCACAGGTGGCTGCACTGTGGTATTTGGTTCAGCTGGGGAGGTATATTGTTCTGCCCCTATGGTATTGCTTGCCCTCCTACTTCTGTTGTCCATTCCTAATTATGGACATAAAGCAATTGGTATGGTCAGGACAGGACAGCTATGCAGTTAAATACTGTGGCACAGGTGGCTGCACTGTGGTATTTGGTTCAGCTGGGGAGGTATATTGTTCTGCCCCTATGGTATTGCTTGCCCTCCTACTTCTGTTGTCCATTCCTAATTATGTTGCCTTCTTTCAGCTTGGACCCACCTGAAACATGGGGCCACTTTTAAGTTTGGTGCACATAGTTGCTATTCCAAGCTGCCACCATCCAGCTAAAATTGGGATGGCAACACAATTTATTGAAATTATAGTAAATAGTAAAGGGTACATGGAAAAATGGCACACACCAAAAAGTCACATGATTAAATCCCAAAATGTATTGATATCCAAAACATGATCACAAACAAAATTTAAAAACATTAAAAACATTTACACGGGAAGTGTGCGGCATAAATAACTGGTAGGCCCAGACCTCCCACCTTCCACACAAACAACCCTTAATATTATAGTGAGACCCAGTATCAAGTTCCTAAATCAGTCAAAAACTATTGTTGAAGAAACCACTAAAAGTGACCAGTGCATATAAAGTGCAGGCGAAACCTAAAAGTGCAACAACTCTATATGACATCAATAATGTCAAGTGTTATAAACCTAAAAAAAAAATCACAACATGTACAAAGATTAGTGCTACAAATGGTAAAATACAATTAAAGCGGTTCTCCAGGCTCTCCTATATTGGTGACCTATCCTCAGGATAGCGTTCAAAGAAACGGTAACGACAGCATAGGTGGCACGCAAGGTGATAGACAAACATACTTGGCACCTAGAAAAATGGGTCATTTTCTGTGTTTGCAATGCTGTAATTGTGGGAATATAATAAAGGGAGAGATCTTTGTTCACCTTTACAGTGGAAAAATATATAACATCAGAGGTTTTTATACTTGTAGATCTAGGGATGTCATATACATGATACAGTGCCCGTGTAGCTTAATCTATGTGGGTGAGACGACAAAGGAAATTAGGGAAAGGATAAATAAACATAAGAGTATGATTAGAAAGAAGATGTTGGAAAAACCGGTTGCTAAACATTTTGTGCAGTGTGGTCACTCTGTCAACCAATTAAGATTCGGTGTGATAGATTCAGTTGGCACTTTGAGAAGGGGTGGTGATAAGGACAAGATACTTAGGAAGAAAGAGTTGAAATGGATCTTCAATTTAAAATCACTACAACCCCATGGACTTAATATTGAATTCAGTGTGAATGATATGGATTAATCGATGTAGGAGGTGATTATATTATGTTTTTATGTCCGATTCAGTATTGAGCATTTATTATTCTATTTGTATACTGTATTTTTCGCCCTATAAGACACACTTCCCCCCCCCCTAAAAGTAGGGGGGAAATGGCAGTGCATCTTATGG
This sequence comes from Bufo bufo, assembly GCF_905171765.1. Taxonomy (NCBI): domain Eukaryota; kingdom Metazoa; phylum Chordata; class Amphibia; order Anura; family Bufonidae; genus Bufo; species Bufo bufo. The sequence continues at coordinate 354,076,781 of NC_053394.1, forward strand.
GGTGAATGCTGCCATTTTTACTCTGCTAACACTGATGCAATGCTGGCCGCGATACTGCACAGCGCGGCCTGCGATGTATCAGCGGGGAGGGAGGAGGGGCTGGAGGCCAGCAACTGGTGTTGAAATCGCGGCGGGGGGCCCGGTGCAGTCACTGTACTCTATTACATCGGGCCCTGCTCACAGCAGTATTCATATGTAAAGTGAAGTCATGGGTAAAGCTTTGTTAAGGTATAGAAATCCTCTGCAGCAGTAGCGCAATTCACGTAGTACTCACTATGAAACTCCCGTAGCAGGCAGGCTGGCCGATCACTCACTTCATCACGCACATGCTCCTCCCACTGAAGCAGGCAGAGCAGGCATATGACGCAATAGAGCGAGTGACGTTATGGGAGTTTCATAGTGAGTACTACGTGAATTGCGCTACTGCTGCAGAGGATTGCTATACCTTAACAAAGCTTTACCCATGACTTCACTTTACATATGAATACTGCTGTGAGTGGGGCCCGGTGTAATAGAGTACAGTGACTGCACTGGGCCCCGCCGTGATTCCAACAGCAGTTGCCAGCCTCCACCGCCTGTATTAAGGGAGGGTCACTATTTACATAGGGACACTGTTATGGGGGGATCTGTGGATGACACATATATAGCATAAGATGCTATATATGTGTCATTCATAGATCCCCCCATAGCAGTGTCATCCACAGATCCCCCCGATAACAGTGTCATTGACAGATCCTCCCATAACAGTGTCATCCACAGAGGTGCAGCGTACTCAAGTTGTGTGTAATAGAGTTTCTGGGTGTAGTAGTGCAATGACACTAACCTGAGACGGCTGACTCTCTGCAAGGGCAGGTGATGGTAGAAAATGTTCGTGACGCCAGTGCCAATTAAACGGTGGCACGCCGTTTGCGGATGCAGGAATAAATTGAGGAACACGTGGTATTAAAACCAAACTCCAACTTTAGTAGTCATCATCAATACAGGGACATTAATGGAATCACAGTTCCTTTGCATACAGTCGATCTTGCAATACGGTTGATGCAGGCAATTACAGTTTTAGCAAGGTGATTACAGAGTGTTGAACACAGGACTTGCAGTACAGGAGCTTGCACTCTATTTCTGTCTGATCCTGGAATATAGCAATTCTTCACCAAGGCCCAATAACCTAGTTCTGGCTTTATATCCTTGGTTGTAGCTTTATAAAAGTACCTCCTCTGTTATTCTTAGTACCTCTTGCTTTTCTGCACTTTGCTTCGGTCTCTCTCAGCTTCCTGAGGCTCTAGAAACTTCTGAGCTCTCCACTAGACGGACTTTTGCTTCCTTGACTGGGCCTTATATAAACTAGGGCTCTCTAGCTCCCTCTAGCGACTAGAAGCTGGAATGACACCCCTGCAGGCCTGTACATGCAAGTTTCACAGCAACAGGGAAACACATAGCATTGCATTACATTTTATAAAACTGACATATACCAACTTCTCCATAACTAAGGAGGGACGACAGCACACCAAGTGACACTTTGGTAGTGACGGGTATTACAGTCCCCGTACACTACATACCCCACTGCTTTAAGCTGAGTACGACCTCGTACTCCATCATGGGTCGCCCAACTGGAATCTCTACCTGAAATAGAAAATAGAGACATGCAGGCATACATACATGTAATCCATCTGCATTTACATTTACATCAGGTCCAATTGGCAAAGGTGAAGGGTGGTGACAAGGGGCGTCGTTCTCTTCTCTCAGGATAGTGAATGGAACTGGGGCGCTGACCTGGCACAGCGTAACATTATAACCAGGATAGTCCATGACAATGAATAAGTCCATAATAGAACAGCCAAATGGATAAAACAGTATAAAAACGGAACTACCCAAGATTTTCCTGTGGGTGTATCACAGGCAAGGGCTCACGTGGAGGAGTCCATTCTTGCGCACAAATGTCAAGTAAGGTATTGCCAGTGGCAACTGTTTGGGAGGAGACACCACCAGAATAATCAAAGTCTCCTAAACGGACTGGCGGGCGTCCCCTGGTCATCCGGGTAGACCTTCTCAAAACAGGGGTCTCCTCTTCCCTTAGCAACGAGGTAGAAGAGAGAGGAGCAACAGGAGGGTCTCCAACAGGGAGATCTTGGTCAGGAACAACTGGAACAACAATATCCACTACAGGGGGGACTGGATCCGGGGCATCTTGAACCAGCTCTTCCGGAGGTGAAGTTACAGTAGGTGCCGGAGCAGGCACCAGCAAGTTCAACCAAGGTGTCAGAAGCCAATGCATGGGATCAGCGTCATACCTCAGATTACTAACAGCTTGCATAGGATCCTCGGGCTGTATTGCTGACTCTGACACAGGATATTCAGATCCAGAACTCTCGGCACTAGGTTCTGGTGTCAGGCAGAGCTTCAACCGGTTTCGGTGTACAATTTGGGATCCCTTGTCTTCCCGGGTGATCTCATAAGTGTGAGTTCCAACATTTGGGATTGCAGTGACAACATAGGGACTTCGCTCCCACTTACTGTCCAATTTACTGGTACGGCGGTTATTCTTTAACCATACCACGGCCCCTATTGTCAAGGGTTCTGCATGGGCTGCTTGATCATAGTCTCTCTGCTGTCGGTCCCTTGCATAGTCCATACGTTCCTGAACAATGGCGTTGGCTGTATTCAATCGCCTTTGATGTTCAGCAACCCAGTCGGTGTTAGGTAATGGGTTAATGCAATCAGGTACGTGTATGTCCAATGAATGATCAGCAGGCAATGTCCCTTGGCGCCCAAACATCAAGTAAAAAGGAGTATACCCGGTGGAACAATGTATGGTATGATTGTATGTGAACATGAGCTGTGGCAACAGACTGGGCCAATCTCCTCTGTTCTCAGGAGGCACGGCCCTCAGCATCTCTATCAAGGTCTGATTCATTTTTTCACATAATCCGTTACCTTGAGGATGGTAGGCCGTTGTCCGGATCTTCTTACAGTTGTGTAAGCGGCACAGTTCATGGAACAGATGGGACTCAAAAGCAGGTCCTTGATCGGTGAGGATCTTTTCTGGACATCCATAGGGCAGGAGGAAGTGCTTCCAGAACATTTCGGCTGTAGTCTTGGCTGTCTGGTCTCTCACAGGCACTGCTACAACAAACTTTGTGAAATGATCAATAATAGTCATGGCATAAGCATACCCTGAGCGACTAGGCTCCAGTTTTACATGGTCGATGGCGACAAGTTCAAGAGGACGGGTACTTACAATGGGTCTCAGTGGTGCCCTCTGATCATGGTGCTCACTTCGTTTCAAGGCACAGGCTACACACTCTCGACACCACTTCTCCATGTCTTCTCTCATGCCCACCCAGTAAAACCGCTGGCGGATAGTAGCTTCAGTCTTTTGGACCCCAAAGTGACCGGATTGATTGTGGTACATCTCCAACACCATACCTGCATCTCGTCGGGGTATGAGAATCTGGTGCACTCTCTCGTTGGACACTGGGTCTAGGCTTCTCCGTAGCAATAGGCCCTTTTGTATGAAGAGTTGATGGCGCTGTCTCCACAGTTTGATGAGCTCAGGATCTGCACTCTTACGCCGAATCCTCTCAGGGGCTCTGCCACTAGTAATGAAGTCCAACAACTCACCCAGCACTCTACTTTCAGACTGTAGTTTCACCCACCTTTCTTCTTTAGGATCAGGCCTACTGGAGGGTGAAGGAACTGCAGCTCTGTTATTGGTAGCTCGAGCCTGATCCTGTTGAGCAAATTTGTTATAGAAAGCCGGCATCTCTACATCTTCCCAAGCATCTCGTACATCATCAGGAGCTGTCTCTGTGGGAAGTCTGGATAAAGCATCAGCATTATCATTAGTGCGTCCAGCACGATACTTTACAGAGAAATTATAGTTGGCAAGGCGAGAGGCCCATCTCTGCTCCAAGGCTCCCAATTTAGCTGTATTTAGATGTGCCAGAGGGTTATTGTCAGTGAATGCAATGAACGGGGTGGCGGCTAGATAATCCTTGAATTTTTCTGTCACCGCCCACACTAATGCCAGGAACTCTAGTTTGAAGGAACTATAATTCTGGTCATTTTTCTCAGCTCCTTTCAGGGAGCGGCTTGCATATGCTATCACTCTCTCTTTTCCCTCTTGGATCTGGGCTAACACAGCTCCCAGGCCTCGCTTGCTAGCATCAGTATAGAGATGGAAGGGCTTGCTATAATCTGGATAACCTAACACTGGAGGCTCGGTCAGTTTCTTTTTTAGCAATTGGAACGCTATCTCTCTTTTCTCATTCCACTCAATGGGCACAGGAGTTCTAGGACTCTTCTTGGGTTGCCCCCTCAAGAGTTCCTGGATAGGATCAGCTATTTGAGCAAAATGGGGGATAAAACGTCTATAGTAGCCGGCAAAACCAAGAAAACTCCTCACCTCTTTGACGGTAGTAGGAACCGGCCAATTACGGACAGCTGCTAATTTATCAGGGTCAGGTTGCACTCCCTCTCCGCTTACTACATGCCCCAGGTATCTTACTGCAGGTTTGAGCAGGTGACACTTGGATGGCTTTACCTTCAAGCCATATTTGATAAGGATTTCAAATACTTCTGCCAAATGTTTCAGATGGTCTTCATATGTTTTTGAATACACAATGACGTCATCTAGATACAGCAGCACTGTTTCGAAGTTTTTGTGACCCAAACACCGTTCCATTAGTCTCTGGAAAGTTCCTGGGGCATTACATAGCCCGAACGGCATACAATTGAATTCGAACAGGCCCATGGGAGTAGTGAAAGCAGTCTTTTCTCTATCTGCAGGGGCCATGGGTACTTGCCAATAGCCACTGGTTAAGTCCAATGTGGAGAAATAGGCAGAGGAGCCCAGAGCGGTTAGTGACTCCTCAATGCGGGGCAGTGGGTATGCATCTTTGTGGGTTATTTGATTAATTTTCCTATAATCCACACAGAAACGGATACCACCATCCTTCTTCTTTACAAGGACCAGGGGTGCAGCCCACGGACTACGGCTGTCCCGGATTACATTAGAGTCCTTCATCTCTTGGATCATTTCCTTTACAGTCTGATATGAAGTAGGCGGTAAAGGTCTGTATCTCTCCTTGATAGGAGGATGAGAGCCAGTAGGTATGGTGTGTTGTATGGCACTCACCTCTCCATAATCAGTGGCATGCTTACTGAAGGCCTGGTGGTGCTCCTTGACAAGCTGTATAATCCCTTCCTGTTGTTGTTGGGGGGTAGTCTCGTCCCCGACATGGAGCTCCTCCCACCAGGGCACTTGTGGCTGGGTCATCGGCGAGCATCCGCTGACTGCGGCTGGCGGCTTTTCTGTCACTGGAAGACGAATGATGTCTTGGAAGGATACCTGAGAAAGCTGGGCAACACGGCAATGCTTAGTAAGCGCCACAGGATGATCACTCAGGTTAATCAGACGGACAGGTACTTTACCTTGGGAGACATTCACCAGGGACTTGGCAGCTCTCACAAAAGGGTAATCCTCCATCTGGATTGGTTCCACCAGGGCTGGATAGTCTCGGCCTTGGACTCCCAGGACAGCACGACACCATAAGAGAGTTTGAGAATTAGGAGGCAAAGTCACAGGCTTAATATCACTAATCCTGGCAGTACAAATTTCTCCTTTCCCATTAGCAAACCTCTGCTGGGCACTTAACACAGTAATAGTCTTTTGAATCACCCTCCTGGATGCAGAGGAAGCTGTGGGCAAAGTCTGATGTAATACAGCAAGTATTTCTGAATAACAGTTTTTGAAGACATTGGTGCCTAGAATGACAGGATGTCCTCCTCTGTCACCGGCCTGTACTACGATCACTCCCTGTTGAGGCAGGGTTACTTCTCCCACCTGCAGGGTGGGTTCCCAGTATCCATGAACCTTTACTGGTTTGCCATTGCTGGCGATAATTTCCACCCAGGATTCAGGCGGTTGGGTCAACTGGTTGGTGTCCCAGAACTTTTCAAATGCAGGCAGCTGAATAGTAGTGACCTGAGACCCAATATCTAATAGGGCTTCAAAGGGGATCCCGTTGATCTCTATATTGATTTTAGGATGGGATCCTACATAACGTGGCATCCAATTTGGATCCTCTGGACCTAGTGTTCTACCTCCCGAGGGGTGGTCCTCAGCCTCAGGGGTTGCCCGTTTAACTGCCAGCACGTGGATTCTGTGTGTCCCAGCTTTTTGCAGTATGTACACACGGGCTTCTTGCGACCTCTATTACGCCTCCCAGGATCCCTGGGGTGAGTCTCTTGGTATGGAGGTGGGAACGGCCTAGGAGACGACAGGAACTTTTCTTCTGTCATTATGGGTTTTTCCCATTCCTCTATTTTTCTGCACACTTTCTCTAGACTTTTAGTGAGGTGATTTACTTGCTCTGTCAGCATGGCAATAGTATCGGTAGCTGACACTTGAACAGCTTGGCCGGCCTCAGCTCGGTTAGTGATAAGCGGTTTTGGCCTGCAGGCTGATGACTCAGATAGGGCGCTCAACTCAGGAGATACTGTGGACCCCAGGATCTTTATAGCTAGTTCTTTAAAGTCTAGAAAGGCACTGTTAGGGTGCTGGGCAGACAGCATCTTTAACTGGGTCCTTATTTGTTCACTAGACACCCCGTTGATAAATTGTTCCCTCAGGGTCTGGTCTTGGTTATCAGCCTCTTTGGGATCTATCTGGAGTACAGCCCCTAAAGCCTCCTGAAGTGATAGGGCATAGTCACGGAGGGACTCACCGGACTTCTGTTTCTTGCCAAAGAAATGCATCTTTATCTCTGAGGCAGTCCTAGTTTCAAAAGTGGCTCTGAGGCGGGTGAATATCTGTTCTATAGTACTCCGCTCAGGAGCCGGCCAGGATAACACTTCTCTACGGGCAGCTCCCTCCAGTTGTGCCAGCAGGATTTCCATTTGCTGGTCGGCATTTATAGGGTACAATCGGAATAGTGCCAGCAACTTTTCTTTAAAGTCCCTTAGGGTATGGGTCTCTCCCCTGTAGCGAGGGAACCATGGGGCCCCGAAGTAGTAAGGCATGGTAAAGGGCATCATGCTGGGGGCTGTAGGATGATTAGGAGCCGCAAGCTCTCCCGGGGCCGGCTGCTCAGGCACTCCTGGCTCTGACATGGTAGTCTATTGAGAGGTGGCCGCTGGCGACTAAAGGGGCCGGTACACTCCCCTTCCCTCCGGTTACAAGTGCTTACCGTTATCGCCGGGCTTGCGCAGGCCAAGTCTCGCGAGGTTCCGGACGTCCTGAGCACCCGATGACGCAGAAGAAGCAGGGCCGCGGCGGTGCGATGATGAAGAGGGGCGGGACTCTCTATGTCTTTGCAGGGATCCGCCCACGAAGGTCCTCAGCGGCGCGGGAAACTTTACTCCAGGCAGCTGGTGGCCATCTTTAGCAAAACGCTGTCCATTCACTGACAGCAAGCAGGATTGTAAAAAGTCCACAAAACCACACTCCAATGCGGCGATTTTCTTTCTCTGGGTAGCGCAACACTGCACAGCGCTTTTTAGAAGTTTTGGGTACACTTTGGGTATGATTTTCAGTCCACAAAGTCCACTTTCAATAAACAGGCAATTTGTCACTTTGGTCACAGGGCAACGGTATAAGGCACAAAGTTCACGCTTCTTGCACTAGAAAGCGTGCGTATCCTGTTCGTGACGCCAAAAGAGAGGTGCAGCGTACTCAAGTTGTGTGTAATAGAGTTTCTGGGTGTAGTAGTGCAATGACACTAACCTGAGACGGCTGACTCTCTGCAAGGGCAGGTGATGGTAGAAAATGTTCGTGACGCCAGTGCCAATTAAACGGTGGCACGCCGTTTGCGGATGCAGGAATAAATTGAGGAACACGTGGTATTAAAACCAAACTCCAACTTTAGTAGTCATCATCAATACAGGGACATTAATGGAATCACAGTTCCTTTGCATACAGTCGATCTTGCAATACGGTTGATGCAGGCAATTACAGTTTTAGCAAGGTGATTACAGAGTGTTGAACACAGGACTTGCAGTACAGGAGCTTGCACTCTATTTCTGTCTGATCCTGGAATATAGCAATTCTTCACCAAGGCCCAATAACCTAGTTCTGGCTTTATATCCTTGGTTGTAGCTTTATAAAAGTACCTCCTCTGTTATTCTTAGTACCTCTTGCTTTTCTGCACTTTGCTTCGGTCTCTCTCAGCTTCCTGAGGCTCTAGAAACTTCTGAGCTCTCCACTAGACGGACTTTTGCTTCCTTGACTGGGCCTTATATAAACTAGGGCTCTCTAGCTCCCTCTAGCGACTAGAAGCTGGAATGACACCCCTGCAGGCCTGTACATGCAAGTTTCACAGCAACAGGGAAACACATAGCATTGCATTACATTTTATAAAACTGACATATACCAACTTCTCCATAACTAAGGAGGGACGACAGCACACCAAGTGACACTTTGGTAGTGACGGGTATTACAGTCCCCGTACACTACAGATGCCCCCATAACAGTGCCATCCACAGATCCCCCATAACAGTGCCATCCACAGATCCAAAAGAATAATCACAAAATGGGTAGCTATATTAATACTTAACATTTATTTATTTAATAGTTAAAATAATAGGCCCTTGATGTATAGAAAAAATCTAAACTGAGTGCAATTGAGATATTGCATACAACTCTCTGTTGGCATGCCAACACAGAGAGAAAAGATGGACCAAAAAAGGAGGAAGGGACAGATATATTGATAGGTTGAGAAGAGAGGATGCGTAGTAAGAGGGACACACTGCTGAGTCTCAGCCCTAGATGTCCCTTATCCTAACTCCTCAACACACTAAAGATCTATCCCAACCCTAATTCGCCCTACCTAGACCTGGACTGCCCAGCTTTGTCCGAAAGATAGAATGTGGTCCCTATTTCTAGAGAATAGCATACCAGATCAGATAAAGGAGGGCAGTATATAAAAGACTGACAAACAAAAATTATATATATATGTGTATATGAGAAAACCTATATACATTGCGATGAATGAGCTATATAGGTACAGTGCTCAGGGATCAATGGTCGGTCCTAAATTAATAAAGAGCGTCCCATAAATACATATATGACACAACCTATAAAATTTGTGATAAATAAACTCAATAGGTACAGTGCTCAGGGATCAATGGTAGGTCCCAAGTTAATAAAGAACGTCCCGACGCGTTTCCTTGAAGGTTAACAAATCTTCAGGGGACTACAACCTTTAAATGTATTGGTCACAAAATTTGACTGAATTGTATGTGTCACAAGTTCTGTCAAATATTTAAATTTCTGCAAGAGGTGGCTCTCAAGTATCCAGAGCAATAGCCACACTAATGATACACAGAAATATTGTCATTTGACCAGAAAGGACTCAAAAGACCCCCCCATGACCACCTGAATTCAGGGTCATAGACACAATGGTTACCAAGTAGCTGGGTCTAGAGTCATTTCGGTCAAAAGACATACAAACTAACACGTGACCACCTATTTGAGGGTCACTAGTTTGATTCATCAATCAGCAAAAAATAATAAAGTGACTATCAGTTCAAAAGTCAATCATAAGACATGGTATAACAGATAGACCACCAGTTTAAATAAAATCCAGGTCTATGACAATACAATATGACCTGAGTTGCACTCAGAGAAACTAAAGAGGCTGTCTCTCAAGCATTGAATCAGCTTTGCTGGTGTATTATCGCCCACCAGATGATGTTAAAAGACAGTTCAATGCTATGTGCCAGAAAGCGCTTGTACAGCGATAAGGTTTGAGCACATGCAGTCAGCAAGGTACTTATCTGTACAGTCGTGATACACCAACTGTTCACAGAGGGGTGCGGGTGTCACGCCTCGGCATTCCGCGTATGGCAGCTGCAGTGAGGGTGAGTTCGCGGCTCGTTTAAAAAGCCGTCCAGTTCCGCCCATTCTCCGCCCATTGACGTCATCTCGTCAGCTGATCGGGTCACGTGACAACAGCACATGATAGTTTCCCGATCAGGTGACCCGGCCGGGATGGGAGGCGCTCGGCGAGTCCTGCTGTCATAGCAACCGCAAACAGAACAGCCTTTATCACGGAGCAAAGACCTAGGCAGATCGGCTGTCAGTCCAGCGGCCGCAAAGGCCATAGCGCCGCCCCAAACCGCACAGGATTGACGTTACAACAGAGCGGATCTGTTTCAATGTGTCAGCGAAGTAGGTAGGCAAAACATCTCCACATGACACATTAAACAATATTTATATATTTAGAGATCAATGGTTCCTTGGTCTCCGAATAGTATGTTTATTTAGAGCTCATATATTTGGATTTCATAATGACTGTTGCGATTTAAACTAGAAAATATACTTCCACCACAGAAAGCAGCAGCAAATGCAAAAAACAAGAGGAAGAAAAGAGACAAGAAACAGGTAGGGATTGAAGAATGTACAGGTTTTAAGAGTACACATAGATGAGTGGATCAATGGGCTTAAGGATCTATGTAACTGTTGAATGACAACTGTTCATTCAATCCCAAAGGAGCCACAGTCTGCAGTTGGAAGATCCACCACGTCTCTCTCTGTAAAATCCTCCTGTCCCAATCGCCCCCTCGTCTTGGTTTTTGAACAATTTCAATTCCCATGAATTTAAGGCCAGATATATCGCCTCCATGTACAGTATTGATATGTGTGGCTAGGGGTGTGTCCCTGTCATTCCTGACGTCACCCAGATGTTCCCCAACCCGACGACGTAATTCACGGGTGGTCTTGCCCACATATTCAAGTCCACAGATACAGTTAGCTTTATATATAACGCCCCTTGAGCGGCAGTTAACAAATTGTCTAATCTGGTGCATCTTGCCAGTGACACTACCACAAAATGTGCGTCCCTGTGTAATGTGAGGGCACGCTATACAGCCACTGCAGCGAAAACTACCAACAGGTCGTCGGAGCCAAGTTTCTCTGCCCTCCTGGTTTTCGCTGAAGTGGCTGTGGACCAATCGGTCCTTGAGGCTCAAACCCCTGCGATATGTGACCTGTACTGTCTCGGAGATGGCATTTCTGATATCAGGGTTTCTTGTCTCTTTTCTTCCTCTTGTTTTTTGCATTTGCTGCTGCTTTCTGTGGTGGAAGTATATTTTCTAGTTTAAATCGCAACAGTCATTATGAAATCCAAATATATGAGCTCTAAATAAACATACTATTCGGAGACCAAGGAACCATTGATCTCTAAATATATAAATATTGTTTAATGTGTCATGTGGAGATGTTTTGCCTACCTACTTCGCTGACACATTGAAACAGATCCGCTCTGTTGTAACGTCAATCCTGTGCGGTTTGGGGCGGCGCTATGGCCTTTGCGGCCGCTGGACTGACAGCCGATCTGCCTAGGTCTTTGCTCCGTGATAAAGGCTGTTCTGTTTGCGGTTGCTATGACAGCAGGACTCGCCGAGCGCCTCCCATCCCGGCCGGGTCACCTGATCGGGAAACTATCATGTGCTGTTGTCACGTGACCCGATCAGCTGACGAGATGACGTCAATGGGCGGAGAATGGGCGGAACTGGACGGCTTTTTAAACGAGCCGCGAACTCACCCTCACTGCAGCTGCCATACGCGGAATGCCGAGGCGTGACACCCGCACCCCTCTGTGAACAGTTGGTGTATCACGACTGTACAGATAAGTACCTTGCTGACTGCATGTGCTCAAACCTTATCGCTGTACAAGCGCTTTCTGGCACATAGCATTGAACTGTCTTTTAACATCATCTGGTGGGCGATAATACACCAGCAAAGCTGATTCAATGCTTGAGAGACAGCCTCTTTAGTTTCTCTGAGTGCAACTCAGGTCATATTGTATTGTCATAGACCTGGATTTTATTTAAACTGGTGGTCTATCTGTTATACCATGTCTTATGATTGACTTTTGAACTGATAGTCACTTTATTATTTTTTGCTGATTGATGAATCAAACTAGTGACCCTCAAATAGGTGGTCACGTGTTAGTTTGTACAGGGAGTGCAGAATTATTAGGCAAGTTGTATTTTTGAGGATTAATTTTATTATTGAACAACAACCATGTTCTCAATGAACCCAAAAAACTCATTAATATCAAAGCTGAATATTTTTGGAAGTAGTTTTTAGTTTGTTTTTAGTTTTAGCTATTTTAGGGGGATATCTGTGTGTGCAGGTGACTATTACTGTGCATAATTATTAGGCAACTTAACAAAAAACAAATATATACCCATTTCAATTATTTATTTTTACCAGTGAAACCAATATAACATCTCAACATTCACAAATATACATTTCTGACATTCAAAAACAAAACAAAAACAAATCAGTGACCAATATAGCCACCTTTCTTTGCAAGGACACTCAAAAGCCTGCCATCCATGGATTCTGTCAGTGTTTTGATCTGTTCACCATCAACATTGCGTGCAGCAGCAACCACAGCCTCCCAGACACTGTTCAGAGAGGTGTACTGTTTTCCCTCCTTGTAAATCTCACATTTGATGATGGACCACAGGTTCTCAATGGGGTTCAGATCAGGTGAACAAGGAGGCTATGTCATTAGATTTTCTTCTTTTATACCCTTTCTTGCCAGCCACGCTGTGGAGTATTTGGACGCGTGTGATGGAGCATTGTCCTGCATGAAAATCATGTTTTTCTTGAAGGATGCAGACTTCTTCCTGAACCACTGCTTGAAGAAGGTGTCTTCCAGAAACTGGCAGTAGGACTGGGAGTTGAGCTTGACTCCATCCTCAACCCGAAAAGGCCCCACAAGCTCATCTTTCATGATACCAGCCAAAACCAGTACTCCACCTCCACCTTGCTGGCGTCTGAGTCGGACTGGAGCTCTCTGCCCTTTACCAATCCAGCCATGGGCCCATCCATCTGGCCCATCAAGACTCACTCTCATTTCATCAGTCCATAAAACCTTAGAAAAATCAGTCTTGAGATATTTCTTGGCCCAGTCTTGACATTTCAGCTTGTGTGTCTTGTTCAGTGGTGGTCGTCTTTCAGCCTTTCTTACCTTGGCCATGTCTCTGAGTATTGCACACCTTGTGCTTTTGGGCACTCCAGTGATGTTGCAGCTCTGAAATATGGCCAAACTGGTGGCAAGTGGCATCTTGGCAGCTGCACGCTTGACTTTTCTCAGTTCATGGGCAGTTATTTTGCGCCTTGGTTTTTCCACACGCTTTTTGCGACCCTGTTGACTATTTTGAATGAAACGCTTGATTGTTCGATGATCACGCTTTGTAATTTTAAGAGTGCTGCATCCCTCTGCAAGATATCTCACTATTTTTGACTTGTCTGAGCCTGTCAAGTCCTTCTTTTGACCCATTTTGCCAAAGGAAAGGAAGTTGCCTAATAATTATGCACACCTAATATAGGGTGTTGATGTCATTAGGCCACACCCCTTCTCATTACAGAGATGCACATCACCTAATATGCTTAATTGGTAGTAGGCTTTCGAGCCTATACAGCTTGGAGTAAGACAACATGCATAAAGAGGATGATGTGGTCAAAATACTCATTTGCCTAATAATTCTGCACGCAGTGTATGTCTTTTGACCGAAATGACTCTAGACCCAGCTACTTGGTAACCATTGTGTCTATGACCCTGAATTCAGGTGGTCATGTGGGGGTCTTTTGAGTCCTTTCTGGTCAAATGACAATATTTCTGTGTATCATTAGTGTGGCTATTGCTCTGGATACTTGAGAGCCACCTCTTGCAGAAATTTAAATATTTGACAGAACTTGTGACACATACAATTCAGTCAAATTTTGTGACCAATACATTTAAAGGTTGTAGTCCCCTGAAGATTTGTTAACCTTCAAGGAAACGCGTCGGGACGTTCTTTATTAACTTGGGACCTACCATTGATCCCTGAGCACTGTACCTATTGAGTTTATTTATCACAAATTTTATAGGTTGTGTCATATATGTATTTATGGGACGCTCTTTATTAATTTAGGACCGACCATTGATCCCTGAGCACTGTACCTATATAGCTCATTCATCGCAATGTATATAGGTTTTCTCATATACACATATATATATAATTTTTGTTTGTCAGTCTTTTATATACTGCCCTCCTTTATCTGATCTGGTATGCTATTCTCTAGAAATAGGGACCACATTCTATCTTTCGGACAAAGCTGGGCAGTCCAGGTCTAGGTAGGGCGAATTAGGGTTGGGATAGATCTTTAGTGTGTTGAGGAGTTAGGATAAGGGACATCTAGGGCTGAGACTCAGCAGTGTGTCCCTCTTACTACGCATCCTCTCTTCTCAACCTATCAATATATCTGTCCCTTCCTCCTTTTTTGGTCCATCTTTTCTCTCTGTGTTGGCATGCCAACAGAGAGTTGTATGCAATATCTCAATTGCACTCAGTTTAGATTTTTTCTATACATCAAGGGCCTATTATTTTAACTATTAAATAAATAAATGTTAAGTATTAATATAGCTACCCATTTTGTGATTATTCTTTTGGACTTTAGGGTTTAGCCTACTTAAATAGCATCGGTCTGACCAAAACCCTTATCTTGGTTGTGTCAATTGATTTCATTTTTCTTAGAGTATGGCTGGGTTTCTCTCCACTGGTGTTGATAAACAACTATTACTCTCAGAGGCTAGTGAGGTCTTCTCGGAGAAAACACTAGTACAGAGTAAATACGCACCTTCATTTAAAGCAGCATTTAAAGATCTTACTAAAATCTACAAAGAGCAAATTACTTCATGGTGGGAGATCCAGTCAATTGAAAACTACCTGAAGAATAAAATTGTCCCTAGAGGATTGAGGATCACTCTGACACCGGCTAATAGATGTAGAACTGCCTCGTTGATTAGTAAATGGGAAGAGGAAGCCACAAAAAGCTCGCTGCGGTTTATGCAGCTATTACTAGATGAGGAGAAGAGCAATCTTGTAATCTTAGAAAATAAACTGAGAGAACAGATTGAGCTCACACAAAAATTTAAAACTGAGACAGAGTTTAACAATAAGGAATTACAACTTAAAAACATCTTGGAAAAATTCCAATTCCATCTAAAAGAACGAAAACATCGTCAGTTTAATCGTGATCTCCAAGATTTTAGGGAAAATAGAGTTTACTCCACTGTAGATCGTAATACCTCGCAACATAAAAGACCAGAGACGGATGTTACATCCAGTGAAACTGATGCCTCTGATAACGAGAGAGAGGCAGGCCACTACAACAGAGGTAGAGGTAGAGGTCAACAGAGGATAGGACGTCGCAGAGGAGATAGGAAGAATTCAAGAGGCGGTCAGACTGGTGCTGGGCTTGATTTTTTAGAGACACCCTATCCACTCCGCAATCGGGGTCCTCAGAAACTACCACTACAGACAACAAGGCCCCAGGGAAATATAGCCAAATAGTCAACTTATCTAGCCAGTCTCTACAGGATTCGGAGATGTGCATTCTAAGTAAGGGCCTGTCCTTTGTCCCTGCATCAAGTTTCGACCTTTTCAGCTGGGTGAGAGACATCCATCTCTTTGCGAGGAAACTCAGGTGGCGCAAACATTTTGCGCTGGTTGAGAAACGTGAAAGCAAAGAGATGGGTGTCTCACCAGATATTTTGAAGGATGTCCGTCTATTATTTAGCCTTAGTGAGAGTGTACCTCAGGAAGGTAAGGGTCCATTTACCACTCTGAAGAACAAAAGCGTTAAAACTCCACCTTCAGGGGATCCGACTTGCATCGATGTATTTGTTAATCAAGTATGTCGAGACTTGTCAAACCTGGTACCATCTTTACACGACTTTAATTGCAGCAAAGCTGAATACAAATCTCTACAAAATCTTGAACAAAAGAAAAATCTCACCATCAAACCTTCTGATAAAGGGGGGAACATTGTCCTGATGGATACTGCAGACTATAGGGCAATGTGCCAGTCTTTACTCAGTGATGGAGACACTTATGAGAAGCTCAATAGTGACCCTACTGGCACTTTTCAGCAAGAACTGATTTGCATTCTACGAGAAGCCAAAATGGAAGATCTGATCTCAGGGGAGGAATTTGATTTCCTTTATAAAAAACATCCAACCCTAGCCACCTTTTACAGTTTACCAAAAATTCACAAGGGTGGCACCCCTGTTAAAGGTCGCCCCATCGTGTCGGGTGTAAACAGCTTGACACAGAATGTGGGGATCTATATAGATCACATCTTGGCACCTTTTGTCAAGACCTTGCCCTCTTACCTGAGGGACACGAGCGATCTATTGGGTCGCTTAGAGGGAGTTTCCATGGAGGAGGGTACATCTTTGGCCTCGATTGATGTGGAGGCCCTATACTCCTCAATACCCCATACCTTAGGATTGAGGGCTGTGGAAACATTCTTGAGTACAAGGGGACGTCAGTTCCATTTACATAACTTATTTGTCTTACGTCTATTGAATTTTGTCTTGACAAGGAATTTCTTTTTGTTCGACGGGGTTCTGTACCACCAGCTCAGGGGCACTGCGATGGGGAGTTCTTGTGCCCCATCGTATGCAAATTTGTTCCTGGGCTGGTGGGAACGGACCCTGGTATTCAACGATGCACCTAACAATTTTATCCCATGCGTTTTAACATGGGCCAGATTTATAGACGATATTTTTGTCGTCTGGAAGGGGAATGAGAGTGAATTCATTGCATTCATAAAAGAATTGAACATTAATTCCATCAATATGAGATTCACCTTTGAATTCAAAACCGACACCTTGCCCTTCCTGGATATAGAGATATCAAGGGACAAGGATAATATGTTACAAACTAAAACATTTAGGAAACCTACCTCCACGAATGCGCTGTTACATTGGACGAGTCATCATCCACAACCCCTCAAAAGAGGGATACCGGTGGGACAGTACCTGCGTATTAGGAGGAACTGTTCCACCTGGCATGATTTTAAGAAACAGGCCCAAGATCTACGGTGCAGGTTTCGTGAGAGGGGGTATCCAGATGCTGTTTTGAGATCAGCTTATAGGAGGGCTTGTAATAGCAAGAGGGATGAATTATTATACCCTAAACCAAAAATAACAAC
The DNA here is from genome assembly GCF_905171765.1 of Bufo bufo. Taxonomy (NCBI): domain Eukaryota; kingdom Metazoa; phylum Chordata; class Amphibia; order Anura; family Bufonidae; genus Bufo; species Bufo bufo. The sequence continues at coordinate 354,093,777 of NC_053394.1, forward strand.
CAGTGGACCGATACGTCTGATAGGCACATTTGATGGTGCATCGGATGAAGTAAAACAGATACTCAGGAACCACTGGGAGGTCCTCCTACTAGACCCTGATATCAGAAATGCCATCTCCGAGACAGTACAGGTCACATATCGCAGGGGTTTGAGCCTCAAGGACCGATTGGTCCACAGCCACTTCAGCGAAAACCAGGAGGGCAGAGAAACTTGGCTCCGACGACCTGTTGGTAGTTTTCGCTGCAGTGGCTGTATAGCGTGCCCTCACATTACACAGGGACGCACATTTTGTGGTAGTGTCACTGGCAAGATGCACCAGATTAGACAATTTGTTAACTGCCGCTCAAGGGGCGTTATATATAAAGCTAACTGTATCTGTGGACTTGAATATGTGGGCAAGACCACCCGTGAATTACGTCGTCGGGTTGGGGAACATCTGGGTGACGTCAGGAATGACAGGGACACACCCCTAGCCACACATATCAATACTGTACATGGAGGCGATATATCTGGCCTTAAATTCATGGGAATTGAAATTGTTCAAAAACCAAGACGAGGGGGCGATTGGGACAGGAGGATTTTACAGAGAGAGACGTGGTGGATCTTCCAACTGCAGACTGTGGCTCCTTTGGGATTGAATGAACAGTTGTCATTCAACAGTTACATAGATCCTTAAGCCCATTGATCCACTCATCTATGTGTACTCTTAAAACCTGTACATTCTTCAATCCCTACCTGTTTCTTGTCTCTTTTCTTCCTCTTGTTTTTTGCATTTGCTGCTGCTTTCTGTGGTGGAAGTATATTTTCTAGTTTAAATCGCAACAGTCATTATGAAATCCAAATATATGAGCTCTAAATAAACATACTATTCGGAGACCAAGGAACCATTGATCTCTAAATATATAAATATTGTTTAATGTGTCATGTGGAGATGTTTTGCCTACCTACTTCGCTGACACATTGAAACAGATCCGCTCTGTTGTAACGTCAATCCTGTGCGGTTTGGGGCGGCGCTATGGCCTTTGCGGCCGCTGGACTGACAGCCGATCTGCCTAGGTCTTTGCTCCGTGATAAAGGCTGTTCTGTTTGCGGTTGCTATGACAGCAGGACTCGCCGAGCGCCTCCCATCCCGGCCGGGTCACCTGATCGGGAAACTATCATGTGCTGTTGTCACGTGACCCGATCAGCTGACGAGATGACGTCAATGGGCGGAGAATGGGCGGAACTGGACGGCTTTTTAAACGAGCCGCGAACTCACCCTCACTGCAGCTGCCATACGCGGAATGCCGAGGCGTGACACCCGCACCCCTCTGTGAACAGTTGGTGTATCACGACTGTACAGATAAGTACCTTGCTGACTGCATGTGCTCAAACCTTATCGCTGTACAAGCGCTTTCTGGCACATAGCATTGAACTGTCTTTTAACATCATCTGGTGGGCGATAATACACCAGCAAAGCTGATTCAATGCTTGAGAGACAGCCTCTTTAGTTTCTCTGAGTGCAACTCAGGTCATATTGTATTGTCATAGACCTGGATTTTATTTAAACTGGTGGTCTATCTGTTATACCATGTCTTATGATTGACTTTTGAACTGATAGTCACTTTATTATTTTTTGCTGATTGATGAATCAAACTAGTGACCCTCAAATAGGTGGTCACGTGTTAGTTTGTATGTCTTTTGACCGAAATGACTCTAGACCCAGCTACTTGGTAACCATTGTGTCTATGACCCTGAATTCAGGTGGTCATGGGGGGGTCTTTTGAGTCCTTTCTGGTCAAATGACAATATTTCTGTGTATCATTAGTGTGGCTATTGCTCTGGATACTTGAGAGCCACCTCTTGCAGAAATTTAAATATTTGACAGAACTTGTGACACATACAATTCAGTCAAATTTTGTGACCAATACATTTAAAGGTTGTAGTCCCCTGAAGATTTGTTAACCTTCAAGGAAACGCGTCGGGACGTTCTTTATTAACTTGGGACCTACCATTGATCCCTGAGCACTGTACCTATTGAGTTTATTTATCACAAATTTTATAGGTTGTGTCATATATGTATTTATGGGATGCTCTTTATTAATTTAGGACCGACCATTGATCCCTGAGCACTGTACCTATATAGCTCATTCATCGCAATGTATTTAGGTTTTCTCATATACACATATATATATAATTTTTGTTTGTCAGTCTTTTATATACTGCCCTCCTTTATCTGATCTGGTATGCTATTCTCTAGAAATAGGGACCACATTCTATCTTTCGGACAAAGCTGGGCAGTCCAGGTCTAGGTAGGGCGAATTAGGGTTGGGATAGATCTTTAGTGTGTTGAGGAGTTAGGATAAGGGACATCTAGGGCTGAGACTCAGCAGTGTGTCCCTCTTACTACGCATCCTCTCTTCTCAACCTATCAATATATCTGTCCCTTCCTCCTTTTTTGGTCCATCTTTTCTCTCTGTGTTGGCATGCCAACAGAGAGTTGTATGCAATATCTCAATTGCACTCAGTTTAGATTTTTTCTATACATCAAGGGCCTATTATTTTAACTATTAAATAAATAAATGTTAAGTATTAATATAGCTACCCATTTTGTGATTATTCTTTTGGACTTTAGGGTTTAGCCTACTTAAATAGCATCGGTCTGACCAAAACCCTTATCTTGGTTGTGTCAATTGATTCCATCCACAGATCCCCCATAATAGTGAGTCATCTACAGATCCCCCATAACAGTGCCATCCACGGATCCCCATAACAGTGTCATCTGCAGACCACCGTTAGTTCAAAACCCACCAAAAGCACACCTTTTGGTTCAAAATATTTTTTTCTTATTTTTCTCCTCAAAAACCTAGGTGCGTCTTAGGGGCAGGTGCGTCTTATAGGGCGAAAAATACGGTAGAAGTTTTTTTTATGTCTTTTATTAATGTCACTTTATTTCTCACAGGTGGTGGGCGGAGCCTGCTGGGGCGACCGAGTCACCCTGATTCTACTATTCATGAATTAGCAGGTAGGAATCTTATATATATGTGAGATAGTTGTGACTGTATGGTGCAGGATACCGCTGTTTTAGAGAGGTCCCTAGCACACAGTATGCTATGATAGTGGGACTCCTCATGCGAATCCAGATCACTACATTGTTTTGTGTTTAGGGTGGAGTGAGTATTCATGGTAATGGAGATGCTCCTATGTAGTATATTTTTTTTACTTGTTTGGGTGGAGATTGAATAGTGGTCATGTGATTGTCAAGTGACCGTCGTGTGATCTAACATGATGACGCGGTGATTCGCGCCACTTTGATTTGGTCAGCGCTGGATGACATCGCGGTCATGCATATTGAAGTTTTTAGGACGCGTACATGAATCGCAGGTGCTTGGTATATATGCTTCTCTGGCTGCCCCCCCCCCCCCCCTTAAGGTATTATAGAGTTTTAAACTACACACAACTGTGATCAATATGGCACATTATTAGGATCTATTGTGTATTAGTTGGTTTTGTATTACTGTCACGGCTGAGGATGGGGGAAACCCTCAGCCGTGAGGTGCCAGGTGTTGAAGTAGCTACTCGGCCATGAAGCCACAGGACAGGGAGCAGGTCACTTCCTACAGCGTCCCTACCCTGACCCTAACTCCTAACCTGCATGGGCCGACCTTTAAGGTAGGAGGGCCCATGCGCCGGAACCTCGGAGCCCTATCTTACCCTCCGCAGATCCCTGAGCTAGGAGCTGGGTAAGGCAACCTACTCCTCCTTGACACGGAGGAGCAGGAGCCTCAACGGCCAAGCTGTTGGGAAAAGGGGAACAGAAACAGCAATACGGAAATGGCAGGTGAACAGACATTCACCAACCTGCCACAGCCCTGCTGACTGGATCCGTAAACAGGCAGGGATCCAGAACCGTTATGCTGCACAAAGACATATGAAAATCCCAACAGACAAACTTGCTACAACACACACATAAAGAGATAGGCATACATAAAACCTTAACTTAAATCTATGACCACAGTGGTGGCTCTCACAGGCAGATGGAAAAACACAGGAGGCTGCTATCAGCAAGCATGCTGAAGCAACCTCCTGAGCCCTGCCACAGAGAGAGGTTATATAGGCCCAAAGTGGCCACACCCAAAGGAAGGACACACCCAGTGACATCACACACACACTGGGAAGGGAGTTAACCCTACACACACCACAGAAGGGAAACTCACAAAAAGGAAAAGTGTCCAACAGATCACACTGTGGCCGTTGCCGCAAGCAACGACATGGGTGGCACACGTGTCCAGGGAGTCAGCCCGAAGGCCGGGACACTGCCACCACATGTACATAATACCACCTAAGGTTGCCACGGGTAACCACAGTGCGGGGAATGATGTCCGTGCGCACACAAACATAAAACACAGTGCACACCAGACATACAAACGTGCATCCACACACAACTCCCCGGGAACCGCACACAAGGCTGTTGTCCGCGGCAACCGCACCGAGGCCAACTACATAATGCCTCAGCTGCGGTTGACACAACAACCAAAACCGCGGGCAACTGTATGCGACTCCCAGGGAGTCACGACCATAACCGTGGCCGTGACAATTACATAGTAACATAGTAACATAGTACATAAGGCCGAAAAAAGACATTTGTCCATCCAGTTCGGCCTGTCATCCTGCAAGTTGATCCAGAGGAAGGCAAAAAAAAAACTGTGAGGTAGAAGCCAATTTTCCCCACTTTAGGGGAATAAAAAATTCCTTCCCGACTCCAATCAGGCAATCAGAATAACTCCCTGGATCAACGGCCACTCTCTAGTAGCCATAGCCTGTAATATTATTACGCTCCAGAAATACATCCAGGCCCCTCTTGAATTCCTTTATTGTACTCACCATCACCACCTCCTCAGGCAGAGAGTTCCATAGTCTCACTGCTCTTACTGTAAAGAATCCTCTTCTATGTTTGTGTACAAACCTTCTTTCCTCCAGACGCAGAGGATGTCCCCTCGTCACAGTCACTGTCCTGGGGATAAATAGATGATGGGATAGATCTCTGTACTGACCCCTGATATATTTATACATAGTTATTAGATCTGCCCTGAGTCGTCTTTTTTCTAAAGTGAATAACCCTAATTTTGATAATCTTTCAGGGTACTGTAGTTGCCCCATTCCAGTTATTACTTTAGTCGCCCTCCTCTGGACCCTCTCTAGCTCTGCTATGTCTGCCTTGTTCACTGGAGCCCAGAACTGTACACAGTACTCCATGTGTGGTATGACTAGCGATTTGTAAAGTGGTTAGGACTATGTTCTTATCACGGGCATCTATGCCCCTTTTGATGCAACCCATTATCTTATTGGCTTTGGCAGCAGCTGCCTGACACTGGTTTTTGCAGCTTAGTTTGCTGTTTATTAAAATTCCTAGATCCTTTTCCATGTCAGTGTTACCGAGTGTTTTGCCATTTAGTATGTACGGGTGACTTGCATTATTCCTTCCCATGTGCATAACTTTACATTTGTCAGTGTTAAATCTCATCTGCCACTTATCGGCCCAAGCCTCCAATCTATCCAGATCCCTCTGTAGTAGTATACTGTCCTCTTCAGTGTTAAAGGGTTTCTGTCACCCCATTAAACCGTTTTTTTTTTTTTTTTACTAATAATCCCTATAGTGCGATCTCATGATACATAAGCAAATTAATCATTTTGGTTCAGTAGAATTTGCTAAAAATCGATTTTTAAAATATGCTAATTACCTTGCTACCAGCAAGTAGGGCGGCTACTTGCTGGTAGCAGCCGCATCCTCCGATGGTAATGACGCCCCCTCAGCATGCTGATTGACAGGGCCAGGGAAGGGAATCGTTCTCTGCTGGCGCTGTTAGAATTTGAAATCTCGCGCCTGTGCCGTACCTGTCTTCAATCGGCGCAGGCGCACTGAGAGGCGGCCGCTCGCTCGACCGCTCCATCCTCAATGCGCCTGCGTCGATGACGTCATCAAGTACACCCGGAAGAGATTTATTATTAATAATCGTTGGTGGTATAGTGTTAATAACTGTCATTTTTATAAAATTATTTATTCCCATTTCGTTGGTGGTTTTTGTGGCAGCATGCTTATTATGTACATACTTACCTGATTCGAGCATCCAGCGACGTCACCAGACTCTCCGCCTCCTTCCAGCGATGCCGGCGTCTTCTCTTCCGGGTGTACTTGATGACGTTATCGACGCAGGCGCATTGAGGATGGAGCGGTCAAGCGAGCGGCCGCCTCTCAGTGCGCCTGCGCCGATTGAAGACAGGTACGGCGCAGGCGCGAGATTTCAAATTCTAACAGCGCCAGCAGAGAACGATTCCCTTCCCTGGCCCTGTCAATCAGCATGCCGAGGGGGCGTCATTACCATCGGAGGATGCGGCTGCTACCAGCAAGTAGCCGCCCTACTTGCTGGTAGCAAGGTAATTAGCATATTTTAAAAATCGATTTTTAGCAAATTCTACTGAACCAAAATGATTAATTTGCTTATGTATCATGAGATCGCACTATAGGGATTATTAGTAAAGAAGAAAAAAAACGGTTTAATGGGGTGACAGAAACCCTTTAATTACTTTACACAGTTTAGTGTCATCTGCGAAAATTGATATTTTACTGTGCAAGCCTTCTACAAGATCATTAATAAATATATTGAAGAGAATAGGGCCCAATACTGACCCCTGAGGTACCCCACTAGTGACAGTGACCCAATCTGAGTGTGTACCGTTAATAACCACCCTCTGTTTTCTATCATTGAGCCAGTTACTTACCCACATACAGACGTTTTCTCCCAGTCCAAACATTCTCATTTTATATACTAACCTTTTATGTGGTACAGTGTCAAATGCTTTGTAGAAGTCCAGATACACGACATCCATTGATTCGCCGCTGTCAAGTCTAGAACTTACCTCCTCATAGAAACTGATTAAATTAGTCTGACATGACCGATCCCTCATGAAGCCATGCTGATATGGCGTTATTTGCTTATTTCCGTTGAGATGCTCTAAGACAGCATCTCTTAGAAAACCTTCAAACAGTTTAGGGTACTTTCACACTTGCATTTTTGTTTTCCGGCATAGAGTTCCGTCAAAAGGGCTCTATGCCGGAAAACAACTGATCCGTCATATCCCCATGCATTCTGAATGGAGAGTAATCCGTTCAGGATGCATCAGGATGTCTTCAGTTCAGTCGTTTTGACTGATCAGACAAAAAAGAATACCGTAGCATGCTACGTTTTTTTCTCCCGCGAAAAAAACTGAAGACTTGCCGGAATGATGGATCCGGCGTTTTTCTCCATAGGAATGCATTAGAGCCGGATCCATCGTAAAGATTTCCGTCATTTGCCTGATCCACGGATCCGGCTTTCTTTCTGCGCCGGCGCAATCGAATAGGAGGAGCTGTGGGCGCAGTCTACTTCCTGTTCTCTCTTCGATCCTGCCTGCGAGGGAGAAGGGTGGACGCCATTGAGGTGAGTAGAAAGTTAGTTTTTTTTGGTTTGTCTTTGCAGGGAAAAGAAATATAAGCAGCTCCTATGTATTTATACATAGGAGCTGTAGTAAATAGATCATGCTAGGAGTAGTAGTCTTGTTGATGACTACTCCTAGCATCCACTATGTACTTGTACCACCAGTGGGGCCCTATGTACTTTTGCATAGGGACTGCATGTGGTGCAAATACATAGTGGATGGGATGCTAGGGGTGGTAGTCCTGATGACTACTACCCCTAGCATCCACTATGTACTTGCTCTACATGCAGTGCCTATGTAGTTTTGCATAGGAATGCATGTGGTGCAAGTACATAGTGGATGCTAGGGGTGGTAGTCCTGATGACTACTACCTCTAGCATCCACTATGTACTTGCACCACATGCAGTGCCTATGTAGTTTTGCATAGGCAATGCATGTGGTGCAAGTACATAGTGGATGCTAGGGGTGGTAGTCCTGATGACTACTACCTCTAGCATCCACTATGTACTTGCACCACATAGAGTGCCTATGCAAAACTACATAGGTACTGCATTTGGTGCAAGTACATAGGGAATGCTAGGGGTATTACTCCTACAATATGGTAACTCTCCCTTTTCATGTAGTCAAAAAAAATTACCAAAAATATTTGTATTCAAAAAAAAAATTCCACTTGTGACCTGCTCGCAAGAAAAAGCCAGAGAGAGAAGCCATCTTTTTAAAAATTTTAAAATTTTCGACAAGAATGTCAAGTAAGTATTCCCTTACGTCCTCAACAGCAGCACAGATGGGGTTAACTGCCCCTGTGGACTGGTAGGACCGGCGGAATTTTAATGAGCCCAAGAACCAATAAACGATCTTCAGCTCCCTGAAAGGGAGGAGATCACCCCCCAGCCCACCGTGTTTTTTTCTGTCCTCTGGACAGGTGGACTGGCGTGTCGCTCCCTCTCTGGGAGCTGAAGATTGCTTAGGGGTTCTTTTCCCCTCTTTAAGCTTAGCTCGCTTTCTATGGATCTCAGTGCCTTTATTTTAGGCCTGATCATGGCGATTTCGGTCTGGGGTACCGTCGGGGAGGGGGGCGTCCCCTCCCCTCTTCTCTCATCATCTGTAGACGGTGCTCCGTCCCTCCGTTACCGCATGTGTGCGGCACTATGGGCGCCGCCATTTTCCGGAAGTGACGCGCCCTAGGTGCGCTACGTCACTTCCGGTTTTCCGAAGCGTTGCGGTGATGTATAAAACTCACCTTTCTTTTAAACTGGCTCCCTAGAAGGACATCCTGGACTTAGGATTAGTCTGGGGAGACAATTTTCGTATAGGTAGAGCCAGTATAGGCTCTGGTTTTTCTACAAGAGAAAAAAAAAAAGGGAGTGGTGCTGATCTCGTTTCAGGAACCCGCCCATTGGGCGGGGCTTCCTCCTTTTAAGCGCCCAGAGCCCATCAGTCAGTGCTCTGGTTGCGTTGCTTTCACAAGTTAGCTCCAGAGCTCTCCTGTGCTTTGTGATATTCCTGCAGTATTGCTTTGCTTGGGTTTTGTACTTCCTCTTCTTTCAGCTCTATTTCTTCTAGTGCTGGTGGGGCCCCTTAAGGTCTGGTTTTCTCCACCTCCTGATATTGTAGGTGTTATGACCTGTTTTGTTTCTTCCATTACAGACTATGGCTTCCCCTAAGGAGCAGGATCAGCGGAAGGCTGGGGCCAAGAGGAAGCATTTGGCATGTTACGAATGTAACACACCCCTAGATGACAGCTGTCCTTACTCCAGATGTGAGAGTTGTCGCACGGCATCCACGGAACCCACGATGCAGGAGATGTTCCAATGGACCAAGACATACGTGGATGATTCCATCAAGGGAGTAGTTCAGCTGCTTAATGAGAGGCTACCAGGTCCCTCTCAGACTCCCATGGAGGTGGTCGCACTGGTCAAAAGACCTACCCCCTGTTCAGTGGGGTCTTCTTCTTCTGAGGAAGAAGAATCTACTTCTTGCTTTTTCCCTCCAGAAAAGACGCAGAAGTTACTCAAGTCCATCAGGTCGGGGGACCAGGATGTTGACATGGGGGAGTCCTCCGATCCCGCCGGTCGGACACAGCGTGTCTTTAGAGCGGATGAGACCCTCCTCTCTGTGATGCGCACAGAGTGGAAAAAGCCTGAGAAGGGTCCAGTGCTTACCAGAAAATTCAGACTCATGTACCCGATGGCTAAACCCTTGGTGGAATCGTGGGGTTCCGTTCCCAAGGTGGACATGGCTATAGCCAAGTTGTCCCGGCGCACTCTAGTCCCTGCAGACGATGGGTCTAGCCTGCAGGACCCTCTAGACCGGAGAGCAGAGTGCACCCTTAGGAGGGGTTATGCGGCGGCCGCTGCCTCCGCATCTGCTTCCATTGCGGCCACTGAGGTAGCCACCTATCTACGCTCTAGGCTTAATCAAATCCAGACGGATGTGGACCAGAGCGTATCAAGAGACGACATCCTGGCAGCCTTCAAGTCAGCCAACCTGGCTATGGACTTTTTAGTTGATTCCTCCCAGATGCAGCTGAAGCTGGCCGCCAAAACTATGGCCCTAGTTTCAGCTGCCCGCAGACCACTCTGGCTGAAACCGTGGATCGCGGATAACGCATCCAAGTTTAACCTTTGTGGGCTCCCCTTCGAACCAGATAGGTTATTCGGGTCCGAATTGGACAAAATAATGGAGGGGCTCTCCGATAAAAAAGGGAAGAGCCTCCCCCAGCAGCCCTTTCGGGGACGCCCCAGACAGGAAAAGAAGGGCGGAGGTCGTCCTGGGCAGCAGTCTAGTCGCAGAGATTGGGGGGGGCCGTCTCGTAAATATCCGAGACGCCCCCACAAACCCACCAGGGAGGCAAAACCCTCCTGACTATGGGCCTCCTCGAGGCTCTTGGATAAGCCCTGCTGCCCCTGCAGTGTCTCCTCTAGATTTTCCCGTACCCCTCCCCCAGATTCCCGTGGGGGGTCGTCTTACCCATTTCAAAGACTCTTGGAGCCGGTTGATTGCAGACCCCTGGGTCCAGGACATAGTTTCCGCCGGGTACCGGGTAGATCTTATCTCTCTCCCCCCAGAGAGATTCATCGCCACACGAAACTTCGGGTCTGCCAAACAGGTGGTCCTAGAATCTTACATTCAGGACTATATTTCCAAGGGAGCCCTAGAGGAGGTATCGGCAGGGGAGAGGGGCCTAGGGATTTATTCACCAGTGTTCCTGGTTCCCAAGAAGACAGGAGATCTCCGGATGATCATCGATTTGAGATTCCTCAATCGATTTATAAGGAAAACAAGGTTTCGCATGGAAACCATAAGATCAGTCAGCCATATCCTCAATCCTGAGGACGTCATGGCTACTCTGGACCTCAAGGATGCGTACCTTCACATTCCGATCCATTCCGCTTCCCGGAAACTCCTCAGGATCGCGGTCCAGATTTCAGGGGTTTGCAGGCACTTTCAGTTTGCCGTGCTTCCCTTTGGAATCTCTTCTGCCCCCCTTATCTTCACCAAGGTGGTAGTTTCGGTGGTGGCAGCTTTGAGACTCCAAGGACTGACTATTATTCCTTATCTGGACGATTGGTTTTTCATAGCCTCTTCAGTTCCGATCCTTACCCACCATCTTCAGGTCGCAATCTCTTTTCTCTTCCGCCTAGGCTGGATTATCAACTGGCAGAAGTCGAATGTGAGCCCATCGACTTCAATCCATTACTTAGGATTCGTGGTCGACTCTGTGGAGATGTCCCTCCGGTTGACTCCAGAAAGGAGAGCGTGGATTCAGGACCTGGCAAAGGTCCTTTATGTCCCTCGTCGAGTCTCTATCCGGACTCTCATGAAGATGCTGGGGCTCATGTCAGCGGCTGCGGATGCGGTCCCTTGGGCGCTATGGCACCTCCGTCCTCTTCAGTCGGAGGTCTTACACCTATGGAACGGCAGCCCTGCGGGGCTAGATTCCCTGTGCTCCCTGTCCGGTCAAACCCGAAATTCCCTCAGATGGTGGTTTCAGCTACCAGCAGGGAAGTCTATGACCCAACCAGCTTGGGTCATATTGACTACAGACGCGTCCCTTGTAGGCTGGGGCGCTCACCTGGACGGATCCCCAATTCAGGGATCTTGGTCTCCTCTGGAGCGGCATCTTTCCTCCAATCTTCGCGAGATGCGAGCTATCCGGCTAGCCCTCCTTCACTTTGCGCCTCAGATCCGGGGCAAAGCAGTGAAAGTCCAGTCAGACAATATGACTGCAGTTCTCTATATAAACAAACAGGGAGGCACAAGATCATTGCCCCTTCTGTCAGAGATCGGGGTAATTCTTCGGTGGGCAGAGCTGAACCTTTCCCATCTATCTGCCGTTCATATTCGAGGCTCCCTCAATATGATAGCGGACCGCTTAAGTCGAGGATTACCGACCATGGAGTGGTCTCTGCATCCGGAGATCTTCAGGCAGCTAGTTCACAGATGGGGTATGCCAGAAGTGGATCTCATGGCAACCAGGTTCAACGCCAAGGTGATGAGGTTCTGTTCCCTCTACAGGGAAGACAACCCCCTGGCGATAGATGCTCTGTCAATACCGTGGAGGTTCAGGCTGGCTTACATCTTCCCTCCCTTTTCCATGATACCGAGGGTATTGATGAAAATCCGTCAGGATCAGGCCTCGGTAATAGCCATCATACCATTTTGGCCCAGAAGATCCTGGTTTACCCAGCTCATTCAGATGAGTCGGGGACAATACTGGAGACTCCCCCCGGAGCAGACCCTGGTGTCGTGGGACACTCACCTCTGCCTAGATCTGCACAGGTTCAACCTGACAGCCTGGAGGTTGATCAGTCCCTTCCCAACATAGAAGGGCTTTCCGAGTCGGTCCTGAGAACTTTGTCGCATTCCCGAGCAGAGTCTACAAAGAAGGCCTACTCCAGGATCATGAGAATCTTCGAGGCATGGTGTGATTCCAGACAGGTGGCGTCTGCAGATCCGCCCCTTCCTGCGATACTTCAATTTCTTCAGGATGGATTAGATAGAGGCCTATCTCCAGCTACCTTGAAGGTACAGGTTTATGCCATCTCGGCCTGTCTCAACAGGCCACATTCTCGGGACCCACTCATCAAACGCTTCCTGAAGGGAGCTGAAAGACTAAAGCCTACTATACTGAAACCTATCCCCCAGTGGGATCTTTCAGTAGTGCTCAGGGAGCTAGCATCTCCCCCCCTTCGAGCCCTTCGAGGAGGTAAATTTTAAATTTTTGACTTTAAAGATGGTCTTTCTTCTGGCTATAGCTTCAGCCAAAAGAGTTTCTGAATTGCAGGCTTTCTCCGCAATTCACCCGTACATTATTTTTCTACAGGATAGAGTACTCCTGAAGTTTTTACCTTACTTCAGGCCTAAGGTGCCTACTTTCCAGAACATCAATCAGGTAATATCTTTACCAGTTTTGTTTACAGCCTCCTCCTCTGATACTCCAGCTAGAGACCCGCTGGATATTTCTAGATGCCTCCAGATCTATGTGGATAGATCTAGTGAGTTCAGGATAGATGAGAATCTTCTTATCCTGTTTGCCGGTAAGTCTAAAGGCCGTAAAGCGTCTAAAGCCATCATTAGTCGCTGGATCAAGGAGGCCATTATGGAAGCTTTCGTCTCCCAATCCTTAGATCCTCCTGAGTTGTGAGGGCCCATTCTACTAGGGCGGTCTCCACCTCGGTTGCGGAGAGAAGACTCCTCCCCTTAGAGTTGATCTGTAAGGCGGCCTCCTGGAGCTCTGAGTCAACCTTCATCTCCCATTATAGGATAGATGCTAGGATGTCAGAGTTTTCGGCTTTTGGGCAGACTGTTCTTAGTTCTGCCAGGCATGAGGACCCTCCCTAGGGGATTCTTCTTGCTATCTCCCCATCTGTGCTGCTGTTGAGGACGTAAGGGAATCGTTAATTTCTAACGATAATTTGTTTTCCCTTAGTCCTAACAGCAGCACACAAATATCCTACCCTAAATACATTATGCTTGTTAAAAACACGGTGGGCTGGGGGGTGATCTCCTCCCTTTCAGGGAGCTAAAGATCGTTTATTGGTTCTTGGGCTCATTAAAATTCCGCCGGTCCTACCAGTCCACAGGGGCAGTTAACCCCATCTGTGCTGCTGTTAGGACTAAGGGAAAACAAATTATCGTTAGAAATTAACGATTTGTGTGGGTTTTTTCTAATAATAATAGTTCAAATCAAATTTTTTTTTTTTTTTTTCTACAAGCTCATCATCTTCTACTGAGGCCGGGACCTCTCCTCCAAGACGTCATCGTAGACATGATACGGTAAGAAAATTTTGGAAGCATTCAGCATTATAATATTATGAACGCATTTTAAATATTTCATTTTTTATTTCACAGTCATCATCTTTGGAGGAGAGGCCTCCCAGCCCAGAGAACGCAGGAGAGGAGGAAGTCGGTGGTGGAGGACAGCAAGCGGTACATTTTTTTTTTTTTTTAGGCTCAATAATATGATTTTTTATATTTCAATTTTTTTTTATTATTGTTATTTCTATTACAGGCAGCTCGGCCTGTTGACTCCAATAGAGGTCGTCAATCAAAAGCCAGAGGAAGTCGGGGAGCACCCGGCGGTCGTGTTCGTGTGAGTATTTCCTCAATGAGTGTTTTTAATTGCAAATCTGTCAAACATGAGGTTCTAATTTATTTATTTATTTTCTATTTTTAGGGTTCCAGAGGCTCCACCAGAACGGATGAGGAGGAATTTGGCGGTTTGATTATCGACAATGAACTCCTCATCCAGATGGTGGAGGACAGGCCACCACTGTGGGACCACACCGACCGCCGCCACGCAGACCATCATGCTACCCGGCTCCTCTGGCTTGAGATATGCGAAGTCATAGTGCCAAATTGGGACGACCTCAATGAAAGTCAATGGGAGGAGTGCCGTAACTATACAGTATAACTTTGTATAATGCACATGTCTACTTTTCATTCAAAATTTGTTTTGTGTCTGGTTGAAGTTGGTCACTGCTACCTATAGTGAACATCAATATTTTTTTTATTGTTGTTGTGGCAGGTTCAATCAAATACTAAACCATTTTTGATGTATGAAAAAAAAAATTATAATATTAATTTTTATTTATTATTTTCTTCTTGTGGACAGGGATGACGATCCTGGTGCGGTGGCGGTCAATGAGGGACCGCTATAAGAAGGACTATAACGAGGGGGTCAAGCGCCCGAGTGGTTCAAGAGCGAGCCAAAAGCGGCCGTAGCATATGCGGCCGCATTAGGTTTTCTCCGTCGAACCCTACAGCTGCGAAGGTAAGCTCTAATGTTTAGAATAATTATGAATGTTAATCTCCAATCTATGTGTGAGGCCCAGGCAGACTGTCATTTGACACTCTGTCCGGGACATCCGCATATAGTTCTCTATTTTTTCATTAATTATTATTTTTGTTTCCTTTACAGCACATCTAGCAGTACTCGGGCGCACGAACCTCCTCGTGAAGTCCTTCCAGAGGCTGGAGCACCAGTGGCGGTCCTCGAAGAGCTGCCCACAGCGGGTCCCTCTCGTCCCACTCCAACAGCTGGTCGGGACCTCAATGTTCCCCTACCTGTGCCCTCTGGCGACTCAACAATGGTCACAATGGCACCACTTTTTAAAGCATTGATGCATCGCCAGAGGACCGGTAGGAGCCGTCAGGCGGACTACGGGGATCTCACAAGGCACGTTTACGAGTCCTTGATGGGATTCACCAATAGAGTTGCCGCTTTGGAGGACACAGTGCGACGTCTGCAGGAGGGGGCGGTGCATACGTCGTAGTTGGGTCCTGTGCATCACTATTGGTTATCGTTGCTCCCCGTGATGGAACGATTTAAGCCCGACCAGCTGTTTGAGGCCCGAAGACAGGAGGACAGTGTCTTGTGGCAAGTTCAGCACCGCCCCACATGCTATCCCCCGTCCATGCCCTATCCTCCGTCCATGCCCTATCCCCGTCCATGCCCTATCCCCCATCCATGCCCTATCCCCCATCCATGCCCTATCCTCCATCCCAGCCTCCCCATCCCCATTCCCAATCCACCGAGCACTTTTCCTAAACACTTTTCTCCTTCTCCTCCTCAATACTTACCTGCTACCAGTTTCACTACTCCTTCTACTCTTGCTCGGTCAACTCCTTCTCCTGCTCCCCCATCCAGATTGCATACTCCCTCTGTTGTGCTTGCCACAACACACGCTTATATGTCCACAGGGGCACAGGAACAGGAACGAGGGGGACCAACCAGTGTTCGCCCCTCCACCACCCAACCTTCTACTCCCACCGGTCCTACCTACAGGCATTTGTAGCCGTTTTTTTTAATTATTATTTATTTATATTATTTAAATATATTTCTGTATCAAATAAAATATATATTTTTTTAAATAAAAGTCTCACATCGCTTTTGAAGCGACCTATACTTGGTTCGCTCCACCAGCGATGGGAGATAACTTTAGGGTATGTAGACAGGTCTTTAAAAATGTCTAATCGCCAGTGGAGCGACACAAGTATGTGTCGCTCCTCTAGCGTGGGCAGATTTAACCTCACTACATAAAAGGCCTAATAAAATCTACCAGCGCCAGTGGAGCGACACAAGTATGTGTCGCTCCTCTAGCGTGGGCAGATTTAACCTCACTACATAACAGGCCTGATAAAATCTACCAGCGCCAGTGGAGCGACACAAGTATGTGTCGGTTCTCTCGTGGGGAGATTGAAAATGAGTCTCTATAAACATGCCTCACATAATATACCATCGCCAGTGGAGCAACGCAAGAATGTGTTTCTCCTCTATCGTGGGCAAATAAATATATTGAATGAAAATTTCAAGTAGGTTGAAAAACAATATTTATTGAACCACAAATCAAATTGAAAACAAATATAACAACCAACTGTAACCACCAACAAACAGGCAAAAAAACTGAAATTAACGGTTATTTGAAATTAATGGCAAAAAGTTTATACAAATCGGTCCTGCCAGTCCACCCTTCCTGCTTCAGAGCAGAAATAATCCTCAAAACAGTCTCTCATACGTCAAACCGCTACACTTGACCGAGGTCCAAAACTTTGAATGCTTGCCATCTCGCTGTCCTCCGGTATTTGTTCCAAATTGAGTGGTTTTTTAAGGAGGTAGTTGTGTAACACCACAGCAGACTTTACAACCTCGTCGACCGATTCAACCTTCATATGAATTGTTTTAGTGAAAATCCTCCATTTTGCGACCAAAATTCCAAATGTGCATTCAACCATTCTTCGAGCCCTGGTCAAGTGGTAGTTGTATGTGCAATTTTTTAAATCTAATCCGCGGCTTGAATACCGTTTCAGAAGATTTCCACACATTTGGAAGGCCTCATCACCAACCAATACAAACGGCATGGTTGGGGCATCAGTACCTGGCAGTGGTTGAGGCAGATGAAAATTAAATTGTCTGTTATATAGACTACGGCCCATATAAGAATTTTTAAATACCATTGAATCGTTGGTGCGTCCATAGGCCCCTACATCAACGGCAACAAAACGATATTGGGCATCTGCGATGGCCCATAGTATAATTGAAAAATATTTCTTGTAGTTGAAAAACTCTGATCCGGTTCCTTGGGGCTTGATAATCCGAATATGTTTCCCGTCTACCGCACCTATGCAGTTGGGAAACTGACAAACGTCCCAAAATTTTTCAGCTATTTCTGTCCAATGCTGTCTAGTTGGATGTGGAATAAATTCATCATGCAGTTGATCCCACAAAACACGGCATGTCTCCTTTACAATTATGGAAACAGTTGATATGCCAAGGCGAAATTGAAAATGGAGTGAGCTGAAACTTTCTCCACTTGCCAGAAACCTTATTAGGGTATTAGATTTTCAAATAACATAATATACAAGGTATATAAATTGGACACAATTCTATGGGACCTTATTTCAATATTTTTGTTTGGACAAGATTTTTAATGTGGCCAATAGAATTTTTTTGAAAATACAACGATAAAGGTTTCTTCTCCATGGTGAACGATATTGATCACAGTTCATTCTACATCGTTAATGAACATTATATGGATTAAAACTTTAACAGACAAGATGTAGAAGTAAAAATAATAATGCTGAGCATCAATTGTGGCCAAAATTAGGCACTTTGTACAGTGATCCCAGAAAAACAGAGCAAATTTGGGTTCAAAAACTTTTAGGGTTTCACACTACCTAAAAGAGCAGCTTTAAAAAATTGACAGAAATTAATTGGTACTATATATAATAAGTATGTACTTTACTTTATGGTCAATAATAGGCGTTCTGCTGGGGAAACACAGCGGCGGAAAGTGGTGTCTTGTCTTTGAATGTGAGGTGACACACGTTGTAAAAGATCATCAAAACTTTCTACGGTCATCCGTAAGTAATTAAAGAATTTTTAAGGATAATCCCTCAATTCAGTCAACAGAGTTTCAAAAACTCCCCTTCTTATTCTTGCAGAGGTTATTGGATGCACCCAATAGTAACGCTTACGACGCCGTCTGGCTCGAAGACGTCTTCTCCAGCGTGAAACCAGAATTAGAGCCTGAAATCCAAAACGAATATGGTCCGGCATCATCTTTGCAATCTGCAGAAGGAACTCCTGAGTGGTAAGAGACCTTCAGTTGTCTTTTATAGCCACTGTAGTATTTGCTTAACAGATTGCATCTTTTTATCTCAAAAATTTGAATACCGGATCCGTCTTTCCGTTTAAAAACGGAAGAAAATGGAACAGACGGATCCGCTATTACGACAGATCCCGCAGACGGATCCGTCAAAAAGTGTCTACGGTATGCAACGGATTGACGGATCTGGCTAAAATTTTCGTCAACGGAACGACTGATCCGTTGCATAAAAAATCTCCGGGAATGTACATTTTGACGGATCCGGCAGGCATTTCTGGCGACGGAACTGCTTGCCGGATCACTCTGCCACAAGTGTGAAAGTAGCCTTACCCACAACAGATGTTAAACTTACCGGCCTATAGTTTCCAGGCTCTGTTTTTGCACCCTTTTTGAATATTATTTGCTATAAAGGACCCTATCTGGGAAGGGTTTATTTATTATACAACAACTACTGCCTAAACGGCTACTAACCACTCTTGTCCCAGACTAATAAAACATAACTTTTACTTATTACTCTTTAAAACTCGTGAAAAGATATTTTGTGAGCTAACTAAAGGGTTAAAAACACTGTGCCCCATAAGAGATGCTGTAAATAATGGGTCAGTTAAGGTGTATAGGTAGGCGGGAGTGCACTAACACCGCTCTACCACACACCTCCGTCCCAGCTGTATTGGACAGTGTACTATGCTGTGCCTGATGTCTGCTAGACCCCCATGTCTGGGGTGTAAGCACCAATGTGAGATGAGCCTAATGGCAATGAGTGTTTTACATCGAGCACATAGGTTGCAGCATAACTCAATAGGGTTCAGCAAATTAAAACCTAGATTCCGCCCCCCTTTTTGAATATTGGCACCACATTTGCCATGCGCTAGAGTTGAGCGGACACCTGGATGTTCGGGTTCGACGAGTTCGGCCGAACTTGAAAAGAAAGTTCGGGTTCGGTACCCGAACTTGACCCGAAATTGACCCGAAATTGACCCCGAACCCGAACCCCATTGAAGTCAATGGGGACCCGAACTTTTGGGCACTAAAATGGCTCTAAAATAGTCCTGGAAAGGGCTAGAGGGCTGCAAAAGGCATCAAAATGTGCTTAAAGAGGACCTTTCACTATGAAGATACCGGAGGCTATAACGGGAGAACGGAGCGGCGCCCGGGGATAACAGTAAGTGCAGGGGGATCCCTGGACGCCGCTCTACACGTCTGTATAGTTAGTTTAGATGCTTTATTCTGGTGAAAGGTCCTCTTTAAGAGCATGGCAACTGTTCTGCAAACAAATGTGGATAGGGAAATGACTTAAAATAACATAAAATACAGAAAAATTAAAAATAACAATCTGGATCTAGGAGTAGGAGGTTGAGGAGGCGGTGGATGGCTGGATGGGGCGGTGTAGGTTGAAGTGGCGGTGTGGGTGGAAGCGGCGGTGAAGGAGGAATAGATAGCCAACACTGATTTGTGCTATTTTTTATTTTTAAATTGGGGTATCCCCCAAAATATTGGGACATATAACAAAATAAAACAAAGAATACTTGAGTACAAGAATGGATGGTTGAGGCTAGTGTAAAGGGAGCGTATTGATCACCGATATTTATGCAGATATCGGTAATTAATATTCATAAATAGGAGGAGCCGTCTATTGATGACTCCGCCTATTTATGCCTTTATATTATAATAACAATACCTTTGCTATGCTTTACACTAATCACTATGCTAGCTGCATGCGCATTACTAACTAACTATCGCCAATAATTACACATTACACAGATACAAATATAACAGTATTTATTAACCATACACTACGCAATACACTAACATTACAGCACTAATTATACAGTACTCAACTACACTACACGTTCCCAATTCCACCCATAAACTAACTATACGATACACACATTCAATATTAACAGCCCACCCACCTAGTGCTATATACTATCCCTATGGGGTAGACGAAGCCAACCACAAAGCATAAATATACAGCGGGAGGTGATTAGCAACAAGGGGCGTAGAGGGTTACCAGGGGTGTAGGATTATCAGGGGTAATAGGTATGGACCAGGGGTATGTAGGGTAGGGTTACCAGGGGTATATAGGGTAGGGTTACCAGGGGTGTGTATTTCAGGGGAGCAGGGGATAGGGTTACCAGGGGCTCAGAGGGGTATATAACAGGTAGCAGGGGGTATATATCAGAGCAGGGGATATATATAGCAGGGGGTATATATATCAGCTCAGGGGGGTATATAGCAGGTAGCAGGGGGTATATATAGCAGGGGGTATATATATCAGCTCAGGGGGGTATATAGCAGGTAGCAGGGGGTATATCTCAGGGGGGTATATAGCAGGTATAAGATACTTAGGGTATTATGCTCGTTGTCCAGGGGGGCTCGTTGGTCCAGGGGATGATTCTTCTGGCCGGTGGTAAGCTGGACTGCTGAGCGGAGCGCCGCCAGCCTATTTAAGCTTGGCAGCGCCCGCTCGCAGTCCCTCTATTGCCGCCGTGCGCATGCGCACTGCCGGCCTGAACTCGTTGGCCGGCGCGGTGATATGACGTCACCGCGCCGGCCCGAGTATCTTAGAGCGCGCTTCCAGGAGGGGGGATCCTTTGATCCTCCCGCCTGTGAAGCGGACGCCTACCTCCGGCGCTGTAATTACAGCGCCGGAGGTCAGCCACTCACAGGGGCATGGGAACTCCTTGTTCCCATGTCTCTGTTAGGAGCATCATCTCCGGCGCGGCCGGAGATGATGACAAAGGGCAGAGGATCTTATTGATCCTCTGTCCTTTGTAGAGGCCGACGCTGGACATAATTGTCCAACTGTCGGTCTCCTCCACCACCGCCAGCAGACGCATCTGAGCGGGGATTTGGGGCACCAGCAACTGCCATATATGTTTATGGATGCTTGAGGCACATCCATAAACATATATTAATGGAATCACATACATATAGGGGGATATATATTTATCTATCTATATGATAAGGGGGCGTATATCTGTATAAGGGGACATATGATAAGGGGCATATATTAAGGGGGAAATCTGTATGATAAGGGGACATATGATAAGGGGCATATATTAAGGGGGCCCATACATCTATATCATATATTAAGGGGGCACATACATAATTCCCACAGGGGCATGAGCCCCTGGGGAATATCAGAGGCGGATGGGCGCAGGTGCTGGGCACATCTGCGCACATCGCCCTCTGAGGGGAACATTATGCACCGCTAATATATACATATATGCATGCCCCAGTAGGCATGCATATATATCTATGTATACCTGCCACCCTTCCTCAACAGCTAGTATAAAAATGTCTATTCTGCACAAGGTACGGACAAGTCCTGTGGGATCCATGCCTGGTTCATTTTAATAAACGTGAGCTTGTCCACATTGGCTGTGGCCTGTGATAATGCTCTCTGTCGTGCTAAACACACGTTCACACTATACATTGGCTGCAGGGCAGGTCAGCACCTCCAAGGCTGACAAAGCTTTTCCACATTTTGGCCAGGCTAACCCTGCCTTCTCAGGTGCTGGCGGTGCCCCAGCTGCGTTGGCGACCTCTTCCTCCTCCTCTGCCTTCGCCTTGTGCTTCCACTGTGCCCCTGCTGTCAGGTGGGAATGCTATCATCAGCGTGCGCTTGTAGTCGTGCATCTTCCGATCAGTAACAGATGTTTTCACTAAATTTAGTTCCCTGTCAGCAATGCAGAGCAGGAGTTCATTTACGGTGAAAGGGGGTTCATGTCACCCAGCAACAGAACAGAGGATTTTGAGAGATTTAGGCCCCTGTCACCCAGGCACAGCAGGGATTCATTCACGGCAAAAGGGGGTTCATGTCACCCAGCAACAGAACAGAGGATTTTGAGAGATTTAGGCCCCTGTCACCCAGGCACAGCAGGGGTTCATTCACGGCAAAAGGGGGTTCATGTCACCCAGCAATAGAACAGAGGATTTTGAGAGATTTAGGCCCCTGTCACCCGGGCACAGCAGGGGTTCATTCACGGCAAAAGGGGGTTCATGTCACCCAGCAATAGAACAGAGGATTTTGAGAGATTTAGGCCCATGTCACCCTGGCACAGCAGGGGTTCATTCACGGCAAAAGGGGGTTCATGTCACCCAGCAATAGAACAGAGGATTTTGAGAGATTTAGGCCCCTGTCACCCAGGCACAGCAGGGGTTCATTCACGGCAAAAGGGGGTTCATGTCACCCAGCAATAGAACAGAGGATTTTGAGAGATTTAGGCTCCTGTCACCCAGGCACAGCAGGGATTCATTCACGGCAAAAGGGGGTTCATGTCACCCAGCAACAGAACAGAGGATTTTGAGAGATTTAGGCCCCTGTCACCCAGGCACAGCAGGGGTTCATTCACGGCAAAAGGGGGTTCATGTCACCCAGCAATAGAACAGAGGATTTTGAGAGATTTAGGCCCCTGTCACCCGGGCACAGCAGGGGTTCATTCACGGCAAAAGGGGGTTCATGTCACCCAGCAATAGAACAGAGGATTTTGAGAGATTTAGGCCCATGTCACCCTGGCACAGCAGGGGTTCATTCACGGCAAAAGGGGGTTCATGTCACCCAGCAATAGAACAGAGGATTTTGAGAGATTTAGGCCCCTGTCACCCAGGCACAGCAGGGGTTCATTCACGGCAAAAGGGGGTTCATGTCACCCAGCAATAGAACAGAGGATTTTGAGAGATTTAGGCTCCTGTCACCCAGGCACAGCAGGGGTTCATTCACGGCAAAAGGGGGTTCATGTCACCCAGCAATAGAACAGAGGATTTTGAGAGATTTAGGCTCCTGTCACCCAGGCACAGCAGGGGTTCATTCACGGCAAAAGAGGGTTCATGTCACCCAGCAATACAACAGAGGATTTTGAGAGATTTAGGCTCCTGTCAGCAATGCAGAGCAGGGGTTCATTCACGGCAAAAGGGGGTTCATGTCACCCAGCAATAGAACAGAGGATTTTGAGAGATTTAGGCCCCTGTCACCCAGGCACAGCAGGGATTCATTCACGGCAAAAGGGGGTTCATGTCACCCAGCAACAGAACAGAGGATTTTGAGAGATTTAGGCCCCTGTCACCCAGGCACAGCAGGGGTTCATTCACGGCAAAAGGGGGTTCATGTCACCCAGCAATAGAACAGAGGATTTTAAGAGATTTAGGCCCCTGTCACCCGGGCACAGCAGGGGTTCATTCACGGCAAAAGGGGGTTCATGTCACCCAGCAATAGAACAGAGGATTTTGAGAGATTTAGGCCCATGTCACCCTGGCACAGCAGGGGTTCATTCACGGCAAAAGGGGGTTCATGTCACCCAGCAATAGAACAGAGGATTTTGAGAGATTTAGGCCCCTGTCACCCAGGCACAGCAGGGGTTCATTCACGGCAAAAGGGGGTTCATGTCACCCAGCAATAGAACAGAGGATTTTGAGAGATTTAGGCTCCTGTCACCCAGGCACAGCAGGGGTTCATTCACGGCAAAAGGGGGTTCATGTCACCCAGCAATAGAACAGAGGATTTTGAGAGATTTAGGCTCCTGTCACCCAGGCACAGCAGGGGTTCATTCACGGCAAAAGAGGGTTCATGTCACCCAGCAATACAACAGAGGATTTTGAGAGATTTAGGCTCCTGTCAGCAATGCAGAGCAGGGGTTCATTCACGGCAAAAGGGGGTTCATGTCACCCAGCAATAGAACAGAGGATTATGAGAGATTTAGGCCCATGTCACCCTGGCACAGCAGGGGTTCATTCACGGCAAAAGGGGGTTCATGTCACCCAGCAATAGAACAGAGGATTTTGAGAGATTTAGGCCCTTGTCACCCTGGCACAGCAGGGGTTCATTCACGGCAAAAGGGGGTTCATGTCACCCAGCAATAGAACAGAGGATTTTGAGAGATTTAGGCCCCTGTCACCCAGGCACAGCAGGGGTTCATTCTTGGCAAAAGGGGGTTCATGTCACCCAGCAATAGAACAGAGGATTTTGAGAGATTTAGGCCCCTGTCACCCAGGCACAGCAGGGGTTCATTCACGGCAAAAGGGGGTTCATGTCACCCAGCAATAGAACAGAGGATTTGAGAGATTTAGGCCCCTGTCACCCAGGCACAGCAGGGGTTTATTCACGGCAAAAGGGGGTTCACGTCACCCAGCAATAGAACAGAGGATTTTGAGAGATTTAGGCCCCTGTCACCCAGGCACAGCAGGGGTTCATTCACGGCAAAAGGGGGTTCATGTCACCCAGCAATAGAACAGAGGATTTTGAGAGATTTAGGCCCCTGTCACCCAGGCACAGCAGGGGTTCATTCACGGCAAAAGGGGGTTCATGTCACCCAGCAATAGAACAGAGGATTTTGAGAGATTTAGGCCCCTGTCACCCTGGCACAGCAGGGGTTCATTCACGGCAAAAGGGGGTTCACGTCACCCAGCAATAGAACAGAGGATTTTGAGAGATTTAGGCCCCTGTCACCCTGGCACAGCAGGGGTTCATTCACGGCAAAAGGGGGTTCATGTCACCCAGCAATAGAACAGAGGATTTTGAGAGATTTAGGCCCCTGTCACCCAGGCACAGCAGGGGTTCATTCATGGCAAAAGGGGGTTCATGTCACCCAGCAATAGAACAGAGGATTTTGAGAGATTTAGGCTCCTGTCACCCAGGCACAGCAGGGGTTCATTCACGGCAAAAGGAGGTTCATGTCACCCAGCAATAGAACAGAGGATTTTGAGAGATTTAGGCTCCTGTCACCCAGGCACAGTAGGGGTTCATTCACGGCAAAAGAGGGTTCATGTCACCCAGCAATAGAACAGAGGATTTTGAGAGATTTAGGCCCCTGTCACCCAGGCACAGCAGGGATTCATTCACGGCAAAGGGGGGTTCATGTCACCCAGCAATAGAACAGAGGATTTTGAGAGATTTAGGCTCCTGTCACCCAGGGACAGCAGGGGTTCATTCACGGCAAAAGGGCGTTCATGTCACCCAGCAATAGAACAGAGGATTTTGAGAGATTTAGGCCCTTGTCACCCTGGCACAGCAGGGGTTCATTCACGGCAAAAGGGGGTTCATGTCACCCAGCAATAGAACAGAGGATTTTGAGAGATTTAGGCTCCTGTCACCCAGGCACAGCAGGGGTTCATTCACGGCAAAAGGAGGTTCATGTCACCCAGCAATAGAACAGAGGATTTTGAGAGATTTAGGCTCCTGTCACCCAGGCACAGTAGGGGTTCATTCACGGCAAAAGAGGGTTCATGTCACCCAGCAATACAACAGAGGATTTTGAGAGATTTAGGCCCCTGTCAGCAATGCAGAGCAGGGGTTCATTCACGGCAAAAGGGGGTTCATGTCACCCAGCAATAGAACAGAGGATTTTGAGAGATTTAGGCCCCTGTCACCCAGGCACAGCAGGGGTTCATTCACGGCAAAAGGGGGTTCATGTCACCCAGCAATAGAACAGAGGATTTTGAGAGATTTAGGCCCTTGTCACCCTGGCACAGCAGGGGTTCATTCACGGCAAAAGGGGGTTCATGTCACCCAGCAATAGAACAGAGGATTTTGAGAGATTTAGGCCCCTGTCACCCAGGCACAGCAGGGGTTCATTCACGGCAAAAGGGGGTTCATGTCACCCAGCAATAGAACAGAGGATTTTGAGAGATTTAGGCCCATGTCACCCTGGCACAGCAGGGGTTTATTCACGGCAAAAGGGGGTTCACGTCACCCAGCAATAGAACAGAGGATTTTGAGAGATTTAGGCCCCTGTCACCCTGGCACAGCAGGGGTTCATTCACGGCAAAAGGGGGTTCATGTCACCCAGCAATAGAACAGAGGATTTTGAGAGATTTAGGCCCCTGTCACCCAGGCACAGCAGGGGTTCATTCACGGCAAAAGGGGGTTCATGTCACCCAGCAATACAACAGAGTATTTTGAGAGATTTAGGCCCCTGTCACCCAGGCACAGCAGGGGTTCATTCACGGCAAAAGGGGGTTCATGTCACCCAGCAATAGAACAGAGGATTTTGAGAGATTTAGGCCCCTGTCACCCAGGCACAGCAGGGGTTCATTCACGGCAAAAGGGGGTTCATGTCACCCAGCAATAGAACAGAGGATTTTGAGAGATTTAGGCCCCTGTCACCCAGGCACAGCAGGGATTCATTCACGGCAAAGGGGGGTTCATGTCACCCAGCAATAGAACAGAGGATTTTGAGAGATTTAGGCTCCTGTCACCCAGGGACAGCAGGGGTTCATTCACGGCAAAAGGGCGTTCATGTCACCCAGCAATAGAACAGAGGATTTTGAGAGATTTAGGCCCATGTCACCCTGGCACAGCAGGGGTTCATTCACGGCAAAAGGGGGTTCATGTCACCCAGCAATAGAACAGAGGATTTTGAGAGATTTAGGCCCCTGTCACCCAGGCACAGCAGGGGTTCATTCACGGCAAAAGGGGGTTCATGTCACCCAGCAATAGAACAGAGGATTTTGAGAGATTTAGGCCCCTGTCACCCAGGCACAGCAGGGGTTCATTCACGGCAAAAGGGGGTTCATGTCACCCAGCAATAGAACAGAGGATTTTGAGAGATTTAGGCCCCTGTCACCCAGGCACAGCAGGGGTTCATTCACGGCAAAAGGGGGTTGATGTCACCCAGCAATAGAACAGAGGATTTTGAGAGATTTAGGCCCCTGTCACCCAGGCACAGCAGGGGTTCATTCACGGCAAAAGGGGGTTCATGTCACCCAGCAATAGAACAGAGGATTTTGAGAGATTTAGGCTCCTGTCACCCAGGGACATCAGGGGTTCATTCACGGCAAAAGGGCGTTCATGTCACCCAGCAATAGAACAGAGGATTTTGAGAGATTTAGGCTCCTGTCACCCAGGCACAGCAGGGGTTCATTCACGGCAAAAGGGGGTTCATGTCACCCAGCAATAGAACAGAGGATTTTGAGAGATTTAGGCTCCTGTCACCCAGGGACATCAGGGGTTCATTCACGGCAAAAGGGCGTTCATGTCACCCAGCAATAGAACAGAGGATTTTGAGAGATTTAGGCTCCTGTCACCCAGGCACAGCAGGGGTTCATTCACGGCAAAAGGGGGTTCATGTCACCCAGCAATAGAACAGAGGATTTTGAGAGATTTAGGCCCCTGTCACCCAGGCACAGCAGGGATTCATTCACGGCAAAAGAAGGTACATGTCACCCAGCAATAGAACAGAGGATTTTGAGAGATTTAGGCTCCTGTCACCCAGGGACAGCAGGGGTTCATTCACGGCAAAAGGGCGTTCATGTCACCCAGCAATAGAACAGAGGATTTTGAGAGATTTAGGCCCCTGTCACCCAGGCACAGCAGGGATTCATTCACGGCAAAAGAAGGTACATGTCACCCAGCAATAGAACAGAGGATTTTGAGAGATTTAGGCTCCTGTCACCCAGGGACAGCAGGGGTTCATTCACGGCAAAAGGGCGTTCATGTCACCCAGCAATAGAACAGAGGATTTTGAGAGATTTAGGCCCATGTCACCCTGGCACAGCAGGGGTTCATTCACGGCAAAAGGGGGTTCATGTCACCCAGCAATAGAACAGAGGATTTTGAGAGATTTAGGCCCCTGTCACCCAGGCACAGCAGGGGTTCATTCACGGCAAAAGGGGGTTCATGTCACCCAGCAATAGAACAGAGGATTTTGAGAGATTTAGGCCCCTGTCACCCAGGCACAGCAGGGGTTCATTCACGTCATTCAGTACGTGTAGGCGTGTGCACACATACTGCTCCACCATGTTGGTGAAATGCTGCCTCCTGCTAAGACGTTCCATATCAGCTAGTGGTGCTGGTTGTTGTGGCGTGCTGACAAAGCTTTTCCACATTTCGGCAATGCTAACCCTGCCTTCTGAAGTGCTGGCGGTGCCCCAGCTTCGTTGGCGACCTATTCCTCGTCCTCTGCCTTCACCTTATGCTTCCACTGTGCCCCCGCTGTCAGGTGGGAATGCCACCAGCAGCGCATCTACCAGCGTGCGCTTGTACTCGCGCATCTTACGATCACGCTCCAGTGACTGAATTAAGAACGGTACATTGTCCTTGCAACGGGGATTCAGAAGCGTGGCCACCTAGTAATCAGCACAAGTTAGAATGTGGGCAACTCGGCGGTCGCTGCGGAGACACTGCAGCATGTAATCGCTCATGTGTGCCAGGCTGCCCAGAGGCAACAAAAAGCTGTCCTCTATGGGAGGTGTATCGTCTGTGTCCTCTGTATCCCCCCATCCACGCACCCGTGATGGCCATAAGCTGGACTGGGTGTCACCCTGCTGTGAACATGGTTCCTCCTCCTGCATCTCCTCCTCCTCATCCTCCACCTCCTCATCCTCCAGAACTGTGCCCTGGCTGGACAATTGTGTACCTTGGGTTTGTGGGTGCAGGAACCCACCCTCGGAGCCACTTGGGAATGACTGGCCGGAAACCCTACAAAATGATCCCTCTTCCTCCTCCTCCTCCTGTGCCACATCCTCTTCCATCATCGCCATGAACGTTTTTTCAAGGAGGCATAGAAGTGGGATAGTAACGCTGAGAACGGCGTTATCGGCACTGGCCATGTTGGTGGAGTACTCGAAACAGCGCAACAAGAAACACAAGTCTCTCATGGAGGCCCAGTCATTGGTGGTGAATTGCGGCTATTCCGCCGTGCGTGCTGCAGCTGAAACTCCACTATGGCCTGCTGCTGCTCGCACAGTCTGGCCAGCATGTGCAAGGTGGAGTTCCACCTTGTGGGCACGTTGCATATGAGGCGGTGAGCGGGAAGGCCGAAGTTACGCTGCAGAGCTGACAGGCGAGCAGCAGCAGGGTGAGAACGCCTAAAGCGCGCACAGACGGCCCGCACTTTATGCAGCAGCTCTGACATGTAGTCAGGTAATTTTTAAGGAATCTCTGCACTACCAAATTCAGCACATGCGCCAGGCAAGGGATGTGTGAGATTTCGCCCATTATCGCACACCACCAGGCTGGGCTTGAGGCTGACTGGCACAAACCACTCATCGGTCTGTTGTTCAAGGCCCGTCCACAGCTCCTGCGCGGTGTGGGGTTTGTCCCCCAAACAGATAAGTTTTAAAACTGCCTGCTGTCGTTTACCCCTGGCTGTGCTGAAGTTGGTGGTGAAGGTGTTACGCTGACCGGATGAGGAGCTGGTAGAGGATGAGGAAGCGGAGTAGGAGGAGGAAGCAACAGGAGGCAAACTGAAGCGCCCTGCAATCCTCGGTGCAGGAAGGACATGTGCCAAACTGCTATCCGCCTCAGGCCCAGCCGCCACTGCATTTACCCAGTGTGCTGTTATGGAGATATAACGGCCCTGACCGTGCTTACTGGTCCACGTATCCATAGTCAGGTGCACCTTGCCACAGATGGCGTTGCGCAGTGCACACCTGATTTTGTCCCCTACTTGGTTGTGAAGGGAAGGGATGGCTCGCCTTGAAAAGTAGTGGCGGCTGGGCACGACGTACTGTGGGACAGCCACCGCCATAAGGCCTTTAAAACTATCCGTCTCCACCAGACGGAATGACAGCATTTCAAAGGCAAGTAATTTAGAAATGCTGGCATTCAGGGTTAGGGATCGCGGGTGGGTAGGGGGGTACTTCCTCTTCCTCTCCAGCGTTTGGGATATGGAGAGCTGAACGCTTCTGTGTGACATTGTGGAGATGCTTGGTGACCCAGGTGTTGGTGTTGCTGGCAGATCCTCTGTTTGTGGGGTGCCAGGTGGCACTGTCACTCCAGAGGTGGATGAAGAGGCCGCGACTGCAGCAGAAGAGGAAGCAGGAGGAGCCAGAGACCTTTCTTGGTTTTTGAGGTGTCTACTCCACTGCAGCTCGTGCTTTGCACTTAAATGCCTGGTCATGCAGGTTGTGCTCAGGTTGAGAACGTTTATGCCTCGCTTCAGGCTCTGATTGCACAGCGTGCAAACCACTCGTGTCTTGTCGTCACTCCTTGGAGCTGGCTTTGGTGTGCTCGGTCCCTTGCTGTGTGGGCAGTAGGAGGTGTACTGTCTAGAGGACGGCCGCTCCGCTTTTGCACCCTGCTCCCTCTTCTGCTGTGCTGGTGGCTCTGTGCAACCACCGCCTCTTCCTCCGAACTACATCGGTCACTCGCATGACCTCGATTCCATGTGGGGTCGAGGACCTCATCGTCCTCCACATCATCTTCCACCCAGTCTTCACCCCTGACTTCCTTGTCGGTCTGCACGCTTTCGAAAGCCCCAGCAGTTGGCACCTGTGTTTCGTCATCATCCGAGACGTGCTGCGATGGTCCTCCCATGTACTCATCTTGAAAAATAAGTGGTTGGGCATCGGTGCACTCAATATCTTCCACTTCTGGGGCAGGGCTAGGTGGATGGCCCTGGGAAACACTGCTAACAGAGTCATCAAAAAGCAGAAGAGACTGCTGCATGACTTGGGGCTCAGACTGCTTGGCTGATTTGCAAGGGGGTGAGGTGAAAGACTGATGGACATCGGCTGCAGGTGCCAACTGTGGTCTTTCAGCAGGAGACTGGGTGGGAGACAATGTGAATGAACTGGATCCACTGTCAGCAACCCAATCTACTATTGCCTGTACTTGTTCAGGCCTCACCATTCATAGAGCAGCATTAGGCCCGACCAAATACCGCTGCAGGTTTTGTCGCCTACTCGCACCTGAGGAAGGGGTTTCACTTGTGCGTGTAGCTGGCACAGATCGACTACGTCATCTCCCTGCAACAGGAGCTCCACCAGCAGCACCACGACCTGGGCCACGTCCCTTATTTGACGCTCTCCTCACATTTTTTTAAATTTAGGATCTTGTCCTAAATGGGTGTTTAATTAATAGTAAAAAAGAACGACAGTATGTAAAGAGTGTATCTCACACGGCCTGAACCAGACTAGGCCTCAATTAAAGATTTCTTTGCACAAAATGGCTGTATTTCAAATGGCTGAATCAAACCCCTGTATGTATAGGGAAGATCACACACGCCCTGAATCACTGTAGACCTGAATTAAAGATTTATTTGCACCAAATAGCTGTATTTCAAATAGCTGTATTTCAAATGCCTGATTGAAAACCCTGTATGTAGAGGGAGTATCTCACACGGTCTGATCCAGGGCCGGCTCTATCATAAGGCAGCAGAGAAGGGGGGGGGGGCCGCAAACAATTAACTTGCTAACTTACATTTACCCCGCTGAGCCTGTGGCCGAGCAGACCGGCCGCCCCCCCCCCCCCCCCATGAGGGGCAGAAATGTGAAATGATGGGGGGGAGGCAAGAAATGGACATGAATCATGAGAGGCAGAAATGTTAAATGATGGGGGGGGGCAAGAAATGGAAATGAATCATGAGGGGCAGAAATGTGAAATGATGGGGTGGGGGGTGTCAAAATGACTAATACAGATGTTGTAGATTGCACAAAAAGTATTTTTTTGCTAACAGAATATGAATGCTGTATATATTAAACTTGAATTTAACACTTGCAGATCTGGAAAATACAGTTTTTCTGAAAAAAAAGTGTGTTTTGCAAACCCCAGCAAATAATGGGTGTATTTCTAGATTAAATTGCACAGTGACTAATACAGATGTTGTAGATTGCCCAAAAAGTCTTTTTTTGCTAACAGAATATGAATGCTGTATATATTTAAAGGGATTTAAAGGGATTCTGTCATGACATTTTAGGCCTATAACCTAAACATATGGCCAGGTCCGTCCAAATAGCATGAATCCGAAACTGTACTTATTAAATGTGCCTGTGGCTCTATTAGCACATAAAACAGGTTTTTATAACCTGTCATTCACCTACCTAAGGTGCCCAAGGGGACTTCGCTTCATACAGGGTGCCCGGCTGCAGCTATCTCCGTCTGGTGCCCAGCGCCACCTTTCCAGTTGAAATCGCCGCCTTCCTCACCTCAGCCCCGCCTCCGCAATCGTCCGGTCCCTCTGCCAGATCCCGCGCGTGCGCACTAGGCATAACCTGAGGGACCGGACGATTGTGGAGGCGGGGCGGGGCTGAGGTGAGGAAGGTGGCGATTTCAACTGGGAAGGCGGCGCTGGGCACCAGACGGAGATGGCTGCAGCCGGGCACCGAGTATGAAGCGACGTCCCCTTGGGCACCTTAGGTAGGTGAATGACAGGTTATAAAAACCTGTTTTATGTGCTAATAGAGCCACAGGCACATTTAATAAATACATTTTTGGATTCATGCAATTTGGACGGACCTGGCCATATGTTTAGGTTATAGGCCCAAAATGTCATGACAGAATCCCTTTAACTTGAATTTAACACTTGCAGATCTGGCAAATACTGTTTTTTGAAAAGAAAAGTGTGTTTTTAAAGCCCCAGAAAATTATGGGTGTATTTCTAGCTTAAATTGCACACTGACTAATACAGATGTTGTAGATTGCCCAAAAAGTGTTTTTTTGCTAACAGAATATGAATGCTGTATATATTAAACTTGAATTTAACACTTGCAAATCTTGCAAATACTGTTTTTTGGGAAAAAAATGTGTTTTTCAAACCCCAGAAAATGATGGGTGTATTTCTACCTTAAATTGCACACTGACTAATCCAGATGTTGTAGTTTGCCCCCAAAAAATGGTGATTTGCAATGTCCCAAAAGCTCAGATGCAGTGCTGGTGCACTGAGCATGCATAAAATGGCCGCCGCCGCCACCCACCTATCTAACAGAATTCTAAAAGTTAGTATTTTTGGTCAATGAGCTCAGGGCAGGGTAAAACGATAGTGCCTGCACCCACACAACTATTTGTCTGTAGATCGCTGAGTTAGATTCTCTCCTATTCTCTCCCTGAAATCACTAGCCCAGCAGCATCCTCTCCCTACACTTGTAACAGCAGAGTGACGTGCAGCGCTACGTGACCCAAGCTTATATAGAGGCTGGGTCACATGCTGCTCTGGCTAATCAGAAATAAAAGTCTGGCTATGACATTACTTAATTCCCTTAGAATACGGGGGTGTATGCCCGTAGGATAGGGGGGTGTATTGGTGTATTAGTGGGTGTGGTGACGCCGAATTGATTGGTTCTCTGGAAATAAGGGAGGGGTTATGTACACTATATTAGACAGGGGAATATCAATTGTTACTATGCTTAATAAAGGCTACCATGTAGCCGAAAGGTTGCAATTTTTGTACTGTGGGGATTTGCTCTGGTAGACAGGTTAGCGGATGCAGTATAGAGGCAAGGAACAAGGTTGCAAATCAAACTTCAGTGTTTTATTTAGACTCAGCCTTGGTGCTTGTTCATACACAGCAAAACAAAACAGTCTTGGTTTGCAGTCTTCAGCCTTTAGCACATTGGACTCCACAGCTTCACTGTCAGATGGAGGTAGATCAACACCACCTGATAGTGCTGACTGCTTTATAAGCCTGCCAAGACCCGGCCTGGAACGTGTGGAGTAGCCACCCACCCAGCACCTTTGACTACTCACAGTAAAAGCCACCCCCGGATCAGCTTTACAGCCATGCTAAACAATAATGACACTTGAGGAAAAACTGGCTCTTACCTCACCGAGGCCAGGAACCTCGGTGACACATACCAACCATCAATAACTGCCCCTTGTTCCTTCCTACAGTACACATTCGTTGAAGCATTCGTCCAATAGAGAATATCTGGAGATGCTGCCGTTACCGTTTCTTTGAACGCTAATCTGTGGACTGCTGAGGATCTGCGGTCATGGTTTAACTGGTGCATTCCGGTAAGGTCGAGAAGGCCCGTGGGTGCTGCTCTATATTATCTTTTTCACTATCTTCAGAATAGGTCATCAATATCAGAACTGCGGGGGGGCCGACACCAGGCTCCCCCGCCGATCAGCTGTATGAAGTGAAGGCGCATGCAGTGTGCACGCACTGTCTCCCTGCTCTCTTCCTGCTCACCCCTTCTGTCTATGACACACGGCGTGAGCCTTCCCTTCATACAGCTGATTGGCGGGGGTCCTATCCTAAGGAAAGGTCATCAATATAGGAGAGCACAGAGAACGCCTTTAACCAACTTGTTCATACCAATGGATACTGGTCTTACCAGTCAGTTAAAGTGTTAGGAACAGAGCCCACAAGTGTATCGCCGCATCCTGGGGCTTCATCAGGCAAGTCTCCATGTTATATGTTTGTTTGTTGCCACAGGAAAGAAATTAAGGAAAACTTTTTTCTTTTCCTTTAGTGTAAAGTAAACTTTGCTCTAATTTTGATCCCTTCTTTATGAATATGTTTTTGTCATAAGTAATATCAGGAAGTATTACTTTACTGAGAGAGTAGTGGATGCATGGAATAGCCTTCCTGCAGAAGTGGTAGCTGCAAATACAGTGGAGGAGTTTAAGCATGCATGGGATAGGCATAAGGCCATCCTTCATATAAGATAGGGCCAGGGGCTATCCATAGTATTTAGTATATTGGGCAGACTGGATGGGCCAAATGGTTCTTATCTGCCGACACATTCTATGTTTCTATGTTTCTATAAGTCTAGGTAAAGGTGATGGAGCAATATAGGATATTCTGGATGTTCTGCCCTACCTCCAGGAGGTTGGAAAAATATCTGCTTAGGGTTTGCTGCTTGTACCAAAGGAACAACATTTTTTTTAAGATTGGGGATAAATACCTTTTTGGGTCAGTTTAGCTAGAAGACTTGGGTCCGATAGACATGAGAGTACATGGTTGCCCTTGAGAAAGGGGATATGTCCTTAGAGACAGTGTATAGCTTGAAGAAGACATTGTTGAACAAGTTTGGAATCCAAAATCCTATGGCTTCTGTATGAGGCTACATGCACACGAACGTTGTTTGTTTCCGTGTCCGTTCCGTGTTTTTTTTGCGGATAGGATGCAGACCCATTCATTTCAATGGGTCCGCAGAAAATGTGGACAGCACACCGTGAGCTGTCCGCATCAGTATGTCCGTTCCGTAACCCCGCAAAAAATATATAACATGTCCTATTCTTGTCCGTTTTAGGCATTGTTACAATGGATCCACAAAAAAAACGGATGGCATATGATGTCATCCGTTTTTTTTGCAGATCTGCAATTTGCAGACCGCAAAACACATACAGTCATGAGCATGTGGCCTGAAGATGACATAATGACTTACGGTATTGATCAAACACACCTTTCCATTGTGGATCAAGAACTTGATCATATAAAAGGAATGACAGTGAAGCACCACATTGTTCCTTGACCTTCCAGATATTAATGCTGTGGACATTGGTCCAATATTTCATCCAAACTTCTCGCAGTCGCTGTTTTGTTTGGCAAAAATTATTCAAAATTGAGGAGCCAACTTGGACCAAGGCTGAGATGAATTCTGATACAATGGTGGGGTTATTAACTTGGGATCAAGAACTAGCCTGGAGAACTTCTACACTGCCATGAAGCATTGCATCCTTCTCATACTATCAATGATTAAATCTTAGTATCTTCTAAATCTCTTAAATAGAGGGGAGAAGGGAGCCATATATCACCCTAAACTGGAGCGATGCATGTTCTATGCGGATGGACTGTACTCTGCAGATTTATAGCTAAAGTCACAATGCCCAAGAGAACTTGTTGGAAATGATTATTACAAAATTCAAGAGTAGAAGCAGCCGAGGAGCTGCATGGAGTGGTTGTTCAATGAATATAATTTCTCATGTTCCTTTTCATAACATCAAAAGGGCGTGTGACCGATAAACTTGAAAAAAGCAATTTAGATCTCAGATAATGTAAGAAACACAGAGATATCAATGACTGTGACTTCCTTTTTCCACTCAGGGATGGCAGCAATTGGAGAGATAGTCTAACATTTGTCAAGACTGATCAGCACCTTACAGGCAGACTCCTTGTAGACGCTGTAGATACACTAGAATGCACAATTCAAGGACTACACAGCTCCACAGTGTGTGTCTGTGTGTATCACCACAGTGTATGTGTGTGTGTGTGTGTGTGTGTGTGTGTTTGTGTATCATCACAATGTATGTGTGTGTGTGTGTGTGTGTGTGTGTATCATCACAATGTATGTGTGTGTGTATCATCACAGTGTATGTGTGTGTGTGTGTGTATCATCACAATGTATGTGTGTGTGTATCATCACAGTGTATGTGTGTGTGTGTGTGTATCATCACAATGTGTGTGTATGCGTGTGTGTGTGTGTATGTGTGTGTATCAACATGGTGTATGTGTGTGTATCAACATGGTGTATGTGTGTGTATCAACACGTTGTATGTGTGTCTGTATCAACACAGTGTGTGTGTGTGTGTTACCACAGTGTATGTGTGTGTATCAATATGGTGTGTGTGTGTGTGTCACCTCAGTGTATGTGTATCAACACAGTGTGTGTCTGTGTGTGTGTATCAACACGGTGTGTGTGTCATCACAGTGTATATGTGTCACCATAGTGTATGTGCGTGTATCACCACAGTGTATGTGTGTTTATGTGTCACCACAGTGTGTCTGTGTTAGCATGGTGTATGTGTGTGTGTCAACAGTGTGTATGTGGCACCACAGTGTCCATGTATGTGCCACCACGGTGTGTCTGTGTGTGTAACTACAGTGTTTTTGTGTGCGTGTCACCAGTGTATGTGTATGTCACCACAGTGTGCATGTATGCGCCATCACAGTGTATGTTTGTGTATCACCACAGTGTATGTTTGTGTGTGTATGTCACCACAGTGTCTGTGAGTCACCATAGTGTGTGTGTCACCACAGTATATGTCTGTGTGTGTAAGTGTGTGCGCTTTTTCCGTTTATCACATCCGCCCATGTCAGGCCTGTGTGGGTGTATTCAGAGCTCTGTCTGTCTGTGCGGTTGAATATTTATAGCTGTGTGGGAGTCTGTCCTTCTGCTTTAGCGCTCATGTATGACTGAGTATAATTAGATTTCTGCTTATTAATATGTCTTCTCTCCTTCACTTCTGTAAGGGAATGCAATCTGGACCACACTTTAAATGAAAGTTTACTAAACGGAAAATGAGAAAAAACATTCCCAAAAATATACAATCTTGACTTTTCTTCCTTTAAATTATTTAAAACTTGTGTCTCTCAGTCATCACTTTAGTAATAATGACATGACAGCTCTTAAAGGGTTGTCACCTAATCTTTTGTGCCCGCTTCGTTTTATTTTTGTTCTATACTACTCAGATTAGAAAACAAAAAAGCGAAGGAACCCTGTGGTCAAACTGAGGTATTGGGGGAGATCACACCATCAACTGAGGCTCCATTCAGAACCTCTGACGGAAAGAACAGAGACTGCAATTTTTCCTTCCAAAAAGATGTAAAAGGCAACGAAAGCAGCAGATCCCATAATAAGTCCACTGAGTCTGTCGGCACCAGTGGTATCTGTCATGCAACAGATCTATCAGAGCACTCTGGCTTTAGTAGTAAATGGATACTGTAGCAGTAGTGTGAACTTGGATTTAGCAAGAGCACATTTTTGTGGTGTTTTTGAAAAGTTTTTTTTAACCCTTTAAAGGGGTTTTCTAGGAGTTTTACACTGATGACCTATTTTTTGGATAGGTCATCATTATCTGATCCCACCGACACCTGGGACCCCTGCCGATCAGCTGTTTGAGAAGGCACAGCACTCACAGTATTGCCGTGGCCTTCTCTCATCTTTCCCTAGGCTGAGTGACGTCACGTTCATTGGTCCCATGGACTAGGAGCAGTGCATTCCCATTGAAGTGAATGGACAGCGCTGTGTTTGGTTTGCAGAGAGAAGGCTGTGCGCACTGGTCCCTTCTCGAACAGCTTATCGGAGGGAATCCTGGGTGGCAGACCCCCACCGATCACATATTGATGACCTATCCAGAAGATAGGTCATTCGTATATAACTCCCGGAAAACCTCTTTAAAGGGGTTGTGTCACATTAGCAAATGGTATTTATCAGGTAGAGAAAGTTAATACAAGACACTTACTAATGTATTGTTATTACACAAGGTGCTTCCTTTGCTGGCTGGATTCATTTTTCTATCACATTTTTCTATCCATGGTTACGACCACCCTGTAATCCATCAGCGGTGCTCGTGTTTGCACACTGTAGGAAAAAGCACTGGCCTCTCTGGTGGCCAGGAGCGTAGGAGCTCATATAGGCTGGTGCTTTTTCCTATAGTGTGCAAGCACGACCGCCACTGATGGACTGCAGGGTGGTCGTAACCCCTGGAAATGAGCAGTGTATAATGTGATGGAAAAATGAATCCAGCCAGCAAAGGAGGCAATATGGACAATCACAATACTTTAGTATGTGGCTTGTATTAACTTTCTCTACATTATAAAAGCCACTTTCTGAATTAACACAATCCCTTTAACCATGCGTTTAGAAGTTTTTTTCAAAACACTGAGGGGAAGATTTCTCAAAAGTAGTGCAAAGTAGAACTGGCTTAGTTACACACAGCAACCAATCAAATTCTACCTTTCATTTTTCAGAACTTCTTTGGAAAATGAAAGGATCAATCTGATTGGTTGCTATAGGCAACGAAGGCAGTTTTCCTTTGCACACTTCTTGATAAATCTCACCCAGTATGCACTGGCATTTTTTCTGGTGTTTTCCCCATAATCTCTAGGAGTTGAAAAATGGCATACAAAACACCCAAACAATGCAAAAAAACCAGCAGGAAATAAAAACTTTTAGGGGGATTTATCAAACTGGTGTAAAGTAGAACTGGCTTAGTTGCCGATAGCAACCAATCAGGTTCCAGCTTTCATTTTCCAAAGGAGCTGTGAATAATGAAAGGTAGAATCTGATTGGTTGCTATGGGCAACTAAGCCAGTTCTACTTTACCCCATTTCTCTCTAGCGCAGTTGATCATGCACTATAGTAGTGATGAGCGAATCGATTTGTTAACCATAATGAGTTCGTCACCTGCGAGGATCTGTCCCCACTACAGACGAAGCTCCACCCTGCAGCCTGATTGGCAAGACCGGATACTGGACCTGACAATCTCGCTCTTGCATTACTGCTCCGAGTGCCTATGCTGAAGCAGCAACTGTGCATGTCCCACTACACTTCCTTGTGTTATTTTTTTCAAGGCATTTTGAGCTCCTCACTTTTCTGAGGTACCGGCACCACTAGCTAGGCCCCAAGTCCAGCCTCTCTACATAAAAGAAGAAGCCTGACTCCTGGGGAGCGGAAGAAGACAGTCTGGGTGCTCGGTGCCACCCGCCTATGCCCTATTTGAGATTCAGCCTTCAGCATCCAAAGAGAAATCTCTGTGCCTAGGGCGGGAAAAGAAAAGGACATGGACATGACATCACAGGAAATAAAGAGCGGCATGGACATGGTCATGTAATCACAGCCCAGAACGGGAGAAAGGAGCAAAAAAGGTAAAAGAAAGACAATAAAGAATTACAACGACCTTCACAAATGATTGGGCTGGGAACATTAGTAAATCTGACTTTTTGGGACCCTTTCTATGTTCTCTGTTCTTTCAACAAACCAATTAGCCGCCTTCTGACATCTGACTGACTCCAAAAAGATCTGTTCCATCACAAAATGATATTCAGTTCTAATCATCTAATTATGCTGCATCTTATTTCTCATCAGTACTAAGAAAAGGCAGATGGATGAAAATCTCAGCAAGCTGTGTCAATAATCTGTCCACTGACTACAGAGCTGTCACGCCCGTCATGCTGACACGGGATAATTCCATATTCGCCCTTTCATGATGCCGTGTATGGCCATTTAATATGGACATAAAGGGATCTGGCATGATCTGTAAAGCATAACTCCCTTATTATTATTATTATTATTATTGTTAGTGTTGAGCAAAGCGAACCTGACGAAGCGGAATTCGATCCGAATTTCAGGAAAAATTAGATTTTCCGGAAAAATTAATTTCCTCGTGCTTCGTGGTATTGAATCGATTTTCCCTGAATGGCGGTAAAAAATAAAAAAAGTCATACTTACCTCATCCGTTTGAGCGCAAGGAGCAGGCGAAATCTCGTGCGCGTTGACGTATGACATCACCAAGCCAGCCAACGTGATGACGTCATCACAGGCCACATGAGATTTAGCGCTGGATCTTCAATCAAGATGGCAGCAGCCGTCTCTTTGCGATCAAAGGGATGACGGTAAAAATGAATTTATTATAAAACATTTTTTTACATATTAATATTTATATTAATGTTTATTCCTGTGTAATAATATATTCTTAATTATTATATATTCTATAATAATATATTTATTATGTATTAATATTTATATTAACCCTTTAAGGACTGAGCTCTATTTCACCTTAAGGAGTTGGCCATTTTTTGCAAATCTGACCAGTGTCACTTTAAGTGCTGATAACTTTAAAACACTTTGACTTACCCAGGCCGTTCTGAGATTGTTTTTTCATCACATATTGTACTTCATGACACTGGTAAAATTAAGTTAAGAAAAAATCATTTTTATTTATAAAAAATACCAAATTTACCAAAAAATTTTTTAAAAATTGCAAATTTTCAAGTTTCAATTTCTCTACTTCTATAATACATAGTAATACCTACAACAATAGTTATTACTTTACATTCCCCATATGTCTACTTCATGTTTGGATCAATTTGGGAATGATATTTTATTTTTGGGGGATGTTACAAGGCTTAGAAGCTTAGAAGCAAATCTTGAAATTTTTCAGAAATTTTCAAAAACCCACTTTTTAGGGAGCAGTTCAGGTCTGAAGTCACTTTGTGAGGCTTACATAATAGAAACCACCCAAAAATGACCCCATTCTAGAAACTACACCCCTCAAGGTATTCAAAACTGATTTTACAAACGTTGTTAACCCTTTAGGTGTTCCACAAGAGTTAATGGCGAATGGTGATAAAATTTCAGAATTTCGATTTTTTGGCAAAATTTCCATTTTAATAATTTTTTTCCAGTTACAAAGCAAGGGTTAACAGCCAAACCAAACTCAATATTTATGGCCCTGATTCTGTAGTTTACAGAAACACCCAATATGTGGTCGTAAACCGCTGTACGAGCACACGGCAGGGCGCAGAAGGAAAGGAATGCCATACGGTTTTTGGAAGGCAGATTTTGCTGGACTGTTTTTTTTTGACACCATGTCCCATTTGAAGCCCCCCTGATGCACCCCTAGAGTAGAAACTCCAAAAATGTGGCCCCATTTTAGAAACTACGGGATAGGGTGGCAGTATTGTTGGTACTAGTTTAGGGTACATATGATTTTTGGTTGCTCTATATTACACTTTTTGTGAGGCAAGATAACAAGAAATAGCTGTTTTGGCACCGTTTTTATTTTTTGTTATTTACAACATTTATCTGACAGGTTAGATCATGTCATATTTTTATACACCAGGTTGTCACGGATGCGGCGATACCTAATATGTATACTTTTTTTTATTTATGTAAGTTTTACACAATGATTTCTTTTTTGAAGCAAAAAAAATCATGTTTTAGTGTTTCCATAGTCTGAGAGCCATAATTTTTTCAGTTTTTGGGCGATTACCTTTGGTAGTGTATGATTTTTGCGGGATGAGATGACGGTTTTATTGGCACTATTTTGGGGTGCATGTGACTTTTTGAATGCTTGCTATTACACTTTTTGTGATGTAA
This sequence comes from Bufo bufo, assembly GCF_905171765.1. Taxonomy (NCBI): domain Eukaryota; kingdom Metazoa; phylum Chordata; class Amphibia; order Anura; family Bufonidae; genus Bufo; species Bufo bufo. The sequence continues at coordinate 354,135,326 of NC_053394.1, forward strand.
GGTGACAAAAAATTGTATATTTATATATATATATATATATATATATATATATAGTTTTTATTTTTTATTTTTTACGGTGTTCATCTGAGGGGTTAGGTCATGTGATATTTTTATAGAGCCGGTCGATACGGACGCGGCGATACCTAATATGTATACTTTTTTTTATTTATGTAAGTTTTACACAATAATATCATTTTTGAAACAAACAAAAAAATCATGTTTTAGTGTCTCCATATTCTGAGAGCCATAGTTTTTTCAGTTTTTGGGCGATTAGGGTCTCATTTTTTGCGGGATGAGACGACGGTTTGAATGGTACTATTTTGGCGTACATACGACTTTTTTGATCACTTTTATTACCTTTTTTTGGAAGTAAGGTGAGCAAAATTTCAATTTCATCATAGTTTTTATTTTTTATTTTTTATGGCGTTCACCGTCCGGGAAATGTAACATGACCGTTTTATAGATCGGGTCGTTATGGACGCGGTGATATATAACATGTGTAGGGAATTATTTTTTACTTTTTTTAAACTTTTTTAACATTTTTTTTTACCCAGACCTACTTGGTTATTGAAGATCCAGTGGGTCTGATGTCTGTATAATACAGTACAGTACACTATATAGTGTACTGCACTGTATTTCACTCACACTTTGTCTGAACAGATCTCTGCCTTTAGCACAGATCTGTTCAGCACCATGGACAGCAGGATGCCTGAGAAGGCGTCCTGTTGCCATGGGAACCTTCCCCGTCTGCCACAACTGAGCAGACGGGGAAGGGGAGGGAGGAGGGCTCCCTCCCTCTGTCACCCGATCCTGTCCGGGGGCTGCAAAGGCACAGCAGCCCCCCGATTGGAGAGGGAGGGAGCTCCCTCCCTCTTCACCTCTTCCATACAGCGGTCCCTACGGACCGCGGCATGGAAGGGGTTAAAACGGTCGACATCTGTACAGATGTCTGCCGTTTAAATCGGAGTGTCAGCAATGAGCTGACACTCTGATTCAACCGCTCAGCTATCCTGAAAATAAACTGGGGGCGGGCGGAAGATCGCGCACCCGCCCCCCACACTGCCGCATGCCTCCCGCCCGCCTCCTGCAATCCTCCCCCCCCCCCGCTGCGCCCGCAGACACAAAAACACAGAGGGCTGCAGGGGGGGTTAACTTTCAAAAATATGGGCACTTTGAGGTTTCTGATCCCTGCGATCACGGACCGCAGGGATCAGAAACTTGCATAACCGCTAAAAACCGCAGGTCTGAATTGACCTGCGGTTTGTAGCGATCGGCAATGCGGGGGGTCACAGGACCCCCCCTAGGCATTGTCACAGGGTGCCTGCTGAATGATTTCAACAGGCACCCTGTTCCGATCACTGCCGGCTGTGCGGCAGTGATCAAAACTACACAGGACGTACCGGTACGCCCTGGGTCCTTAAGGACTCGGGAAACAGGGCGTACCGGTACTCCCTAAGTCCTTAAGGGGTTAAAGAGGTTGTCCGGTCCCAAAATCAAAATTCTTTTTATGTGCTCCTAACACCCCTCTCCATGCATACATATGCCCCAATACCTGTTTTTTATGTCTGAGCTTTCTTTCCCCCCCTGGAAGACATCACATTATCCCAGACATCCCAACCTGCAAAAACTCATTTCAGGGAGGTGTACGTCTCATTTCAGGGAGGTTTTCTTTTTTTTTCTTTTACAAACTTTTTATGACATTTTCCAAACATATGCAGTATCTGCACACTTTGCTCTATGGTGTGGAGGACGGGGCTCATTACCCTGCCCCAAATTATCATATTTATGTATATGATTAAAGGGGTTCTGTCACCAGCTATAAGCCCTGTGAGCTAAACAAATGCTCATGTCCAGGGTAGCATTCTGATTTCTAAGGTGGCCTTATAAAAGCTATTTGTGGCTTTATTCTGCGGAAAAACACGTTTTACTAACCTGTCAATCATTGAATTAAGGTGCCCAAGCAGGGGAGGTCTGTGGATGCATGGTGCCCGGCCGCACGCACCGCCGCCTTCTACTCCTCAGCGCCGCCTCTCCCTCCCTCCCCCTCCTCCCGCTTTGAGATCCCGCCTGTGCGCACAGGCTCAGCCTGATGCGCCGTTGCGGACTGCTGGCATCGGCTTCTTCTTGCACTGTGCGCACGCGCCGAGAAGGGGACACTGCTACAGGTTCCCGGAAAGGTTTACTGCGAGTAAACTAGAGATGGGAAGTTCAGATCTTTCACATGAATCGGTTCATTTGAATCAGTTCATTCAAATGAACCGATTCATGAATCGAATCTTCGTTTCACTCGCTGAGCTGACAAGAAGCAAGTGAACCGAAGCTTAGGTTGCGCAATGCGCATGCGCGGGTGCTTCCATTCACTCGCTGAGTCGGCTCTTGGTCTGAGTCAGGAAGTTTATTCTTTAAAACCCTGTGTGTAATTATCTACTCCACTGTAGGAAAAAACATCCAAGGGGTGTGAATTTAACACTGGGGTCAATAATATAATTAAAATGGAGGGTTAAATGTGTAAATATATTAAAAAAAAATACATCTCTCTCAATAGTTCTATAGCTACTGAATGAGACAGAAGAAGGGATGCCTTTAACATATATATCTCCTTGAGAAGCCAATTTGACCCTAAAGGGTTAATTCAACCTGTAATCTAAACTCTGTCCTGTCACTTCTCTTATCTCTCTGCTCTGCTATCTGACTGAGATAAACCTTTCCAGGATATATTGTTTCACATGCGGGTGTCAGCAGGGATGGACTGGGACAATAAAGTGGCCCTGGACTTCAGCCAGACCGGCCCACTTTATTTTTCCCAAACAGACTAAAAAAAAAACATGTGAATGGCGCTGTTATGGAGGGGATCTGTGAATGGCACTGTTATGGAGGGGATCTGTGAATGGCACTTTTATGGAGGGGATCTGTGGATGGCACTGTTATGGAGGGGATCTGTGGATGGCACTGTTATGGAGGGGATCTGTGGATGGCACTGTTATGGAGGGGATCTGTGGATGGCACTGTTATGGAGAGGATCTGTGGATGGCACTTTTATGGAGGGGATCTGTGGATGGCACTGTTATGGGGGGATCTGTGGATGGCACTGTTATAGAGGGGGATCTGTGGATGACACATACCGTATATAGCATCTTATGCTATGTGTCATCCACAGATACCCCTCCATAACAGTGCCATTCACAGATACCCTCCATAACAGTGCCATCCACAGATCCCCCCCATAACAGTCATCCACAGATCCCCCCATAATAGTGTCATCCACAGATCCCCCCATAACAGTGTCATCCACAGATCCCCTCCATAACAGTGTCATCCACAGATCCCCCATAACAGTGTCATCCACAGATCCCCCCATAACAGTGTCATCCACAGATCCCCCCCATAACAGTGTCATCCACAGATCCCCCCCCATAATAGTGTCATCCACAGATCCCCCCCATAATAGTGTCATCCACAAAACACTGTTATGGAGGGGGATCTGTGGATGACATTGTCATGGGGTGGATCTGTGGATGACACATATAGCATAAGATGTTATATACGGTATGTATCATCCACAGATTCCCCATAACGGTGCCATCCACAGATCCCCCTCCATAATGGTGCCATCCACAGATCCCCTTCCATAACGGTGCCATCCACAGATCCCCCTCCATAACAGTGTCATCCACAGATCCCCCTCCATAATGGTGCCATCCACAGATCGCCCCCATAAGTGTCATCCACAGACCCCCCCCCCCCCCCCCATAAGTGTCATCCACATGACAGACCCCCCCCATAACAGTGCCATCCACGGATCCCCCTCCCTATAACAGTGCCGTCATCCATAGATCCCCCTCCCCGCCACTCACAGTAGTATACATTAATAAATCGGTATCCTGCAGGCTGCAGACAGTAACTTTAATTTTAACACAGCGCTCATCTCTTTACTACCTTACATTCAGCTCCCTCCAGCCTCCAGTAACAAGTGCGGGCGGCAGCGCTCACTCACTGACGTCACGCGCCTGCGCCGCCTAGTGGGAGGAGCAGGCGTGTGACGTCAGTGAGTGAGCGCCGCCCCCACACTGCCTGCTGTTACTGGAGCTGAGTCAGTGTAAGATAGTAAAGAGATGAGCGCTGATTTTAAAGTTAACACACTGACAGCAAAAAAATTAAAATGGCTCGGGACCGGCCGGGCGCCCCCGGGGTCCGGGCCCCTTACTGGGGTATCGGCTTTACCCCCCTGATGGCGGCCCTGGCCGGCCCATAATTCGATCGGCCCACCGGGATTCTCCCGGTACTCCCGATGGCCAGTCCATCGCTGGGTGTCAGGGAGCCGCTATCTAATAGCGGGAGACTCCCTGAACCTCCGGGAGAGTTGAGATCCCTGTTATCCTGGCAGATCTGTTTACTTTCTCCCCTTCTTGTTTAGTTGAATACATAACTTTATTGATACACAAGCCTGGCTGCACTGCACAGAGATGAGTCACAGGCTGGACACGCCCCCCACTCTGCTCTGCCTCCATCTATAACTCCTGTGTCTATCTTTCTACACCCAGACATGAATCTACTTCTCACCCAGTGTCTAAATCCCATTACTGACCGACAGGCTCTGCCCTCACATGTGTATCTAATCCTATCCTGTGTGATACAGCCTGCTGAGCTGTGTATCTAATCCCATCACTGACCGTCTGCAGGCTCTTCCCTCACCATCTCCAGAGTGTAATAAACAGCTGGAAGCAGCAAGCGTATCCAATCACATCTGTATCTAATCCTAACATGTATGTATGCGATACTTCCTGCTGAAGTGTGTATCTAATCCCGTCTTCTATGATACAGCCTGCTGAGCTGTGTATCTAATCCCATTTTGTACGATACAGCCTGCTGAGCTGTGTATCTAATTCTATTTTTGTATGAAACAGCCTGCTGAGTTGTGTATCTAATCCCATTTTGTATGATACAGCCTGCTGAGCTGTCTATCTAAACCCTTATGCACACGACCATATCCATTTATCCATTAAATAAGGATACTGTCAGATTTGCAAAAAATGTCCAGGTCCTTAAGGTTATATATGGCAGGGTTCTTAATGGGCTAATACTGTGATAAATGTGGTTTGACGGTAGCAGTTTATCCTTCAGTAAGCGGCTTTACAAAAGTCGCACTTCTTTACGAAAAAGTTGCAATAGTAAATCTGTCTAGAGATTTATTTACATAAGAAAACACGGCCACTTTCAGAAAACTGGCGAGCATAGTGCAGAGTCAATAAAAGTCGCACATTTTTGCGCAGTTTTAGCGATTGCTCAAAAATTTGTGACTTTTTCACTCCATAATTTTGGCTTGAGCTAATGATAAATCTGGCCCATAGATTTCATCAGTGTGCTTTCCACATCCATATATCAGTACAGCAAAAGATAGAACATGTCTTATTCTGGTCCTCATAATGCAGATCTACTGCACATCTCACATAGGCAGTATCCTTATTTAGCAGATCTGCTACTTGAAGAAAACAGAACAGATACGGTCCTGTGCATGAGGCCTAATTTTATCTTTTTTGGTTCTGACTGCTGAAGGGTTTTTCTTGGGCTAACATGTGTGATACACGTGAGATACGACCATGATCAGCCTGGGAAACACGGTCCGCGTGCCGCCACATCTCCCAGGCCGACTGCACTCTCCTGGCCGAACTGACGATATGACAGTATTGTATGATACAGCCAGTCTCTTATCTGGTCAATGGAGCCGAGGTTGGCCTGGAAATTGTGGCTGACACATGGACTGAGACATGGATTCCTGGGCCGATCACAGTAGTTTGCATGATCCCTATCACTCATACTGAGCTGCCATAACAGTGTCATCCACAGTACCCCATAACAGTTACATCTACAGTGTCCCCATAACAGTGACATCTAGAGCACCCCCATAACAGTGACATCCACAGTGCTCCCATAACCATAACAGTGACATCCACAGATCCCACATAACAGTGTCATCCACAATGTCCCCATAACAGTGACATCCACAGGCCCCCATAACAGTGACATCCACAGGCCCCCATAACAGTGACACCCATAGGTCCCCATAACAGTGACATCCACAGATCCCCCATAACAGTAACATCCACAGATCCCCCATAACAGTGACATCCACAGGCCCCCATAACAGTGACATCCACAGGCCCCCATAACAGTGACATCCACAGTGCCTGTTACAGCCCTTGTGTCAAGGCTTTTGTTGTGTGCGCCGTGACACGGTTGCCACGCATGTTGTTGCCTGCGGCAACGAGTTGTTGTAGCATGCAGGGGTAGTGTCACGGACTATGTTGTGTGCGCCGTGACACGGTTGCCATTCATGCTGTTGCCATGCTGTTGCTATGAGACTGAGATCAGTTGGATGCCTGCCTTTGTTGGAGTAGGACCTTTCTCCTAGCTCTTTGTCATCTGAGGGCCATCCTAGTTGTCATCAATGTCATCCCAGTGTCTCCTTCCCTTCCTATCCCTATTTGTCTGGAGTGGATTATGTTCTGGGAGTTTGTATGTCTAGTTTGATGTTACATGTCTGGTGGTGTTTGGTGTCCAGCATGTTTGCTAGACATTCCCCTGTCTAACGTTGTATCCTCCGGAAGGGGGTCTCTGGTTCCCCGGAGGAACGCAGCTATATGTGTCCTGGATACCTGTGTTGTTGTTGTATGTGCTGTGTCCTTAATGTGTGTGGACATCAGCACTTGTGCACAGGTTCCTGTCGGTGTGCCTGTGGCAGGTAAGTGTGTTGTATTCGTCGCTTACCTGCCAATTCCATATGCTGTATTCAGTCTCTTTTCATTGCAGCTTGGCCGGTGGAGACTCCTGTTCGTCCGTGTTTTGGAGGAACAGGTCGTCTTTACCCTGCTCCTAGTCCAGGGATTTCTTGAGCGTTAGTAGGGCCCCGAGGTTACGGAGTATGAGCCCTCCTACCATCTGGGTTGACTTATACGGTTAGGAGTCGGGTCAGAATTAGGGACTCTGTAGGAGGTTACCTGCTCCCTTATTCCTCCTCCTGGCCTTGTTGCTTCCCTGTGGACTCCTTATTGTACTCTGGGGAATTTCCCCCACTCCCCACCGTGACAGTGCCCCTATAACAGTGCCATCCACAGTGCCCCTAATGACGTCCACTGTGCCCCCATGTGCCATCCACAGTGCCCATGTGCCATCAATAGTGCCCCTAATGACATCCCCAGTGCCCACACACGCACCCATGTGCCATCCATATTGCCCACAAGGGCACCCATATGCCATCCAAAGTGCCCCCCATGTGCCATCCACAGCTCCCCCAATGACCTCCACAGCATAGTGATCAGCCTCTGTCGCTGATTGCTATGCTGTCACTCATGTACAGCTCTTACATCGCACTGTACATGAGTCAGTACAGGCTTCACATAGAACACGTGACCGGGAGGCAGATCTCAAGAACGGCTGCACTGTGGAAGGCACGTATGTGAGCAATAATCTTTCCACCACAGGTTAGATTTTTAAAGCCAAAAAAAGGTTAAACCCGGAGAACCCCTTTAATTTCGGATGCCGCAATCAGCTATTAACGCGGCATCTGAGGGGTAAAATGACGGGGGCGGGGCAATCACCGCTCCCTGTCATTGCACCCACTACTTACAAAGAAATTGTGCTTCGTGACAAAGTAGTTAGTCAGAAGCAATTTTTTTTTATAAAATTGTTGTTTCTGAAAGAAGGCAGCCATGTTTTTGTAAAAAAAAATGCACTTTTCATCCATATATACATTGATATCACGTTTGCTGTTCCTTTCAATGACATTTAAAATGCACTGACGTCATATCTTTTTACTTTACTGCTGAAATGAATATGTGCCAAAGTGAAAGTCCCTTTAATGCTTAACATAATGTGAATTCGAAAGATTTTATAATGAATAAGCTTGGGGAGGCTAAGTGAATAAATATATTTACTAAGTGATTAAATATATGATAATACAAACAAATCACATACTTAATATTAAAAAGTAAATAGACATCACTAGCCTAAATATGCAACATGCAATATGGGGTGGCACTCAGGTCGCCATTTCATAGCACATGGACGACACCCCAGGGTATACAAGAAATAGGGCAAATCAATACTTACATCCTACCTAGAATGAAGTCTTCAATGGGGTGCCCTGAATGAATGTGTGTCACAAAGTTTAAACCTGTTAGCCTCCCCCCCCCCCCCCCCCCCCCTCCAGTGTGCAGCACGCATGTCTCTGAGATCACTCAGGAATGTGGTCTTATCAGCACAATGGGGGATGTGTACTAGATTACAAGGCACATCATTACACAGAATGGTAATAATAAAAGGGAACAGAATTAAAGGGACAGAACGAATCAGTACTTTAAGAATAACTTTACAATACATTGCTGTCTCTGTGGACTGGAATTTGGTCTTACAATCATGCTATTCTTGAGAGTAACAAATAGACACCCCGATTCCTATGCAGTAAAACTGACCTGTTACTTTTTTCTTTGGGTAAGTATGATTACAACTTTACCACATATTTATAAGTTTTCTTCCATTTTAATGCTGAAAAAAATTAAAAGCTTTTGAAAAAACAAATTTTTTCTTTGCATTACCATTTTCTAAATCCCATATACGGAGCTGTGTAAGGGCTCATTTTTTGTGGGGCGATCTGTACTTTTCATTGATGCCATTCTGGGGTGTGTATGTCTTTTTGTGAAGTGACCAAAAAAGCCATTTTAACATTTTTTTTCCGTTTCGCTATTATGGTATAAATCTTCTTATAATTTAATAGAAAGGGCATTTTCGCACACGGCGATGCCTATTATGTTAATTTCTTAAATTATTTATGTATTTTTATTTTCATTTTGGGGAAAGGGGGGTGATTTGAATTTTTTAATATTTTTAATAACTTTTTTTTCCATTTTTTTATAGCAGCGATGGCGCCTGCTCTAATTGCTAGTGGACGCCATTCTTAAATGCCCGACCGCCGGCATAAATTTACGTGGGGCGGTCAGGAAGGGGTTAAAGAAGTATTTAAGACATTTCCTGTTGATGGCCTATTCTATCAGACTGACAGGAGTACGACACCCGGCACGTCCGCTGAGCAGCTGTTACTTCGTACCTCCAGTGCCAGAAGTCGGTGCTGGAACTACACATGTCCATCCATTGTGTAGTGGACGGAGCTGGTTACTGCAGAGCTGTTTCCACTGAAGGTATTAGGAGCATCCACTACACAGTGAACGGTGCCAGAGCTGATGGTCAGCGGTGATGGGTGTTGGACCCCTCCAATCAGATATTCATTGCCTATACTAAGGATAGGACATCAACAGTATAATCCTGGAATACCGCTTTAGGCCTCATGCACACGACCGTTGGTTCGCGGACCCATTCAAGTCAATGGGTCCGTGAAAAATCACGGATGCACATAAGATAGTCATCCGCGTTCGTGATCCGTGTCCGTTTTTCCTATCATTTTCAATGCAAACTTGACTTAGTTTTTTATTTTACTTTTCATGTCCGTGGATCCTCCAAAAATCAAGGAAGACCCACGGACGAAAAAACGGTCACAGATCACGGACCAACGGAACCCCGTTTTGCGGACCGTGAAAAAATACTGTCGTGTGCATGAGGCCTTAAGGTGATCATATATTAGACTAGGTATGGTCCACTATGTATTAGATGTTTGGTCGATGTTCGTTTTGTCTATGTTGGGGGGGGAAAATCGGGCATATTGAATTTCAACACGCCCTATTGTTTATTCTTAAGGGAGATAAGCTTCAGCCAGAGTTACCTGGTTTATTCCCCTCTGCCCACTGAGAACACATGCTGAACTGAGTGTGCATATATATGGGGATGTCAGCAGGCATGGCTGTCAGCTGACCTTTAGGGCTCATGCACACGAACGTATTTTCTATCCGTTCTGGGGGTTTTTTGCGGACCGTATGCAGAACCATTTATTTCAATGGGTCCGCAAAAAAAACTCTGTGTGCATTCCATTTCCGTATGTCCGTTCTGCAAAAAATAGAACATGTCCTATTATTGTCCGCATCATGGACAAGGATAGGACTGATCTATTAGGGGCCAGCTGCTCCGTTCCACAAAATATGGAATGCACACGGACGTCGTCCGTATTTTTTGTGGATCCGTGTTTTGCAGACCGCAAAATACATACGGTTGTGTGCATGAGCCCTTATCCTGCACATTAGTTAATTAATTTCATATATATGAGGGCAGCACCAATGTCTGTCGATGTCTACTCTTGAGGGAAACAGTCAGCAGGTTAGATTTTGCAAACTATGCCAATGAGCCTCTAGGAGCCCTCTGCACTATGATTAACAGGGCCAAGTAGTGTAAACGCTATGGTGACGGGCCCTGTCAATCAAAGTGCAGAGGGTGCGGCAGTTGCAAAGATCGCTGAGCCTCTAGGTGTAATAGCCATGCCCCTGTTGCTCCTAGAGGCTCATTTTCATATATTAAAACTATTAAAAATGTTCTCAGCAATGCGAGCACATATGAACATGGGACCAACTCAGATGCCTTCAGCTGCCAAGTGCACATGTAAAAGGTCAGCCAGTGTCATAGGTACAAATCTGCTGACAAATGCCCTTTAAATTATCCGATTTATCTTGCAGTTCTTGTATAGGAAGGGCGGATAGTATATTTTTCATCTGATCCTGAAACACGTAGCTCTCATGGTTCTATACAATAAATATCCTTTTTGGAACATTCTTCTGTACCCCAGAAGTCTTTACATTTTTTCCTCTATCCTCTGCGATGCCTATGAAGAAGGATCCTTTTATTTGTCAAAAGGAACATTTTTCACATCCTTATCCATTAAAACATATCGTATTTGGCTGTTGCTCCCTGTAATAGCCTATATTATGACACGTTTACCTGGGGGTACGACAGCATGAGCCTCCTACCGCAGCCTAGGACTGCCTCGGGGCAGATGTTTATAATGAAATGCCATCTCGTCAGCCTCCTGGAGACCATCCGACCCGTGCTCAGGCCTGCAGGATTGTCTACGACGTGTTCATGATTCCTGTGATAGCATCCATCCATCTTTGTTCTTTTCCCTTTAAGTCTGTGAAGTATAATTGTCTTTTCTTTAGAGATGTGAGTAGAATAAGATGAAGCTTCAGCCTGGTTGTCTCTGCCTTAATAGGAGAATACGTGGGATTTGACCCCCTTTATAGAATTCTGAGATTTATTTTTCACCTATTTTTCACATTTGTTGTCTGACAGTAGTCCATGCATGTACAGGATTTAATCCTTGCTGTAACCATGGGTGTAACTACCAGGGTAGCGGGCAGAGCAGCTTCTATGGTGTCCATCTCCGCTCAGACATGCGGTGCTCTTCTAACCATAGAAGGGGTGTAGAACTGTGTGCAACCCCACTCTAATTTCACCATGGCACCCCCTGCTGCGTGCATCATTCTCTTTATCGTTGCTTTTTCCTCTGCAACATCACTGCATTATGCATCTATTTTGACATGATACGTGTATGTGGGCATTATACCTAAATGTGAGATCATTATGTGTTTTTCCTATGCTGTGATGTCACAATGTGTGTGGCGACTTTTTAGTATGTTATTTCTGTGCTATGATATAACTGTGTGCATTATCTCTGTACAATGACATCATTGTTTTATTATCTCTGTACTGTGACATCACTGTGTGCGAACCCCCTGTACTGTGACATCACTGTGTTTATTATATCTGTACTGTGACATCACTGTGTTTATTATCCCTGTTCTGCGACATCAATGTGTTTATTATCCCTGTTCTGTGACATCACTGTGTTTATTACCCCTGCACTGTGACATCACAGTTTTTATTAATCCTGTGCTGTGACATCACTGTGTTTATTATCCCTGTACTGTGACATCACTGTGTTTATTATCCCTGTACTGTGACATCACTGTGTTTATATCTCTGAACTGACATCACTTTGTTTATTATTCCTGTACTGTGACATCACTATGTTTATTATTCCTGTACTGTGACATCATTGTGTTTATTATCCCTGTGCTGTGACATCACTGTGTTTATTATTCCTGTACTGTGACATCATTGTGTTTATTATTCCTGTACTGTGACATCATTGTGTTTATTATCCCTGTGCTGTGACATCACTGTGTTTATTTTCTCTGTACTGTGACATCACTGTGTTTATTATTCCTGTGCTGTGACATCACTGTGTTTATTATTCCTGCGCTGTGACATCACTGTGTTTATCATCCCTGTACAACTATGAGGCCTCATGGTTACGTGTTGCAACCCTGACTGTATACATATAAGAATTCTCTGATCACAGTACATAAATGGTTAATCTTTGCTCTTCCTCCCTGTGCAGTCATGTATTAATCTTTATAACAGTGCAGACAGGCGTAACCACTTGAGCACTGACAGGGAGGAGGGAAGGTAGATGACTACTGGTTATAGGTATATCGTTGGGTACATATTGTTGGCTAGCCTTCGGTCTCCTTTGTGCTGAGATATACCCTTCCCCAAACTGTTTCTGTGGAGACTCCTTCCTCCATGTACCTGCTGCGGGTTGCAGAAATGATGCTCCTTGTTTCCACAGTAACAGTCAAAAACTGCATTGCCGGCATTTCTGAAAACATAAAACATCCTTGCTATTTTCTGGCAGATATTCCGTGATGTCGTTTGATTTCCGCATAAGCCCTTGGACCTGGCACGCTTGCCCAACAAAAAGCTTATAACTTTGCTGTGATGACGCCATATTTGTAATTTATTAACACTATATTGGGCATGGTTCAAGTAAACTACATAGGATATGCAACTGCAACATGTTTTCAAACAATAGCCTTCCCCTTTTAAACAGGCACCAGCCTTTTTCATACTGTGCCCATCCCCTTTTTGATGGCGCCCCCTTTTGTATGGTGTCCCACCCTCTCTATCTGCAGCGACCTGGCCGCAGGGGCAACACATGAGCTACGGTGGGCTGATGGGGATAGTAGTAGTTTTACTCACGGTTAGCAGAGCCTCCCTGGGATGGCTTGCAGTGATGGGAAGAACAGCACCAGTTCTTTCGGGGCACACTCTGTTGTCCAGGGACTCCAGCCAGATGGTGGTTGAGGTGCCCTTGGTGGTGTGGGTTTAAGGTGCCATGGAGGCAGGGTCCCTGGGGTTTGTGACGCCAGCACCGTAAGTTGCAAATAAGTGATAAGTTTGCATAATAAGGAGACCAGTTCTCTTAACAAATTCCCAGTACTTTACTGAAGCTGATACAAAGGTCATCAATGTGCGCAAAAGTCATTTACAGCAAGGCAGCTTCTACAATGGCTCAGGTCGGTTCCCAAAAGTTGCATAAGGGGTAGTTTTCCTCTATAACAATCAATCTCTTCTTTCTCCAGACTGGAGGGATGTACTAACTCTGCTGTACTGTATAGTCATATACTTCTGTATCCTCTCTAGGAATACTATCTCCTGACAGGTGGCCTTTCTGTCTTTGGTTATGGTGGGTAGCTGGTAGCTTAGAATCTCTCCACCTAATGCAAAAAAGACTAGAGCGGGATAAACGACAATTACCTCCCTTTGCCAATATTCTCACTCCCTCTCAGGGTTGCCTGGATCTTCTGTAATCTTTCCCTTCTATGGGCTGTTACATGGAACTAACTCTGGAGTTTTGATAACTCTTCAAAATGGCTGCTGAGGTGCAGCTTTTCCTCAGACATCACACTTTCTTTCTTCTTCTTCTTCTTCTTCTATTCTCCAGAGAGCAGTGTGGAGTCAGCCCTGGGAGGTTTGTTAGAATTTCCCCTCCCTATGCAACTTTATGAAAACTCAGGCACAAGCACATTTTAATAAAAACACAATCACAGTATTAAGCAGTGTGTTTCAGGACACTGCATTCCCCCCTACTTTAATATAAGCCGTCCTTGGCGCACTCTTGCCAAGGTGATGCATCACCTGCAAAATATAAAAAGAGCATGCATGCATATACACAGTACCATTACCCCATTCGTGTGTTTTTTCGTTTTTGGCTATAAGAGAATTGGGTTAGGCATATACTTCAGGAGCATCACAATATAGCATAAGTGACAAGGGCCATAGTTTCTCTTGTAACTACGGATCTGGGGATGCTGACCTGGCCAGGATAGTCCATAATGTAAACAAAAAGGAAACTTCTCAGGAGGCTCACAGGGCATGAGTCCGTTCCCTGGGCATGAAGCATGATGGTTGCAGAACATCACGGAGGCCTTTAATACGTCAAAGTCCATCTCCGGGCACATGACTTGAACATTGCAAAACAAGGACAAAGGAGTCTTTAGAGAGTCTTTAGACTAAGGCAATGTCACAAAAGGTGTTACAGAAAACTAGAAGACACAAATGAAGATCCGACTGACTTGATCCAAAACTAAGGAACCAAAGGGTAAGCCCTGCAACAGCCCTAGCTCTCTCCCTTACTGCTCAGCCTATGCAAAAATCTCTATGGTAGATAATTGCATACCCTCGTTCCTCGACTGTATGAAACCTGAACACCCTATAATAGTGAGGGGACACGACCACCGGCTCCCTACACTTAATACGGAGGGAGTCAGGGTCACCTAGGATCAAGCAAACAGGAAAACACAGATAAATGAACAGACTTATCTGTAGAAGCATCAGTTGTAGCATCCAGCATGCACACACTCCAGGAAGTTGTATAAACCACAAAGTGATGCAGTATGGGAGGAGATTTAAAGGGATGCAATCAGTGCAACTAGATGACAGCTGAGAAAGGGAAACGAGATGACAAAACGAAAGCAAAACAAAAGAACCTCAAGCAGGAGGTCTGAAGAATGTCTGTCAGAGCTTCTCAGATGTCTGGCGGTGACAGTACCCCTCCTTCTACGAGTGGACTCCGGACACTCAGAGCCCACCTTCTCAGGATGGGGCCTATGCCAAGCCCTGATGAGACTAGTGGCCTTAATGTCAGTCACTGGGACCCACATCCTCTCCTCAGGACCATAACCCTCCCAATGAACGAGGTACTGGAGAGAACCGCGGACAACACGAGAATCCACAATCCTAGAGACCTGAAATTCAAGATTACCATCAACCACAATCGGAGGAGGAGGCAAAGAGGAGGGTACAATGGGTTGGACATAAGGTTTTAATAGGGACTTATGAAAAACATTATGGATCTTCCAAGTCTGAGGAAGATCAAGACGGTAGGCAACAGCATTGATGACGGACAAGATTTTGTAAGGCCCAATAAACTTAGAACCCAACTTCCAGGAGGAAACCTTCAATTTGATATTCTTAGTAGACAACCACACCAGATCACCAACATTCAGGTCCGGACCAGGCACACGTCTCTTATCCGCCACACGCTTATATCTCTCACTCATGCTCTTTAGATTATCCTGAATCTTTTGCCAAATAGATGACAAAGACGAGGATAATCTCTCCTCATCAGGTAAACCAGAAGACCCCTCTCCAGAGAATGTCCCAAACCGCGGATGAAACCCATATGCACCAAAAAATGGTGACTTATCAGAGGACTCCTGACGACGGTTATTTAAAGCAAACTCAGCAAGGGAGAGAAAAGAACACCAATCCTCCTGATTCTCCGCCACAAAACAGCGCAGATATGTCTCCAGATTCTGATTGACGCGCTCCGTCTGGCCATTCGACTGTGGGTGGAAAGCAGAAGAGAATGACAACCGAACCCCCAAGCGAGAACAGAAAGCCTTCCAGAATCTGGAAACAAACTGCGTGCCCCTATCAGAGACTATGTCTGAAGGAATACCATGCAATTTGACAATGTGATCAATAAATGCCTGCGCCAGCATCTTAGCATTGGGCAACCCAGGAAAAGGAATGAAATGCGCCATTTTGCTAAAACGGTCCACCACCACCAGAATCACAGTCTTCCCCGAGGAACGAGGCAGGTCCGTAATGAAGTCCATGGACAGATGTGTCCAAGGACGGGAAGGAATGGGTAACGGGAGGAGAGGACCTGATGGCCGTGAATGAGGGACTTTGGCACGAGCGCAGGTCTCGCAGGCTGCCACAAAGCTCTCAACCGACTTACGAAGCGCCGGCCACCAGAATCTCCGAGCGATGAGATCCACTGTGGCTCGACCCCCCGGGTGCCCAGCAAGGACAGTATCGTGGTGCTCTTTAAAAACCTTGTGTCTTAAAGCGAGAGGCACAAACAACCTCCCAGGAGGACAAAGATCAGGAGCCTCTGCCTGGGCTGCCTGAACCTCTGCCTCCAATTCAGGATAAAGAGCAGAGACCACCACACCTTCAGCCAAAATGGGACACGGGTCTTCAAAATTCCCACCTCCTGGAAAACAACGTGACAGGGCATCCGCCTTCACATTCTTAACCCCAGGGCGGAACATGACAACAAAATTAAACCTTGAAAAGAACAAAGACCATCTGGCCTGTCTCGGGTTCAGACGGTGGGCTGACTCCAAGTAGGCCAGATTCTTATGGTCGGTAAACACGGTAATAGGGTGTCTGGCTCCCTCTAGCCAATGGCGCCATTCCTCAAAAGCTAACTTGATGGCCAACAACTCCCTATCTCCCACATCGTAATTTTTCTCTGCAGAGGAGAGTTTCTTCGAGAAAAAGGCACACGGTCGCCATTTGGCAGGAGAGAGACCCTGCGACAAGACCGCACCCACACGCACCTCAGAAGCGTCCACCTCAACTATGAAGGGCAGAGAGATATCAGGTTGTACCAAGATGGGAGCGGAAGCAAAACTCTCCTTGATACTAGAAAAGGCCTTACGCGCCTCTACCGACCAGGAGGAAAAGTCTACCCCCTTTCTAGTCATATCAGTGAGTGGTTTAACAACAGAGGAATAATTCAAAATAAACTTCCTATAATAATTGGCAAAACCCAAAAAACGCATCAGCGCCTTCTGATTCTCAGGAAGCTCCCACTCAAGCACAGCGAGGACCTTTTCGGGGTCCATGCGAAAACCAGAAGCGGAGAGAAGAAACCCCAGAAATTGAATTTCTGGAACCGCAAACACACATTTTTCCAGTTTAGCGTACAATTTATTCTCCCGCAGGATGAGCAAGACCTGACGTACAGTACAGACCAAAAGTTTGGACACACCTTCTCATTCAAAGAGTTTTCTTTATTTTCATGACTATGAAGGCATCAAAACTATGAATTAACACATGTGGAATTATATACATAACAAACAAGTGTGAAACAACTGAAAATATGTCATATTCTAGGTTCTTCAAAGTAGCCACCTTTTGCTTTGATTACTGCTTTGCACACTCTTGGCATTCTCTTGATGAGCTTCAAGAGGTAGTCCCCTGAAATGTTTTTCCAACAGTCTTGAAGGAGTTCCCAGAGATGCTTAGCACTTGTTGGCCCTTTTGCCTTCACTCTGCGGTCCAGCTCATCCCAAACCATCTAGATTGGGTTCAGGTCTGGTGACTGTGGAGGCCAGGTCATCTGGCGCAGCACCCCATCACTCTCCTTCATGGTCAAATAGCCCTTACTTTCAAAGTTTTCCCAATTTTTCGGCTGACTGACTGACTTTCATTTCTTAAAATAATGATGGCCACTCGTTTTTCTTTACTTAGCTGCTTTTTTCTTGCCATAATACAAATCCTAACAGTCTATTCAGTAGGACTATCAGCTGTGTATCCACCTGACTTCTCCTCAACGCAACTGATGGTCCCAACCCCATTTATAAGGCAAGAAATCCCACTTATTAAACCTGACAGGGCACACCTGTGAAGTGAAAACCATTTCAGGGGACTACCTCTTGAAGCTCATCAAGAGAATGCCAAGAGTGTGTAAAGCAGTAATCAAAGCAAAAGGTGGCTACTTTCAAGAACCTAGAATATGGCATATGTTTCACACTTGTTTGTTATATAATTCCACATGTGTTAATTCATAGTTTTGATGCCTTCAGTGTGAATCTACAATTTTCATAGTCATGAAAATAAAGAAAACTCTTTGATTGAGAACGTGAGTCCAAACTTTTGGTCTGTACTGTAGGTGGTCCTTATGAGTTTTGAAATCAGGAGAAAAAATCAAAATGTCATCTAGATACACTAGTACAAATTTCCCCATTAAATGATAAAAAATACTGTTCACAAAATGCTGAAAGACGGCTGGAGCATTCATCAAACCAAAAGGCATAACCAAATTCTCAAAATGGCCCTCAGGGGTATTGAAGGCCGTCTTCCATTTGTCTCCTTCTCTGACCCTGACCAGGTTGTATGCCCCTCTTAGATCCAACTTGGAAAAAACTTTAGCCCCAACAATCTGGTTAAACAGGTCCGGGATCAGAGGAAGCGGATAAGGGTCACGAATTGTGATACTGTTCAGCTCCCTGAAATCCAGACATGGTCTTAAAGAACCATTTTTTTTCTTACCAAAGAAAAAACCAGCGGCAACAGGTGACTTCGAGGGTCGTATGTGTCCCTTTCTCAGGCTCTCAGAGATATAAGCACGCATAGCGACCCTTTCAGGTTGGGAGAGATTGTATAAACGAGATTTAGGCAGCTTGGCGCCTGGGATGAGATTAATAGGGCAATCGTACTCCCTGTGAGGGGGCAGCTCCTGAACACCACTCTCAGAAAACACATCCGAAAATTCAGAGAGAAAAGATGGTACAGTCTTAGTAGAAACCTCTGAAACTGATGTCGTGAGGCAATTCTCTCTGCAAAAGTCACTCCAACCATTTATTTGCCTCGCTTGCCAATCAATGGTGGGGTTATGTTTAGTGAGCCAGGGTAGCCCCAACACAAGAGGAGTAGTCAACCCGCTTAGGACGAAACATGACACATCCTCAACATGAGTATCACTCACAATCAAACGGATATTGTGAACTATGCCCTTTAACGATTTCGGAGAAATGGAGCGGAATCAATAGCAAAAACAGGTATATCCTTTCCCAAAGTGCATACCTGGAAACCATGTGTTATAGCAAATTGATTATCAATGAGATTGACAGCTGCTCCACTATCTACAAAAATCTTACAAAAAATGTTCTTGCTCTCTAGCGGCACCCAGGCAGGTAGGACAAAACGGGAACTACAAGCAAACGGAAAACCTTCAATTTCCGCATCAACCTTGCCAATAGTAACAGACGGAACGTTTTTAGAGGATTTTTTTCTTTTTGTTTCTTTATTACTCTCAAAAAACTGCCTGAATCTCCTAGAGGGACAAACATTTGCCAAATGATTTATACCTCCACAACAGAAACAAACCCTCCTCTGAATCTTCTATTGTCAGAGACAAGCAAACCCAGCTGCATGGGCTCCTGCTCAGAGGGGATTGAGAGAGACTGAGACCCCTGCGCACTGAAAGAGACAGCCGCACTGTCCTTGGAGTGAGTATGACAGGAAGGAGTGATCTCTCCTCTCTCTCTAAGACGCCTGTCAATACGAACGGCCCGAGACATGGCAGAGTCCAAGGAGGTAGGTCTCTCATGAAAGGCAAATGCATCTTTCAATCCCTCTGAAAGACCATGGCAAAATTGACTTCGGAGTGCAGCATCATTCCAACCAGTATCAGCTGCCCATCTCCGAAATTCTGAACAGTATATCTCTGCGGACTGTTTACCCTGGCATAAAAGACGTAGTCTAGACTCAGCCAAAGCAATACGATCCGGATCATCATATATCTGACCCAGGGCTAAAAAAAATTCATCCACTGAACGGAGGGGCCGTGCAGGCCCAAGACTGAGCGTTATCCCTGAGCAGCGAGATGATGATCCCCACCCTCTGCTCCTCATCACCAGAGGAATGGGGAAGTAAGTGAAAATGGAGTTTGCAAGCCTCTCTAAACCGAACAAAATTCTCACTACCCCCGGAGAACGTATCCGGGAGCGAGATCTTAGGCTCAGAACAAACTCCATGAACGCAAGCTGAAACGGTCAGTTTCAGTTTTACGGAGATCTGCTACCTCCAATGAAAGACCCTGCATGTGTTCAGTCAAAAGTGAAACCGGATCCATGCTTGAGACGGTTTTGGGCGGTTTATAATGTCATGGAAGGTGTTACAGAAAACTAGAAGACACAAATGAAGATCCGACTGACTTGATCCAAAACTAAGGAACCAAAGGGTAAGCCCTGCAACAGCCCTAGCTCTCTCCCTTACTGCTCAGCCTACGCAAAAATCTCTATGGTAGATAATTGCATACCCTCATTCCTCGACTGTATGAAACCTGAACACCCTATAATAGTGAGGGGACACGACCACCGGCTCCCTACACTTAATACCGAGGGAGTCAGGGTCACCTAGGATCAAGCAAACAGGAAAACACAGATAAATGAACAGACTTATCTGTAGAAGCATCAGTTGTAGCATCCAGCATGCACACACTCCAGGAAGTTGTATAAACCGCAAAGTGATGCAGTATGTGAGGGGATTTAAAGGGATGCAATCAGTGCAACTAGATGACAGCTGAGAGAGGGAAACAAGATGACAAAACGAAAGCAAAACAAAAGAACCTCAAGCAGGAGGTTCTGAAGAACGTTTGTCAGAGCTTCTCAGATGTCTGGCGGTGACAGGCAAATAATCAAGGCAATGAGTCTCTTACCCTGGCTCTGTAGCTTCAAATGATGCAGGAATGCAATAACAATTAATACTTGTACCGGGCAGGTGGTTTTCACTTGGTAGTCCGGTCGGATCTCCGAAGTGGCTACAGGCCTTGGCTCTAGGTAACTTGGTTCATCTTGAGCTGCCGATGATCTGTCACTAGGTAGCACTTCTGACTGAAGTGGGGCTGTATTGGTCTTGGCGGGAACAAGAAAGTTAAGCCACGTTGTAAGGACCCAGTGTAGAGGATCTCAGTCTAATAATAGTTGTCCAATAGACTGTGTTGGTTCCAGTGGATCAGGTGACTTTTCAGACAATTGTTCAGTGGTTGGAGCTTCTTCTTGGACAATCTCTTTCAAAGACAACTTGAGATGGTTGCGATGCACTATTTGTGGTGCTCTGTTCTCTTTGGTGATTTCGTAGATATCAGTCTCAGGATTAGGAACAGCTGTGATGGTGTAGGGTTCTCTTTCCCACTTACTATCCAGCTTACTAGTGCGATGATTATTTTTCAGCCACTCATGGTTACCAATTTGTAAGCTTTCTGCTTTTGCAGACTGTTCATAGTCTTTCTGTTGCTTTTGACGTGCATTCGCCATGTGGATCTGGACAATCTCTTGGGCATCAGCTAGGCGTTTTTGTACATCCAAGGTGATATCTGCAGGTAATCTGCCTTGACGGCCAAATATAAGGTAATATGGGGTGTATCCAGTAGAACAATGGATGGTATTGTTGTAAATATACATCAGTTGAGGTAGTAGAGTTGGCCAATCAGTTCTTTTAGCAGGTGGTACAGCTCTCAATATTTCAATCAAGGTTTGGTTAATTTTCTCACAAAGTCTGTTACCTTGAGGATGGTAAGCTGTTGTTCTCATCTTCTGACAATTGTTAAGTGAACATAGTTCATGGAAGAGCTGGGATTCAAAGGTGGATCCTTGATCTGTGAGAATATTTTCAGGGCATCCATAGGGTAACAGAAAATTCCTCCAGAAAACGTTTGTGGTGGTTTTGGCTGTCAAGTCTTTGACAGGTACAGCGACTACGAATTTGGTGTAGTGATCAATTATTATCATGGCGTAGGTATATCCTGAGCGACTTGGTTCTAGCTTTACGTGATCAATGGCCACTATTTCTAGAGGTGTTTGGCTTACAATGGGATGTAATGGTGCTCTTTGGTCATGTCTCTCACTTCTTCTAATGGCACAAGTAGTACATTCTCGACACCAATTTTCAATATCGTCTCTCATTTCAACCCAATAAAATCTTCGGGGGATGGTTGCTTCTGTTTTTTGCAAGCCAAAGTGTCCTGACCTATCATGGTACATTTGAAGGAGAATTCTGGCATCTCAGCTTGGTACTATAATTTGAGGCAGCCGATAATTGGTGACGGGATCTAGGGTTCTTCTTAACATTAGTCCTTTCTGCATGAACAGTTGTTTTCTGTGTCTCCATAGCTTGAGCAGCTCTGGATCTGCATTCTTTCTGTAGTGGATTATTTCCGGTGTTCTTCCACTAGTGAAGAAATCTTGTAGCTCACCTAATACTCGACTTTGGCTTGCAATTTGATTCACCTTTCTTTCTCAACTTGGGGTTCTGGATTTCTCTGCTGTTGGAAGTTGAGGACTTCTTTACCTTTGTCTTTTATGGTAATAACATCTTGTTGGGCAAATTGTTTGTAGAAAGCCGGCAGCTCTACTTCTTCCCAATTGTCTTCCTGTTCAGTAGGGTCTCCTCTGGTAGGCAGGCAGGATAAGGCATCTGCATTTTCATTTGACTTTCCTGTACTTGACCACAAAGTTGTAGTTGGCAAGTTGTGAGGCCCATCTTTATTCTAAGGCTTCTAACTTGGCTGTGTTAAGGTGCGCCAGTGGGTTGTTATCAGTATAGGCCACAAATGGTGCTGCTGCGAGGTAGTCTTTAAATTTTTCAGTGACAGCCCACACAAATTTCTCTTGGCACCTTTAAGCTGGCATAAGCAATTACTCTCATCTTACCTTCTTGCAGTTGAGATAGGACAGCTCCCAGGCTTTTCTTACTGGCATCAGTGTAGAGATCGAATGGCTGTTGGTAATCTGGATAGCCTAAGACAGGTGGCTCAGTCAAATTCTTCTTCAGGAGTTGGAAAGCGATATCTGTCTTCATTCCATTTGATTGGTATCTGGACTTTCTGGTACTTCTTGGGATGTCCTCTCAGGAGTTCTTGTATCGATTCAGAAATCTGGGCCAAGTGAGGGATGAAACGTCTGTAGTATCCAGCAAAAATACGAAAACTTCTCACTTCTTTTACTGTGGTAGGAGTAGGCCAATTCTGGACTGCAGCTATGTTCTCTGGATCTGGCTTGACATCTTCAGACCTAACATGTCCCAGGTACTTAACTTCTGGTTTTAGTAGGTAGCACTTAGAGGGTTTGATCTTGAGTCTGTGCTTGATGAGGAATTGAAAAGAATTTAGAGTAGATGCTGACATCATCTAGGTATAACATGACAGTTTCAAAGTTCTTGTGGCCTAAACAGCGTTCCATTAGTCCAAAGGCCATGTAGTTAAATTCAAATAGGCCCATAGGGGTAGTAAATGCTGTTTTTTCATGATCTTTAGGAGCCAAGGGTACCTGCCAGTACCCACTGGTTAAATCCAGAGTAGAAAAGTAAACTGAGGATCCTAATGCTGTCAAGGACTCCTCAATTCTTGGTAAAGGATAGGCATCCCTGTGGGTTATTTTCACGATGCGCTCCGTGCGTAGTTCCAGGAAGCGGGGATGGCTGAGGCGCGCTCGCGTCATCAGCGTGCCCGGCGTCGCCCGTTCCCATGGTAACCACACTGGGGCTGAGCGCCAAGCTGATCACTTGGCGTTCGGCTGTATTGGAACTCAGTAGTCATGTGACGCTGGCCACATCACATGACTCCACTAGCGCCCTATTTAAACAAGCAATCTGCTGGCCTGTTATTGAGGTCCTTACTGCGATATTACTCACCTGGTTTGTTGTTCCTGCTTGGCTTCTGATTACCCATCCGTCTCATCCCTTGGTCTTGGCATTTCCTCCTGGTTCTGACTTCAGCTTCTCCTGACGATCCTCTGCTTGCTCCTCTGGTACCGTGCTGCTCTCTTGGTTTTTGACTCGGCTTGTTTGACTTTTCTGCTGCATGTTTTGTCTGTCTACCCTGCACTTATCCTAGCTGAGGGTTTGTCGACCAGTTGTCCCTTGTAACTAGGACTTTCAAGGCAAGTAGGCAGGGACAGGGGTGCGGGTTGAGCTCAGTGGTCACTTCCCCACCCCCTGTGTGTGTGATAGAATAACAGGCCCAAATTACCACTGTTATCATGAATCTTTTGGTTACCCTGACGGAGCACGTTTCTAATTTGACTCCCCAATTCCTTTGACTGAGGAATTGGGGAGAAACTCCATTTACATGAGTCAGGACAGAGTGCCTCCACTCTGCATTCATCTAGTCATCATATGGAGCCCCAGATTAAGCTTCCGGAACCATTTTCTGGTGACCATTTTCAGGGGTACGGGTTGAGCTTCCCCACCCCCTGTGTGTGTGATAGAATAACAGGCCCAAATTACCACTGTTATCATGAATCCTTTGGTTACCCTGACGGAGCACGTTTCTAATTTTCTCCCCAATTCCTTTGACTGAGGAATTGGGGAGAAACTCCATTTACATGAGTCAGGACAGAGTGCCTCCACTCTGCATTCATCTAGTCATCATATGGAGCCCCAGATTAAGCTTCCGGAACCATTTTCTGGTGACCATTTTCAGGGGTACGGGTTGAGCTCAGTGGTCACTTCCCCACCCCCTATGTGTGTGACAGTTATGCTGTTAATATTTCTGTGGTCTACCCAGAACCGAATGTTACCATCTTTCTTTCGGACAAGGACTAGAGGTGCAGCCCATAGACTATGGCTGTTTTTGATGATTTTTGAATCCTTCATCTCCTGGATCATCTTTTTCATAGATTGATGCATAGTTCGTGGTATAGGCCGATACCTTTCTTTGATTGGAGGGTGTGAACCGGTAGGGATGGTGTGCTTGATTACACTGACGTCTCCATAATCTGAAGGATGTTTACTGAAGGCTTGATGATGTTCTTTCACAACTTTTAAGACTCCTTCAATTTGTTCCTCAGGTGTAGAAGAGTCTCCCACATGGAGTTCTTTCCACCATATTGTATTTGGAGCATGATCTTGAGTATTCAGCTTCTGATTAGACTGTTCAGTTGTAGCTGCTGGTACACTGATAACATCTTGAAAAGTGATTTGTAACAATTGAGCAACAGGGTAGTGCTTGGTCAAGGTTATACTGCTACTAAAGTTCAGGAGACGAATTGGCACTTTATCTTGGGAAATGGTCACTAGGCTTCTTGCAGCTCGGACTAGAGGATGGTCTTCCAGGTTGATAGGTTCTACTAGGGCTTGGTAGTCTTGACCTTGGATTCCGGAAGTGGCTTGGCACCATAAGTGTTTCAGTATTGGGTTTCAGGTTCACTGGTTGGTTACCTTTGATGCAAGCATGGCAAATCTCTCCTTTCTCATTAGCAAATTTCTGTTCTGCACTTAATACACGGATGGTCTGTTGTATCAGCTTTTTGGAGGCAGGTGAAGCGGTAAGCATGGACTTGTGTAAAGCTTCAAACATTTCAGTATAACAGTTCCTAAGGACATTCATTCTTATGACTACTGGAGGGTTGTTATCTTCCCTGACTTGCACAACAATAATACCTTGTTGGGGTAGTGTGGTTCCTCCTACTTGGAGAGTTGGCTCCCAGTACCCATGTACTGGCACAGGTTTTCCGTTGCTGGCTATAATGCGCTGCCAGGATTCTGGTGGCTGTGTCAGCTGGTCGTGGTCCCAGTATTCCTCAAATGCAGTCTGTCGGATAGTTGTGACTTGAGACCCGGTGTCCATAAAGCAACAAAGGGAACCACATTGATTTGGAGAACCACTTACGGACGGGGTCCTACATAACTGGGCATCCAGCTGGAATATTCTTGACCTACTGCTCTACCTCCCAAGGGGCGGTCCTTGGTCTCGGGGGTTGACCTTTTAACTGCCAGAAAATACTTTCTGTATGGCCTGGCTTGTGATAGTATCTAGAAATAGGTTGCTTTTGCTCATTAAAGCGGTGAGTGGGGCGTCGACAATGGTTTTTGGGATAGGTCGCTTTATCATCAGGAGGATAATGTTTCCTTGGTAACGGTGTCTTATCCTCCAGCAATAAGGGTTTCTCCCACTGTTCCAGTTTTCGGCATACTTTCTCCAGGCTTTTGGTTAGGAAGTTGACTTCATCTGGCAGAGCCTATAACACTATGTGCATACCCAGATCACCAAAGAAAAAGTGACCATATGTAAGCAAAAAATATATACTTTATTAGAACACCACAATAAAACACATATAATGGAGTCTTACATCATTGGATGGAGTAAAACAGATATAAAAGAGGGACACAGCGGGGAGGAGACCGATAAATGTGAATACATGTAGGGGAAGCAGCAAATGTAATTAAATAAAAAAATACACAAGTGTGAACCCTACCCTAAGTTAGTAACAGAAAATGAAGGAAATAGATACTACAGCAGGTTTCCACACACAGGCAAAGAGCCTAGTAAAGTACATAACAATAGTGCATCAGGCAGACCAGGAACCACATATAGTAGCTCATTCAATTATAAGCAAACGTATTAACGGTCACATCACCCATCCAGTGTCCCTCACTTACCCTATGCGTTTCACTGGATGGCTTCGTCAGGGGAAGTCATCTGGTCTGTCAGAGCAGCAACTGCATCAGGAACCAGTGCTTGGGCTTCCTGACTAACTTGGTGATGTGCAGCTAACATCTTTAACTGTCTCTTTAAGGTTTCTGTACTACACCTTCAATTAATTGTTCTCTCAGTGTTTTATCTTGATCCTCTGCTTTACAGGGTCTACCTGTATAACAGCTCGCAGGGCTGTAAGGATAATGAAAAGTCTCTGAGTGACTCACCAGGCTGCTGTCTCTTGCTGAATAATCCCATCTTGACACAGTCCTGGGTTCAAAAGTGGTGTATAGTTGTTCAAATATCTGCTCCACCTTCTTTTCTCTGAGCTTGGCCAGGATTTCACTTCTCTGAGGGCAGCACCTTCCAATTGTGCAATGAGGATTTCCATTTGCTGTTCTGCTGACATAGAGTATAATATGAATACAGCCCAAAAAAATATTCAAATTCTCTTAAAGTATGAGCTTCCCCGGTATATCGTGGGAACCAGGGTGCTCCTAAAAAATAAGGCATTGTTAAGGGCATCATGCTTGGTGCTGCAGCGGCTGGTGATGCGCTAGCTGCGGCTGCTGCAGGGGACCTGCCAAGGTCAGGCTGCTCACTATCTCCTTGTTCAGACATGCTAATGATAGTCCTTCAATATAATCCAAATCAAGAGTCGCTGCAACTGCTCAATTTTGGGGAGTATGATGCTCTGGCAGGCAGATTATAGCCCCTAACAGTCTTTAGCAAGGTTATTTTCCGAGAGTTACATAAACAATTAGTATAAGTGTCCATATACGTGAAATTAAACCTGGATTTGGACCCTTTAAAAATTCGCTTTTAATAGTTTTATTTTAAAAAAGCATAAGTATAGACACCCTTTGGTAACTGGGTATCCAAAATAATAATAGGACAAGATGTTGCCCAGCTACCACCGTGAATTGGTGAAGAAAGTAGATACAAAAATAATACAGATGTATGCGAAATTCCCGTAGCATTAGTGACTTTTGGAGCAAGGTTATTTTCCCCAGCAGTACTCACTCAGACCTCTGGACATTGCTTCTCAGGATCCAGGGAAGAAGGAACTGCATTTCCCCTTTTGCAAAATGGCCTTCCTGTAAGGGTGCAGTGGATTTCTTTGTCCTCCTGGGAACTTATACTGTGCATTTTAGTTCCTTCTGCTGTAAGAATGGTTCCTCTGTGGAGGTGGGCTGTTTGGTTCATTCCCCTCTGCTGGGTGGATGTTTTCCTCTCAATACAGGATGCCTAAATCCAAGATGGCTGATTAACCCCTATTTTGCCACAGCTCTGCAACTGATGCAGATTCACACTTTCTAGAAGCACATAAATGCAATAAAGTCACTTTTATGGGGGTTTTACAAATTCAGTGGGCTTCAGTAATGGTCTGAGAGTATATTTATATATATATATATATATATATATAATAAGGCACAGAGGATTTGGATCCAGTTTACATAAGGCGCAAGGGATTTGGATGCTGTTCGTGACGCCAAAATATGTAGCGACTGGGCCGCAGGGGCAACATGTGAGCTACGGAGAGCTGATGGGGGTAGTAGTAGTTTTACTCACGGTTAGCAGAGCCTCCCTGGGCCGGCAGGCAGTGATGGGAAGAACAGCACTAGTTCCTTTGGGGCACACTCTGTTGTCCAGGGACTATCGCCAGATGGTGGTTGAGGTGCCCTTGGTGGTGTGGGTTTAAGGTGCTGTGGAGGCAGGGTCCCTGTGGTTTGTGACGCCAACACCGTAAGGTGCAAATAAGTGTTAAGTTCGCACAATAAGTAGACCAGTTCTCTTAACAAATTCCCAGTACTTTACTGAAGCTGATACAAAGGTCATCAATGTGCGCAAAAGTCATTTACAGCAAGGCAGCTTCTACAATGGCTCAGGTTGGTTCCCAAAAGTTAAATGAGGGGTAGTTTTCCTCTATAACAATCAATCCTTTCTTTCTCCAGGCTGGAGGGATGTACTATCTCTGCTGTACTGTATAGTCATATACTTCTGTATCCTCACAGTATTAAGCAGTGTGTTTCAGGACACTGCATATGCCCTACTTTAATATAAGCTGTCCTTGGCGCACTCTTGCCACAATGATGCATCACCTGAAAAATATAAAAAGGGCATGCATGGATATACACAGTACCATTACCCCATTCGTGTGTTTTCTCTTCTTTGGCTATAAGAGAATTGGGTTAGGCATATACTTCAGGAGCATCACAATATAGCATAAGTGACAAGGGCCGTAGTTTCTCTTGTAACTGGGGATCTGGGGACGCTGACCTGGCACAGCAGAAAGTAAAGACCAGGATAGTCCATAATGTAAACAAAAAGGAAACTTCTCAGGAGGCTCACAGGGCATGAGTCCGTTCCCTTGGCATGAAGCATGATGGTTGCAGAACATCACGGAGGGCTTTAATACTTCAAAGTCCATCTCCAGGCATATGACTTGAACATTGCAAAACAAGGACAAAGGAGTCTTTAGAGAGTCCTTAGAGCAAGGCAAATAATCAAGGCAATGAGTCTCTTACCCTGGCTCTGTAGCTTCAAATGATGCGGGAATGCAATAACAATTAATCCTTGTAGGTAACTTGGTTCATCTTGAGCTGCCGATGATCCTTCACTAGGTAGCACTTCTGACTGAAATGGGGCTGTATTGGTCTTGGCGGGAACAAGAAAGTTAAGCCACGGTAAAAGGAACCAGTGTAGAGGATCTGAGACTAATAATAGTTTTCCAATAGACTGTGTTGGTTCCACTGGATCAGGTGACTTTTCAGACAATTGTTATGTGGTTGGAGCTTCTTCTTGGACAATCTCTTTCAAACACAACTTGAGATGGTTGTGATCCACTATTTGTGGTGCTCTGTTCTCTTTGGTGATTTCATAGATATCAGTCTCCTGACAGGTGGCCTTTCTGTATTTGGTTATGGTGGGCAGCTGGTAGCTTCGAATCTTTCCACCTAATGCAAAGGAGACTAGAGCGTGATAAACGACAATTACCTCCCTTTGCCAATATTCTCACTCCCTCACTGGGTTGCCTGAATCTTCCCCTTTTATGGGCTGGTACATGGAACTAACTCTAGAGTTTTGATAACTCTGCAAAATGGCTGTTGAGGTGCAGCTTTTCCTCCGACATCACACTCTCCTCCTTTTTCTTCTCTTCTCCAGAGATCAGGGCGGAGTCAGCCCTTGGAGGTTTGTTAGAACCTTCCCCTCCCTATGCAACTTTATGGAAACTCAGGCACAAGCACATTTTCATGAAACACAATCACAGTATTAAGCAGTGTGTTTCAGGACACTGCATATCCCCTTGTGCACATGGGCTGCATCTAATCATCCAGCATTTTGGCACTACATGCATTTAAAGTACATGGATGAAGGGCGGCTTTCCAGGAGAAACCAGGAAGATTTACCGACTCGTCTGGGGACGGGGGGTCTCTCCTTTTTCCGGCAGACTTCCGGACACTCCAGGAAAGTTAGTAAATTGGATTTTTACTCATTTTGTGCCTAAAAAAATTGTGCAGCACTCCACGTTTTTGTATCTTGCAGAGTCCAGTAAAAGAATGCATACGTTAATGTATATGTTTTTTTTACAATGGAACTGTATGGTGAATGGACACCACTGTACGGAATCAGTCTGAGGCATCTGTTAACATATACATTTTTGGTATGCAATAAACGGATGGCAAAAATGGGATGTGAACCCAGCCTTAGTGTCAGAATAAGCACCAGTACACAGCGGAGCAGTGGGGCGGAGAGGGGAGGCCGCCATGTACTGACAGAGCGCTACCTGGTCCTGGTGGTCAGGGGTGAGGACTGTGTTAGGCGTATTTCGGACACAGATTGTGACGCAAAGGTCCTTAGCACCACAATCTGCATCTTTTTCCCGCTCATGCCAGGTCTAAAAAAGGTGGCGTGGGCAGGGAAAGGGATACAGTTATGGCCATACAGTTATTGGATACCACCGCCATACAGTGACCGGATAACACCTCTGTACAGTTAGTTAACACCGCCATACAGTGACCGGATAAAAGGGTATAAGAGGGCACAGTACAGGGAATGACTAGGGGCACTGTACAGGGTGTGGTAAGAGGGAACAATGCAGGGTATAAGGGGGCACAGTACGGGGTGAGGGGGACAGTAAAGGGTGGGTGGCACATTACGGGGTGGGGGGCAAAGTCACATGACACGGTGACGTTAGAAGGTCCTTATGGTGAATGCAGTTTAGACGCCACCATAATGAGAGGCAGAGGAGTGATGCAGGAGCCCGGGGCCCTGGATGGACAGGAGGGGTGAACACAGCAAGTAGGTGGAAAAGGCTCTGAGGGGGATTCATACAAAAAGTAGTGGCAGGAGTTCTGTGCAGGGCAGCAACAGGAGATAGTAGGGTGGAACAGGAGCTCTGGATACATGAGGGAGGAAATAAGACAGAAAGGGATCCATTAGAAAGGTCATCTGATGGATTTCCATGAGATGTGGACAGAGTGGCCTGCAATGTAAGTAGGCTGCAACGTAAAAACTGCTGCAAACCTATTAGAATTTTTATATCCTTAGCCCAACATACATACATTGCAATAAAAAGTTGTTACATGTACCTTGTACATTTAAAGTAGATTTTTTTCTTCTGATTTGCCAGAGAGGGCTTTGGTCCCCCTCAGGCATCAGGACAAAGTGTGACCCCTACCTCTCCACCCACTGTAGAAATGTCCCTGATTCTAAAGAAGTGGTCCTCTCAAAGAAGAGCCATAGGACTCAAGTGAAATGACAATTCGACTACTTGATCAGGAATGGTCTCCTCAAGGCAGAGGTCTTCTGGAAGGTCTTCTTGTACTGACAAAAAGAATGGCCGCAGTAAAAAGCACTCCCTAGAAACTAGACTCCTGAAGGCAGCTTTAAATAGTGATGAAGAGGGATCAGATAGTCAGGAATCAAAGCCTGCATCTTGTGACATATGGTTAGGTTACAACCTATCCTTCTCAAGCTTTCTTTATCTTTTCCCACCACAAGCATGGCTATTTTCTGAGCTTCATAGGAAATGTGGGACCTAGTTTGAAACGCCCTGAGGTAAAGTCTCGTAAATGTCTCACTATTTGACAGGACATATGAGTCTGTAACCACCAATTCTTCTGAACGGATAATTCTTTCTTTCCATAAGACAGGCTTCCTGTGATACTCAACACTCTGTAGCCATTGGTCGGGCAGGTTAACCTAACGGACAGTGAAACAGAGGGAAATCATACTGAAATGTCTCTTGAGACTGCTCTCCTGGGGTGGACTGATGCAAAATCATTCCGGGAATGACCTAACCTTCGGGAAAATACAGAACTGACATAGTGATCGACAGAAAGTCCTACCAGACCCTTTTACCAATTCAAGGGGAAAGCGACATATGTTACAATGAGTTTGACCTTTTTATTAACAGGACAGACACAAAATCAATCAACCATGTGTCCCCAAACGCTAGGTGACAGCCTGACGCTCGGACGGTTGGTCATTAAGCCCAGTGCAACTGAGCGCAACCCAATATGTGCGACTTGAAATGAGGATCGAGATGTGTAGAATCTCTCCGGCAGTCTAGATCAGTCAAAAACCTCGTAGATACATTTAATTCTCTTGCACGTCTCTCAGGTTCTTCAGCATTGCCACTGTTACCCAATGAAAGGGGACAGCTTTTCTTTCAGACTCCTCGAGAGTCTTATAACAATTAGCATAATCCTTAGCAACAACATGAATCAAGCCAATGCTCGTTAACATTGATCGCTAAAGAGAATCGTTGACTCCTGAACAAAGGCTCCAGGAAACCAGATCTACGGATAACATTCTTCATCAGATGCTCTTAATAATTAAAATCTCCCCAGCAATGTCGTGAAAGATAAGTACGCTCTAGAGTCTACCGCACAGGCGACATAGACTTTATGGAGGAATAAAACGAGCGCCAGAGCTCAGCAATTCGTTATACGATGTGAATAAACTTACATATTAATTGTAAACCACACTCTGCAAGCTTTACATCGGCATGCTAGAGCACGACCTGGCTGATAAGGTCCACATAGGTCAATACCAACTAGACCAGGGATGCCCAACCTGCTGTCCTCCAGCTGTTGTAAAACTACTACCCCCCACCATGCCCTGCTGTAGGCTGTCCGGACATGCTGGGAGTTGTCGTTTTGCAACAGGGGAAGGGCGGCCGGTTGGGCATCCCTGAACTAGACTATAGATGAAAGCATACTTTATGTCGTTCTAGCATTTAAAGATAACCCATAACCTCTCCTGACATGTCTGTTTCAGCAACTACCTTCATTCCCCATGTCTTAACAATTCTGGAGCATCCATTCTTTTGACTCTACATTGTGCCATTCCTTTTTTATTCCTGCTAGAATTTATGAATTAATTGTTAGTAGTTTGAAATGAAGGTCCAGATGGGTGTTATCAGTTGTGGAGGGTGTCACTGCACAGTCTGACAAAAACCAATCAGTGATGTCAGTGTCAGACTGTGCAGGGACACACACCCAACTGGTAACACCCACCCCTTTATTACAAACTTCTAGCAGGAATAATAAAGGAATGGCACAGCATAGAGTCATAAGAATAGATGCTCCAGAATTGTTGTTACATGGGAATACAAGTGGTTACTAAAACAGACAAGTCAGGAGAGGTGACAGGTCCTCTTTAAAGGGAACCTGTCAGATTAAACAAGGTATCTGAGCTGAAGATATCATGTTATAGAGCAGGTAAAGCTAAATAGATTGATATAAATATATTTATATATAAATATATAAACATTTCCATTTTAAATTCTGCTCATTCTGGGCTTTGAAGTCCAGGAGGCGGTCCTACCAGTGATTGGCAGCCTTCCCTCTATGACTGTGCATACACAGATTGCTTTAAATCACTGATAGGACCGCCTCCCTGTTTTCCAAGCCTAGGATGAGCAGAAATATAGATGAAAGAAATACAAGTGTCACTACCTGCGCTAGCAGACATCATCCTCTGCGTAGCTGCTGGTGTCCGGTTACCCAGGAGACGGACGGGTCTCCCTGTGTACGAGGGCCGGCGGGAATCCACGCTTCCACGTCAGTATCACCCGACGCCATCAGAAACGCTCTTCTGCTATGCGTCCAGTACCAGTCGGGTCTCCCTGTGAAGGAGCATCAGCCTATCAGGACTGGCGCTCCCGTGTCAGGCTTGCTGATGTCATTGGTCATGTGATGCCAGGCACATCATGTGACCTGGAAGCGCGGGTATTTGAACAAGCAATCTGCTGCCATAGAATGCCTGTGAATGGTTCTATGTACCCCTTCAGCACTTTGACTTCTGATTTTGGATACTCCTTTGACCCTGATTCTGATTTGGCTTTTCTGCATCTCCTGGTTTGACCGTGGCTTGATCGTTTCTGCCTGATGTATTTGGACCTGGACTTGACCGCTTACAGGGAGTGCAGAATTATTAGGCAAGTTGTATTTTTGAGGATTAATTTTATTATTGAACAACAACCATGTTCTCAATGAACCCAAAAAACTAATTAATATCAAAGCTGAATATTTTTGGAAGTAGTTTTTAGTCTGTTTTTAGTTTTAGCTATTTTAGGGGGATATCTGTGTGTGCAGGTGACTATTACTGTGCATAATTATTAGGCAACTTAACAAAAAACAAATATATACCCATTTCAATTATTTATTTTTACCAGTGAAACCAATATAACATCTCAACATTCACAAATATACATTTCTGACATTCAAAAACAAAACAAAAACTAATCAGTGACCAATATAGCCACCTTTCTTTGCAAGGACACTCAAAAGCCTGCCATCCATGGATTCTGTCAGTGTTTTGATCTGTTCACCATCAACATTGCGTGCAGCAGCAACCACAGCCTCCCAGACACTGTTCAGAGAGGTGTACTGTTTTTCCTCCTTGTAAATCTCACATTTGATGATGGACCACAGGTTCTCAATGGGGTTCAGATCAGGTGAACAAGGAGGCCATGTCATTAGATTTTCTTCTTTTATACCCTTTCTTGCCAGCCATCGCTGTGGAGTACTTGGACGCGTGTGATGGAGCATTGTCCTGCATGAAAATCATGTTTTTCTTGAAGGATGCAGACTTCTTCCTGTACCACTGCTTGAAGAAGGTGTCTTCCAGAAACTGGCAGTAGTACTGGGAGTT
This sequence comes from Bufo bufo, assembly GCF_905171765.1. Taxonomy (NCBI): domain Eukaryota; kingdom Metazoa; phylum Chordata; class Amphibia; order Anura; family Bufonidae; genus Bufo; species Bufo bufo. The sequence goes on from NC_053394.1 coordinate 354,169,764, forward strand.
GAGCTTGACTCCATCCTCAACCCGAAAAGGCCCCACAAGCTCATCTTTGATGATACCAGCCCAAACGAGTACTCCCCCTCCACCTTGCTGGCGTCTGAGTCGGACTGGAGCTCTCTGCCCTTTACCAATCCAGCCACGGGCCCATCCATCTGGCCCATCAAGACTCACTCTCATTTCATCAGTCCATAAAACCTTAGAAAAATCAGTCTTGAGATATTTCTTGGCCCAGTCTTGACGTTTCAGCTTGTGTGTCTTGTTCAGTGGTGGTCGTCTTTCAGCCTTTCTTACCTTGGCCATGTCTCTGAGTATTGCACACCTTGTGCTTTTGGGCACTCAAGTGATGTTGCAGCTCTGAAATATGGCCAAACTGGTGGCAAGTGACATCTTGGCAGCTGCACGCTTGACTTTTCTCAGTTCATGGGCAGTTATTTTGCGCCTTGGTTTTTCCACACGCTTCTTGCGACCCTGTTGACTATTTTGAATGAAACGCTTGATTGTTCGATGATCACGCTTCAGAAGCTTTGCAATTTTAAGAGTGCTGCATCCCTCTGCAAGATATCTCACTATTTTTGACTTTTCTGAGCCTGTCAAGTCCTTCTTTTGACCCATTTTGCCAAAGGAAAGGAAGTTGCCTAATAATTATGCACACCTGATATAGAGTGTTGATGTCATTAGACCACACCCCTTCTCATTACAGAGATGCACATCACCTAATATGCTTAATTGGTAGTAGGCTTTCGAGCCTATACAGCTTGGAGTAAGACAACATGCATAAAGAGGATGATGTGGTCAAAATACTCATTTGCCTAATAATTCTGCACACAGTGTATGTATTGCATTGTGACCTCGGTTCTGATTTAGCTCTACTTTTCTCTCCTGGTTTGGATGTGGTACGTTTGACTCTGTGTATTCTGGTTCTGGCTTCGGTACTCGGTACTAGTGTGCCTGCCTTTTATTGTTTTTTTTTCCTTTTCTTTTCCCTAGTAAGCCTCAGCACATAAACAAGTAGGGATCGTCAACCAGTTTTGGTCCTCCACTTAGGGCAGTCGTGAAAGTTAGCAGGGACAGAGGTCTGGTGGAATTTAGGAATTACTTATTCCCCTCATGACAACATGGTGACAGGTTCCCTTTAAAGTAGCATTCATTTTCCCAATAAAAGTACAGTATATGAGATGGTTTACTGTGTGAAAAGGGCATGCATTGTCTATAGATTACACTTACACATATGTATATATATATGGCTTTTGGGAGCAGCCAATTTAGACATTCATCTTAGTAAAGTCTGTAATATAGTAAGAAGGAGACATTGATCTGAATATACATTTAGACAACCATTTCCTGCTTTGTGTTTGCATTAAAATATTCATGCTTCTCGGTAGAGTGGGATTCATAAAATCACTATGTTGAGCTGATCAGTTCACCTCGGCCATGGTTCTTGAGGGGGTCCATCAGCAAGTATTGACCTACTTTACAGCCCCAACACAGGGGAAGAGAGGTATTACACAGTTCATTTTGAAAATAATGAATGGGCTGTCAGTGTAATGCATGTGTAATGTCCCGAAGTGCCATTACCACTCCTTCTACACCTTGCTACCACTTTCCATGTACTAATTTATATCACCTGATGTATTTCCTATAATGTGCATATGTATTTCTATGTATTTCCTATAATTATTAAGTGTAATAACCAGGCTTACCACAAGGTGGAAGAAAACACTTGGCAGAGCATTAGTGAGAGTCTGGAACTTTCCTTCCAGACTCTATTCCGCTCTAAGAGAGAGGAGGAGATTAGATAGTTAGAGGCAGTTCCAGCCTACCCCTCCTGGGGAGAGGTTGTTTGAGGAGTCTTTTCTGACTTAACCCCTGCTAGGGGAAGGCAGCAGGCCTAGTCCTGTCTGGACTGGTACCGTTAGTCCTACGCCAACCTTATCACTGGAGGTTGCGCAATACCAAACATAAGCAAGCTTAAGGTACTCATAGCCAGGACAAAAAGTTCCTAGGATTATCTACAGTAAGAAACTGACTTCTGACATGAGCTGAGAGAGCTACAGAGAGGATACAGCAGAGAGGAGTTTGTTGCAGAGAGAAGTATTCGCCTGCCATTTGCCTGCTTAAACCTATTGATGACCAAGATAAAGTCTGGAAACTGTATTGAATACAGTTTATAAAAATGAAGAGCACAGACGGGATGGCACTGCTCAGCCTCCTTCACAAACACACACACTGGATCAGCCGCGACCAGATTGCGACCCAACTTCCCCAGTAGCGGTGCACTGCCCACAATAGTCCTTTGAGTGTAAATAGATAGATATAAAAATCTGGCGGCACTCACCAAAAATGAGAAGTAGTATTCTTTATTCCACGGATAAAATTGTCATAGGCATTGGACGGAGCACACACTGCCGGCAAACACTTGTGGTGACAGCCGTTTCGCGCCGTAGCGCTTCCTCAGGCCACTAATGCGATGATGTTCTTGCGTCACCTCTTATGCGCCGGGTCATCTGGGCGGGGTTAACAAATACCGCCCTAGGTGAGTCGGATCTCTATAATCAATGCGGTTTTCAAAACGAGCAACACGCAAAATACAAAGAATAAACAAAAGCATAACAATTACAATGTTTACAAAAACACGCTCATATCATTTTTATAATTTAGGCCTAGAGGGCCCATTGCTCCTGAGCGTATAATCCAGCTAGCTTCTTTTCTCAATAGTAAACTGGGTCTATCACCTCCTTGTGGGGGATTTTGGACAATTTCAATACCTGCAAAACTCAATGCCTTGCTATCTCCATTATGTATTGACCTTACATGTTTTATAAGTATAGGGCACCCTTTTCCTGTCACTATGGAATTGACATGTTCTCTAAACCTGTCACACAAGCATCTAATAGTTTTTCCTATGTTAGGGCTCTTTCACACTTGCGCTTTTGTTTTCCGGCATAGAGTTCCGTCGTTGGGACTCTATGCCGGAAAAATCCTGATCAGGATTATCCCCATGCATTCTGAATGGAGAGAAACCCGTTCAGGATGCATCAGGATGTCTTCAGTTCAGGACCGGAACGTTTTTTTGCCGGAGAAAATACCGCAGCATGCTGCGCTTTTTGCTCCGGTCAAAAATCCTGAACACTTGCCACATCGACGGATCCGGAATAATAGCCCATTGAAATGTATTATTCCGGATCCGTCCTAACATCTTCAGTTGTTACGATGCAACGACGGATCCGGAAGTTGCGTCTGCGCCTGCGCCAGGAAGTAGAAAGGACTTGGCTGGCGCGAAAAGAGACTGATCCGGAAATCCTGAAGCCAACATCAACGTTTTTTTTCCGGATCCGTCGTACGGATCCAGCCCCATACCGGATCCGTACGACGGATCCGGAAAAAAAACGTTGATGTTGGCTTCAGGATTTCCGGATCAGTCTCTTACCAAAAAAGCCGGAAAGACGCACCCGGAAAGAAAAAATTATGCGTTCTTACGCGTTTTTCCGGATCCGGCGTGTAATTCCAGCAAATGGAGTACACAACGAATCCGGACAACGCAAGTGTGAAAGAGCCCTAAAAGCAGCCGCAATTACATTGTATGAGATAGACTACGAACTTGCTTTTGCATGTGATTAGAGAATTGACTTTATGCTGTAGCCCTCCAAAGGATAAAACATCCCATTGGGTGTTAAACCTACAGTACGGGCAATGCCAACATCTACGATTCCCTGTATGGAATACCATTTATGCAAAGTAAAAGTAACTGTTTAACTGTTTACCAAGTCTGGACTCAACTTTGTTCTACCTCTATTCACCATCCAAGTTCAACTACCCCTTTTTGCACTGCTTCGGACCACATCACGTCTGGGATCCACGGATATCCAGGTAGGAACACCGTGACACGTGTAAACAACATCTACAGAGACTGTAGGCTACCCTGCACCACTCTGGCAATTCTACCCCTGGGTACCAACATTACCATCTACAAAAGGAGCCTTGAGCTTCCGCTGCTTAACTGCAGCTGGCATCACGTTAACTTGCTCTATAAGAGGGACGTGTCTCTGCAGAATTGTTATTACAAGGGAGATGCAAGAAGTTGGTAAAACAGGAATGTCAGGACGGGTTACAGGTCCTCTTTAAAAGGGTTTTCTAAAATTCAAATACCTCTAAATAGGTCATCATTATGTAAGAAGGCATCGGAGTTCCTGTGAGCGCCGCGGCCTTCTCCGCGCTCACCAAGCACAGCGCCGTACATTGTATAGCGGTTCTGTTTGGTATCACAGCTAAGCCCCATTCACCTCTGGGGACTGAGCTGCGCCTAGGCCATGTGTCATTTGGCCTAGGGAAAGCAGCAAGAAGGCCGTGGCGCTACTGTGAGAGCTGATCAGAGGGAGTCCCAGGTGTCAGACCCCCACCCTTCAGATACTGATGACCTATCCCAGGGATGGGCAAACTGCGGCTTTCCAGCTGTTGTAAAACTACAACTCCGTATGCCCAGTCTGCCGACAGCTATCAGCCTACAGAAGGGCATGATGGGATTTGTAGTTTTACAACAGCTGGAGAGCCGCAGTTTGCCCATCAATGACCATGCTACATGTAGGTTTTTTACTAAAGTTTCCTTTCTCTAACATTTTGTTTAAAGTTTAGAAATGATTCCACAGCTTCCCGCCTTACTGCAGCAGGTAGAAATGGCAAAATCAATAACAGAATTTTCAAAAATAATTCCGGTTCAGCTGCACAGGGGCCCAGTGCAGGAGGGGACCCCTTCTTACCGGTGGTAGGGGGAGATGAGCGCTTCCACTGTGTCTCTATATTCATCTGTATCGCCATCCTTAGGACGGCAATATAGATGGATGCGGCGGCGGGGCAGGGTAGAGGCGTCTCCCTTTCCTAGTCCTCTCATAGGCTGCAGGCTTAGTGCCTGTAGTCTATCAGAGATTGACGCCTCAGCAGTACAGCGTGGGACACAGGCCGGAAGAGTCCTGCATCGCATCACTGAAAGCGGCAAGGAGGTAAGTATATGTGTTTATTTATTTTTTTATTTACACTTTGCTAGGGGCCCTATCTGGTACTCATGGGGGCATCTACTGGGGGCCCTATCTTATGTACTGGCACACATGGGGGGCACTATGGAGGAGGAGGAGAACTATGGGGGCCCTATTTTAAATACTGACACACATGGGGGCACTATAGAGGTGGGGAGTACTATTGGGGCCCTATTTTATATACTGGTACACATAGGGGGCACTATGGAGGGTGAGGAGAACTATTGGGGGCCCTATCCTATTTACTGGCACACATGGGGGGCACTTTGGGGGCCCTATCTTAGTTACTGGCACACATGGGGGCCTAATTTTATATACTGGTACACATGGGGGGCACTATGGAGGGGGTGGAGCACTATTGGGAGCCCTATCTTATAAACTGGCACACATGGGGGCACTATGGAGGGGGATGAGCACTATGGGGGCCCTATCTTGTATACTGGTACACATGGGGGGACTATGGAGGATGAGGAGCAATATGGAGCTTCTATCTTATATACTGGCACACATGGGGGCACTAATGAGGGGGAGGAGCACTAGGGCCCTATCTTATATACTGGCACACATGGAAGACACTATGGAGGGGGAGAAGCACTATTTGGGCCCTATCTTATATACTAGAACACATGGGGAGCAATATGGAGAAGGGGGGCACTATGGGGACATGTCTTATATACTAGCACATATGGGGGCCACTACGGAGAATGGGGTAATAGGAGAACTATTGGGGTCATTATATAGGTGCATCATACTGGCACACATTATGGGGGCATTTTATACTGGTACATTGTCAGGCACCATGGGGACAAGGGGAGGCGCACTTTTGGTGCACGATACAGGAGTATTTTATACTGGTGCAAATTATAGGGCACTATGGGGACCTTGGCTCAACGGGGGCATTAAGAGGGTTTTTTGGGCACACAGTAAGGTTCATGGCACACATTATGAGGGTACTATGGGGACATTGGCTCTACAGAGGGCACTAAGAGGAGGTATTTTTTATACTGCCACACAACATGGCATTTTTATGTACTGGCGCACATCATAAGGAGGCCTTTTTCTACTGTTACACATTATAAAGAGAATTATTACTACCGGGGCATTATGGTGGGCTTTATTACAGTTGAAGGACTATGAGGAACTTGAATACTAGTATGAGCACTATGGGAGCATTATTACTTCTGGGACACAGTGGGGACATTATTACTGTAGGGGCACTATTACTACTATGTGTTGTCTGTTAGATAGTTATTTCTATTGGTGGGACTTTGGGGAGCACTGTTACTTTGCACCCTGGCATGGTATCGGCTTAGCACAATTCTTTTTGGGGAACATTATGTTTACACTATTAGTGTCAGGGACACTGTTTCCTGGGCGCAGATATTTTTTAGGACACTGTGTGCCAAGAATTATTAAAGGGGAACTATCTGCGTGTAACTAGTATAGGGAGAACAGCAGGCACAATATTAGAGGTGGCAGGATGAGATGTTCAGAAGGTGGGAGGATGATGGAAAACTAGGAAACTAAGATGTCTGTCTGTCAAACTCTACAGAGAGAAGAGATGGCTGTAAGAAATCATCATGGCGGTGTGGTCTGAAAGGAGAAGATGAGGACAGAGAACATCTACATCAAGGAGACGTCACTGTCTGGCAGAGATCCGGCCACAATCTGGCAGAAAAAAATGAGAATCAGAGGGACACAAACCGCTGCATGCCTGATTTTGTGTCCGGCCAATTCCTTGCATTCTCTGCCGGATCAGGTGGCTGGAGCGTAGTGCCGCAGGTGTGAGTTTTCTTACCCTGTATATTTTGTATTGCTATAAGTAATGTTAGGACGGAATAGGTTATGTTGAGAATTTGGCTTGGGGGGGGGGGTGGCAGGCACATTCTTTGCATAGGGGCCCTCTGCTGTCCTTAGCCTTTCCATTTATGTTCAGATGTATTGATACTGTGGTAGCCCTTCCTGGGTATTACTGCAGTTAAGTACAATAATCGTATTAGATTATACATTGTGTGAGATGTATACAGTGGCGGATTAAGTAGACCATAGGCTCTGGCCAGTTCCAAGACCACCATAATGACTGCTCATGATGACTATGGAGTTTCTCCTTACTTCTGCCAAAATAAATTCAGACCCTGAACCAAGCTCTAAATGAGAGCCTATAAATGAATACAGACACCCTAAATACAGATCAAAACCCCTAAATAAATGCAAAAGCATACACCTAGATTAATTCAGATGTCACAGTGGGGACTAGTGGGATTCTGACCAACGCTAGTTAGATATAGGGCAGTGGTGGCGAATCTATGGCACGGGTGCCAGAGGCGGCACCCAGAACTCTCTCTGTGGGCACCCACTCCCTGGAAAAAGTCTAGGGCGCACTATGAACAGCACAGGCAGCGCATAGAGTGTAGGCAGGCTATTATAGCTAAATGATAAAGTACATGGAAGATATACTATATTGGACTGTTGTATTCAGGTTAAATCGCCGTGTTGGCACTTTGCAATAAGTAAGTGGGTTTTGTGTTGCAGTTTGGACACTCAGTCTGTAAAAGTTTCACCATCACTGATATAGGGTATGGGTATACAGCAACTATCGCAGAATATTATTATTACCCCTTAAAACTATATATTTTATTGGCCTGCATTAAAATATCCCCACACTTAAACCATTTTTAAGTAGATAATAAAAAGATCGCAAAGGTTATGGCACCAATAATTGCAGGGGCTATAACAATACCAAGGATTGTCAAATATGACAAAGGTTCCTCCGATGGGGCTTGGGTGTTAAAATTATATCCATCCAGTCTTTACTCATGGTTTTAGAATGTGGCTATCATGGGTTGGTGTCTACAGGTCACATAGTCCTGCCATCTTGGTAAGTAACGGTCCCCCTTGATTCATATGGAGGTATTCCGGACCGGTTCTCCGGGGTTTAGTAGTCCAACCGCATCAGTGGTCAGAGGTCCCTCTTGGGTTATGCCTGAGAAGCAGTGTCGGACTGGGGTACCTAGGGCCTACCAGTAAAATTTATTTTGGGAGCCCACCGTACGGATACATTCAAATAAAATAAATAATCTAACAAGTTTTTTTTATATGAGCATAGGCTGGTTGAGGGGCTGTACATTGACTATATGTATGTAGTGCAGTAAATATAATGTGTTAGGAGGTGTCACTTGTGCAGGAGGTGGGAGACTAGGGGCCCACCTTGCTCAGGGGCCCACCGGGGGATTCCCCTGTACCCCTGTGGGCCAGTCCGAGCCTGCTGAGAAGTGAAGTGAAGTTCCAGTGCCCAGTTAGATATCAAATTGGGGTTTGGTCATTCTGTCCCTCAAGTCTCCCTGGGCTACCCGTGCCTACATGTGGAGCTCCCGCGCTGACAGGGGCAACCTCACTTCTCAGTTTTTTAACCGGTACATCCCTTAGATGGCCCTGCTAATGATACCAATGATGCTTAGGGACGTATAGGGTTTAGCCACCTAGAAGTGGGGTTGCCTCTGTTGGGCTGGGTAAGATTCTGAACTAACCCAATGACTGTCCTTACCTACTTGCACGATCTGTCCTAGATGACGGCCCACAACTGGTTGACAGTCCCTCCTTGACTAAGTGCTGGGGCCTATATGGAAAGGGTGAGATGGAGACAAAAATAATAAACTAGTAACATATCAGCCCAAACCGACAAGTACCCAAGCAGAAACAAACAAGCCGGGTCAGAACAGGAGAGACAAAAATGCGCTAAATCAGGAGATACAAATCAGTAACCAAACCAAGTCAATACCAGGAGAAGCAGACAGGACAAAATCAGAGAACAATAACCAGAAACATTACCAAGCCAGGGGTCAATACTAGGAAGTCACGTCAGGGCCAAAATCATCAGGCAAAGGGTCAGTGTCAGAGTCCAAAGCAGAAGTCCAAAGTCCAATAGTTTAGAGCAGATTACTAAGGCTGGTCCTGCGATCCTAACACAAATCAATCACACGCAACTGTGACCAGCAGTTGCATGTTTTACACAGGCTGCGCTACTGGTCATTTGACATGGCCAGCGTCACGTGACCCCTTGACATCACTACACCACAGCTGGCGGTGTGACTACTAATTGGCTAGCTCTCCTGCTTGTGGAGGACGGCCTTGTTGTCTCAGTACTCCATGAAGGAGCGTGCCCAATGGCCCCAGTATAACATCAGTCCTGCTATACTAAAACAGAAAACAAAAGAAAGTTCAATCAGCTCACCGCAAATGGTGCACCGCTCCCAGGTCAATTCAGTAACATAGAAGGAAAGTCCAGCATTGCGCCTGAAACGTGTTAACCGATGCCATTTTCCTGCTTGCATCACTGCATCATTCATATTTTGAATCCACAATGGAGAATTTTTTTTGTATTGATTTTATCTTGGAGAAATAAACTTCTGGATTTTATGTGCTACACCCTCCTTCTATGTTACTGAATAAACTAATACAGACCCCAGAGCAAAACCCCTTAACACAGACCCCAGACCCATAAAACTAATAAATACCTTAACCTCTTAAGGACACAGGGCGTACAGGCCTGATGTCCGAGTCCTTAAAGGGCTTCTGTCAGCCCACTAAACCGCTTTTTTTTTTTTTTGCTTAATAATAACCCCTACATTGCGATTTATCCATACATAAGTAAAATAATAATTTTGGTTCAGTAGAATTTGCTAAAACCCTATTTTTATAATATGTAAATTACCTTGCTACCAGCAAGTAGGGCGGCTACTTGCTGGTAGCAGCCGCATCCTCCGATGGTAATGACGCCCCCTCCGCTTGTTGATTGACAAGGCCAGCGGACGGGATCTTTCTCCGCTGGCCCTGCCTGTTTTCATTCAATATCTGGCGCCTGCGCCGCGGCCGTACCTATCTTCAATCGGCGCAGGCGCACTGAGAGGCGGCCACTCACTCGGCCGCTTCATCCTCAATGCGCCTGCGCCGATGACGTCACATCTTCACCCGGCGCAGGCGCATTGAGGATGAAGCGGCCGAGTGAGTGGCCGCCTCTCAGTGCGCCTGCGCCGATTGAAGATAGGTACGGCCGCGGCGCAGGCGCCAGATATTGAATAGGAAAAAAGGTGGTCAGTAAGGGGATATGGGAGTAACCCCCTAAATACTGCTAGAATGCAAAAATCAAGAAGCTATAAGGGGCAGTATACTAGGCTAAAAATACTATTTAATGAAAACTAGGAGATAAAACGACGGCCCCACAGACAGACTACACGTAAGACCTGTGCACACTCACCAAGTGCGCTGGGTGGTACCATACCCGGCGAGTAAGCAAATGTTAGAAAAAGACAAACACACACATATATATATAGGTGACGGACTAGTCTGATGGTAACAGAAGGCAGGCAAAACAGTGTGGATACCAAATAAACTGGCCCTATTGCCTCCCTGCTTGTCCTGAGTCACCCTATAGACTGTGTCCTGAGGACGGGCTCCAAAAAGCCCCGCAAGGGGTGGCCCAGACAGGAACTCTCTCCCTGTTAATTGACCCTAGTAAGGCACTAACAGAGGGGAGAGTATCCGTCCAAAGGATTAGCAAATAAAGCAAAATACAAAAAATGAGTAACAATACCCCACTCAGTCACCCCGGGAAGGGTAAGAAGGGTGGGAGAATACTCATGTGTCCCGACGCGTTTCCTCACAGGATGCCCCAAGATTCATCAGGGGACACGGGGCAAGAATGTCAGTTATCCAAATAACTGCCATTTTAGGTATCTGGTGAGTGTTTTGTTCCTGCATACTTACCTGATCCTGTGTTCCCTGACGATCCTCTGCCTGCTCCTCCTGTACTGCGTATCTCTCCTGGTATCCTGACCCAGGCTTCCACCTGACGATTCTTTGCGGACTCCTGTTGTACTTCGTTTCTCTCCTGGTATTTGATCTTGGCTTTTCCTGACTATTCTCTGCTCATTCCTTAGTACTGCGTAGCTCTCTAGGTATTGACCCGGTCCGTTCACGTTCCGTTATTTGTCCTGTCTGTCTTCCCAGCACGTATCCTAAGTTAGGGACTGCCGTCTAGTTGTCCCCTGTCATTAGGACTTGCGAGGCAAGTAGGCAGGGCCAGGGGTGAGGGTGGAGCGCAGTGGTCACTATCCTCGCCCCTGTGTGTAGTGTACGTTACTGTGACACGGTTTTTTGGAAGGCAGATTTTGCTTGACTGTTTTTTTGACACCATGTCCCATTGGAAGCCCCCCTGATACACCCCTAGAGTAGAAACTCCATAAAAGTGACCTCATCTAAGAAACGACACCCCTCAAGGTATTCAAAACTGATTTTACAAACTTTGTTAACCCTTTAGGTGTTCCACAAGAGTTATTGGCAAATGGAGATGAAATTTCAGAATTTCAATTTTTTGTAACCTTGCCTCACAAAAATGTAATATAGAGCAACCAAAAATCATATGTACCCTAAAAATAGTCCCAACAAAACTGCCACCTTATCCCGTAGTTTTCAAAATGGGGTCACTTTTTTGGAGTTTCTACTCTAGGGGTGTATCAGGGGGGCTTCAAATGGGATATGGTGTAAATAAACCAGTCCAGCAAAATCTGCCTTCCAGAAACCATATGGTGTTTCTTTCCTTCTGTGCCCTGCCGTGTGCCCGTACAGTAGTTTACGACCACATATGGGGTGTTTCTATAAACTACAGAATATGGGCAATAAATATTAAGGTTTTTTTTGGCTGTTAACCCTTGCTTTGTTACTGGAAGAAATGGATTAAAATGGAAAATTTGCCATAAAAATCCAAACATGAAGTAGACATATGTGGAATGTAAATTAATAACTATTTTTGAGATATTACTATGTATTATAGAAGTAGAGAAATTGAAGTTTGGAAATTTGCAAATTTTTCAAAATATTTGGTAAATTTGGTATTTTTTTACACATAAAAATGTTTTTTTTTTTACTCTATTTTACCATTGTCATGAAGTACAATATGTGATGAAAAAACAATCTCATTTCGAATTATTCACACATAAAGTGACACTGGTCAGATTTCCCAAAAAATTCAGGGAACAGGGAACCTGTCACCGGGATTTTGGGTATAGAGCTGAGGACATGGGTTGCTAGATGGCCGCTAGCACATCCGCAATACCCAGTCCCCATAGCTCTGTGTGCTTTTATTGTGTAAAAAAAAAACGATTTGATACATATGCAAATTAACCTGAGATGAGTCAGAGCTTGAAAATATTACTCTTCTCTGGTCACACAGGTAAGATATGACTCGTTTATGTTAATTTGCATAAAAGGCGGGAAGTACAAAAATGCATAATACTTATTGAATTCGTCTGCAAATGTAATTAAAAGTGTAATTTATATGTTTAGGGTAACACAATGAACATTTAGAAACGCTCTGTGAGGGTAGCATAGTAGAGGTGACAGGTTCCCCTTAAGGTGAAAATTTGCCCTGTCCTTAAGGGGTTAAACACTTACATCACGATCCGACTCAATGGAGCCTTGCAGCTTTGCCCTCCAGCTTCAGGGCCCGAACACATATGGTCATAGGACCATAGGTGTGCAGGTTCTTCTACTGTGCTCACATTTGTGCTTCACGAACCAGTGCACATTGCATGTTTATCCATTTTCTGCTATGACAACAAAAACCAGAATGTGCATCAAATCTTTGGCCATCCATTCCACCCCCACTCCAGTCCTTGTGAGGATCTCCAATTACTTTACAAAATACAACAGATACTGCTTTCCCAACCCAGACAAGCATGTCCTGCAGACACCCTATATAAATGTTTCTCATCCAAGCCACCCACACTTCTGGAAAATTAGAGTAGGTCCAGTGCTAGGCCTCCAACGTCTTGGCTCCATGGCGTATCTTATGGAATGATTGCTATATCACTATATTATTACAATTCCTCAATTGCTCGCCAGACATTGACTATTCTGAAGACTCCTTTGCCTGTAGATGAGGAGCTTTATATACAGCTAGTAAACAGCAGGGAGTTCCTGGAGGAAATTACTTGAGAGCACTGGAAACGGTGAAATTGTATACCATGATTATATTCCTATGTAAACACTGTACTTTTCAGACCGGCTGTTTAGCAACTCTCTGTAGATCCGCATTGTGGACTGCTGTAATTACTGTACACCAAGTCTCCAGCGTCTCCCGTTTATTGCTGTATGCTAGACGTGCTCGGTTTCATCACAGTGCACCTCTGAGCGGTGCAATTATCACACGTTAACTCTTTCTAGATCGCTGATTGAACCAATAAGGCATAAACCCATTGTAGTTTTACATTCGGATGCGTCCTGTCACGCACATATCATGTTCTCTGCTGTAAATCTGATAGGAACGTGACAGAGTATATAAGAATACCGCTAATCTATATAAAGCACATAATGGATGAAGTTGACTTGCTCCAGTGCAAGCGGAAGGACTCCTCCGCAGGGCTAAATGCAAGAAACCGCTTCTAACAGGATAATTAAAAGCCAGGCTCATACCATGCTAAGTGCAAAGTTCTATTTCTAACATGATAATTAAGGCAAAATACAGTATAAGTTTACATAAGTCAATCCGCCAGAGTGGAGACAGTCATTTTATGGCTAAATGAATATTCATGAGAATTTGTTCCAAAGGGCATATCAAGTGCCAAGGATGGCACCATGTTACAGTAGCATTCAGGAGTAATGTACTACACTGCTCTATATACAGAGGGTCAAATCAGTCTTTCCTGTACTAAATTAATACCGAACTTGAAGGACATGTGCACCTAGCTCACCGGCCGAGGACACATTATCCTCCAAATTGACTGGTGGGAGTGCCGGGCATTGGACCCCCCACCGAGCTGATATTGGTGACTAGGGATGAGCGAAGTTCTGTTTTAGAAGTTCGTGTTAGGGTTAATGCAGAAGTGCGTTATGGATCCCGTGACCACGGATATGGTCCGTGGTCACGGGATCCATAACGCAATTCTGTGGTAACCCCATCCCAAACGCAAACTTTTAAAACAGAAGATTGATCATCCCTATTGGTTGAACCATTCTTAGGCGTCTTTTACACAAGCGTTACGGATTCTCTCAGGATCTGTTCAGGAAAAAACTGTTTTGTCTGTGATTGCATTCAGTTTCTTTTTTCCGCGTGGGTGCAATCAGTTTTTGATGCGTTTTTCACAGGCCTTAGGCACCTTTCACACGAGCGAGTTTTCCATACAGGTGCAATGCGTGAATTGAACGCATAGCACTCGCATTGAATCCTGACACATTTCAATGGGTCTGTGCACATGAGTGTTGTTTTTCACACATCGTCTCTGCGTTACGGAAAAATTGCAGCAGGTTCTATATCCAGCGTTTTTCACACAGCCCTTGTCCCATAGAAGTGAAAAACGCATTGCATCCGGTTGTAACCTGTATGCAGTCCGGATGCAAAGCGTTTTTCACTGGTGGTTGCTAGGAGATGTTGTTTGTAATTCTTCATTTTATAAATTTTTTACACGCGTGAAAAATGCATCAAAACTGATAGCATCCTCGTGAAAAAAACAACCACTGAACGCAATCGCAGACAAAACTGACCGCACTTGCGCGCAAAACCATAAGTTTTTTTCTGAACAGATCCGGACACAATCTAAAGAGGCCTTAGGCCTGTATTACACTGGCAGAGGGTCTGCCAGATCATCTCTAACAAGCGTTCGTAGGATGATCTGCCTGTGTAAGGCCTCTTTCACACTAACGATACGGATTGTGTCAGGATGCGTTCAGAATGCGTTCAGTGAAACTCACACCATTTCGCAAGCAAGTTCAGTCAATTTTGTCTGCGATTGTGTTTAGTGTTTCAGTTTTTTCCGTGCAGGTTGCAATCAGTTTTGATGCGTTTTTCATGGACGTAAAAAAAAAAACCTGAAGACTTACAAACATCTCCTAGCAACCACCAGTAAAAAATGCATTGCATCCGGATGCAATGGGTTTCTCACTGAAGCCCCATTCACTTCTATGGGGCCAGGGCTGCGTGAAAAACCCAGAAAACAGAACATGCTGCGATTCTCACGCAACGCAGAACTGATGCATGAAAAACAACGCTCATTTGCACAGACCCATTGAAATGAATCAGGATTCAGTGCGGGTGCAATGCGTTCACTGCACACATTGCACCTGTGCAGAAAACTCACTCGTGTGAAAGGGGCCTAAGAGTGCTAATAATTATCCAATGAACGAGCAAATGCTTATTCAGCGGGCAATCGCATCTTTTATTCAGACTAAAAAATAATTTGCCCATCACGCTCTGCTGCTGGCAAATAATGATTCTGTATGGGGGCAAGCGATGGCACTAGCGATCACCACTCTCCATATACAATGGGCGCCTCCCCCTAGGGCCCTCTATGTCGCGCTACCCAGGTATAGTATTGCCGAGTGGTATAGTGCGGCCTAAAATGTCCCTTTATGTGTGTCACGGTGCTCCTACCTGGATACGGCAGGCTTTGGCTCCGATGCAATAAATAGGGGGAATAATTGAGGGATTTGAAAGAAAGATTTAGTCCAGACCTTGTATGTAGTTGAACAGCAGCTTTGCTTTGCATAAACGTTCTCCAAAATGGTTTACAGACTTTGTCTTGGTCCCAGCAGGCTTTAGCATTAAAACTGGCAGGCAAGCTCGACTCTGCTACATCTGTTTCTCTCTGGCTCTGCTGTACTGACAGGCTGGCTGTATGACTTTGCTTCTTTTTATATGCTGCACTTCTCTTTGTATGATCTGTCTCTAGATTAGGCCAGGGAACTTTTCTCCAGGCTCCTGAGGCTTCAAGCTTTGGCCTCCATGGCCAGCAGAGCTTAAAACGAACCTGTCACCAGGATTTGATAGAGCTGAGGACATGGGTTGCTAGATGGTCGCTAGCACATCCGCAATACCCAGTCCCCATAGCTCTGTGTGCTTTTATTGTGGAAGAAAAAACGATTTGATCCATATGCAAATTACCCTGAGATGAGTCCTGTCCCTGAGATGAGTCCAGCGTGAAGGAGCGCAGCACCGCCCCGCATCCTCAGAATCTCCTCCTTGCTCCCCGTCGTCAGAAAGCTTGATTGCCGTAATCTCGCGATGCGCGAGCTAGCGCATGCGCTGTTCCTTCCCTGAGGCTGATGCCAGCACGGGAAAGGAACACTATGAGGATACTGCGCATGCACTAGCTTGCGCATCGTGAGATTACGGCACTCTGGCTGTCTGATGTCGGGGAGCAAGGAGGAGATTCTGAGGATGCGGGGTGGTGCTGGGCTCCTTCACACTGGACTCATCTCACGGGGACTGGGTATTGCGGATGTGCTAGCGGCCATCTAGCAACCCATGTCCTCAGCTCTATACATCAAATCCCGGTGACAGGTTCCCTTTAAGGTGCTCTGGCTGGCGTGGGCAGGTTCAGCAGAGACGTGCCCCCTGCACACCTGTACCCTAGCAGGTGATAAGCTAGACCAGTGATGGCGAACCTATGGCACGGGTGCCAGAGGCGGCACTCAGAGCCCTCTCTGTGGGCACCCGAACCCTGAAAAAAAGTCTATGGTGTACCAATATGCCTTAGACATTTCCTGCCATTCATCAGCGCAGGGCGCACTATGAACATCGTAGGCAGCGCACTGAATGTAGGCAGGCTATTATAGCTAAATGACAAAGTACATTGAAGATATACTATATTGGACTGTGGTATTCAGGGTAAATTGCCATGTCGGCACTTTGCGATAAATAAGTGGGTTTTGGGTTGCAGTTTGGGCACTCTGTCTCTAAAAGGTTCCCCATCACTGAGCTAGACTAACTCGAACTTGTCTCCACCCTTCCTGAAGGAAGTAGGACTCACCCACTTCTCTCCAGAAGGGGGTCGGAATGGAAGGTTCTATTCTATCTACATACAGCTCTGTCGTGTTTGCTGGCACCTGCTGGTGAACCAGGCACATTACATTTGAACATAACAGTTGCAAACAGATTAGGAATGCACAGTGTGGAGGACCTGGAATAAAATGCAGAGATGACATGAGGGTAGACCTATAAAGACCGTAGCAGGGTGCAGAAGTGGTAACACCACTCTGGGGTGTTACACATACTGTGAAGGAGATTGCTGCATGTAATAGCAGCGGTCTCCTCCACTGAAGAGCAGGCGATAGGGAAGGAACATCTGCTAGTTTAATACAGTCCTTAGGATAGATCATCAGTATCTAAGGGCTGTACTGGCAGATGAGCCTTACAATTGTCTGGAATAGCCTGTTCTTTAGTGGAGGAGACCACTGCTATTACATTCAGTAATCTCCTCCACAGTATCACTAATGCCATCTCTCTTCCCCATACAGACTCCTTATTTGCCAGCAGCAAAGCGTTATTACACAGTGCAATCTGCTGCAAGCAAACAATTTTCTAGCCTGAATAAAACATGTGATTGCCCGATGAAGGAACAATCATCAGCACTTTTCACAGGCAGATCATCGCTAAAGAGAATTCCTATGAACGCTCGTTATCGATGACCTGGTCGAGCCTCTGCCAGTGCAATACAGGCCTTATTCCTGGAAAACCCCTCTAAAGAGAGCATAAAGGGGGAGGGGTCATTATTCTTCTCCTAGATCTTAAAAATCAGGCTAAAGGGAGGAAATTAACACCACCAGTCCCTTGTTTACAAAGAAAGACGACCTCCAAGTAGTGAACCTGTCATCTCGTAATTACATAAGGGTCTTTCATTTGTCCCCATCCAGAGATTTGATCTCTTTGGGTGGGTGAAAGATCTGCATCTCTTTGCCCGTAAACTTAAATGGCGTAAGTTCTTTACTACCTATGATCGCCGTAAATTTGAGGAGCTAGGGATTGAAGAGCAAGACCTTCCCGATGTGCAACTCTTGGCGGACCTCTATACTGAGGGCCAACCAGAACCGGGAGAGGGTCCTTTCACTAGCTTGCGACTACCATCCACCAAAGTTCCCCCTCTTGGTGACAATACTCCTATTGACACATTTGTCACTAATAAACTTTGCCCGTTGGAAATGCAGTATTGTGGGTTTGAAAACCTAGGGAGGGCAGAAAGGGAGGCTCTCAAAGGGCTCCAGCAGGATAAAAGTGTCATCATTAAACCATCTGACAAGGGTGGGAGTATTGTCATTTTAGGGCACGATCGATACCAGAATATGTGCAAAAAAATTCTAAGTGACAAACAGACCTATAGACAACTAACGTCTGATCCCACATTGACCTTTAAGAGAGAATTGTTAACTATCCTGTCAAGAGCCCTCGAGATGAAACTCATTAACAAAACTGAGTTTGCATATCTCCTCCCTGAATACCCCGTTATGGCCGTTTTTTATGGCCTACCTAAATTACATAAAGGTTGTGACCCCCTTAAGGGTAGACCAATTGTGTCTGGCATGGGGAGCCTGACTGCTAATATCAGTACATTACCAGTACCTTCATACGTGAGGGACACCATGGACGTGCTGGGCCGTCTTAATGGCATCCAGTGCGACACAGGTACACAATTGGCGAGTTTAGACGTTGAGGCCCTCTACAGTTCTATTCCCCATGATCTTGGCTGTAGAGTGGTAATTACGTTTTTACAACAGAGGGGTGAACATCTAAAACGACATAACGCATTCTTGATGGAACTTTTGGAGTTCATTTTGACACACAATGTGTTTCTCTTTGATGGTCAGATCTTCCACTAGCTCAGGGGAGTTGCAATGGGGAGCCCCTGTACCCCAACTTTTGCGAATCTCTACCTGGGCTGGTGGGAGAAAGAATTTGTATTCAGCAATGACCTGGAACGCTTTACATCATCAATCCCATTATGGATTAGATACATCAATGATGTGTTTGTCCTATGGATGAGCAATAAGATGCTGTTCCAGGAGTTTGTTATAACCCTTAACAAGAACTCTTTGGGGTTATTCTTTACATCAGAAATTAATGAGAAACAAATCTCATTCCTGGATCTATCTATTTACCTTAATGCGTCCAGTCAACTCATCACCAATATTTTCAGGAAGCCCACTGCGACCAATAATCTCCTAAGATGGGAGAGTGGACATTCAGCGGCACTCAAAAAGGGCATCCCGAAAGGGCAGTATTTAAGGGCCAGGAGAAATTGCTGCCAATTATCACATTTTAGATCTGCTGCAAATGAATTGCAACAAAGATTTATTCACCGTGGATACCCACACAAGGTTCTCGGGTATGCATACCAACATTCCCTGAGTACCAATAGATACCAGCTACTCTCCCACACACACAGTATGAGTAATACACACAGTATGAGTAATACACACAGTATTACTAGGAGTCCTCGGTTGCTAAGTGCACAGCCAGCATCTGAGTGACTCTCTTGTATCCATTTGCAACACTGTCGCTCTGACTGAGCCTGTTGCGGATACTTTCGCTGCTGGCACATTGATCTTATTGACTGATAGCTACCAACTGATGCGCAGTGTTAGTCTATGCGACATCTACATAGTCCACTGTGTGCATGGACAGTATCAGTCAATATTTCCAGCAGTGATCTGTGTGTCTGTTTGCATTACGGCTGAGATTGGGCTTGCAAATAGACACCCAGAGGAACAGTTCACGTGACTCACACACATGCCTATGGTGTGCAGTATTTAACTGAGATACACCTGTGTAGTCAATTGTGAACAACGTATATTCACCTCTATTTGGCCTATAACACATAACGATTTGGATTTGATAACCCTCTTTTTAATAGCAATAAACAAATAAACCTTTTTTTTGTTTTTGAGCTTTTAACGTCCTCTATGATGTATAAAAAAAAATACAAAAATTAATCATCTAATAAATCCCCTGGCGCTCCAGTTTTGCTGCTCTGGTGGTCTTTGTTCATTGTCACTGGTCCTTAGTAGTCCCATGTCATACATCCCAGAATCACTGCTTAGGGTCTGTACACATTACTTTTTTGCCACAGTTTTTTATGTGTTTTTCGTGGTGAATCTGAGCCAAAATACGCCTCTGAAAAGATTCCCACTCAATTTTTAAAAAAACAGCATGCCTAAGAAGCATGCCCTATCTAGGTGCGGAATCCATGCTGAATCTCCCTTTGAAATAAATAGGAAGCTGAAAAAATGCACCCAAAACCACACCGAAAATCAGCGTGGATTCTGTGCTGAATTATTCAGCATCTTTTCTAAATCCATTGTGTGAACATGCAGAGCCTGAAACCGCAGCATAATGCAGTACCAGCAAAGTCTATAAAATTCGACAAATCTCATGTAGACTTTGCTTTGTTCTTAGATGCAGGAATTGACCTGCCGTGTGTATTTTGAAATCTGCAGCACGACAGTTGTGGTTTTTTTTTTGTGTGGATTTCACCCTTTTTAATGGAACGGTGAGACCTGCGGAAAATCTGCATCAAATTAAATAGTGCGCATTCCTGTGTATTTTTTTTGTGTTCTTCACATAAATCTGCACCGTGTGCAGCCACGGTAAGGTTAGGGCTGCACAGCGACGTGTTGCGTGACATTAAATGTAATGATAGTCTATAGTTTCGCACTGCGACATGGGACATGCTGCGACTGCGATATGACAGTTGCAAAAAATCCATACAAGTTGCGTTACAATAAATGTGGCACAACATTGGTGCGATGTGAATGTCACGCAACTCATGAAGCCGTCTAGCCCTAGCCTAAGGGTCAGTGATTGGCTGCAGTGGTCACATGGGTGTACGCGCATTGCCGCAGCAGGAAAATTGTGCATAAAAAGGACATGATGTGCTGAGGGGTGAGGGACAAAGTACCAAATAACGTTACTTGTGTTACAAAAAAATAACTTTTATTTTTTTTGCTAAATTTTGTAAAAAAATCAAAATACAACAAAAACTGCACTAAATCTGGGTTTAGAGCCCTAAAAAAACCATTTGTCTGCCTTTGTATAACCATTGGCAATATAGTTTTTTAGGTCAGACGCGACTTCCTTTATTATAGTATACTGCATTTTGTATACATTAAACTTCCAGAAAACAGCCTGTGAGATGTTTGAATAGTTTCGCCGTGGAACTCAGCGTTTCAGTAGAGAAATAGTTAATCCGCTGCACAGCTGGACACAGCGGTGTACTCCAGAATAGAAGGAAAAATCTACCAGCAGGGTCAATGAGCGGGGATGCTGCTCACATCTGTATGTAGGAGCGGGGAGGGGGCAGAACGGCAGGTGTGTGGAGAAGCCGGGCTTATTAGCCAGAGCTTGCTGAGCGAAAATGGTTAACGCCGCGGTTATTGATGCCTTGCAGTTTAATACACAAGACAAGATTGCGCCGGCCCCGGCTGAGAATAGTAGGTGGGGGGGCTGCAGGATTTGCCTGATATTATTTTCCGTGTTCCACCATTGGCTGCTCCTGTGATTTTTTATTTTTTTTCCCTTAATCTTCCTCTTCTATTTTCCATATCACATAGGAAAGCAGCTTCTAAACAAGCCCAGCAGGCCTTCCCTTTTATTCACCCATTTTTAATCTATATGCAGTGTCATCTACAAGGTGCAGTAAAAGCAGAGAAACCCCCGTAGAGGGAGAGCGGTAAAAATGTCTTTCCGTAATAATTGCCATTCTTCATAAAGTGGTGGCACACTGAATCAGATCTGGCTTTGCATGATAATTCGCTGAGGTCTTTTATCAAGTGCTTGATTTATGAGAGAATTATTCTATGTGTGCTCTCTGTTCATTTACATGGTGGCCGCATACAGCAGTGCACTTTCGTAAGGGCGGCGATTTGCATGGTATAAATGGTAGCTGGTGAGACTGCACTGACCATAGTGGTTGTGCATAGACATACATGGATGGACATGCTGATAGTGGTAGGATCAATGGTAGGGGTGTGTGTAAAATTACTATGCACGCAGCAGGAGAACATCAATGTGGTGTGTCAGACTGAGGAAATGAAGATAAATGCACGTCGCCTGAGGGTAGTCAAAGGGTTGTCTCATGAAGAACAGCTCCTGGGCCAGTAGCGATCATCTCATATTGCCAGGGGAGTCTGCAACCAGCCATACATTTAGGACTACCAGCACTTCCAATGAATGGCCAACCTTCTATTCATAAAGGTCAACTCTATTGGAGGAGGTGGTCACGTAACTAGGTGACATCATCACTTTATGGAAAAGACTTTGGGGGAGATCTATCAAAACTGGTGAAAAGGAAAACTGAAATCAGATTCCACCCTTCATTTTCTTCAGGAGCTCTGTAAAATGAAAGCCAGTTTCCCTTTTAATAAATCACCCCCTTTGTGTACGATGTATAGGTAAAAGAGGAGGAGGGGACGTGCAGAAGAACCGAGCAGGGGTGCACCACCAATGAGGCCAGGTTAGGCGATCGCCTCAGGCAGCATCCAGTAGGGGCAAGAGGGGGGCAGCAGAAGGGCCATGCGCAATGAGCGCTTTCATTGTGGCAAAGGGGTTAGGTTAAGAAATTGGCATGGGGGGGGGCTGTTTCAGTTTTCACCTCAGGCAGCAGAAAGGCTAGGTGCACCCCTGGAACCAAGGCATTGACCCCTTTAAATATGGTACATTAGATATAGTTCTTAAAACATTTGGGTGGGGGAGTTAGCAAACCCCAATCCTGGATAGACCTGAGAAGGGAAGCATTTTTGCCTGCTTCCCGGTGCAGGCTCCTGGCTCCTCGCTCTCCTCTGGGCTCCCTGGATGTACACTTCCTGTTTGACGCCACCGCAGCTTATTGCTGCCCATAGAGGTGACCTGCTCCCCTTGTGTTATGACAAATGGTCACGTGACGCAAGAGAAGCAGGTCTGTCCAGGAAGGGGGGGTTGCAAAAAACCCCAAAGGTGCACCACCTCTTTAAATGTTAAAGTGATTTTTGCTGCTCTGTCTCAGAGCGGGATATAAGATGGATGGTGAGATGGTGAGATGCTGAGCTCTGCGATATGCAGGTTTATGTGATTTTTGAGCAGAATTTCTGAGTAAAAAGTCCACTAGTCTAAGGCAGCATCAATTTCCCAGGTGACTTCACCATCTGTTCCGTGACCTTGCATTGTGATATTGAGTTGACAGTGTAGTGTCCTAGAGCAGGGAGTACTTTGACATTTGGACATTTGTGGACATTTCGCTATATCCCCTATGCAAACTTAAAACTTCTTACTTTATTTCTCTTGAAAGGGTTAACTTATAGGCCCCTTGCAGACGAGCATTCGCAGCACCCGGCCTGACCTCCCCTCGCTGCAGGGAGTCACATAGCATCATAAATCAATATAATGCTATGTAACCCTTACAGCTCTGGAATGTATTGGATAACACTGGCAAAACTGTAAGGGTTACGTAGCATCATAAATCAATATAATGCTATGTGACTCCTGGCAGCGATGGGAGGTCAGGCCGGGTGCTGCGATGCGGACTCGCTGCGGGAGGAACGCTCGTCTGCAAGGGGCCATACTGTTTAATACTGTGTAACTGCACTTTATATGTTGTGATATACACTCACCTAAAGAATTATTAGGAACACCATACTAATACGGTGTTGGACCCCCTTTTGCCTTCAGAACTGCCTTAATTCTACGTGGCATTGATTCAACAAGGTGCTGATAGCATTCTTTAGAAATGTTGGCCCATATTGATAGGATAGCATCTTGCAGTTGATGGAGATTTGAGGGCTGCACATCCAGGGCACGAAGCTCCCGTTCCACCACATCCCAAAGATGCTCTATTGGGTTGAGATCTGGTGACTGTGGGGGCCATTTTAGTACAGTGAACTCATTGTCATGTTCAAGAAACCAATTTGAAATGATTTGAGCTTTGTGACATGGTGCATTATCCTGCTGGAAGTAGCCATCAGAGGATGGATACATGTTCTCATTCTGTTTACACCAAATTCGGACTCTACCATTTGAATGTTTCAACAGAAATCAACTCATCAGATAAGGCAACATTTTTCCAGTCTTCAACAGTCCAATTTTGGTGAGCTCGTGCAAATTGTAGCCTCTTTTTCCTATTTGTAATGGAGATGAGTGGTACTCGGTGGGGTCTTCTGCTGTTGTAGCCCATCCACCTCAAGGTTGTGCGTGTTGTGGCTTCACAAATGCTTTGCTGCATACCTCGGTTGTAACAAGTGGTTATTTCAGTCAATGTTGCTCTTCTATCAGCTTGAATCAGTCGGCCCATTCTCCTCTGACCTCTAGCATCCACAAGGCATTTTTGCCCACAGGACTGCCGCATACTGGATGCTTTTCCCTTTTCACACCATTCTTTGTAAACCCTAGAAATGGTTGTGCGTGAAAATCCCAGTAACTGAGCAGATTGTGAAATACTCAGACCGGCCCGTCTGGCACCAACAACCATGCCACGCTCAAAATTGCTTAAATCACCTTTCTTTCCCATTCTGACATTCAGTTTGGAGTTCAGGAGATTGTCTTGACCAGGACCACACCCCTAAATGCAACTGCCATGTGATTGTTTGACTAGATAATTGCATTAATGAGAAATAGAACAGGTGTTCCTAATAATTCTTTAGGTGAGTGTATATCCTGTTCATTATCACTGTATTTACATGGCTCTGTGGAAAGGGTTAATAAATATTGAGAGACTGTTAGGGCTTTGATTGAGAAGCTGGTAATTTTCCACAGCTGCCATAGGGTTTAGAGAAGGCCATGTTTTGGAGTGAAAAAACTCAGACTTGTTTACCACCAAAAGCAGACAGCTTGACCCTTTAAATGTCTGGTTAACTATGTTGTTATGGCTACATGCACATGACCGTATGTGTTTTGCGGTCCGCAAAAAAAACGGATGACATCCATATGCCATCCATTTTTTTTGCGGATGCATTGTAACAATGCCTAAACGGACAAGAATAGGACATGTTTTTTTTTTTTTTTTTGTGGGGCTACGGAACAGACATACTGATGCGGACAGCACAGTGTGCTGTCCGCATTTTTTGCGGACCCATTGAAATGAATGGGTCCGCATCCTATCCGCAAAAAAAACGGAACGGACACGGAAACAAACAACATTTGTGTGCATGTACCCTATGTCTGGAAACTTGTTTTTGTCTGGAAAACCTGCTATGTCATTGCCATTCAGTATCATTGGAGCTTTAATGTAAGTCTATACCAGACGGGAGCTGAAACAATGTATCTGTTTGTGCTGAGTTTCTCCACTCTACCCCTCCCACTAGAAGGTTCTAGTCTAGCAAAAACTGTACATAAGGAAAGCAGTCAGAGCCCCTAGTGTGCTGCAGTTAGGGACCAGTGCTTGGAGGGGAGACTCATGCCAGCCTGCATGAGTGACTAAAAGAAGACGCTGAGATGGGGACACTGAGCCCAGGGCTGGGACAAGGCCCCCCCCCCCCCCCCCCTTTTTAAGAAAGAATCAATGTTGTTTCAAAACAAGAATATACTTAAAGCAATAGAACAAAGGACTGTGGGACTTTGAAAGTCACAGACACTATAAAGTTCCCCCCCATCATCATGTGCCAGTATAAAGTCCCCCCCATCATCATGTGCCAGTTTTGTAATAAGCCCCCCCAATGTGCCAGTAACACTATTGTAAAAAAAAACAAAAAAAAAACACTTATACTTACCTAAGTGTCAGCGATGCGATGCAGCCTCTTCCTGTGTCCCACGCTGTAATGTAAGGCTCAGGCGGCACGATGACGTCATTGCGCCGGCCTCTGATAGGCTGCCGGCCTAGTGCCTGCAGCCAGGGGCGTACATAAAAATCACTGGGCCCCATAGCAGGAATCTAAATTGGGCCCCCATTCCCCTTTTATAGCCCCTCCCTTTGTTCCATGAACTATTCTTGCTGCTGCGTTTTATAATTTATGCCATCAGGGCCGGAATGGGATTACAAAACAGCCCTGGCACACAAAAGAGGTATAATAGATGCAGATGTATATTATATACAGCAGTGTACAGTTATGTGAGGTACGCGGTATAATATATGCAGTGTGTACAGGTATATAGTATATTCCCTAGTGTTCTGATATGTGAGGTACAGGGTATAATAGATGCAGTGTGTACAGGTATATAGTATATACAGCAGTGTACTGATATGTGAGGTACGGGGTATAATATATGCAGTGTATACAGTATATACAGTAGTGTAATATGTGAGGTACGAGGTATAATAGATGCAGTGTGTACAGGTATATAGTAAATACAGCAGTGTATTGACACCTCGTACCTCACATATCAGTACACTGCTGTATATACTATATATCTGTACACACTGCATCTATTATACCTCGTACCTCACATATATAGTATATACAGAAGTGTACTGATATCTGTACACACAGCATCTATTATACCTCATACCTCACATATCAGTGCACTGCGGTATATACTATATATCTGTACATATTGCATGTATAATACTGTGTAATATATGCAGTGTGTGTGCATGTATGTGTGTGTATATATATATATATATATATATATATATATATATACAGAGCAGTGTATTGATGTGACACATAGAAGGTATAATACTGTAGATGCAGTGTTTATAGAAATATGTGGTCAGTTATGCATTATAGTCACTGTGAGGTACATGAGGTAGTGGTAACTGTCTGAAGTAGTATACATGAGTGAGCAATGAGTAAAAACAGGGCATGGAGGGGGGGGGGGGTAAATGATGAAAAGTGGAGGACCTCCTCTTACCTCTCCATTCCAGTCTGTATGGATCAATACAGAGCTGCTTGTGAACTTTTAATACTTGCTGTTAGGGGTTGAAGGACCTGTGATGATGTCATCACAGGTCCTGGCAGATGTACCTTTGAAACCTAGGAACTACACCATTTTTGGTGCAGTTCCTTTGCTAGATTCTGCAGGACCTGTGATGTTGAAGATGATGTCATCACAGGTCCTGGCAGATGCACTGTTCTAACCTGGGAACTACACTTTACACTGTGCAGTTCCCTTACAGGACCTGTGATGACATCATCAAAGGTCCTTTAGCTTTAGAAAGGTAAACAGGAGTAATTAGGGGGCGGGGCCTCTCCTCCACTTCGGTGCCTGCCTGCAGCCTATCAGAGGAAAGGGAAGGGACACGCCTCTCCCTCCCCTGCACCTCCGCTGGCACAGACAGTTTACAATGGAGATGAGCGCAATGGAAGCGCTCATCTCCCTGTGCCCGGCGGCGGCTGCTCACTTGGGGGGGGGGGTCATTTTAGTTGGGGGGGCACATGGGGGGGCACAGCATGATGTAGGGGGGGCCGTGGCCCCCTCTGGCCCCCCCCTAGCGACGCCACTGCTGCTGGCACTTCACCTGCGCCCCCCTCCTGTCCGCAAATGGTAGCGCCCAGGGCACCCGCTCCTTCGGCCCCTGCCTTGTACCGGCCCTGACTGAGCCACAGTCCATGGGTCACTAGCCCTGTGACTAAGGAGCCACCCGGCCTACTGAGCTACAGACCGTGGGCCCTCGACCAGGATTCCATCCTTCCGAGAGAGAGAGGGACAGTTAGCTCGGGCCTTTCCTCAGCATGAAACCCTACTTCTGCCAGGGAGGAGACTCTGCCAGACTACGGAGTGACCAGAAGAAGACGCTGAGACGGAGATATACTGCCACAGACCCTGAATCACCAGCCTTGGACCAGGGTACCAGCCTTCTGAAGAGAAATAGCGACAGCTAGTTTAGGCCTTTCCTCAGCATCAAACCCTTCTTCTGCCAGGGAGGAGACTGGAAAATCCAGCCCTATGCCTCGCCTGTATTGTTTTGCACCTGAATTCCTACAGTAAAGAAGCACCCTGGTTTACTGCAGACCCTGACTCTCTGGACTTATTTCCCATTGGGGTGCACCATGCCTTACCATCCCTTCCGGAGAGCAGCAACATGTGGTGACACCTCAACAGTGTCCAGGGGACCCAGGGTAGCGTCGGGGCCACCCCAAACCCAGCCACTGCAACGGCTCTCGCCAGGGGGGCTCTCAATAGAGCACCGAGCAACCTACTGTACGGCACACACCTTGCCTCCCGCCCCTCCATCTCTACAGCCTTACAGCTAAGCCAACCAGTCCCCCCCTAGTGAACATGTTCTCCAGGTAGGTTTGCCACATTTACCAACAAAAAGTGGACTGGGGCTTAGATTAACACAGGGTGTTATTTGACACCAATGGTCATATTTTGAGTTTTGCTGATTTTATTTTTTTTTATAAAACATTTTTTGTTTTTTTTTTATATAAAATTATTCAGATGCCTCATTTGTGATCAGTGTAATGATCTCTTATCGAGAAGCAAATACCCAAACAGCCAGGAGAAATCCATCACCTATTTGACTGCTGACCCTAAACTGTGCAGCCCTACGCAGGAACCCAGTAAGCCCTGGTTTGCCATACTGGTTTGTACTATAATACTAATTGAAAGCAATTGTGTGTGGCAACAGTGAGAGAAAATGTCTGCTCTGACTGAGGAAACCTCCGCCATATGTCCGAAATCCATGAGATCTTCCTCTTAAGTGATAGTCGGTATTACTGCAGCATGTAGGTGGGATTGTTAGAGAAGATCTCTGTGGGTTTTACGCTAAAGACCCAGTATGGACAGGAGAGACAGTGTAACATGGATAATTTACTAATGTCTGTGTGTTTGGTGCAATGGTAGAACTAATTAGACTGAGTTCACACCTGCATCAGAAGATCTATCAATAGCCTCCATTAGAGATTCTGTCAAAATCCCATTATAGACAGAGTGGTCTGTCAGGTGGGTTTGGCTTCCATCATTTGATGGATGCCGCATCCATAATTTCCATTGCTCTGCTCTTATAATGGTCAGAACAATGCCAATATGAACCAAGCCTAACCCTGCTCTGGGGTCATGTACAGTTACATATGTATAGGAGGATCTGTGTCTCTCCTATTCTCCCTGCAGCCTGTCAACACTTCCCTTACTGCCCTCCCTCCTCCATGCTGGCCAGCTAAGAGGGGAGCTATTTAAACCTGGAATATCTCAGGCTGTATAGCATCTAGAGATATGAGCAAGAATGAGCTAAGAATCTAAGCTTTAAAACAAGACCATGATTGCTGTGCTAGCCACCATACAACCTGAGATATAGCAAAGCGGTATCTCAATAAAATACCAACAATGGCCTCTTGCTGGTAAAACCAACTAAGCCAGTGGTGTACAGGCCACGTGGCAAACCTACTTCCAGTTCATCAACACTTCTCCAATGGTTAGGCCCTGGGCCCTGCACAAGCCATTTACAGGTCCACTAAATACCACACCCAGACTATCTGCACTTTGCCCCTATGGCTCCAAAACACAACTATTATTAGCTACTCTTTGCCCTCCTCTTAGCATTGTGGAACAGCACAAAGGCAACATGAGAACCAGGCTCTTCTTGGGTATAAGCTGGCACCTCCTCCTAGTAGCAGACCAGGATTTCCGTCCTAGCTGCCATACAACCTGAGATATAGCAAAGAGGTATGTTATACCTCGTGCAAATTACCAGCACTTTAATGTGCTGGTAAAAATAAAATACCAACAACGGCCTCCTGCTGGTAAAACCGACTAAGCAAGTGGTTTAGAGTCCATGTGGCAAACCTACTTCCAGTTCATCAACACTTCTCAAATGGTTAGGCCCTGGGCCTAACCATCTGAACAGGCCATTCACAGGTCCACTAAATACCACACACAGACTATCTGCACTCTGCCCTTATGGCTCC
The DNA here is from genome assembly GCF_905171765.1 of Bufo bufo. Classification (NCBI taxonomy): domain Eukaryota; kingdom Metazoa; phylum Chordata; class Amphibia; order Anura; family Bufonidae; genus Bufo; species Bufo bufo. Next base: position 354,199,364 of record NC_053394.1, read on the forward strand.
AAAACACAACCATTAGCTACTATGTCCTCCTCTTAGCACTGTGGCACAGCAAAAAGGCCGCACCAGCACCAGGCTCGTCTTGGGCCTAAGTTGGCACCTGCTCCTACTAGCTGACAACCAAGAAACCGATTGTTCTCACGCTCAGCTATCATGACTGAGCATGATGGCATTGCTAAGTACAGTGGTTCACCAGTCCATCAACCTAGGGCAAAAAAAGTGCACAATCATTGCAAAATAGCACAGAGCAATAACAGTGAAATAGACTTTTTTTGGTAAAAAAAACTGAACAATCTCACAAACAACGAAATAGTCCCTTAACATGAAACAAGACGTATCTATGCTTAAAAAGAGGAAGCATATGTTGACTAACTTACCACCATATGTCATTACCAGGGTGTTCTTATGTGGAAGAGGATCCTCTAGAGGCCTCCTCCACACCAACATTAGCACCCCCTATTAGATATGTCCCTGACTTCACTATTCAAGCCAGGTAAGACATTGACACATTTCTTTACTAGAGCCTACATACAGTGTTAAACACGTAGGCAAATTTCAGGATCCATCCATATCATAAATAAACCAAGAGGATCATCACTCATCTCAATGGAAATACGTATGCCAGCAAAAGATATAGCCATGAGACCTCCATGACTAATCTGCACATGACAGGAACCAAATGTAGTTTTTAGATTCAAGTAATCATAATGAAATCACCCTTTAAAGGTCACGTCAAGTCATGTCCTCCTTCACCTCATACTACAAAGTCAATGACCATTATTATAAGAATAATCATGAGAACACAATTATAAGTTGCTTTTGGCCATGAATGAGTCACTTCATAACTGCAAAAAAAGGACTGAGGAAGATTTTAATAGCAAATGATATCGTTCAGGGACGAGAGACACTGAGAAGCTCAGCACATGAACAGCATAGTAGTTAGTTCAGTAAGTGTCATCCACCGACAGAAGCATCTCCTAAGCGCCCTGCAGGCTGCTCACATTTAAATGGCTGCTGATTAGGTTTGCATGCAAAATGTAGTGGTAACATTAATGGGTCTAAGCATCTGTGCCAAGGCCCTGCCAGCGATAAGGCTGTCACCATGTGTGAATGCTCCTTTTCAAACTCCATGAGGTTAAGAGTTGACTGTCGACGCAAATCCAAACTGTCTCCAAATGCAGATGAAGGAAAAATCAAGGGCTTTAGATCTGAACATTGTACAAAGTATAATCCATAATGATGCTGCTTCGAGTTGGATTCGCAAATGATTTTTCTTCATCATGATGGGAACATACTCTAAGGACAGTGTGCAAGACAAAAAAGCAACCTTTAGGTTCCGCTTTTGGATTTCAGCATAAAAACCATGGCATATTCATAGCAAAATTCACATGTGTATCATGCTGATTTTGCAGCAGATTTCACTCCTCTACATTGAAAGGGGTGAAATTCACTGTGAAAAATCCACAATAGAAAATTACATTCTGCAGATTTTAAAATCTACAACGCAGGTCAAGTTCGTGCACTTACCTAAAAAGATTTTTGAAACACAGAAGGCAATAAAGCTCAAATGCTCCTCATGGGTAGGGCTTCTATGCCTGGTAGATCGTGGCTTGCTCCACCATAGGCAAGCTACAAATGATAACACCTCCATTCACCATCATGGCGATTTCTTGGTAGGGTGGTAAGCAGTGTCGGATTGGGGTACCTAGGGCCCACCAGTAAAATTTATTTTTGGGGCCCACCATACGGATACATTCAAATATAATAATCTAACACGTTTTTACATAAACATAGGCTGGTCGAGGTGCTGTACATTGAATATATATGTAGTACAGTAAATCAAATGTGTTATGTGCCACTTGTGCAGGGGGTGGGAGACTAGGGCCCACCTTGCTCAGGGGCCCACCGGGGGAATCCCCTGGACCCCTGTGGGCCAGTCCGAGCCTGGTGGTAAGGCAGGAGGTTAAAACTGCCCTGCTTAGAATCGTCCAGTACTGGAAATGGATATACAGCGTGTCAGACTGCAGGGGAGGTTTGGTGGCTGCTGGAATGGAGGATGGGAGTGGTGGAAGCATCAATGAGGGTGGTCGTAGTCCTCACGGTGGCTAGTCCATGCTCCAGCACTCTTTGAGTCACTCATGCAGTGGTTGTAAAAGGCACAACCTTTCTTCCCCTCAGGGCACAGCCTAGTCTCTTGGATCTCCTGTCTGGAGGTGGCTGGGGTGCCCTTGATGTTAGGCGAATGGGTAGCAGGGTGCAAGGCAGGAGAACAGGTGAAGAATGTTGGTGGAAGGTGGAGGCAATGACACGGCCCACTTAATAATGATAATCTTTATTCATATGGCACAACCATATTCCACAGTGCTTTACAATTCAGAGGGTTTAAAAGAAATGACAGGTTAACAGGGTAATGCAGTGTTTTGAAGTATTCATACCCCTTGAATTTTTTTAAAAAAATTCACGTTACACCCACAAACTTACATGTATGTTGGGATTTTATGTGATAGACCAACACAAAGTAGCAAGAATGTGTGAAGTGAAAAGAAAATGATACACAGTTTTCTAAATTTTAAATAAATCAAAATCTGAAAAGTGTTGCGTGCATTTGTATTCAGCCCCCTGTACTCTGATACCGCTAAATAAAATCCAGTGTTACCAATTGCCTTCAGAAGTCACCTAATTAGTAAATAGAGTCCACCTGTGTATAATTTATTCTCAGTATAACTACAGCTGTTCTGTGAAGGCCTCAGAGGTTTGTTAGAGAACATTAGTGATCAAACAACATCATGAAAATCAAGTAACACACCAGACAGGCCAGGGATAAAGTAGAGCAGTGTAAAGCAGGATTATAAAGCAGGAGTATAAAACAATATCCCAAGCTCTGAACATCTCATGGATCACTGTTAAATACATCATCCAAAAATGGAAGGTGTATGGCACAACTGCAAACCGACCAAGACCGTGCACCTACACTGGCAGCCCAGGCAAGGAGAGCACTGTGGCGAAAGCCACTTCGCCACAGTGTTTTGGAGGGGGCTGTTTGCCCGCCTCCTGCCCCAGGATTATGGCCCATACTAGTGCAGAAATAGGTTACGTAAAGAATAGCATGGAAAAGCAATAAAGCCCCTAACTAGAGCTTAACTCAGAAAATAACTAGATAACCTACAAAGAGACACTGAGAACTATTAAGCTAAAAGGTATAGTTTTATTGGACATATAGTTAAAAACATATACAAAGAGATGACGAACAAGTGCAGAATGGTGCAGTACAATCCTGGGAGAGTTGATCCAGTATAACATAGTAATAGGGTAAGTGACCAAAGATATAAATGCCTGTATATAGAAGAAACTCCTATACAAAAAATACACTTGAGAAGAGTCCACAATGCAAATGAATGCATTGAATATGAAAGTGCAAGTGCGTATAATCAATTGTAAGTGGGGGACAAAAGGTATAAATCCTCAGGTGTGGCTCTTTCCAAATGTATAGTTGTATCTATACAGCTACATGTAACGAGCAGTAAAGTGCATGTGCAAGCTGTAGGAGATAAAAGATGAATAACATGACCAAAAACGGTTCAAAAGAGGCAAAGAACCGCAACAATAATGGTAAAACATGCGGTCCAAACAAAAACAAAGTCACATACCGTATATAGAAGTAACAGGTCCACAGGAAGACTGCACACCCCGACGCGCGTTTCGATTTGAAACCTTCCTCTGGGGGTGACAGAGAAGACAGACCGGCCGCACAGCTTAAATCTGTGGAACTGTTTTGGGCATGAAAGCCATACTTGCGGCCGGCCAAATGTGACTTCCATGGAATTCGGGAACCCCTGCTTGGATCTGGGTGATTTTTGGATATGTTGTTCACCCAGATCAGAGCTATCCATGGATGTATACATTATGGGGATATGTGGGTTTTTTTCTGTGTTTGGGGGAAAAATGTGGGTTTTCTGTCTGTGAGTGACTAAGTTAGCCCATTACGTTTGGTAATCGTATTTTGTTGATTGCGTCTCAGACAATGCCAGTGTGTTAGTTAATTGCATCACAGACAATGCTCATTGTATTTTGTGGATTGCATTACAGACAGAGGGAAGGGGGTTTTGTGTACAATTGCTGGGAAGATTTTAATACTGTAAATGCATGTGATTAGCTAATGTATAAACTGTCTAAGTCTTTTACAAGGGCCCCAGGGGGAGTGTCCCTTGCTAGGAGACCTGCATAAAAGGCTGAAAAATAACCCATTAAAGAGTTCTGCTTAACCCTCAAGCGAAGTGTCGTCTCGTTCTTGGGGGAATTGGATTGTATGCTGATTGCCAGGAGTGTAAGCCGATTGTATGCTTTTCCTGTTCCGCGGTTTCCAGTGTTCGTGTAGTTTGCCGTTCGGCAGACTGGTGCTTGCAGTAGCTGCCTGTCAATCGGAAAGGAGGATATCGTCTGAACGGAGTTGTGTGCTGAACGGTCCGTTACAAGCACTAATTAGAGAAGCAGTCAAGAGACCTATGGTCACTCTGGAGGAGCTGCAGAAATCCACAGCTCAGCTGGGAGAATCTGTTCACAGATTATTTTTACTTCACATATACTTGCTACTTTGCGTTGGTCTGACACATAATATCCTAATAAATACATTTAAGTTCCTGGGGAAAAATGTGAAAAAGTGCAAGAGGTATGAAAAAGTTTTCAAGGCACTATATACAACTGGTACACTAGGAGTGAGGGCCCTGCTCGCAAGAGCTTGCAATCTACATTCTAATTAGGGGTGAATGTAAAGTTGATTATTATATGAAGTGGTCCAGCCATCTTTGTACTGAAAGGAGAGCTGCGTGAGCTAGAGGCTAGAGCTTAGGGTGTGGGGATTACTGTCTGAAGATTGCGTTAAGTTCTGAAGAATAAGGATTGGTGGGGAAGGGGTGAAGGGTGAGGAGTCAGTTTAGGTAACATAAGCCTGCCTGAAAAGATGTGTTTTTAAGGCACGTTTGAAGGTAAGGAAGTTAGGAATTAACCCGATTGTCTGTGGAAGAGCACTCCAGAGAGTAGGTGCAACTTGAGAAAATTCTTGAAGATGAAAGTGAGAGGTTCAAATTATCAGGATGTTAATCTTAGATTGTTGGCAGAACAGAGAGTGGTAGACAGAGATAAGGGAGGAGATATATGGAGGTGCAGCACTATGGAGAGCTATGTGAGTGAGAAGTTTGAACTATATGCTGTGGTGGATGGGCAGCCAATGAAGTAACTGGCATAGGCTAGAGGCATCAGTATAGCGGGTGGGCAGATAGATGAGCCTAGCTGCAGCATTTAGGACAGACTAAAGGGGGGAAAGTTTAGTGAGAGGAAGACCGATTAACAATGAGCTACAGTAGTCAAGACAAGATGTTCTTCAGGTCCAGACGAAAAGAGTGTGCGTAATTGAATATGGGGAACAAAGGAAATGTCTGAGTCAAACGTAACCCCAAGACAGCGGGCGTGCTGCTCCGGAGGTATGATAGTACCACAGACCAAAATTAAAACATCAAGTTTAGGTGAGTTAGTAGATGAGGGGGAAGACACAAAGTATCACATTACTGAATATATGATGGGGGTTGCAGTACAAATACAAGCAGTAGACATAGATCGGAGGTATATAACACAGCAGCCTTTTCCCAAAGGCTGCATATAGGAGACGGCTAAAATCAGGGGCGGACTGGAAACTTAAAGTGTCCCTGGGAAAAAAAGGTAAAAGTGTTGTAGGGGGGTCCAAATTGACAGAAGGCAGGGCAACACAGTAGATGGGTCATCAATACCATAACACAAAATACCATCCCAGCAGCTCCTCCTCCAGTTGTCTCTGTTTAAAATATGGAGCAGAAGGCTTAGGAGGTGAGATGAAGGCCACAGCAGTTGAATTCAGGAGAGCATGTGTGGTCGCTGGCCGGGTACATGAGTTCCTGATTCTCACAGCATTAATTACCTCTAAGAGATCATTATGAAATTGGCCAGAGGCCCACTGAGAAGTTTCCAAGTAGGGTCTATGGCCACCCCCGCCCCTGGCTGAAATGACGTTCCTCCCTATTTCTATAGGTTCTAGGAATCTTCCCAAATGACCACTGGCATGCAAACTCTCAATAAACTTTTTGCAATACCCAGTCTGTGGTTTTATAGTTTATAGATCAAATGACCAATCAATCTCAGAAGCAACTAACCATAACCATGTGCAGCAAAGTCCAAAGCCATAAGCGTGCATTACTTTTGCTATCTCATTCCAGACACGGCCTTTATGGTCCTTCAACTTCTATAATAAATCAATGCTTCCTTCTCTCAAAGGTTAATCCTTAGTAGAGCTGCTTTTCTGGCAGTTTTCCAAACTCAGGAATGGTGTTTTCCTAAAGCAAACACCAAACTGTTCTTTTTTCTAGTTTGTCTGGTAGTAGACTCTCTAACCAGGGGTGTAGGACCAGCCTGTCTTCCAGCAACTACACTAAGAAATGCCAGTTTAAGTATTTCCTACCAATACATAGCTTTTTGGAGTACACAGTTCACAATTAGCATAGCAGTCAACATTTTAAAGCAGTATACCCGAGAATTAGCCCTTTAGCGACAAATCACAACATTAAGACTTTAGCAGTGATCCAGTGGGTCACTGCAGATACTCAGACTGGCCAAATACTTGGAAGATGGACAAATTATCTTTGATGAAGCACAAGCTAGTCGATTACAACAGACCGCCATTATTGGTGGTTGCAATATGTACAGAACAGATTTATAATGGTTGAAGCACACACACTTAATGGTTACATGCCATAATCTTAGATGATGCACACAGAGGACCATGACAACCCTTGTCAGAGCACAAGTGTACAGAAACATACATGAATCACATGATCTATTGTTCCTAAGCATAATATATAAACATGGGGCTCTTTGTATAAGTTTTGATCATAATGCATAGACCAATTCATCATGTCACAGTGACCTCTTTTGAGTGGGCCCCTACACTAATTTTGCGGAACATGACATGGTAATCAACACAACACAACACTTGCAGGCAGTGAGACCCAGCAGCCCAGCGGCAACCCTGCTGTCAGACTAAGCCCCTTGCTGAGTCTCACCACCTGCAGGCGCTGTGTTGTGGTGGTGGTGGTGGTCACCACCGTGCAAAAGAAGGTTCATTCCAAGTCAGTACCTTAGCTGTAATCCCAATAAATAGCACAGGGGTATAACTAATTAGTGTAGGCAACCAGTTTGTCATAAATTAATTAGCTGTTTCTTTGTTGGAATCCACTATAGGACAGAGGGAAGAGAAGATGGAAGTCTAAGTGGATTAAATCTGCAGTTCTTGTTTAGTTCATGTTAATCACTGCTCCCAGTTTCAGTGGTAAGCCTCCCTGGGCAGTTGTACCTCCTGAAGATGGTTGCATCCAATTGCTGGGCATATACACTCACCTAAAGAATGATTAGGAACACCATACTAATACGGTGTTGGACCCCCTTTTTCCTTCAGAACTGCCTTAATTCTACGTGGCATTGATTCCACAAGGTGCTGATAGCATTCTTTAGAAATGTTGGCCCATATTGATAGGATAGCATCTTGCAGTTGATGGAGATTTGAGGGATGCACATCCAGGGCACTAAGCTCCCGTTCCACCACATCCCAAAGATGCTCTATTGGGTTGAGATCTGGTGACTATGGGGGCCATTTTAGTACAGTGAACTCATTGTCATGTTCAAGAAACCAATTTGAAATGATTCGAGCTTTGTGACATGGTGCATTATCTTGCTGGAAGTAGCCATCAGAGGATGGGTATATGGTGGTCATGAAGGGATGGACATGGTCAGAAACAATGCTCAGGTAGCCCGTGGCATTTAAACGATGCCCAATTGACACCAAGGGGCCTAAAGTGTGCCCAGAAAACATCCCCCACACCATTACACCACCAGCCTGCACAGTGGTAACAAGGCATGATGGATACATGTTCTCATTCTGTTTACGCCAAATTTGGACTCTACCATTTGAATGTCTCAACAGAAATCGAGACTCATCAGACCAGGCAACATTTTTCCAGTCTTCAACAGTCCAATTTTGGTGAGCTCGTGCAAATTGTAGCCTCTTTTTCCTATTTGTAGTGGAGATGAGTGGTATCCGGTGGGGTCTTCTGCTGTTGTAGCCCATCCGCCTCAAGGTTGTGCGTGTTGTGGCTTCACAAATGCTTTGCTGCATACCTCGGTTGTAACAAGTGGTTATTTCAGTCAACGTTGCTCTTCTATCATCTTGAATCAGTCGGCCCATTCTCCTCTGACCTCTAGCATCCACAAGGCATTTTCGCCCACAGGACTGCCGAATACTGGATGCTTTTCCCTTTTCACACCATTCTTTGTAAACCCTAGAAATGGTTGTGCGTGAAAATCCCAGTAACTGAGCAGATTGTGAAATACTCAGACCGGCCCGTCTGGCACCAACAACCATGCCACGCTCAAAATTGCTTAAATCACCTTTCTTTCCCATTCTGACATTCAGTTTGGAGTTCAGGAGATTGTCTTGACCAGGACCACACCCCTAAATGCATTGAAGCAACTGCCATGTGATTGGTTGACTAGATAATCGCATTAATGAGAAATAGAACAGGTGTTCCTAATAATTCTTTAGGTGAGTGTATATGTCTCTGATGGTCCTCTAGTGACTTCTGTCTTTGACCACGACCTTGCTGTATCAGGCTTCTCCTTAAGTTTTTATTGAGCAGTGACTTGCCAAGGCAATTGGTGCTTGAAGATAAACCCAAGACTTGACAGCCTATCTAAAGAGACATTAGTCCACGGAACACTGGTTGATGATTAGCTTTATGCTTTCCTGGCCATTGGCCATGTACAGTATATCGCTTTCAGTTTTCGTCTTCAAACTATGATCTTGTTCCTTACAACATACTTGATTTGTCCTTCTGCATTGTCTGCTGGTACCTGTTCTTCTACTTCTGTTCCAACTTCTGACCCTCTCCTGATTATGTTATTGGTATATCCTGTGGCTTGTTGCATTGTGATTGATCTCCTAATGACAACCCTCTGCTTCATGCAAGACCATGCCATACCTCCGACAATGCTACCACTGGACAATGCTACCTTGAGGAAGTTCAGGGATTTCCTTAGACTGCACACCCCAGTATAGCTTGCTTCAAACGGATTGGCACTTTCTGGTACGTGTCCATAACAGTTCATGTAATTCTCAGCTTTTGAACCTCCTCTGAAACTGCATGTTCACGTTCTGGTAGACAATATAATGATGATGTAAGACCTGACCACGTGGGACTTTAAAGGGAGTCTCTCACTGAAATTGGACATTACACACTGATGACATGTCGGTGTAGCACAACTACCCATAATTTCAATGGTACCTTTGTTCTTTTGCCGGCGCATGCGCACTAGATATATCAATGTCGAGTAATGTGAAAAAAAGGTAGAACGGCCTGGGCCCCTACACCATGAACCCCCCCCCCCCCTTGGGCACTTGCAAGCCCTCATTTGCATATGGATTGAACAGCGTTTTTGCAGCTGTTGAAAGTCACAACAAAAGAACAAAGGTACCATTGGAATCATGGGAAGTTGTGCTAGAGCCACATGTAAGCAGTGTGTAACATCCAATTTTGGTGACAGACTCCCTTTAAGTGTTGTATTCTCTGGGAAAACAGTGATGGATTATAACACCAGTGTGGCAGCATCATTTTATAACTGTGAGGACAACACATGGGTGACAGGTTCCCTTTGATTGTCATAAGAGTGAGCAGCAAAATCACTTTTAAATGCTTCTGTGGAGCACAAACCATTTATCAAATGCTCTCCGTGAAAGAAAATCCTTAACTCTGTCCCAGAGCTTTCAGCGAGTAATCAATCACCTTGCAGACCCCAAAATATTCTGATGGTGTAAGGAAGCTTGGACAGACCCTGAAGTTTAGAGATGGGTTGAGTTATATGACAGTCACCCTGCTGAAGGAAGAATCAGTGATCTGCAGATCATGGCAACAGAAGGAGACAGATGTAAGACGTCTATGTCTTCTGGTGGCAAATACAAACAAAAATCTGGATTTCCTGCTGAGGAAAGGAGTGCTGGAGGGCCCAGTATAAAAAAAAACATGTATAAGAGGGCAGCAGGGTAGCGTAATGAGAATAACCATAGATGTACACAAGCCACAGGAAAGACAAGGACAAGATCTTGCTGTGCATATGAAGATGAAACATTGGCTCACGATGCCCACATGTGCTGATATGGGATCTCTGAAAAAAGACAAGAAATGCTCCTCTAGATAGAACGTTATGTCACCCTTATTAAGGAGATTCTAAAGTCTGAAACAGGTTCTTCAGCCACAACTTACTTTTGGTGGCAGTAAGTGGCTGTCTAGTTTCCTCTACTGCCAACAAATAAGGCAAAATGGGGTTCTTGGCATGATCTTCAATGTGATTTCCAGGAGAGGTGGTAAGAGATAGTATTTCATCTAAAGTGATCCTTCAGTTCACAAAAAAAAAGTGGGCAGTGAAGAGAACACTTACATGGTGGCCTCCTTTTCATCTTTTCAGCTGCAGATATGCAGAGTCTACACCATCTGTTCTGTTATCCAAGATACTCACAATGCTTCTTAGACTACCTGATGCACACTGTGCATTTGACAGTCCGTGACACTTCCTGCTGCCCTCGGATTGGGCAGGGCTGGACAAACAGAAAGTGTTTTGGAGTAACAATGCACAGTGTGCATTACATGGTCTGGAAAGAGGTACGGACAATCTTTGATGACAGAGGAGGACCCCAGGAATCAGGGAATCAGCAGCTGAAAAAAAGGAAAAGAAAGACACCATGTATGTGTATGCAATCTCAACTACAGATTTTCCTGACAGTCAGTCATAGTGAGACAGCTCTAATACTTCTATCCATCTCATCATGCAAAGATATATATGACTGTCTTTGCTTTTACCCTACAATATGAAATATGATCTGCCGTTAGTGACCAAATATGTCCATCAGGAATGTGACAATACAGAGACTTCTCCGTAAAGGGATCCTGTCATCAGTTTCATGCTGCCCTTGGTTCCCATCAGGCTCCCTCATTACAAAGAGCTATGTTGTAGTATGAAACTCAGCAGTGTTTCAGAGAAAACATAGTTTTAAGAATGAGCGAGGCACAGGGAGAAGAGTCCAAGGATGAGGAGAAGAGTCCACTGTGTGGCTTCTCCTCGCCAGGGTTGCCAACTATCTGTAAATCGCCAGACAGTACATAAAAAAGGGGGATTTTTCCAGTGTCCATGAAGAAAAAATAGATGTCTGTGATTTTTTTTAAAAGTTGAAACCAGGAAAGTGGGCAAGTGTAAAGATCTGAGCGACCACATTTTTGATGGCTAGACCACTGTGTGAGAGTATCACCAAAATGACATGTCTTGTGTTGTGCTCCTGGAAGAAAGTGATTAGTAACACTCAGTGATCCAAAGAAGTACATATGGTGAATTGGCAACACGGTCAAGTGATGGAAAGCACAGGAGCATCAGAACTAGACCATGGAACAATGGTAGTAGGTGGCCTAGGTCTGGTGAATCAAATTTTCTTTTCCTATGTGGATGCCCAGATGCGTCCTGGGAAGATATGGCACCACAGTGCATTATGGGAAGATGACAAGCTGGCGGAGGCAGTGTAATGTTCTGGGCAAAGTTCTGCTTGGTCACCTTGGTTCCTAGTAATCATGTAAATGTTACTGTGGTTGTATGAGCTACGTGTACCTAAACAAAACGGTATGATGCTGAGCCATGCTGAAAAAAATTAGTTTGAGTATCATTACAAAGAGTCTCTTGTGATGACTTTGCAGTGGCCGGGTTTGTGGTGGCCACAACCCTACGCTGGGTCCCCCGGACACTATCGAGGTGTCATCATGCGTTGCTGCTCTCCGGAAGGGATGGTAAGGTGTGGTGCACCCCAATGGGAAATAAGTCCACAGAGTCAGGGTCTGCAGTAAACTAGTGTGCTTCTTTACTGGAGGAATTCAGATGCAAAACAATACAGGAGACCCATAGGGCTGGCTTCTCCAATCTCCTCCCTGGCAGAAGTGTTTGATGCTGAGTAAAAGCCTGAGCTAGATGTCCCTCTCTCTATTCAGAATGCTGGTACCCTGGCCAAAGGCTGGTGATCCAGGGTCTGTGGCAGAGTATCCCTGTATCAGCATCTTTTTCTGGTCACTCAATAGTCTGGCAGAGTCTCCTAAGCACTGTTCCCTAACTGCAGAACAATAGGGGCTCTGACTGCTCTCCTTATATACAGTTTCTAGCTGAACTAGAACCTTCTAGTGAGAGGGGTGAAGTGGTAAAACTCAGCACAAACCATTACAATGTTACAACTCCCGTCTATCATAGACTTACATTAGAGTTTCAATGATATTCAGTGGCAAGGCCACAGCAGTTTTTCCAGACACAAACAGGCTTTCAGACATAACAACAAAGCTGAACCAGACATTCAAAAGGTCATTCTGTCTGGTTTTGGTGGTAAACAAGTCAGTTTTTTCCTCCACAACATGCTCTTATTTAAACCCTATGGTGGCTGTGGAAAACTACCAGCTTCTCATTCAAAGTCCCAAAAGTCTCAGTGCAAATGAACGGGATAAATATCTTAACAGACATATAAAGTGCTGTTACACAGTATTAAACAGTGCAAGTTAACCTTTTGAAGTGAAATAAAAGTAAAGACTCATTTACATGTAATGAGATATTCAAAGATGTTGTATAGGTCTAATTAAATCAAAAATTATTTATGTCCACAAAAATACGACCCTTAAAACTACACTGCTCAAAAAAATAAAGGGAACACTTAAACAACACAATGTAACTCCAAGTCAATCACACTTCTGTGAAATCAAACTGTCCACTTAGGAAGCAACACTGAGTGACAATCAATTTCACATGCTGTTGTGCAAATGGGATAGACAACAGGTGGAAATTATAGGCAATTAGCAAGACACCCCCAATAAAGGAGTGGTTCTGCAGCTGGTGACCACAGACCACTTCTCAGTTCCTATGATTCCTGGATGATGTTTTGGTCACTTTTGAATGCTGGCGGTGCTTTCACTCTAGTGGTAGCATGAGACGGAGTCTACAACCCACACAAGTGGCTCAGGTAGTGCAGCTTATCCAGGATGGCACATCAATGCGAGCTGTGGCAAGAAGGTTTGCTGTGTCTGTCAGCGTAGTGTCCAGAGCATGGAGGCGCTAACAGGAGACAGGCCAGTACATCAGGAGACGTGGAGGAGGCCGTAGGAGGGCAACAACCCAGCAGCAGGACCGCTACCTCCGCCTTTGTGCAAGGAGGAACAGGAGGAGCACTGCCAAAGCCCTGCAAAATGACCTCCAGCAGGCCACAAATGTGCATGTGTCTGCTCAAACGGTCAGAAACAGACTCCATGAGGGTGATATGAGGGCCCGACGTCCACAGGTGGGGGTTGTGCTTACAGCCCAACACCGTGCAGGACGTTTGGCATTTGCCAGAGAACACCAAGATTGGCAAATTCGCCACTGGCGCCCTGTGCTCTTCACAGATGAAAGCAGGTTCACACTGAGCACATGTGACAGACGTGACAGAGTCTGGAGACGCTGTGGAGAACGTTCTGCTGCCTGCAACATCCTCCAGCATGACCGGTTTGGCATTGGGTCAGTAATAGTGTGGGGTGGCATATCTTTGGAGGGCCGCACAGCCCTCCATGTGCTCGCCAGAGGTAGCCTGACTGCCATTAGGTACCGAGATGAGATCCTCAGACCCCATGTGAGACCATATGCTGGTGCGGTTGGCCCTGGGTTCCTCCTAATGCAAGACAATGCTAGACCTCATGTGGCTGGAGTGTGTCAGCAGTTCCTGCAAGACGAAGGCATTGATGCTATGGACTGGCCCCCGTTCCCCAGACCTGAATCCAATTGAGCACATCTGGGACATCATGTCTCGCTCTATCCACCAACGTCACGTTGCACCACAGACTGTCCAGGAGTTGGCAGATGCTTTAGTCCAGGTCTGGGAGGAGATCCCTCAGGAGACCCTCCGCCGCCTCATCAGGAGCATGCACAGGCGTTGTAGGGAGGTCATACAGGCACGTGGAGGCCACACACACTACTTAGCCTCATTTTGACTTGTTTTAAGGACATTACATCAAAGTTGGATCAGCCTGTAGTGTGTTTTTCCACTTTAATTTTGAGTGTGACTCCAAATCCAGACCTCCATGGGTTGAAAAATTTGATTTCCATTTTTTAATTTTTGTGTGATTTTGTTGTCAGCACATTCAACTATGTAAAGAACAAAGTATTTCAGAAGAATATTTAATTAACTATTAACTAGGAGTGTTATTTTTGTGTTCCCTTTATTTTTTTGAGCAGTGTATAATGTATTATACTATACATTAGTTTTAAGGGTCGTATTTTTGTGAAATAAAAGTAAGTTTATGACTTTGCATAGGGGAAATAGGTAAATGTCCGCAAATGTCCAGATTTCAAAGTACCCCTGCTCCAGGGCACTACAACTTGGCCTCCAAGTTCCCTAGATCTCAATCTGTGGAATTTTCTAGACACAAGACCGATTTCAGAGGGCCACAGCTTACAATCTACAGGATGTAAGGGGCCTACTACTGTTAACATCTTGTTGCTATCAGATACCACAGGATGCCTTCAAAGATCTTGTGGAGTCCATGCATTGACAAACCAGATCTGTTGTGCTGACAAGAGGAAGGTCTAAAGAATATTAGGTAGGTGGGATTAATGTTAGGGTTGGTTCACATTTGCGTTTATTGGGTCTGGCCAACTTTTCCAGAAGAGAACAGACTGCCGGACTATAATGGGATCTGGCAGGGATCTGGCTGCTTTCCGGCATAAGTGCTAGTTTTCATGCGGACAAAAAACAGTTGCAAGCAACGTTTTTTGTTAGGTCGAGAGACAGATGTTTCGATACAGGAAGGTCCATTCATTTTTTCCGATTGGTGTATCTATGTTGGTTACATCTGGTTTTAAAGTCCAAGGAGGTTTTGCCTAAGTATAGCAACTTATATGGACACCATAGGACATAAATAACGAATGTCAAATCACATGTCAAAAATTGTCTGATCTTATATTCCTTGGTGGTAAAAGGATGAATGAAATTGCTGCCTTTTTGTATATAGCGGCAATTATTACAATTAAGGCATGGGAAAAACCCATTTTTTGAGTATGTAAGAAACTTTGTCCTGTCTTTTTTTGAGGGCCAATATCAGTATGTAAAAGTTTGTCCCTTACATTATTAGGTCTTCTGTACGATAACAAAGGGGGAGATTTAAATTCCTCAATATTATTATGTCCACTTCTGAGAACTGGCCAATGTTTATCAATTATTTCCCTTATGCAGTGACTATCTTCAGTGTATGTAGTCACTAAAGGGATCCTGTTAGATGGTGTTCTTACACGTTTTTTATTAAGTAATTCCGCTCAATTGTGAGTGTGAGCAGCAGCCCGATGTGAATTCAAAATTGTGTCAGGAAAACCTCTCGTATGAAATACCTTAGTAATTTTATTCAATGTCACATCTAGCTGTTGGTCATCACTCACAATCCGTTTAGCAAGCAAAAATTGACTAAGTGGAAAAGACCTAACCATAGCTCGAGGATGAGCACTGTCGAATCTCAAGAGTGTATTTTTGTCCGTAGGTTTTACATAAACATCAGTATTAAAGTGTCTGTCCCGCAATGTGACCTTGATGTCCAAAAAATTGAACTCTTCAGCTGAATAATTCAAAGTGAACTTAATATCCTCATCTATAGTGTTGAGAAAAGAAAGAAAGAAGTTGTTTTTCCATGCCAATCCAAATCAAGAAAATGTCATCTATGTATCGCCACCACCTCAATACATATTTGAAGTGGTGCGACACATAGATGAATGTCTCTTCCAGAAAGGCGACTGCCATGTTGGCATAAGTGGGCACCACGTTGGACCCCATAGCAGTCACCTTTAACTGTAAATAAAAATGGTCACCAAACAAAAAGTAGTTAGATGTCAATACCAAATGTAAAAGTGTCAAAATAAAATCCTGACAACCCAGTGATAACTGAGAAGATGTTAAAGGGTTTCTGTCGTGGGAAAAATCGTTATGTAGCTGACTGAAATTAGCGATATGCTAATGTCAGCAGTACATAACAGTATGTTTAACTCCCTGGCTGCCGCCATTCTCTTAAAAAACTGACTTTTATAATATGCTAATGAAGCCTCTAGGTGCTATGAGGGTGTTGCTGCAGCACCTAGAGGCTTGGTCTACTCGCCTTTTGGCACGCCCACATCCACTTGATTGATGTCCTTCTTCTCCGCATCGTCCTCATAATCCCATGCCTGCGCCGTCCCGTTCAGCATTCGGCGCAGGCGCAGTGGGTGAAGGATGCTCGGCTGCTGCCAGCTTCCTCACTGCACCTGTGCCGATTACATCACAGGCCTCCCCGGCAGGCCTGCCTGCAGCAGCCGAGCGTCCTTCACTCACTGCGCCTGTGCCGAATACTAAACAGGACAGCGCAGGCGTGGGATTATGAGGACGATGTGCAGATGAATGACGTCAATCAAGTGGACGTGGGTGTGCCAAAAGGCGGCAGGCAGGGAGTTAAACATACTGTTATGTACTGCTGACATTAGCATATCGCTAATGTCAGTCAGCTACATAACGATTTTTCCCATGACAGAAACCCTTTAAGGCCTTCCTGACAATATTGATACCAAAGTCATGTCTAATAGAAGTATAAAGACTGATATGTCGAAGGATGATAAAATAGCATTAGATGGAAAATTGGTATCATGCAATTTTTTTTGAAAATCCGTAGTGTCTTGTATATATGATTTCGCCGAAATGGCAAAATCACGTAATACTTTATCAAGAAAAATTGAATTATTACTCAATAATGACCCTTTTCCCAGGGGGATTGTTCAAATTCTTGTGGATTTTTGGAAGTAAATGTAACATCGGTGTGATGGGATGTGAAACTATTAGAAAATCCTTCAGTTTGATATCAATCAATAAAGCCCGATCGCAGACCCTCACATAAGATGTGCTATATTTTCTTTTCAATCTCCCATTTAGGATCCCCACTCAATTGTCGATGAGCTTCCATAATGTATTTATTTGTGTCCATGACCACGACAGCACCACCCTTATCTGTAGGCTTGATGGTGATGTCGCGGTCATGGGCCAAATCATTCAATGCATGCCACTCCGATAAGGATATATTGGGGTGGTGAAACGGTTTATCTTTTGTAACGGGGGATAGTAATGTCACTTTTGTTGAATAAATCAAGATCTGATAAACATAACTCAGATGTCCTACAATTATCCCAACCCTTAGGCCTCTTGCACACAAACTTTTTTTTGCCATTTGCGTTCCGTTTTTTGCTTTCCGTATATGGAACCATTCATTTGAATTGGTCCACAATTGGTTTCCGTATTTCTGTTCAAAGATAGAACATGTCCTATTATTGCCCGCAAATCACGTTCTGTGGCTCGATTCAAGTCAATGGGTCCGCAAAAAAAAAACGTAATTCATCTGTATGTCTTCCGTATCCGTTCTATAGACACGGAATGTGATTTGCGGGCAATAATAGGACATGTTCTATCTTTGAAAGGAACGGAAATATGGAAACGGAAGGCATACGGAGTACCACCCATTTTATTTTTTTTTTGCGGATCCATTGAAATGAATGGTTCCGTATATATGGTCCATATACGGAAAGCAAAAAACGGAACGTAAACGGCAAAACAAAAATGTTTGTGTGCAGGAGGCCTAAGGCCTCTTTCACACGGGCGAGTTTTCTGCACGGGTGCAATGCGTGAGGTGAACGCATTGCACCCGCACTGAATCCAGACCCATTCATTTCTATAGGGCTATGCACATGAGAGGTGATTTTGACGCATCACTTGTGTGTTGTTTGAAAATCGCAGCATGCTCTATATTGTGAGTTTTTCACGCAACGGAGGCCCCAGAAGTGAATGGGGCTGTGTGAAAATAGCAAGCATCCGCAAGCAAGTGCGTATTGCGGTGCGATTTTCACGCATGGTTACTAAGATGACAGTCTATTCACTGTATTATTTTCCCTTATAACATGGTTATAAGGGAAATAATAGCATTCTTTAATACAGAATGCTTAGTAGAAGGTCAATTGAGGTTTAAAAAATAAAATGAAAATTAACTCACCTCCTCCAATTGATTGCGTAGCTGCCGGTCTCCTGTTCTTTCTTCAGGACCTGTCAAAGGACCTGTGGTGACATCACTGTGCTCATCACATGATACATCACATGATGGACCATGTGATGAGCTCAGTGACGTCACCACAGGTCTTTTGACAGGTCCTGAAGAAATAACAGGAGACCGGTGTTCCAGTATATTTACCTACCTCGTGAGATTTCCCTACCCTCGTCACTTCCGGCTTCACCGGACATGACGTGAGGAGGTGTGCCGGAAGTGTGGTGCGCCGTGCAGGCGCACAACAACGGGGTAGGAAAATTTCACAGCAGAGTAAACTGAAAACCGGCCGACACTGCGCATGCACCGGGAGCCTCACCAGCGGTTAGGGTAGGGAAAAATTACGGGCCAGTGCGCAGGCTCGGTAATCGGATGGATGTTCTCAGCTGGACACCGGCCGACACTGCGCATGCGCAGTGTCGGCCGGTGTCCAGCTAACTCTGCTGTGAAATTTCCCTACCCCGTCGTTGTGCACCTGCGCGGCGCACCACACCTCCGGCATACCTCCTCACGTCATGTCCGGTGCTGCCGCGCCACAGCAGGAAGTGACGAGGGTAAGGAAATATAATGGAACACCGGCAGCTACGCGATCAATTGGAGGAGGTGAGTTAATTTTTTATTTTATTTTTAACCCTTAATTGACCTTCTACTAAGCATTCTGTATTAAAGAATGCTATTATTTTCCCTTATAACAATGTTATAAGGGAAAATAATAAAATTTATAGAATACTGAACCCAAACCCGAACTTCTGTGAAGAAGTCCGGGTTCGGGTCTGGGTACCAAACATGCCGACTTTTCTAATGCGCGTGCAAAACGCATTGCACTCACGGGGGGAAATCGTGCATGTTCGCGCAACGCACCCGCATCTTTTCCCGCAACACACCTGCAACGCCCGTGTGAAACCAGCCTAAGAGTTTGGGTAATCTGAGGACATCTGAGTTATGTTTATCAGATCTTGATTTATTCAACAAAAGTGACTTTACTACCCCCCTTTTCTACACCAGCTATTGATTTATTTGTGGAATCTGTATTATGTGATGTACTTGCTTTGAAGGTTACAAAAGATAAACAATTTCGCCACCCCAATATATCCTTATTGGAGTGGCACTCATTGATTAATTTGGCCCATGACCGCGACATCACCATCAAGCCTGCAGATAAGGGTGGTGCTGTCGTGGTCATGGACACAAATAAATACATTATGGAAGCTCATCGACAATTGGATGATAACTCAGTTTATCGTCAATTGAGTGGGGATCCTAAATGGGAGATTGAAAAGAAAATAGAGCACATCTTATGTGAGGGTCTGCGATCTGGCTTTATTGATATCAAACTGAAGGATTTTCTTACGGTTTCACATCGCATCACACCGATGTTACATTTACTTCCAAAAATCCACAAGAATTTGAATAATCCCCTGGGAGACCGATTATATCGGGAAAAGGGTCATTATTGAGTAATAATTCAATTTTTCTTGATAAAATATTATGTGATTTTGCCATTCCGGCGAAATCATATATACAAGACACTACGGATTTTCTCAAAAAATTGCATGATACCAATATTCCATCTAATGCTATTTTTGAATCCTTCGACATTGTCAGTCTTTATATTTCTATTAGACATGACTTTGGTATCGATATTGTCAGGAAGGCCTTAACATCTTCTCAGTTATCACTGGGTTGTCAGGATTTTATTTTGACACTTTTACATTTGGTATTGACATCCAACTACTTTTTGTTTGGTGACCATTTTTATTTACAGTTAAAGGGGACTGCCATGGGGTTTGGGGTGACATTCTTATATGTGTCGCACCACTTCGAATATGTATTGAGGTGGTGGCGATACATAGATGACATTTTCTTGATTTGGATTGGCACAGAAAAACAACTTCTTTCTTTTCTTTTCTCAACACTATAGATGAGGATATTAAGTTCCCTTTGAATTATTCAGCTGAAGAGTTAAATTGTTTAGACATCAAGGTGGCAATTTCATTCATCCTTTTACCACCAAGGAATATAAGATCAGACATTTTTTGACATGCGATTTCACCTTTGTTATTTAATTCCTATGGTGTCCGTATAATGCTATACGTAGGCAAAACCTCCTTGGACTTTAAAACCAGATGTAAACAACATAGATACACCATTCAGAAAAAACGAATGGACCTTCCTGTGTCGAAACATTTTGTTGATCATGGTCACAGAGAAAGTGACCTCAAATGCATGTTAATAGACCATGTTCCAATCTCCCGGAGGGGAGGTAATGGAAGTCTTTTGTTGAAAAAGCTTGAATTATATTGGATTTCTACACTCTATACGTTAAAACCTCATGGTTTGAATGTGGAGTTTAGACCTTGGATCTTTTCTTGATCCCCTTTTTTGGTTTTCATGTTCTTAATTAGTCTCATCGTCTGTGCTCTTTTTATATACATATATACTAATTTATTTATCTTAGTTTTTATTTTCAGTTGATGGATGATGAATATGGGATGGCCTGCCATTATTTCTATCTGAAGACTCCTATGTATTTTGCCGCTGCATGAATTTCCGTGTCTGCCATTTTTTTTAAATATTTTATGAATATAGGAGTATATATGTTTTCTTTCCATCTTCATTATTTAGTTTAATTTTTTCTTTGAATTAGGCCTCATGCACATGACCGGTTTTTTTTGCGGTCCGCAAAAACGGGTTCCGTTTTTCCGTGATCCGTGACCGTTTTTTCATCCGTGGGTCTTCCTTGATTTTTGGAGGATCCACGGACATGAAAAAAAAGTCGTTTTGGTGTCCGCCTGGCCGTGCGGAGCCAAACGGATCCGTCCTGACTTACAATGCAAGTCAATGTGGACGGATCCATTTGACGTTGACACAATATGGTGCAATTGCAAACGGATCCGTCCCCCATTGACTTTCAATGTAAAGTCAGGAGTTAATATACCATAGGATCAGAGTTTTCTCCAATCCGATGGTATATTTTAACTTGAAGCGTCCCCATCACCATGGGAACGCCTCTATGTTAGAATATACCATCGGATTTGAGTTACATCGTGAAACTCAGATCCGACAGTATATTCTAACACAGAGGCGTTCCCATAGTGATGGGGACGCTTCTAGTTAGAATATACTACGAACTGTGTACATGACTGCCCCCTGCTGCCTGGCAGCACCCGATCTTTTACAGGGGGCTGTGATCAGCACAATTAACCCTTCAGGTGCCGCACCTGAAGGGGTTAATTGTGCGTATCATAGCCCCCTGTAAGAGATCAGGGGCTGCCAGGCAGCAGGGGGCAGACCCCCCTCCCTCCCCAGTTTGAATATCATTGGTGGCCAGTGTGCGGCCCCCCCGGCCCCCCTCCCTCTATTGTAATATAATTGGTGGCCAGTGTGCGGCCTCCCCAAGCCCCCCCTCCCTCCCTCTATTGCAATATAATTGGTGGCCAGTGTGCGGCCTCTCCTCTCCCCCCCCCCTGCCCGATCATTGGTGGCAGCGGAGAGTTCCGATCGGAGTCCCAGTTTAATCGCTGGGGCTCTGATCGGTAACCATGGCAACCAGGACGCTACTGCAGGCCTGGTTGCCATGGTTACTTAGCAATATTACAATATTAGAAGCATCATACTTACCTGCTGCGCTGTCTGTGACCGGCCGGGAGCTCCTCCTACTGGTAAGTGACAGGTCTGTGTGGCGCATTGCTTAATGATCTGTCACTTACCAGTAGGAGGAGCTCCCGGCCGGTCACAGACAGCGCAGCAGGTAAGTATGATGCTTCTAATATTGTAATATTGCTAAGTAACCATGGCAACCAGGCCTGCAGTAGCGTCCTGGTTGCCATGGTTACCGATCGGAGCCCCAGCGATTAAACTGGGACTCTGATCGGAATTCTCCGCTGCCACCAATGATCGGGCAGGGGGGGGAGAGGGGAGGCCGCACACTGGCCACCAATGATATTACAATAGAGGGAGGGGGGGGGCCGGGGGAGGCCGCACACTGGCCACCAATGATATTACAATAAAGGGAGGGAGGGGGGGCCGATGGAGGCCGCACACTGGCCACCAATAATATTCAAACTGCCGAGGGAGGGGGGTCTGCCCCCTGCTGCCTGGCAGCCCCTGATCTCTTATAGGGGGCTATGATATGCACAATTAACCCCTCAGGTGCAGCACCTGAGGGGTTAATTGTGCGGATCACAGCCCCCTGTAAGAGATCGGGTGCTGCCAGGCAGCAGGGGGCAGTCATGTACACAGTTCGTAGTATATTCTAACTAGAAGCGTCCCCATCACTATGGGAGCGCCTCTGTGTTAGAATATACTGTCGGAAGTGAAAACTCATCTCTGAAAAGCTTTTATGCAGACGGATCTTCGGATCCGTCTGTATGAAAGTAACCTACGGCCACGGATCACGGACCCGGATGCCAATCTTGTGTGCATCCGTGTTCTTTCACGGACCCATTGGGACTTGAATGGGTCCGTGAACCGTTGTCCGTCAAAAAAATAGGACAGGTCCTATTTTTTTGACGGACAGGAAACACGGATCACGGATGCGGCTGCAAAACGGTGCATTTTCCGATTTTCCCACGGACCCATTGAAAGTCAATGGGTCCGCGAAAAAAAACGGAAAACGGCAGACGGCCACGGATGCACACAACGGTCGTGTGTATGAGGCCTTAGGGAGAGTCGATGCCTGATTACATTTATTTGATACATTTATAAACTTACTTATATCTATAGTAACTATTTAACGTGAGGTCCTCTTGCTATTAATATAGTGTGGCCCTCATGTGATAACCTGTGACAAAACTGTGTGGGGCCCTCTTGCTGTGTTTACAGTGTGGTCCCCACGCTGTAATTTGGTTCGGTGACTCCTGTGCAACATCTTTGCATGCGATTCACTGATCAATAAATTGTCCCTGTCTTTTATAGTTTTTTATTGTTTTATTCCCTTCACTTTTCAGACACATTTGTGTTCGTCTCCCTTGACGGGGGGGAATAACATTGGTGCCTGTTACATGAGGTGGTTCGGATGTGGTTGACACTGCACCGTAATCCTCATCATGTTTGATCATACTTGTCATTTGGCATCTTTATTTTCCTTTATCTTGAAAAATTCCTTTCTACTATACCATTTCATAAAGTGTATGGATGGTTTAAAAAAACATGGATCCTGTTGTTCGGTGATTTTTATTTATGATACTTTATAGTGTCACGCATAGAAAGAATTGCATTGCGAATATACCCCTATCTTTTGAGAATTGCATGTTGTGGCCAAGTGTTTGCTTGCGTTCCAACTTGCGTTCCACTTGGGGAGGATCACGTGATCGCGTGTGGGTCACGTGGGTCTATGAGTTAAGCTACGCGTCACATGTCACTCGAGCACTCACGTGCCACCTGCCGTTGGGTCTGTAACTTATGTTTATACTGAGCCTGGTCACATGATGTGTGACCTTGTGATTGCTTAGAGCTCACGTGATCGGGCGCTTCTTTCTCTGACATGCGCAGTCGGAGATGGGGGACGCTATGTCTTTACTGACTTCTCCATGCTGGTTAGTGAAAACTCTCCTTCCTCATCGGCAACTGTTAGTTTTTAATCATTTTCACTTGGTGATTCACGTGTGTTTTGAATTATTTAATCATGGTATATTTAATGAGTGAATATATTTCTCACGTTATATATTTATTTTATTATTCACAACTCTACACATTATTTTATATCGTGTTAGCATTCATCAATCATTTGTATCACTTTATTTATATAATCATGTATTTCATATACACATTTTTGTACTGATTGCTTTTAATAATCAATTATCATGTGGGCATGTACCGTATTTATAGTTGTATTGAGCACCATTGTATTGTCATCACTGCTTGAGAAAGGTCCCATTGAGCAGATTGAAACGTTGCTGTTATTTGGTGACTAAACGTACACACTTTTTGGAAGTGCCGCGGAGTTTGCTTTTTATCTAATACATAGATGGATATCTAGATAGATAGAATTAGACAGGTAGAATTCATAAAATATATTTTAAAATTTTTCACTGATTCAACATTGATCTGTTTCAAGCATCTTCTCTACTTGTAATCATGTGATCATATAATGTATGTGAAGCTAAAACCGTTTTAAAAACCTCTTCACCTTGTAAGAATTAAATGGAGGAAATGTAAAATTGGAAATGAGTCAGAGCTATTCGTATGCATCATGAATAATGAAAGCTATAGCCTATGACTGAGCTGTGCAAATACATATATCATCAATCCGCTAAATTAACTCTTTTGCCACCAAAATGGGAGGCCAGGCGTGCCAAACATGGTGTAATGAATTACAGCAGAGCTAAGTAATGGCCTTTAGCTATAGGAAGAGACAGCAGACCACGCAGAGGCTTTCAACCAGATCACACATTCTTCACCCGTTACATTTTCTGACACCACCGAAATAGAAGCAGTAGAAAAATACATTAAGGCGTATTATTTCCAGATGGTGATTTTTAACCGCTGCGCCTGACAGAATGAAACGTGTCATGTAATTGTGCGCTACCAGGAACAGACAAAATTAAATCATTTTAAGACAGCAAGGAAAAGCAAATCTAGTTTGTAATAAAAGATATAGTCATGTGACTTCCGAAGATTTGGGTATTATCACGTAAGACCTCCAGGCATGGGTGTAACTATCATAGTAGCTGCTATGGCTCCCTTTCCAGTCAGAAATAAGGTGCAATTACTGGAGTATGGACAATGCGTAATTGAACGCAGCCCCATTCTACGTTTTACGGTGCATCCCTTATTCCTGCATTATTCCTTCTTTGCGGCATTACTATCTGCCAAAGGGGTTTTCCAAGAGTTTTATACTGATGACCTATCCTTTGGATAGGTAGTTAGTAATTGACCGGTGGGGGTCCGACTCCCTGGACCCCGCCGATTAGTTGTTTGAGAAGGTACTGGCCCTCGCAGTAGCGCCACGGCCTTCTCTCAGCTTTTCCTAGGCCATGTAATGTCACGTTCATCAGTCACGTGGCCGAGGCGCAGCTCATCTTCATTGAAGTGAATGGGGCTTAGCACAATACCAAGCACAGCCTTTATACAATGTACGGCGCTGTGCTTGGTGAGCTGAGAGAAGGCCGCAGTGCTATTGCGAGTTTGTCTGCAGGAAAATTACTTTCAAAGGGAATGTGTGATCAGAATTTTTTTTTGTTAGACGTTACTTGATATATTTTTACAAAAAAATCTAATATCATGCAGTTTTCACACTGGATAATGATATGTTTGGTCTTCTTGTTCTGTACAGGAAACATCAATAGCCATCTCCTTATCACCACAGGCAGGATTACAATGACAGATATCACCCCTGTATAGCTACCGCAGGATGTACCATTCACAGTACGTGATATCATGACTTAGGGCAGGTTCATTTCACCGTTATGAATTCCGTTATTGTTTTTTGTTATAACATGGCAATAACGTTATTCGCAAGACGGAATTCAAAACGGAAACCTTTAGAGGCATTCCGTTTTGATCCGTCATAATAGAGGTCTCTGCTTTCCGTTATCCAGGATGGAAAAGAAAGTCCTGTCGGAATGCCTCTAAAGGTTTCCTTTGTGAATTTTGTCTTATGAATTCCGATATTTTCCGTTATATCCATATTATAACGGAAAACAATAACAGAATTCATAACAGTGATGTGAACCCACCCTAATCGACTCCCTCTTGACCTCTACACATGTCACAGAGCATGCCTAGAAATCTCTCCCATAGAAGTCAGAGGTCCCCAATACAATACTGTGTCCTGGTCCGGCAGCAAATATCTCTACTGCTCACAAATGGTCCAGTCGAAGGATTTCAAGGCCAGGCGAAAAGATGCAAAAGCTTGCCTCTGTCCTTCTAGAAGGAGAGGGATTGGCTAGTAGAGGAAGATAGCCGAGCAAGGATGCTCTGAGTAGCACGGGCCAGCCCTCAGTGCACTTAACTGCTCATTTTTATTTTAATAAAAAGCTGTGTTTTTCAGTAATTAAGCACTGGATCAAAAGATATGAGTATGTTATGCTGAGCTACCAGTACAGAGCATTCTGTCTGTTTTTTTTCCACTGAAAAGGCTCCCTTTAACTTCACTGTGTGACATTGTCCCACTATTGTTACATTACTGTGTTTATTATCCCTGTTCTGTGACATCATTGTTTATTATCTGTGTACAGTGACATCACCGTGTTTATTATCTCTGTACTGTGACATCACTGTGTTTATTATCCCTGTACTGTGACATCACTGTGTTTATCCCTGTACTGTGACATCACTGTGTTTATTATCTCTGTACTGTGACATCACTGTGTTTATTAT
Source organism: Bufo bufo (assembly GCF_905171765.1). Taxonomy (NCBI): domain Eukaryota; kingdom Metazoa; phylum Chordata; class Amphibia; order Anura; family Bufonidae; genus Bufo; species Bufo bufo. The sequence continues at coordinate 354,225,898 of NC_053394.1, forward strand.
CCCTGTGCTGTGACATCACTGTGTTTATCCCTGTACTGTGACATCACTGTGTTTATTATTCCTGTACTGTGACATCACTGAGTTTATTATTCCTGTTCTGTGACATCACCGTGTTTATCCCTGTACTGTGACATCACTGTGTTTATTATCTCTGTGCTGTGACATCACTGTGTTTATCCCTGTACTGTGACATCACTGTGTTTATTATTCCTGTACTGTGACATCACTGAGTTTATTATTCCTGTTCTGTGACATCACCGTGTTTATCCCTGTACTGTGACATCACTGTGTTTATTATCTCTGTACTGTGACATCACTGAGTTTATTATTCCTGTACTGTGGCATCACCGTGTTTATTATCTCTGTACTGTGACATCACTGTCTTTATTTTACCTGAACTGTGACATCACTGTCTTTATTTTACCTGAACTGTGACATTACTGTCTTTATTATCCCTGTACTGTGACATCACTGTCTTTATTATCCCTGTACTGTGACATCACTGTCTTTATTTTAACTGTACTGTGACATTACCGTGTTTATTATCCCTGTACTGTGACATCACTGTTTATTATCCCTGTACTGTGACATAATTGTGTTTATTATCCTTGTACTGTTATGTCACTGTTATTTTATCTGTACTTGGAACGAGTTGCTGGAATAGCAGTAAAAACACAGCGCGCGGCACGGAGGAGCTTCCAATGAAAACTATTTATTAAAAAAAAAATGCTAAAACAAATAAGAGCTATGCGTTTCGGTGATGGTCCGTTACCTTCATCAGGCTCTTTTATCTGTACTGTGACACCACGGCAGGGGCGGATTGGCCATAGACCTTACGGGGAAATTTCCCGGTGGGCCGATGGCCAGGGGGCTTCCTGGGCCCTCCTCACTTGCTGCTGCAGGTGGTCACATTGGTGGTTTTGCTGTCTGCTCTATGGGTACCTATTACACTTTGCCTCTAAGAATAGTTTTTAATTAGGGGGGAAAAAAATGCCCTCCTCTTTAACCATGAACTGAAAATATTCCTGTATATTCTCACATCAGATAATATTCTAGGTCAGGCTTTCATATCTAAAGTGAAATAAATGTCTAAAACACATTTGTAAGAAAGTGGAAGAACTCCTTGACGGATTAATTAAATCTTGGATCAGTGGATATATCTAAAGTGGTATGACAATGGGTGGGCAGTGTGGTCAACCAACTAGGACGCCATTAATGTCCATGTGACGACCATCGTGCTCAGCTTCTTGGACCGAGGGTGGGGGCTCACATACTGAAATACCTGTCTTGGGAGCCATGAGTGCTTGTCCCACCCCTGGGAGGATGTGCAGATCTATAGCAACAAATTTGACCGGCGACATCACCAAACCCTGCAACTTTCTTAGGTTGAAAGTGATTTATTTTTATTATAGTTGTACCCCCTGCCCTCTGTGTAACGAGAGAATTTCTGCCCCTTTTCTGGAGTTTCTGTTCCATGTGATAGCAGAAATAAAGTGTTACCTCAATATGAGTGAGGTTATCAGGTATGTATGGAAAGTTTGCTTAGGTGTACACTTCCAGTTGACCCTGGAGCTTTGGTAAGAAATTGACTTCTTCGAGCTTCTCAATGTCGGAATTGTGTGATATCACTTACATATTTACTGCAAGGGTAAAGGCTACTTTCACACCTGCGTTCAGGTGTCCGCTCGTGAGCTCCGTTTGAAGGAGCTCACGAGCGGTCCTCAGCCGTCCAGCCCTAATGCATTCTCAATGGAGGCGGATCCACTGAGAATGCATCCGCCTGCCAGCACTCAGCCTCCGCTCCTCTCAGTGAGCGGACACCTGAACGCTGCTTGCAGCGTTCGGGTGTCCGCCTGGCCGTGAGGAGGCGAGCGGATCCGTCCAGACTTATAATGGAAGTCAATGGGGACGGATCCGCTTGAAGATAACACTATATGGCTGAATCTTCAAGCGGATCCGTTCCCCATTGACTTTCAATGTAAAGTCTGGACGGATCCGCTCAGGCTACTTTCAGACTTAGAAAATTTTCTAAGTTATAATGCAGACGGATCCGTTCTGAACGGATGCAAACGTCTGCATTATCGGAGCGGATCCGTCTCTAACGTTACTAGTGCTTGAATTAAAAGAGCTTGACTTGTATGTAATTATGCCCCAGTGCATCTAGTCTAAAAGGGATTGTGTCACAAAACATATTCTACATTTTCAAACTAGGACCTGGATCTGAATACTTTTATAATCGCATATAATTAAAAATTTAGCATAGTCAGTGAACTATTCAATAAACTCTATCTGTATAGCGCCACCTGCTGTTTGGTATTTTCCTTATTTTTTGTCCGTCTCACTGAGCTGGTCACACGTGTTCAGTTTAAATCTTCCACTGCCAACAGCCTTATGTTCTGTTAGAAGCTGTGGTGGTTACAGGGAAAGAGCTGCAGCACAAAGGACACGCTCACTGAGCTGCCAGGCGGAATATAATCTAGCAGAGCAATTGGAACAATGAATGGAAGATCTTTGGATCCATGTGAGGTACAGGGCTGGTTCTAGCTTTGTTAGAAAAAGATTGTCATGTAGTATATGATGTCTGATTTTCATTTTTTACATCAATCATGGCACAACCCCTTTAATTTCAAATGTCATATCATATCACAGCTCGTATGTAGACCTATGTGTCTCCACGGTTACAGACTACAAACATGCCCTGCGTAGTCTGATTCCGCAGTCACGTGTTACTCCCTTCCACTGGCCCCCTCTACTGTGTGTACGTTAGCAATAAGCAATCAGACAGTTGTTTATGGGGCTACTCTGACTGTGGCACAGTGTGTGGGGCAATACTACCATAATCGTAACGTCAGTTCAAATCAATGGCACAATCCATATTTCATGATTCATCTTACTGGTGTAGCGCCAGGTAGAAAAAATTGAACTGTGTTACCGATAACCAGGGCGCTTGCTGGTAAATTCACGGTAAAGATTTGTCTGCTCCAGCTAACATCCTGGTTATCGGTAACACCATTAAATTTTTTTCTACCTGGCGCTACACTGGTAAGATGAATCACGGAATATGGACTGTGCCGTTGGTTGGACAATTATGGTAAAATAGTGCCTTGCCCATTTAAAGGTGCAGCCGATACTTGATGTACAAACTAAATGCTCACTCATCAGGTAATAGGATCGTTCATGCGCTCGCTTAAATCATCATTTGCCGGCAGCAGAGTGCATGATTCTGAATTGGGACAAGCAATGGCATTAGCAATCACTCCTCCCCATACTATGGGGGAGATTGCTTCATGTAAATGTGGTCTCCTCCACTGTCGAGCAGATTGTCGGAAAGGAACACTCCGTTGAGCTGTGTAAAGGGTCCTTAATTCTTATACGGAGGCTGTGTGAAGGCTCCTGGTATCTTGTTGTAGACACTCTCTTCCTTGGGCATTGCATATTGGGCACTGTCTGTCTGGAGCACTGTGTATACAGGGGCATTCTTTATCTGGGGTAGTCTCTGCCAGGTACTGTGCATGAGCCCAAATAAAGCAGTGAGCGTGGTTGGGGGATGCCATTGAGCTAACTCAAAAAAGAGACACAATAAGGCTGTCCTTAAGCATCAGCGCAGTGTTTTCCAACCAGCGTTCCCAGGACCCTTGGGTTTCCTTGAGCCTCCCCAACAGCATTAACAAGACCTGTCACTTTTAGGGTCCATTCACAAGTCCGTATGTTTTTCACACATCGCCGGCACTCTCATAGAAAATGCCTTTTCTTGTCCGCAATTGAGGACAAGAATAGGACATGTTGTATTATTTTGCGGAACAGAAGAGCGGATCCGGAAGTGCGGAGTGTAAATGCGGATGCGGACAGCACATTCCGGCCCCATTGAAAATAATTGGGTCCGCACCTGTTCCGCAAAATTGCGGACCCATTTTGCGGACGTGTGAATTGACCCTTAGAATAAGGGAAGCAAACTCATTTTTGCCTACTCAAAGAGGTTTTAGACACCGACGCCAAGCTTCTTTGAGTGAGGAATTGCCTTACGGGTTCTCCTGGGGGTCAAACTGTAATCACTGTAGTACAGAAATCCAATACTTGCTGTAATCAGTTCTGGAAGGAGCTACTGGAGAGCGAGGTGCCCATCAGAGTGTCATCTGCAGTGATGGCCCTCCAGGTCACAGCACTGGATATTCATTTGCAGTGCCCCATAATTATATATAAGGGGGTACATAGGTCTGTACGTGATAACTTTTTCAATGATTTATGTAAGAAGTCATCATCCTGATATCCTTGTGCAACCTTCACTGAGATTTTCTTCCAAGCCCAGCAGGCTTCCTGTTCTATAGAAATAGGGTCCTATTGATAGATTTGGCGGAAGTCAGATGGAGCCACAGACGGCAATTAGCTCCATCTAACAAGCCATCTTCATATTGTTTTTTTAACTCTTTGACCCTCAGACATTACTATGCTCGTTCTAAAGCCCAGACTTTTTAAACGGAGAAGAGCTGTGTAATATTTTCTCCAACTACGTGCATTTTCCATTTATTCTGGGGACATATTTATACGTACATACATTATGCAGCTAATATTACGCAATACCATGGAATTATTACAGTGATGCCTCTTTAAAAAGAGAAGCAAAGTCAGACCATAATTTTGTAGATCATCAGGAGAACGCTGTAGATACCAGAGAGGTGAGTACACAAAGCCCTATGGCAGAGCTCCAGAGGAGCTATTCGAACCCCCATTCCATGCTCTGCTTCCAAGTAAAGGACTCATCTAATATTACATAACTCAACCTACAAAAACATTTTCTAATACTCAAAATTACCTGTGGGTGCACTTTAGTGTCAGTGACAAGTCCAAAGCAATGTCACATCACATCTTCTAATAGCCGCCTTGGAGCTGTGTAAATCTGTATGCAATGAGCTCCCCCTAGTGGTGCCTGCAGGCAGACATAGAATTATCATTTAATGCTATCACAGGATTCTGCATCCGTATAAGAAACAAAATCAGCACTCAGACTTCCAATAGAGATCTAGTGTGTACTTTTAACATCACTGGCTCTGAGTAGTCTCCATTTGCCCAAATGGCCAGCTTGCCCCTGGATTGCACCATATAACGAGGCTTTGCTACGGGATTATACTGTACCTCAATGTGTCTCCAATTTTATACAAAGACACACTTATAAAATAGTAAAAAATAGATTCCAATGAATACATTAATTATCATGCAGACAGAAACATTGCTTATAGGGTAGAATATGGTGCCACATGACACATGTGGCGGATTTGTCATTTCTGTAACCCAAACAAAGTTATATTTGGGGGCCTTTATTGTACTGCCAAGCTCCAACCCATAGCACGGCTAATATGGTGACCCTTTATGTGCCCTCCATCCAGTACAATGCCCCCTTATGTGTTGCCAACACTGTATGATACCCCTTGATTTGCCCTTATACAGTATAGTGCCCCCTGATGTGCTCCTAATACAGTATAGTGCCCCCTACATGTGATCCTCATATAGTATAATTTATCCTGTATGAGGGACACATGAAGAGGCATTATACAGGAAGAGGGGCCCTTGCATGGCGCAGTAGTGTCCCCGACATGTGCCTTTCATATAGTATCATTTATACTGTATGAGGGACGCATGTACCGTAGGGTGCATTATACGGTATAATGCCCCCCCCCCCCATACTGTATAATGCCCACATAGGGAATACTCGCCTAGCCCATGCTCCCACAACTAGATTTCTCACTTCAGATCTGCTCTGGTCTGTCTGCCGGCTATTCGCAGCCTGCGCCAGATCAATGGTCGCATAGGGAACGGTAATGCTCCCTGCTTCCCCACTGTGTTCAGCTGTATCCATGTCCTGGGGTCGGTGGCAGCAGGGGGCCCTCCTAATCCCTAGGATCCCATGCAATTGCGTCATTTGTGTGGTGGCCAAAACTGCCGTAGCTCACGGGGCACTTTATGGTGGCACAAGGTTTGCCAATAATCTATAATATGGATGAAGTGATGCACTGACTGCTGCTTCCCAGACACATACCCTCCGTTAAATTCTATTAGGCCTTTGTCTTCCAAACATCATTATAAAGTCATATTAGAATGAGGTCTGCACTACTCCCAAAGCACAGTATTTTTGCATTAATAGCCTGCCACCATAATGTGATTCCATGTGCAATCATTACATACCTATTAGTATATACTTAATTGCAGAGACTAATCAGCAGGTGGCCTTGATGAGCTTGATTTTGAAGAGATATTCATTTTCTGAGATGCATGACCCCTGCTGATCCAGGATCTACAGAGGCTGCAGCGACGTCCTACACGTTATGATGCAGGCACTGTCTCTGCTCAAGAAGACCATGCAGCATTGAAAGACAACATGTATTCCGTGTGTTTTTGCCATCGGTAGCGCCAACATTGAGCACTGGGTCATCAGTAAGAAGTAAAAGTGTTTTATCTGCAATGCTTCTGGGCAGAGAGGTGACTGAGGTATCCTTGGCCCAAATGCAAAATCTACAACAGGGCCCCCAACCATGGCTTACTGGGGGAGTAGGTCCCTTTGGCTCCCCTCAGGTTGCAGTATCTGGGTGCAACTACAACCTCTGAATCTTTTATAGTTATATGTTGTCCATAATTCAGATACCTGCTCTCTATATTATTGTCCTGCCTAGGGGGCTACACAAACCCAAGAATTGAGACATAAATCTATGGATTAACTAACCAATTCCCCACATTTCTCAAACTCACAAATGTAAGGACTCCAGTTAAACAGAAGGAACCTTTTACAGTGGTAGCGACTGCTGTGGTGCCCGCAGAGACAGGATGGCCCTGGGCTTTAGTCCCAGACCTCCCCTACCAAACTATATATATATATATATATATATATATATATATATATAGGTAGTAAGATTGCTCGCCTAATGGCTGTTAACAGGCATTACGAAGAGCTGAAGAACCTGTGATGTCATTATTGTGCATTCAGTACAGGAGGGGTGGAACTCAGCAGTGGAGAGAAGTGGTAAAGGACCTGTGATGACATCACCATTATGTGATCAGTGCAGGAGGGGTGGAGCTCAGAAATAGACAGGCGAAGAGGTGGTGAAGGACCTTTGATGATGTCAACGGGACCCAGCTTTGTGTGGAGGAGAAGAAAGTGAAGAAGCATGGATTCAATGTAAGAGCCAGGGAAAAGCAGGGAGTTGGAGTTGTCTCCTCTTATGCCTCCTCTCTGTAATGTTCTCTGATATCACATAATAATGGTTTGGACATGCTGGGAGTTGTAGTTCCCTCCTCTTATACCTCCTCGTGCAGCATGCCAGACCTGCAGGGTATTGCGATGTGAGGTCACGGTTTTGGGCAATCGAGGGTTGCTCACTGTATTGGAGAACCCTGGGCAGGCATGCGGCAGTGAAGGAGAGGTAGACACAGTTCCTCTGGGGCACACTCGGTATGTAGGGACCAGGCCTGATGGTGGATGAGGTGCCCTGGATGTTACAGGTATTTTGAGTGCCTGGGGCAAGGTCCCTTTTGGATTCGTGACGCCAGTGCCTGTGACGGTGGCACACCGATTTGTAGTGGGAATAACTGAGGTACACAGATGATATAGTGAACCAAACGTTGCTTTACTGAACAGTCCAACTTTGTACATATAGATGGTAACACAGTCCTTTAGATCACAGCTTTACAAGCAGGCTTTATTCCACACGATGGCAGGTATTAATTATGCAAGATACTCAGAGGGTAAATCCACAATGCACTCAGAATCAGGTTGTACCTTTCCTCAGAAATAGCGTACACTGTCCTTTCTAGAACTCCTGTCTGGTTTCAATCCCAAGGCCCGGATGCCTAAATGGTGGCTTAAATCCTTGGTATATATATATCTTCCTCTCGTATTAAATCCTTGTTTTTCTTTCTAAAGCATCTGCCTATCAGGGTTACTTATCTTTGCTTGGATGATGAAGGAATGCGGGTTTCTCCCAGGAGGTGCTGTCCTGCAACTGGGGTGTCTTTAGAGCTAACTAAGGCTCTCTTGATCCGCAGGTAGGCTAGGATCCCTCTACTAGCCTCCTGGTAACAACTAGTAGCCTGGGCTGTCTAGCTGCATGTCAGGAGGAGGCCCTCAGCTTGTCTCTGGCTGGTGCCTTCTAACTTCTGTCTCTGCAGACTCCTGACTCTGAACTCCCTCTCCCTGTCTGGGCCTGAACATTTATACTAGGGGCTACCTATCTCCCTCTAGTGTGTAGGATGTCTCACTACACCCAACTAGGCCTGCTTACACATTTACACAGGGGGAATGCATATAAAAACACATTAGAAAATACATAAAATGCACAATTAAATATAACATTTCTGTCCCTTGCGAGTAGGAGTAACGCGCACACCAATTGACCCTTGTGTAGTGCCCACGCCTATCTAGTGGGACACTACACTCGTGTAATGTCATCTGCCTTGAGGAAGCATGGGATCATGTGAAATGGCCATCTCCTGGCTATACACATCTCTCCCGTCCAAGCTTACATGTTAACTATAATGGGGACAGGCAGAGTTCCAACGGTAAAGCGGCAAATATGCCAAGAATCGGCCGGACAAATACCACTGCTAGAACAGCCTGTCTGATCTCACAAACTGTAGCGTGAAACTAGCCTTACTGCAGGGCCATTACATTTAAGTGAATGGGAAGAGTATGTGTAATACCACGCACAGCCACTACAAATCATACAGCAGTGCGTCTAATAATGAGGAGGCCACATTGATCACCTTCAAACATGTAATTGGTGGGGGCCCCCACTAATCTAATATTGATGGCCTATCTTAAAGGGGTTGTCCAGGTTCAGAGCTTAACCAGTACACAACCCAATCTGCACTTATTCACGATGAATGAGTGGAGCATCGGAGCATTTCATGCTGAATCATGCAGGGTAAGGGCTATTTGTTTACATTTGGACACTGCTAGGCAGAGGCTTCCCGCTGATATCACCTTCTCTAATGGGCGGGCTCTAGTGCTGCCCTAGCCTGTAAAAACAGGCTGGGGCAGCGCTTAAAGGGAGTCTGTCACCACATTTCAGCATATTAGACCGATCAAATAGTGTTATATGTGCCCCCCAGAACTTAAAAACGGTACCTTTGTTGTAAAAAACGGACTTTTCTTTTAGCCGAAAATGAACTTAAGGTTATGTTAATGAGCCCTCTCAAGTGCCCAGGGCGGTCTCTCAATCCTCGGAGCCCCAGGCAGCACCTCCTAAACGGCTCATAACCCCGCCCTCCGTGCGCCTCTGCCCGCCCGTTTACTCCCCTCCCCTGTCCTTTTCCAATTTGGCTGTGCGGTCCAAATCGTAGCGGGCGCATGCGCAATGCGATGCCCGCTCCTGGCAGGGCATCGCGATACCTACTGCGCATGCGCCCGCTACGATTTGGACCGCACAGCCGCAGTGGAAAAGGACAGGGGAGAGGGAGTAAACGGGCGGGCAGAGGCGCACGGAGGGCGGGGTTATGAGCCGTTTAGGAGGTGCTGCCTGGGGCTCCGAGGATTGAGAGACCGCCCTGGGCACTTGAGAGGGCTCATTAACATAACCTTATAAGTTCATTTTCGGCTAAAAGAAAAGTCAGTTTTCTACAACAAAGGTACCGTTTTTAAGTTCTGGGTGGATCATATAACCCTATTTGATCGGTCTAATATGCTGAAATGTGGTGACAGACTCCCTTTAAGACCGCCCATTAGGGCCGGTGGTGTCACCGGGCTCACTGCTAGGACGAAACCTCTGCCTAGTTTACACACGGAGAGCCCGGTATGTCACCGGACCTCAAGAAAATTCCCTTGCAAGGGCAAGGGGAATCATCGGAGTGTGAGAGGCTCCGATGCTCCACTCATTCATGGTGAATTAATGTGGATCGGGTTGTTACCGGGTTCAGCTCATCCCAAACAATCCCTTTAACTGTGTAAGTGTGGAATAGTAGAGTTGAGTTTTTTAATGTTGAGTAGTGGAAGTGCTGTTACTGTCCAATTACTGTGGAATAGTGTTGGGCGCGAATATTCTAATCGCGAATATTAATCGCGAATATCGGCACTTTGAGAATTCGCCAATATTTAGAAAATAGTGATATATATTCTTAATTTCAAATATTCTTGATTTTTTTTCATCAGTATCCTCCCTTCTTGCTTGTGGGCCAATGAGAAGGCTGCAATGTCTTTGTCTGAGCTCAGCAACATCCCTAGTAACCAATAGGAAAGTTGCCTACCCCTTACTATATAAGAACCTCCCCAGCAGCCATTTTCTGTAGTTTTTTTAAAGTTCTGAGAGAGACAGCAGTGTCATTGCTGTGCTCTGTGCTTTCCACTAATTACATTAGATAGATAGTTATATAATACAGATAGTTAGTGGGAGATAGTCAGTGTAAGTTATATCCTGATATAGTGTAGTTGATAGGTTCTGCTGTCCATACCTACATGCTACAGACATAGTGCTGTGATGTCACAACAATACATAGTGCACCAGTCACTAAAATGTAGTCAGACCTGCTAAAATGTGAAGTTTCACGTATTGCGCCCAAATATTCGCATCATTAGTGCCGATTAGCGCAATTGCGAATATATTGGAGCACTCTATCTGCATATAAAGCTATTGTAATGTTCTGCCGTGCCAACCATTTTCTCCAGTCTCAGGAAACTTCTAGCAGCTTGGAAAATGTAGCAAAAGTGACCCACGCCTGTATTTTGCACACATTACGCAAATATTACATTGCCGAATTTTCGCAATCAAGAAAATAATCTGGAATTCACGAATATATGACAATATTCGCCCAAATATTTGTGAAGTATCGCAAATTCGAATACAGCCCCTGCCGCTCATCACTACTGTGGAATAGCAAAGTTATGGGACATAGGCTAGTAACAGGAAACAGGTAGACACTTAGAAAGATTGCTGCCTGTTTAGTCACTATATGCTGGTTCTGTTTCAATCTTGAATGGTGGTATTTAGTTTTGCATTTAATTTGAACTGTATAGTGACATATATATATATATATATATATATATATATATGCAGCGAGGCCAGGAGAAGTCAGAGCGGAGGATGGGAGTATTAGTGGCTCTGGCTGTAACAGTCAATCACAGTGGCTTTCCTCACACCCTTGCTTCCCATGGCCGTACAGAGAAAGGGGGAGCACCATTTATTCCCCTGGAACACATCCTGGTTTTGGGGCTCCTGCCTGATAGTAGTCGGGGTGCCCGTGATGTTGATTATTTGTATAGGTGCAATGGCTGGTGTATGATGCAGGAGTCCGTAACCATGCCAAAGTTACTGATGTTTGCAGCGAGCCAGGACCGCAGGGGGATAACTTGTGAGGTGATGGTGTACCGAGGAATAATAACAGTTAGTTCTTTACTTACAGTTTTGACGCTCCCTGGGCCGGACTGCAGTGAAGGGGAGAACAGCACCAAATTCTCCGGGGCACACTCTTCTACAGGGGACACCGGCCAGGTGGTGATTGAGGTGCCCTTGATGGTGATTGGAATTTCTGGGTGCTTGTGCGGCTGGGCCCCTGAATTAGGTAAAATCGTGACGCCAGCACCTTGGTGGTGCAAAATGATGAGAGTGGTTGTAGTATGGAGATGGAAGAATGAGACAGGGTTCAAATCCAACTAAGAACTTTACTGTAAGCAGGTTCTTGATAGCAATTTACATCCAGATATAAACAGTCGCTCATGAATATGGAGGTTGAATGCTGTAAATCCAGGTAGCAGGCTGTATACGTGGCTATAATCTCAGGCTATGGTAGGAGGTTGTGTACAGTCGTGGCCAAAAGTTTTGAGAATTACATAAATATTGGAAATTGGAAAAGTTGCTGCTTAAGTTTTTCTAATAGCAATTTACATATACTCCAGAATGTTATGAAGAGTGATCAGATGAATTGCATAGTCCTTCTTTGCCATGAAAATTAACTTAATCCCCAAAAAAACCTTTCCACTGCATTTCATTGCTGTCATTAAAGGACCTGCTGAGATCATTTCAGTAATCGTCTTGTTAACTCAGGTGAGAATGTTGACGAGCACAAGGCTGGAGATCATTATGTCAGGCTGATTGGGTTAAAATGGCAGACTTGACATGTTAAAAGGAGGGTGAAGCTTGAAATCATTGTTCTTCCATTGTTAACCATGGTGACCTGCAAAGAAACTCGTGCAGCCATCATTGCGTTGCATAAAAATGGCTTCACAGGCAAGGATATTGTGGCTACAAAGATTGCACCTCAATCAACAATTTATAGGATCATCAAGAACTTCAAGGAAAGAGGTTCAATTCTTGTTAAGAAGGCTTCAGGTCGTCCAAGAAAGTCCAGCAAGCGCCAGGATCGTCTCCTAAAGAGGATTCAGCTACGGGATCGGAGTGCCACCAGTGCAGAGCTTGCTCAGGAATGGCAGCAGGCAGGTGTGAGCGCATCTGCATGCACAGTGAGGCGAAGACTTTTGGAAGATGGCCTGGTGTCAAGAAGGGCAGCCAAGAAGGCACTTCTCTCCAAAAAAAACCATCAGGGACAGATTGATCTTCTGCAGAAAGTTTGGTGAATGGACTGCTGAGGACTGGGGCAAAGTCATATTCTCAGATGATGCCTCTTTCCGATTGTTTGGGGCATCTGGAAAAAGGCTTGTCCGGAGAAGAAAAGGTGAGCGCTACCATCAGTCCTGTGTCATGCCAACAGTAAAGCATCCTGAGACCATTCATGTGTGGGGTTGCTTCTCATCCAAGGGAGTGGGCTCACTCACAATTTTGAACAAAAACACAGCCATGAATAAAGAATGGTACCAAAACACCCTCCAACAGCAACTTCTTCCAACAATCTAACAACAGTTTGGTGAAGAACAATGCATTTTTCAGCACGATGGAGCACCATGCCATAAGGCAAAAGTGATAACTAAGTGGCTCGGGGACCAAAACGTTGACATTTTGGGTCCATGGCCTGGAAACTCCCCAGATCTTAATCCCATTGAGAACTTGTGGTCAATCCTCAAGAGGCGGGTGGACAAACAAAAACCCACTAATTCTGACAAACTCCAAGAAGTGATTATGAAAGAATGGGTTGTTATCAGTCAGGAATTGGCCCAGAAGTTGATTGAGAGCATGCCCAGTCGAATTGCAGAGGTCCTGAAAAAGAAGGGCCAACACTGCAAATACTGACTCTTTGCATAAATGTCATGTAATTGTCGATAAAAGCCTTTGAAACGTATGAAGTGCGTGTAATTATATTTCACTACATCACAGAAACAACTGAAACAAAGATCTAAAAGCAGTTTAGCAGCAAACTTTGTGAAAACTAATATTTCTGTCATTCTCAAAACCTTTGGCCACGACTGTACTCACTGGTATTTAGTTCTGAATCTGGTCCTTTTTCCCCAGCTTATTAATGGTGAGCCTGCCGGAAGCTAATGAATCCTTCACCTTGAATCCAAAGGTCCTTAAAGCCCGGTAAAATGGCTATTGTTTTTCGTGACCTTATCCAGTCCTTCTACTCCTCAACTTCCCCACTCTAACTAACTTAATAACTAGGCCTGACCTGAAACTATATATACTTTGGTGCTATCCCCATCTAGTGGTGGAATGTGTGAATTACACCTATCAGCCTGTTAACTTGGATTTTACATAAAGGTGCAATACAGCATGATATAACATATAATATAACAACTTTGCAGTACCCACATACATGAGTTGGGACGCTGCATGTTCACAATCACAATAGGAGTTGTAGTACATCCAACAAGAGCAAAACATAGTTCCAACTGTACACTGTGCAATTCTTCCCAGACAACAATGTATGGATTTATGTATGGGTGGGAGTTATGGCCCTCTTCCCTCTCTATCTGTCTCAAGTCTCTTCCTGTAGAATGTATGGTGGGCAATAGTACTCTTTCGATGGTGGCTGTAATGTCTACTGAAGGATACAGGGTTTTAGAGATACGACTGGCCAGATCCTGTCCAGGTGTGAAGGGTGTCTTAACATTGTCCACTAGTTTAGTGCTCTCATTAAGAGAAACAAAATAAGAGTATTGCAGTTTTGATACCTTTTAATGGCTAACAAAAATAGAAGTAATGATGTTACATAGCGTGCTTTCGAGACATCACTAGTCCCTTCATCAGGCGTACTACAAGAATATAAGCAGTAAAGTCTTAACAGCTTTTGGTAGCAGGTTACCTTACTGTCTCCAATGCTCGGCCATGCAGACTCTAGGTTCTCTAGATCTCTCCTTCTGTAGATCATTGAGAGATTGGTGAGGTAGTACAAGTCACAGCTTCTTCTCCGATCCAAACTGCCTCTATGTTCTGCCATTCTTTTATTATTTCTACTAGAAGTTATGAATGAATTGCTAGCAGTCTGCAGTAAGGGTACAGAGGGGAGGGAATAAGTTGGGGGGGTTACCTGCACAGACTGAAAATGGCAGCACTGATTGAATAGAGTCAGACTTTGCAGGTACACCCCCCCCCCCTTTTGTACCCTTACTGCAGACTGACAGCAATTCATTCATAATTTCTAGTTGGAATAATGAGGGAATGGCACAGCATAGAGCCATAACAATAGATGCTCCAGAATTGTTATTACATGGGGAATTCCTGTGGTTAAAGGTCCTTTTTAACCCTGACTAACTGAGCTGGTGGCTGATCATGGATCCCCACCCAACCCCCTGTAAGGACTAAGCCAGGATTGTTAACCCTGGCTGTGTCATCCATACCTAGTTATGCTTGGTGCATTACATAAACCATTTGCAGATACCCCCTGCTCTGGGATACTGTATATGGCACTGTGATTTTTAGCTACCAAATGAAAATGTTCCTTGGCCAACATATGGCATTGTTATTTAGGCACTATGATGTATTGTGCTTCTAATCAGACAGGGTATGGTTATTAGTATGCTGTATGCAGCAGAATGTGCTGCTCCGGGCATCATTCAGCCTAAGGATATACATAATAAATGTGGCCATATGGCGAAGGTGCTAAATATTCACTGGATACCCTGTATCAGGTGGCAGAACTCGCTGTACGTTATATATGTGTCCTTGAATTGTATGTATACCATTTTTTTCTGCACATTTTGTAAACATGAGAGTTATATCTTCCTTAAATAGATAAAACGGAACGTCCACCAGCCCAGGAGCTCTGACAGTAGTATTGATAATTTCACACCCACATGTCAAGATGTCAGTGTACAGCGCAAAGGTCAATTGACTTCATATATTATCGCAGATGATGCCATCAATAGGAATATGCTGTACTGCACTGCAGCTGATTTGCAGGATCACTTGTCCAAGGCATCTATAGAAAACATGGAAATGAGGAAAACACATTGTACCGCTAGATATAAGTCCCCATCGCTCTTCTATTTCCTGTACCATCCTTCGGTCCTCCATGGCCAACCACGTCCAGGTGGAATGGTGTCACGTGTAGGTTCACACAAATTCAGTTTCACCGATACGTATTCCATGATGAGTTCAACCTCTCCTAATTATAGAAGTAGGGCGGGAGTATCTTATGCTTCAGTTTGTAAGGAAACTTTATGAAAACCTAGAGAAGGGATCAGCAACCTTTGGCACTCCAGCTGCTATGAAACTACAACTCTCAGCATGCAAACTTACTCGACTGTTCTTGAGGATTCTGGGAGTTGTAGCTTCAGAACAGCTGGAGTGTCGGAGGTTGCTGATCCCTGACCTAGAGAGAGGATCCCATTAACAGAACATTCCTATAGCAAGGCAAACAGTCCGGTTTATGTAAGTTAGGGTGGGTTCACACTAGCGTTAGGGATTCCGTCATGGCTTTCCGTTATAACAGGGTAATAACGGAATCCATAAGACGGAAGGGCAGATCCGTTTTGCTACCCATAGACTTGCATTATGACGGAATGCAAAACGGATGCCTTTAAAAAGGCATTCTGTTTGCTTTCCGTCCTAATAGAAGTCTATGGGAATCAAAACGGATCCGTCTGTTTTCCGTCTTGCATAACGAGATCCAATATGTTTTCCCGTAAACCTCTATTAGGACGGAGCAAAATGGAATGTCTCTTAACCCCTTAAGGACATAGCCTTATTTCACCTTAAAGAGGACCTTTCACTAGAATAAAACATCTAAACTAACTATACAGACATGGAGAACGGCGCCCATGTATCTCCCTGCACTTACTGTTATACCCGGGCGCCGCTCCGTTCGCCCAGTATAGCCTCCGGTATCTTCATAGTTAGGCTCCACCCAGGGGAACCTGCCGGCGTCTCCTTCTCCAATGCTGTAGCGCTGGCCAATCGCAGCGCTCAGCTCATAGCCTGAGAGGCTTTTTTTTCTCTCAGGCTATGAGCTGAGCGCTGCGATTGGCCAGCGCTACAGCATGGGAGAATGAGACCGCGGCAGGTTCCCCTGGGTGGAGCCTAACTATGAAGATACCGGAGGCTATAACGGGAGAACGGAGCGGCGCCCGGATATAACAGTAAGTGCAGGGAGATCCCTGGGCGCCGCTCTACACGTCTGTATAGTTAGTTTAGATGTTTTATTCTAGTGAAAGGTCCTCTTTAAAGGGAACCTGTCACCAGTTTTATGGTGTCCTAACTAAGGCAACATAAATAAGTGACTGATTCTCTTAGCACAATGCTGGGTCACTTTCTTTAATTGACCCAGTCAATCTGCCAACATCTTGTATTGAAAAGCTCCAGCTGATAATGATGAGTCATGAATATTCATGAGCTCCTGACTCTCCCCGCCCACCTGCAGCTGAATGACAGTTTGTTTCCATATGAACCAGCAGCAGGTGGGCAGGGGAGTGGCTATAGCTCTGAATTAAATAAACGCTGGACTCAATGACATCACGCTGGACTCCAATCAGCTCATTAGCATGCAGCATCTTTGTGTGTATATTATGAGGTAACCATCTGTCACACCAGTAAGTGAATACATCTAAGGCACTTTTTAGTAGTTAATGATTATAATCTAACTAATTATATACAATCAAATATCCACATGACAGGTTCCCTTTAAGGACCAGGCCATTTTTTGCAAATCTGACCAGTGTCACTTTAAGTGCTGATAACTTTAAAACGCTTTTACTTATCCAGGCCATTCTGAGATTGTTTTTTCGTCACATATTGTACTTCATGACACTGGTAAAATTAAGTCAAAAAAAATTATTTTTTTTGCATAAAAAAATACCTAATTTACCAAAAATTTGGAAAAATTAGCAAATTTCAAAGTTTCAGTTTCTCTACTTCTGTAATACATAGTAATACCCCAAAAAATTGTGATGACTTTACATTCCCCATATGTCTACTTCATGTTTGAATTATTTTGGAAATTATATTTTATTTTTTGGGGATGGTACAAGGCTTAGAAGTTTAGAAGCAAATCTTGAAATTTTTCAGAAATTTACAAAAAAAACTATTTTTAGGGACCACTACAGGTCTAAAGTCACTTTGCGAGGCTTACATAATAGAAACCACCCAAAAATGACCCCATCTAAGAAACTACAACCCTCAAGGTATTCAAAACTGATTTTACATACGTTGTTAACCCTTTAGGTGTTGCACAAGTTATTGGCAAATGGGGATGAAATTTGAGAATTTCATTTTTTTGTCTAATTTTCCATTTTAACCCATTTTTTCCACTAACAAAGCAAGGGTTAACAGCCAAACAAGACTGTATCTTTATTGCCCTGACTCTGCCATTTACAGAAACACCCAATATGTGGCCGTAAACTACTGTACGGCCACACAGCGGGGCGTAGAGTGAAAGGTGCGCCATATGGTTTTTGGAAGGCAGATTTTGCTGGACTGGTTTATTTACACCATGTCCCATTTGAAGCCCCCCTGATGCATCCCTAGAGTAGAAACTCCCTAAAAGTGACCCCATCTAAGAAACTATACCCCTCAAGGTATTCAAAACTGATTTTACATACGTCGTTAACCCTTTAGGTGTTGCACAAGAGTTATTGGCAAATGGGGATGAAATTTGAAAATTTTATTTTTTTGCCTAATTTTCCATTTTAACCCATTTTTTCCACTAAGAAAGCAAGGGTTAACAGCCAAACAAGACTGTATCTTTATTGCCCTGACTCTGCCGTTTACAGAAACACCCAATATGTGGCCGTAAACTACTGTACAGCCACACAGCGGGGCGTAGAGGGAAAGGTGCGCCGTTTGGTTTTTGGAGGGCTGATTTTTATGGACCGGTTAATTTACACTGTGTCCTGTTTCAACCCCCCTGATGCACCCCTGGAGTAGAAACTCCCTAAAATTGACCCCATTTTGGAAACTACGGGATAAGGTAGCATTTTTTTGGGACTATTTTTAGGGTACATATGATTTTTGGTTGCTCTATATTACATTTTTGTGAGGCAAGGTTACCAAAAATTGAAATTCTGAAATTTAATCTCCATTTGCCATTAACTGTTGAGGAACACCTAAAGGGTTAATAAAGTTTGTATAATCAGTTTTGAATACCTTGAGGGGTGTAGTTTCTTAGATGAGGTAACTTTTAGGGAGTTTTTACTCTAGGGGGACTTCAAAAGGGACATGGTGTCAATAAAAAAGGCCATCAAAATCGGCCTTCCAGAAACCATGTCGGTCCTTTCCTTTTGCGGCCTCCCTTTTACTGATACAGCAGTTTTGGACCACAAATGTGGCATTTCTGTAAACTGCAGTATCAGGGTAATAAATATTAACTTTTGTTTGGTTGTTAACCCTTGTTTTGTTACTGGGAAAAACGGATTGAAATGGAAAAGTGCCAAAAATAGCGGTTTTGGCACAGTTTATTTTTTTTTTGACCGTGTTAATCTGGGGGGTTAGGTCATGGGATATTTTTATAGAGGAGATTCTTACGGACACGGCGATACCTAATAAGTGTATTTTTTTTTACCATTATTTAGGTTTTTGACTATATTATCTTTTTTGATACAAAAAAAAAACTTTTTGTATCTCTAAAGTCTGTGTCATTTTTTTTATCCGATTACCTTATATGGGGGCTCATTTTTTGCGGGATGAGCGGACAGTTTTATTGGCACTATTTTGGGGGCTATATGACTTTTTAATCGCTTGCTAGTAAACTTTTTATTATGTAAGGTGACAAAAAAAAAACTTTTTTTGCACTTTTCTTTTTTTCTGGACCGTGTTAATCTGGGGGGTTAGGTCATGGGGTATTTTTATAGAGGAGATTATTACCGACGCGGCGATACCTAATATGTCTACTTTTAATAAATTATTTTAGTTTTTTGGGGTGTCTCAAGTCTGAGAATCAGTTTTTTTATCCAATGTCAGTGCTAAATTGGGAAATAAATTTAGTACTCCATGGAAGTGTGATACTCCCTGAAGCAACCAATAACGCAGAGGCCCGGATGATCGGGGCACGTGTCACATTGAGTTGTGGTGTCCTTCCGTATCCCCCTCCTGTGACACACTCTGCATCTTTTTTGGGTTCATCCCTTCTTTCCAGTATGGGGGACCACACCTGGAAAGTGTTGGCCAGGGACAATCCGGGCGCCTACAGTTCCCGAGGTACTCCGGCCTGCTCTTTCCCGGTCCGAAAAGATCAGGGCCTTGAGGACTGCCTCATAGAACTGGAGGAATGTCCCTGTGCTGCCAGCGCTTCAGGATAGTACAAAAGAGTTGTACATGGCAACCTGTACCAAGTAGACCGCAAATTTTTTGTACCATGCCCGGGTTTTGCGCATGGCGTTATATGGCTTGAAGACTTGATCAGAGAGATTAACTTCTCCCATATACCGATTGTAGTCGACGATACAATTGGGCTTGAGGACCGTTGCCGCGGTACCTCGCACAGGGACAGGGGTGATGCCGTTACCATGAATTGTGGACAGCATAAGAACATCCCTCTTGTCCTTATACCTGACCAGCAACAGGTTTCCAGTGGTAAGGGCACAGGTCTCACCCCTGGGGATAGGTACCTGGAGGGGGAGGGCAGGGAGGCTGCGTTGATTTTTCCGCACGGTCCCACAAGCGGACGTGGATCTGGCGGTAAGGGACTGGAACAAGGGGATACTGGTATAAAAATTATACACGTACAGGTGGTAACCCTTATCCAGCAGTGGATGCATAAGGTCCCACACAAGTTTCCCGGTAACACCCAGAGTGGGGGGACATTCTGGGGGTTGAATCCGGGAATCTCGCCCCCTCGTACACACGAAATTTGTAAGTGTACCCTGAGGTACTCTCACAAATTTTGTATAGCTTCACGCCATACCTCACCCGCTTGGAGGGCACATACTGGCAGAAAATGAGTCTCCCCTTGAACGCAATGAGATACTCATCAACCGCGACCTCCCTTCCAGGTACATGAATTTGGCCCCAAAGTGATCGATGACCGGCCGTATCTTATACAGACGGTCATGGGCAGGATCACCTCGGGGGGGACATGCTGCATTATCGGAATAATGGTGGGCCGGGAAACCAGTACGGCTGCTCGTACTAGTGTGGGCCACAGGGTCCCTAACATGGCGGTCCCCTTGCTCCGCCTGGTGACGTCTCCGCCGCCTTGGGGGCTCATCATCATCGCTAGATGATCAGGAGGACGTGGATGACAACAGGAATGTGGGGTCATCCTCGTCCTCACTGGGACTCTCGGAGTTGGAGGCAAGCTGGGCGTATGCCTCCTCGGCCGAGAACATCCGGCGGGCCATAGGGGAGTGTGTGTCTGCATGTGTATGTGCGTGTGTGTAAAACTTTATTTGGTGTGAGTGTGTGTGGGGGCATGGGTGTTCACGAACTCACCCTAAAAGTAACAGAAAAAAAAAATTATTAACTAACTAAAAAAAAGCGAAAAATGTGAAAAAAAATATTCAAAACCGCTGATCAACCGTCTAAAGTTGATCAGCGGTGGGTAGGGTGGCAACTGGCTTCACCCTAGAAAGCCGGACCGGCCCAAACCACACCCACAAACCACTCCCACAATGAACCAAACCACGCCTCCAAACCACAAAGCCACACCCCATGCCAGTGAAGCCACGCCCCCACCATCGGCTGGAAAAACACGGGGGAGGAGAGGGAAGAACTTTGTGAATGGAAGGTGAGCGGGGGCAGCCGGGGTGCTTCTCTTCCCCTCAGTCATCCACAGGGAGCCATATCTGCGGCTCTAGTGACTGACTGGGGGTGAGAGAAGCCTCGGTCAGTTGCTGCAGCTTACGCTCAGACAGCACAATGCTGCTGTCTGAGACGTGAGCTACTGAAAAGGAGGACATCCCTGTGTCCGTCCAGGCACTGCGGCGGACGGAGGACAGGGAGCCTGAAAACCGGACTGTCCGGCCTAAAACCGGACGTCTGGCCACCCTAGCGGTGGGGTGTGCGATACGCTAACAGTGGCCGGACGCTAAAATAATCCTGCACCCCAAAAAAGTGGGGGGGGGGGCAGGGGGGACAAGGGGCAGCCCCCCTGGGGGGGTCTAGGGTCACGCAGCTGTGCTGTGGACCCCAGACACCCTAACTTAGGGTGATGCAATCAAAGTTTTCAAACTAACTTTCCCTTTATTTTCCCTGCCTAACCCAAACTTTCCCTATGCTTTCCCTATGTACCTGAAGTTCAGATGGGGGGTGCTGGGGCACAGATCGGGTCCTGGGGGGCACAGATGGGGTGATGCTGGGAATGATGGACGACGTGCAGGCAGCAACTCTCTCCTTTGGCTCCGGAACACAAAAGGAGGAGGAGAGGAGCGCTTGCATCATTTGAATCTGCCGCCGGCCCGCCCACAGACCAATCAGAGGCGATCCTGAGAGGTGATGTCACCATCACCTCTCAGGATCGCTGGATGGTGATTGGTGGGGTGAAATCACACCACAGTCACCATCCTGTTCCGGGTTATCGGGTCTTCAGAGACCCGAATAACCCGGAAACGCAGAAAACAGCAGGTCTGAATTGACCTGCGGTTTTCTGCTATCGCCGACATGGGGGGGGTCACAGGACCCCCCGGCGCATTTAGCCTAGGTGCCTGCTCAATGATTTGAGCAGGCACCGGGTTCCGATCACCGCCCGCCGCGCGGCGGTGATCGGAACCATACATGACGTACCGGTACGTCATGTGTCCTTAAGAGGTTAAAGGCTTCCGTTTTGCATTCCATCCTATGGATTCCATTACCCTGTTATAACGGAAAGCCATAACGGAATCCCTAACGCTAGTGTGAACCCACCCTTAAAGGGGTTTTCTGAGACTTTTCTATTGATGACTAGGGATGAGCGAACTTGTGTTTTAAGTTCGGCATGCAAAGTTCGGGTTATCGGAGGATTCCATTATAACAGAATTTTTAGATAACCCAAACTTTGCACGCCAAACTTGAAACACAAGTTCACTCATTCCTACTGATGCCCTATCTAGAGGATAGGTCATCAGTATCTAATTGGTTGGGGTCTGACACCCAGGACCCCCGCTGATCAGCTGTTTGAGAAGGCACTGGCTCTCACAGTAGCGCCGTAGTCTTCTCTCAGCTTAGCCAAGGCCATGTGATGTCACGTTCATCGGTCACGTGCCCTAGGAGCAGCTCAGTCCCATTCAAGTGAATGGGTCTGAGCTGCAACTCCAAGCACAGCACGCTCTACAATGTACGGCGCTGCGCTTGGTGAGCAGGGAGAAGGCCATGGTGCTACTGCCTTCTCAAACAGCTGATCAGCGGGGGTCCCGGGTGTTGGAACCCCACCGATCAAATTCTGGTGTCCCATCAAGACGATGAGTCCTCAGTAGAAAAGTCTGAGAACCCTCTTAATTGGGAAAGAGATTCTAATATACAGTGAAGTAATTAAACAAAAA
Organism: Bufo bufo; assembly: GCF_905171765.1. Classification (NCBI taxonomy): domain Eukaryota; kingdom Metazoa; phylum Chordata; class Amphibia; order Anura; family Bufonidae; genus Bufo; species Bufo bufo. The sequence goes on from NC_053394.1 coordinate 354,248,654, forward strand.
ATGTCCTTGGAGTTGGAACCTGTTCATACATTTCACAAGAATAGAAACATATTTCTATTCGAAACAGCCTGAGAACCAAATGAAGTCTTTTTGATGGGTCTTTTCTTCATTCCACACCAGTGCCACCTAACTTGCAGTTAAACCTGCTCACCCGCTTTCATAGGGCTACCCTTAAGCAGTAGTACCGTGAAGACAGTGTTAGCTCTGAAACGTAGACCAGCGCTTTCATCTGTAACCCACATGAGATTACTTTTGCTCTCCACACTTATAATTGTGAAGCATTTCAGACTCTCATAAATCAACATGATTGCAGCCTCTAACCTCAAAGGGATAATGAGAGCTCCCATGCCCGATACAGCCGAGGAAAAAAAAAAGATTCACTTATCACAACTGCTGCTCGAAGAAAACTGAACTCCGTGAGATCAAAATGATTACATTGAGAAATCACATTATTATTTACTTGACCAAAAGGACAGGGATGAGTGCTTAGATTGCATTATTGAAGAGCTTTCTTAGCCTTAAATAAAATCCTTCTTTCCTCGTCTTGAGCCGTGTTGGTTTGATGTCATGACAACCGATAAGAACGGCTCTACAGGGGTTGTCAGCCAGCATTCCACCACTTCCAAGGTTTTCGTCACGTGAGCAAATCATACAATCTTTAACGGGAACCTGTCAGGAGCTTTGTGCTGCCTGAACCCTGGGTAGCTTGAAATAACGACAGGCTTCCTGGTTTCAAAAACACTATGTTTTTCTCTGAAACACTGCGTAGTTTCATAGAAGACCTATTCTAGCTAAGTTTTCAAACAAAAGTATGCACAATGGCTGTGCTTTTTTGTACAATCATAACTGTGAAGGAACAGTTGTGTTTGGGCTTCCCTAATGTTTTTTTCAGCCATATTATTCCCCTCTTTAGCCGCACAGCTAGATGCATTTCACTCAGAAGCAGGGGACATATCCCTTCTATGGAAGTCTGCCAGCACTGTACTACTGTGCCATCCTTTCTCTTACTTCCCGCTATGTTTGTTTTCAGCTCCGAAGCTCACAGAACAGATAAGAAGGGGGGGGGGAGAAATCACACTTACAGAATAGAAGCAGTTTATCAAGCTTGCCTGACAACAGGCAGTGGACTGCAAATTAGGTGGAAGTGAGATTCCTACTGGTAACGACTTTACAGCTTTTTTTCAGGTGAATGCAGGCAGTTTCTAAATGAAGTGATTTAGAAATTCACTAGTTACATCATTCTCTATTGAATGAAATTTTGTGAAAGTACATAACTCTTTAAAAATGAACTGGGGAGAGGGAGAAGAGTTAAGGGGCAGCTCCCCATCAGCTTCTCTTTACCCAGCTCAGCTTAATTGACAAATCTGAAGTGTTTCAGAGTAAAACATAGTTGTTTGTAACCAGGGGGCCTATTGGTACTTCAGGCTGCCCAAGATTCGGGGAAGATGACCTACTGACAGGTTCCATTTCAACCAATTTTAGACAGCCATAAAGGGTTCGAGTTCTAGCACCTATAATGCTCACACCATTTGGGCCTTCCTTACTTCTACTATACTGAACTCATCATAGATCCCTATGGTAACCTATACTATATGGACAAAAATCTTGGGACACATTCACATTAAACATACAGGAGCTGTCAGGTTAAACTTATCTGGCGGTCCAGATCTGCCTCCCGCTCCCATCCACCAGGAAAGCCTGGCCGCTGTGCCCCCTTTGTCAATTCATACAAGCTGAGGCCTGCCGCCTGGAAAAGCCTCTCCATCTCTGTCTACAGAGAAAGGGGGGAGAGCACACGCCCTAATCTTTACCAGCCAGCTGGCAGTCCTCGGGTACCTTGTCCTAGGGGAAAATGCCTATGCAATAAGGTTGCTTAACTTGCTATGTTCCCTGTGAAGGTGTGCTGATCAGCTGTCTGTCCACGTACCAACCTCTGCCCGTTTACTGTGTTCTGACCTTCCTGACCTAATCTGTTACCCATATTGCTGCTATGCTAAACCCCCCGATCTTGGATTCCCATGTTGTATGTACTCCACCAGCCCTGACCTTGGTCCATTTACTGCATAGCACATAATTCGCCAGCCCTGATCTTGATCTGTCCCTGACTATAGTTTGCCTGAACCCTTGTCTCTGATCCATGTGGGTCAGCTGTTAATCACACAGAGACTACTGCAGGAGGTAGTGGACTGGTAGCTTCCCTACAGCAGATCCTGTACAGAAGTTAAAGAGGACCTTTCATATAATATTTGAGGAAGCCGGGGAACCCTTCTTCTGTCCCTGAAAGGAAACCACAAGCTTAGAGAACGACTTCCAGTCCTGAGTGGCAGAAAGGTACCGAATTAGGCACCTCCTAACATCAAGGCAATGGATTTCCCTTTCCTTCTGATTTTTTGGTGAAGGGCAAAAGGAAGGTAAAACTACATCCTGTGATCGGTGAAAAGATGACGAAACCTTTGGAAGGAAGGCAGGGTCAGGAGATAAAATAACCCTATCCTCTAGAATGCTAAGATACGGCCTTTCAATTGAGAAGGCCAATATCTCGCTCACTCTTCTAGCAGATGTAATAGCTAGCAAAAAAGACAATTTATAGGTTAAGATTTTTATTGGGATATCTTCAATGGGCTCAAAGGGATCCCCAGTTAAGGCAGACAAAACTAGATTTAAATCCCAGGGAGGAACTCTGGACTTCTGGACTGGTGCAAGTTTCGAAATCGCAATGACAAATCTTTTTATCCAGGGGTGGTCTGCTAAATTATACTCAAAGAGAGCGCTTAAGGCAGAGATATGGACCTTCAAAGTACTAGGTCTAAGTTCTTTATTCCAACCCTCCTGGAGAAAGCTAAGAACTACAGGTAATTCCGGGGGTTCTAGGACATTAACAGGCTTATTTGCAAACCCTTAAATACATTTTTGAAGTAACAGCCTTTCTGCTGGACAAAAGGGTGTTTATTACCTCCCCCGAAAGACCCTTCATTTCTAGGATTTGCCTTTCAACAGCCAGGCTGTCAAGTGCAGGCTCTCTAATTGTGCATGAAGTACCGGACCCTGCACTAGTAGCCCCGGGAAGACCGGAAGCACCCAGGGATCTGCCACCGACATCCTCCTTAGCCAGGAAAACCAGACCCTCCCAGGCCAAAAGGGGGCTATGGTAATTACTAAAACAACCAACACTTATTTCCCTTAAACTTATTATATTAGCGATCCAGTATCACCATTAGCGTAACCAATCATAGATACATAGATCAGATTGAATAACAAAATCATAACTCCATCAACAGTTACTTTTAAATAATCATCAATTTTATTGGTACACAGAGTTATAACCATTGCTGGCCTCACAGACATTAAGAACATTTAAAATTAACCATCAGACTTCGGGTCTATGGCAGTTACCATTCATATAAATAAAGTGCTAGTGCAACCGTATACATGGAAAAGTATAATCAGTGCACATACAGAGTGTTGTCCTGTCCACAATGTATGGTCACAGAGCCAGAAATACCGACCCTGGATCCTACGGACACTATCAAACACACTACTTGCTAGGTTATCGTACAATCAGCAAAAAGCTATGCATACTGACCCAGGTATCTGTCACACCGTTAGACTGTGCCCCGACGCGCGTTTCGCCGTCAGCTTTTTCAAGGGGTATTACTAGAGCCTTCTCCTCCCGAATCTTCTTCAGGATTCTCGGGAGTAGTTTTATAGGAGGGAAGGCGTACAGGAGGCCTACTCTCCATGATTGGGCTAATGCGTCCACTGCTGTGGGCTGCTCCGATGGAGATAGGGAGAAGAATTTCTTCACTCTTCTGTTTTCCCTTGTGGCAAAGAGATCTACCACCGGGTGACCCCATAGGGCCACAATGTCGTCGAAGATCTGCTGATTTAGGGACCATTCCCCCTGCCGAACACGATGTCTGCTCAGAAAGTCTGCCGTTACATTCTCCGTCCCTTTTAAGTGTACTGCCCTGATCGATGGAAGGAAATTTTCTGCCAGCTCGAAAATTTCTTTGGTCAGAGACATCAGGTCTAGGGATCTGGTCCCCCCCTGACGATTGATGTGAGCCACTGCAGTCATGTTGTCTGAATAGATCAAGATATTTCTGCCTTTTAAGAGGTGTTAGCACCTCTTCAAGGCCATGAGAATAGCTAGAAGTTCTTTGAAGTTGTGAGACTTGGAGACTATTTCCTGATTCCATTGTCCCTGCAGAAGTAGTGAATCTGTGTGGGCTCCCCAACCCCAAGGACTTGCATCTGTAGTCAGAGTTAGGGGATCCTTCCTCAACCAAGGGACTCCTTTTTGAAGGTTGGAAGGCACCGTCCACCATTCTAAGTCTTTTAACGTTTGAGGTGAAAGGAAAAAGAGAGAATCCAAGGATTGGGGATCCTTGTCTCAAACCTCCAGGATCTGCCACTGTAGTGACCTTGAGTGGAAGTGGGCCCATTCTACTCCTGGGATTGTGGCCGTCATCAGGCCTAGAACTGACATCGCTTCTCTTAAGGAGATGGAGTGGCGAGCTATAAAGGTCTTGAACCCTGGAGACTAGCAGAGATATTTTTTGTGGTGGAAGAAAACACATTTGTTTCTGGGAGTCCAGGAGTAGCCCCAGAAAGGTGCATAACTGGTTTGGCACAAGACTGGATTTCTGGAGATTTAATTCCCAACCCAGTTTTTCTAGAACCTCCCTGAACCAGGAAATCTGACTGATTAACTGGTCTGTTCCTGAGAGAGAAGGAGAAAATCGTCTAGATAGGGAATGACAACCAAATCCCTCTCTCTCAGATAAGCCATCATTTCCGCTATTATTTTTGTGAAAAGTCTGGGTGCCTGGGGATAACCCAAACAGCAGGGCCTGAAACTGTACATGTAGGAGTCTGTCTGGAAACTGAACTGCTACTCTTAAGTATTTCTGGTGATTGGGATGGATTGGTACATGGTAGTAAGCGTCCCTGAGATCCAGGGTTGCCATGCAGCAGCCTGGGAATAGATTTGGAATTATAGAACTGATGGTCTCCATACGAAATTTCTCGTACACCAGGTATTTGTTGAGCAGTTTCAGGTTTATTATGGTACGGTAGGTGCCGTTTGGCTTTATTACAAGAAAAAGCGTTGAGTAAAAGCCCCTCCCCCACTCTTGAGCTGGAACCTCCCGCAGGACCTTCTTCTTTAACAAATCCGAAATCTCCAGACGCAACGCTTCCAGCTTCTCTGGGCTGGAGCGATAGTCCGTCAAGACAAACCTTTCTGGAAGAGTTTTCAGGAAGTTTAAGCAATAGCCTTCTGAAATAATTGAAAGAATCCAGGGGCTGTTCGAGATCCTCTGCCATTGCTCTGCGAAGAGGGAGAGCAGACCTCCTACCGGGGATCTGGCGTCATTGTTGAGGCTTTTTTTGAGGCCTCTCCACCTGAAAAAAGAAATCCCTTGTTTCTTCTAGCCGCATTACCAGGCTGTCTGGGAGCTTCTCTTCTCTTAAAATTGAATCTGGTCGTCTGAGAGCGAAAAGGTTTCTTAGGGGGCTGCTGATATGTAGAAGGAAACCCCTTTTTTTCTGTCAGAAGCTTTCTCCAGTAAATCATCTAATGTTGGCCCAAAGAGGAATTCACCCTGACAGGGAATGGCACATAACTTCGCTTTAGAAACCGAATCTCCTCTCCAATCCTTAAGCCAAATAGCCCTCCGGGCAGAATTTGAAAGAGCAGCGGCTCTCGCAGATAGCTTCAGAGAATCTACTGAGGCATCCGCTAGAAAATCGATGGCACTATAAAAGGGTTGGAAATGAGGCAAGCAACTGCTCCACAGGTACCCCTTTCTTTATCTGCTCCTCCAATTCGTTCATCCAGACTCTTAATGATCTGGCCACTGAGGTGGCGGCTATGGCGGGTCTGAATGAGCCCGCCGTCGCTTCCCAATTCTTTTTCAAATACACGGCCCTTCTGTCCATCGGATCCTTAAGTGTACCTGAATCTTCGAATGGAAGGGCTGCCTTTTTAGAGATTTTTGCTAGTGGGGCATCCAGTTTTGGAGCTCTATCCCAAACCGCTGAAGCCATATCTTCAAAAGGGATACTTCCGCTTTAGGGCAGATGGTACAAAAAACTTTCTGTCTGGCCTACTCCATTCATTTTTAATTACAGAAGTTATATTCTCGTGAACATCAAAACACTTCAACTTCCTAGGACCCAGGCCCTCAAACATAGTATCCCTCATAGACTGAGGTTCTGACTGATCATCAAGTCCCATGGTCGCCCTGATGATCCTGACTAGGGAATTAATGTTTTCTGATAGGAACAGAGGTCTCCCCGCCATTTGCTCATCCTGGGAGTGATCCGAGGACGGTAGCTCTCCCTCCTCCTCTAACCCCGATAACCACTCTTGATCACTTGAAAGGGGAATGGAGGCAGCAGCAGAAGTGCTGGGGCGATTTTCAAGCAGGTTACTCAAGGATTCTCTCACTGATTCCTTGACCTCGTCCTTGATAATTTGTTTTAGGCTTGATAAGAGAGAAGGGGCCTCATCCTCCAATAATTTGCCCATGCAGGCCTGGCAGGCAGGTTTACCCCAACCGGACGGTAGCCTTCTCTTACAAACTGCGCAGCCCTTCTCCTTGGATCTTGACACCCTTCTCTCTTTGGAAGTCTAGGCACACAGAATAAAAAACTCCCATCAGGTTAAATGTAATATATGAAGATTGCAGGGTATTCAACCCTCTTACCCCCACCGGTACCAGAGATTTGTTGGTGGTTTCAGTGGGTTCAACGCGCTGTGTGGGCTCCATTTTCTGCCCTTGGCTTCCCTCCATGGAGATCACTGCAGGCCCCAACACCAGCCTGCAGCGAGAGCTGGCTGGATTGAAACTTTGCCGGGCGCGTACCGACACCTCCCCCCTTCCGGCCTTAGGCACGCCCCCTCCCACTGCTCATACCGGAAGCTTAGGATTCGGCGCTGACATGACATCAGCGCCGACCCGCTCACCCGGAAGTGACGACGTCGCGCCCCGCGCGAACGCCGAATCGCAGCCGAACTTACGGCACGGCCGCAGAGGTTCGCCGTGCAGGGGACACCAAAGCAACCCCGACGGGGGAGTGACCGGAGCGAGGGGGAGTCCAGAGATCCAGGCTTCAGCAGCGGCTTCCAGAGAAGACTTATGCCGCTCGGGTAGGCCCTCCTCCCACGGGTAATCACCAGGGGCTCCCGCAGCTCAATCCTTTTAGCGTGCTGTGCATCCACCCTGTCCCTTAGGACAGGAAACAGAACTGGCATGATGGGGGTAGTACTTCCCTTTTAAAGAGGCTGTGCTTCCTGTTTCTTGTCCTGAAGAGAGGGGCGGATGCTATCCATGGGTGCTGTCATAGGCGAGGGGAGGGGGGAAACTCTCAGGCTATGAGCTGAGCGCTGCGATTGGCCAGCGCTACAGCATGGGAGAAAGAGACGCCGGCAGGTTCCCTTGGGTGGAGCCTAACATGTGAAGATACCGGAGGCTATACCGGTCGAACGGAGCAGCGCCCAGGGATAATAGTAAGTGCAGGGGGATCCCTGGGCACCACTCTACATGTCTGTATAGTTAGTTTACTTTTTTTTTTATCTAGTGAAAGGTCCTCTTTAAAGGGTGAATACCAGAGGACTGTCAGGATAACTCCTTTAACCAAATCAGTTTGTTAACACAGTGGTTCCACACCCACTGCCAGATATGAGACTTCCATTTTTCTATTTCAATACCTGAAAACAAAAGCAAAGTTTTGTTACTGATGTCAACCTAGCTTAATATAGTCCATTTTCCCTCTATTTACATAGTTTTTCCATGTCCAGTCCAGAACAGTAATGGAACTGTCCAGAAAACTCATTGATCACAGACATTTAACATTCATTGCGACCACAGCACCTGAGAGGCCTTTTCATCGGAGCTCTCTGCTTGCGGTTTGTTTGCTATGGGAGCCTCTCACCTAAGAGGGCCCGTCTCTCTGCCTCATAAAACACCAGTATTATTCATGGTAGGTGGGGGGCATTCATGTTATTCAACGAGTCTGGATGATTTCATGTACAGTCAACATTTTCTGCATAGCTTCTGGGTACGTTTTCTGCAGCGCCCCATGATGGGTGGTACTGAAGTGCGTCCTTTACCTATATCGCCTCAGATAACTTTATTTAAATTGAGAAAGAACAGAGAAAAAGGAACTTGAAAGGACATTGATCATTAATAATTTATATTAGTCTGCTTCTCATTATAACCACCGTGTTCAGCAATCCGCAGGTCTGAATAATATTCCGGATCTTAGCTTTGTATGAAGTGAATTTCATTTCCCATTTCCCAGCGTTTGCTGTTCTCTGTGTAGATTTATGAAAATGTTGGTTTAGCTCTAAAGACTCCCAGATGAGCTGCAAAATGGGGGTTTTATAAAGAGCGCTCCTATCCATTTATTTCTTGGGACAAGACCACAAACAAGTCCAGGGTGCCATGATGGTTCTGGTTATGCTCTGCCAATGGCTGCAGCTTCCATCCCCACGTGGGCACAGTAGACATGTCAAACCTGGAAGCCTTGGATGGGATATTGTGTAACACAGGAAAGAAGCTATTTAGAAGACCGTGTGATTGGGCTCATAGAAATCACTTCTGTAAAGTGGCGGCCAATGCATCTGCCATGTGAAGAAATTCATGCATCGTAAAACATCAAACTGTGAATGCTGCTGATACAATCTCCTGCTCATTACAGCAGAATCCGCTCCATCTACGGTATTAGAAAAGGTTTTCCATATAAAAGTTGGCCAAACACATTGGTTGTGGTCAAATGGGTCAACAATCTCATGTATAGGGGGAAATATCAAACTCCACCTCCACAACGGATGCTGAAAAAACAAGGTACCAAGCATATTGGATTTCAGTATTCTTGAAAAAATAAATAAAAATAATTTTATTCCAGCATAAAAACCTACAAAAATGTACTAAGCTTTGGCTTAGCTGAAGTTATGCCAGAATTTTTTTTTTTTTTTTGAGGATACGATTTTTGCAAGGATCTTCTAGTAACAGGTTTGGACTGACCTAGTTAGAAGGGCTCTTACTTTCCTTTGGGTGGGATGCTCGTTGGTGGTTCCATCTTCCAATTTTTATAATGCCTCCCAAAATGCCCTGACCCCTCATACAGGTTATACTTACCATGCTCCCTGGCACCCGCGTCGCTTCTGAATGCCGCCCGGCTGCCACTGCATTAAAACATCCAGCAAAGGAAGGGGGGTTGGGTGGTGCAGCCAATATCAGGCCGCGACAGGGACAAGCCTCCCGAGCATTGTGGATGTTTTGATCTGTGCGACAGGGAGATGCAGTGGCAGCCGTGCGGGCATCAGAAGTGACGTGGGGAGCGGGGTAAGTATAACCTGTATAAGGTGCCCGGGCATTTTGGGGAGCATTATAGGGGTTGCATAAGCCCTTTAAGTATGTCCAATCCTAAACCCTGGCTTATTCCAATCTTGCCACTGAAATAAACAAACATGTGGTGTCCCGAGAAATAGCTTGTCCAGCCTTAGTTATGTCATGAGTAAGGCCAGCTTAAAGGGGTTGTCTCAATTCAGCAAATGACATTTATCATGTAGAGAAAGTGAATACAAGGCACTTACTAATGTATTGTGATCGTCCATATTGCCTCCTTTGCTGGCTGGATTCATTTTTCCATCACATTATACACTGCTGATATCCAGGGGTTACGACTAGGGATGAGTAAAATTGACTTCGGATGGTACATCCGAAGTCTATTTGCAAAAAAATTTGTTGTAATACTTTACGGAGTTCCTGCTCTGCACAGTATTAGAATGTATTGGCTCCGATGAGGCAAAGTTATTACTTCGCAAAGTCGCGCAAGACTTCGTGTAATAACTTCGGGAATTATTACTGTAATAAAACCTTGGTACTGAACTCTGGTTCGGTTCCTAGTGGTACCTTGGGCAAATGCAGACAATGGCAAATGCAGACCACGGACACTGAAGTCAATGGGTCCACACAAAAAGAAATGGATGTAACACAGACTTCATCCATATTTTGTGGACCTCAAAATACATAGTCGTGTGAATGACCCCTTATAGTGTGATCATTTACTGCAGTAGTTCTGCCTAGCATTAGTGGAGAACACGGGCACCATTTATGGATGATGTGCTGCCGCTGAGGAATTCCGTGGGTCAGCCTCGGATTCCTCTGCCAATACACCTCAGGTTTTTCCAACATGTCCTCTACTGGGTGTGGACATTCCCCAATAGTGCCCACACGGGACAAGGGACAGCGTCTTACAAGCTACAGCTCCATATAACCAGCCATTCTTCCGCTACAGTAAACCTGACGTCAATTAGCTTTAAATTAATTTGGTTAAGGACTCTTAAAACTTTAATGAGCTGCTTGTTGTTGTTGCCGTGAAGTGGGCGTCTCACTGCGCTGCGCAAATGATCTCCACCAGAGAGGTTACAGAAGACAATACTTTCTTCCCAGTAAATAAAAATAGCTTTTAATTTTTTTTCCAATTGTGATCAAGATGTCAGAGGAGAATCTGATTGAATCCAGATTCATACATAATTCATCTGTAGATGGTATCAATAGCTATTACCAAGTCTCTCTTCCCTGTCACGTCCCGGAGATGATGGCTTTAGCTTCAAGAGCATCACGATTTATCTCCTCAGGTGTTGAGCGGTTTTCTATATTTTGCCCATGGCACGGATGGGAGATAAGCAATGTCATGGATCTGACGTGGCTTTCAAATGAACCGCCTCCAGCAAGGAATATAGGCAAGAGGAAAACAATTGTAAAATGGCTGGAGAAGGAACAGAAAAAAATGCAACTTTTTCTGCTGTGCCTACTGTTGTCACCATGCCACTGGCCACCGGAGCCTGGAGTCACCCACAGCTCAACTATGGAAACAACGCGAAAACCTCTTCAGTTTAAAAAGACCTGAGTGCATACATAAGACTGAACCTGTGGCTACCATCACTAATATTGTACTATGTCTAAAAATGAAAAAATTTTAAGGAATGCTCCAGGCAAAGCGGGGAAAATTTAAGAATGTGACTTAGCCAAGATCTTGTAAAATGCCCTAAAATTTGCAAGATAATGTAAAGTTAAAGACCTAGTTATGAAGCAAATGCACCTAAAAGAATAAACCACCGCACCCGTTTCGGGTGTCCAGCTTGACAAATGGGTTGTGGCTTAAGATGCAACAACATTTGGCAAAATTTTGGCACAAAGTAAGCCAACAGGTAACGCAAAGTCATACAACAGTGTCTAGTCACACAGCAAATTTATCATCTGGCCTGAGCCACTGCTATAAATCTGGCACGTCTCTAGACAGTCTATGTTTATGGCATCTACATTTTGTCTGCCCCAAAGGGTAATGCCCAGTGCCGGCCTGAGAGAGGGGCAGGGCATGACTTCCTGTGGTGTCCTAAGAATGCACTCCCCCCCCAGGCAATGTATTAGGCATTACACACTGCTTTGCTTGGAGTGCTCCTTTAAAGAACATTTACATATAAAATAACACCAGTAAACATGGATCTTATATGTCCTCGTCCGTCAAGTTGGTGATCATTCACTTCAGTCCGACGATTCTGGGAAACACAAGTGATAACCAATGTATTACAGCTCAGACATGAGTCGTCACTCAGATTTCCCAGGTTCACCCCTTCAATTTATAGGGCTCTGTTGTGAGATCCACAAAAGACAAAAATTCTGGCCTGTGTGTGGACCTAACCTATTTTGCATTGGGCTGAGGAGCTTCAGTTTACACCTCTGCATTTTTAAAGGTTCACTGAGCTTTCAAAAACTTTTGATATATGTCATAATAAATATGTCAAAGGTTTTGATCGGTGGGGGTCCGAGTGATGAGACGGCCACTGATCGCTAGACCGAGAAGAGAGAAGTCCTCACATAGCATTCTCTCCTCGCTGCAGGAGACAGAATTAAGACAGACCCATAAACTTTCTATTGAGCCCATTCCTTCCAGCAACAGAGAGCTATGCGAGCGCGTCTCTCTCCTCTTTCTAGCGATCGGTGGGGGTCTCAGAATCAGACCTTCCACCGATCAAACCTTTGATATGACATCAAAAGTTTTAGAAAGCTCAGTGACCCTTTAAAAATGCAGAGGCGTAAACTGAAGCTCCTCAGCAAAATGTCCAATCTGTCAGGTGCACACACACGTGTCCGAATTTTTTTTCTGTGGATCTCGCAGAGATGGGGTGAAATAAGCCGTGAAAAATCAGCAAAAAAAAATCTGACACAACTGACATGCTTGATTTTCCACAGTAAAATGTGGATGGGTCAAAATGCCATATGTTGCAAAAGTGTGGCAAATCCAGAATGTACCTTGAGCACTTTTGATACCATGTGGCAGTAGGGCCCCCCTCAGGCTACAGAAGGCAACCTTTCAGGCCCCTATATCTATATGCCATAGCATTTTTCAGGGGTCAGAGGAAAAGTGAAGGAGTAAAATGCTCTTTAAAGGTGATGAGCGCTTACGTAGCAATGCTCATATGGCACCATGAAAAATGTAAAACCGGCGATGATTTCTGTGCACAATGACTTGTAGACCCATTATGATCCCCACAGTAGAAACTTTAGGTGTAATTCTTAAAAACCGCAACCAAAAAAAAATAAAAATAATTAAAACGGCACAACATAAAAGCGCTGGGAGTGTGAAGAAGTGAATCGCATTCAGCGGCTAGAGAATTGTAATCACCATGTCTAGTGAACCGTCCAGATCCTGTAATTGTCATGCAACTGTAATTAGTGCAGAAGACAGCGAGCCAAGGAATTTAGCAGCTATTGTCCTGGCAGTGTCTAACAAGCACCGCCTTTTATTTGCCCCAAATGTCACTTGGGAGAAAGTGCATTGTGGTCAAGTTGTCCCAAATTTTTACACCGGCTCCAGGGAATGCCCTGCGGCCAGCGCAGATCTCAGTGTTTCGAATCATAACCTCTGGCACCCTCTGAAACAGCGGCTGTGGAACAGGAATCTCATCATCAAATGCTGCCATAGCGAGTCTCCTGAGGGTCCAAACTGACCACTGCCCATTCCACGAAGAAAAAGGAGATGGTGCCAAAGAATCCAAAGATCACCATGACTAACAGCTGCCACTGCAGGAGGAGGTAGTTGCTGTAGAAGAAGGCGACAGCTGCGCTGATGGACTGGAAAGAAGAAGGAGAGCATATTATACACATGGGTTGTTAAAAGGCATCTGTTTGCTTTGAATCACTTAGAAAAAGTCTAAAAATAAGACCAGCCAAAAAATCATTAGCGGATACAGGATAATCAGAATTAAATAGCGATTTGCTGATTACTAAGGTCATAACGCAGCATGCTGGAGTGACTGCTCACCTACAAGCCAGAGATAGTCCATCTCTAGGCATTTCACTAGACCCTGGCAGCATATGACGCCATATAGTGACTGGCATGAGCTAACAGTCAGCAGATCCACTAACAAAATTGGCAGGCCCCAGCCGTCATCCATCAGGAGAAACTAAGAAAGGATGGTTTGGTTTTTCTTGTTCATGTATGGTACATGCATAGTAAGCTTAAAGGCTATGTACACCTTCGGGGGCAATTTTCTATAATTGCATTTTACTCATTTTGGGCTAAAAATCATTTTTTTACTTTGTCTTTATTAAAAAATATTGAGCTGTTCTGTCACAAAGGGTTAACTGTCATCTAGCTGTGTGTATAGTACCTTACTTTCACTTTCTGCTGGTCAAGTAATAAACCTTACAGTATCTCTAAATTACTATGGGGTCATAAACACTTATTTAAGCCATATTTTTATCAATAAGTTAAGGATTGAGCTTCATGAGTGTTTATAATGTCAAAGGGCAGAGATAAGGAGCCTGTCAGCTGAGCTGCATGACCGAAAGAGTAAAAATACAGATCCTGCTACTAGAGCATCTCAGCTCTGTACAGAGAAAAAGACTTCATATTTTTTATAAAATTATTTTTACCTCACAATGAGTAAATGGAATAAAACAGAAAAATTGCCCCCAAAAGGTGTACATAGCCATTAAAGGGGTTGCCCAGGATTCCCTTCCATTTTAAATCCCCCTTTCCCTGGTGGACCTGTGAATGGAAGCATACTTGTCTGATCCTGGCTGCTTGGTTCTGACTTAACTGTCTGTTATCTGCTGCAGCCAATGACTGGCCACAGCAGTGAAGTGTCCCCAAGTGGCACATCACAGTGTTCACCTGCCACAGAAGTGAATAGGAGCTACAGAAACAATGTACCACGTTGCATGACAAGCTTGGCTGTCCTGTAATTCCAACCACTTCTGGATGCCACATATGATGGGTATGTCCTATGGGAATACACCTTTAAGGCTAGGGATTGATAACCGTGATGCCAAAGGTTCAGTCGATTCCCAATCTCAAGTTTATTTTTTTACCCTCCTTTCAAACCAATGGAAATATTGCATATCAGTAACTATTTCCAATGACTTGTAGAGTATGGATGCCAAAGTTCCCAGACAGTCCCAGACCTAGTCTTGTCCAACCATGAATGAAATAAATATAAAACTAGGAGACTGATGATCCAGATCTAGGGTCTGGTCTCAATTAATTTCTCTCTACCAAATAGGACCAGGACCAAATATGTTCAAGACACCTTTCTACAGAACGCAAGGTCACTGCTTTCTATTAGGCTTCTTAAAGGAAACCCGTCACCTTGGTTTCCCTCCTAAAACTGCTCACTCATTGAGCAGCTGGAAATATAAAGGTGGACCTACTAATCCCATATAATAATGCACATGACCTTTACACACCTGACATATGTCCAATGGGGCCAGGAAGAGCCCGCCAAACTCATGAGCTTCTCATACAATCCAGCCTGTTGACTAAAGTGCCAGATCTTAACAGCCTCCTGGATGTTCTCCATGAAATTAACTGGCTGAAGTACACAAGAGGCTCATAAATATGGCCAACTTTTCCTGGTCCTGAAGTGACCAACGAACACATCTCAGGTCATGGGAAAACTTTATAATGTAAATCGCATCATTATATGAGATCAATGATTTGCATGTCTTCCCGGTGTGTACAGTACATGGCAGAATGTTTAGAGGGGCGAAAGATCATAGGTTTCTTTTAAAAGGGTGGCCCACAGGACAGGGGATAAGTGTCTGATCGGCATGGGTTTGACTGCTGGGGCCCAGGATGATCATGAAAATGGGGACCTGTGTACCCCAGTTTGAAAGGAGCAGCAGTCATGCATGTGCTTTGCAGCAGGAAATAACTGAGTGCTTGCATTCTGCTGTCTCCGACAGTCCATAGAGTTGATAACAGCAGTGGACATGCATGAGCGTCTGTTGCTTTATTCAAATAGGGAAACATTGGGGGACCCAAATGGTCAGACCCCCATCAGACTTTATCCCCCTATCTCATGAATAGCAGGTACGTTGTTGTAATGGGACAGCACCTTTAAAGATTTCTAAATGGTTCATGATTTTTCTAACTGAATGTAAAAATATTCTGCTGCTCAAGCAACGTTAATGCAGATGAAGATGTACTAACTTATATTTTTGCATATTATTACCTGTACAAATTTGAAGATTGCAAAAGCAGGTGCACTGTCGTCTGCATACAAGGTCCCCAAGATGCTGAGGAGCTGGGTGTTGAAACAGCTATCTCCTAAGCCCAGCAGAAAGCTGCAGAACATGGCCAGGGCTTTGCTGGAAGAGAAGAAGAGATGCAAAGCTGACATGTACAGTCATATGATCACATAACCTTCTTCATCCTCTAATAACACTTTTAATGATATTGTGCTTAGAGTTTGCATAGTTTGGAGCTTTTATGGGTTCGCTGCAGAAACTGCTATAATGATGCTGTTTTCCAGCCCAGTCTATGTAGGATTCTGGCTGAAAGCCTAAGTTGTCAAAGTCTTCCTAGAGATGTCTATGAAGAATGTCTGTAGTCATCTCTTAATTTTCAGGGAAGGAAAACAGTGACCCCTACTGTCTGTATGATAATGCTACAACGGGGCCTATAACATCCACAACCAATAGACAAAGAGGTTGTCTCAGGATGACAACCCCTGTCCATGCTCCCTCAGAAAGAGTCACTACGTATGTATGCATGCATGCAATGTTATGAGAATATATAATATAAATATATACACACACACACACACACACAGTACAGACCAAAAGTTTGGACACACCTTCTCATTCAAAGAGTTTTCTTTATTTTCATGACTATGAAGGCATCAAAACTATGAATTAACACATGTGGAATTATATACATAACAAACAAGTGTAAAACAACTGAAAATATGTCATATTTTGGGTTCTTCAAAGTAGCCACCTTTTGCTTTGATTACTGCTTTGCACACTCTTGGCATTCTCTTGATGAGCTTCAAGAGGTAGTCCCCTGAAATGTTTTTCACTTCACAGGTGTGCCTTGTCAGGTTTAATAAGTGGGATTTCTTGCCTTATAAATGGGGTTGGGACCATCAGTTGCGTTGAGGAGAAGTCAGGTGGATACACAGCTGATAGTCCTACTGAATAGACTGTTAGAATTTGTATTATGGCAAGAAAAAAAGCAGCTAAGTAAAGAAAAACGAGTGGCCATCATTACTTTAAGAAATGAAGGTCAGTCAGCCGAAAAATTGGGAAAACTTTGAAAGTAAGGGCTATTTGACCATGAAGGAGAGTGATGGGGTGCTGCGCCAGATGACCTGGCCTCCACAGTCACCGGACCTGAACCCAATCGGGATGGTTTGGGGTGAGCTGGACCGCAGAGTGAAGACAAAAGGGCCAACAAGTGCTAAGCATCTCTGGGAACTCCTTCAAGACTGTTGGAAGACCATTTCAGGGGACTACCTCTTGAAGCTCATCAAGAGAATGCCAAGAGTGTGCAAAGCAGTAATCAAAGCAAAAGGTGGCTACTTTGAAGAACCTAGAATATGACATTTTCAGTTGTTTCACACTTGAAGAAAACTCTTTGAATGAGAAGGTGTGTCCAAACTTTTGGTCTGTACTAATATATATGAATAGGTGTCCACCTATTCACCTGTCCACCTGTACTAATATATATGAATAGGTATCCACATAAATTTTATAGGCTTAAAAAATAAACATGCTACAATATTACATATAAAACATCTCATAAAAACAATTAAAAATATACAGTATATACCGCAAATAGTCAAAGGCACTGAATATCTGGAATTAAATAGTGCTAAAAGTCCCTGGGAGGGGCAATTTTTCAATAGCACTGACACCCTTGAAACGGCTGTTTGGCCGTAGCTGTTTACTGCTAGCTCCAAGTATCCAGAGTCAATTATAATTATAATTTCCACAGTTATTGAGGAGTCGTTAGTATATCCACATTGCAGCACTATTTAGATTTATAATTAAACAAGGTACTTTACCGCTCCTATGATCGGTCCGCTTGTACACCGAGGTTTTCAAGTGTAATGCTCTGTTGTGAGCTGCAAGGACCTTTGGGCGAAGTCTGTATATAAAGTTCCCCACGTTCCTGGATACGTTGTAGCGGCGCCACTTGGTATCACCGCTCTGACCTTCCAGGACCTGTGTGGTGTCCCACGTGGTTTGCTGGACAGGTCAGGTGAGCTGTAATTCCAGGCGGGGTTTTCAAATTTCTTTAGTGCAGATGGTTTGAAGCTTTGAATCCAAGTGTAGATACACAATTGTAGATAGTTCTTCTTAGCAATCCCTCACTGTCATCACCAATCTACAATTGTGTATCTACACTTGGATTCAAAGCTTCAAACCATCTGCACTAAAGAAATTTGAAAACCCCGCCTGGAATTACAGCTCACCTGACCTGTCCAGCAAACCACGTGGGACGCCACACAGGTCCTGGAAGGTCAGAGCGGTGATATCAAGCATTTGGGAGTGCTGAGGGGTAGTGCACCTTTCCAGAAGTGGAACAGTGAGAGAGCCACCATTGTCATAATATATATATATATATATAAAAACAAAAAAGTTCAGTGGCAGCACCGTCAGAGGAAAAGCTATGGGTGCAGCTGGCCCAGTGTGGATAAAGCCAATCCAAATAGATAAAATTGCAAAGAAGGGCAGCACTCCAGAAAGTAAAAGAAGAAAAAACTTTAATTACCCATATGGGACAGGCGACGTTTCGGCTCAATGTGTGAGCCTTTCTCAAGGCTTGAGAAAGGCTCACACATTGAGCCGAAACGTCGCCTGTCCCATATGGGTAATTAAAGTTTTTTCTTCTTTTACTTTCTGGAGTGCTGCCCTTCTTTGCAATTTTATATATATATATATATACACATATATATATATATATATATATATATACACATACATACACATACAGTGGCGGAAATAATTATTTGACCCCTCACTGATTTTGTAAGTTTGTCCAATGACAAAGAAATGAAAAGTCTCAGAACAGTATCATTTCAATGGTAGGTTTATTGTAACAGTGGCAGATAGCACATCAAAAGGAAAATCGAAAAAATAACTTTAAATAAAAGATAGCAACTGATTTGCATTTCATTGAGTGAAATAAGTATTTGAACCCTCTAACAAAAAAAGACTTAATACTTGGTGGAAAAACCCTTGTTTGCAAGCACAGAGGTCAAACGTTTCTTGTAATTGATGACCAAGTTTGCGCACATTTTAGGAGGAATGTTGGTCCACTCCTCTTTGCAGATCATCTCTAAATCCCTAAGGTTTCGAGGCTGTCTCTGTGCAACTCTGAGCTTGAGCTCCCTCCATAGGTTTTCGATTGGATTAAGGTCCGGAGACTGACTAGGCCACTCCATGACCTTAATGTGCTTCTTCTTGAGCCACTCCTTTGTTGCCTTTGCTGTATGTTTTGGGTCATTGTCGTGCTGGAACACCCATCCACGACCCATTTTCAGTTTCCTGGCAGAGGGAAGGAGGTTGTCGCTCAGGATTTCACGATACATGGCTCCGTCCATTTTCCCGTTTATGCGAATAAGTTGTCCTGTGCCCTTAGCAGAAAAACACCCCCAAAGCAAAATGTTTCCACCCCCATGCTTGACGGTGGGGACGGTGTTTTGGGGGTCATAGGCAGCATTTTTCTTCCTCCAAACACAGCGAGTTGAGTTAATGCCAAAGAGCTCTATTTTGGTCTCATCAGACCACAGCACCTTCTCCCAGTCACTCTCTGAATCATTCAGGTGTTCATTGGCAAACTTCAGACGGGCCTGCACATGTGCCTTCCTGAGCAGGGGGACCTTGCGAGCCCTGCAGGATTTTAATCCATTGCGGTGTAATGTGTTTCCAATGGTTTTCTTGGTGACTGTGGTCCCTGCTAATTTGAGGTCATTAACTAACTCCTCCCGTGTAGTTCTAGGATGCTTTTTCACCTTTCTCAGAACCATTGACACCCCACGAGGTGAGATCTTGCGTGGAGCCCCAGAGCGAGGTCGATTGATGGTCATTTTGTGCTCCTTCCATTTTCGAACAATCGCACCAACAGTTGTCACCTTCTCTCCCAGCTTCTTGCTAATGGTTTTGTAGCCCATTCCAGCCTTGTGCAGGTCTACAATTTTGTCTCTGACATCCTTGGACAGCTCTTTGGTCTTTCCCATGTTGGAGAGTTTGGAGTCTGCTTGATTGATTGATTCTGTGGACAGGTGTCTTTTATACAGGTGACTAGTTAAGACAGGTGTCCTTAATGAGGGTGACTAATTGAGTAGAAGTGTCTAACCACTCTGTGGGAGCCAGAACTCTTAATGGTTGGTAGGGGTTCAAATACTTATTTCACTCAATGAAATGCAAATAAGTTGTTATCTTTTATTTAAAGTTATTTTTTCGATTTTCCTTTTGATGTGCTATCTGCCACTGTTACAATAAACCTACCATTGAAATGATACTGTTCTGAGACTTTTCATTTCTTTGTCATTGGACAAACTTACAAAATCAGTGAGGGGTCAAATAATTATTTCCGCCACTGTATGTATGTATGTATGTATGTATGTATGTATGTATGTATGTATGTATGTATGTATGTATGTATGTATGTATGTATATATATATATATATATATATATATATATATATATATATATATATATACACACACATACATACATACATACATACATACATACATATACACACATACATACATACATACACCCTAAATGTAAAAATACTGGAACAAAATGACTAGGGATGAGCAATGAAACACCTGAAATCAATTCTCATAAAACTTTGTTTTAATACTGTAAGGAGTAGGAGCTCCATACAGTATTAGAATGTATTGGCTCCGATGAGCCGAAGTTATTACTTTGTGAAGACTCGCAGGACTTCGCGCAATAACTTCATAAATTAATTTTTACTGTAAAACTTTATGAATACATTTTTACTGTGAAATGGTACCTTTTGAACCGAACACGAGTTCGGGAAATGTTTTTTTTTACAGTTTATGAAGTTATTGCGCGAAGTCCTGCGAGTCTTCACAAAGTAATAACTTCGGCTCATCGGAGCCAATACATTCTAATACTGTATGGAGCTCCTACTCCTTACAGTATTAAAACAAAGTTTTATGAGAATTGATTTCGGGTGTTTCATTGCTCATCCCTAGTCATTTTGTTCCAGTATTTTTACATTTAGGGTATATATATATATATATATATATATATATATATATATATTTATATTAGAAGAAAGCAGGACTGCACTCCAAATAAAGTGAAAAATCAGTGGAGCTTTATTCACCCATAACTTTAGCAAAGTTGCCAAAGTTATGGGTGAATAAAGCTCCACTGATTTTTCACTTTATTTGGAGTGCAGTCCTGCTTTCTTCTAATCGTATTGTTGGGGCATTACCGCTGCCTCTTTGGATTTTGCACCCGATTCCTGGTGGTGCTCCCGCTGGATTTTCATCCATCCATCCATCTATATACACATACACACACATACACCCTAAATGTAAAAATACTGGAACAAAATGACTAGGGATGAGCAATGAAACACCCGAAATCAATTCTCATAAAACTTTGTTTTAATACTGTAAGGAGTAGGAGCTCCATACAGTATTAGAATGTATTGGCTCCGGTGAGCCGAAGTTATTACTTTGTGAGGACTCGCAGGACTTCGCGCAATAACTTCATAAACTGTAAAAAAAACATTCCCCGAACTCGTGTTCGGTTCAAAAGGTACCATTTCACAGTAAAAATTTATTCATAAAGTTTTACAGTAAAGATTAATTTATGAAGTTATTGCGTGAAGTCTCGCGAGACTTCGCGAAGCAACAACATCAGTTCATCTGAGCCAATACATTCTAATACCGTACGGAGCTCCTGCTCCGTATAGTATTAGAACTAAGTTTTATGCGAATCGACTTCGGATGCTTCATCCGAAGTAGATTCGCTCATCTCTAAAAATGACCCTTCATTTAAACACCATACAAAAATGGCAGCACAAGAATGTAGCAAAAAACTAGGTGCAAGCACAAGGGGACTTGACCAAATCCCAATAGATATAGCAGAAAAACGGCAGTGCGCTCCAATGATTAAAAAAAAAAAAAGTAAAGTCTTTCATTCAGCCTAGTAATTATGACGCTTCAGCTGAGCATTAGAGCCTCTCTCAGGAGAAAGGTTTTACTTCTGAGCTGAAACTTCGCAATCACCTGGGTGAATAAAAGGTGTGTGTGTGTGTGTGTTCACTAAAGGAATCAGCACTGTGTGTGTGTGTGTGTGTGTGTGTTCACTAAAGGAATCAGCAGTGTGTGTGTGTGTGTGTGTTCACTAAAGGAATCAGCACTGTGTGTGTGTGTGTGTGTGTGTGTTCACTAAAGGAATCAGCACTGTGTGTGTGTGTGTGTGTTCACTAAAGGAATCAGCACTGTGTGTGTGTGTGTGTGTTCACTAAAGGAATCAGCACTGTGTGTGTGTGTTCACTAAAGGAATCAGCAGTGTGTGTGTGTGTGTTCACTAAAGGAATCAGCACTGTGTGTGTGTGTGTGTGTGTGTGTGTGTTCACTAAAGGAATCAGCACTGTGTGTGTGTGTGTGTGTTCACTAAAGGAATCAGCACTGTGTGTGTGTGTGTTCACTAAAGGAATCAGCACTGTGTGTGTGTGTGTGTGTGTGTGTGTGTTCACTAAAGGAATCAGCACTGTGTGTGTGTGTTCACTAAAGGAATCAGCACTGTGTGTGTGTGTGTGTGTGTGTGTGTGTGTGTTCACTAAAGGAATCAGCACTGTTTGTGTGTGTGTGTGTGTGTGTGTACTAAAGGAATCAGCACTGTGTGTGTGTGTTCACTAAAGGAATCAGCAGTGTGTGTGTGTGTGTGTTCACTAAAGGAATCAGCACTGTGTGTGTGTGTGTGTGTGTGTGTGTGTTCACTAAAGGAATCAGCACTGTGTGTGTGTGTTCACTAAAGGAATCAGCAGTGTGTGTGTGTGTGTGTGTGTTCACTAAAGGAATCAGCACTGTGTGTGTGTGTGTGTGTGTTCACTAAAGGAATCAGCACTGTGTGTGTGTGTGTGTGTGTGTGTGTGTGTTCACTAAAGGAATCAGCACTGTGTGTGTGTGTGTGTTCACTAAAGGAATCAGCAGTGTGTGTGTGTGTTCACTAAAGGAATCAGCACTGTGTTTGTGTGTGTGTGTGTGTGTGTTCACTAAAGGAATCAGCACTGTGTGTGTGTGTGTGTGTGTGTTCACTAAAGGAATCAGCACTGTGTTTGTGTGTGTGTGTGTGTTCACTAAAGGAATCAGCACTGTGTGTGTGTGTGTGTTCACTAAAGGAATCAGCACTGTGTGTGTGTGTGTGTGTGTGTTCACTAAAGGAATCAGCACTGTGTGTGTGTGTGTGTGTGTTCACTAAAGGAATCAGCACTGTGTGTGTGTGTGTGTGTTCACTAAAGGAATCAGCACTGTGTGTGTGTGTTCACTAAAGGAATCAGCAGTGTGTGTGTGTGTGTTCACTAAAGGAATCAGCACTGTGTGTGTGTGTGTGTGTGTGTGTGTGTGTTCACTAAAGGAATCAGCACTGTGTGTGTGTGTGTTCACTAAAGGAATCAGCACTGTGTGTGTGTGTGTGTGTGTGTTCACTAAAGGAATCAGCACTGTGTGTGTGTGTGTTCACTAAAGGAATCAGCACTGTGTGTGTGTGTGTGTGTGTGTGTGTGTGTTCACTAAAGGAATCAGCACTGTGTGTGTGTGTTCACTAAAGGAATCAGCACTGTGTGTGTGTGTGTGTGTGTGTGTGTTCACTAAAGGAATCAGCACTGTTTGTGTGTGTGTGTGTTCACTAAAGGAATCAGCACTGTGTGTGTGTGTGTGTGTGTGTGTGTGTGTGTGTGTACTAAAGGAATCAGCACTGTGTGTGTGTGTTCACTAAAGGAATCAGCAGTGTGTGTGTGTGTGTTCACTAAAGGAATCAGCACTGTGTGTGTGTGTGTGTGTGTGTTCACTAAAGGAATCAGCAGTGTGTGTGTGTGTGTGTGTGTGTGTGTTCACTAAAGGAATCAGCACTGTGTGTGTGTGTGTGTGTGTGTGTGTTCACTAAAGGAATCAGCACTGTGTGTGTGTGTGTGTGTGTGTGTTCACTAAAGGAATCAGCACTGTGTGTGTGTGTGTGTTCACTAAAGGAATCAGCAGTGTGTGTGTGTGTTCACTAAAGGAATCAGCACTGTGTTTGTGTGTGTGTGTGTGTGTGTTCACTAAAGGAATCAGCACTGTGTGTGTGTGTGTGTGTGTTCACTAAAGGAATCAGCACTGTGTTTGTGTGTGTGTGTGTGTTCACTAAAGGAATCAGCACTGTGTGTGTGTGTGTGTGTGTGTTCACTAAAGGAATCAGCACTGTGTGTGTGTGTGTGTGTGTGTGTGTTCACTAAAGGAATCAGCACTGTGTTTGTGTGTGTGTGTGTTCACTAAAGGAATCAGCACTGTGTGTGTGTGTGTGTGTTCACTAAAGGAATCAGCACTGTGTTTGTGTGTGTGTGTGTGTGTGTGTTCACTAAAGGAATCAGCACTGTGTGTGTGTGTGTGTTCACTAAAGGAATCAGCACTGTGTGTGTGTGTGTGTTCACTAAAGGAATCAGCACTGTGTGTGTGTGTGTGTTCACTAAAGGAATCAGCACTGTGTGTGTGTGTGTTCACTAAAGGAATCAGCACTGTGTGTGTGTGTGTGTTCACTAAAGGAATCAGCACTGTGTGTGTGTTCACTAAAGGAATCAGCACTGTGTGTGTGTGTGTGTGTGTGTTCACTAAAGGAATCAGCACTGTGTGTGTGTGTGTGTGTGTGTGTGTGTGTGTTCACTAAAGGAATCAGCACTGTGTGTGTGTGTGTGTGTGTGTGTTCACTAAAGGAATCAGCACAGTCGCATTTACAATCACGAAATTTGGTGTCTGGGAAGGTTTTAGACCGGGCATCAGCTCTCTAGGACGTACCGTTCCTGAGATATTCCCAAAAAAATGCAAATATGGCACATCACATGACCTACTTTAGCCAATAGAAGCTTGCAGGTCTTTCTTTTCATATCCCAACTGCCATACACGCGGTCACATGTCCCTTATCAGCCAATAAAAGCTCGCAGGCCCTAAGGCCTCTTTCACACTTGCGTTGTCCGGATACGGCGTGTACTCCACTTGCCGGAATTACACTCCGGATCCGGAAAAACGCAAGTGTACTGAAAGCATTTGAAGACGGAACCGTCTTCCAAATGCTTTCAGTGTTACTATGGCACCCAGGACGCTATTAAAGTCCTGGTTGCCATAGTAGGAGCGGGGAGCGGGGGAGCGGTATACTTACAGTCCGTGCGGCTCCCCGGGCGCTCCAGAATGAAGTCAGAGCGCCCCATGCGCATGGATGACGTGATCCATGCGCTTGGGGCGCCCTGACGTCACTCTGGAGCGCCCGGGGAGCCGCACGGACGGTAAGTACACTGCTCCCCGCTCCCCGCTACACTTTACCATGGCTGTCAGGACTTTAGCGTCCCGGCAGCCATGGTAACCACTCTGAAAAAGCTAAATGTCGGCTCCGGCAATGCGCCGAATTGACGTTTAGCTTAAGGCCGGATCCGGATCAATGCCTTTCAATGGGCATTAATTCCGGATCCGGCCTTGCGGCAAGTGTTCCGGATTTTTGGCCGGAGCAAAAAGCGCAGCATGCTGCGGTATTTTCTCCGGCCAAAAAACGTTCCGTTCCGGAACTGAAGACATCCTGATGCATCCTGAACGGATTTCTCTCCATTCAGAATGCATTAGGATAATCCTGATCAGGATTCTTCCGGCATAGAGCCCCGACGACGGAACTCTATGCCGGAAGACAAGAACGCAGGTGTGAAAGAGCCCTTAGTCTCCACATACAGTTTTACACCAGGTTTCCATAACAACCCAGCCATTTTTCTTCACTTCTGTACGTCAGCTTTAAAAGGGCAGGGTGCTGTGGATGACACTGTTAAGGGAGTGGAGTGCTGTGGAGGTCACAGTTCAGAGGGCAGGTAGGGTGGCCATTCAGGCCACCCTCAAAAGACAAACTTAAAAACCCTGCCCCCAGGTCCCGCTAAGCCATTCCCCTGATCCGGTTAGGCCACATACCCTCCCACTAAAATAAAAGATAAAAATCAACTTCTGTTAGCTGCAGGGGTGGGAGGGAGGGTGACTTTCTCCCTGCAGCTCACGCTCAAACATCACAGTGCTGCTGTCTGAGAGTAAGCTGTTCAAAAGAACATCCCTGTGTCCGTCCAGGCCCTGCACCGGACGGAGGACAGGGAGTCTGAAAGCTGGACTGTCCGGCCTAAAACCGGACCTCTGGCCACCCAAGGGGCAGGCTGCTGTGGAGGTCACTGTTAAGGAGATGGGGTACTGTGGAGGTTACTAATAAAGGGGCGGCTGCTGTGGAAGGTCACTGTTAAGGGGGCAGGATGCTGTGGCGGTCTCTGTTAAGGGGGCAGGGAACTAGGGTTGTAGGAGGTATCGAATTATTGATACCCAATCGATACTTTTGTCCCGGTATTGGTTCGATACCACAATTTAACATTTACCGATACTAGGCTGCGCTACTGCGCAGCCTAGTATAAGAGAACATGGCGCACGCTGCTCTCAGCGCGCACAATGTTCTCCTCAGCAGCACAGGGGAGAAGGAAGCAGTCTCTGCCCCCCCCCCCCCCACCGTGCCGCTGCTGCCGCCAACAAGAGAGAGGTGCGGAGGAGGGGAGGGGCTGTGGCCACTGCGCCACCAATGATGATAACTCACCCATTAATACAAATACAGGAGGCGGGTGCCGGTGGCAGAATCACATAGCCGGCACCCGACCCCTATTAAAGGGCGCTGCGATCCGCTGCAGTTAACCCCTCAGGTGTGGCACCTGAGGGGTTAACTGCCGCGGATCGCAGCCCCTTGTCATAGAGGTCGGGTGCCGGCTATGTGATTCTGCCACCGGCACCCGCCTCCTGTATTTGTATTAAAAAGTTACTCATCTTCATTAATGGCGCGGTGCGCCCACTCCCCTAGTATCATAGTCATTGGTGGCAGTGGCCACAGGATCCCCTCTCCTCCTTCTCATTGGTGGTGCAGTGGCAGCTGCCAATCGGAGCCCCAGCAATGTAATCCTGGGGCTCCAATCGGTTACCATGGCAGCCAGGATGCTACTGAAGACCTGGCTGCCATGGTAATCTCCCTGCTGCTGTGTGTACTATTCACAGGGCAGCAGGGAGAGTGTAAAGTCCTATTCACCCTAATATAGCTCTATCAGGGTGAATAGGACAAGGGATGAAAAGATCTCAGGTTCTAGCCCCTAAAGGGGGATAATAGTTATTAACCACCTCAGCCCCCAGTGCTTAAACACCCTGAAAGACCAGGCCACTTTTTACACTTCTGACCTACACTACTTTCACCGTTTATTGCTCGGTCATGCAACTTACCACCCAAATGAATTTTACCTCCTTTTCTTCTCACTAATAGAGCTTTCATTTGGTGGTATTTCATTGCTGCTGACATTTTTACTTTTTTTGTTATTAATCGAAATTTAACGATTTTTTTTGCAAAAAAATGACATTTTTCACTTTCAGTTGTAAAATTTTGCAAAAAAAAACGAGATCCATATAGAAATTTTGCTCTAAATTTATTGTTCTACATGTCTTTGATAAAAAAAAAAATGGTTTGGGTAAAAGTTATAGCGTTTACAAACTATGGTACAAAAATGTGAATTTCCGCTTTTTGAAGCAGCTCTGACTTTCTGAGCACCTGTCATGTTTCCTGAGGTTCTACAATGCCCAGACAGTACAAATACCCCACAAATGACCCCATTTCGGAAAGTACACACCCTAAGGTATTCGCTGATGGGCATGGCAAGTTCCTAGAATTTTTTATTTTTTGTCACAAGTTAGTGGAAAATGATGATTTTTTATTTTTATTTTTTTTTCATACAAAGTCTCATATTCCACTAACTTGTGACAAAAAATAAAAACTTCCATGAACTCACTATGCCCATCAGCGAATACCTTGGGGTCTCTTCTTTCCAAAATTGGGTCACTTGTGGGGTAGTTATACTGCCCTGGCATTCTAGGGGCCCAAATGTGTGGTAAGGAGTTTGAAATCAAATTCTGTAAAAAATGACCGGTGAAATCCGAAAGGTGCTCTTTGGAATATGGGCCCCTTTGCCCACCTAGGCTGCAAAAAAGTGTCACACATCTGGTATCTCTGTATTCATGCTGGGTGAGATAAATATCTTGGTCAAATGCCAACTTTGTATAAAAAAATGGGAAAAGTTGTCTTTTGCCAAGATATTTCTCTCACCCAGCATGGGTATATGTAAAATGACACCCCAAAACACATTCCCCAACTTCTCCTGAGTACGGAGATACCAGATGCGTGACACTTTTTTGCAGCCTAGGTGGGCAAAGGGGCCCATATTCCAAAGAGCACCTTTCGGATTTCACAGGTCATTTTTTACAGAATTTGATTTCAAACTCCTTACCACACATTTGGGCCCCTAGAATGCCAGGGCAGTATAACTACCCCACAAGTGACCCCATTTTGGAAAGAAGAGACCCCAAGGTATTCGCTGATGGGCATAGTGAGTTCATGGAAGTTTTTATTTTTTGTCACAAGTTAGTGGAATATGAGAGTTTGTATGAAAAAAAAAAAATAAATAAATAAAAATATATGCATTTTCCACTAACTTGTGAAAATAAATAAAAAATTCTAGGAACTCGCCATGCCCCTCACGGAATACCTTGGGGTGTCTTCTTTCCAAAATGGGGTCACTTGTGGGGTAGTTATACTGCCCTGGCATTTTCCAGGGGCCCTTATGTGTGGTAAGTAGGTAAATGACCTGTGAAATCCTAAAGGTGCTCTTTGGAATATGGGCCCCTTTGCCCACCTAGGCTGCAAAAAAGTGTCACACATCTGGTATCTCCGTACTCAGGAGAAGGTGGGGAATGTGTTTTGGGGTGTCATTTTACATATACCCTTGCTGGGTGAGAGAAATATCTTGGCAAAAGACAACTTTTCCCATTTTTTTATACAAAGTTGGCATTTGACCAAGATATTTATCTCACCCAGCATGGGTATATGTAAAATGACACCCCAAAACACATTCCCCAACTTCTCCTGAGTACGGCGATACCAGATGTGTGACACTTTTTTGCAGCCTAGATGCGCAAAGGTGCCCAAATTCCTTTTAGGGAGGGCATTTTTAGACATTTGGATACCAGACTACTTCTCACGCTTTGGGGCCCCTAGAATGCCAGGGCAGTATAAATACCCCACATGTGACCCCATTTTGGAAAGAAGACACCCCAAGGTATTTCGTGATGGGCATAGTGAGTTCATGTGAGATTTTATTTTTTGACACAAGTTAGTGGAATATGAGACTTTGTAAGAAAAAAAAAAAATAATTCTGCTAACTTGGGCCAAAAAAATGTCTGAATGGAGCCTTACAGAGGGGTGATCAATGACAGGGGGGGTGATCAATGACAGGGGGAGTGATCAATGACAGGGGGAGTGATCAATGACAGGGGGAGTGATCAGGGAGTCTATATGGGGTGATAACCACAGTCATTGATCATGCCCCTGTAAGGCTTCATTCAGACGTCCGGATGCGTTTTGCGGATCCGATCCATCTATCAGTGCATCCGTAAAAATCATGCGGACATCTGAATGGAGCTTTACAGGGGGGTGATCAGGGAGTCTATATGGGGTGATAACCACAGTCATTGATCATGCCCCTGTAAGGCTTCATTCAGACGTCCGGATGCGTTTTGCGGATCCGATCCATCTATCAGTGCATCCGTAAAAATCATGCGGACATCTGAATGGAGCTTTACAGGGGGGTAATCAATGACAGGGGGGTGATCAGGAAGTCTATATGGGGAGATCACCACAGTCATTGATCACGCCCGTGTAAGGCATCATTCAGACGTCCGGATGCGTTTTGCGGATCCAATCCATCTATCAGTGGATCCGTAAAAATCATGCGGACGTCTGAATGGAGCTTTACAGGGGGGTAATCAATGACAGGGGGGGTGATCAATGACAGGGGGGTGATCAGGGAGTCTATATGGGGTGATCACCACAGTCATTGATCATGCCCCTGTAAGGCTTCATTCAGACGTCCGGATGCGTTTTGCGGATCCGATCCATCTATCAGTGGATCCGTAAAAATCATGCGGACGTCTGAATGGAGCTTTACAGGGGGTTGATCAATGACAGGGGGGTAATCAATGACAGGGGGGTGATCAGGGAGTCTATATGGGGTGATCAGGGGCTAATAAGTGACGGGGGGGGGGGGGGTGTAGTGTAGTGTAGTGGTGCTTGGTGCTACTTTACTGAGCTACCTGTGTCCTCTGGTGGTCGATCCAAACAAAGGGGACCACCAGAGGACCAGGTAGCAGGTATATTAGACGCTGTTATCAAAACAGCGTCTAATATACCTGTTAGGGGTTAAAAAAAACACATCTCCAGCCTGCCAGCGAACGATCGCCGCTGGCAGGCTGGAGATCAACTCTTACCTTCCGTTCCTGTGAGCGCACGCGCGTTCACAGGAAATCTCGCGTCTCGCGAGAGGACGCGCCGGCGCGTCCACCCAGAAGAGCAGGGCCGCCGCAAAGACGCAATCCTGCGTACGGCGGTCCTGAGGAGGTTAAATAAAGTAAAAAAAACAAAACCCCAAAATATTAAGTATAAATCCCCCCCTTTTCCAATTTTACATATAAAATATATAAAACAATTAATAAACAAACATATCGCTTTTTTGGCGTTTTATTTTTTTCGCGTAGTATCGAATGGTATCGAGTATCGCAATACTTTTTTATGGTATCAGAATTGAATAAAAATTTTGGTATCGCAACAACCCTACAGGGAACGGTGGAGGTCACAGTTAAGGGGCAAGGTGCTGTTGAGGTCACTGTTGAGGGGGCCGGCTCCTGTGGAGGTCACTGTCAGGGGGGTGGGGTGCTGTGAAAGTCAAAGTTAAAGGGGTGGGCTGCTGTGGAGGCCCCATTTTAAGGAGACGGGGCACTGTGTGGGGGGGGGGGGTCAGTGTGAAGGGATGGGGGCTGTGGAGGTCACTTAAGGGGGTGGGGTACTGTAGATGTCACTGTTATAGTGGATACTGTCGATATTTTAACAACACACACAAACCTTATAATATGTTAATATACACTTTAATACCTTGGGTCTACAAAAGCACGACTGTATGTTCCATCACGGGAGGCAACAGGGGCATCATTTGGAACGCTGAGGAATATCAGGTAAAAGGCCAAAAAATGAACCACGAGGCCCAGGAGAAACACTGGATTTCTTCCAAAACGACTGTTCTTACTGAGCAATCCGAAGACTGCTCCACCTGGGAATAAATGGACAATGTGGAATAAGATGGGAACTGCAGAGAGGAATGTCGTTATCAAGCA
Source organism: Bufo bufo (assembly GCF_905171765.1). Classification (NCBI taxonomy): domain Eukaryota; kingdom Metazoa; phylum Chordata; class Amphibia; order Anura; family Bufonidae; genus Bufo; species Bufo bufo. The sequence continues at coordinate 354,279,479 of NC_053394.1, forward strand.
GCAAGAAATGGACACAAAGGGACAAACCTAAAACCTCTCCGAGTCCAACAAATATTCCTGATAGTCCAATGAGGCTCTTGGCGTCGGCTCCAAACGAGTTGATGGATCCTATGCATGTGCCAAAGACACCTGAATAAAAGGTGAGCTCAAAACCTGAAAGGGCAAGAGAGACAAGGCTTGTTAGAAAGAGTGGGATGAGCTAAGGCAAAGTAAAAATAAAATAAATAAAAACACATATACACATATATATATATATATATATTAGGGCTGCACGATATGGGAATTTTGTGCGATTGCGATTAGGGCCCTAAAAATTGCGATAACGATATGCGATGTGAGATTTTAAAGGGAATTGTGCTAAAGGTCTATTTGCTTGGATTTTCAAGGCAAAAGCACACGGAAATTACTGATAATGCTGAAATGTAGTTATGCTTCACTCAAGAACTGAAATGCACAGTGTTTTTCAAAATAAAACATCTTTTACTAAATTAAATAACATATTTGCATTACTGCAAAAGTACAAAATACAAAACCTGCCATTTTCTTAATAGCACTGCACAGAACAGATAAACAGAATAAATAGAAGAACATTTGTTCAACAAAATAACGACTTGCCTCCAGCCCCTCCTCCCTCCCCGCACTGTAACTGATGTATCGCCGGCCGCGCTGTGCAACATAGCGGCCGGCGATACATCTGTGTGAGCCATGTAAAAAGTCAACCATCGCTTTATAAGACGCTTTATAAGAAGCAAAGCGAAAAATATGGTAATACAATTGCAGCATTTTTGGGTCGGCCAATTTGCGATTGCGATATGGCGACTTATTGTGCAGGCCTAATTATATATATATATATATATATATATATATATATATAATATGTGTCAGCTAAAGACTTACAAAAGTCTCTGGCATATGCTGAAATCACTGTTAGCGAATCTACGATACGTAAAACACTAAACAAGAATAGATTTCATGGGAGGATACCACAGAGGAAGCCACTGCTGTCCAAAAAAAAAACATTGCTGCACGTTTACAGTTTGCACAAGAGCACCTGGATGTTCCACAGCAGCATTGGCAAAATATTCTGTGGACAGATGAAACCAAAGTTGAGTTGTTTGGAAGAAACACACAACACTATGTGTGGAGAAAAATAGGCACAGCACACCAACATCAAAACATCATCCCAACTGTGTAGTATGGTGGTGGGGGCATTATGCTTTGGGGCTGCTTTGCTGCGTCAGGGCCTGGACGGATTGCTATCATAGAAGGAAAAATGAATTCAAGTTTATCAAACATTTTGCAGGAGAACTTAAGGCCATCTGTCCACCAGCTGAAGCTCAACAGAAGATGGGTGTTGCAACAGGACAACGACCCAAAGCATAGAAGTAAATCAACAACAGAATGGCTTAAACAGAAGAAAATACGCCTTCTGGCGTGGCCTAGTCAGAGTTCTGACCTCAACCCGATTGAGATGCTGTGGCATGACCTCAAGAAAGCGATTCACACCAGACATCCCAATAAAATTGCTGAACTGAAACAGTTCTGCAAAGAGGAACGGTCAAGAATTACTCCTGACCGTTGTGCACGTCTGATCTGCAACTACAGGAAACTTTATTGCTGCCAAAGGAGGTTCAACCAGTTATTAAATCCAAGGGTTCACATACTTTTTCCACCTGCACTGTGAATGTTTACATGGTGTGTTCAATAAAAACATGGTAACATTTAATTCTGTGTGTTATTAGTTTAAGCAGACTGTGATTGTCTATTGTTATGACTTAGATGAAGATCAGATCACATTTTATGACCAATTTGTGCAGAAATCCATATCATTCCAAAGGGTTAACATACTTTTTCTTGCAACGGATATACACTGCTCAAAAAAATAAAGGGAACACTTAAACAACACAAAGTAACTCCAAGTCAATCACACTTCTGTGAAATCAAACTGTCCACTTAGGAAGCAACACTGAGTGACAATCAATTTCACATGCTGTTGTGCAAATGGGATAGACAACAGGTGGAAATTATAGGCAATTAGCAAGACACCCCCAATAAAGGAGTGGTTCTGCAGGTGGTGACCTGACCACTTCTCAGTTCCTATGCTTCCTGGCTGATGTTTTGGTCACTTTTGAATGCTGGCGGTGCTTTCACTCTAGTGGTAGCATGAGACGGAGTCTACAACCCACACAAGTGGCTCAGGTAGTGCAGCTTATCCAGGATGGCACATCAATGCGAGCTGTGGCAAGTAGGTTTGCTGTGTCTGTCAGCGTAGTGTCCAGAGCATGGAGGCGCTACCAGGAGACAGGCCAGTACATCAGGAGATGTGGAGGAGGCCGTAGAAGGGCAACAACCCAGCAGCAGGACCGCTACCTCCACCTTTGTGCAAGGAGGAACAGGAGGAGCACTGCCAGAGCCCTGCAAAATGACCTCCAGCAGGCCACAAATGTGCATGTGTCTGCTCAAACGGTCAGAAACAGACTCCATGAGGGTGATATGAGGGCCCGACGTCCACAGGTGGGTGTTGTGCTTAAGCCCAACACCGTGCAGGACGTTTGGCATTTGCCAGAGAACACCAAATTCGCCACTGGCGCCCTGTGCTCTTCACAGATGAAAGCAGGTTCACACTGAGCACATGTGACAGACGTGACAGAGTCTGGAGACGCCGTGGAGAACGTTCTGCTGCCTGCAACATCCTCCAGCATGACCGGTTTGGCATTGGGTCAGTAATGGTGTGGAGTGGCATTTCTTTGGAGGGCCGCACAGCCCTCCATGTGCTCGCCAGAGGTAGCCTGACTGCCATTAGGTACCGAGATGAGATCCTCAGACCCCTTGTGAGACCATATGCTGGTGCGGTTGGCCCTGGGTTCCTCCTAATGCAAGACAATGTTAGACCTCATGTGGCTGGAGTGTGTCAGCAGTTCCTGCAAGACGAAGGCATTGATGCTATGGACTGGCCCGCCCGTTCCCCAGACCTGAATCCAATTGAGCACATCTGGGACATCATGTCTCGCTCTGTCCACCAACGTCACGTTGCACCACAGACTGTCCAGGAGTTGGCAGATGCTTTAGTCCAGGTCTGGGAGGAGATCCCTCAGGAGACCATCCGCCACCTCATCAGGAGCATGCACAGGCGTTGTAGGGAGGTCATACAGGCACGTGGAGGCCACACACACTACTGAGCCTCATTTTGACTTGTTTTAAGGACATTACATCAAAGTTGGATCAGCCTGTAGTGTGTTTTTCCACTTTAATTTTGAGGGTGACTCCAAATCCAGACCTCCATGGGTTGAAAAATTTGATTTCCATTTTTTTATTTTTGTGTGATTTTGTTGTCAGCACATTCAACTATGTAAAGAACAAAGTATTTCAGAAGAATATTTAATTAACTCAGATCTAGGATGTGTTATTTTTGTGTTCCCTTTATTTTTTTGAGCAGTGTATATCAGCTTGACAAAGGCTCCATTGAGAGGGCTGAAATGCTGCATTGCGTTTGGGTGTGAATAAAAGAGATTAGAGATATATCTCTCTCTCTCTCTCTCTCTCTATCTCAATCATGCTTCATTCCCCTGTGGAGGCGCTGCAGAGAAATTGAGCACTTGCTTCCAAGTTTTCCCACAAAACAAAGGGATTGTCCTCAGTACAAAATATACAAAAATAATGATATTCTATTTTATTGGGCTTAAAGAAGATGTATCACTAGAGACCACTCCTTACTAAATCCTCTCTTTCCTTGAGCGATCAGCAGATCAGGTCCTGCTCCCTGCACCACTATGAAAGAGCGGAGGATGTCAGGGTACGCTGATCATCCATCACATAGGAAGCTCTAAGGAGGGGACGCCCTCTATGATATCAATATTTCTGAATTAGTCATAAGAACGGGGGCTGACATCATGAGACAACTCCTTAAAAGCTGCTAAATTCAGGGATTAAAAAGGGTTGTCTCATCATAGACAATGGGGGCATATCGCTAGCATATACCCCCATTGTCTTATAGGTGTGGATCCCACCACTGGGACCCGCACGTATATAGAGAGCGGAGCCCTACAAGGTGGTGGCTGGAGGACTCCGGTCCGGCCATCACCAAGCCGGCTCCCCGTAGAAGTAAATGGGAGCGTACCGCGCATGCGCGGCCCTTGCTTCCCCTCAGCGCTCGGCCATTTTCGCCGGCGCCATAGAAAATGAATGGAGGGCGGCTGCGCATGTGCAGTGCGCCCTCCTTCACTTGTGGGGTGCCGTTCTCAATATAGGTGCGGGTCCCAGCGGTGGTGCACACCTATAAGACAATGGGGGCATATCCTAGCGATATGACTCCACTGTCCATGATGCAACAACCCCTTTAATGTATTATCATTTAGGGCCCATTTAGATTAGCAAATTATTGGCCCAATTATTAGGAAAGAATGTTTGCATGAACGCTAGTTTCTGATAATCTGATCAGTTATGTTGCCAATAAAATCTGTTTTTGTGGGCAGCAAATCGCCCTGCATAAACATAGATGCTGTTAGCATAGAGTGAAAGTGTATGAGGGATGAACGATCGCACTAACCAATCGCTCATCCCATACAGAGGAAATGAACGATCGCACTAACCAATCGCTCATCCCCATACAGAGAAGATGACTGTTGTATGAAAATGAAGCTGAATAAACCGGCAATGATAGGGAAGTAATGCTTTGACGAAAATATCAAACATGAGGATGAAAACCTCATCATAATCCATAAATTCAGAATTCTCAGTCCTTCTAGATGTGGAGCACTTGTAAAGACATACCTATATTCACAGCCATTCACCGCAATAAAAGGCGCAATGTATTTACAGCATTGATACAAAGTTGGACACCTAGTAACGGAACTTATCATAAAAGTGCAAGAAGCAAAAGAAAAAGTTAAAAACTATCTGAGGAGAAGACACAATTTCATCCTGCCACTATTAGCCGCTTCCAAGGCTAGAACATTTCAGGGTGTCACCTGCCTTCTCATTACAGGCAGTCAGTAATGGATTGTAAAGACGACCGTTCAACGCACCCTCCCCCCCATCCTGCCGGCTACGCCGCTTTTTCCTATTAGCCTGCTGGCCTCTGTCTTCTCCATTACATATCTTGTTAGCAGCTTGTCCTATGAAAAAATAAATAAATAAAAACTGTCGAATCCTAACACCGCCTCGCAGGTCTCACACGGCAAGGTGAGGGGGATCAGAGGAACGGGCTCATCCGCCATTTACCTGATGCTCCTTTTGCAGTCAACTCTTCTCTAGCCGTGTAGCGCGTTACAATCTTTGAAGCTTTTCATGATGTTAGTGAGGCTGCTTTGAACGAGAGGCTGCCCTGTAGGGGGCGATAATCAATAACCTGCCTCCTGCTGTGACTTTCTCCTCTGCAATCATTTGCTGAAAAGGATGGGCATTAAAAAGTAATTGTACAATAAGTCTGTTTTTTTTGGACCATCACTCTGATGCATTCACATCAGATTACCGCCTTTCCTGCGTCTGCTGGGATTTCTGTTCAGATGGAATGAAAGGAGGCGACATGAAACAACATGCAGCAGCGCACGATGGGCGAGACTGATCAAACACAAACACTTTCAAACGGATCGGCTGCTATGGGAAATTTTGATAAATCTCCATTGTCGTGTAGATGGTCAGTGCCTTTCTGTTTATAGTGTTAGTGGGGACACATCAGTCTACATAGAACCTGCATACAGCGCCGTACATTGCATTGCGGCGGTGCTTGGTATTGCAGCTCAGGCCCGTTTGTTTAAATGGGGCTGACCGGTGCCTAGGCCATGTGACCGATGAAAGTGACGTCACTGACCTAGGAAGAGGCCGTAGTGCTGCAGCCTCTTGAAACACTTGATCGAGGGTGGTGCCGGGAGTGGGTGAAGTGTGAATATGGAGTCTCTGATCATTTGGATTTCATGGGGTCTTATAAAAATTATCCTGACCTATGTATAAATTGAATAGTTGTCCGCCATGTTTGTTTGAGACTGTCCATTTTATCTGTACCACCAAATCCTGATTTAGGCCTCTAATCCAGTTAAGTCAGTATTCTCTGCTCTGCACTGATGAGGGGCAATCACCCAGAAACAGGTGTCTGCAGATGAGATGCTGGCTTATTTAATATTAGAGTCATGTCTCAAAGCCTCTTTAATCGCCTCCGGACCGCCTAACGCAGGATCGCGTTCCAGAGGCGGCAGCCCTGCGCACAGTCACGCATCTACGCGTCATCTCGCGAGACGCGAGATTTCCTGTGAACGTGCGCACACAGGCGCGCGCGTTCACAGGATCGGAAGGTAAGCGAGTGGATCTCCAGCCGGCCAGCGGCGATCGTTCGCTGGCAGGCTGGAGATGAGATTTTTTTAACCCCTAACAGGTATATTAGACGCTGTTTTGATAACAGATTCTAATATACCTGCTACCTGGTCCTCTGGTGGTCCCTTTTGTTTGGATCGACCACCAGAGGACACAGGTAGCTCAGTAAAGTAGCACCAAACACCACTACACTACACTACACCCCCCCCCCCCCCGTCACTTATTAACCCCTTATTAGCCCCTGATCACCCCATATAGACTCCCTGATCACCCCCCTGTCACTTATTAACCCCTTATGAACCCCTGATCACCCCATATAGACTCCCTGATCACCCCCCTGTCATTGATCACCCCCGTCATTGATCACCCCCCTGTAAGGCTCCAATCAGATGTCCGTATGATTTTTACGGATCCACTGATACATGGATCGGATCCGCAAAAAGCATACGGACGTCTGAATGGAGCCTTACAGGGGGGTGATCAATGACGGGAGTGATCACCCCATATAGACTCCCTGATCACCCCCCTGTCATTGATCACCCCCCCCCCCCCCCCCCCCCTGTAAGGCTCCATTCAGACATTGTAAATAGCAGAAAAAGAAAGGAGTGAGCACTCACACCATCTGGACCATAGGATATATTTAATAAATGGTATGCAATAAGTCAATCACATCAACATTCAAATATAATAAAATTTCATAAAATAATGGTTGGTACCAACATAAAATGACACTGACGAATGGTAGTTGTGCAATCCTTGCGTACTTAGTATTAAATATAACACTTTAAACCGTATAGGGATGTAGTACCGCAGACCGCAGTCGGCAGTTTTAATGTCCCAATGAGAAGTACATATGACTCCAAGTTAATATTCAAGTGTCCTCATGTATGTAGATATGTCTTCCAGTATAACAGTCTCTCCACAATTAATCCGATATAACCGCACAGGGCTATAGATAGCACGCCACTCAGTATACAGTGCAGGTTCCTACCTTATCCCAAATTGTTCCAAATCGTTCCACGCTGAGCCGTCCTACCACGAGGAGCGAGTGATTCCGGCCGCTTCGGCGTCTCGCGTCGCAAATCCCGGGTTGCTGACGTCACGATATCACGGGATCACAAAATTCGGCTGATAGGAATAATAAATCGCTGGTGGAACCTGTAGTTATCTCCTGTATCCTAGAGCGGTATTATTGGAATTCCTTATCGCATGGCCATGCAATGTCTTTCATCCGGATCCAGTGGGTTAGGTGGGCGCTTCTCTTCCAGTCACCAGACGTGTTTCGGGGCGTCTACACCCCTTCCTCAGTGGTAAAAGCGCAGGTCCTCCTTCTCCACCTTTTATAGTCCATTCGGTATTCCGGAAAAACCGGATTTTGGACATATATACTCCATTGCGGTTTTCATGCGGTAGCATTGCGGTTTTTTTCCACCTAGTTGCGTTTTTTCATAAATTAGGTTGAGACCACAATGGGATTGACAAATACCCCAATCATAAGTTAAAACAACATTTTAATATATATAAAAACACATTAATAGACCTAAAAATATAAATAAACATTCCAAATCATACAAATTTTGCAATTTACCCATATTCTATCGGCTGAAAGATAAATAAATCGAGAGCATACACATATTCATAGCAGAGAGTCTGGCAACTACACAAGATGATCGAAAACGGATGCCCGGGGTGGTGGTCCCTACTCCGAGGAGGGGCCCCAGAACCAAGAATGGTAAACTCTGGGACCCCCCATCGGAGACGGGGCCACCATCCTATAAGAAGCTGAAAATCTCCAAATCCGAATTCAGGCCTGCCGGTAATAGGCAGCCAAATTCATAGATGTGTTTAGATTCGGCTCTGGACATCCTCTTAATATAGTCCCCACCTCTCCAATGTTTATTAATTTTCTCTAACGCTGTAAAGAATAGTTTAGGCGGGTCCCTGTTATGTACCTCATCGTAATGTTTCGAGAGGGAGTGTTTAGCATATCCCTTTTTGATATTAGTGATGTGTTCACTTATTCTAGTCTTCAGTAACCTTTTAGTTCTACCAATATATTGGCGTTTGCACGGGCACTGTAGTAGATAAATGACCCCAGATGAATTACATGTAAGGCAGTCATTTATCTCCCAAGTGAAAGAATTGTGTGCTGAGTGTACTGTGTCTATCTTTCTTTCTTGAAGACTCATTTTACATCCTATACACCTGCCGCATTTGAAAAACCCTTTTAGATTCAGGAAAGAGCCCAAATTTGATATGGGTTTTTTCTCTTTCACTGATGGGGCTATTTTGAGTTTCAGATTTGGGGCCTTTGTATATATTATTTTTGGTGTATTGGGTAGCTGTGAGCCAATCACCCTATCACTCAGTATGTGGTACCAATGTTTGGTTATAATATTCTTAATCTTTTTATAGTTACTATTAAAAAGGTAGAATCATCTTAATATCCGTCTTGGGATCCTCAGATGTCTCAGTTACCCCTTTAATTAAAAAAAAATGACTTTCTTTCCAGTTCTCTCACTTTATTTAGAGATTCATCCAGGATGGTAGTTGGATACTTCTTCCAACTACCATCCTGGATGAATCTCTAAATAAAGTGAGAGAACTGGAAAGAAAAATAGCCCCATCAGTGAAAGAGAAAAAACCCATATCAAATTTGGGCTCTTTCCTGAATCTAAAAGGGTTTTTCAAATGCGGCAGGTGTATAGGATGTAAAATGAGTCTTCAAGAAAGAAAGATAGACACAGTACACTCAGCACACAATTCTTTCACTTGGGAGATAAATGACTGCCTTACATGTAATTCATCTGGGGTCATTTATCTACTACAGTGCCCGTGCAAACGCCAATATATTGGTAGAACTAAAAGGTTACTGAAGACTAGAATAAGTGAACACATCACTAATATCAAAAAGGGATATGCTAAACACTCCCTCTCGAAACATTACGATGAGGTACATAACAGGGACCCGCCTAAACTATTCTTTACAGCGTTAGAGAAAATTAATAAACATTGGAGAGGTGGGGACTATATTAAGAGGATGTCCAGAGCCGAATCTAAACACATCTATGAATTTGGCTGCCAATTACCGGCAGGCCTGAATTCGGATTTGGAGATTTTCGGCTTCTTATAGGATGGTGGCCCCGTCTCCGATGGGGGGTCCCAGAGTTTACCATTCTTGGTTCTGGGGCCCCTCCTCGGAGTAGGGACCACCACCCCGGGCATCCGTTTTCGATCATCTTGTGTAGTTGCCAGACTCTCTGCTATGAATATGTGTATGCTGTCGATTTATTTATCTTTCAGCCGATAGAATATGGGTAAATTGCAAAATTTGTATGATTGGAATGTTTATTTATATTTTTAGGTCTATTAATGTGTTTTTATATATATTAAAATGTTGTTTTAACTTATGATTGGAGTATTTGTCAATCCCATTGTGGTCTCAACCTAATTTATGAAAAAACGCAACTAGGTGGAAAAAAAACCGCAATGCTACCGCATGAAAACCGCAATGTAGTATATATGTCCAAAATCCGGTTTTTCCGGAATACCGAATGGACTATAAAAGGTGGAGAAGGAGGACCTGCTCTTTTACCACTGAGGAAGGGGTGTAGACGCCCAGAAACGCGTCTGGTGACTGGAAGAGAAGCGCCCACCTAACCCACTGGATCCGGATGAAAGACATTGCATGGCCATGCGATAAGGAATTCCAATAATACCGCTCTAGGATACAGGAGATAACTACAGGTTCCACCAGCGATTTATTATTCCTATCAGCCGAATTTTGTGATCCCGCGATATCGTGACGTCAGCAACCCGGGATTTGCGACGCGAGACGCCGAAGCGGCCGTCATTACTCGCTCCTCGTGGTAGGACGGCTCAGCGTGGAACGATTTGGAACAATTTGGGATATGGTAGGAACCTGCACTGTATACTGAGTGGCGTGCTATCTATAGCCCTGTGCGGTTATATCGGATTAATTGTGGAGAGACTGTTATACTGGAAGACATATCTACATACATGAGGACACTTGAATATTAACTTGGAGTCATATGTACTTCTCATTGGGACATTAAAACTGCCGACTGCGGTCTGCGGTACTACATCCCTATACGGTTTAAAGTGTTATATTCAATACCAAGTACACAAGGATTGCACAACTACCATTCGTCAGTGTCATTTTATGTTGGTACCAACCATTATTTTATGAAATTTTATTATATTTGAATGTTGATGTGGTTGACTTCTTGCATACCATTTATTAAATATATCCTATGGTCCAGATGGTGTGAGTGCTCACTCCTTTCTTTTTCTGCTATTTACAAATCTTTTTGGGTTCGGGCACCCAAGTTGTGAGTTAGTAGCACCTACCCATAACCACCTGAGTGTGAGCCAACCACCAATCTATCACATTTTCCATTCAGACATTAGCGGAAATTTTTTTTTTTTTTTCTTACAAAGTCTCATATTCCACTAACTTGTGTCAAAAAATAAAATCTCACATGAACTCACCATGCCCCTCACGGAATCCAAATGCCTAAAAAGTTTTAGACATTTATATTCCAGACTTCTTCTCACGCTTTAGGGCCCCTAGAATGCCAGGGCAGTATAAATACCCCACATGTGACCCCATTTCGGAAAGAAGACACCCCAAGGTATTCCGTGTGGGGCATACTGAGTCCATGAAAGATTGAAATTTTTGTCCAAAGTTAGCGGAAAGGGAGACTTTGTGAGAAAAAAATAAATAAATATCAATTTCCGCTAACTTGTGCCAAAAAAAATAAATTTCTATGAACTCGCCATGCCCCTCATTGAATACCTTGGGGTGTCTTCTTTCCAAAATGGGGTCATATGTGGGGTATTTATACTGCCCTGGCATTCTAGGGGCCCTAAAGCGTGAGAAGAAGTCTGGGATCCAAATGTCTAAAAATGCCCTCATAAAAGGAATGTGGGCCCCTTTGCGCATCTAGGCTGCAAAAAAGTGTCACACATCTGGTATCGCCGTACTCACGAGAAGTTGGGAAATGTGTTTTGTGGTGTCATTTTACATATACCCATGCTGGGTGAGATAAATATCTTGGTCAAATGCCAACTTTGTATAAAAAAATCGGAAAAGTTGTCTTTTGCCGAGATATTTCTCTCACCCAGCATGAGTATATGTAAAAAGACACCCCAAAACACATTGCCCAACTTCTCCTGAATACGGTGATACCACATGTGTGACACTTTTTTGCAGCCTAGGTGGGCAAAGGGGCCCACATTCCAAAGAGCACCTTTCGGATTTCACAGGTCATTTACCTACTTACCACACATTAGGGCCCCTACAATGCCAGGGCAGTATAACTACCCCACAAGTGACCCCATTTTGGAAAGAAGACACCCCAAGGTATTTGCTGATGGGCATAGTGAGTTCATAGAAGTTTTTGTTTTTTGTCACAAGTTAGTGGAATATGAGACTTTGTAATAAAAAAATAAAAATAAAAAAATAAAAAATCATTTTCCGCTAACTTGTGACAAAAAATAAAAAGTTCTATGAACTCACTATGCCCATCAGCGAATACCTTAGGGTGTCTACTTTCCGAAATGGGGTCATTTGTGGGGTGTTTGCACTGTCTGGCCATTGTAGAACCTCAGGAAACATGACAGGTGCTCAGAAAGTCAGCTGCTTCAAAAAGCGGAAATTCACATTTTTGTACCATAGTTTGTAAACGCTATAACTTTTACCCAAACCATTTTTTTTTTACCCAAACATTTTTTTTTTTATCAAAGACATGTAGAACAATAAATTTAGAGAAAAATTTATATATGGATGTCGTTTTTTTTGCAAAATTTTACAACTGAAAGTGAAAAATGTCATTTTTTTGCAAAACAATTGTTAAATTTCGATTAATAACAAAAAAAAAAGTAAAAATGTCAGCAGCAATGAAATACCACCAAATGAAAGCTCTATTAGTGAGAAGAAAAGGAGGTAAAATTCATTTGGGTGGTAAGTTGCATGACCGAGCAATAAACGGTTAAAGTAGTGTAGGTCAGAAGTGTAAAAAGTGGCCTGGTCATTAAGGGTGTTTAAGCTAAGGGGGCTGAGGTGGTTAAAAAGGGTCAAACATTGACTTATAGAATAGCTGCCTTACATCTGATGGCATTAGAGCTCATTTGCATCCCTTTCTTCCCAGAATTCCAGAGGAGCACGCCGATAAAGGCTCACTCTCACCAAGGAGAGATAGTACCCCCCAAAAAAGATAAACAAGATATGCACAGTGATCATTATGGATACATTCCATTAGGGGGTGAAGCTCTTTGGTTAAAAGAGTATAAAAGCTGGACTGTTTCAGCAAACCATTGAAGTTCACCTACGAGGGAGACGTCCTCGCGTAGGAATATTGGTGTTTTCCCAATCGAGTCTCTTACTGCTTTCGCTGAAACAGACTTCCCAGCTGATGTTAACTCAATTGGTAATGTAAGTACCTTCATTCTTGATGTAGTGAGGACTATTCATTGTATTTAATTAACTTGCCAAAAGAAGGACATATATTTGCCCGATTATCACTATTACCTTAATAAACTTAATTATATATTTTACTCTTCTGAACCTGAAACTGTGTATTTGTCCCTCATCGTACAGATATTGATGACCTATCCTGAGGACAGGCCATCAATATCAAATTCTCAAGGACCACCCCTTTAAAAAGGGGTTGTCCTATCTCTGTCTTTCACAGCTGAGATGGGAATAACGGCTACGTAGAGAGGTGACATCTGTCACTGTAATCCTGCCTGTGAGGATAATGAGATGATTGCTGAGAAGTGATCTGTACAGACCAAGAAGTGGCGCCTATTATTAGGCTTAGTGGCCTGTGCTAAAACGGCAGGATTTTAGGATTTTTTTTTTAATCTAGATATGGACATGAAGAGTCGTATTGCCACTCTGGGGCAATACAGATGTATATACAACTCCTACGCCCTGCTTTTGTGTATGCTAATATATGTCATCTTGTGTATTTATTTCAGGTCCACTACAATGTGCACTCTTAATAATGTTTGTAACTGTTTATTTCAAATGTAATATGCCTGGTTCAGCAGCAGGTGGCAGCAAACATGGCAGAGCTACAGTTAGGTAGAATGGAGCTTTCGATTCCATTCTAACCCCTCTCTGTGGAGGAGTGGGCGAGTCCCACTTCCTTCAGGAAGGGTGGGGGATCAGTTTTAGTTAGTTTAGCTTACCCCCTGCTAGGGGAAGAAAGCAAGTGCTGGGCACATCTCTGCTGGACGTGCCCAGGCCAAGCCAAGCCAGCCAGCGCACCTTTAGCTCTGCTGGATGTGGAGGCCACAGCTTAGAGCCTCAGGAGCCAGGAGGAGAGTTCCCTGGCATAATCTAGAGACAGGCTACAAAGAGAAAAGTTGCAGCATAAAGAAGAAGCGGATTTCTACAGCAAGCCTGTCAGTACAGCAGAGCCAGAGAGCAAGAGATGTAGGAGAGATGATTTTGCCTGCCAGGTTTTTTTATGCTAAATCCTGCTGGGACCAGGACAAAGTTTGAAGATTGTGTCTGATGAAAGTTTATCAAAGTAAAGCTGCTATTCAACTTCATCACAAGGTCTGGACTCAACTACTTCTTCAAATTCCTCAACTATTCCCCCCCATTTGTCTGATTCAGAGCCAACCCCTGGGGCCCAGCCATATCCAGGTAGGAGCACCGTGACACAAAACATTAAAGGGACATTTTAGGCCACCCTGTACCACTCAGCCATTCCTACACCTGGCTACCACCACTAATTACAAAAGGGGCCATTGCCACTGCGTTGCACATCACCAAAAATTCTCTAAATACACGTTTAACATAAAAACTGTTATTTCTGGATGACACATTCCCTTTAAACAGTATTATTCAGAGCCCAGCTTTGAATCCTCCATTGATGTGCCCTCCCAGTAAATGTGAGGTCCCATCACAGGAATATCTGGGGCGCATATGTATTCATTTCTGTGTTTTAGCCGAGACCCCAATTACAGATGTCACATTTAACATCGGACATATCAAAAGTACTGTATTTGCATTTGCTGTCCTGAAATCTGACAAAAACTTGACTGAACCACTGTAGGTTATCTAACAGGATTCACTGGGGTCAGTTGCAAAATGGATCTGCCAAAGCTGGCATGCCAACGGAAGGCTGGATGATAATGTGAACAAAATCCCACATTACAATCCCTGGAAAGATTAAACATTCTAGACAAATGTCAGATGATATTTGCAGTTCCATTTCTATGTAGTATCAAAGGGGTTTAAGCACTTCATAGTGCATCGCAGTGGCCATTTCTTTCTGTAAATCAGTGTTGATGCCAATATGATCTTCCGACAAGTAGATAGGAGTTGTCAGAAGACCACAGTTGTCTGCTTTTTCCCCTTTAGTGTGCGGCCAGACGTAGTATAAACGATAACAATATTTGGCCACTTTGTCATCAGAGAATTATCTATTGTTTCAATCAAGTTTCTAGGTTTAACCATATTTTTTTTTTTTTTGGTGATGTTTTTCCATTTTCCATGACACGGACTATAATAAAAAAACTAAAATTGTGCAGTTTTTACACTATTCACTAGGCCTAATAATTTCGACCCTTCCTGTTTCCATAAAGATCACTGCTGAGAAGTCACCATATAATCATCACAGGCAGGATTACAATGACAGATATCGCTAGCTAGATAGATAAGGATCACAATAGGGGATGGTCACAGCTTATCTACTTCCCCTCCCCGTACAATGACCTCAGCACTGATCCCATAGATATCCATGACTTATCTCCTGTCTGATGTGGTGTATGGTCCATGTGACGGCCGTAAAGCATGTCTCGGAATACTGTTAACACAAGCTCAGCCAAAATGGCTGCCCCCATAATATTGAATAGAAAAAAAAAAAAAAATGACAATCACAAAATAAAAAATCTTAATTCTAAAATATTTTTTGTGATGTGGTTTCAAGTGTAAAAAATACAGGCGACACGTTGCCTTTAAAAACACTGATGTACCAGTTCTGAACCCGCTACATCCCTGGTGGGATGTCTGCGGAGCTGCAGTAAAAATGACATTTTCATATGCTAACCCGTTAACCTCTGGATAATTGATCTCGTACAAGGAGATTTTCAGCCTTATTAAGTTAGACTGCTATTGTGGAAGAGAAAAGCAGCTCCTGTAATGGTGCCGCTCAGCAGTATACTCCCCGCTATGTCAAATCATCAAATTGGACGAGCAAAGTGCTTTGTTCCTCTGCGCCATTGTTTCTTGTAATAGAAAAAATGTCCTTGCATGTTGTGGAAGAAAACATTGGCTATTGTGCAGGCTAAAATACCGCTTTTCCTCCACCCACATCCATCAATCAGCACAAATCCGTTTCTGTATACTGCATAGATTGCAGGGTACATTAACCAAGCAACTACCGGGCCACATATTCTACAATTAACCCCTTCGAAACATCAACCCTACGTGTGTGGCAGATGTCGGGTCTTTAAAAGGGAACCCGTCACCTGGATTTTGGGTATAGAGCTGAGGACATGGGTTGCTAGATGGCCGCTAGCACATCCGCAATACCCAGTCCCCATAGCTCTGTGTGCTTTTATTGTGTAAAAAAAACGATTTGATACATATGCAAATTAACCTGAGATGAGTCAGAGCTTGAAAATATGACTCTTCTCTGGTCTCACAAGTAAGATATGACTCGTATGTTACTTTGCATAAAAGGCGGGAAGTACAAAAATGCATAATACTTATTGAATTCGCTCAGTGAGGGCAGCATAGTAGAGGTGACAGGTTCCCTTTAAACATGGCTGCACAGGAGTTGAACGGGCCCCATTTTTGGCCGGTGCCTGCTGTCTTTCACAGCAGACATCCACCGGTAGTGTCCATGATCGGAGACAATGCTGATCGCAGACATTTAAACTCTGAGCCCATGGTCAATTGTGCCTGCCTCCCCTTTGCTGCAGGGTGGCTCCTGTGCCTGCCTCCCCTTTGCTGCAGGGTGGCTCCTGTGCCTGCCTCCCCTTTGCTGCAGGGTGGCTCCTGTGCCTGCCTCCCCTTTGCTGCAGGGTGGCTCCTGTGCCTGCCTCCCCTTTGCTGCAGGGTGGCCCCTGTGCCTGCCTCCCCTTTGCTGCAGGGTGGCCCCTGTGCCTGCCTCCCCTTTGCTGCAGGGTGGCCCCTGTGCCTGCCTCCCCTTTGCTGCAGGGTGGCCCCTGTGCCTGCCTCCCCTTTGCTGCAGGGTGGCCCCTGTGCCTGCCTCCCCTTTGCTGCAGGGTGGCCCCTGTGCCTGCCTCCCCTTTGCTGCAGGGTGGCCCCTGTGCCTGCCTCCCCTTTGCTGCAGGGTGGCCCCTGTGCCTGCCTCCCCTTTGCTGCAGGGTGGCCCCTGTGCCTGCCTCCCCTTTGCTGCAGGGTGGCCCCTGTGCCTGCCTCCCCTTTGCTGCAGGGTGGCCCCTGTGCCTGCCTCCCCTTTGCTGCAGGGTGGCCCCTGTGCCTGCCTCCCCTTTGCTGCAGGGTGGCCCCTGTGCCTGCCTCCCCTTTGCTGCAGGGTGGCTCCTGTGCCTGCCTCCCCTTTGCTGCAGGGTGGCCCCTGTGCCTGCCTCCCCTTTGCTGCAGGGTGGCTCCTGTGCCTGCCTCCCCTTTGCTGCAGGGTGGCCCCTGTGCCTGCCTCCCCTTTGCGGCAGGGTGGCCCCTGTGCCTGCCTCCCCTTTGCTGCAGGGTGGCCCCTGTGCCTGCCTCCCCTTTGCTGCAGGGTGGCCCCTGTGCCTGCCTCCCCTTTGCTGCAGGGTGGTCCCTGTGCCTGCCTCCCCTTTGCTGCAGGGTGGTCCCTGTGCCTGCCTCCCCTTTGCTGCAGGGTGGTCCCTGTGCCTGCCTCCCCTTTGCTGCAGGGTGGTCCCTGTGCCTGCCTCCCCTTTGCTGCAGGGTGGTCCCTGTGCCTGCCTCCCCTTTGCTGCAGGGTGGCCCCTGTGCCTGCCTCCCCTTTGCTGCAGGGTGGTCCCTGTGCCTGCCTCCCCTTTGCTGCAGGGTGGTCCCTGTGCCTGCCTCCCCTTTGCTGCAGGGTGGTCCCTGTGCCTGCCTCCCCTTTGCTGCAGGGTGGCTCCTGTGCCTGCCTCCCCTTTGCTGCAGGGTGGTCCCTGTGCCTGCCTCCCCTTTGCTGCAGGGTGGTTCCTGTGCCTGCCTCCCCTTTGAGCCGGGGTAGTTTTTGTGCCTGCCTTCCTTTTGTTCCAAGGGTATTTGTTGCTGCGGTATTTATCTGGCTGCCTCTCGGCATGTTTGCCGTACTGCCGCCAGATCTCCGGTGAATGGGGCAAGGGCAAACTTCGGGCAGCACACGTGTGCAAACATTATAACAGATCCAGCAGGCTGTTCCCCTGCCAGAACAGCTTGCCGGATAAACTTAACTTGAGTGTGAAAGTGGCCTTAAAAAGAAGCCTGACAGCTCTCCTTACTAAAATAGACGTGTAAATAGTTGATTTCCCCTGAAATAATTCTGGAGCATCTATTCTTAAAATTTGTATATTTTTAAAAACTTTTTTTCACTTACCCTAAGTGACGATAACAAGTACTCATTAAAGAGGACCTTTCACCGCTCCTGACATGCCTATTTTAATAGCTTCATGCATTCCTCATGTACTAACAGTTCTGGAGCCTCTGTTCTTATGTCTGCCATTCCTTTATTATTTGCCCTAGAAGTTATGAATGAACTGCTATTAGCCTGCAGTAAGGGTACAGAGGGGAGGTAACAAGTTGGGGGGGTGTACCTGCACAGTCTGAAAATGGCAGCACTGATTGACTCTATTCAATCAGTGCTGCCATTTTCAGACTGCAGGTACACAACCCCTGGTTAGCACCTCTCTGTACCCTTACTGCAGACTGCTAGCAATTCATTCATAACTTCTAGTAGACATAATAAAGGAATGGCACAACACAGAGCCATAGGAATAGATGTTCCAGAATTTTTATTACATGGGGAATGCATGAAGCAATTAAAACAGGATTGTCAGGAGTGGTGAAAGGTCCTCTTTAAATTGCTTCTGCAATAGATTGCATTGAATTGCTAACGCAATTCATTGCTCTATTGCCATGTTCTAATGGAACCCTGCCACCTGCAGGGCCCCATAGGAACTACAGCTCTGAAAGTCCTGGTTTCTTCAGCGAGACCAGGGCCTTCAATTTCAAACAACGGCTCCCCCAATCGCCGCATGTGGAATCCTGTCGAGTGCCATGAGCACAAACTCTGGGGTTTTTCATCTCTCAGATGCCATGGTCACATTTGACCGGGGTGTTCCAGGGTGGTTTCCATTACCTCTTGAATGGCTCAGCACAGAGCATGAGCCCCCATTGGTAACTAGGCTGCAAAGGTAGGTTGGAATATTATTGATAATTGCTGCCTCGCAGCTGTTGGGTATGCGGTCCGTTCAGCTCTTTGTATATGCTGCTGGAGATCTTAACTGTGGTCCAGCAATGAGATACAGACTGTATTATGTACCATGCAGCTGTAAATGGACGCAGTACACTCCGCCATCCATTCACATCTGTATATAGCCCCGTGTCTCATCACACCTCCGCTACTACTTGCCGCATTATAGAGAGATGAAATGTAAATGGATGGTGGGTTCTAACTTCTGCTGATCTTGACTTTAAAATGCATGGGGTGTTCTGCAGCCTGCACCAGACCCCAGATCAGTTCCTAAATTCACAAACCCCAGATCAGTAACCCGATTCCTACAGACCTCAGATCAGCCTGCAAATTTATACAGACCCCAATTCATACAAACCTGGCCTGGGTCCACATCTTGCCCCAAATTCATGCAGACCCCTGGCTGCCCATAACCCGCACCCAACCCCTGCATACCTTAAATGCAGAGTTGCAGACCTCAGACCAGACAAAACCCCTCTCCTTCACCTGGAACCATGACCACCACTCTGGCTCCTCCTGCAGCGCAGCACTGTGTACTGGCGCCAGTGCTGCACTACATCCTGATGCTGCTCACAGCAGGAGGTCATGATGCGCGCCTACGCACAATACGTCTGACACTGTGCGCTGTCAGGATCTAGGCAGAAGAGGACCATAGAGCAAAGGGTAAAGAGCATACTCACCACTCCCAGGGCCTCCTTGTCTCTAAGGCTGTACCAATGAGCGCTAGAACCCAGTGATAGACACATCCCTGGTTTTAATTTGTGTTGGGCCGCATTAATGGCGATCTTGGGTCGTATGTGGCCTCCGGGTTGCACACCCCTGCTCTAATGTTTATGGCTATCCTTATGTCTATGCAGGAGAACTATAGCTCTGTATGCAAAAACCAAGAGCTCCAACTGCTATAAAAATATATGAAGCAGAATTTTGAACTTTTGAGATTTTATCACCCCCTAAATATAATGGCTGCTGGCTGCAAAATACCGTTATTAATTATGCAGAAGATAGCTTTGAAATGAATGAACGTGCAGCCTGTAATTCAGAGGCTCTTATAGCCAGGGGACTATGCTAACCTCAGGACATTTACAGCAAAGGAGCACTGACTCAAAATGCCTTTTGAAGGCAGGGCACAAAGCCGTGTGCAAGTAATGAACGTCCAGACAAATCCATGGTATTCAGGGAGTTGGGCGGTTTTTGGAAATGCTGAAGTAGGGAATAACCTTATTTTATCATAGCTATATTCACTCAGTCCTAAGAAAAGGTCTTATGCTTCACATACATCCTTTCTTAAAGGGGTTGTCTCACGAAAAACATTCTACAGTTTTCAAACCAGCACCTGGATCTGAATACTTTTGTAATTGCATGTAATTAAAAATTTAGCCTAGCCACTGAGATATTCAGTAAAATGTATCTGTATAGCGCCACCTGCTGTTTGTTTTCCTTATTTCTTGGTCCGTCTGACTGAGAAGGCAGCACATGCTCAGTTTTATCTTTCAACTGCCTTACCAATGTATTGTGGGGCACGTACTAAAGTATTGTGATTGCTCATTTTTCTCCTTTGCTGGCTGATTCATTTTTCCAACTAATTATACACGGTTCGTATCCAGGAGTCATGGCCACTGCTGCAGTGAAGATATGAGGTTGCGGAGATATTAATAGGTCATCACTATCAGATTGGTGGGGGGACCATTTCCAGGCACCCCCACCAATCAGCTGTTCGAAGAGAAAGCAGCACTTGTACGAGCGCTGCCTTCTCTTCGTTGTTTACCTGCTCGCCATCCCAACTGCAGCAGTGAGCAGGTGTAATTACACCTGCCCACCACTGTGGTTGCGATGGTGAGTAGTTACACAATTAATGGAAGGCAGTGCTCATACGAGCACTGCTTTCTCTTCAAACAGCTGATCGCCAGGGGTGCCAGGAGTCGGTCCCCCACCGTTCTGATAGTGATGACCTATCAATATATATTAAAAAAGCAGGCAACCCCTTTAACCGGAACTTTCCTGGGCACACTTGCTCGGAATTCAGGTCCTTTATAAAGCCATGAGCTCATCCCCACCTGCGTTCGAATGCAGGCAGAATGGCAGTCCGATGCCCCACTTCTGCTGAGCGCATCCCCACTTCCAGTCCGCTGCTCTTAGGGATATATCTGGTCCCTTACTTCTACTACGACACACAACAGGAGAGGGGAAAAAAAAAAAGAAGGGAGCTGACATCTGGCGCAAAGCCTCAGCGTCCACTCTTATAGCAGAGACTGCCTACACCCGGATGGATACTGCTGAGAAACAGACTTTCAAGGTGGCTCCGAGAGGAGACTTACGCCGTACCAGGTATCCGCTAACCATAAAGTTGCATTGAGGCTCTACAGCCCAAGAGAAGCTCTCCATATGTCCTCCTATCCAGCGGGACAGTAAACGAGGCGCTAGGGGGTGTTCCCCCATTTAATGCTCTCCATACATGTTCTTGCATTCTGTCCTGGGCTGGAGACAGTCTCTCAGAGTGCCATCCTGGGCGTAAAGGAAAAACAGGTATATGGGGCAAAAATATGCAGTGTTTGGGGTACTCTCGGCAGATAAAATGAAATTTCATTAGGAAAGCAGAGAAACCTTGTAAAGGGGTTATCTGGGATCTGGAAGAGTCTGCATCACTGCTGTGGGCTCAGATGAATGGAGATGAGCTGCAAACCAGACACATTGCTGGTGGGAAAAGAGCAAACCTTTATCCTAATCCTGGAAACCCCTACTTTAGGCAATATATACAGTATACTACATTGTCTAAAATAAAAAATAATATAAGGTGCGCGGTTACCTGTATATGCCATTGATACGCTCAGCAGCAACATTTCTTTGCTTATAGACAGCCTCATAGATTTTGCTGTAATAAAATTAAAAAAAACATAAAAATGAAGAAAACTGGAGTGTCCAAGCAACTGTGCGAAGGATCAGTGGTCACTTACTGAAGGCATCCAGGGCTTTATTCATATAGCTTTGTGAAGACCTGTGATGGAAAAAAATACGTCTCAGGACAGAGAATTACATTACATTACAAAGTGATATATACTTTACATATAAAGCAGAAAGTGCTATGCCTCCTGACCAAAGGGTTGGAAGTATTTTTCCAAAATACTCCTTTAAAGGTGTATTCCCATCTTATAAAAATAAGGCATTTCATTTGGCTATGCAGTCACTTTATGATTGTTGCAGGTCTGATTTCTGGGACTCCGCCAATTCCCAGAATAAAAAGGATCCAGCACTGATTTAGTCCTGCGCCTCTTTCAAAGTATGCACAGTGGCGCTGACAGTCCCCCGCGCTGCAGTTCCCTGCGCAGTGGGTGGCTAAGTGCACACACAAGCCTTCCCTTGAAGGTATAGGTTACAAAAATATATTAAAATACAGTATATCTCCAGTGGAAGGCTGCAGTGTATGTCACTATATGGACATATAGGGGGTCATTTATGATGCTGAAATACACCTATATTAGACGTATTTCAGGTGCCCATTACGGTGTATCGGTTAGTTGCGCCACAATCTGCTACTTCGCCCCGCTCAAGCCAGATCTAAAATTGTGGGCGGGGGCGGTGAAGGAGGCAGGCAGGCAGGCCCGTCTCATTTACCATGGTTGTTTCAGACATAGAAAAAGGTCTAAATGTAAGACAGCGAGGAAGCTGGCTTTACATTTAGAACTCGCGGAGGACCCGCTGACGTTATGTAGAGGCCGGCGCCTCTTTATAACTTCGGCGAAACCACCAGTTAGGGATTTATTAAGACCGGTGTCTAAAACGCCGGTCTTAATAAATGTGCTCAATAGTGACGTCACACATCGATTGTAATTGTAACAAAAAAAAAAAAAAAAAAAAAAAAGCTGATGCATTCCACCCCACCTCTCTGGAATGGAGCTCTATGGATAGGTCTAGAAGTACGTGCCAAAAAGAAAAAAAGTTCAGATGCAGTGAGCACCACGCCTAATGCTGACTGCTAGGAAAGGTCACACTCATTACACACCTCCTCCCTATACAGTCTGTATAGACAGTTTAATTAAGATGCACTCACGAGCTTCCCTCCAGGACATCGGAGCCTCCATCATCCTCTTCATTCAGATGTGATACATTTGGCTTTGGCGTTCTGATCAGAAAAAACAGGACTGCCCCGACTAGGCTGATCACAGTCAGAGCGATGAATACCGTCCGGCGGTCTCTTTCTGATTCAGAAACAAAACGCATACTTGATCAATAACGACAGTGGGGCAAGGTCTACATTACAGATGTATAGAAACTGCAAACATATGTGTAAGGGCTCATTCACACGACCACATGAATGGGTCCACATCCATTCTGCAATTTTGCGGAACAGGTGCGTACCCATTCATTTCAATAGGGCCGCAAAAGATGCACACAGCACACTGTATTCTGTCCGCATCCGTAATTTTATTCCATGGCCCCGCAAAAGAGATAATCAGATTTTTTGTACTCACCGTAAAATCCTTTTCTCGTAGTAGGCATTGGGGGACACAGCACCATGGGTATATGCCCAGCTGCCACTAGGAGGCTGACACTAGAAACAAAAAAGTGTTGGCTCCGCCCAGGTGGGATATACCCCTCTGCAAGAGCCGAGATACACCAGTCGGTACAAAAGCAGTAGGAACGCCATACACCTGAACAAACAGAAAACTGAACGCCAACAAGTCTTCAACTGGGGAAACCCAACGACCACAAATCGCCGGGACCACAACAAGAAGAAACTCAGTAAGAAAATGGGAGGGATCTGTGTCCCCCAATGCCTACTACGAGAAAAGGATTTTACGGTGAGTACAAAAAATCAATTTTTCTCATGCATGGCATTGGGGGACACAGCACCATGGGACGTCCCAAAGCAGTCCCTGAGGGAGGGAAGAAGAACGCCATGTCGCCAATCTAAAGCACAGCTGCTTGCAGAACCTTGCGCCCCAGGCTAGCGTCAGCGGAAGCCAGAGAATGAATGTGGTAAAACTTAGAGAAAGTGTGAACTGACACCCAGGTGGCGGCCCGGCAGACCTGGGAAGCAGATGCCTGATGACGCACCGCCCAGGAAGCCCCAACTGCCCTAGTCGAATGAGCGGTCAACCTGGAAGGGGGAGCACGGCCCTTTGCGATATAGGCCTCCTTGACAGCCGACCGAACCCAGCGAGAGATGGTGGCCTTGGAGGCAGGCAAACCCCTACGAGGACCCGGCGGGACCACGAAAAGGGAATCCGAACGACGGAAAGGTTCCGTGAGGCGAAGGTACAGGCAAAGGGCCCGAACAACATCAAGGCAATGGAGGGATTTCTCCCTAGGGTGAGAAGGATTAGGGCAGAAAGAGGGAAGGACGATCTCTTCATTGATATGAAACGAGGAAACCACCTTTGGAAGAAAAGAGGGAACGGGACGCAACACCACCTTGTCCTGATGAAAAACCAGGAAAGGCGAACGGCAAGAAAGCGCCGCCAGTTCGGAAACCCGGCGGATGGAGGTGACTGCCACTAAGAAGCCACCTTGAACGAGACAAACGACAGAGATATCTCTGCCAAAGGCTCGAAGGGAGAAGACTGAAGGGCGCCAAGGACGAGATTCAGGTCCCACGGCTCCACTGGAAAACGAAAGGGAGGGGCTCGGCGAGCGACACCCTGTAGAAAAGTCCTAACCTGAGCCCGCGAGGCCACGGGACGTTGGAAAAGGACTGAGAGGGCCGAAATCTGTCCTCTGAGAGAAGCCAGGCGAAGACCCTTCTCAAAACCGGCCTGAAGGAAGGCCAAAACGTTAGGGACGGAGAAATGGAGAGGGCGGAAACGCCCAGACTCGCACCAGGCAAAATACGCTCTCCAGGTCCGGTAGTAAATACGGGCTGACTGGGGTTTGCGAGCGTGAAGCATCGTCTGAATGACAGAATCCGAGAGGCTACGGGACTTCAAGACCGCGGTCTCAACGGCCACGCCGTCAAACGAAGCTGAAGTAAATTCGGGTGGTACAGAGGACCCTGAGAAAGGAGATCGTGGCGCAGAGGAAGTCGCCACGGGGCGTCGGCGAGCAGAAACACTAGATCTGCGTACCACGCCCTGCGGGGCCAATCCGGAGCCACCAGGATTGCCGAAACCCGGGCTGCCTTGAGACGCTTGAGCACTCGGGGCAGGAGGGGAATGGGGGGGGAACAGGTACAGAAGGTTGAACTGAGACCAAGGCAGAACTAGGGCGTCTACCGCGAAAGCCTGAGGGTCTCTGGACCGCGCGACATATCGCGGGATCCTGTGGTTGAGACGTGACGCGAAAAGATCCACGTCCGGAGTTCCCCATCGGTGACAAAGTTGGAGGAACACCTCTGGGTGAAGAGACCATTCGCCCGGGTCGACTAGCTGACGACTGAGGAAGTCTGCCGCCCAATTGTCGACCCCGGGAATGTGCACCGCGGAGAGGACGGGAACGTGGGTCTCCGCCCAGCGCAGGATATGGGAGGCTTCCTGCAAGGCCATCACGCTCCTGGTGCCCCCTTGGTGGTTCAGATAAGCCACGGCGGTGGAATTGTCTGTTTGAACCCGGACCGGGAGACCGCGAAGACGTGGGGTCCAGTGAGACAGTGCCAGGAAAATTGCCCTGAGCTCAAGTACATTTATCTGCAGGGAGGACTCCTGAGCAGACCAAAGACCCTGGACTGTGAGAGAGTCGAGGACCGCTCCCCAACCCGAGAGGCTGGCGTCCGTCGTGACCACCCGCCAACTGGGGGGAAGAAAGGAACGGCCCAGGGACACCGTCCGAGGAAGCAGCCACCAGGAAAGGTCCTGGCGAAGCTGGAGAGGGAGACGAACCAGGCGATCGAGACCTGCCTGGGACTTGTCCCACCTGGATAGAAGAAACAACTGAAGGTCCCGGGAGTGGAATTGGGAATGGCTTCGAAGGAAGCCACCATCCTCCCCAGGACGCGCATACATGTCCTGATAGTCAGGGTGGACGGGCCGCGGAGAAGCGTCACCCCCGCCTGAAGGGAGGCAATCTTCTCTGGGGGGAGAAACACCCGCCCGAGGCGAGTGTCGAAAATCATGCATCCTCTGGCATGGGACGAGGGAGGACTTGGAGTGGTTGACGAGCCACCCGAACTGGGCAAGAGCTGAGAGGGTGATGTGCAGGCTGGACAGGTTGTCCTCCAACGACGGGGCCCGAATCAGAAGATCGTCCAGGTAAGGTATCAAGGCGACCCCCCTGGCACGTAGAAGGGCCATGAGAGGCGCCAACACCTTGGTGAAGACCCTCGGAGCAGAGGCCAGGCCGAAGGGCAGGGCTACGATTCGGAAATGAAGAGAACCACCGCGAAGCGAAGGAACCTTTGGTGGGAGAGGGCAATGGGGACGTGGAGATAGGCGTCCTGAATGATCGTCCAAGGAGGCGATCACTGACCGGAGGGATTCCATACGAAAGTGACGGACCCGGACAAAGCGGTTCAGCGCCTTCAGGTCCAGGATAGGACGGAGCGAACCGTCCTTTTTGGGAACCGTGAACAGATTCGAATAGAACCCCCGAAAGCGTTCTAATTCTGGAACCGGAACGATGACCCCTAGAGAGCGAAGGGAACTAATGGCCTGAAAAAAATCTTCTGCCCCGGAGGGGGACCTGGGGGGGCGACGTCAGGAAGAACCGTCCCGGCGGAAGATCGGAAAATTCGATCCTGTATCCGGAGGAGACTACCTCCAGAACCCAAGCGTCTTCTACACTTGCTTGCCAGACGTCCTGAAAGGCGAGCAGACGCCCTCCCACCTTGACGGAGTCATGCGGAAGGAGGTTTAGTGGACTGGGGGCGAGCAGGTTTGGGCTTGGCATGCCAGGAGGGCTTGGACTTAAAGGAAGGCCTGGAGGCCTTCTTGTCAGATCGGGCAGGGGGGGCCCGAAAGGACCGAAAGGACTGCGCCCGAGAGGACGACCCAGGAAAACGACGGCGGCGAGGCTGATTCTGGGGAAGAAGAGAGCTCTTACCGCCAGTGGCCTCCGAGATGAGCTCCTCCAAACACTTCCCAAAGAGCTTCCCACCGAGAAAGGGAAGGGAAATCAGAGCCTTCTTGGAGGCGGCATCTGCCGCCCAAGAACGAAGCCAGATGGTGCGGCGAATGGCCACAGAGTTAGCGGCCGGAACGGCGGGCCGATTCCATAGAGGCATCGCAAAGAAATTTGGACGCCTGATAAATTTGAGAGGCAAGCACTGCCAGTTCCCCTTGATCAGAGTCTGGGGGTAAAGCGCGAACAAGCTGTTTTGCCCAGATAGCGCAGGCCTTAGCCACCCAGGAGGCGGCAAACGCAGGACGGATGGCGGCACCCGCTGCGATGAAAACAGACTTGGCCAAAGAGTCGACCCGTTTGTCAGCGGGATTCGCCAGGCGAGCAACCTGAGGGTCTACCTGAGGAGGAACCGTCCAAGTATTGACAGATTCCTCAGAAAAAGGATAGGGGACGTCAGAGGCCTTGGTAAGATGAAGGCGCCGATCAGGATGACGCCACTCCTTAGCCAGAAGTGCGTCCAGATCCTCGTGATTCGGGAAGACCACAGTGGAACGCCTAGCCCGGCGGAAGGACACCGACTCCAGGGAGGAGGAGGAGGGAACGTCCTGCACATGGAGCGCGTCACGGGCGGCTTTGATGAGGTCCTGAATAGCCGCAGACATCGCCGAGCACCGCTCTGATTCAGAATCAGAAGCGGAGGAGTCCCCAGGAACGGCGGAAGCGGCTGAAGAAGAAATTTCGCCCGACTCAGACCTAACCGGGGAGTGATCCGGGGTAGCTGAGGAAGAATGGGACCCAGCCGAGGCTGTGCGAGGTCGCTTGCCGGACCTCGTACCAGAGCGGGAACGGACATCCCCGGCGGGGGGGTCCCTGCCCGAGGCGGCCGCAATCTGAGCGGGCAGACGGTCCAAGTACTGCGCTAGGGATTGGGAGAGGCTGGCAAGGTTACCTATGGCCTGGGACAGGGTAGCAGCCCATTCCGGAAGGACCGACAAAGAGGGGGCCGCAGGGGCGGACTGGGTGGAAGGCACTGCACGCAGAGAGAGGAAGACTGACCGCATGGGAACTTCCTATTACACACGGAACAGGCGTAATGAGTGGAAATGGCGGCAGGGGGAGTGGGGGCCCGACCAGAAGAAGACATGAGGGCGATGGAGGAGCCTGCAAAGCAAAAAAAAGAGTCAGCCAGAGGCTGCCTACCAGACCCAAGGTGCTGTGTCCCACAGAAGCACGTCCAGAGAGCCGAGTCGCAGGAGCAAGATGCGACAGCTGCAGGCAGGACAGGAGCCGGACAGGAGCCGGTAGTCGAGAAAGACACGCCCCCCCAGCAGCCCGCGCTGGTGCTGGATTGGTAGGAAAAAACGCGGCTCCCAGGGCACCGCCCACAGAGGGGAGGGAGGAGAAAAAAGCCCGGGAAGGCAGAAGGCGGAGACGGAGCTCCGCCCCACGTGACCTGCGGCCTAGGCTGGAGAAAAGCCGGGGCCTCGAGTAGAAAAAATGCTGCCGGAAACGGACGCCCGCGATAACGCCCGGAGGCAGCAGCAGAAGCGGGGACGCAGCGCCGACTCTCTGGGAGTGCGGGGGCCCGGAAGGCCAGGTAGTTAGCCGGAGGAAACCCGTAGGTACGGGAAGGAGCCGAAAGAACAGAGTCGGCCGTCTGAAAGGGCCAGGCCCTAGAAACGAGGGTGCCCCAAGGAAGTTTTCCCCCCGCAAAAAGGATGCCCAGGCAATCGTGCAGTGCCCCCTAGAGCCACCAGCCTCCCTAAACTAAAAAGGGGGACCAGACAAGAGGTGGTTGGTGGTGGAGGTGGTGTGGGTGGGGGTGAGGATGGGGAGTACAGGATACTGCCATACTCACCTTCCGACGTTTTCAGGCGCAGCAATGACCACCCCCTCGGCGGACTCAACACGGGAGCCGTGGGTCCGCCGGATTTCCGCTGCGGAAGCAGATAAGTGGGGACTGGGTGGCTGCCGGGTACCTGAGTATGCGCCCGCAGGGGGGCAACTAAAGTGGAACACGATGGAGCCACCCCTGCGTCCGGAAGAAACCTGTACAAAGAAAGAGAAAAAATAGAATAAAATAAAAAATAAAATTAGCAGGATGACCTGCAAAACAGGTCATGTCTGCCTCCTACGGACACTAGAACTAGACTGGTGTATCTCGGCTCTTGCAGAGGGGTATAGCCCACCTGGGCGGAGCCAACACTTTTTTGTTTCTAGTGTCAGCCTCCTAGTGGCAGCTGGGCATATACCCATGGTGCTGTGTCCCCCAATGCCATGCACGAGAAAAAGTGTTGGCTCCTCCCCGTTGGGCTATACCCTCTCCACAGGCACTAGACAGATCAGTTTGTACCAAAAGCAGTAGGAGAGAGAAGAAAGGCAAGGAACTAACAACTCCCGTACCAGGAAAGATCAAGAGACCAGCCCGGAGAAGCAGAAGTAAAAAACATAGGGTGGGATCTGTGTCCCCCAATGCCTACTACGAGAAAAGGATTTTACGGTGAGTACAAAAAAAATCTAATTTTCTCGTGCATGGCATTGGGGGACATCGCACCATGGGACGTCCCAAAAGCAGTCCCCGAGGGTGGGAAAAGAACAGCCATGCCACCTGTTGGGCATACAGGTGCGGAAGAACCATGGGACCCAACAGGAGAAAGGCACGGAATAGGCAGGAAGCCATATAACCAGGGAGAAACCCCAAGGAAGCCACAGTGAAGACTGCCAGCACCCCAGGACAAATGCCTGGGAGAAAGTCCCAAATGCAAGAACAAGGCAAAGGGGAACACCGAGCTCAGTTGAAGGCTGGAGAGAAAGTAGGACATCACCGCGTATTGGAGCATCTAACATTCTAATTGTCTCAGGCGAAAGCACAGGCAGGCCAGGGGAGAAAGGAAACATGGAATCACTGAAGGCCAAACGAGTGAGGGAAGCCAAAGCAAGGCTCACATGTGAAGGGAGCAGGTCTCCCCTCACCGCAAAGCAGGTGAAGAAGTTAAGCGCCCTATTGAAAGGAGAAAATCCCAAAGGCGCTAAGGGAAACCGCCAACCCTTGGAAGGGGAGGGGGTTGAAAGTAAAAGCCAGGAAAAGAGAAAAGATAAGACCTGCATCCCCCAAACCAGGAGACGAGGAACGAGCCTCTGTAAACAAAATATCGCTGAGAAGCGCAAGACCGGAGAAACTCTGGCCAAACGAAGTATCAGGGAAAAAAGGGGACCAGATGCAGGCCCCGGAAAACTCAGCAGGGACACACTGGAGTGAGGGAAGCCAGAAGGCGCTAAGGGAAACCGCCACCCCTGAAAAGGAAGGGGTTGTAAGTAAAGGCCAGGAAAAAAGAAGATAAGATAAGACCTGCATCCCAAAATCAGGAGACGAGGAACGAGCCTCTGAAAACAAAATATCGCTGAGAAGCGCAAGACCGGAGAAACTCCGGCCAAATGAAGTATCAGGGAGATGCAGGCCCAGGAAATCTCAGCAGGGACACACTGGACTGAGGGACATGGGAGGAGAAGGGGAGTACTCCCAACAATCTAAGGAGGAAGGTTCTACAAACAGGAGAAAGTCCCTCCCAAAGGAGACCATAAGGTGGAAATGCACTAAACCACTCAACACCAGGTACTTGACGTGGGAGGATGGGAAGATAGACACGAATCCAGAGAGGTCCACAAGGCTATTGGAACCCACAAGGGGACACATCAACCCAGGCCCCTCCCAAACAACGATTATCATACAGAATCTGTGTGGTCAAATGAACGGGGACGAGGAATCCAGAAAGGAGTACCCGCTATGGGCTCACAAGGAACTGAACCACCAGAGGACAGCAAAAAACAGAATATCCAAGAAAAAATGAAAAGAACCACCATAGGGGAAGGAATTGGCCATGGACAACTAGCCATTCTAAGAATAGTGTATAGCAATCCGCATACATTGTCCCGGGGGAGGGCAAGTACAGCGGCTTGGGTTGTACCACTAAAACAACAGACACCCATATGCATAAGGAATGGCGAAGTCGCTATAAAAGAAGCGGGAGTGACTACACGAAATGTAGAAACCAGCTGCGACCGACATACAGAAGACTCCCCGGGGGAGAGAGTACCTGACAGGCGCAGACAATAGCAAGGTCCCAGGGGACTGCCCTCTGTTAGATAGTACAACTAAGCAGAGAATATAAGGGAACACCCGGACCCAGAAGGAACTACGGAACCCTGTCCGATGCCAGAGCAATCAGCAGAAAATTCACCCACCAGGCAGGTGTGTGGCGCTCAGTAGTTCTGTCCCTGACTCATCAGGGAGGACGTCCAGCAAGGATAATGTCGCTGACCCCAGAAGGATTCCGTGTGGTGGAGGACATCCAGTGATGGCCGAAAACTGCTGCAGCGGCCGGTGCTCACCAAGCTACGTACCCCAACACGGAGAAGATCCAGTGGAGATCACTGTACTCCACCAGGAATGGTCTGCTCTGTAATAAAAAACAACGCGGGTACTCCTTTATAATATAGGGAACGCGGAGTGCAGCAGACAGCAGTATTTTATATGGATGGCCATAGCAACCCTAGCACAAAAGCCAACAACCACCTGGCCATGGTGTAGGGAGCGTGGTTGTATGTGGACCACCCACCAGATCAGCCATATACTGGGTACACCAGAAGTAGCACTAGACCAACAAGGTGGAGGTGGGGGTTGGGCTGGCCCACCCCTGCCAAATATGGTTACCATGTACATGCTGAACCAGGATGGCCTGTTGTGGACAGTGCCTTGAGAAAGTACAAGGAGAACATAGAGCACTACAGTAACGGAGTGGCAGATGTATGGAAGAACCAAAAAGGGAAGTAACCAACATCCGCAGCACAGATTAGAGCCCGGGGAAGGAAGCACCCAGTAATACAGAAACTGTATGGGTCACAGATTGCACCATAGGGCCCAGCACGTGGGTACTAAAAAAATACACGACTAAAACCGAGGTAAAGTGGCTGCATGAAACAAAGCCACAGCATCCGGGAATGCGACCGCATTTGGAGGGTACAGGTCCTCAACCTGTAAAGTAGAAATACGGCCGTGTAGTGTAGAGATACGACCAGACAGGTGCAATGGTACAGCATCTGGAGATGGTAGAGGTACTAGATTTAAGATTAGAGCGATGTGGCCGCCTGGTGCACCCTAGGACCAGAGAAGTGCAACGGCTGCCGCGATAGCAATGGTACCTAAATTCCACTCGGGAAGGGCCGCACGGTACCACAAAGAACGACAGGTGCACACCACAATTAAGTAAGTGCAATGGCAACTGAAGGAGGCCCTCTATTTCACCCGAAAAGAGGGAAACAGGGCCACATAGCACACCATAGAGCCAGACAGGTGTAACGGCTGCAGCATCAGAGACTGTGCAGGAACTCTACCTAAGAAGGGAGTAAGATGGCTGTTTGGTGCACACTATGAAGAGGTAGGTGCAGTGGCCACGGCAATACAAGGTGCCCTCAATATCTCGTCCGGTAAGGGAGAAATAGTGCCGCAAGGTACACCATAAGGCCAGACAGGAGCAACAGCAACAGCCTCTGGAGATAGTGAAGGTACTCTACCATGAAGGGACCAAGGTGGCAGCCTGGTGCCCACTAGAACCAAACAGAGGCAATTGTTACAGCAATTGAGAGTGGCCTCTATATCTCGCCGAAAAGGAGAAAATTAGTGCCGCACGGGACACAATAGAGCCCGCCAGGGATATTGGATACAGCATCAGGAGATGGTGTAGGTACTCTACCCATGAAGGGAGCAAGGTGGCTGGAAACAGACAGGTACAATTGCTACGGAAATTGAAGGTGGCCTGTATATCTCGCCCGGTAGGGGGAAATAGTGCCGCATGGAACACCATAGAGCCAGCCAGGAGTAATGGCTACAGCATCTGGAGTAGGTGTAGGAACTACCTATGGAAGTAACAAGGCGGCTGGAAACAGACAGATGTAATCGCCACGGCAATAGAAGCCGGCCTGTATCCTCTGGTACAGGCACTACAAAAGAACCCTTAGAGGCCGAGAAGGGTTACCAACCCTACAAGAGGCGTTTGCCTGAATTATCAGCTTGCCCAGAACATAGCCCCTGGATCGGGGAACCAGGAAGGTCTGTCGTGTACAGCCTACGAGGGCGCACGTACCAGAGACACCGTGTAGGTGTCCCAGTTGCTAAACACGGTGACGGCTGCCTTACCTGTGCAGGCAGGAGCGCGCCATCCGAAAGTCCACTAGAGGGGCACCAAACCTGGGTAGGGTAGGTTCCACCGTGCACGTTTGTCTTGACCACACAGAGGGATTCTACATGGTGGAAGACCGCCTGATGCTCTGTTCCGAGGGAATCGGTGCAGAGGTGTCCCCAGAGGCAATTGACAGAGAAGGCCGAGGAGGGGTGGAAGCTAGTTGAGACCACCCGAGGAAGGTCCGTGGGCTACTCCTTGCGTGACCCTGCATCTGAGCGTGAGCGTGGCCCATCTGCAGGGAGGACCCTGGGGGGGGGGGGGGGGGGGGGGTTGAGCGCTCCAGCGACTCCGCCAGGGATTGGGCGAGTCAGGCAAGGTTCCCATGGTTCGACAGGGAGGGAGTCCATTCAGGGGGGACCTACACACAAAATGGTGGGAGGGGGACAAGGCGACCACATGGAAACCTCCGTAGACAACGGACTCACGTGAAATACGTGGTGATCCGATAGGGAGGCAGGGAGAGGAGGCCCTCACAGAGCAGCAGGGCTGTCTTATCTGTCCCCGGATGCCACGTTCCCAAGAGGTGCTGCAGCAGCTATAGAACAGGTGCAGGGCTGCAGGAGAATGCGGAAATTGAGAGGGGAGGGGGAAGGAGCCTGCAGAGCAAATCAGCCAGAGGCTGCCTACCAGACCCCAGGAGCTGTGCAGCGCGCCCCATGCAGGAGAGCAGAAGATGGCGACCCAGTGAGAGAAGGAGCCGACAGCCGGAGGAAGAACTGCCCCTCTGAGAAGAGCAAGGAACCTGGAGCTGGAATGGGCAGGCAGGAGAGGCCCCAAGTACCTGAGTACGCGCCCGCAGGGGGGCAACTAAAGTGGAACACGATGGAGCCACCCCTGCAGCAGGCTGGAAGCGGCAGAGATGAGAAAAAAAAAAAAAAAGATTGAAGAAAGAAAAGAAAAAAATAAAGTAGCAGGATGACGTGCACAAAAAGCAGGTCAGGTCTGCCTCCTATGGACACTAGAACAAGACTGATCTGCCTAGTGTCTGTGGAGAGGGTATAGCCCAACGGGGAGGAGCCAACACTTTTTTATGTCTAGTGTCGCCTCCTAGTGGTAGTTGGACATATACCCATGGTGCTGTGTCCCCCAATGCCACGCACGAGAAAAAGCATGTTCAATTCTTGCCTGCAATTGCGGATAAGAATAGGCATTTCTATCATAGTGTCGGCCATGTGTGGTCTGCAAATTGCGGAACGCACACAGCCCGGTATCCTCGAGCAAGGCTCTGTACACACTGGCGTCATGACTCAAGAGCCATAAAGGTGATGATGAATACAGTATGATCTGGTTTGCATTGGTTTCTCTCAATGAGTCTGTTAGGTTTCCATTTATTTTACTGGATAGAATAGGGAAGCATGTGGCCAATAAGCAAAGGAAATGAAGTAATGGAAGTGTGAACCGAGGCCGAAACAATATGAAGAAGATGATTGACATTTACACACTATTAAAAAAGAGATCGTATTGATTAGTTTTAGGTTTTTTTTCCCAAAGGGGGTCATCCCATCAGAATAAACCCTTTCCATACATCCTGTCATCTTAGAAGAGGGTCCTCGCCTACGTGGGTGGCCATTTATTTCAGTCAGCCATTCATCCACATGCACCGACTTGTAAAACTACATCTGTCTGGCTGGCCATAGCTTCCCCTGACAAAAAGCAGCCATTTAACAATGGCGTCAGGACCTGAAGCGATCAACTAATACCCGCGACGGCTAACAATTTAAATAGTGTTTTCCATGATTGTATGAACCCTATGATATAGGTCAGAAAACAACCGGATCTCAGACTGATAGTGATACAATCAGTGCCTGATGTGACTGAGAGTAACAGAATTTATTAAAGGGGTTTTATGGGAATTTACTACCAATGATCTATTATTCGGATAGGTCATCAATATCAGATTGGCAGGAAGCCGCATCCGGACACTTTCAGGTCTGCTCTCCAGTCTATTTTGGTAAATACATCTTCTATTTACAACTCTGCATTGCACCGTTCCTCTGTTATTCCTCCTAGATTTATATTAATAAATTGATAACTGGGTGTTACCAAGTCAGGATTGAGTCCCTACAGAGTTCAACATGGTCTAATCAGTGTAAGGCCTATTGCACACGGACGTTTTTTTTCCCCGTTTACTGGACTTTTTTGCGGTCCGTATACGGAACCATTCATTTCAATGGGTCTGCAAAAAAACGGAATGTACTCCGTATGCATTCCGTTTCCGTATTTCCGTTTTTCCGTTTTAACATAGAACATGTCCTATCATTGCCCGCAAATCACAGTCCGTGGCTCCATTCAAGTCAATGGGTCCGCAAAAAAACGGAACACATACGGAAATGCATCTATTGAAAACCATCTATTGAAAATGTTATGCCCAGCCCAATTTTATCTATGTAATTACTGTATACTGTATATGCCATACGGAAAAACGGAATGGAAAAACGGAACAGAAACGGAAACACAACGGAAACAAAAAACGGAACAACGGATCCGTGAAAAACGGATCGCAAAACACTGAAAAAGCCATACGGTCGTGTGCAATAGGCCTAACAACGTCAAACAGTTTAGGGACACACCCCTTTGAGAAAGGAAATGGTAAGACTCAGTTGGCAATTTATAAAAAAAAAAAAAAATAGTGATAACAGAAGAACTGCACAACATAGAGTTCTGGTAAAAGATTTTTATTTATGGATAAAATAAGTATTTATTAAAACAGACACGTCGGGAGACAGGTTTTCTTTATAGGGAACCTGTCACCTGGATTTTGTGTATAGAGCTGAGGACATGGGCTGCTAGATCCGCAATACCCAGCGTGCTTTTATTGTGTAAAAAAAAAACGATTTAATACATATGCAAATTAGCATAAAAGAGTCATATCTTACTTGTGTGACCAGAGAAGAGTCATATTTTCAAGCTCTGACTCATCTCAGGTTAATTTGCATATGTAGCAAATCGTTTTTTTTACACAATAAAAGCACACAGAGCTATGGGGAGTGGGTATTGCGGATGTGCTAGCGGCCATCTAGCAGCCCATGTCCTCAGCTCTATACACAAAATCCTGGTGACAGGTTCCTTTTAAAGGATTTGTCCAGGATTTTTTTTATTATTATTTAAATTGCTCCTTTGCCCAGCAGGACCTGTGAAGAGATCTGTGCTTACCTCCTCCCCTCTGCTCCTTTCAGGCTCAGTGGCTCCCGAGCTGTGTTCACTGAACTTCTGGTCCCCATACATAAAACACCTGCATGGACGGGGTCACATTTGCCAATCACTGCTGGGGCTAGTCACTGGCTGCAGTGGCGCACGTGACCCTGTCCGGGCAGAAGTGCAGTGAACACAGCCCTGGAGCTTCAGCGCTGAAACCAAGCAGCGGGGAACAGATAAGAGTATTACACTCACCGGTAATCCGGTTTCCTGGAAGTCTCCATGACACCAAGTCCTGAGATTGACTTCCTTCTGATTGGACAGGAAAAACACAGAGAGGTTAAAACCCCCACCCCCTCCTCACATCACCAGTGTATTTTAACGAAGAACCCCAGGATGAAAGGATAATAGCTAATAGCAGAAAAAAAGGGTGGGATATATGTGGTGTCATGGAGACTTCCAGGAAACCGGATTACCGGTGAGTGTAATACTCTTTTCCCCAGTCGTCTCCATGACACCAAGTCCTGAGACAATATCAAAGATACAATTAGGGGGGGACAACTGCCGACAGGACCTTACGTCCAAATCTTAGGTCGTCATTAGCAGCTACATCTAGTCTGTAGTGCTTAGTGAAAGTATGAACTCTTTTCCATGTTGCTGCCCTGCAAATCTGTTGTAAGGAGGCTGAGGCTTTTTCCGCCCAGGAGGCAGCCATGCCTCTCGTAGAATGTGCTTTTAGGGAAGCAGGGACGTCTTTTCCCTGAGCTTTATATGCTTCGGAGATTGCCATCTTAATCCATCTGGAGATGGAACTTTTTGCCGCTTTCTTCCCTTTGTTAGGACCTGAAAATTGGACAAACAGATTTTTGTCTTTTCTCCAAAGGCTGGTAGCTTCCAGGTACTTTAAGACCGCTCTCCGGACATCTAATGTGTGGTAAGTGATTTCTTGATCGTTTTTCGGATCGTCACAGAACGAGGGGAGAACAATGTCCTGAGACCTATGGAAGGTCGAGACTACCTTGGGGAGGAAAGTCGGATCTAATTTGAAAATTAATTTGTCCTCAAATATTGCAAGGAATGGTTCTTGGATGGACAAGGCCTGCAGCTCACAGACCCTTCTGGCTGAGGTTATTGCCACCAGAAAAATCGTTTTAATGGTAAGCCATCTGATGTGGATAGAGTCCAGAGGTTCGAATGGATCGGAGGTTAGACCCCCTAGTACTGTATTAAGGTTCCATGGTGGCACCATGTTTCTAATTGTAGGTCTGATCCTATCTGCCGCCTTAAGGAATCTGGATATCCAGGGATGTTCCGTTAGCTTGGTATTATATAGTGCTCCTAAAGCCGATACCTGGACCCTAAGGGTATTGGGGGATAGACCTAAATCTAGCCCTTCTTGAAGAAAATCCAGGATTAGTGAGATGTTGGCTCTAAACTGGTTGAAGGAGGTCCCAGACCAATCAGCAAATTTCTTCCATATTTTTTGGTACTTGTCGTTGGTACTCTGTTTCCTGCTAAGGAGTAAGGTGTTCACTACTTTTTTTGATAGACCAAAGTTTAATAAGTTGGATTCTTCAGAATCCAGGCTGTTAACTTTAGTATTTTCAGGTCTGGGTGAGAAATAGGTCCCTGACTTAGAAGGTCCGGCCTTTGAGGTAGAAGGAGAGGAGCTTCCACGCTGAGGGCTTTCAAGAGGGAGAACCAACTTCTCTTGGGCCAGAAGGGGGTTATCAGGATTAGTGTACACTTTTCTTTTAGGAACTTCTGTAACACTCTGGGGATAAGCGGAAATGGGGGGAAGGCGTAGACTAAGTTTGTTGTCCAACTCTGGTTGAGGGCGTCTACTGCCCGAGGATGATCCCTGGGGTTGAGGGAGAAGAACTGGTTTAGCTGATGATTTCTCCTGGATGCAAACAGGTCTATCGTCGGCCTGCCCCATTTCTTCGTGATTAAATGGAAGGCTTCTGGGGCTAACATCCATTCCCCTGGGTCTAGTCTGTGCCGGCTTAGGTAATCGGCCTGAATGTTTAAAACTCCCTTCAAATGAACCGCTGAAAGAGATTGAATGTTGCCTTCTGCCCAGGAAAAGATTTTGTTTGCCAGGTTCTGTAGCGGGCGATGCCTTGTGCCTCCCTGGTGTTGGATAAAGGCCACGGCTGTAGCGTTGTCCGAGTAGACTAGGACGTGACGACCCTTTGCCAGCTGACTTGTGTGTTTCAGTGCTTCCCACACTGCCCTCAGCTCCTTGAAATTTGAGGATTGCTGGCTCACGTAATTCCCCCATGTTCCCTGGTAGGAGTTCCCCT
Organism: Bufo bufo; assembly: GCF_905171765.1. Lineage (NCBI taxonomy): Eukaryota > Metazoa > Chordata > Amphibia > Anura > Bufonidae > Bufo > Bufo bufo. The sequence goes on from NC_053394.1 coordinate 354,317,870, forward strand.
GGACGACCGCTCCCCACCCGTGGAGGCTGGCATCTGTTGTGATGACTAGAGGGAGATCTTGTGCCCAGAAAATCCCGTTTTCTAGGTTCGAATTGCTGAGCCACCAAGTTAGTGATTTTTTGGTCTCTGCATCTAAGAATATTTTCCTCTCTAGGGTTAATTGCGATCTGTTCCATTTGTCTAAGATGAATTTCTGGAGTGGTCTTAGATGGAACTGTGCCCAGGCAACTGCTGGAATGCAAGCGGACAGACTCCCTAGTACCTTCATGGCCTGTCTTATTGAACAGAATTTCTCCTTCTTGAACTTCCTCAAAGCTGTCTGAAGTTTTACTATCTTTTGAGGTGGTAGAAAGGATCTTTGGGAGACTGTGTCTAGAGTAATGCCCAGAAAAACTTTCCGTTTGGATGGGATTAAATCCGATTTTTTCCAATTGATGAGCCAACCTAGGCTCTGTAGATGATCCAGGACTAACCCGAGATGGATTCCCATGGTCTCTATGTTGTCCGCCACTACCAGTAGGTCGTCCAGATAGGGGATCACACAAATTGCCTTTTCTCTCAAGGTTGTCAAGGCTTCCGCCATTATTTTGGTAAAAACCCTTGGGGCAGAAGAGATCCCGAAGGGGAGACACCTGAACTGGAAATGCTGAATGTTTCCCTCCAATTCTATTGCGAACCTTAGGAATTCCCTTGATGACCTGTGAATTGGGACGTGATAATAGGCGTCGCTTAAATCTATTGTGGCCATCACTGCATCCTTTTTTAAGAGTTTCACTGCTGACTTCAGGGTCTCCATTTTGAATTTTTGATATCTTACGTATTTGTTTAGATGTTTCAGATTTATAATTACCCTGGATTTCCCGTTTGGTTTCTTTATAATGAAGAGGCGGGAATAGAATCCCAGTCCTGTCTGATTTTTCGGGACGGGCTCTATGGCGTCCAAGGTTAATAGGTTTTTTATGTCGTTTTTTAAGGTCGCAGTTTGAGATGGGGGAAGGGTAGTGATCACATATTTCTGTGGAGGGGAAGAGAGAAGATCTATCAGATAACCCTCTTGTATAATACTTAAGATCCACCGGCTGTTTGTTACATGCTCCCAAGATCTTAGAAAGGAGCCGAGTCTTCCCCCCACTGGTATGGCGTCATTGTTTGTTGTTGGATGAGGAGGCTTCGGCCCGATTTGGGTTGAAGAGGAAGCTTCTCCCCCTGCCTCCCTTCGCATAGCTCCACCTCCCAGTCTTCCCTTTATCTTTTTTATTTTCGGGTTGAAAAAATCGGTCACGAAAGGGCTGCCTTTTTTGTTTATATCTTTCCTCTGGAAACCCTCTTTTTTTATTTGTCGCGTTGTCTAGGATTTTATCTAGATCTTCTCCGAAAACGTACTGACCGTGGAAGGGGAGTGCGATTAATTTATTTTTAGATGTGATATCTCCTGACCACGCTTTAAGCCATAGTGCCCTTCTCGCTGTATTTGAGAGAACAGCTGTACGGGCGGACAGTTTAACTGATTCAGCAGCTGCGTCTGCTAGAAAGGAGGTTGCCATCTTTAATAGAGGCAAGCTCTCTAGAATTTGATCCCGTGGTGTCTTATTGACCAGATGTATCTCTAGCTGGTCTAGCCAAAGGTTCAGTGTTCTGGCCACACATGTGGAGGCAACGCCCGGTTTGAGAAGGGCCGCCGTAGTCTCCCAGGTCTTTCGCAAGAGACTTTCCGCTTTCCTGTCTAGAGGATCTTTCAATTGTGCTGAGTCTTCAAACGGTAGGGCCGTATGTTTTGCTACCTTGGCCACTGGCGCGTCTACTTTGGGAATGGTCTCCCAATCCGTACAGTCCTCTTGGCTAAAGGGGTAGCGCCTCTTAATTCCTCTTGGGATAAAGGATCCTTTATCCGGTTTTTCCCATTCAGACCTAATTAATTTTTGGACACTATCAGGGACTGGAAAAACGGCCTTCTTCCTTTCACCTAGACCCCCAAAAATTTCTTGCTGGGTAGACCTAGGGGTTTTAGGCATCTCCATCTGAATGGTGGCCCTGATGGCCCTGATAAGTTCATCAATATCTTCAGGATTGAACAGGAAGCGCTTATATTCGCCCTCTTCATCTGAAGATGCCGGGTGTTTTTGGACAGATTCGGAGTCTGAGACCGCCAGCCCCTCAGAGTCGGAATCCAGGATAAGTGATTTAACACTACGGGCGTCCTGAGTGGGGGGAACTTTGGGAGGAGTAGGTTCTCTGGTAGTTAAGGCTAGCTGAACCTCTTCTTTTACCACTTTTCTAATGTCTTCAATTAGACTAGAAGACTCAGACTTGATGACACTGGCAGTACATTCTTTACACAGGGGCTTGGATCCAGTGTTAGACAATCTTTTGCAGCAAATACCACATTTTCTAGTTTTTTTGGCTGCAGAAGCCGAATCCTTTTCTCCTGTCCCAGGGTTTGATGCAGGCTCGGTTCCAGAGCCCGGCGTGAGGGGGGTGCTCATCTTGACTCCCGACCGCTTCAGAGATGCTTCACCAAAATATGTGAGCCGCGCTATGCAGGGCGCCGTTACACAGGTCCTGAGCGTTTTTATAGTGTCTCCATGTGCTTCTCATGCTGCAGGACCTGTGGCGCATGTTGATGACGTCAGCGCGCTTAGCTCCGCCCCCGGCGTCTGACGTCATCCGCCTGCCGGCCGGAAGGGACACATCACAGTGCCGATCCGCCGTGTTCCTCCTTCCCTCTGCATCAAGCCCTCCGGGACCGCCGCAGAGGGAATCTTCGCAGGGGCACTACCTATGTGCCCGAGCCCAGGCCTAACCAAACGGAGGAGGGAGAGCTGCACTGCAGATCCGACCTCGGCCCAGATGAAAAAAAAAAAAAAACTCCAGGTGAGCCCAAACGAGCTCCGTGCACCTCTCCTGCTTCCTATCCTGATGGGACAGGAAAAACACTGGTGATGTGAGGAGGGGGTGGGGGTTTTAACCTCTCTGTGTTTTTCCTGTCCAATCAGAAGGAAGTCAATCTCAGGACTTGGTGTCATGGAGACGACTGGGGAAAAGTATAGTTCCCTTTACAGGTCCCACTGGGTCGGGAGGGACATTTAAAACAAAAATCGTGGTCAACCTAACTGTGCAAAAGCTGTATGGCACGCTGTAATTCTGACAATTCACATCCTAAAATCCACATAGGTTTTCTGTGGATTTTTAGAGACGTGTATAAGCAAATATTCATTCTGCAACATGTGAGCAAATGACACACAACTTGAGGCTTTCAAGTTTTTGTGAAACTGCAACTCCCAGCCTGTGGTTGTCAGAGCATGCTGGGAATTGTAGTTCTGCAACAGCTGGTGAGCCACAGTTTTGAAACCATTGCCCAGCTGCACTGCCTTCAGTAACTCTGGGACTTATGGAAGCAGTGTAGCTTGTTCTGCAAGGCCGTTTGCATAGCTCCCACTAAGGGCTCATGCACATGAACGTATTTTCTTTCAGTGTCCGCTGTTTTGTTTTTTTTGCGGACCGTATGCGGAACCATTCATTTCAATGGGTCTGCAAAAAAAACTGAAGTTACTCATTGTGCATTCCATTTCTGTATGTTCGTACGTCTGTTCCGCAAAATAATAGACCATCTCCTATTATAGTCCGTATTACGGAAAAGGATAGTACTGTTCTATTAGGGGCCAGCTGTTCCGTTCCGCAAAATACGGAATACACATGGATTTTTGCATCTGTATTTTTTGCAGATTGCAAAACTTATACGATCGTGTGCATGAGCCCTAACTACAATGGGAGATATGCAAACAATGAAGCGCTGGGCCCACTCAGCTGTTTCCATAAGCCCAGCCACCTAGGGCCAGAGCGTACTCCCGTCTCACCATGCTAACGGCGAGATGAGACCAACCCTTTATATTTCTTTCACTGATCCAAAATGCAACGTACCTGATATAATGATCTCTCCTTTCCAAGCAATGTAGATATAGAGGTTTCCAAAAAGCATACTGCAAGAAGGGAGGGAAATAATTCAGCATAATTCATCTGTATAGAGAAGGATATAGTGTAAAAACAAAATATAAAAAAAAATATAAAACAGCAGCGCACCTGAACTGCAGCAGTGCCCAGAAAATGCCACTGTTCCTGCCAATGGACTTGTCATCGGAATTCACAGTCAAACACGTCCCCTGCGCAGTCCAAAGAACTGGAGAAAAACATAAGGAACTTGGTTAGTTCTTAAAGTGACCTGGTTCAAATGTGTCACCAAAAATGTTATCTGCCAGTTAAATCCAGATAGTAGCACATATCCCTTTTTTCTAATCTGTTTTTATTTTCTGATTGTAGATTTTTTAATTCAATTCCTGAACATGATTATGGGGCGGCCATCTTGCCTGAGGTGTTCTTGACAGCATTTACAAAGCATTAAAATTGCTTTACGGCAGCCCCATGGACCAAAGACACAATGGTCAGGAGGGGACTGCATTGGCTTATATGGGAGAGTTTTCTGGGCACGTTACCTGTGCAGAGGTCATTGTACAAGAAAATAATAGATAAGCTTGTGAATAGAGGGTCCGGTCTTATCTCTACAATTGACGTTATTGTAGGCTACACGTTTTGTCAGAAACTTTATGTTCTGACTCCTAGAAAGGGGATACCGCTCTATGGTGACCATGTGTCCCAAGAAGAGACCTAAAAGGGGTTGTCTCACTTCAGCAAATATCATTTATCATGTAGAGGTATCATGTATGTCCATATTGCTTCCTTTGCTGGCTGGATTCATTTATCCATCACATTATACACTGCTCGTTTCCATGGAAGCAATATGGACAATCACAATACATTAGTAAGTGCCTTGTATTAACTGGCTCTACATGATAAATGCCATTTGATGAGGGGAGACAACCCCTTTAAGGTCCCCTTACAGGGGACGATATTACAGCAGACTGTCGGGAAGGAAGCGTTCCTTCCCGACAATCTACTGCTCGCTGGTGGAGGAGAGCGATGTACTTACATGCAGTGATCTCCTCCAGAGTAACGACTCGTTGTTTCCCCGGCAGCAGATCGTGTTTACACAGCACCATCTGCCGTTGGGAAACAGGATTTTTGTGCTCACACAAATGATCCAATTACCTGATTAACGAGCATTTTGCAGTAATCGGCAGTACATTCACACCACCAGATCATCGCTAACGAGCGTTACTATGAACACGTTAGCGATGATCTATGCAATTCTCGGACCGTGTAAAGGGCTCTTTAGAGAGGAGATCTCTTTGTGAGACAACCCTTTAAGGGGGGGGGGGGGGGGTGCCAGGGGGGGGACCCTCAGCGATCAGATATTAGTGACTTATACTGAGCATAGGTCATAAATATCAAAATCCTGCACAACCCCTTCAGTCTCTTTGTATCAGAGCAACATTTTAGTTTTCATGCCTCCTGTTGAAACCAAACCCTTTTCTTGTGACCGCCTTTCATTCTGACTACTTGTTAATTTTGTTGCTTTTTTTTTCTTTGGGTACCCTTGGAAATCCTATTGATATGTGTGGGGAGGTGCTATAATCACCTGTATTTAGGGAGCCACTTGGACCTCTAACCGTGTGCTTAGGAAAGGGCTATTTGTATCAGGAGTCAAAAATAGTTTGTGAAAAAACCCTGGGAGAAAGTAGTAGATAAGAGCCTTATCAGAATCTATAGGAAACATATGTGATCTGTTTCTTCCTAGGAGACTGATAAACCAATTAACCCCCTTACAGTTTTGCCACTCGGGCTTTGAGAAAAGGCACTAACACTTTAGCCCAAGGACAGCTCATGCAGCAAGGTGAGGAGACCTACTTTAACCCATCATATCTTGAACTTGGTAAAAACTAGACTGGCCTTGTTTGAAAGCCGAGGGCCTAGGCTTTAAAACAAGACCAGAATCTTAGCATGATCTCCTCTACATCAGGAGATAGCGTTGTTTTAGAAATCGGTCGGGAGTTATAGCAGGTGAGAGTGAAAACAGGTTACAGTTGCTTTCATTCCTAACAGCTCTGGAGGAAATAATGCTGTAATTCGGGTCTTGCTTGAAAGCTTAGATTGTTAACTTTCAAAGAAGACCAGACTCTAGCCATTACCAAGCCCATGATATGAAGAGTTAAAGCAGCCCTCCCCCCATTCAGCTGGCTGAGATATCAGCCAGCCTGGAGAAGTAGAGGGGAGGGGGGCAGTGGGGGAGAAGACAGCCTGCAGTATAGGAGAGGAAAAAAAAAAAATAATATTTTTTTTTTATTAATATAAATATATATATATATATATATATATATATATATATATATATATATATATATATATATATATATATATATATATATATATATATATATACACATATACATATACATACACACATATACACACACACACATATATATATAAATATGGTAAGGCTACTTTCACACTAGCGTTTTTCTTTTCAGGCATAGAGTTCAGTCACAGAGCTCTATACTGGAAAAGAACTGATCAGTTATATCCCCATGCATTCTGAATGGAGAGTAATCCGTTCAGGATGCATCAGAATGTCTTCAGTTCAGTCATTTTGACTGATCAGGCAAAAGAGAAAAACTGAAGACTTGCCTGAATTCCGGATCCAGCATTTTTCCCCATAGGAATGTATTAGTGCCGAATCCGACATTCAAAATGCATGTGCAGACTGTTAAAAATGTGAAAAAAGATACAAGACGGATCCGTTTGTCCGCATGACAAGCGCAGAGACGGATCCGTTCTTGCAATGCATTTGTGAGACGGATCTGCATGCGGATGCGTCTCACAAATGCTTTCAGTCACATCCAGATCGGCGGATCCGGCAGGCAGTTCCCGACGACGGAACTGCTTGCCGGATCACACTGCCGCAAGTGTGAAAATAGCCCAACTTAAAAATCGTACTGACCTACAGAATCAAGTTATCATGTTATTTATACCATACAGTGAATGCCACAAAATAATGTTGAAATGACATTTTTTTTCTCTTTTCCTCAAAAAATAAGATAATGAAAATTAATGAATACAATGTATGAACCTCAAAATGGTTCCTAACAAAAACTACAAATCGTCCTGCAAAATTCAAGCTCACATACAGCGAAACGGAAGAAAAAAAATAAAGTTATGACCGCTGAAAAACTGGGGGAAGGGGGGGGGGGGGGCGGGAGAATTGTTATTGGTCAATAAGGGGTTAAAACTAAGTTGTGAGCCAACTAGATTTACGTCAGACAGAAATTTAAAATCTACAATTAAAAAAAGTGACATTTTGGGGGAGGTTTTTACAATTTAAATATGACTGTTGAGGGGTTAATATATAATAGAGCTTGGACTGTTCTACTGATATTGCTTCTTATGGTATGAATTATAGGGCTATTCCCATCTGGGATATTTATGGCATATCGATAGTATATGCCATAGACATCTGATTGGTGTGGGCATCACCTCTTGCACTGGCTCCTATCTCAAGACGCAGGACATCTGGCTGCCATCATTTCCAACATCTTAAAGCTGACCCGGCAGGGGGGGGGCTCTGTCTGAAGGTGTCTTGAGCTTTATCCGACAGACATCCTCCCCAGTGAAGGGAGTTCTACATCTTTCTTTCAACCAGCTTTTTAACTTTGAATAGCTTGACCTTCTTATGTTTTTATACTTAGCCCGCATTCACCTATTATATTTCATTACGTATATATATTTTATACTATATCCCTCCCATCAGAGACACAAGTTATCGACTTTTGGCCACAGGGGTTCCTGTTGCGCCCTCTGATCCCAAGGTGGCAGATCTGTCCTTCCTATCTCAAGAAGGGGGTCCTGAAGTGAACGGAGAACACATTGTGCACGTGCGCCATCCCCACCATTCACCGCTATGGGGCTTCCAAAAACAGCCAAGCAGAACCATTAGATTAATTTATCCCCTGACCTGCTCCCGCGGTGCCGGCCACGAGAGGCCGGCACTTTTTTCTACAGCTGATGGATTGCAGGGTGGTTGTAACCATGAAAACGAGCTGTGTAAAATGCAATTGAAAAATAAATCCAGCCAGGAAATGAAGCAATATGGACAATCACAATACATTAGCGAGTGCCTTGTATTCACTTTCTCTACATGATAAATTCCACTTGCTGAAGTGACAACACCTTTAAGGCTTCCTTTGCAGTAAAGAGTAACTGTATAAATTCCTATGCACTTAGCGCCATCTAGTGGTGGCTGCAGACAGACAGTTTAACAATACACTGAGAAAAAGTTGCAGACATAGAGCTGTATAGGGGGAGATTTATTAGTGTATTTATGCCACTTATCTGGTTAACTACATTTGGAAATTTGTAGTTCAGAATGAGCGCCATATTTATGAAGCATCTATTCCATTTTTTCCAAAGAAGAAGCCAAAAAGTAATTAAAAAAAAATTGCCCTCTGCCTCATCCAATTTAGTTTTTCTTTAAACTTCTTCTGCTTATCAAAATAAATAAATAAAAAAGACATTTGCAAAAAATCTGATAAAGTCGCACTTTGCTTTGTCCATTGCCAAAGTAGTGTTTGATGTTGTAAAGACTATGTTTTGCTAGGGGCCCTGTGAGATCCGTGCACACCCCTCGCTTCCACCCTACTTCCAGCAAGAAGGTGACCGTTTTATCATCAGTTGCTGGGAAGTGACACCCAACATGGCTGCACTTGTCACTAAGTAACAGTCATGACGCAGAACTTAAATTCTCTCACCGGCAGCGGCAATCCCAATTAAAACGGACAACGTGTAAAACGACCAAGTGTACGGCTGGATGAACATGGCGATATAAGCACTGAAATGAGAAAAGGAGGGGAGAAAATATTTTACACGAAATACATTATACAGTTCAGTATAGTACCGCAATATAGAGACAACAACCAGCCCCAACATCACTTACCTGTAAAATATCCCGCTCAGGAACATGGACAACTGAGTACCGATCAATGCCACCACGGACGGCGCTATCAGATTGGAGGCAGAGAACACGCCATAGATAATGGCCATGCTGCAAAGAAAAGAAAAACGTCACACGTGAATAATGCTGTGTGCATGGCGGTAAAGAAATACTGAAGATACAGGACACAAGGAGGAGGAGATGACATAATGAACATGCAGCAGGCTTTCTTCTGGACTACCAGTCATTAATTCCATTGAGGAACACTATAGTCATCCTCTCCCCAGCCCAAAATAACTTCTCCCGTTCCACTGCACAGTAAATACCGCTAAGATATAAAGTATGCTGGGATATGCTCAATAAGATTCTTAACCCTTGGGCCTCTTTCATACAAGCGAGTTTTCCGTCCTGATGCGATGCGTGTAGTAAACACACAGCATCCGGTCTGAATCCTGACCCATTCACTTCATTGGGTCCGTGCACATGAGCGTCGTTTATCACTGATCAGTTCTGCAGTCAGGAAAAACTGCAGCATCTTCTATATTCTGCGTTTTTCACGCAGCTCTGGCTCCATAGAAGTGAATGGGGCTTGTGTGAAAAACGGAAGGTATCTGCATGTAATGCGTTAATCAGTTTTTCTTTATGCACATGACAAAACTGATTCAACTTGTGTGCAAAACCATCAGTTTTTCCCTGAACAGATCCTGACAATCCATATCACTCATGTGACATAAGCCTTAGAGCTCAGGCACACAACCGTATTTATTTTGCAGTCCGCAAAACACGGATCCGCAAAAATACGAATGACGTGCGTTTGCATTGCGTATTTTGCGGAACGGAGCAGCTGGCCCCTAATAGATCAGTCCTATACTTGTCCATTATGCGGACAATTAAAGGACACGTTCTATTTTTTTGCGGAATGGACATATGGACACGGAGTAACTTTTTTTGCGGACCCATTGAAATATGTGGTTTTGCATACGGTCTGCAAAAAAAATTAAAATAAAGTGGAACGAATACCCCTTTAAGATGTGAAATGTTACTAGAGGTGGAGATATATCTAACATTACACTATGAACGCAGCACAGATCCCACAGAGAAAACCTTTGTACCTGGTATAACCGCTGCCGTGGAAGTCGGTAGTATTTAGGCTGGAGATCACAGTTTGCTGTAGGGAAGAAGAGCAGGACACACATCATACATGATCCGCCCGTCATAATGTCATAGTCAATATCACGTGACGTCTTTTGTGTCTCAGCAATGAGGGGGCACCTTTGGCAGTTTGGTCACGGAGGACACATATGAAGGAAAGACTGAGTCTTCTCTTTATGATCAGTTCCTGGATTTGGCTGGAAAAACCGCATAAAAAAACCTAAACATGGAAACTCAGCCTAAAGGAGAACCCCCCCCCCCCCAATTATTCAACAGCAAAGATGTCTGGTAGTAAGTGTATACATGGGTCGAACTGTGACTACAGGATCAGCGGGGGTACAGCATGAGACCACTAACCAAATGAGAAGTGAATAACTATCCTCCCCTTAAAGGTGGAATACATGAGCAGAAATCCCATGGTGGATGCTTCAGCTGCCGGTTTATTCCAATATGCAAATGAACTCTAAAGTGCACCAAGGACAGGTCTTAGGTGCACCCAAGATAAAGTTCTTCATTACCTCGTTCGACTGAGAGCCTGAATTCTGCTCCTGCACCATGCATCACTTAGGCCCCTTTCAGACGAGCGAGTTTTCCGCGCGGGTGCAATGCGTGACGTGAACGCATAGCACCCGCACTGAATCCTGACCCATTCATTTCAATAAGGCCTCTTTCACACGACAGTATGTCTTTTTCAGTGTTTTGCGGTCCGTTTTAAACGGATCCGTTGTTCCGTTTTTTGTTTCCGTTGTGTTTCCGTTTCGTTTTTCCGTTCTGTTTTTCCGTATGGCAAATACAGTATACAGTAATTTCATAGAAAAAATTGGGCTGGGCATAACATTTTCAATAGATGGATCCGCAAAAAACGGAACGGATACGGAAGACATACGGATGCACTTCCGTATGCATTCCGTTTTTTTGCGGACCCATAGACTTTAATGGAGCCACGGAACGTGATTTGCGGCCAAATATAGGAGATGTTCTATGTTAAAACGTAACGGAAAGACGGAAAAACGGAATGCATACGGAGTACATTCCGTTTTTTTGCGGAACCATTGAAATCAATGGTTCCGTATACGGACCGCAAAAAACGGCCCGTAAACGGGGGGAAAAAAAACGGTCATGTGAAAGAGGCCTAAGGCTGTGTACATGAGCGTTGTTTTTCACGCATCAGGTTCTATATTCAGCGTTTTTCATGCAGCCCTGGCTCCATAGAAGTAAATGGGGCTGAGTGAAAAACGCATTGCATCCGCAAGCAAGTGCGGGTGCGATGCGTTTTTCACTGATGGTTGCTAAGAGATGTTGTTTGTAAACCTTCAGTTTTTTATCACGCGCGTGAAAAACGCATCAAAACGCATTGCACCCGCAAAGAAAAAACTGAACAACTAAACGCAATCGCAGACAAAACTGACTGAACTTGCTTGCAAAATAGTGCGAGTTTCACTGAACGCACCCTGAACGCATCCGGACCTAATCCGTCACGCTCGTGTGAAAGAGGCCTTAGTTGGTGTATGCACAGCATGGGACCTGACTCTTGACTGGGAGAAAAAGTGTGTACTGCGCATGCCCTAATGAAGTAATGTTCTTACTGGAGCAGCAGTCATGCAAGCTAATCTGCGGCTTCCGGAGACTGCAGAGTACAAGAGCTCGGCCACCTCCAGGAGCCCCATATGGAAGCATGACCAACGCTCCATTCAAATGGGGGAACACAGGGCCCCCCCCCACCATGATTGGCAAGGATCTCCGTGGTTGGATACCACCGATCAGACACCTATCACACTTATGCAATGGGACAACCCCTTTAATATAAAGTATCCGTACAGGACCGTGGAATATGTTGCAGTTACTTAAAACACCCGAAAAAATAATGCAGCGCTGACCACTACTCCATTCTTCCACCACATCTTGTATACTACAGGTACCAACAGAACTGGGAGTAGTGGCTAATGGGACATACTCAGGACAACTATCTTATGTGTGTGGGGGGTCCCAACTATCCACCGACAGATTGGCGTGTTCTGCAGTATGCCCAATCTTTTGTTCTTAGAGAAAAGTCGCCTCCACCAGAGGTGTCTGGCAGCGTCCATTCCCCCAGCTAGTACACATTCATACTCAGCAGCCTAGCCGAGGATGCATACTGTATGTATTAAGGGGGTTAGGGGGAACAGCAGAGGTGTGTGGTCAGCTTTAGTTTCTATCAGAGTAAAGCAGAAACAATAATTAAAGGTTATGTAGTTTGACTATCAATTTCTTGCAGTTAGTCACAGTCTCTGCTTGCAGTCGCTGAATGAAAACCGTCCCTTTTACCAGATGTGCACTGCTCGTTACAACAGACTTTTCCATACAATGACAGCAAGCAGAGCTCTTGAAAAACATCAGAATCTGATATACGAAGAATACACAGTGTACGTTATCCAATCAATAAGTCTGATTTGGTCCCGTCTGGAAAAAGAATAAGCTTTCTAAATAAGGCTGCTTTCACGTTTACGTTATTTTCATTCCTATAATGGAGCAGAACGGAAATAATAAGGGCAGATGTGAAAGCAGCCTAAGGCCTCTTGCACAAGAAACGGGCCGCAATGCACGAACATCCATCGTTGGGCAGCCGCAGCGGATCGCGGACCCATTCACCTTAATGGGTCTGCGATCCGGCTGTTCCGCAAAAAGATAGGACATGTTCTGCAAGTGAATGGGTCCACATCCGTGATGCGGAATGCACACGGAACGGTGCCCGTGTATTGCGGATCCGCAATACGGCCACGGAGCGCACACATTTGTGTGCAATAAGCCTAAGATGTATGAGTCCTCGCTGTATTCAGGAGCATAACGCACTGAGCCTGTGTGACCATCAGCGGGATCCGCGCCTCTGTATGTGACAGCAGACTTACCGCTACGTTGCCGCATGTCTGGAAGGCGGTGAACATAAACATGAAGGCAAAGCCCAGGATGAAGATGTTTAACAGTTTCTTCTGCTCCGGAGTCATTTTTTCCAAGGTTTATCAGATTGAGGAAGTGAATAAAAAAAAAGATGAAATCTCGTAGCAGCAGCAGCTGGAGGAGAGACACAAGGAGTGTGAGTGTTATAGCAGTATAGTATATACACACATATAGATATATTATAGATATTGCATCTGTTCTGACCTAATATTCACACACCAGTGATACGCGATATGCTGCGGAAGCTTTTATCACAGCTGGCGGCTCGTGGTGCGGGTACAACACCTTCATCAGCGGAGGACCAAACGCTCGCTCACCCTACAGCCTTTCCTCCGATACACATGCAACTCCAACATGCCCACTCCTTATCTCCCTATCATCTGCAATCAGGGGAGAAGCGGGAGACCCCGTACACATCAGATGGTCAGCTGAACATGCCAAAAATGGTGGAATCCGCCAACATAGACCTGAGTGCACAGATGGGTCAGACGGTCAGTCCTCAGGCTTACTATTGTGCGGTAGGACTTGGACGGACGCCACTGGTTTGGGCTGCTTTGCTTGTGACTCTCCATTGATTGTGCTCACCGTGTCCCAGGAGCGGACTAGGGGCTTATACCATAATTAATGGAAATCGGACATCATATAGTACATGACCAGCCCTGTACCTCACATGGATCCAGAGATCTCCCCATTCATTGCTCTGCTAGGTTTATATCAAGCTGACAGCTCAGGTAACGTGCACTCTCAGGGGGCGTGTCCTTTCTACTGAAGGATGGAGCTGAGAATGTGCCTCAACCTCAGTGAGCAGGACAGAGAGATTAGAAAAAGAGCAAACAGCAGGTGGCGCTATACAGATACATTTCAGTGAAGAACTCACTGGTTATAATACATTTTTAATTACATGCAATTACAAAAGTATTCAGATCCGGGTGCTGGTTTGAAAACTGTAGGATATTTTTTGTGAGACAACCCCATTAAAGTAGCCGTGGAAAAAGGGTTGGCCCATCTTGGACATGGGGTAGTCATATCTCTAGGATATGTCCCCAATGTCTGATAGGTGCAGGTCCCACCTCTGGGACCCACACCTATCCTTAGAACAGAGCCCGCAAATTGCATGAGGGCGCACCACCACGCATGTGCAACCAGCCTCCATTCATTTCTATGGGACTGACGAAAATAGCCGAGCGCTGGTTCGGCTATTTCGGTAAAGCCCCAAACAAGTAAATGGAGCGGTGGCCGCGCTTGCCATTCATTTCAATGGGGCATCCCTGAATAGCCCAGCGCGCCACTCAGCTATTTTTGGTGCTCCCATAGAAATAATGGGAGGGCGGCAGCGCATGCGCTATTCTAGTCCGAGTAGTGAGACCCGCACCTATCTGACATTGGGGGCATATCCTAGAGATATGCCCCCAATGTCTGAGGTGAGACAATCCCTTTGAAGGGGTTATCCAAAGTCTGTAACATGCCCCCCAATGCCCAGGACCCTCATACAGCATCGCAGGTGACACTAGGGAGGCTCGTCCCCGTGACGAGGAGATGCAGCAGCGGCGGCCGCCTGGGGATCAGGAGCGAAGCGGGTGCCGGAGACCGGGGTAAGTATTTTAAAAATTGGGGGCATGTTTTAGACTTTGGATAACCCCTTTAATCAAGGCTGAGATCATTACGTACCCACCAGCGGCCATGAAGACGGCTCAGGCAGCCCCCCAGGGCAGTAGCCCACTGGGAAATTTTCCTGTGGTGTCTATGGCCAGTCCGCCCCTGCCCTGTCCAGAATTATGCACCCCTCATTGGCTTGGCATAAAACAGGTGAAAGCTCAGCACCCCCCAACACATGCAGCCAGGGATACAGCTGGGGCACATAAGCTGACGCGTTTCAAACCTGTTTGTCCTGCAGCTGGCAGGGTATGCTGGGACTTGTAGTGTCCTGTCGGGACTGGAGCCGGTCACCGGGCAGGCTGCATCTGTGTCCACACTCCTCTGTGCAGTCAGCTGACTAAGGTGGAGACGCGCGGGGCATGCCGGGAAATGGAGTTCACCGGTCACCAGGCAGCTCCTGAGGCGAGGAGAGACGTGTTCACACACGGGGCGTGTCTGCTCCTGCCGCACAGGAGACCGGAGGGGGCCGTGAGGCGGTTATTATCAGCCGCGGTAACGCGCCTCTCCGTGCCGGGCTGCTATCAGCTGATCTATCCCGGCATCCTCCTCTGAGGCGGGAGCTGCCGCTTTACCCCTTCACGCCCGGTGTGAAGTCACCAGAGCTGGGGCACTATTCCCTCATGCTGGGAATGTGCCAAATGGGAGTGCTCCTTTAACCCTTTCATGGTTTCATGTATTATTGAGAGAATTACAGTCCACAAAGTGGACTTCAATCCGAATTTCAGGGAAAAATTTGATTTGCCGCAAAGCCGAATTTCCAGTAAAACAATCATATCTACCTCATCCGTTTGAGCACGAAGAGTCGGCCGCCGCCATCTTGATTGAAGATCCCACGGGCCGTGCGAAATTCCGCACTGGATCTTTAATCAAGATGGTGACCGGCTCTTCGTGATCAAATGGATGAGGTAAGTATGATTTTATTTTAGGGTCCATTCACACGTCCGTGGTGTATTGCGGATCCGCAATACACCCGTCGAACTGTCTATTCTAGTCCGCAATTGCAGACAAGAATAGGACATGTTCTATTTATTTTCGGAGCCGCGTCCTGGAAGTTCGGGGCCGCGCTCCGGAAATGTGGATGCAGAGAGCACATAGTGTGCTCTCCGCATCCCGTTCTGCCCCATTGAGAATGAATGGATCCGCACCCGTTACCGATATTGCGGAACGGATGCAGATCCATTTGCAGACATGTGAATGGAGCCTTACGCTGTGTTATTACTGTCAGATGCCGCGATCAGCCATGAATGCGGCATCTGAGGGGTACAATGACGTGGAGCAGCGCAATCGCCACTCCCTGTCAAAGAAATGCGCTTTGTGGCGAAGTAATCCGCAGCCGAATCGAACTTCCAATGCTTCGCTCATCTGTTGTTGTGGCAGCATGTGTCATTTATAGTCTGCCTGTGTCAGAGCGGGGCCACTGGGCCCCTTCAGGTAGCAGACCCAGGGGCCAATGCTGTCTCTGTACCCCTTGGTTGCTGTGCCTGTATAAGGGTTAATATATAGGATTAGTGAATTTCTGTGTAAAATAAGCCAAAAAAGAGAGAGCTGTCTGTAAAATCAGGTGATGTCGATGTCACATACAGTGTGTGCACCCGTACCTGGAGAACATAGTACCAGCTATTGCAAAAATGAAAAATATATATATTTTACTGTAATAAAAAAAAAAACTATGCAACAAACAGTGGTGTACATAGAGAAGTAAGGGCCCCACAGCAAGAGTCAAACCAGGACCCCCACACAGGACAAAAGGGTTTCCTCCTAAACCATTTTTTCCACTGCTTCATTTGCTAAAAGTTGTTCCTTTAGAGCAGCGGTCCCCAACCGTCGGGCCGTGGCAATCAGGACGCGGTACTAATGAAGCGCTTCATTACTAGCGGAGGACCAGGAAGCAGTGAAGGATCTGTACTCACCGCTTCCTGGTCCTCGGCTTGGCTATCAGCTGTGGAGGGCTGCGCACAGCGTGAGGGCGCTCTGTGACCTGTCCGCAATACACAGCCAACAGCAGGATGAAGAGGATCACGATGGTGAGGAGCAGTGGCGTCCAGGAGCAGGAGAGGTAAGTATTTTTATTTTATGGGGGCTGATGGCTGGCTGACACGGGGGGCTGATGGCTGGCTGACACGGGGGGATGATGGCTGGCTGACACTGGGGGGATGATGGCTGGCTGACACGGGGGGATGATGGCTGGCTGACACGGGGGGATGATGGCTGGCTGACACGGGGGGATGATGGCTGGCTGACACGGGGGGATGATGGCTGGCTGACACGGGGGGATGATGGCTGGCTGACACGGGGGGATGATGGCTGGCTGACACGGGGGGATGATGGTTGGCTGACACGGGGGATGATGGCTGGCTGACACGGGGGGATAATGGCTGGCTGACACGGGGGGATAATGGCTGGCTGAAGGTTGGGGGGTTGATCTGAGGCATTGGGGGTCTGATCTGAGGACTGATTGCTGGTCTTACCTGAGGTATAATGGAGAAAAAAAAATATTCTTATTCTCCTCTAAAACCTAGGTGCATCTTATAGGGCGAAAAATATGGTACAGTGCAGCAGAGACCATAGTTTATATAGTGTTATATATTTTAATATGCACCTTGTGTTTTGTTATGCACGTTTATCAGTCAGCGCCGACCAGCACCCCCTAAGCCCCACCCCAGAACCCCCCCACCTGTTCCCTGGGAAAATTGTTTTGCATGAAACTGGTCCTTGGTGCAAAAAAGATTGGGGACCACTGATTTAGAGGGTAGATTCCTGACCAAGTTTTCACCCCCAGTAGAAGAGGAGATAATCCTAACTTAAGACTGGGCCCACTCTTGCCCTGAGCCCCATAGCAGTTGTATGGCCTGCCGCTATGTTAGTTACACCCCTGGCAACAAATGGATGTCCTAAACACAGTGTGAATAGAGCCTATCGTTTAGGAGGCCAGCAAACAGTAGAGACATACAGGGGCAGACTGGCCACAGACCCTACAGGGGAATGTCCCAGGGGACCACCCAAGTCCTCATTGCCTCTGGCCGGTAACATAATGATCTGTGCTCTCAACTTAAAGGGGTTATCAGGTTGACAGGCTGCAACTACACGGCATGGTCGTGTGGCATGTGGGACATGACTTGGCGCAATTAAGAACCACACAGCCGTACGAGCCGCATCGGGCACTAATTAAACTAAGGAGACCAAACTGTTTAGCCGCTCTGCGTTGTTAATGGTGGCGCGGTATTGCGGAGGCGGCACGTTCATTACTGGCTAAACGGTCTGGTCTTTTTAGTTTAATTAGGGCCTAGGGCGCTGTCCTTGATCACAGAATGGCCGCACCATTTGGTCATACCCTTACAGGGAAAGAGTTGCAGCAGAAAGGACATGCCCCCCGAGAAAGCTCGTGTCCCCTGAGCTGCCAGTCTGAAATAAATCTAGCAGAACAATTGCAGCAATGAATGAGGAGATCTCTGGATCCATGTGAGGTACAGGGCTGGTTCTAGCTTTGTTAGAAAGAGATGTTATGTTCTATATGATGTCTGATTATCATTTTTACAATATTCATGGCATAACCTTTTTAAGGGAGCATCGGGTACATGATGTACCTGGCTGGTAGCCCCAGATCCCCTCCTGAATTCACTTGTACGTCTATCCTCAGGACGGTCCTGGAGCAGGATATGGGAGCCTATGGCTTTGCCCTTCACCCTCATAGGCCACTATATGAGGCACTGTACAAATGGCGCAGGGACACAGACGTCTCTGAACACACCTCCTGTCAATTCGGATCTGCCTACAACATGGGGGCCATTTTAATATATATTTTTTTTAACTTACCAATCCACCCCTGGAGACATATTCTTGACCTCCTGTACCTCCATATGGCGCTGATTTCACCCAGACACCATGTTATTGGTAGAAAGGCAATCATGGCGTCTATATGAAGACATTGCTAGAGAAGAAGTCCTCTGTACATACTGCGCGAGAGAGTTCGTACCACGATGCATTAACCACTTCACATCCAGGCCATTTGCCCCCTTCCTGACAGAGCCTAATTTTGCAAATCTGACATGTGGTAATAACTTTGGAACGCTTTTACTTATCCAAGCCTTTCTGAGATTGTTTCTCGTGACACATTGTACTTCATGATAGTCATAAATTTGAGTCAATATAGTTCACCTTTATTTATGAAAAAATCCCCAAATTTACCATAAATTTTCATAATTTCAATTTCTCTGCTCTTAAAACAGAAAGTGATACCTCATAAAATATTCATTACTTAACATTCCCCATATGTCTACTCTATGTTGGCATAATTTTGTAAATGTCATTTTATTTTTTTAGGACCTTAGAAGGCTTAGGATTGTAGAAGCAATTCTTAAAATTCTTACGGAAATTGCCAAAACACACTTTTTAAGAACCAGTTCAGGTCTGAAGTCACTTTGTGAGGCTTACATAGTGGATACCCCCCATAAATGACCGCATTGTAGAAACTACACCCCTCAAGTTACTTAAAACTGATTTTACAAACTTTGTTAACCTTTTAGGCTGAGTTCACACGGGCGTTGCGGGAACATGCGCGATTTTTCCACGCGAGTGCAAAACATTGTAATGCGTTTTTCACTTGCGTGAGAAAAATCGCGCATGTTTGGTACCCAAACTTCTTCACAGAAGTTCGGGCTTGGGATCGGTGTTCTGTAGATTGTATTATTTCCCCTTATAACATGGTTATAAGGGAAAATAATAGCATTCTGAATACAGAATGCATAGTAAAATAGGGCTGGAGGGGTTAAAAATAAATAAAAAATAATTTAACTCACCTTAATCCACTTGCTCGCGCAGCCCGGCTTCTCTTCTGTCTTCATCTTAGCTGTGTGCAGGAAAAGGACCTGTGGTGACGTCACTCCGGCCATCACATGATCCATCACCATGGTAAAAGATCATGTGATGACCGGAGCGACGTCACCACAGGTCCTTTTCCTGCACACAGCTAAGATGAATACAGAAGAGATGCCGGCTGTGCGAGAAAGAGGATTAAGGTGAGTTAAATTATTATTATTATTATTATTATTTTTTAACCCCTCCAGCGCTATTGTACTATGCATTCTGTATTCAGAATGCTATTATTTTCCCTTATAACCATGTTATAAGGGAAAATAATAATGATCGGGTCTCCATCCCGATAGTCTCCTAGCAACCGTGCGTGAAAATCGCACCGCATCCGCACTTGCTTGCGGATGCTTGCGATTTTCATGCAGCCCCATTCACTTCTATGGGGCCTGCGTTGTGTGGAAAACGCAGAATATAGAGCATGCTGCAATTTTCACGCAACGCACAAGTGATGTGTGAAAATCACCGCTCATGTGCACAGCCCCATAGAAATGAATGGGTCCAGATTCAGTGCGGGTGCAATGCGTTCACCTCCCGCATTGCACTCGCGCGGAATACTCGCCCGTGTGAACTCAGCCTTAGGTGTTCCACAAGAATGAAAGGAAAATGGAGATCAAATTTTTAAATTTCACTTTTTTGGCAGATTTTCCATTTTAATCCATTTTTTTCTTTAACAGATCGAGGGTTAACAGCCAAACAAAACTCAATATTTATTACCCTGATTCTGCGGTTTACAGAAACACCCCATATGTGGTCGTAAACTGATGTAAGGGCACATGGCAGGGCGCAGAAGGAAAGAAGTGCCGTATGGTTTTTGGAAGGCAGATTTTGCTGAACTTCTTTTTAGATGCCATGTCCCATTTCAAGCCGCCCTGATGCACCCTCACAGTAGAAACTCCCAAAAAGTGACCCCATTTTGGAAACTAGGGGATAAGGTGCCAGTTTTATTGGTACTATTTTGGGGTACTGTCACGGAACCATGAACCAGACGTACAACAAGGGATAAGTGGAAATAAGAAGACTTTATTGAAAATAAAGCTGTAAAGCAAAAGTCCAAACGGATGGCGAAACCGAAGCAGAGTCTTGCGAAGCCAGAGGTCAGGAACCAGAAAGGTAGTCAGACGAAGCCAGGATCAGGAACCAGCAGGGTAGTCAGACGAAGCCAGGATCAGGAACCAGCAGGGTAGTCGGACGAAACCAGGATCAGGAACCAGCAGGGTAGTCGGACGAAACCAGGATCAGGAACCAGAAGCAGCAGCAGTCTAGAAGCATGTGAACACAGGAGGACCAAGCAAGGAACTGAAGCCACAGACCTCCTATATATATGAGCTGGGCATCCAGCTCCTCCCAGTGGGAAGGAGGAGCCGCAGGGTGGGAGGCTACAAGAAACCCAGAAACCAAGATGGCCGCCAGCACATGTCAAACGAAGGAGAACAGCAAGAAGGTAAGACCATGACAGTACCTCCCCCTCAAGGGCCCCTCCTCCGCGGAGTAAAGAACGGTTTCTGAGGGAAGCGTGCGTGGAAGGCTCGGAGCAAGGCAGGAGCATGGACATCTGCGGAGGGAACCCAGGAACGCTCCTCTGGACCATAACCACGCCAATGGACCAAAAACTGCACCTGACCGCGGACCAGGCGTGAGTCCAGGATATTGCTCACCTCATACTCCTCACGATTACCCACTTGGACCGGACGAGGCCGAGGAACCGAGGAAGTGAAACGATTACACACCAGTGGCTTCAACAGGGAGACATGAAACACGTTGGAGATCCGCATGCCAGGAGGAAGCGCAAGGGCATAGGCTACCGGGTTTACCCTGCGAAGCACTCGGAAGGGACCAACAAAGCGAGGCGCCAGCTTGGGAGTGGGCACTCGAAGGTTGAGGTTGCGGGTGGACAACCATACACGGTCTCCGACCTGGTAGGAAGGAGCAGGCGCTCGTCTGCGATCAGCCTGGAGTCTCTGGCGCTGCGCAGAGACCTCAAGGGACTTCTGGATCAGTACCCAAGAAGCACGTAGGACGGAAAGGTGATCCTCCACAGCCGGAATATCCTGGGGAGAGAATACCTCCGGTAACACGGCAGGTTGGAACCCATAATTGGCCATGAAGGGAGACGTCCCAGAGGAAGAGTTCACCGCCGTGTTCCTGGCAAACTCAGCCCAAGGCAGGAGGTCAACCCAATTGTCTTGGTGATCGGAGACATAGCAACGAAGGAATTGCTCCAAGGCCTGATTGGATCGTTCTGCGGCCCCATTGGACTGAGGGTGGTAGGCCGAGGAGAAGGAGAGATGAATCCCCAACTGGGAGCAAAAGGCGCGCCAGAACCTGGACACAAACTGACTCCCCCGATCCGACACAATCTCCTTGGGCAAACCGTGCAATCGGAAGACCTCCCTGGCAAAAATCGTGGCCAACTCTTGTGCAGAGGGTAACTTCTTGAGAGGAACACAGTGGCACATTTTGGAAAACCGATCCACAATCATGAGAATGACCATATGGCCTCGGGATGCAGGGAGGTCCACAATGAAATCCATCCCCAGGTGTGACCATGGGCGCTCCCCGGTGGCTATGGGTTGCAGAAGGCCCAACGGAAGGTGCCGAGGGGACTTACTCTGGGCACAAACGGAGCATGCCGCTACATATGCGGCGATGTCGGAACGTAGGGAAGGCCACCAGAACAGACGTGAAACAGCCCAGGACAGCTGATTCTTTCCAGGATGCCCCGCGGTCTTGGAGTTATGGTAGGTTCGCAACAACCGAGTGCGCAACTCCTCAGGCACAAAACATCTGCCGTTGGGTCTCCCAGAGGGAGCACCAGATTGAGCCGCCAAAATCTGCTCAACCAGGGGAGAGGTCAGGCTGGTGCGAATGGCGGCCAAGATCTGATTCGGAGGTATGACCGAAGTCGGAATCGACTCCTCCCTGGACAGCTCGGAGTACTGCCGTGATAAGGCATCCGCCCTGATGTTCTTGGAACCGGGTAGGTAGGAGACCACGTAATTAAAACGTGACAAGAACAGAGCCCATCTGGCCTGACGTGGTGTCAATCTCTTGGCCTCAGAAAGGTAGGTCAGATTCTTGTGGTCCGTCAGGATGAGGACCGGAACCACCGAACCCTCGAGCAAGTGCCTCCATTCTTTAAGGGCCTGCACGATGGCCAATAACTCCCTGTCACCAATCTGATAGTTGCACTCCGCGGAAGACAGTTTCCGGGAGTAAAACCCACAAGGAAGCAGAGGACCCTCTGGTGTTCTACGCTGAGACAGAAGGGCGCCTACTCCCGTCTCAGACGCGTCCACCTCGAGGACAAAGGGCAACCCAGGGTTGGGATGCGACAGAATCGGAGCCGACACAAAGGCGGACTTTAGAGCCTCAAAAGCTCGGATGGCCTCGAGCGGCCAGACCTGGGAATTACTGCCCTTCCTGGTCAGATCCGTGAGAGGCTTGGCTAGCATGGAAAAGCCCCTGATGAACTTCCGATAATAATTAGCGAAGCCCAAAAAGCGCTGCAGGGAACGAAGACCACTGGGCTGGGGCCACTGTAAGACAGCCGAAACCTTCTCAGGATCCATGGAGAACCCCTCAGCGGATATGATGTAACCTAAGAAGGTTACCTGGGATCGGTGAAATTCGCATTTCTCAAGCTTACCGAACAGCTTGTTCTCTCGTAACCGTTGCAACACTCGTCTGACATCCAGAATGTGGGCCTCCATGGATTCAGAATATACCAAGATGTCATCCAAATAGACCACCACACACTGCTGCAACAGGTCACGGAAAACATCGTTGATGAATTCCTGAAAGACTGCGGGCGCATTGCACAACCCAAAGGGCATAACCAAGGTGTCACGGCTGTATGTGAGCAACAATAGTAATTCACAGTACAGAGCAACTGACTGGACCCAGAACTAGGGAGGATAAAGGGTGACCCCTGTCCGACCCTCAACGCTTTCCCTATTCTGCTAAAGCACATGCCCGGATCCAAATGGCGGAACGAGGCATGCCCACGTGCCTAAGACTAATGACCACTGTAACCCCTACAATAGTGGAAGGGGCACGGCCACCAGTGCCCTACTCAGTATATGGAGGGAACCGTGGCCACCTCAGATCCAGTCAGAAAACAAACAGGAATACAACAATGTCTGCAGACTTAGCTGAAGGTGTTATAGCCGCAGAGAAGATGGATCCAAGGACAGGCTGGCAATATCCGGAGTGCTAGCTGCAGCAGAACACAGGTCCAGTGAACTGATAGCTACAAGTGAAGAAACTAAAACAAGAGCTACAACTGAAGTGAGAACTATAATCCACATCCTATCATAGGAGGAGGGGTGATATAAGGAGAGGGAAATCAAACACATGAAGAACATCTGTGGTGAAAGAAACCAAAAGTAAACAGAGTAGTGAGAACTCCTCCCAGCTCTAGTAGTGACATCATCACAGGGGTGGAGAAACAGAGCTGTGAGAACGTCCCAAAGCTCTGGTAGTGACAGTACCCCCCCCTCTACGGGTGGACTCCGGACACCCAGGACCCACCTTCTCAGGATGAGCCCTATGAAATGCCCTGATGAGGCGAGTGGCTTTAATGTCCGACACCGGAACCCACATCCTCTCCTCAGGACCATAACCCTTCCAATGAACGAGGTACTGAAGAGAACCGCGGACAATGCGAGAGTCCACAATTCTGGAAACCTCAAACTCCAGATTGCCATCAACCAAAATCGGAGGAGGAGGCAAAGAGGAGGGTACCGTGGGCTGGACATATGGTTTTAAGAGAGATCTGTGAAATACATTATGTATCTTCCAAACTCGTGGAAGATCAAGACGGAAGGCAACAGGATTGATGACTGACAAGATTTTATAAGGCCCAATAAACTTGGGACCCAATTTCCAGGAGGGAACCTTCAACTTAATGTTTCTAGTAGACAACCACACCAGATCACCCACATTCAGGTCCGGACCAGGCACACGTCTCTTATCAGCCACACGCTTATACTTCTCACTCATTTTTTTAAGATTACTCTGAATCTTTTGCCAAATGGTAGACAAAGACGAGGAAAATCTCTCCTCCTCAGGTAAACCAGAAAGAGCCCCTCCCGAGAATGTCCCAAACTGCGGATGGAACCCATATGCACCAAAGAATGGTGACTTATCAGAAGATTCCTGACGACGGTTGTTCAGAGCAAACTCAGCAAGAGGGAGAAATGAACACCAATCCTCCTGGTTCTCTGCCACAAAACAGCGCAAATATGTCTCCAGATTCTGATTGAAGCGCTCAGTCTGACCATTCGACTGCGGATGAAAAGCAGAAGAGAAGGACAGCCGAACCCCCAGGCGAGAACAGAAAGCCTTCCAGAACCTGGACACAAACTGCGTGCCTCTATCGGAAACAATATCAGAGGGAATGCCGTGCAATTTAACAATATGGTCGACAAAAGCTTGCGCCAACGTTTTAGCATTGGGTAAACCAGGGAAAGGTACGAAATGAGCCATCTTGCTAAAACGGTCCACCACCACCAGGATCACCGACTTCCCCGAGGAACGAGGAAGATCCGTGATAAAGTCCATGGACAGGTGTGTCCAAGGACGGGAAGGAATGGGTAACGGGAGAAGGGAACCTGGAGGCCGTGAACGAGGGACCTTAGCTCGAGCGCACGTCTCACAAGCAGCCACAAAACCCTCCACCGACTTACGAAGAGCCGGCCACCAAAATCTCCGAGCAATGAGATCTACCGTGGCTCTACTCCCGGGGTGACCAGCAAGAACCGTATCATGATGCTCCTTAAAGAGTTTGTGACGTAGTTTAGGAGGCACGAACAACTTCCCAGAAGGACAACGGGCAGGTGTCTCAGTCTGGGCAGCCTGGACCTCGGCCTCCAAATCGGAATATAGAGCAGAAACAAACTACCCCCTCCGCCAAAATGGGACCCGGGTCCTCGGAGTTTCCTCCTCCCGGAAAACAGCGAGAGAGAGCATCAGCCTTCACATTTTTTATCCCAGGTCGGAATGTAACAACAAAATTGAATCTGGAGAAGAACAGAGACCATCTGGCCTGTCTCGGATTCATACGCTTGGCCGACTCCAAGTATGCCAGATTCTTATGGTCGGTAAAAACGGTGATAGGGTGCCTGGCCCCCTCCAACCAATGGCGCCATTCCTCGAAAGCCAACTTGATGGCCAACAACTCCCTATCTCCCACATCATAGTTTCTCTCTGCCGGGGAGAGTTTTTTAGAGAAAAAGGCACAGGGTCGCCACTTGGCAGGGGAAGGGCCCTGGGACAAAACCGCACCCACACCCACCTCGGAAGCATCCACCTCAACAATAAAAGGTAAGGAAACATCGGGATGCACCAAGACGGGAGCAGACGCAAAATTCTCTTTAATCTTAGAAAAGGCTGTAAGCGCCTCCTCCGACCAAGAGGAAAAATCCGCCCCCTTTTTTGTCATGTCAGTGAGGGGTTTGACAACAGAGGAATAATTCAAAATGAACTTTCTGTAATAGTTCGCAAAACCCAGAAAGCGCATCAATGCCTTCTGATTCTCAGAAAGCTCCCACTCAAGTACAGCACGGACCTTCTCGGGATCCATGCGAAAACCAGAAGCAGAGAGGAGAAAACCCAGAAATTGAATCTCCGATACCATAAAAAGACATTTCTCCAGCTTGGCGTACAATTTATTTTCCCGCAGAATCTGCAGAACCTGAAAAAGATGATCCTGATGGGTCTGAACATCAGGGGAAAAAATCAAAATATCATCAAGATACACCAATACAAATTTCCCCATTAAATGATAGAAAATACTATTAACAAAATGCTGAAAGACGGCCGGAGCATTCATCAGGCCGAAAGGCATAACGAGATTCTCGAAATGCCCGTCAGGGGTATTAAAGGCCGTTTTCCATTCATCCCCCTCTCTGACCCTGACCAGGTTGTACGCGCCTCTCAAATCCAATTTGGAAAACACCTTGGCCCCAACAATTTGATTGAAGAGGTCCGGGATCAGAGGAAGGGGATAGGGATCGCGAATCGTGATACGGTTCAGCTCCCTAAAATCTAGGCAAGGTCTCAGAGAGCCATCTTTCTTTTTAACAAAAAAAAAACCCGCGGCCACAGGTGACTTTGAGGGACGAATATGCCCCTTTTCGAGACTCTCGGAGACGTAAGTTCGCATAGCGATTCTTTCCGGTTGTGAGAGATTGTAGAGGCGTGCTTTTGGCAGCTTGGCGCCGGGAATGAGGTTAATGGGACAGTCAAACTCCCGGTGAGGAGGTAGCTCCTGAACACCGCTCTCGGAAAACACGTCCGAGAAATCAGAGAGAAATGATGGCACCGTTTTAGTAGACACCTCTGCAAAAGTCGCTGTGAGACAATTCTCTCTACAAAAATCACTCCACTCATTTATTTGCCTTCCTTGCCAATCAATAGTGGGGTTATGTCTAGTGAGCCAGGGTAACCCCAAAACTAGAGGAGACGGCAATCCGTTAAGGACAAAACAAGATATATCCTCCACATGAGTGTCACCTACAGCTAGCCGGATATTGTGAACAATGCCCTTCAGAGATCTCTGTGAGAGTGGAGCAGAGTCAATAGCAAAAACAGGTATATCTTTATCTAATGTGCAAACCTGAAAACCATGCATGGCTACAAATTGAGTGTCAATAAGATTGACGGCCGCTCCACTATCGACAAAAATCTCACAAGAAATGACTTTGCTCTCTAGCGCCACCCTGGCAGACAGGAGAAAACGGGAACTGCAGGTCAGAGGAAAAGCATCAAATCCTACATCAACTTTGCCCAAAGTAGCAGATGAAGCAGAACCTGATGATTTACCTTTTGAGATTTTTCTCTTATTATTGCTCTTAGTACGGTTCAAGAATCTCCTAGACGGACAAACATTTGCCAAATGACCTATGCCCCCACAACAAAAACAGACCATACTCTGAGGACTAAATCCTCTTTTATCAGGGGCAAGTCGAGCTAGCTGCATGGGCTTCTCCTCAGAGGGGAGCGAGACAGGATGAGGCCCCTGCACACTGAATGAGTCCGCACCACTGCCCCTAGACTGACAATGGTTGGACAGAGAGGTCTCGTTTCTTTCTCTTAGACGCCTGTCAAGGCGTACCGCCAATGACATGGCAGACTCTAAGGACGTTGGTCTCTCATGGAAAGCAAACGCATCTTTTAATCTCTCCGAGAGACCATGACAGAACTGACTCCGGAGTGCAGCATCATTCCAACCCGAATCAGCTGCCCATCTCCGAAATTCAGAACAATAAAGCTCCGCAGACCGTTTGTTCTGGCATAAAACACGTAGGTTAGATTCGGCCAGAGCAACACGATCCGGGTCATCATAAATCTGCCCCAGGGCCACAAAAAATCCCTCCACGGATCGAAGGGAGGGATCCCCTGATGGCAGCGAAAAAGCCCAAGTCTGAGCATTACCCCTGAGCAGGGAAATGACAATCCTCACCCTCTGCTCCTGATTACCAGAAGAGTGAGAACACAAGCAAAAATGGAGTTTGCATGCCTCTCTGAAACGAACAAAATTCTCACTGCCCCCGGAGAACGTCTCCGGAAGTGAGACCTTTGGCTCGCAACAGACTCCATGAGCCGGAGCAGGGCCCAATGCTTGAAGCTGGGTCATAGATTGACGGAGATCCGCTACTTCCAAAGAAAGACCCTGCATGCGGTCAACCAGGTCAGAAAGCGGATCCATGTCAAAAAAGGACGGTTTTGGTGGATTATAATGTCACGGCTGTATGTGAGCAACAATAGTAATTCACAGTACAGAGCAACTGACTGGACCCAGAACTAGGGAGGATAAAGGGTGACCCCTGTCCGACCCTCAACGCTTTCCCTATTCTGCTAAAGCACATGCCCGGATCCAAATGGCGGAACGAGGCATGCCCACGTGCCTAAGACTAATGACCACTGTAACCCCTACAATAGTGGAAGGGGCACGGCCACCAGTGCCCTACTCAGTATATGGAGGGAACCGTGGCCACCTCAGATCCAGTCAGAAAACAAACAGGAATACAACAATGTCTGCAGACTTAGCTGAAGGTGTTATAGCCGCAGAGAAGATGGATCCAAGGACAGGCTGGCAATATCCGGAGTGCTAGCTGCAGCAGAACACAGGTCCAGTGAACTGATAGCTACAAGTGAAGAAACTAAAACAAGAGCTACAACTGAAGTGAGAACTATAATCCACATCCTATCATAGGAGGAGGGGTGATATAAGGAGAGGGAAATCAAACACATGAAGAACATCTGTGGTGAAAGAAACCAAAAGTAAACAGAGTAGTGAGAACTCCTCCCAGCTCTAGTAGTGACATCATCACAGGGGTGGAGAAACAGAGCTGTGAGAACGTCCCAAAGCTCTGGTAGTGACACAAGGATTCATAATGACCGGTCCTGGTGTTAAACGCGGTCTTCCACTCATCGCCCACCTTGATCCTTACCAGGTTATATGCCGCCCTCAGGTCGAGTTTGGTAAAGACCGTGGCCCCTTTAAGGCGATCGAACAGCTCGGAAATCAAGGGTATCGGGTAAGCGTTCTTGATCGTGATGCGATTGAGACCCCTGTAATCGATGCAAGGCCTCAACTCACCGCCCTTCTTTTTCACAAAGAAAAATCCAGCCCCTGCCGGGGACGAGGATTTGCGAATGTGTCCGCGTGAAAGCGCCTCCCTCACGTACTCCTCCATGGCCTCATTCTCCGCTACCGACAGTGGATAGACTTTGCCACGAGGAGGAACGGCACCAGATTGTAACTCTATGGCACAATCGTATGGGCGGTGCGGAGGTAGGGCAACCGCGCGCACCTTATCGAATACATCCCGGTACTCCTCGTATTCAGGAGGCAACAGAGAGTCCGAGGAAGTACACAGCAACTTGACAGACCCATGGATGCAACTAGCCCCACACTGCGGTGACCACGAGAGGATCTCGGCCGATCTCCAATCGAAAGTCGGATTATGCTTCCGGAGCCAGGGGTACCCCAAGACCACCGAGTAGTGTGGAGACGAAATAACCTGGAGGCAGACCGACTCTCTGTGAACGGCACCAATGGCTATCCCCACTGGAAGGGTCTCATGAGTCACGTGTGGCGGCAGAAGGGGTCTGCCGTCTATCGCCTCAAGAGCCAGTGGGGAACCTCGAGCCTGCAGAGGAATGGAATTGGCGGCAGCGAACACATTATCAATGAACAAACCACCAGCACCAGAGTCCACCAACGCCTGGGTCGTCACCGAGCCCCCGACCCAGGAGAGGACAACAGTGATCAGTGGTTTGTCAACACGGGAAACCGGGGACGAGGAGACTCCACCCAAGATCTGCCCCCGACAGGATCTCAGGTGCGAGCGTTTCCCGGACGGTTCGGACATGCCAACCGAAAATGCCCACCGAGACCACAGTACATGCATCGGCCCTCGCGTCTCCGGAGTACCCTCTCCCCCTCGGACAGGCGAGCAAACCCCAGCTGCATGGGTTCACCCCCAGACAAGTCATCCCCAGGAGGCGTGGGAGGAGAGGGAGGCACGGGTGGGACAGCAAACGTAGGCGCCAATCTGTTAGAAAACCTCCGCAGGCTCTCCTTAAAGGAAGGTCTCTCCCTGAGTCTGGTGTCAATCAAAATCAGGAAAGAAATAAGAGACTCGAGCTCCACTGGTAGGTCCTTAGCTGCAACCTCATCCTTCAAGGCATCCGAGAGACCATGAGAGAAAGCAGCGACCAGAGCCTCATTATTCCAGCCCACCTCTGCTGCCAGGGTATGAAACTCAATGGCGTATTCAGCTACGGATCGTGAACCCTGTCTGATGGACATAAGGAGCTTCGCAGCAGAGGCAGCACGAGCCGGCACATCGAATACCTTCCGAAGAGAAGCAACAAAACCGGAAAACTCGGCAACCACCGGATTGTTGTTCTCCCATAAAGGGCTGGCCCAGGCCAAGGCCTTGTCCGAGAGCAGCGAGATCAAGAAGCCCACCTTTGATCTCTCAGTGGGAAAGGCATGTGGCAGCAACTCGAAATAAATGCCCACCTGGTTAAGGAAACCTCGGCACTGAGTTGGCTCTCCCCCAAAGCGCTGTGGAAGAGGGGCAGAACCGGTCATACCCCGAAACACCGCAGGTGCAACAACAGGTGTCGGGGTAGACTCTGGCGCAACAACCGGAGCGGCAGTAGGAGCGGGCCCAGGAGCGACAACCGACCCATCGGCAACGGGAGCGAAATGAGCCGTGCGTTCAAGCAGGGTTTGCAACGCCACAGCGAACCGACCCAACAGGTGATCCTGCTGATCAAGTCTGGCAACCAGCGTGGGTAGCGAGGATGGCCCTGTACCGTCAGAATTCATGGCTTGGTCCTAATGTCACGGAACCATGAACCAGACGTACAACAAGGGATAAGTGGAAATAAGAAGACTTTATTGAAAATAAAGCTGTAAAGCAAAAGTCCAAACGGATGGCGAAACCGAAGCAGAGTCTTGCGAAGCCAGAGGTCAGGAACCAGAAGGGTAGTCAGACGAAGCCAGGATCAGGAACCAGCAGGGTAGTCAGACGAAGCCAGGATCAGGAACCAGCAGGGTAGTCGGACGAAACCAGGATCAGGAACCAGCAGGGTAGTCGGACGAAACCAGGATCAGGAACCAGAAGCAGCAGCAGTCTAGAAGCATGTGAACACAGGAGGACCAAGCAAGGAACTGAAGCCACAGACCTCCTATATATATGAGCTGGGCATCCAGCTCCTCCCAGTGGGAAGGAGGAGCCGCAGGGTGGGAGGCTACAAGAAACCCAGAAACCAAGATGGCCGCCAGCACATGTCAAACGAAGGAGAACAGCAAGAAGGTAAGACCATGACAGGTACATATGATTTTCAATTGCTCTATATTACTTTTTTTGTGAGGCAAGGTAACCAAAAAATGGCTGTTTTGGCACTTTTTATTTTTTACAACATTCATCTGACAGGTTAGATCATGCGCTATTTTTATAGAGCAGGTTGTTACGGACGCAATGATATCAACTATGTCTACTTTCTTTGTTTCAGTTTTACATAATGCATTTTTGAAAAAAAAAATAGTTTGTGTCTCCATTTTCTGAACGCCATATTTTTTTATTTTTCTGCCGATCGTCTTGTGCAGGGGCTCGTTTTTTGCAGGAAGAGTTGATGTTTTTATTGGTACCATTTTTGGGTACATGTGATTTTTTGATCATTCATTATAACACTTTATGGGGCAAGGTGACCAAAAAAATTGGTTGTTTTAGCACAGTTTTTATTTATTTTTACAGCGTTCACCTGAGGGGTTAGGTCATGTAACCTTTTTATAGAGCAGATCGTTACGGACGTGGCGATACCTAACATGTATACTTTTTTTTATTTAGGTTTTACACAATAATAGCATTTTTGAAACAAAAAAAAGCCATTTTTGTCACCTTACATCACAAAAAGTGCAGCACCAAGTGATCAAAAAAGGTGTATGTCCCACAAAATGGTACCAATAAAACAGTCACCTCATCCCGCCAAAAATGAGCCCCTACATAAGAAATTCGCTCAAAAAAAACCCAAAAAAACCCCAAAAAAAACTATAGCTTTCATAACATGGACACATTAAAACATCATTTTTTGACATTTTTTTTATATTTTTTTTATGGTGCTTATCAGACTGGGTGGATCATGTGATATGTTTATAGAGCCAACCGTCACGGACGCGGCAATACCAAATATGTCTATTTAATTTCTTTTTTTCTATTTAACTTCTTTTTTTTTTTACACTTTGTGTGCCCCATAAAGGTCATACAAGACCTTTGGGGGGACATTTAACTTCCCTTTATTTCTTTTTGCCACTATTGATTTCTTCTGTAACTGGGGCTGACATAGTAGCCCCAGTTACAGGGGAAATACACCTCCCAGAGAGGCTGTACAGCACTATACAGCGCTGTGTATACAGCGATCTAGAAGGCAGGGATACCTGGGAATTGTCCCTGCCTTCTCTCTGGGTTGCCCTGCTGTCACTGACAGCGGGCAACCCGCTCTGCAGCTGCACAATTAGCGTGCAGCTGCCATCTCTGAATGGACGTTCAGAAACATCAATTCAGAGATAGAGAACCACCTCCCGGACGTTTATAGTCAACGGGCAGACGGGAGGTGGTTTTTTTAACACATGCCCCTAATCTAAAGGCCCATTTACACACAGCATTTATCCCTATGCATGGGGATGAATGATCACTTTGACGATCGTTCTTCCCCATGCTGATTCATTACTTCTTTACACAGGGGGATGAGCTGCCCACCAATGATAATTTTATGTGCTGCAAGACGGACGGATCACCCGACAAACAAGAATTTTGCTCATCTGATGGATGATCGTCCGTGCATTTACATGGGGGGCAATCAGGGAGGAGTGTTCATTCCCAACAATTGCCTTGTTAATCTGCCCATGTAAATGAGGCCTTACGGACTCTGCAGTGCACCTGCAAACCGACTGTGCATAAAGTGGACTCAGACAGGAGTCCCACAGTGAGTACAGAGATAAAATTACTCTCGTAATATTTGTGCATTACTGTGCACAACAGGGTTGGTCCCAGAAGTCCTTGTTAGGGTCCGGTCGCTCATTGCGCCATCCTCGTGCAGTCAAACATGCAGCGGCCAATGGGCGCAGGATTTTGAATGTAATACCTTAGATCTGCTTGTACAATCGTGCAGTGACTGGGCGCCGCCTGTGAGCGGGGCTTCAGTGGCATGTGGATGCCGCAATGTCTAACCATACAATATCATACCAAGCTCCTGTATTGCTGCTCCCCGTCAAGATATCACAGGACACACGAGACCGGCTTGTAAATAGTACATCGAGGGAGGAATTTAGTAAGACCGGCGTTTTGTAAGCTAGTTTTATTCTCTGTTGGGCTGACGTACTAAGGGGTGAACACCTTTTAATCATTTTGGCGAATCTCAGGACCCTGAGCAGAATTCTAAACCAGTTTAGAGCTGGTGTGGATTTTAGGCATCATTTTCTGGCACAAATTGGGCCACCGACCCCCTACCCTGGACTGTTCTCTTTTATGAAAAGTGGAGAGCGCGGCACAAGACTCCAAAAAAATCATACATTTTTGCACTAGTGCATCCATCCGCCCTTAAAGGGTTTCTCCCATGAATAATGTAAAAGATGAAAATCAGACATAATACAGTACATGACAGTCTCTTTCAAACAAAGCTAGAACCAGCCCTGTACCTCACATGGATCCAGAGATCTACCCATTCAGATCTGTAAGATTTATATCAAGGGGAGTGTCCTTTCTGCTGCAGCTCAGGGGGCGTGTCCATGCTCTTCCTATCATAGCTCAGGGGGTATGTCCATGCTCTCCCTATCACAGCTCAGGGGGCGTGTCCATGCTCTCCTTATCACAGCTCAGGGGGCGTGTCCATGCTCTTCCTATCATAGCTCAGGGGGTATGTCCATGCTCTCCCTATCACAGCTCAGGGGGCGTGTCCATGTTCTCCCTATCACAGCTCAGGGGGCGTGTCCATGCTCTTTCTATCACAGCTCAGGAGGCAGTTGGAGGATGAAACTAAGCATGTACGGCCATCAAAGGCCTCTTTCACACTTGCGTTGTCCGGATCCGGCGTGTACTCCACTTGCCGGAATTACACTCCGGATCCGGAAAAACGCAAGTGTACTGAAAGCATTTGAAGACGGAACCGTCTTCCAAATGCGTTCAGTGTTACTATGGCACCCAGGACGCTATTAAAGTCCTGGCTGCCATAGTAGTAGTGGGGAGCGGGGGAGCGGTATACTTACAGTCCGTGCGGCTCCCCGGGCGCTCCAGAATGACGTCAAAACGCCCCATGCGCATGGATGACGTGATCCATGTGATCACATGATCCATGAGCTTGGGGCGCCCTGACGTCACTCTGGAGCGCCCGAGGAGCCGCACGGACGGTAAGTACACTGCTCCCCGCTCCCCACTACACTTTACCATGGCTGCCAGGACTTTAGCGTCCCGGCAGCCATGGTAACCACTCTGAAAAAGCTAAATGTCGGATGCGGCAATGCGCCGAAACGACGTTTAGCTTAAGGCCGGATCCGGATCAATGCCTTTCAATGGGCATTAATTCCGGATCCGGCCTTGCGGCAAGTGTTCCGGATTTTTGGCCGGAGCAAAAAGCGCAGCATGCTGCAGTATTTTCTCCGGCCAAAAAACGTTCCTGATGCATCCTGAACGGATTTCTCTCCATTCAGAATGCATTAGGATAATCCTGATCAGGATTCTTCCGGCATAGAGCCCCGACGACGGAACTCTATGCCGGAACACAACAACGCAGGTGTGAAAGAGCCCAAAGTGAGCAGGACAAAGAAATAATGAGAAAAAAAAACTGCGGGTGGCGCTATACAAATACATTTTATTGAATAACTCAGTGGCTATGTAAAATTTTTATTTCCATGCAATTACAAAAGTATTCAGATCCAAGAGCTGGTTAGAAAATTGTAGAAAGTTTTTCGTGAGACAACTCTTAAGAAACCATAAGAAGGGCTTTGTGGCCCCAAAGAAGAAAGGGGTAGTAGTGGGGCAACTGAGATGTTAAAGTCTCTTTAACCTCGCTCCTGCGCCGTTCGATATTCAGAGCAGGCGCAGTAAGGATGTTGGCAGCCAGTGAGCATCCTTTCTTCACTATGCCTGCGCTGCCTGGCCCTGTCAATCAAGACTTGGAGGGAGATGACAGGTCGGAGAACGAAGCCTCTAGGAGCAGGAGCAATGCATCCTGCTCCTAGAGGCTAATTTGCATATTTCTGGAGTAACGGGGGCATGGATAATAAAACTAGGACTAGGCTAGTTAGGTTCAGCTGACATTAGCACATCGCTAATGTCAGCCAGTTTAATTTAGGTATTTCTGGTGACAGAAACCCTTTAAGGTGGATTTACACTGCTCGATAATATGATAACGCTCGTTCCCGACAATCTGCAGTCTATAGGTGCCGCCAATCACCAGGGTGATCCTGTCGTACCTGCAGGCACATTAATTATTGTCTCTGGGCAGTATATCGTGCTGTCTAAGGCTACTTTCACACTTGCGGCAGGACGGATCCGACATGCTGTACACAATGTCGGATCCGTCCTGCGGCTATTTCGCCGTGCCGCCGGACCGCCGCTCCATCCCCATTGACTATAATGGGGACGGGGGCGGAGCTCCGGCGCAGCACGGCGGTGCTCGGCGAAAGCCGCCGGACTAAAAAGCCTGACATGCAGTCATTTTAGTCCGGCGGCCTTTCGCCGTGCTGCGCCGGAGCACCGCCCCCTTCCCCATTATAGTTAATGGGGACGGAGCGGCGGTCCGGTGGCACGGCAAAATAGCCGCAGGACAGATCCGACATGGTGAACAGCATGTCGGATCTGTCCTGCCGCAAGTGTGAAAGTACCCTAAACAATGATCTGCTGCCCAGAAACAAAGATTCTGTATAGAGACAAGGGATTGCAATAGTGATCCCTCATACTGTGAAGGAGATCGCTGCATGTAAATGCACAGTCTCCTTCACTGAACAAACAGCTGACTGTCGGGAAGGAACGATTCCTTCCTGACAATCAGCTGTACATCGGAGCATCTAAACCCACCTTTACATGGGATGACAGAGCAGCAGTTTGTAGGGAAGGAAACGTTCCTTCCCAACAATCTGCTGCTTGCTGATGGAGGAGACCAGTACATTTCCATGCAGCGATCTTCTCCACAGTATGGGGAGGAGCAGTCACTAAGGCCATCGCTCTTCCCCTACTGACTCGTTGTATGCCGTCAGCAGATCGTGTTTACACAGCAACTTCTGCTACCGGCAAACTAATTTTTGTGTGGGCACAAACGATTCAATTACCCTCGCTCATTCACTGGAAAATCGGCGGCACGTTTACACCACCAGATAATTGCGAGCGAGCATTACTATGAACAATTATCTTTTGGATTCTCAGCCTGTGTAAAGAGCCCTTTAGGATAGGG
The DNA here is from genome assembly GCF_905171765.1 of Bufo bufo. NCBI lineage: Eukaryota > Metazoa > Chordata > Amphibia > Anura > Bufonidae > Bufo > Bufo bufo. The sequence continues at coordinate 354,354,327 of NC_053394.1, forward strand.
GTCTCTTTGTACAAAATGGAGATGGCCATGTAAGTGTGGGCACCAGGCAATCTATGGGGAGGGGTAGATAAGAGAACAATGGAGGGCAGTTCTCTGGATAGAAGTTACGTGTAAAGGTCATTGTGTGTCACGATCAGTGTGTGTGGGGGTGGGGTGGGACTCCATACTGAACACAGGAGGGAAGGGGAACAGTAACTGGGCCTGGAAACTAGGGAAGAAACAGGTCACCTCCTAGACAACCCTAATCCAGGCCCTGACTATCTATCAATATGAATAGACCTTGAAGGTAGGAATATTCATATGGAGGATACCTAGGCCCTTATATCCCTATAAGGCCCTGGAATGAGGTTAGGACCAGAGACAACCCATTCCTCCCCAGATGGATGAATGGAAGTCTCTGTCTCAGGCCCAGATACAAACACAACATTTAACTTCTGTAGAGATGGCCGAGCAGGAACACCAGAGCCAAACTCACACCAGCTCAGCCAAACCCAAATGATGCCATCTACCGCGTAGTCAGAAGGGTGGGGTCAGACTATAAAGCGTAGAAGTGATGACCACCGAGCAACAGCTGAGAAAAGGGAAGTGGTCATTAACCCTATCAACACTGAATCAAGAGAAATCAAGGAGGCTGTTAGATTTCTCCACGCTCAGCCAATCTCCTTGATTTCCTGACATCAGTCACCTGAGGGAATGTGACATTGTGTGAAGGGAGCGAGGGGATTTTTAGACAGGGCAGGTGAGAGATAGAAGACTCATTTTGTTTCTGTGTTAAAGCAGCATGGAGTGATCTCCAAAAATATATAATCATAATGACTGCAAACAGTATAAACTGCACAAGGTTAGGAGTCGAGGGGGGGGGCACTATATCTCCTTATGGAGAGCCCAGTCGGCCTTAAGCTAAATGCACACGATCAGGATTGCGTGTGGATTTTCGGCACCGTAGGTCATGTGCATTGTATTCTATGAAAATTAGAAATTCTTAATGCACATGATGCAGATTTTTTTCCACGCGGATTTTGACCTGTGGTGTGGATTTTAAAATCTGCAGCATGTCAGTTTTATTTTTCCTGACCGAATTTTCTCCATTCACTTAGTAAAATCCGTACCAAATTCGCATGCAAATCCGCACCAATTGATGCGGATTGACCGCATGGATTTGCCTGCGAACACCTTCGGATTTCAGTGCGGATTCTCTGCACATGGAGCCTGAACGTGTGCATGTCCCCTTATAGGGCAGGCAGTGCTCCTCTGAAATCCTGGAAAGAAGGTATACAAATCAGCGCTTAATGAACAGAGAATAAAGGTCCTCTTCTATAGGACTATGTAGGGTATGAACCCTCGTTCCCAATAATTGGCCCGTGTACAGGTGCACCGATCAATAATCATAATAACATAGTATCCTTGTCCGTAATGCGGACAAAAATAGGACATGTTCTATTTTTTTGCGGAACGGACATACAGAAATAGAATGCACATGGAGTAATTTCAGTTTTTTTTGTGGCCCCGTTGAAATGACTGGTTCCACATACAGGCCACAAAGAAAACGGAATGAAAACAAACTACGTTTGTGTGCCTGAGCCCTAATACTGATGACGTATCCTCTGTATAGGTCATCAGTATCTGATCGTTGGGGGTTCGACACCCAGAACCCCTGCCCGTCAGCTGTTTGAGAAGGCACTGGCGTTCCTGTGAGTGCCATGGCCTTCTCGCAGCTCACCAAGCACATCGCCGTACATTGTATAGCAGCAGTGCTTGGTATCACATTCAGACCCCATTCACTTCTATGGGGCTGAGCTGCGCCTAGACCACATGACCGATGAACGTGACGTCACATGGCCAAGGGAAAGCTGTGAGAAGGCTGTGGCGCTATTGCGAGCACCAGTACCTTCTCAAACAGATGATTGGCGGGGTCCCTGAGTATCGGACCCCCACTGATCAGATGAGTGATGACAGGATAACAATCGAGAGAGGACTGACCTCTAGTCGTATTTCCTGTGCATTCTAGTAATGTCACTCTTCCAAACAAAATCGGACATAATCCTAGTTATTTTTTCCAGTGTCTACACCGGGCTGCTTTGAAATACCATTGTGAGCTGTGTCGGGAAAACCATTTTCATTACCTTTTACTCTCTCCATTATTTTCCTCACCTTCACTTTATGTTATGAAATACTGGAGTAATATTTTAAGTGAAGGGGGGCTGGGCTGCAGTATGCCGGTGCCAGAATCTACAGTGTATACAGCCTCCCTCCTACTCTATAGTTTCTGGCACCAGCAACTGCTCAAAACATCTGATCGGTGGGAGTCTGGACCCCCGCCATTCTGATATTGATGACCTTTCCTCCAAATGCAGAATAAAAATACTCCTTTCCGCATTTTTGAGGAGTATAGTTAGCCAAGGAGGAGTCCTGGAGTTAATAAGACCCTGGGTGGCGGGGTTACCCTGGGTGGGTTAAGTGCACACATGGCACAGCAGCCGAGTGTTGTCAAGTGAAAAAGATAGAACTTGCTCTATCTTTTTGCGGAACGGAAGGATCGCAGACTTATTCAAGTGAATGGGTCTGCGATTCCCATGCGCCTGCCCCACGGACGGTGCACGTGCATTGCGGACTGCAATTTGCGGTCCACAGCACGGGCACGGCCTTCACACGTTCGTGTGAACAAGCCCTTAGTAGCAACAATTTCCTTACTCTCCCCCAGTGCTGCTTACCATTGTCTGTGAATAATAAGCTTTATTATTGGCCCGGGTTGGCCTCTGGCTGCAGCGCTGTGCCAGTCGGGGAGCTGCTCAGGGCAGGGAAAGTCTCATGCGTAGAAATACACGTGAGACTTTTTTCCAAAGCATAGAAGTGCTTGTACAAGCATCTGTGACACGGATTATTGGGGCTATATATATATATATATATATATATATATATATATAGGTCTGTACAAGTCAAGCTCTCATTGATCTTTTCCTGGTTTTCCTAGAGACTCTAGGAGTAATGGTAACGCCCCCGTTGCTCCTAGAGACTCATTTGCATATACAAAACATCATTTTTCTCAGCAATGCGTGCACATATGAACATGGAACCCACACAGATGCCTTCAGCTGCCGAGTGCACATGTAACAGGTCAGCCAGTGTCATAGGGACAAAACTGCCCTTTAATAAATTTGCAAGGTTTCGCTCACCCGCAGTGCATCAGTGCGTAGCTAGACATATTCGCCTCTCAGAAGTCTAGAAAAGCCATGTAACAGCTCCTATCGTACCCATGCTGTATTTAACAAGCTTTCCTGGAAACACATCTAGCTAAAAACTGACTGCTTAGGGTACTTTCACACTAGCAGTTTTCTTTTCCGGCATAGAGTTCCGTCCTAGGGGCTCAATACTGGAAAATAACTGATCAGGCATATCCCCATGCATTCTGAATGGAGAGAAATCCATTCAGGATGCATCAGGATGTCTTCAGTTCAGTCACTGAACGGCGTTTTGGACTGAGCATGCTGCGGTATTATCTCCGTCCAAAATTCCAGATCAGTTGCCGGAATGTCAAAAATTTAAAAAAAAAATTGAAATGGATCCGTTTGTCCGTATGACAAAAACGGAGAGACCGAACCGTTCTTGCAATGCATTTGTGAGATGGATCCGCCTACAAATGCTGTCTGTTTGCATGCAGATTGCCGGACAGAACTGCTTGCCGGATCACTCTGCTGCAAGTGTGAAAGTACCCTTAGAGGATTCACGCAAGATCACAATTTCACGTTAGCAAAAAATGCCCCACAATATTTATGTCACAAGGACTGTCCCATATAGGAGGACCTGCTGGTTCTCACATGATCACCGTGGTAAAGGTAGCTGACATCCCAGGTCATCAGATGTTATGGCCGGGATGCTTCAGACACTGCCCTTTTTATTAGAAATATGCCACTGAATTATTCCAGTGCCTAAGGCTGAGTTCACATGCGCGATTTTTCTGCGCGAGTGCAAAACATTGTAATGCGTTCACAGAAGTTCGGGCTTGGGATCGGTGTTCTGTAGATTGTATTATTTTCCCTTATAACATGGTTACCTTCCGTTGTTTTTGCGGACCCATTGAAGTGAATGGTTCCGCATACGGTCCGCAAAAAAATGAATAAAACAGAAGCGGAAAGAAAATACTTTTGTGTGCATGAGCCCTTATTGTTATTTTTCACCACTCTAAACTCTTCACTATCCAATAATAAAAAAAATAAAACTTTTACACTTTTCACTCCCTCTTCAGTCTTGAAAATGTAGACTGCTATTACAGACCTCTACGCTGACGATCTGACCACTTACCGTATTTTTCTCTTTTTAAGACGCGTCTTATAAAGCGAATACTAGTGAGCGCTTCCATTATGGAAGCACTCACTAGTATGCTTTAGGTGCCGTGAGTGAAGCGCTGCAAGCGCTTGTAATACTCACCCTCCCGGTCTACGATCCTGGGGCCAGCGCTGCACTGTCCTGACCCCGTACAGCGTCAAAACGTAGTGCACGCACTATGACCTGGCGCTGCACTCAGTCAGGTGACAGTGCAGTGCGGGCCGGAGAAGACATGGGAGTGCGACTGCTGCAGGAGATGGAGAGGAGCCGCGGCGCAGGAGAGGTAAGAGAAGTTTTTTTATTTTATTCTGATGTGAGATCTGATGGGGGTTCTGGCAAGGAACTCTGATTGGTGGGTCGAACAATAAGGGCTGATTTGAGGTCTGATAGGGGTCTGGTCTAAAATAAAGGGCTTATCTGAGGTCTGATGGGGCTCTCACATTGAGGGCTGATCTGAGGTCTGAAATAAAGGGCTGATATAAGGTCTGATGGGGTCTGACACGGAGGGCTGATATGTGGGTCTGATGTGATGTCCTGATAAGGGGTCTGATCCGATGTCCTGATATTTATGGGGGTCTGATATGAGGTCTGATGAAAAATATTTTTTCTTATTTTCCTCCTCTAAAACCTGGGTGCGTCTTATCATCGGGTGCTTCTTATAAAGTGAAAAATACGGTACTTCAAAGATAGAATTTAAAAAAATCTAGCATAAAATTATCTCCCAGTCTCCAAGTCTCATCGATCCCCTTCCCTCCCGCACCTCCTGTTGTTCACGCTTTACATTTCACCCAGTCACAGAAGTCTCCAGGCTCGCCCTACTTACCTGCATTCCCTCACATCTCCTCCAGTCTCTTTCCCCAGCTGTCACTACCGACCTAAAATATTTAACCTCTCTCTGCATGTATCTCCTCCTCCTCCTCTTTTAAACATTATCATAACCCCAATGCTGAAAAAAAACATCTCTTGTCCCATCCTGATCTAACTACTGACCTTTCTCTAATCTCTCCTTCATCTCTAAGCTTCTGGAACCCCCGGTCTACTCTCACTTCATTCATTATCTCCTTGGCCCTCACAATCTGATTTCCACACTTCAGAAACCGCCCTGAGTTCACATTACCGGCGGATCCGTTAAAAGAACTGAAAAATAAAGAAAAAAATTGATCCTGTATTTTAAGCATCTGTTATGCTCAGTTATACACATTTGGCATCCGAGATCCGTTATATTGGGCAGGGAAAAAAGTCCTGCGTAGAAGACTTTTTTTCCGTCTAAAATATTGGATCTCAGACGGAAAGGGCTAAAACTGATGCCAAATGTGCATAACTGAGCATAACAGATGCTTAAAATACAAGATCCATTTTTTTCAGTTTTTCTAATGGATCAGAACAAAGGAAAGCTAAGCGGTGATGGGAACTCAGCCTTAGGCTGGGTTCACACGGGCGTCACATTTTGGCTCCGGATGCGTCCCGGGTGCATTGCGGCAAACCCGCGCGAGTAGGTACCCAATTGTAGTCAGTTTTGACTGCGATTGCGTTCCATTGTTCAGTTTTTATCGCGCGGGTTCAATGCGTTTTGCACTCGCGTGATAAAAACTGAATGTGGTACCCAGACCCGAACTTCTTCACTGAAGTTCAGGTTTGGGTTAGGTGTAGTGTAGATTGTATTATTTCCCCTCATAACATGGTTATAAGGGAAAATAATAGCATTCTTAATACAGAATGCTTATTAGAAGGTCAATTGAGGGTTAAAAAAAAAACAAAAAACCTCACCACCTCCAATTGATTGCGTAGCTGCCGGTCTCCTGTTCTTTCTTCAGGACCTGTCAAAGGACCTGTTGTGACGTCACTGAGCTTATCACATGGTCCATCACCACAGTGATGGACCATGTGATTGGACCATGTGATGTGACGTCACCAAAGGTCCTTTAGCCGGCAGCTCATGATTAAAGAAGTAAGAAGAGATCGGCAACTGCGATCAAGAGGAGGATGTGAGTTAATTATTATTTTTTTAACCCTCAATTGACCTTCTACTAAGCATTCTGTATTAAAGAATGCTATTATTTTCCCTTATAACCATGTTATAAGGGAAAATAATACAGTGAATAGACTGTCGTCTTAGCAACCATGCGTGAAAATTGCACCGCATCCGCACTTGCTTGCGGATGCTTGCGATTTTCACGCAGCCCCATTCACTTCTATGGGGCCTGCGTTGCGTGGAAAACGCACAAAGAGGAGCATGCTGCTATTTTCACGCAACGCACAAGTGATGCGTGAAAATCACCGCTCATGTGCACAGCCCCATAGAAATAAATGGGTCTGGATTCAGTCCGGGTGCAATGCGTTCACCTCAAGCATTGCACCCGTGCGGAAATCTCGCCCGTATGAAAGGGGCCTTAGGGTACTTTCACACTAGCGTTATTCTTTTCCAGCACTGAGTTCCGTCCTAGGAGCTCAATACCGGAAAAGAACTGATCAGTGTTATCCTAATGCATTCTGAATGGAGAGCATTCCGTTCAGGATGCATCAGGATGTCTTCAGTTCAGACTTTTTGACTTTTCAGGACGGAGATATTACCGCAGCATGCTGCGGTTTTATCTCCGTCCAAAATTCTGGAACAGTTGCCGGAATTCCAGATCCGGCATTTTTTTCCATTGACATGCATTAATGCCGGCCCCGAGTGTTCCGGCATTGCTGTCTGCGCATGCTCAGACCGCAAAAAATGTGAAAAAATAAATGCCGGATCTGTTTTTCCGGATGACACCGGAGAGACGGATCCGGCATTTCAATGCATTTGTCCTACGGATCAGGATCCTGATCCGTCTGAAACATGCCATCAGTTTGCATATGTTTTGACGGAACTGCCTGCCAGAATCCTCTGCCGCAAGTGTGAAAGTACCCTTAGGCCTCTTGCACATGGCCATTGTGTGCCTATGGCCGTATTGCGGCCTACATACGGCAGGTCCGCAATACACAGGCACCGGCCCGTGTGCACTCCGCATCACGGATGCGGACCCATTCACGTGAAACTGAATATATAAACTGAATATATAAACTAAAACTGAATATTTCAAAATCTGAACCTTGTGAGTTTCCACTATCTACTAACCTACCTAAACCTGCTATTTCAATTCCAGTCTATGGTACTACAATAACTCCAGGACAGCACTGAAACATCCGAAGTCGATTCGTATAATACTTAGTTTGAATAATGTACGTAGCGAGCGCTCCGTACAGTATTAGAATGTATTGGCTCTGATGAGCCGAAGTTATTACTTTGCAAAGTCTCGCGAGACTTTGCATAATAACTTCATAAATTAATTTCTACTGTAAAAAAAAACATTTCCCGAACTCAGGTTCGGTTCCAATTCGCTCATCCCTAGTGACTATGTCTGAAGCTGGTCCTTCTTTCACTCACTATATTCAATCACTTGCTGCTCATGTCACGGGCAGCTCAAAAACATCTCCAGAATCCGCTCCTTTCTTAGGCCTCTTTCACACGAGCGTGACGGATTAGGTCCGGATGCGTTCAGGGTGCGTTCAGTGAAACTCGCTCTTTTTTGCAAGCAAGTTCAGTCAGTTTTGTCTGCGGTTGCGTTTAGTTGTTCAGTTTTTTCCGCGCGGGTGCAATGCGTTTTGATGCGTTTTTCACGCGCGTGATAAAAAACGGAATGTTTACAAACAACATCTCTTAGCAACCATCAGTGAAAAACGCATCGCACCCGCACTTGCTTGCGGATGCGATTTTCCCGCAACCCCATTCACTTCTATGGGGCCAGGGCTGGGTGAAAAACGCAGAATATAGAGCATGCTGCGATTTTCACGCAACGCAGAACTGATGCGTGAAAAAAAACGCTCATGTACACAGACCCATTGAAATGAATGGGTCAGGATTCAGTGCGGGTGCTATGCATTCACCTCACGCATTCCACCCGCGCGGAAAACTCACTCGTGTGAAAGGGACCTTAGGCTTGTATTAGACCAGAATCAGAATCAGCTTTATTCGGCAAACACGACACAGTCGATCGTGCTCGGAATTGGGTTAGGCACAGGTACAGGCATAGTACTAGGGGGTGGAAGGGGGGGGGGGGTTATGCAATTGGCACATCAGGGGCGACGGATTATGGGCGGGAGATGGGGCGTGATGAGTTCAGCAGTCTGACGGCCGTTAGGAAGAAAGTGTTCAGCCTCCTCGATGTCCTTGCAGGGATGGCCTGATACCTGCCGTCGGACTTTAGACGTCTGAAGAGATGATGGCCCGGATGGGAGTGGTCATTGGATATTTTCAGAGCCCTGGAGCGCAGTCTGTTGGAGAAGATAGAGTCAAGGGGTGGTAGTGGCAGTCGAGTAGTTCTCTCCGCCGAGCTGACCAGCAGACGTCTTGCAGATAGAGGGAAGATTTTGCAACCCGTTAGTGACCAAAAATGTGCTTATTACATAGAGTGATGTTCATTCGTACTTTCGCTCGTTAACAGTTCGCTATAAAATATCTCGCCTTCATGTGATCTGTAAGCGAGTAGATGACGCCATAATATACGGATCTGTGACCGAGGAATCATCATTTTTTAGCAGAATGAAAGATCACGATCTGTGCAAAATGAGCGATTCCTGACTTCCTCGCTCATACTTATTACATCTCGCCAGCCTCATTCAATTTCGATCGCATTAACGACATTCGGTACGATATTCGCTCTGTCTAATATAAGCTTTACTGTGGAAACAAAAGGTCTCATTGTTGCCCTGATTCATTATCATCTTGACTAATGTAACTCAATACTATCTGGTTTACCACTCCCCAAACTCCCCCCCAGCAGCCAGGCCAATGCCTCCACCCGATGCCAGTTACTTCACTGATTGACCATACAGTATAGAATTCAATTAAAGGTACATTCACACGACCGTATTTATGGGTCCGCATCTGCGGAATGGATGAAGACCCATTCATTTCAATGGGACCGCAAAAGATGGGGACAGCACACAGTGTGATGTCCGAATCTGTACTTCCGTTCCGTGGACCCGCAAAAAAGTCTCACCAATCGCTTTAGATCTCCTCCCCTTTTCGATAGCCTCACTTGTTCAATCGCAAAAGCCCTAAAGTTTGGCACCTTACGTTCGTGTTTAGAAATGAAGTGCTTAGCCGCATTGGATATGTTCACACTGTCGGGATTACTGATGTAGTTGAGATGGCGAGATTGAGGGAGGCTTTTTGGATTTTTAAGTTGGATACCAGACACTTGAATGGTCTTAACATGAAAAACGAACTTATGCATTTTTATTGACCATTTTATTTTCGATTGATAATGGAGACTTCGGATTTATTTATGTTGGAATCAGCATATGCTACTAAAGATACTTATACACGATAATCTGTATCAGTATTTATATGTATACTGTGTATTTTTATTTCTGCATATGAAATTTTACATTTATGTTCACTGTTTTGGTTATGGAATTTTTTCACATTATATATGTAAGATTATTGACTTCATATAGATGCTACGTGCATCCCCATTGTAGGGCAATGTGAACAGTGCCTTATCTAGGGACCGGAGGGCTCCACCTTTTCCTCCTTTCCATGCGTCCGCCCTCCAGGTGGGAGTGGAACCAGACCAGTATTTAATTCTTTGGAAAAGACACTGTTCATAGTTAAGAATAAGAACTCTGTTCGAAACGCGTCAATGTTGCTGCACTAGTGGGTGGATGTCCTGTACACTATTTTCTACTGCCTGAAAAAAAAAAAAGGATTTTAGCTACCAAGAAATCGTGAGTGCTGGAACTTTATTTTTTCATTAATGCTGCATGGGCTCACCGGCCTGTTCCGTGCACGCGGGTGATTCAAATGATTGAGTGAGCTGTGCATATTCGCGATATGCCCCCAATGTCTGAGATGGTCCAACCCCTTTAACACATATGGTTTTTACTGTACACTGATGTATAGAACACTGTTTCTTAACCGTCTATGTGCTGCAGGGTGAGGGGGTACACAGGACTGCCCTAGCATCCAAGAGGTGCCATGATGTCATCATCATCATGATCGCATGAGCTTGGCTGCAAGCATCGCCCGTGTCCTGCACCGCATCACAGACAGCAGCATGGAACCAGAGTGAGGTCTGTGAGTTTGTTATTTTCCTTTAGCACCACAGGGGGGCACTATGGGGGGCAGTAGTACTACTGGTGACACTATAAGGGTCCATTCACACGTCCGCAAAATGGGTCCGAATTTTGCGGACCCATTCATTTTCAATGGGGCCGGAATGTGCTGTCCGCATTTGCGGATCCGCACTTCCGTTTCCGCAAAAAAATAGAACATGTCCTATTCTTGTCCGCAATTGCACCAATAGTACCGGGACACTACAGGTGGGCATACTACATTAACCCCTTAAGGACTCAGCCCTATTTCACCTTAAGGACTTGGCCATTTTTTGCAAATCTGACCAGTGTCATTTTAAGTGCTGATAACTTTAAAACGCTTTGACTTATCCAGGCCGTTCTGAGATTGTTTTTTCGTCACATATTGTACTTCATGACACTGGTAAAATGAAGTCAAAAATTTTTATTTTTATTTATAAAAAAATACCAAATTTACCAAAATTTGTAAAAAATTGCAAATTTCCAAGTTTCAATTTCTCTACTTCTATAATACATAGTAATACCTCCAAAAATAGTTATTACTTTACATTCCCCATATGTCTACTTCATGTTTGGATCATTTTGAGAATGACATTTTATTTTTTGGGGATGTTACAAAGCTTAGAAGTTTAGAAGCAAATCTTGAAATTTTTCAGAAATTTTCAAAAACCCAATTTTTAGGGACCAGTTCAGGTCTGAAGTCACTTTGCGAGGCTTACATAATAGAAACCACCCAAAAATGACCCCATTCTATAAACTACACCCCTCAAGGTATTCAAAACTGATTTTACAAACTTTGTTAACCCTTTAGGTGTTCCACAAGAATTAATGGAAAATAGAGATACAATTTCAAAATTTCACTTTTTGGGCAGATTTTCCATTTTAATAATTTTTTTCCAGTTACAAAGCAAGGGTTAACAGCTAAACCAAACTCAATATTTATGGCCCTGATTCTGTACTTTACAGAAACACCCATATGTGGTCGTAATCAGCTGTACGGGCACACGGTAGGGCGCAGAAGGAAAGGAGTGCCATATGGTTTTTGGAAGGCAGATTTTGCTGGACTGTTTGTTTTTACACCATGTCCCATTTGAAGCCCCCCTGATGCACCACTAGAGTAGAAACTCCAAAAAAGTGACCCCCATCTAAGAAACTACACCCCCAAGGTATTCAAAACAGATTTTACAAACGTCTTTAACCCTTTAGGTGTTCCACAAGAGTTATTGGCAATTTGTAAAATTGCCAATACCCCTCAAGGTATTCAAAACAGATTTTACAAACGTCGTTAACCCTTTAGGTGTTCCACAAGAGTTATTGGCAATTGGAGATGAAATTTCAGAATTTCAATTTTTTGGCAAATTTTCCATTTTAATCCATTTTTCCCAGTAACAAAGCAAGGGTTAACAGCCAAACAAAACTCAATATTTATGGCCCTGATTCTGCAGTTTACAGAAACACCCCATATGTGGTCGTAATCAGCTGTACGGGCACACGGCAAGGCGAGGTTTTTGGAAGGCAGGTTTTGCTGGACTGGTTTTTTTGACACCATGTCCCATTTGAAGCCCCCCTGATGCACCCCTAGAGTAGAAACTCCAAAAAAGTGACCCCATTTTAGAAACTACGGGATAGGTTGGCAGTTTTGTTTGTACTAGTTTAGGGTACATATGATTTTTGGTTGCTCTATATTACACTTTTTGTGAGGCAAGATAACAAGAAATAGCTGTTTTGGCACCGTTTTTATTTTTTGTTATTTACAACATTCATCTGACAGGTTAGATTATGTGATATTTTTATAGACCAGGTTGTCACGGATGCGGCGATACCTAATATGTATACTTTTTTTTATTTATGTAAGTTTTAGACAATGATTTCAATTTTTAAACAAAAAAAAAATCATGTTTTAGTGTCTCCATATTCTGAGAGCCATAGTTTTTTGAGTTTTTGGGAGATTACCTTGGGTAGGGTATGATTTTTGCGGGATGAGATGACGGTTTTATTGGCACTATTTTGAGGTGCGTATGACTTTTTGATCGCTTGCTATTAAACTTTTTGTGATGTAAGGTGACAAAAAATTGTTTATTTAGCACAGTTTTTATTTTAAAAAAAATTACACTGTTCATCTCAGGGGTTAGGTCATGTGATATTTTTATAGAGCCGGTCGATACGGACGCTGCGATACCTAATATGTATACTTTTTATTTATTTATGTAAGTTTTACACAATAATATAATTTTTTGAACAAAAAAAAAATCATGTTTTAGTGTCTCCATATTCTGAGAGCCATAGTTTTTTGAGTTTTTGGGCGATTATCTTAGGTAGGGTCTCATTTTTTGCGGGATGAGATGACGGTTTGATTGGCACTATTTTGGGGTGCATATGACTTTTTGATCGCTTGCTATTACACTTTTTGTGATGTAAGGTGACCAAAAATGGTTTATTTACCACAGTTTTTATATACGGACGCGGCGATACCTAATATATATACTTTTTTTTCCCCCTATTTTTTAACAATTTTTTTTACTTTATTTGGGGAAAATGACTTTTTTGTTTATTTTTACTTGAAATTTTTAATTTTTTGGGGGGAAAACTTTATTTTTTCACTTTATTTTTTGTCCCGCTTTGGGACTTTTTGGGGTATATTCCTTTACAATGCATTCCAATACTTCTGTATTGGAATGCATTGGCTGGAGTAAGGCCTCATGCACACGACCGTTGTGTGCATCCGTGTCCGTTGTTCCGTGATTTTCTGCGGACCCATTGACTTTCAACGGGTCCGTGGAAAACTCGGAAAATGCATCGTTTGTAATCCGCGTCCGTGATCCGTGTTTCCAGTCCGTCAAAAAAATAGGACCTGTCAATGGGTCCGTGAAAAAACAGGGAGGCACACAAGATTGTCATCCGCGTCCGTGATCTGTGTCCGTTTTTTTCCTATCATTTTCAAGGCAAACTTGACTTAGATTTTTTTTTCACTTTTCTTGTCTGGTGATCCTCCAAAAATCAAGGAAGACACACGGGAAAAAAAACGGACATGGATCACGGAACAACGGAACCCCGTTTTGCGGACCGTGAAAAAATACTGTCGTGTGAATGAGGCCTAATACTGTGTGTATTACTCATACAGCTTCCGGGGCCTGTGAGATCCAGGGGGCTGGATCTCACAGGCTCTTCACCGGAAGGCAGCGCAGATGCCTCAGGAAGGCATCGCGCTGCCTTCCATGCCATCGGGTCCCCCCCCACAGCCCCATGGGGACCCGATGGCACCACCGCCGCACGAGGTAAAAGCCTCAAACCGAAGGTCTGAATTGACCTGCGGTTTGCGGCGATCGCCGACGCGGGGGGGGGGGGGTGGGGGCATTTAGCCGAGGTGCCTGCTCAATGATTTGAGCAGGCACCGTGTTCTGATCACCGCCCACCGGGCGGCGGTGATCGGAAACAACACATGACGTACCGGTACATCATGTGTCCCTAAGGGGTTAAGGCTCCATTCACATGTCCGTGTGTGTTTTGCGGATCCGTAAAACACAGACACCGGCAATGTGCATTCTGCATTTTGCGGACCGCACATCGCCGGCACTTAATAGAAAATGCCTAATCTTGTCCGCAATTGCGGACAAGAATAGGACATGTTCTATCTTTTTGGGGAACGGAGTTGCGGACCCGGAAGTGCGGATCTGCAATTCCGGATCCGGGCAGCACATCGTGCAGTCCCATAGAAATGAATGGGTCCGCACGTCCACAAAATGCGGAACAGAATTGTGGACGTGTGAATGGACCCTAATTCTGGGAAATACTATGGTGGGCTTTATTACTACTGGGGAACTATAAGAGGACATTTACTATAGGGGCACTATGGTGGACTTTTATTTTACCTATGGGGTGCACTAATACTACAGGTGGGCTTAGAACATTAATTCTGGGGAATACTATGGTGAGTTTTATTACTACTGGGGGCACTATAAGGGTACATTTACTATAGGGACACACTATGGGGGCTTTATTACTACTGGGGCACTATGGTAGGCTTTGTTACTTATGGGGTGGTACTAATACTACCGGGACACTACAGGTGGGCATAGAACATTAATTCTGGAGAATACTATGGTGGGCTTTATTACTGCTGGGGCTCTATAGGAGGGCAGTGGCACACTATGGGGGATTAATGACCGCTGGTTCCGCACTACGATGGACTTTATTACTACTGGAGACACTATGGGGGAATTGGTACTTCTAGGGACACTATAGACTAGGGTGCATTATTACTTCTGGTGATTTTAGAGACTATGCTAGCCATACACGATAGACATGAGAGCCGTTTTGGGAGCTTTGCCTCCCCTTCACTTGAGAGGACATTTTTATGACACACATAAAGAACAGCCTCATGTACACGACGATACACGCCGGTAGCCGCCATCTTGTGGAGAGCGGAGCCGCCGAGGGGCGGGGCTAGCAGCAACATCACCAATGAGAATTTTTTTTTCCTGTGGGCTTCTACGTTCCTGATTGGCTCCGATTAGGGGGTGGGGCAGCAATCAGACTAGCTGCCGCCATTTTGTAGCCGCGGTTATAAGGCTGGTTAGCGGGCCGCGCTGCGCTCTGTCTTGCAGCTCGCCTGAGGTGGAGAGTTCGCAGAGGCCAGCAGCAGCAGTGCTCGGCACGCTATCTACAAAGCGCACTACCAACAACCGCTACCATGGCAGACATGAGCTACGGGCGCCCTCCGCCTGACGTGGAGGGCATGACTTCCCTCAAAGTGGACAACCTGACGTACCGCACGTCCCCGGAGACCCTGCGCCGCGTCTTTGAGAAGTACGGCCGGGTGGGCGACGTGTACATCCCGCGGGACCGCTACACCAAGGAAAGCCGCGGCTTCGCCTTCGTCCGCTTCCACGACAAGCGCGACGCCGAGGACGCGATGGACGCCATGGACGGAGCCGTGCTGGACGGCCGGGAGCTGCGGGTGCAGATGGCGCGCTACGGCCGCCCGCCCGATTCCCACCACAGCCGCCGAGGCCCACCACCCCGGAGGTACGGAGACTACGGCGGCCGCCGCAGCAGCAGGAGGTGAGTGTGACACGACCACTACAACTCTCAGCGTGCTGCTTATTATGATGGGAGTTGTAGTTACGTTATCACCGCCGCCGCTCTGCTCTTAGACCAGGCCTCCATGCGGAGATTTCAAGATGGCGCCGCCGTTGTGCGCCAGACTTGGTTACCCGCCGCCTCCTAGCACGTGTGTGGGCGCCATAATCGAGGGGGGCGGGGCAGTGGTCACGTGGTGGACTCTAGACTACCTCCGGTGTCTCCTGGCTGATGGCCTGCACCTCGGACGCTGGATTCCCTGTAGTTACTGCTCCTCATCAGACCAGGGGATGCTATGGCCTGGGGCACATCAGCCATGTGCTGGACCGGAAGGAGCCCTGTTATCAGAATGGATGATGCTCCTGGTGTCCATCCTCTACACATTGGTGGTTTGCGCTGCTTTCATGTTGGTGTTTTTATTCTGATTTTGACCTATGAGACAGGATCTCAAAACTCGAATAAAACATTTCCTTTTCATTTCAAGGGATTGTCCTAGCCATATGCCCCCATGGAGATGAGACCACTCCTTTAATATATCTGGACGCACCTGGTTGTATTAAAGGGGTGTTCCCATTTTAGACAATGGGGGCATATCGCTACGATGTCAGATGGGTAGGCACCACCGTACACACTAGTTGGTCGGCTGGTCCTGCTGAGATCTTGATGGTTTGTCCTCAGATTTGCGGGGGGCTGACTTTTGCCGCCCCCAATGATCCACTGTTTGAAGAGGTTCCGGTGCTGTAGGATTTCAGCTCTAGGGCTACACGGTGACATGTTGTGTGGTAATAACAGTAATGTGCCATGTGATAGTCGCACAAACATCCAACTTGTTGCAAGTCAGTGCGACGCCATTGAATCGTTATAAAAAAAATGTGACTTGTAGCCCGAGCCGAAATCTTCAAATCCTGGCAGCAGCTCAGGGCTCTATACTGTTTGGCATTGGTACAAGTTTAGTCAGTAGGCGGCCTGCTGTTGTAGCCCTGTTTGTCTCTTGTACATAGGTATTGGGCCCTCCTTCAGTGTGTGTTCCCTTGTTTCACACTAGCATTAAGAGACTGAAAATATGCCGACAGTAGGCATGACAAAAAACCGCTCCGCCTTATCTGCCAATTCTTAACTTGTTTTACCTATGTTCTAGCCCAAGGCGAAGAAGACGCAGTCGGTCCAGAAGCAAGAGCCGATCGAGGTCACGTAGCCGATCACGTTACAGTCGCTCCAAGTCCCGGTCCCGCACCAGATCCCGTTCCAGTTCCAAGTCTCGCTCTGCCCGGAGATCAAAGTCCAAGTCTTCCACTGTGTCCAGATCCCGCTCTCGCTCCCGGTCTCGCTCTAGATCTAAGACGACGCCTCCGCCAAAGAACTCCTCCAAATCAAGATCAAGATCACCGACTCCGCCCCCTAAAACTCCAGAGGAAGAGCCATCTACTTAGACTGGAGGTAATGTGTGCCTGGAGCATGTGCTGTCTGGGGTCCGGGGGGGTTTGTCGTGCGGTCTAGTTAGCTATACTGCAGCCGCTGCTATCCGGACAAGGTTTGTATGTTTACCAGGTCTTGCTGTAGGTTGCTGGGGATGTCTGGGTTTTATACTGTATCCATCTGATTGTTTAAACCAATATCTGCATTTTCCTCTCAAAGCTGCGGGCTCCAGTTGCTTAAGGAGTAGTGAGCTGTATTGCAGATATTAAGTGGTTTTTCCTGATCCTCCAGAGAGCAGTTTCTGTGGGCGTGTAATGGAGCAGGTTTGTTTCTGTCGTTAAAGATGCACTATCCTGGAATCTGTCAGACGCTGTTATACCTGCCATATACCTTTGAGACAACACCCAATGGGGAGCAGCCCCTGCCATACACCTCTGGCGGCAGGTTATCTCCTTGAAGTACAAAGCATAGGGCATGTTAACATATGCCGCCAGGGAAGTCTGTACACCGCCAAACGCATTGGTTAGGTATTGGCAACCTCCAGCATTCCAGCTGTTCTGAAACTACAACTCCCAGAATCCTTCTTTCACTTCTCTGGGAGTTACAATTACAGCCGATTATCTAAGAGTTGTAGTTTCTCAGTAGCTGGAGAGCCAAGGGTTGCTGATCCCTGCATTAGATAATCAGCCCTGCGGGAATCTACAGGTTCGGCTGACTCATTTAACATGTATGGTGACGTTGTTGGTTCGTTCATGTGGGACATAATTGGAGGAAAGGTTTATGGCAGAATCTGCATAGGGTTACATGTGGATTTCACCCTTTGTATTGCAAAGCATGAAATCCACAGCATAAGGGTACTTTCACACTTGCGCCAGAGGATTCCGGCAGCCACTTCCGTCGCTGAAACTGCTTGTTGGGTCCGGATGTGGATCCGTCTCACAAATGCATTGCAATACCTGACCCGCCGTCATCCGGAAGAACTGATCTGGTATTTTCTCATTTTTGAAGGTCTGCACAGACCGCAAAACCAAATCCGTTTTGCCGGAATACTTGATGCCAGATTCGGCATTCCGGCAAGTGTTCAGGATTTTTGGCCGGAGAGAACTTTAGCATGCATTTTCTCCGGCCAAAAAACATAAGCGGGACTGAACTGATGCATCCTGAACGGATTGCTCTCCATTCAGAATGCATTAGGATAAAACTGATCAGTTTTTTTCAGTGTATTAAGCTACTTTCTCACTTTCGGCAGGACTGATCCGACAGGCTGTTCACCCTGTCGGATCCGTCCTTCTGCTATTTCGCCAGACCGCCGCTCCGTCCCCATTGACTATAATGGGGGCGGAGCTCCGGTGCATGGCGAAAGGCCGCCGGACTAAAAGGCCTGCATGTCCGGCGGCCTCTCACCGCGAGCTGGCATACTGCGTCGGAGCTCCGCCCCATTATAGTCAATGGGGACGGTCCGGCGGCACAGTGAAATAGCAGAAGGACGGATCTGACAGGGTGAACAGCCTGTCAGATCCGTCCTGCCGCAAGTGTGAAAGTAGCCTTAAGCCCCTGTGACGGAACTCAATACCGGAAAAGAAACGCTAGTGTGAAAGTACCTTAAATCTACTTTCTGTGGTTTTAAAAATCGGCTTCACATGTCAGTGTCTGCACATGTATTTTGTGAAGCGTGTAGATATTTGTTTAAACCTCATCCCCTTTGCTGCTGTGGATTTTGTTGGAAAATCTGCTGCGTGATCATACACTAAGGCTGTAGGCACTTCAGAAGACTCTGCAGCGTTCCCCTAACATCACATAGAAGCAGGAGGACCCCTGGATAAGGAGCGCTTGGGGCTGCCTCTTTCAAGGATAGTGTGTCTTTAATCCTTAACTGTTTGGTCTTTCAGCCGTAATCTCAAGTTTACTGACAAATGCTTCACGTAATCCCACATCGAGACCCTCCAGCCTACATTCAGTTCACGTTACCCCAAGCAGGGACCCTAAACACAAAGCCAAGACTCCCTCCTCCATTGGAGGTCTTATCACCTCTTACATGCGTGTGCTGTATTTAATGCTGACGTCTTAAAGTGCTTCTCACAGATGTTTCTTCTCACAACCTCCAGAGTCGTCTTAAAGGCACCCGCCCCGCTGGACCTGTCTGGGATGATAACTGTACAGTAAATGTACAGCCCTTGGAATTGTACATGGAGCAAGCAAACAGCCTTCCGAAAAGGTGGTTATCTGTATGATTTGTTTTTCTATACTTTTACCAGTTTAATTTGCGCCTGATGTGGCAGACTCTTATTTTATGTGCCATTTTTGTTGCTATTCCAATTTCTTGTAATTTAGTGAACGACAACAGATTTCATTGTTCTCTTGGATGCTCGAGGTAAAACGTTGCTGTTTAATACATTGTCTTTCGGCCGCAGGCTGTCAGTCAATGCCTCCGCTTTGGATACAAAAGCTTCATTTAATAAATGTCAGACATTTTCATGTATGTAACTGCATTTTAATGGGAGGTACTGAAATGCAAATGTATTTAGTATGAGATGCTGTTGTAAGGGCGTGTTTTTATTTGACCACATCTCTAATCTTTTCTCTTGTGTATTTTTGTGCACTAGGCGCAGTTGTGTAGCAGTTGAGTATTGCTGGTTAGCTGTTAAGGTGGCGTGTTGCAGTGCAGAGTGCTTGGCTGTTTCCCGTTTTCTCCTGATTGCTCCTGTGTAACGCAGAAACACAAATGGCTGTCCAGTTTGTTAGCTTTCCTGACAACTGCACGTCCAGTCGCCCGGGCCTTGCATAAAATAACGGAGCATACAGTGAGCACCTCTAACTGATGATAAACACCTTCTTTTACAGAACCTTGTAAATCCGATGTCATGCAGGTGTCATTCCTTTTGTATGTACTGATATCTGGCTCTGTAACATTCTGTACTATAACCACTCTTTATGTAGTTAATAAAAAGTTCTTTATAAAACTCTTGTCTGTGATGTGACTGGCACCTGTCTGAATAAAATCCACCATCTCACAGGACCGAGCTCTAATACACTTGTGCAAGCACAAACTTGCTTTCTGTGTAAGCACCTGGTCTCCCAGAGCATGTGCCTGATGAGGTCTGGGCCATGTCATAAATTAGGCGCATCCTTCAGCACAAGGGGGAAATCTTAGTCTGATGTAAAGCCGTTCTATGATAAATGACTCCCATAGAATTCAATGGAACTGCATGCAGTCTGGAGAACACAAACAGCACATGGACATGCGAATAAGCCTTAAAATAATTTTCTGAGATTTTACTACTGATGACCTATCTTCTGTATAGGTCATCATTATTTGATCGGTGGGGGGTCCAACACCCAGGACCCCTGCAAATCAGCTGTTTGAGAAGGCAGCAGAGTTCACATGAGCACCACAGCCTTATGTCGTACATTGTATAGCAGCTGTGCTTGGTATTGCAGCTTGGCCCCATTCACTTAAATGGGGCTGAGCTGCACCTAGGTCATGTGACCAATGAACATATCAATGGCCTAGAGAAGGCTGTGAGGCTACTGCAAGCGCCACTTCTCAAACAGCTGATTGCCCAGGGTCCCAGTTGTCAGACCCCCACTGATCAGATACAAATGGGTCATTGGTATTAAAATCCCTTAAAAGCTTTGTTCACATTTCAGTCTGTCATGCTATCCACAATTTTTCCCTGGCACCCCCAGGACAGGAAATGACATAGAAGGTCAATTTTAAAAGGCCCCCTCCCCTGCTTCAGTTTGTTTCCTGTCCTCGGGATCACATGGAAGCAGCTCCTGCTATGTCAGGTGTTCATGGATCGCATTGCTTAGATAATGTTGCCCTATCCGGGAGGGTCATGCAGAGGTTGGGTCCGGCTCATTCCCTGTCCCCATTCCTTTGGCATAAGACCTTCCATGAAGGCAGCCATGGGCTTCTGTTCCCCTGCTCACTCATCGGGGGATCATGCACACACAGGCTGGAAGTTCTGTTGCCAGGCCTCAGCGTCACTTCCGGTGGCGGGTGACGTCAGAACTGGCAGATATGGGGCGGGGATCATGGAGTTTGGCATTCCAGCATCGCTAAGAGCCTAGCATGTTGGCTCCCCTGGAAGCTCCTGAGTACCGCAAGCCTGTGGATCCTGCTGCCCAGAGCCCGGTAAGCCTCCTTATGCTAAGTACTGACCCTGCTGAAAAGGGGGGGAAGTACATTATTATTTTCCCTCACTGGTGCGGTGCTGGTGTTTATAAAAAAAAGTCACCATAGTTAGAGCCCTAAAGTTCTTAAATATTACCTTACAGGGCAGGGACACCAGCACCAAAAGATCTGCTGAGGATTTATTATCTCAGAAGAAATGTGCAATATGTAGGAAATCACTACCCTCCAAATCAAAGTAAACGTTATGTCCAAGATTTTTTTTTAATAGTATCTTTTTATTTATTTTAGCAAAAAGCATAACAAACACATCAAATACAGACAATCATCAATTGAGTCCAGTACAAATCAGATACATGGGATCAATCATAACAGTTCCTCATGACCCAAGTTTGGGACAGAAGAAAAAGATATCACTTTCAGGATGAACAGTACCCAACATATCAATCCTAAGGAAGATTAAAAGTACTGCACACACACATTCACACACGCCTTCATTGGTCAGAACAGTCTTTCAGTCATCTATGGTACTAGGGTCTGGGCTCCAATCCAGGGGTCCCATATCTTCATGAAGCGATCAGGGGTCCCTCTTCTCTCATACACAAACTTGTATAATTCAAGATCAGCATTAACTAGATGTACCCATTGTTGCACAGTAGGATTCTTAGGAGGTTTCCAGTTGAGAAGGATAGTTTTCCTAGCATAATATAAGAGTATTCTATACAGCTTCATGCCAAATTTGGTGGGAACAATCTCGTTGGCTACTCCCAACAGACTAGTGAGTTCAGTACAGACGTTAGGAAAGCCTAGTTTGTCATTAAAATATTTATGGATATCTTCCCAGAAGCCATGAATAATCGGACACTGCCAAACCATGTGTATAAGACAACCGTTTTCATGTCCACATCTTGTACAATGAGGGTTCGGCAATTTACCCATTTTAAATAGTCTCACAGGAGTATAATAAATCCTATGAAACCATTTAACTTGAATCAACTGATCCCTAGCACTTACCACTGTAGATCTCCATGTACAGCTAGATTCTTTAACATGAACATCTTCCAAACCTTCAATGTCCCTTTTCCACCTAACAAATGCCCTGTCTAGGGGGGAGTCCTTCAACGACGCATACAGGGTCGACACTGGTTTGACCAACGGAACCCTCCTAATTGCTGCCTCAACTGTACCACACTCCAGCTTTAAAGGTTCTCTACCAAACTGAGCCTGACAGGCATGCCTGAGTTGAAGATATCTATACAAACAACGCTGGGGCAAATTAAACTCCTGTTTCAAACTATTAAAGGTTCTAAATAGGCCCTTATCATATAGTTGGGTAAGGTAGCGCACCCCCCTCTGAGGCCAAAATTCAAACTCCAGTAATGAGAACAGCTCCGGAAGCACTCGGTTTCTCCACAAAGGCAAATATGGCGACCAAGTAATATCATTCTCATCAGGGTTACATTTCTGACCCCATTTGACCCACATCTGTACTGCAGCAGCCATCGATTGGGTGTAGTGTATTGTAGACCTAGCCCCCCTCCTATACGCCAAGTTCGTAAGTGCCTCATAGGACCCCAATAAAGCTGCCTCCAACACTACCGCCGGGTTACCTGAGTCAGCCCGTACCCACCACGCCACATAGCTCAGCTGCACCGCTACATAGTACATGTACAGGATTGGCAAGGCAAGACTTCCCCCGCAGGTAAGACGCCTGGAGGGTGGATCTCGCTATTCTGGGAGAAGACTTATTCCATAGAAAGGGAGCGATTATTCTATCCAAAGTAGCAAAATGTCTCTTGGGGAGTAACACTGGGGCAGCCCTATATAAGTATAGCAATTTTGGGAGAAGAATCATTTTTACCACATTGATATGCCCAATCAGAGTTAAAGGAAGGTTTTCCCAAGCCTCTAGCTTTCGAGTAATGGATTGCATTGTAGGAGCAACATT
Source organism: Bufo bufo (assembly GCF_905171765.1). Lineage (NCBI taxonomy): Eukaryota > Metazoa > Chordata > Amphibia > Anura > Bufonidae > Bufo > Bufo bufo. The sequence goes on from NC_053394.1 coordinate 354,377,351, forward strand.
CAAATCATAAAATTTTGCCACTTCTTTATGAACAATAATCCCCAAATATGTAAATTGCTCCACAATCTGAAGCTTATTGTTCACCGAAATGCGAGCTGGGTCAACATCATCAACCAGACATAGACTAGACTTAGCCCAGTTCACACGGAGACCCGAGAAACCCCCAAATTGATCAACAACACCTAAAAGGGTATCCAAGGATTTCCCTGAATCTGCTAGGTATACCAACATATCATCAGCATATAATGAAAGCTTTTCTGATATTCCAGCTATTTCCCAGCCTTCTATACCTGACTTAGAGGATATGAGTATCGACAAAGGTTCCATAATTAATGCAAATAACAGGGGGGGAGAGAGGGCAGCCCTGTCTAGTGCCTCTACCCAAGGGGAAGGAGTCCGATGTGTACCCATTCACCCTGACTCTCGCCGAAGGGGGATCTATAAAGCATTTGTAACCAGCACAAAAATTTCTCCGGAAAGCCCATTTGAGTCAGCACTGCCCACATAAACTCCCATTCTACTGAATCAAATGCTTTTTCATTGTCTAAGGACGCAAGAGCCCTCATACCTCTGTTATCATGTTTGACCTGAAGATTAGTGAACAATCGCCTTAAATTAATATCTGTGGTTTTCCCTGGCATAAAACCCGATTGATTTACCCCAACCAAGGAGAGAATTACCCCCCGCAATCTTAACGCCAGTACCTTCGCAAAGATTTTGACGTCAAGATTCAGAAGTGAGATAGGTCGATAAGAGCTACACTGGTCAGATGGCTTCCCCGACTTGTGAATCACTACTATCGTTGCCTCCAGAAAGGACGGTGGCAACGAACCACTTTCCAGTGCATACCTCAACAGCTTCCCAAATCTACTAACCAGGTCTTTAGAAAATCGCTTATACCATTCAGCAGGAAATCCATCGGGTCCCGGGGTTTTCTTGGTTGCTAAGGAACTAATGGCCGTTTCAATCTCCAGGTCAGATATGTCTGCCGCCAGGGCCCCCCTATCATCTCTGTCCAAAGAAGGAATATTAATACCTGCTAAGAAATTGACAATTTCCTCCGAAGTACACGTGATCTTGGGGGCATACAATGTCTCATAATAGGAGGCAAACTGTCGGCAGACATCTCTAGGCTCCCTCAATAAGATCCCTTGGTCATTCAGAACTCCCGCCACCACCGTTTGCTGTGTCTCAGATCTAGTCAAGTACGCCAAGGCCCTGCCACACTTATCACCATCTGAAAAAATAGTTTGCCTCTGATTTAAAAGTTTCTTCTCAGTATATTCAGTTAAATGCAAAGTAAACCTACGCTGCGCCTCAAGCCACAAAGTCTGCTTCTCAGGGCACGGATCTAGTATATATAACCTCTTCTTATCAGTTAGTTCCGTCTCTAGTTTTATCCGTTTGATATTCAGTTCCTTTCTATGAGTTGCAATAGCAGCAATTAATGCTCCTCTCATTACTGATTTGAAAGCATCCCATTCTACCAGAGGATTCGTAGACCCTTCATTTTCTGCCCAGTAGTTCCCCATTGCATCTAGACTCTCGCTCACCACAGGTAATACCTCGAGCCACATAGGGTTTAACCACCACTGCTTATCAGTCGAAGCCAGCGGCTGTGACAGTATCAGAAGGAGGGGGGCATGGTCTGAAACTCCTCTCGGTAGATAATCACTAGACTTGATATAGGGGGATAAATCTCTGCTGACAAAGGCCATATCTATACGAGAGAGTGAGCCAGTAAAAGCTGAATAGCAAGAGAATTGCGCATCTGTGGGGTGGAAATAGCGCCACGTCTCTACTAAGTCATAAGTATTAGCCCAATGTGATAGGACATTGTTGTGTGAGGCCTGGGGAACCCTTCTGTCCCGTATAGGATCTAAAGTGGCATTATAGTCACCCATAATAATATAAGGTATTGCTGGAAATCCTGCTATTTTAGCTGTAATTAAGTCTAGGACCTCTCTGCGGAATGGCGGAGGAATATATAGTCCCACAAATAGGTACTGCAGGCCTCTGACACAAGCATGTAAAATCACATACCTATCATAAGGGTCTAGCTGCACAGATAGTATTTGAAATGGAAGACTTTTAGCAATTAAAATAGACATGCCTCTAGCGTGATTTGAGTAAACCGCATGATATGTGGGGCCTATCCATGGGCGCCGCAAAGCTAGTACTTTCTGACCCTGCAGGTGCGTTTCTTGCAATAACATTATGTCAGGGTTATACCTCTTCAGATAATTGAACACTAAAGACCGTTTAATCTTATCATTCAGACCCCGAACATTCCACGAAAGTAGCTTAATTACCGCCATTTATTCTTCCAAAGATAACATCTCCATAGTTTCCGACCAATGAAGGCACATTCACGCACACATACAATCCACATCAAAGAACCCCTCAACAGAGAAACTCTCTTCAACCCACCCATTCCCAACCTCCCTAACCCACCCTGCCCAAACCTTCCTAACATGGTTGAGCCTGACACCCCAAACTAGCAACTCCTGGGTACAGTAACCTACCCTAACTCATTAGAACATATATACCATATAGGTACGTTGGTGATAGGAAGCAAGTATATACGTCTACCCACAACAGTGCATAGTCATACAGGGTGTTGCCACCCAGCATACCAATATGGGGTTAAACATCTGATCAATAGACAAAGTCAAAGAACAGGGATTCTAACAGGAGTAATAATGGTGCATTTAAACCAGATACTCCCCCCCTCCCCCAACCATCTTGTCAGCAAAACAATTTAACATTTAATCAGGTATTATTTGCTTCAGCTGCCAACACTATAGTATAAACCATCAGCGGTGAGGCCTTGCATTTAGATTTCTCTCAATCCATTCAGTAGCCTCTTCAGGAGTACTAAAAAAACGGACTGTTTCACCATCCTGCACCCTCAAGCGAGAAGGGTAGATCATGGCATATTTCACATTTTTGTCCCTCAGCCGCGCTCGGACCTCAGTAAACTGCTTCCTTTTCTTCTGGACCTCTGCAGTAAAGTCTGGGTAAAAGGACAAACGGACATTCTCATAGCTGACATTCCCCTTCTGTCGAGCAGCTAGCAAAATAGCGTCTCTGTCCCTGTAGTTCAGGATCTTCATGATGAAAGGTCTAGCAGGGAATCCCGGCGGTAAGGGCCTGGTTGGAATCCAATGTGCCCTTTCTATAACAAAGCAACTGGAAAGTGAGATGGGATGTAACACTTCTTTTATGAGCTGTTCCGCAAAAATTTCTGGGGTAGACCCTTCTGCTCGCTCCGGTAAGCCCAGGATACGGACGTTGTTACGTCTATTGCGGTTCTCAGCGTCCTCCGCCCTGGCTTGCAGCATCTGTACCTGTTGCAGCAGCTGCCTGGTGTCATTTCCAGCTGCTCTGGACGCATCCTCCACATCACTCACTCTTTGCTCCACTGCAGATGTTCTTTCACGTATTTTGTCAAAATCGTGTCGCAAACAGCTAAGGTCAGACTGTAGATGGTCTATCTTTGATGTAAGAGCAGCTTGACAGGCAGCTATAGCTTTCATAATTTGAGAGGCTTCAGCAGAGGAACCAGGGACAGGAGACCCCTCACTTTCCTGTTCAGTTTGATTCATGGCGTCCATGAATCGTTTAACAGATGATGGAGCCACAGAAGAAGTTTTGCGGCCCATAGAAATAGTCCACAGACACTTTAAAGATCTGCTGGGGTTTGTCACTCATGCAGCAAATCAAGATGAGGCTTTATTAAATTCAGCAAGTCCTGCCACACACACGTTATGTCCAAGATGCACGGACAAAATAGTTTGTCACCCTCTTTCCTTGAATCTATCCGAGGCATGATTAAGGAAGAGGTTAAATTAGCGATTGACACAAGGCTACCACCACGGTTTTCTCATCCCTCTACCTCACAAAGATCACAGATGTCGGACCTCCAGTTGGAGCGGTATTATCACTGAGCGAATCTAAATCCTCCGATAAATCAGGGAAGCCCCTTTTGTAGTCCCGAGGATACGCAAAAGTTATTAAAGACCATCAGGGCTACAATGAAAATAAAGGAAGTTAACCACCTGCCTAACGCAGGGATGCGGGCGGCCGGGTTATTCCTCCTGGACGCATCGATGCGTGAGCTGAGATTTCCTGTGAACGTGCGCTCACAGGATCGCAAGGTAAACAAGTTGATCTACAGCCTGCCAGTGGCGATCATACCTGGTACTCTGGTGGTCTGATATACCTGGTACTCTGGTGGTCCCTTCTGCTTGGATCGACCACCAGAGGACACAGGCAGCTCTGTAAGTAGCACCAATCACAACACTACACCCCCCAGTCACTTATTAACCCCCTGATCACCCCCCTGTAAGGCTCCATTCAGACGTCCATATGTGTTTTGCGGACAAGAATAGGACATGTTCTATATTTGTGCAGATCCACAATTCCGGATCCGAGCAGGACAAAGTCTGTCCCCATAGAAATGAATGGGTCCGCAAAATGCAGAACAGAATTGCAGACGTGTGAATGGGGCCTAAGGGTCCCTTATCACCGCCAGTTAGTTAGCGCCCACCGCAGTCGCTAATCAGCACTAGTACTATATAGTATCTGTAAGTGATCAAGACTGATCGCAATCAGATCTATATCAGTACATTAGGGTCACCTTAGGCTCTACAAAAAAACGCAGTGTTCACCCGATCAGGCCTGATCTTGTGCGCACACTTGTGTTCAGTCCGCCCCACCGCAGTGACAGAAATGTTTTTTTTCTGATCACTGCGGCGCTATAAAGATCACTTTTGAGCTTTTTGGATCTTTATTAGCGATCGCAGTTTTTTTTGCACATTTTTTGGCAGAGATTTTTTCATCCACATTGATCGATGCGAATGAAGAAATCTGTGCCGTTCATTTTTTCTTTCAGCCCAGAGGCTGAACGAAAAAAAAAAAATCTCATTACCCGTATGTTCAATATAAGGCCTCATGCACACGACCGTGCCGTTTTTTGCGGTCCGCAAACCACGGATGCACAAAAAACAGAAGGCGCCCGTGTTGACTTCCGCAATTTGCAGAACGGGCGCCGGCAATATAAATGCCTATTCTTCTTGGGGCGTGGCCTGGCGATGGCGGTGTGAGGACGCACGAGTGTGGAGCTCCCGCCGCAGGTCTGAGAAGCCAGGAGCTACTTACCTTCAGATGCTACTAAACCAGCTCATATGGTGCGCACACGCAAAGGGTCATTAGCGAGGGATCCCTCATCGAGATCTTCTGAAGAAAAAGGAGGGCTGAGGAAGTATTTTACCGTGGAGACGAGGGGAAACAAAACAGGCCGCAACCCGAACGCAGCTCCCTCCACGCCGGTGCACCGGAGCAACGACCTGGATACAGAGGTACTGCTGAGCCTGCAGGGGTCTCAAAACCGGGCCCAGGGCCGTTCCGTGGCCAACCACTCTCCCGGCCCGATTCAGACCAAGCAAGTTCAACTGTGTGACGGCACCACGAGGCAGACGCCATCTTGTGACGAGGCCTCACCTACTCGGCATAGCCACACTTCAACACTGTCATCTGGTGTAGTGGAGATGGCTGAGGGTGGGACCCCAAATGAAAGCTGGGACATAAAGGAGTATATTAAACTCCTACCTACTAAGCAAGAAATGGAGAAATATGTGGAGCGATTAGAGAACTCATACAAGCAGGAGTTATCTATGATCAAATCTAATGTGCGAGCTGTTGAAGAGAAACTAGAGGAAGTGGCGTCCATGCACGATCATACAGCTGCTCAGGTGGATGAGCTTATGATTCAAGGTGAAGTTAGAGATCGTCATATTGGTCATCTATACCGTCTTCACGATGATATTGAGAACCGTAACAGACGGAACAACATCAGAGTAAGGGGTCTCCCTGAGGCTACTAAGACGGAGGACTTGATACCCACATTACAAGGCCTGTTCAGCAACATCTTGGGAGAGCCTATCACTGACCGGTTGGAAATGGACAGGGCACACAGAGCTTTGGCCCCCGTCAGTTCAGACCCCTCTAGGCCTAGAGACGTGATCTGCCGCCTACACTTCTATGCAGTGAAAGAGGCTATAATGAAGAAGGCGCGTAACCTTTCTACAATTGATTTTGATGGAGCCACGCTTACGATTCTTCAAGATTTATCCAGGAACACCTTGGCCCAGAGGAGGGCACTAAAGCGGTTACTAGACCTCTTGAGGTCTAAGGATATTCCTTACTCTTGGGGGTTCCCATTTCAGTTAGTGGTCCGCAAAAATGGTCACCGTGTAGAGCTGCGGGATCCTGATGATCTAGATATGTTCCTGTCTGCACTTAATTTATCACCGATACATCTACCTGACTGGCAGGTCATTCCGACTTTACCATCTCGGTCCTCAAGTGGGCATCACAGAAGAGCGGTTTCAGAGAAGACACATCCTCAGCATCCAGCGGGATCGCAAACCTGAGACTGAGACGTATAAGTATTTAGCTCTTTTGATATCTCAGGGACAGCCTCTGAAACAAGTGTTTATTAGGGGGGACTGAAAATGCATATGTCCAACATTAATATTTTTCACTTCTTTCCCTCTGATTATATTATTCTCATGCTTAGGGTTAACTTTTTTATAGTTTGCTTAAGCTTACAGAATTGGTTCATAGAGAGCTCAATGATATAGAAATGTTTACTAGATATTATGAGCTGTATGTGTTTGCTTCCATGTTCACTTTTTAGTTGTGGCTCTGGGCTCCTCAGCCCTGTGGCGGCTACCTTGGTCCGTCATTGGAAGTCTGTCCCCTACTGTAACTCTCGTTCTATCTGGTATAGATCGAGACGGTCCCTCTACTTGGGATAGTTACCCGATTTTGTAACTCACCCCTGTTTGTCCCTTTTCCTTTTTCTTTCTTTTTCTCTTTCCTTTATCTCCCGGTCGGGATAGTTGGCGTTTGTCAGACCCCCTCAGGACGCAAAATATTCTTGGGGTGGTCTGTGTGAACCCCCAACTACTCTCTTCCCCCTCCATCATATATACAGCCTACAAGGTATAGTCTGTGTCTATCATCATGGTGGGACCGCCTAGAGTGAAATTGGCCTCTTTAAATGTTAGAGGTTTCAACATCCCAGAAAAGCGCTCGGGGGTTTTGTATGGCATGCACAGAGAGAGGGTGCAAATCCTGTTGTTGCAAGAAACGCATTTCAAAAGCGAGCAAATCCCAAAGATTATGTCAAAACACTATACTTACTGGGCCCACAGCACTAACCCGGTCTCTAAGTCTAAAGGTGTGTCAATTGCTCTTCATAAATCATTGTCTTATACCTTTCTAGAGTCACAATTGGATCCACTGGGCCGGTTCCTGTTCCTGAAGATTCAAGTCCATGGGAGAGTGTACACCATTGGGAATCTATACCTGCCAAACACCAGACAGAGTAGAGCTCTATCAGGTATTCTCACTAAATTAGATGCTTTTGCTGAGGGACTGGTGCTGCTGGGGGGTGACTTTAATATGATCATGGAGCCCGCTTTGGACTCCTCTTCTGGCAGGACTTCGGTTCCCTGGTCTACTATCACCAGAACCAAACACCTGCTACATGCTAGACAGCTAGTTGATGTTTGGAGGATACTTCATCCTAAAGATAAGGATTTCACTTACTTTTCCCCGGCGCACCAGTCCTACAGCAGAATAGATAGGTTCCTGATATCCCATCATGCGCTCTCCTTTTCTCCTAACTCACACATAGGTACTACTCTTTGGTCAGATCATGCACCAATATTCATGTCTCTAGAATTACCAGACCTAGTAGTTAAAGAATGGACATGGAGGCTAAATGAGTCTCTTTTGAGGGATAGTGTATGTAAAGCTGATCTGGAGTTAACGATTAGACAATTTATTGAAAACCACTCACTAGATGATACGGCCCTCCCCCTACAGTGGGAAGCATTGAAGTGTGTGTTGCGGGGCGTTTTGGTGAGCCATGGCGCTAGACTTAAAAGTGAAAAGGGGGTGAAGATTCGACAACTTTTAAGACAAATAGCTGACTTAGAGCAATCACATAAGCAATCATTGGATCCACACGTTCTTTCTGAGCTGACGTCGACCAGAGATCAACTTAAAGTGTTGTTATCTGCCTCTGTTTTTAGGAACATTGAGCGGTTTCGTAGCTATTTATTTGCACACTCCAACAAACCTGGGAAAGCGTTAGCACGCTATATACATCCTAGACAACAAGCTAGCTTTATTCCAAGCATATTAGATACTAAGGGTACTCTGGTGCATCATCCCAGACAAATAGCTGAAACATTCAAGGAGTACTATGAGGGCCTATACAATGTCCGAGGACAATATGGGGACATGCCTGCAGAGGCGCGTGCTGAACGTATAAATACATATATAGAGGAGACGGCTCTCCCCACGATACCCATAGAAAAGGGAGCAGAAATTGAGGAGGATTTCTCAGAACAGGAGATGGGAGATGTCTTGAAGTCATTAAAGGGGGGCAAGAGTCCGGGTCCAGACGGTTTTACTGTACCCTTTTTTAAGGACTTTAGGGAGCTACTATTGCCTTTTCTTTTAAGAGTTTTCAATAGCATATCTCCTTCCTGTCCCTTCCCTAGACAGGCCCTGGAGGCTCATATAGTGGTAATTCCGAAGCCTAATAAAGATCCAAAGATTTGTACTAATTACCGGCCCATATCTCTGATCAACTGCGACATTAAAATGTACTCTAAACTCTTGGCGAATCGTCTTAATAGAATTCTCCCTGGTGTTATTCACGGCGACCAAGTAGGGTTTGTTCCCGGTAGGGAAGCCAGAGATAATACTATCCGCACGATTAACCTTATTTCTGGGGCTAAAAACGGGAAGGTTCCCCTCTGTCTATTTTCAGTCGACACTGAAAAAGCGTTCGACAGAGTCAGTTGGGATTTTATGTTCGCATCGTTGAAGCAGATTGGTTTGGGCCCAACGGTAATAGGGAAAATTGGTGCCTTATACACGATCCCCACTGCCAGAGTGAGAACCAATGGTATGTTAGCCTCCTCTTTCTGTATAAAAAACGGGACTCGACAAGGATGTCCGCTCTCTCCCTTGCTGTATGTGATCACTATGGAACACCTGGCTAATGCGTTGCGAGCTAACCCAGATGTTACGGGCATACAGTTGGGGAGCACTCACCATAAGCTGGCATTATATGCTGACGACCTGCTTATGTATGTTTCAAATCCTCATATCACTGTCCCATCTATCCTACGTGAATTTCATAGGTTTGGCCTCCTGAGCAACTTCAAAGTGAATCCTACCAAAAGCGAAATGCTTAATATCTCTCTTCCGACGGAGGTAGCATCCCAAACTCAAAGCAACTTTCCCTTTTCATGGCAGGATGTTAGTATAACATACTTGGGCTTACAGATCCCGAATCAGCTCCATCTACTCTATCCTCTTAATTACCTACCCTTACAGAAGAAGGTGCTGGAGGATATGCGAAGATTCTCTCTGAAACACATCTCATGGTTTGGCAGACTTGGGGTTGTTAAGATGGATGTTCTTCCGAGATTTTTGTATCTCTTTCAAACCATCCCGATAAACATACCGGGAGGATATTTTGCGGTTATTCAGAAAGCTATCAGACGGTTTATTTGGAATGCAGGCAGATCTAGGATAAGTTCTAAGGTGTTAACTAAACATAGGGATAAGGGAGGGTTAGGCCTGCCGGACCTTAAGGTATATCATGCAGCAGCATTAGTGATGAGGATCATAAACTGGTCAGGTAGAGACTCCACGAAACTCTGGATTAAGATGGAGAGGGAGCTCTCCCCACTAGATTTGTCAGTGGCGCCATGGCTTACCAACCGCCCAGCTCAAGAGAATTGGCCTTTTCTGGTGAGACATTCCCTGGCCTGCTGGGATCATTGGACCTCAAAATTTCAGATTTCCCATAAAAAAGGTCCCATGACCCCAATTATGAGTAACCCTGACTTCATAGCAGGGGAAAAGACATCCAATTTCCTAATTTGGCATAAATCCCAATACCCGAGGATTCGTGACGCTATGACGCAACAACGCTTGCGGGATTATGGGTCCCTAGTATCAGGTGATAGGCAGAATGGCTCCACATGGCTTGCATATGCTCAGATAAAGTCTTTCATACACAGTTTATTTGATCATAGGTCATGTCCTGACATGACGCCCTTTGATAATATCTATGTGAAACCTGGTGATCATTACAAGCTAATCTCACAGTTATATGGGATACTAATGGATAGTAGTAATCCTGATTTAGCCCCATTTTTTGGACGGTGGGAATCTGATCTACAGCTATCCTTATCAAAGGGGGATGTTCTGAAGGTGTGTACACTCTCTCATGGATTGTCTCTAGCTGCGCATGCAAAGGAGAAAAATTTCAAGATTTTATCTAGATGGTATTACTGTCCCTTGACTCTAAGTAAGATGTTTCCAAGTGTCTCTAACTTATGCTGGAGATGCAACTCAGAGGTGGGTTCAATGCTGCATATATGGTGGGAGTGCCCAATAATAAAGAAATTCTGGGACCAGGTATTTCTCATCTGCAACAAATTCACAGGTAAAACGGTTCCCAATTCCCCTAAGATTGCTCTGCTATCGCTTATCCCTGGCTCTATAGCTAGTATCAAGAAGAATCCGATAAGGTTTTTTCTGATAGCAGCGTGTATGGTTATTCCGCGCCAATGGAAATAGACGGAGGCTCCCTCTCTCTGTGCATGGGCGTCCGAGATCAGATGTCTTTTACGAATGGAAGAACTTACGGCGATTTCACAGGGTACTGAGAGTATTTTTTATTGTAAGTGGAACTCTTTGATGGATTTTGTCCATTCTCCTGATTTCTCAAGGCTAATAGGGGAACTTAGCAACATAGAGGGGAGGTAGTGACATGGGGTATAATAGTTCTATTGCCTGTATCTAGCATTGTAGTCCTTGATGTTAACCGCTTGATAGTTTAAACAACGCATATAGACTCTATTTTCCTTTTTGGACACACAAACATGTATGGTCCCCTTTCCTCTCCCCCCCCCCCCTTGTTTTCTTGTTTCTTTCCTTTTCTTTTCTTTCTTTTCTTTTAGCATGGGCTGGTACTGGGAGGTAGTTTATCCCTAACTGGTACTAGTATAGTATCTCCCTTGATTTGTGTAGGGTCTATGAGGGTGAGAAACAAGATCAACAATCTGCTATATGATAAGAATATGGCAAAGTATCTGTGTATGTTATTCTTGCTTTCTAATACTATGTAAGTATAGATACCATTTGTTATTACTGACTGTTTTTGACAATATGGATCCTGCGTGATCCTTTCTACTATTCTATAATAGTGTCATTTATTGCTTATGTACTTTTTGTTTGAAATCGACACCTTATGAAAATAATAAAGTGAAGTAAACAAATGCCTATTCTTGTCCGCAAAGCACAGACAAGAATAGGACATGTTATATTTTTTTTTAGCGGGGCCGCGGAACGGAGCCACGGATGCGGACAGCACACAGAGTGCTGTCCGCATCTTTTGCGGCCCCATTGAAATGAATGGGTCTGCATCCGAGCCGCCAAAACGGCAGCTCGGATGCGGACCCAAACAACGGTCGTGTGCATGAGGCCTAAGGAGAATAGCAGAAACTCCTAATGCTGGCCATACATGTAATGATTGCGGAGACCCTCAAATGCCCCCATTTTGGAAAGAAGACAGCCCAAGGTATTCGCTGAGGGGCATATAGAGTCCATGAAAGATTGAACTTTTTGTCACAAATTAGCGGAAAGGGAGACTTTGTGAGAAAAATAAAAATCTATTTCCGCTAACTTGTGCCAAAAAAAAAAAAATCTATGAACTCGCCATGCCCCTCACGGAATACCTTTGGGTGTCTTCTTTCCAAAATGGGGTCACATGTGGGGTATTTATACTGCACTGGCATTTTAGGGGCCCTAAAGCGTGAGAAGAAGTCTGGAATCCAAATGCCTAAAAATGCCATCCTAAAAAGGTACTCATTGGAATTTGGGCCCCTTTGCGCACCTAGGCTGCAAAAAAGTGTCACACATGTGGTATCGCCGTACTCAGGAGAAGTAGGGCAATGTGTTTTGGGGTGTCTTTTTACATATACCCATGCTGGGTGAGAGAAATATCTCTGTAAATTGACAACTTTGTATAAAAAAAAATGGGAAAAGTTGTCATTTACAGAGATATTTCTCTCACCCAGCATGGGTATATGTAAAAAGACACCCCAAAACACATTGCCCTACTTCCCCTGAGTACGGCGATACCACGTGTGACACTTTTTTTGCAGCCTAGGTGCACAAAGGGGCCCAAATTCCAATGAGTACCTTTACGATTTCACAGGGCATTTTTTACGCATTTGGACTACTTCTCATGCTTTAAAATACCAGGGCAGTATAAATACCCCACAAGTGACCCCATATTGGAAAGAAGACACCCCAAGGTATTTCGTGAGGGGTATGGAGAGTTCATGTAAAATTTTATTTTTTGACACAAGTTAGTGGAATATGAGACTTTGTAAGAGAAAAAATAAAAATCATTTTCCGCTAACTTGTACCAAAAAAAATATATTCTAGGAACTCGCCATGCCACTCACGGAATACCTTGGGGTGTCATCTTTCCAAAATGGGGTCACTTGTGGGGTATTTATACTGCCCTGGTATTTTAGGGGCCCTAAAGCGTGAGAAGTAGTTTGGAATCCAAATGCGTAAAAAAAATGCCCTGTGAAATCCTAAAGGTACTCATTGGACTTTGGGCCCCTAGGCTGCAAAAAAGTGTCACACATGTGGTATCGCCATACTCAGGAGAAGTAGGGCAATGTTTTGGGGTGTATTTTTATATATATATACCCATACTGTGTGTGAGAAATATCTCTGAAAATGACAACTTTTTAAAAAATTTTATACAAAGTTGTCAATTTACAGAGATATTTCTCTCACCCAGCATGGGTATATGTAAAAATACACCCCAAAACACATTGCCCTACTTCTCCTGAGTACGGCGATACCACGCGTGACACTTTTTTGCAGCCTAGGTGCGTAAAGGGGCCGAAAATACAACGAGTACCTTTAAGCTTTACAGGGTTGCTCACAATTTAGCCCCGCCCAAAATGCCAGAACAGTAAACACACCCCACAAATTACCCCATTTCAGAAAGTAGACACCCCAAGGTATTCACTGAAGGATTCACTTTTTTTTGCCAGAAGTTAGCAGAAATTGAAACTTTATAATTTATTTATTTTTCTCAGAAAGTGTCATTTTCCACTAACTTGTGAAAAAAAATTAAAATCATACATGAACTCACCATGCCCCTCCGCGAATACTTTGGGGTGTCTTCTTTCTAAAATGGGGTAATTTGGGGGGTATTTATACTATCCTGGCATTCTAGCGGCATTCTAGCACCTCAAGAAACATGACAGCTACTCAGAAAGTCACAGCTGCTTCAAAATGCGGAAATTCACATTTTTGTACCATAGTTTGTAAATGCTATAACTTTTGCGCAAACCAATAAATATACACTTATTGGATTTTTTTTTTATCAAAGACATGTAGCACAATAAATTCTGACACAAACTTGTATAGAAATGTAATTATATTTGAACAATTTAACCAGAGAAAGTTAAAAATACACTTTTTTGGAGAAAATTGCGGCCTATTTTGATTAATATCGGAAAAAACGAAAAATCTTAGCAGCAATCAAATACCACCAAAAGAAAGCTGTATTTGTGAGAAGAAAACGAGGTAAAATTCATTTGGGTGGTAAGTTGTATGACCGAGCAATAAACCGTGAAAGTAGTGTAGTGCAGAATTGTAAAAAGTGGTCTGGTCATTAAGGGGGTTTAAGCTAGGGGGGCTGAGGTGGTTAAAGAGCCTCAGTCCATCAAGGACAGAATGTTCCAGGGGCTGGGAGAGAAAAAAAGAAGGGTCTTTCCTGTACATAACATTAAAATGTTGATTAATAAAGAATGGAAAGATCCGGAGAAAAATAATGTAATTAGGTAGGCGAAACCTTGGGATCTAGTGATCACCAGTCAGTGTGGTTTAATATAAGAACTGTGAAAGAGTCCCACCACACAAAAACAAAAGTTTTAGATTTTAGAAAAACAGACTTTTCAAAAATGAAATTAGTCATAAATGAGTCCTTATCAGACTGGAACGGATTACATGGAGTCCAGGAGAAATGGGACTACTTAAAAGGTGCATTATTGAAGGCAACAGAAAATTGCATTAGACTTGTCAGTAAAAACAAAAAAAGGAGGAGACCACTGTGGTACTCAGCAGAAGTGGCCCAAATCATTAAAAATAAAAAGCTAGCATTTTGTAATTATAAAAAAAACCAGAGCAATGAAGATAAGGAAATCTACAAGATTAGGCAGAGAGAGGCCAAGCAAGTTATAAGAACTTCTAAAGCGCAGGCAGAAGAAAAACTAGCTCAGTCTATGAAAAAAGGGGATAAGACATTCTTCAGATATATAAATGAAAAAAGGAAATTAAAACAAGGAATAACTAAATTAAAAACAAAGGACGGAAGGTATATAGAAGAGAATAAAGGGCTAGCCGACTGCCTTAATGAATACTTCTGTTCAGTTTTTACAAAAGAAAAAGGAGAAGGACCTCCACTAGAAAGAATGACTAATAAATCGTTTGATGCATGTATCTTTACAGAGGAAGATGTTCTAAGTTTGCTGTCTAAGGTGAAGACAAATAAGTCACAGGGGCCTGATGAGATACACCCAAAATTATTAAAAGAGCTTAGTGGTGAGCTGGCAAAACCGTTAACAGATTTATTTAACCAATCATTAGTAACAGGAGTCGTCCCGGAAGATTGGAAATTGGCTAATGTCGTGCCCATTCACAAGAAAGGTAGTAGGGAGGAATCGAGCAACTATAGACCAGTGAGTCTGACATCAATAGTAGGCAAATTAATGGAAACCCTATTAAAGGATAGGATTGTGGAACATCTAAAATCCCATGGATTGCAAGATGAAAAACAACATGGGTTTACTTCAGGAAGATCATGTCAAACAAATCTTATAGATTTTTTTGACTGGGTGAATAAAATAATAGACGGTGGAGGTGCAGTAGACATCGCATATCTAGATTTTAGTAAGGCTTTTGACACTGTCCCACATAGAAGACTTATCAATAAACTGCAGTCATTGAGCATGGACTCCCATATTGTTGAGTGGATTAGGCAGTGGCTGAGTGACAGACAGAGGGTGGTAGTCAATGGAGAACATTCAAAACAAGGTCATGTTACCAGTGGGGTTCCACAGGGATCTGTACTGGGACCGATTTTGTTTAATATCTTAATAAGTGATATTGCAAAAGGCCTCGCTGGTAAGGTTTGTCTTTTTGCTGATGACACAAAGATAGGTAACAGGGTTGATGTTCCTGGAGGGAAACGCCAAATGGAAAAGGATTTAGGAAAACTAGAAGAATGGTCAGAACTCTGGCAACTGAAATTTAATGTGGATAAGTGCAAAATAATGCACCTGGGGCGTAAAAACCCAAGGGCAGAATATAGAATATTTGACACAGTCCTGACCTCAGTATCTGAGGAAAGGGATTTAGGAGTAATTATTTCAGAAGACTTAAAGGTGGGAAGACAATGTAATAGAGCAGCACGAAATGCCAGCAGAATGCTTGGATGTATAGGGAGAGGTATAAGCAGTAGAAAGAGTAAAGTGCTTATGCCGCTGTACAGAACACTGGTGAGACCTCACTTGGAGTATTGTGCGCAGTACTGGAGGCCATATCTCCAGAAGGATATAGATACTCTAGAGAGAGTTCAGAGAAGAGCTACTAAACTAGTACATGGATTGCAGGATAAAACTTACCAGGAAAGGTTAAAGGACCTTAATATGTATAGCTTGGAAGAAAGAAGAGACAGAGGGGATATGATAGAAACTTTTAAATACATAAAGGGAATCAACTCGGTAAAGGAAGAGAGCATATTTAAAAGAAGAAAAACTACCACAAGAGGACACAGTTTTAAATTAGAGGGGCAAAGGTTTAAAAGTAATATAAGGAAGTATTACTTTACTGAGAGAGTAGTGGATGCATGGAATAGCCTTCCTGCAGAAGTGGTAGCTGCAAATACAGTGAAGGGGTTTAAGCATGCATGGGATAGGCATAAGGCCATCCTTCATATAAGATAGGGCCGGGGGCTATCCATAGTATTCAGTATATTGGGCAGACTAGATGGGCCAAATGGTTCTTATCTGCCGACACATTCTATGTTTCTATGTTAATTCCCACTTCCTTTAAGAGGAAATATCCGCTGAGAAGGACTCAGTACTGTGGGACAAAACTCCTAAGATTGATGCACCCGTAGCCCGCATATCTAAGAAAACTTCTCTCCCTTTTGAAGACATGGGCCTTTTAAAAGATCCTATGGATAAGAAATGTGAGGGTCTTTTAAAACGTGCATGGGAAACAAACACAGCCATGCTAATACGCAGTATAGCCGCCACCTGTACCTCAAGATCCCCGTCAGTCTGGTTAACACAGCTTGAAGAACACTTGACAGCAGGGACGCCAAGGGAAGAGAACCTAGCTTCAATACCTATCTTAAAACAGGCTTGTAATTTCTTGCCCGATGCATCCGCAGATCTGGTGAAATTCTGCCAGATCCTCAGCCCTTTCCAATTCCACAAGAGCTATATGGCTCAGATCTTGGTCCAGTGATGCCAGTTCAAAAAGTCAGCTATGCTCTGTTCCGTGTGAGGGAGATGGGCTGTTTGGGTCAGTCCTTGAAGACATCTTGGATAAAGCATCAGACATGAAAAAAGGATTGCCTTTAGAATGAAAATTCTATCAGCAGCGCCGAAGCTTTCTAAATCAAAGGAAAACTAAACCAGACCAGAAAAGACAGTACTGGAAGATGGCAATCCTCCAGAGGAAGAGGGAAAGGGTTTCTATTCAACCCTGAATCCGCTTCAAGTAGGTGGCAGGTTAAAAATGTTCTCTACGCCCTAGGAAGAAATTTCATCCTCCCATGGGTTATAAATACAATATAAGTACAAACTAGAGTTCGACACGCCTCCACCTGAATTTTTCACCGTCAACAGGCCATTAAAAAGATCAGAAAAACAGCAAGCCTTAGAAATAGAAATACACTGCTCAAAAAAATAAAGGGAACACAAAAATAACACATCCTAGATCTGACTTAATTAAATATTCTTCTGAAATACTTTGTTCTTTACATAGTTGAATGTGCTGACAACAAAATCACACAAAAATTAAAAAATGGAAATCAAATTTTTCAACCCATGGAGGTCTGGATTTGGAGTCACACTCAAAATTAAAGTGGAAAAACACACTACAGGCTGATCCAACTTTGATGTAATGTCCTTAAAACAAGTCAAAATGAGGCTCAGTAGTGTGTGTGTGGCCTCCACGTGCCTGTATGACCTCCCTACAACGCCTGTGCATACTCCTGATGAGGTAGCGGACGGTCTCCTGAGGGATCTCCTCCCAGACCTGGACTAAAGCATCTGCCAACTCCTGGACAGTCTGTGGTGCAACGTGACGTTGGTGGACAGAGCGAGACATGATGTCCCAGATGTGCTCAATTGGATTCAGATCTGGGGAACAGGCGGACCAGTCCATAGCATCAATGCCTTCGTCTTGCAGGAACTGCTGACACACTCCAGCCACATGAGGTCTAGCATTGTCTTGCATTAGGAGGAACCCAGGGCCAACCGCACCAGCATATGGTCTCACAAGGGGTCTGAGGATCTCATCTCGGTACCTAATGGCAGTCAGACTACCTCTGGTGAGCACATGGAGGGCTGTGCGGCCCTCCAAAGAAATGCCACCCCACACCATTACTGACCCAATGCCAAACCGGTCATGCTGGAGAATGTTGCAGGCAGCAGAACGTTCTCCATGGCGTCTCCAGACTCTGTCACGTCTGTCACATGTGCTCAGTGTGAACCTGCTTTCATCTGTGAAGAGCACAGGGCGCCAGTTGGGAATTTGCCAAACTTGGTGTTCTCTGGCAAATGCCAAAACGTCCTGCACGGTGTTGGGCTGTAAGCACAACCCCCACCTGTGGACATCGGGCCCTCATATCACCCTCATGGAGTCTGTTTCTGACCGTTTGAGCAGACACATGCACATTTGTGGCCTGCTGGAGGTCATTTTGCAGGGCTCTGGCAGTGCTCCTCCTGTTTCTCCTTGCACAAAGGCGGAGGTAGCGGTCCTGCTGCTGGGTTGTTGCCCTCCTACGGCCTCCTCCACGTCTCCTGATGTACTGGCCTGTCTCCTGGTAGCGCCTCCATGCTCTGGACACTACGCTGACAGACACAGCAAACCTTCTTGCCACAGCTCGCATTGATGTGCCATCCTGGATAAGCTGCACTACCTGAGCCACTTGTGTGGGTTATAGACTCCGTCTCATGCTACCACTAGAGTGAAAGCACCGCCAGCATTCAAAAGTGACCAAAACATCAGCCAGGAAGCATAGGAATTGAGAAGTGGTCTGTGGTTACCACCTGCAGAACCACTCCTTTATTGGGGGTGTCTTGCTAATTGCCTATAATTTCTACCTGTTGTCTATCCCATTTGCACAACAGCATGTGAAATTGATTGTCACTCAGTGTTACTTCCTAAGTGGACAGTTTGATTTCACAGAAGTGTGATTGACTTGGAGTTACATTGTGTTGTTTAAGTGTTCCCTTTATTTTTTTGAGCAGTGTATAATATCTCCTAAAAAAAAAAGCGTAATTGTTCCAGTCCCGAGATACCAGGAAGGGCGAGGGTTTTATTCTCCCATATTCCTTATTCAAAAGCCAAACAAGTCCTTCAGACTAATAATCAATTTAAGGAAACTAAACAAATACATGACCTACAAAAGATTCAAAATGGAATCGATCAGATCTACAGTGAATCTCGCAACTGTTACATGGTTACTATAGACCTCTCGGACGCATATTATCACGTTCCCATACACAGAGCATACCAAAGGTATCTCAGAATTGCAATACTCCTAGGAGGTCTGGCACTCCCCTTCGGGCTGTCATCAGCCCCAAGAATATTTTCGAAAATTATGGCCGAGGTGACGGGATATTTACATCTCCAGGGAATAATAGTGGTTCCATACTTAGATTACCTTTTAATAGCAGGTTCATCTCTTCAGGACCTCCCAGGGGCATCTGAAGACGGTGCAAAAAAAGCTGGTTGAGTAAGGCTGGCTAATAAATACCCAAAAATCAGACCTGGTTCCCAGTCAGCACAAGAAATTCTTAGGAATCGTGCTAGAGTCGCACAACCTTATGTCCTTTTTACCTCCAAAAAAGCAAATGGTAGTAAGTCAAAAAATCTCCCAATTCTGCGAATCCAGAAGAGTGGCCATCAGGGACATCATGGGACTGTTGGGACATCTAGCAGCAACTATTCCCGCAGTCCGATGGGCCCAGCATCATACAAGGACACTGCAGAGATTCCTTCTGGAATCCTGGTACAGGAATCAGAATTCTTTAAACAGGAGAGTGAAAATTCCAGAAAAAGTGAAGATGTCTCTCTTCTGGTGGAAGATAAAGAAAAATCTAAAGAGTTTTTTGGCGACCGGCAGATCAGATTGTTATAACAACAGACGACAGCAGCCGAGGATGGGGAGGCCACAGGAAATCAGGTGGTCCAGGGCACCTGGAGCCCAGGAATGTCTGCTGTCTCTTCGAACATGAGAGAGCAGTCTTGAAGGTACTTATGTGTCTTCATCCGTATGTAAAATCCCATCACATAAAGATATTGTCCGACAATGCTACCACAGTAGACTACTTAAACCGGCAGGGGGTACAAGAAGCAAAGAACTACAACAACTGTCGGGGAAGATTTTCGGTTGGGCAGAGAAAAATATAAAATCCCTGGTCGCTGTCCATCTAAAGGGCAAGAAAAACAGAGTGGTGGATTATCTCAGCAGAGAAGATCTAAGAGTGGGGGAGTGATCCTTGGATCCCAACATGTTCAGACAGATATCTCTCAGATGGGGATTACCAAAAGTGGATCTCTTCTCAAATCAGAAGAACAAACAACTCGATTCATTCGGTTCCCTCTCCAGCAAGGATCAGCCACTAATGGTGGATGCCCTGTCATGTCTGTGGCCAAAGGATCTCCTGTATGTTTTTTCCCCCTTACAGTAGGATTCCAAAAGGTATTAGTAAAGGCAATGGAGGAAGAGGCACAGTTAATACGGATTGCACCCTTTTGGCCGAAAAGATCCTGGTTTCCCCTCCTCTACAATCTCTTGGTAGGTCAATTCTGGTCTATCCCATCGTATCCGGGACTACTACGTCAGGGTCCGGTGTTCCATCCAGATGTAGCGAGACTACATTTAACAGCCTGGAGAGTAAACGGGTCCACTTAAAACAAAGGGGCCAATCGGAATCTGTAATATCCACTCTGCTTTGTAGTAAAAAGGATACTACCTCCTGGATCTACAAAACAAGGAAGGCATTTTTGGAGTTTGCAGGAGACAGACTGTACTGCAGCCAGGATCCCAATATTCCACTCATACTGGACTTTCTGCAGGAAGGTATTGACAAGGGTCTCAGGCCAAATACCCTAAAAGTGCAAATCTCAGCATTGAGTAGTTTTCTCGAAGTAAAGCTGGCAGACTTGCCGTTGATAAAGCGGATCATAAAAGGAGCATTCAGAAGATGCCCATTTGTCCATTCTATCATTCCTCCTTGGGACCTGAATCTAGTATTAGAACTATTAATGGACGCACCTTTTGAGCCTTTGCAGGAGATCTCACTTAAACTCCTGACTCTAAAAAACACCTTTTTACTAGCAATAACATCAGCTAGAAGAGTAGGGGAGATCCAGGCCTTCTCCTGCAGAGCACCCTATCTCACAGTGTTGGAAGACAGTATTATCCTTAAACACACCCCGATGTTCCTACCTAAGGTGGCCTCAAAATTCCATCGCCAACAGGAGGTGTCGTTTCCATCCTTCTGTGAGAATCCAGCTTCTGAGTTAGAAAGTAGATACCATAATTTGGATGTCAGAAGATGCCTGTTAATTTACCTGGAGGTCTCAAAAGTATTTAGAAGATCGCACCATCTCCTTCTCCAGCATCAAGGCCAGCATAAGGGGTCGGCGGCAAGCAAAAGTACCATAGCCAGATGGATCCGAAGCATCATCGAGTTCTGTTACCTCCAAAAAAGCTTGACCCCCTCCTAAAGGGATCAAAGCCCACTCTACCAGAGCTGTCTCGGCCTCATGGGCACAGAATGCCTCTGCCTCAGTAGAGAAAATATGCAGAGCAGCTACGTGGAGAAACCCAAATACCTTCTTTAAGCATTATAAATTAGATGTACTTCAAAATCGTGATTTATCATATGGCAGAAAAGTCTTATCTGCAGTAGTCCCACCCTAGTGTTTGTTTTCTCTATTAATCCTCCTAGAGTGCCGTTGTGGAGGCATCGGGGAAAAGAGACAATTACTCTTACCGGTAATTGGATTTTCCAATAGCCTCCACAACGGCACTGGATTCCCTACCCAAGTTATGTTAATTACTGTGGGATATATTATGTTATGTTATTATCCATTATATCAATACAGTTCTTGAACTAACTAACCAAGTCCTATATTATTAACTGAAGCGGGTAAGGGGAGGGGGCCTTTTAAGATTGAGCTTCTACGATGTTTCCTGTCCTGGGGAGGCGGGGACACCCTCCTGGAGTGCCGTTGTGGAGGCTATTGGAAAATCCAATTACCGGTAAGAGTAATAGTCTCTTTTTCAGACAGAACACCCATTGATTTTAATGTGTTCACACCAGTAAATTAATTTTCCCCGACGCCTCCACAACGGCACTTACAGGAGGGTGTCCCCGCCCCAGGACAGGAAACAACGCAGGAGCACATGATTTAAAAGGACTCCCCTTACCTATTCAGTTGTTGTTTCCGACATTGGGATGCGTGGGAGCCTCTCCTGCAGTGCCAGGAATGTATGTTTCTTTCGCCCAGCCTTGCTTCTTCCCCGCATTAGGTGGGAGGGCTGGTGCAGGGAACGGGTACCCCAGGGACGTGCTGCCTCCCTTACCCGTTCCTCAGAGTAAGCCCTGCGTGCAGGCATCCCCGGGCTTGCGATGTTCCCTGGTAAGGGGAAGTTGCGCGGGCTCCTGACCCGTGATGTTACCAGGCAAGATTCTTCTTGGGCAAGAGAATCTCGTGTTAATGCAGCCGCTGCCAGGTATAAGAGCGCAACTCCAGAATCATTCAAATGCAATAAGCCGGCTGAACAAGCGTGCACTCACCGCCTGCAGTCATGCTTGCCATGTGCATACTGAAGCCGCAGGAAAGCTTGGAGATCCCTCAGCCTGGTAAGCCTCCTCCCCTGGGGGACTTATTTCTTCTTTCCTTTCTGTGTCTTTTAGTCTGCACACCTCTTCAGGTATTATTGGTGGCAGTGAAATCCCACCCTGGTGAAGGTGATGGCCTTTTAAGTATTCATGGCCCTATAGTCCTTTATTTAAATCTTGGGGCACTGAGACCATGGCACCTAAACCAGCCAGTGGAGATTCAGGACGCAGAAAGTGTGCCATCTGCAGCAAGTCCTTTTCCTCTCAATCTAAAAAAGCCTTGTCAGAAGTGTACCGAAAGTGGTTACAGAGGAGTCGCCTTCCTTGATTCCATGAGAGCTATGATTAAGGAGGAAGTTAATGCGGCAGTGGACTTAAGAATTGCACCACAATCCCCACATCGATCCACATCTCGGAAATCCTATACTTCTGAGGTGGCATTTGATTTGGATGAGGGAGAATTATTTGATCTGGACTCTGCTTCCTCAGATGATGGCTCGGGTAGACCTTTGTTTCTCCCGGAAGAAACAGACCATTAGAGCCTCCATGGATATTGAAGATGTAAAGAAAGCCCACTCCATTCAGGAACAGATGTTCCAGGGTCTTCCCCATACATAATAACATTAAGTCTCTGATATCCAAAGAGTGGAGAGATCCTGAAAGGAGATCGGCTGTAACAAACTCCTTTAAAAGAAAATATCCTTTTGCAGAGACTGAGTCTAATCTGTGGGACAAGACACCAAAGGTTGATGCCCCAGTTGCCCGCATATCCAAAAAACAAACAAAAAAAAAACTCCCTTTTAAAGATATGGGACTCTTACGAGATCCCATGGACAAGAAATCTGAGTATTTATAAAAAAAAAAGCCTGGGAGACAAATACGACTATGCTGTGCCCTAGTATTGCTTCTACCTGTACAGCCGGAACACTGTCTTAATCAGTTAGAGGACCACTTAGCTGTGGGTACCCAAGGGAAGAAATCTTAGCCTCCTTGCCTATGTTAAAAAAAAAAATATTTCAATTTTTTTTTTAGCCGACGCGTCTGCTGACTTAGGGTGGGTTCACACTAGCGTTATTGAGTCCGTTCTGGCTTTCTATTATAACGGAATCCATAGAAGCCTTTAGGAGGCATTCCGTTTTGCTCAGTCCTAATAGAAGTCTATGGGAAAACATAACGGATCCGTCTGGGTCCCGTTATGCAAGACTGAAAACAAAGTCCTGTCGACAGGACTTTGTTTTCCGTCTTGCATAACGGGAACCAGACGGATCTGTTTTGATTCCCATAGACTTCTATTAGGACGGAGAGCAAACGGAATGCCTTTTAAAGGCGTCTGTTTTGCATTCCATCATAATGCAAGTCTTATAGATTCCGTTATAACCCTAGTGTAGCCATAACGGACTCCATAACGCTAGTGTGAACCCACCCTTAGTCAAATTTTCCGCCAGGTCAGCCGCTATGTCTAATGTGGCTCGTAGAGCGATCTGGCTTTGGTCATGGTCAAGTGACGCGAGTTCAAAAAGCCATCTGTGCTCAATATCCAGTGAGGGAGATAGATTGTTTGGCTCACGGTTATATGGTATCCTAGAGAAGGCCTCTGACGAGAAAAAAGGATTCCCCTTGGAAAGCTGTTATTTTTATCAGAGGCGATTCTTTCAGAACAAGAAAAGAACAAGACTGGATCGAAAGAAGGATCAAGGAAGTGGCAGCCTTCTAGGGGTAGAGGGTTCTTATTTAATCCTGAGAGCTCCTTCTGTCCCACCCAATGACACCAGAGGTCAGGTAGGAGGCAGGTTAACAGGCTTCACTTCAGCCTGGGAACAAATAAGAGCCTTCCTGTGGGTATTAACTACCCTAAAAGAAGGTTTAAGACTGGAGTTTTTATCCCCTCCTCCAGATCGATTTATAATAAACAAAAAACTGTCTTAAAAACAAAGACCGTCATGTTTAGAATCAGAAATCTCTTCCCTGGTAGAAAGAGTTCTCCTTCCAGTCCCAGAAGATCAGTGCGGCAAGGGTTTCTATTTTCTGATATTTCTGGTACAAAAGCCAAACGGATCCTTCCATTTAATAATACATTTAAAATCGCTGAACAAATCCATCGTCTACAAGAAGTTCAAGATGGAGACTATAAAATCAACCATCAACTTGCTTCCTCAAAATTGTTACATGGTAACGATGGATGTCCAGGATGCTTACTATCATGTTCCAATATATCCACTTCATCAGAAATATGAATTTGAGGATCGCTGTTTTCATAGAACATCTAAGCCATTTCCAGTTCAGAGCTCTTACATTCGGTCTCTCCTCAGCCCCAAGGATATTTTCAAAGATAATGGCAGAGGTCACAAAATATTTACATCTGAAAGAGATTCTAATTGTACCTTATTCGGACGACTTCCTGATCGCATCGTCCTCAGAAGAGATCCTCCAATCCCACCTCTCTCTGGTTCAGAAATTCTTTACCACCCTGGGGTAGATCATAAACTTTAAGAAGTCAGACCTCTCCCCAGACAGAAGAAAGATCTTCCTGGGAGTACTCATAGACTCTCGTCTACTAATCTCTCGCTTCTGCAACCAAAGGACTGCCTCCATCAGGAATATCATGACTGTCTTAGGCCTTCTGACGGCTGCAATCCCGTCGGTCATATGGGCTCAAAGTCACACAAGGGTTCTTCAGGCCTTCCTCTCTTCCTCCTGGGACAGAACAAATTCCGCTCTAGAAAAGAGTATTTACATTCCCAATGCCGTAAAGTCACTGATGTGGAGAATGGGGAAGAACTTGCAGACGGGGGTTCATTGGTGACAGGGGAGACAAATTATGATAACCACAGACGCCAGCAGCTCAGGATGGGGGGGGTCATGCCGAGGGAAAGATAGGCCAGGGCAGATGGGGAGCAGACATGTTACAGGCTTCTTCCAATTCAAAAGAACTCACTTCCATCTACAAGGTCATTACTTCCCTTCACACTCCCTCATCTCCAAAACACATAAAGGTGTTATCAGACAACACCACAGTTGTTGCTTACCTGAACATGCAGGGATGGACAAGAAGCTGCTGTCTGGGGTCAGTGTCTAGCAACATTTTTCTTTGGGCAGAAAAAAAATCGAATATCTTCAACTGCGGTCCATGTCAAAGGAGAAGACAATATAGTAGCCGACTTCCTCAGCCGCAGAACTTTGAAGTAAGGAGAATGGTCCCTAAATTCTCAAATGGAATATTTGCGAAAAATGGGGAATACCAGACCTAGATCTATTCGCCACAAGGGTCAACAGACAGACCAGGAGATTTTGCTCCCTCTCTAGTCAGGATCAGCCTTTATGGATAGATGCTCTATCCCAGCCATGGCCGAAGACGCTACTTTATGCATTCCCTCCCTTCAGTTTGATTCCAAGATCTCTGATAAAAGGTAGAGGAGGAAGGGGCTCAAGTAGTTTTCATTGCTCCATATTAGCCAAGAAGGTCTAGGTTCCCCCTGCTGCTCCGGCTGTCTGCGGGAATATTCTGGACCTTGCCTTCGATCCCGGATCTTCTCCATCAAGGTCCGGTATTTCATCCAAAGATAAGCCAGCTTAAATTTATGGCCTGGCGACTGAACGCCTTGCCTTGAAGAAGAAAGGGTTGTCAGATGATGTCATTGCCACTTTAATGTTGAGTCGCAAGCCTATAACATCCAAAATCAATTTAAGAACCTGGAACGCTTTTTTATCCTTCTCAAATAATAGCCTTTATCCAGACATCCCTCAGATTCTTGGGTTCTTACAGGCAGGATTGGATAAAGGTCTTAGGCCCGCTACACTCAAAGTACAGATATCAGCTTTAAGTGTTTTTCTAGATAGAAAGTTGGCAGACTCGCCTCTTATTAAACGTTTCTTAAAGGGGGCTACGAGAAGGTTGCCTACTATCCGTTCAGTCATTCCACCCTGGGACCTAAACTTGGTCCTCTCAGCCTTGATGGAACCTCCATTTGAACCAATGGATCGGATTCCTTTGAAACTACTCACCTACAAAACAGTTTTTCTAGTAGCATTAACAACTGCAAGAAGGATTGGAGAAATCCAGTTTTCCTGCAAGCCTCCATATCTTACGGTCCTGGACGATCGTATAATTCTCATGCATTGTCCTTCCTTCCTTCCCAAGGTTGTCTCCAGGTTTCATTGTGATCAGGAAGTATCATTGCCTTCCTTTTGTCCATTTCCAACTACTGAAAGAGATACAAAATTCCACAACCTGGATGTTAGAAGAAGCGTCTTGTCTTACCTGGATGCCACAAATAGTTTCAGACAATCGGATCAGCTCTTCCTCCAATACCAAGGTCCTAACAAGGGAAAGGTGGCCAGCAAGTCATCCATAGCAAGATGGATCAGGGATGTTATTTCCTTAGCCTATGTCCAGAAGGATCTCCATCCCCCTGCCAGAATAAGAGCTCACTCAACTAGGACTGTGCCATCCTCCTGGGCAGAGTCTGCTTCAGTTTCCCTAGACCAGATCTGTAGAGCAGCTACGTGGGCAAGCCCTATGACTTTTTCAATTATTACAAACTAGATATTCTTAACTCCCTAGAGTTGATTACTCTGTTAATCCTCCTGTAAGTAACGTTGTGGAGGCGCTGGGGAAAAGGGTTAATTACTCTTACCGGTAATTAGTTTTTCCAATAGCCTCCACAACGGCACTGGGGTTTTCCCTCCCTTTTTTTTCTATTTCCGTTTTTTGTCAAATAATGTAATTTGATGTTCAATGCATTTTTGGTTCTTGCGTCACTTCCGTGTCCTCTCTTATTGACTGAATAGGTAAGGGGAGGAGGCCTTTTAAATCATGTGCTCCTGCGTCGTTTCCTGTGCTGGGGGCGGGGACACCCTCCTGTAAGTGCCGTTGTGGAGGCTATTGGAAAAACCAATTACCGGTAAGAGTAATTAACCCTTTTACGGACCATGGGTCAATGGAAAAAAAAATGAGACGTGCACTAGTTTGGTCTGTGATGCGGACCAAATATGCCCATTAAAGTCTATGGGTCCAAGACAAATCTGGCAACAGATGGCATCTGTTTGGTCCATTTTTCACTGATTACTCGTAGGAGATGCTCTGGAAATTAATTTTCAGCTGAGCGGTATCGTTTAATATGGCCCAAACACTGATAGGATGGAACACACGCAATTTTACATGGATGTTACAGACACAGAAATGTGAATGAGCCCTAAGGCTGCTCATTACAATGGGTTAAATATATTCCATACCATAAGATGAATGCATCATAAGCTTCAAAATTACCCCAGCTATGCAAAGATATTTTTTTTCCCTTTCATCCTCCTCCCTGGCGCCATAACCATGAGAGATGACCTGCCTCTAACCAGGTAGGGACAGGAAGAATAAATTTGACCCTCCTCCGGCTCCTCCTCGGAGTCTTCCTGTCTCTTTCAGGTGGGAGACAAAGTTTTTTCTCATAGCAAATCCTGTGGGACCGGGTCTGTGGAGGCAGACAGAGGCAGTTGTTTTAATTTTATGCCTTGGCCACATGAGGAAGGCAGGCAGCACCCTACCTGTGGTGCTGGGGGGTCCGCTACATGCCGGGCATCTGCTCCTCATCTCCAGCTCTGCGCATCGGGCAGGGGACTCCATGTGAAGACCGGACACTCAGAGAGTTCCTCCGGTCACGTGCACACCCTCTGCCACAATCCGATAGGTTCGGCTATAGTGGTGACATCACAAGAAGCCGTCCTGCGTTCCATAGGAGACTTCCAGCGTACGGGCAAACGACGATGCGTGGAGCTTGTTTGGCACACTGATCAAGGCGGAAATCGCCCTCTGATCTGAGGTTTGCAGGTAAGGGAGATATATAAGGGGGACTGTGGTAGATAGCATGTCTTAACTGGGGACTGACTCAGTAGAGACCACTCTGGGGCTGACTGTTGTAAGTGCCTGTACACATGGGGAGATGCTGGTTATATAATTTCCCTAAGCTAACACCCTTGTTACCGCTGCTTTCTCCCTGTATTCATGTAGAGCAATAAATATAGCGCTCAGAGAGCAAAAACAAATCCTAAACCTAGAAAATGTGTGATTTGTTCTTTAAAATTAACTGAATCCTGCATAAAGAAACTTTGCAAAAAATTTACTTCTAACATGGCAAAGGATTTAGTTCCCTCTATTAGAGAAGAACTAGGAGACCTAATCAGACAAGAAATGCGTTTAGCCTTAACTGAAAATCCTGTATCTATACCTGGTCCCCCTACATCTAGACGCAGGGATCCTAAAGTGGATATGGATCCGGATTTAGAGTCTCAGGATTTGGATAATTCCTCTGGGTCCGATACTAAATGTGAAAGTTTTCTTTCTTCTGAAGATACTAAAGAATTAATTAAAGCAGTTAGAGCAACCATGAACCTCTCGGAAGAGAAGGTACAAAGGTCGGTACAGGACGAAATGTTTAGTGCCCTTGAACAATGGAAAGAGTTTTTCCGGGAATGGAAGGCTCCGGATAGAAAGTTATTTATTCCCAGGACAATTAAGCGTAGACTACCTTTCAATGAGGAAGAAGAAACACTTAAAGGGGTTGTATGGGTTCAGAGCTAAACCCGGACATATCCCCATTTTCACCCAGGCAGCCCCACCGATGTTCTCCTTTGCTCTGCGCTAAATCGCGCAGGGAAAAGGCATTTTCTGGAGTTCCGGTGACAAACCGGGCTCTCCATAGGGTTGCCAGGCGGAGGCTTCCGCCCAGCAGTGAGCCCGGTGACGGCACTGATGGGCAGGCTTTAGCACTGCCCTAGTCTGTAAAACGGAAGCCTCTGCCCGGCAGTGTGTTGTAAATAAAAGACCCCTTACCCTGCGCCATCCAGCGCATCGGAACAAGAAATGCTCTGATGCCAACATCAGGGGGGCTGCCTGGGTGAAATTTATTGGTATGTCCGGGGTCAGCTCTGAACCCGGACAACCCGTTTGACATCCTGTCCTAAGGTAGATGTCTCCCTTTCTAAATTAAAGGAGCTAATGCCCTTCCTCTTGAGGACATGGGGTCCCTAAAAGACCCCATGGATAAAAAAGTAGATTCATGTCTGAAAAAATTCTGGGAATTAGCTGCAGGTCTTTTTAAACCTAATTTGGCTGCCACATCGGTTGCCAGATCTCTTAAAAGGTGGTTGCAGCAATTAGTCGCTTATGAAAAAAAAACACTCCCTATGATTCCTTAAAGGACTCCTTCCCTCTTTTATCGAAGGCAGTAGATTTTTTTGTCAGACACTACGCCAGAGTCAGTTAGGATGACAGCAAGAACTACAGCTTTATCCGTGGTATCTAGAAGTGCTCTATGGTTAAAATCTTGGACAGGAGATGTCAGCTCAAAAAAGAAGCTAAAGGTGAAACTCGCAAAAGTTCATTTCAGTAATGCAACTTAACATTACAATATTGTGAAAAGGTTCAATATTCTAGGCTCAAAGTGTCACACTCTAGTCAGCTAATTAATCCACATCCCCTGAGCAAAGGGTACCTGAGATTGTGACTTTGGGGTTTTTCATAAGCTGTAAGCCATAATCATTCAAATTATAACAAATGAGGGCTTGAAATATTTCGCTTTGCATGTAATGAGTCTATCTCATATTAGTTTCACCTTTTAAGTTGCATTACTGAAATAAATGAACTTTGCACGATATTCTAGTTTTTCGAGTTTCACCTGTATGTAGTCTCACTTTTCACGGAAATTTAATGTTCGGTCAGGACCTAGAGAAGGCTTCTGACTCAAAAAAAAATCCTTTACGGGGGTAACAAATAAAAAGGAAATTTCCCTTTCAGAAGGTTAAAAAGGGAGGTTTCTTCCAGTCTAAAAGATCTGACAGAGGGTAAACGTCAAAAAGTTGGAGTGAGAGGTTTTTTGTTTAACCCCAAGAGCTCTAAACGATGACACCAGACATCAGGTAGGCGGAAGATTAAAGTCCTTTGCAAAGAAATGGGAAGAAATTACCTTGAATCCGTGGGTTCTAAATATATCAGTAGGCTATGACATTTCTTTCTGTCCTCCTCCACCTATAGATGTGTTCAAGGTAACCCCGATCCAGAAATCAGCTTTTCTACAAGAGAAACTGGAGGAGGGCATTTTGAAGCGGTTGACTCTAAAAGCAATTGTCCCAGTCCCATTTCACCAACAACAAACAGGTTATTATTCGACATTTTTTTGGGTAAAAATAACAAACGGGAAATTCCGTCTGATAATAAACTTGAAGAGCCTGAACAAGTTCATCATATACGAAAAATTCAAAATAGAGTGTACAAAAATCTACCATAAATCTGCTAAAAGAATGGAGACTTTCTGGCTTCCCTAGATTAAGGGACGCATATTATCAAATTCCGGTATGCGAAAAGTCTCAGAGTTTCCTTCGGATAGCAGTTTTCTTGGGAGGGGCTCTTCAACATTTCCAGTTCCAGGTTCTCCCCTTCGGAATCACTTCTGCTCCAAGGGTATTTAACCAAGGTCATACTAGAGGTAGTTGCTCATCTGAGAAGACTAAACATCATCATTGTTCCCTACAGAGACAATCTTCTAGTAGTAGGAAACTCAAAAGAATCCCTAGAAAACAGCTTTTTTCGAAATTGTCAGCTCCTCTATCAAATCGGTTGGGTTCTAAATTGGGAAAAGTCAAACCCCTGCCCGTCTCAAAAATTAACTCAACGTGTCAAAAATCCTTTCTTCCCCCTCAAAAAGTCTCAGGTGTGATAGACAAGGTTTCAAAATTCCTTGTTCGTCCGTTTTGTACAGTCAGAGGGGCCATGAAACTTCTTCTGCCTGTATCCCAGGGTGCTGGTCAGTGATGACTGATTCACAAAGGTGCATATTAAAATATATAACGATTACATTTATTTAAATATGACTCAACTCACCATAATGCAGAATCAGTGTGAAATAGGCATTACTATTACATTGATATCTCCTGGCCTTTATTTCAGGCTGACATGGTAACTATACCTGAATTTGCTGCACAAAACTGACTAGGGTCTAGTGGCCACTGGTCTCTGCTGCACTGCTGATATTTTCAAGGTGACATGAAAGAGGAACTGCTGGTCATACTCCCGCTCACTCCCTCAGATACCAGCTGAAACTGGATGCAGACAACCCACCTAACCCCTCGGCCTGTCATGTTTATTTCCATTGGAGGGGCAGTGAGACCTAACCAATCCCTCCCTCACAAGCCCTTTTCAGCATTTTCATTGGTGGGGCAGTGGGACCTAACCAATCCCTGCCTCATTAGCCCTTTTGAAGCATTTTCATTGGTGGCAGTGGCTGGCCGGCATCACAGTTGGAAGGAAGGAACACTCTCCCTCCTTCCCGATGTACGGCTGCTCGCTGTGCGCGCATGCGCCTGGCGTCTCCGCTCCTCTGAATTGCTGCAGCCCAGCAAACAATCTCCAGGGCCCGGCGGTTGGGAACCGCTGATTTATATAACACACTTTTAAAAGCCCTGAAAAAGCATGAAACCTAATATAAGGCGAATGATTACATGTCTATCTATTTTTATATTACATAAGATTGGAGGTGGTCTGGCACCTCCACTGACAGCTATTTGTGGGTAACTACAGGGCTCTCTCTGTCCATTATGTAGTAGATGGACTTGCTGCAGTACTGCCCCCAAACAGCTCAGTCTACAACATGTTGGATGGCTACCACAAACAGCTGAACAGGGGGGGTGCCAGACCACCTGCAGGATCTGACATTGACCTATCCTGAGGAGAAAGCTACTGCCTGACTAGACATAAGGTTGTGGTGATCATCTGCATCACTTGACACATTTCAAAGTTGTATCTCTCCCACTGACAATGGCAAAAGGGTGCAGGACAGACGCTGATGGCAAAAGACTAGCGGCAGAATATGCCACCAAAAAAAGTATAAACCAGTGGCAAGAATTGTAAAATCATTCATCAGTCAGCCATGGCTCATGAATACATAAATGCTGCTCTTCCTCCGCTGTGAAACTGTTCAGAGAGCCAATTTCTTCCAGCAACAGCGCCACTCTTGACCATAGGCTGTGTCTAGAATTGCAGTTCATATTCATTCACTTGCACCCAGATTAAGGGTGCTGGGACAGACAACCCACTCAACTATCTTTGACCTCCCTGATCTATCCTGATCTGTGTAGGCTTCACCACAGGTGTTGGCTCATAACTGATGGAAATAACTGACCAAATAAACTGAAGCGTGAACTCAGCCTTAGGGTCCATTCAGACATCCGTAGAGCATGTCCTATCCTTGTCCACAGCTGCGGAACAATAGGAATCCACTATTAAGTGCCGGCGATAGTGTTTTCCGGTCTGCGATAT
This sequence comes from Bufo bufo, assembly GCF_905171765.1. Taxonomy (NCBI): domain Eukaryota; kingdom Metazoa; phylum Chordata; class Amphibia; order Anura; family Bufonidae; genus Bufo; species Bufo bufo. The sequence continues at coordinate 354,409,940 of NC_053394.1, forward strand.
GCGGAGCGCAAAACACTACAGACGTCTGAATGGACCCTTATTGAATTTTGCTGGAAAAGTCTACAATGTGAGGCCACAGGTAATGACTGTAGATCGCATGCAGGACCGCACTCAAATCACAAGCTGTGTAGTGTGTGATGTTATGTAATGCACATCAGTCATATGGTATCTCCTATCTGAACTGCTGTATCAGCAGGTATTACAGCCCCATATACTGTACAGCTACATACCAAACAAGCAGGAGCTCTGGACTTATGCTCCATTATGGGGCCTCCGTCTCATCTACCAGTTATAATAAAACCTAGCATGGCTTTTCTAAGAACTTACAGGTGGCCATACATTCATGTTCTTGGTCAACCCTATCTGACTAGAGTGTGTTTTTGAGATCAACTTTTGGATTTAGTAGCCCAATCCAGGATGTTGTACCTCCCACATAGAAGAGGCAGCCCCCATCTATCTGCAGGGACTCCATATCCTCCCCACCACTAGATATCAGTCCAATGTTCTTCATCCAGGAACCTGGCACTGGAAGTATCTCATCCCCTTTCACCACTGTAAATGTCCTTATGACCGGAGCAGATGGTCAGTTTGTGAGATTTCTTTTCAAGGTGATGACCATCATCTGAATACTGTGCCTTCCTGGGAGTTTGGATCCTGCCAGGCATTCTCCATCAGCATTAAACGTCTTTAGGGGGATGTTCAAACATCTGAGGTGCCACTTGTGGAGGAGAGACTCAATGGACCAGTTGGCACTAAGGGGGAACATTCATATGATTACACAAGGATACATTAGTTAATGGAGTAATATGCAGCAGACTGCTTACCTAATGGGGAAGGCTAAATGTAAAATAACTATGGGCTAGTACACATGGCGGATTTTAAATGCTCACTAACTTTTCACACAGCTCTGCATAAATCGGGAGTACAAGCGACCACAAGAAAGTTTGGAATATGTTCAGTGAGAAATGTCTAGTTCTCATTAGTAGCCGTTTACTGTGAGGAAAAACTCTGGGTGAAGTAGCCTTAAAGGGGTTTTCCAGGTTTTATATGATCAATATTGATTGGTGGGGGATCCAACTCTGAACAGCTGTTTGAAAGGGCCTCTTCCTTGGCCTGGGATGTCACGTTGATCGGTTACATGGCCTTTGTGGGTTCACTCCTATTCACGTGAAGGGGATTGGACTGCAATACCAAGCACAACCACTATACATTGTATGGTGCTATGCTTCGTAGACTGTGAAGAGGTCTCAGATATTATTGGCTTATCCTAAGGATGGGTCAGTACTTTTAAAATCCTTTAAAAATTTCTGAGCTGTTCACACAGTTTTTGAAGAGTGTGCAGTAGCTGAGAGCCAGCTGTCAGCCGGACTCCCCATGAGGAAGGCAGAGACAGTTTATTGCCGTCCTTTCCCCAGCTGTGTGTATACAGCCGAGTATGCGGACATGACACTTCCTCCTCATTCCTAATGATCATGTGATCTCTGGGTAACTGCTGGGTCTTAGCAGACCCAAATTAGCTCTACAGTGGCTGTCAGGAGGCTACATTTCCCCTGTAACTGAGGCCAAAGACACCCCAATTTACAGCAGAAATAAGCAATTTAAAAAAATAAAAAATATCCAAAAGAGCCCCAGTCACAGAGGGAAAACAGCCCCTTTGGGGGCATTGTACAAGGCAGAACTGATCATAGTCTGCTAAGACCCTGCAGCTCCGCTCTGTCCCCAAGACAGCATAGCGCTATGCACCAAGCACAGAAGAAGACCGAAGCGGTAACAAACCGCTGACGGTGACAGCCAGGAACCCGACCTGCTCGTGCTAGATTGCAGGAGCTTTAATATACTCCGGATTAAGGCCTAGCACCAAGTGGCGTACATGAATAGCACATGGTTGTAAGGGGTTTAAAGGGTCTGCTGTTTCCAGGAATAGTACCATTCTTTCCCCTGGGCTGACTTACCTTCTGACCTGGTAACTCGTCCAGAATTCAGCGCTGGGGTTTCTTTCCATTATGAAATGCACAGTGACCAGAACATCTTCAAAATCTGCAAAAATAAAAAACCTGCCTGTAGCACAAATTTAGGATTTAGCATTCAGCAAATGCAAAACCCGATGTGGTTTCTGATGTGTTTTTTCAGTTTGCGGGCCCGCTTGTGGCCCAACTGAATAGTGCAAAACCACGAACAGACACCCACCGCGGCTTCCAGCACTGTTCGTGGCTTTAAGTCGCCGGCCACACAAACAGTAGAACAGCCACCCACTGAAAACAGTGGAACAATAGGATGTAAAAAAAACAAACACTGTGTGAACAGGGCCTTCTGGTAACTTACTGGCTGTTTGTGGACTCACCTTTTGGCTCATAGAAAACATCAGATCCCAAAATGATGTCGATGGGTGGCAGGGCGAGCAGATCGGGTGATATCTCGCCCCATGTCAGTCCGATGACTGGTATTTCAGTGAGGTTATTCTGAGCGCAGCTCCTTAAACAGTTCTCAAGACACTGTGGCAGCACCACTGAGTCGGACAGTATGACGTTGGCTCCACACTTAGCAGCCACGATGCCAGGGAGACTCACACCGGCGCCAACCTATAAAGGCAAGGCATACATTCACAGATTAGACAATGGCTCTCAGGCTTCATGCACACAGCCATACGAATGACCACTGCCAATTTTGGCAAGACCAGCTGAACATCTAATGTATACGGAGCCTCCCAACTCTTCACTGATGGCAGAGGCTTATTGTCCTCTCCACCTGTAAAAAACACATTGATAAGCCGAGCATGCATGTCTATGGTCAGTTTTAAGGAGACCATACACACTAAATAGCTGTCTTCAGACGCCATCTCTCCCGATCCCTCAACTATGTGTTCTGAATGAAAAGAGTGGAAATAGAAGCTGTCAATCACCTGTCTCCCCAAGAATAAAAGGATCGGGCATGTTAATATCCAACTGCCTAATCCTTCTCTCCCTCCGTATCTGCCATTGGGGAAAAAACGGTAGACCCACCATACATAGACAGCCCCAAGCTTTAGAGTTATCAACTGACAGCTTTTGCCCCCCCAAACACATGCATACTACGCTCAGCCAAGCATGCATGTGTTCCCAATAGGGAAATGGGAATAAGCCACTAGCAGACATCTCTGGTGTTGGCTTATCTCCTGAAGATCAGACATGTTGAAATCCAACTGCCCCATCCTTCTTTCCTACTCGACATCTGCCATTACAGGAGAGGCAGGAGACCACCATACACATTCGATGAGTGCTGACATTTATCTAATGTGTACGGGCACCTTAAAGCCTAACTTCGCAGTTGGATTTGCCTTTTGCTCCCTGCCATTTTGAGCTGAGGAGAGTAAGTGGGTGTACCCTACATGAAGACATGGCTGACCTCCAGCACTCTCTTTCCAGTCATTGAAGCTCGGTGAAACCAGATGTACTGGGCAAGGACGGGGGCACATGGCCAAACATACATCCCATACTCCGAGTCCAGAACCTGCAAGATGACAGGAGAACAGATATTATATATAACATATTACACATCATATGCCAGTGGAAATGTACACGGAAAATCCATAGCGTAATACAGAAGCAGCAAAGTGGACGAGATCCTAAAAGATTTCCGCAACGGATTCAGCACATATTGACCAGCCATGACAGGGGCTGTATGGGAGTAAAAGCCCTCGGCGGAACCACAGAGATGAACAGAGCAGGAGTGTGCATGTGTGACCTCCGCTCCATTCAAACTGGGAGCACAGGCCCCTGTTCTCATGGTAGGCGATGCCCCAGTGGTTGGACTCCCGCCGATCAGGCACTTAATCACTACCCTGTGGACAGGAGATAAGTTGTCTCAAGTTCACCCTCGGAGGCCTTTTGGAGAGATCCCCCAACGTGGCCAGACACCGTGGAAATCATACCTGATCACCTCTGAAGGGTTCTGGATCCATTGCTCCCCCGGGTCTCCCTGCGTCAACATCCAGTTTGATGCAGGTGACATGGCCGCTACAACAGTGACGTGACACCCATATGTCTTGTGACCCAGTTTCAATCAGTGGCTTAAGCAGCTACGTCACCCGCACCAAACCAGATGTGGACGCTGGGATATCTGTGGCACCCTTGGGCGAGCAATGGATCTGGAACCCATTGGCGGGGATCAGGTAGGTATGATTCCCTCCACAGATCTGGCCATGTGGGGGATCTGCAGAAAAGCTCCCCAGGCCTAAACAGCGCCTTTAATGGGACAAACCCGCAGTATTCACACTGTGAACATAAACCGCAGCAGTTGGGGCATTTTTTACCGTTGTGGGATTCTGGCAGATAAGTTGCAATTTTCCGATGTGTAAAATCTGCCGTGGACCCTTTACATGACCCATCCTTTGATATCTGATGGACCCCATTGACTTATAATGGGCTCTGTCAATTTGACTGGAGGAACAGCATTTCCTGTCAAATATATCACACGGTGTACAGTATGCCATCGCTGCATGAAAATAAACTACGACCCATGGGGACCACTGAAGCGACAGAGCAGTTTTATAGCGAGGAGTCGTCCAGGCATAATCTCCAACCTGCCACTGGGCGCGGAGAGAAACGACTATCCGCTGGGCGGCTCTGCTTCCTGAGCAGCCATCACAGCCAGCAAGTATCATGTCCGCATCCAATCCATTAGAATAGAACTTTGGGTTTATGCACACGGCCGTTTCATACATTGGGGGCCGCAATTTGCAGTCCCCAATGCACAGGCAACATCCGTGCGGTTTCAACTTGATCCAACAGTGATCCGTCTGCACTGCAAAAAAAAATAGAACATGTCAAGTGAATGGGTCCACATCCGTGATGCGGTACACAAACGGCCGGCGCCCATATATTGCGGACCTGCTGTTTGCGGGCCGCAATACGGGCACGGCCACGTGCATGAGCCCTTATGCATACAATTCGCTGGGCATGGTCGACCCTTTTCACATAGATCAGGGTCTTATAGAAACTGGAAATGTCCTTTTTACAATAGCTCCTTCTCTAGTGCCCTTCCAGTCAGTACACACGGAATGAACACTACAGAGCCTGTTTTTAAAGGATCGTTTTTTTTTCGGATGCTAGAGTACGTGTAAGATATTCTAAGGAGACGATCATGGGTGCGCCTACACTCCTTACTGGAGGGCAGAGACGCTCATTCATCTTTTCAAGACAGTTTAAGCAGCCAGTGCACCGCGATTTCGCATTTCTGGGGGCCCCCGTTGCACTTCTCAGCGGTGACCGGGGCACTATGCATCTGAAGCGGTTGCATACGCTTAAGGTACGCTCCTTTCATTTTTTTGAGGGGTATTTTTTTTCAGCCAACCGCTTGTGGTCGACGGTGGGCCCCTGATCCCAGGGGCCCCAAGCATTTTCTTGGTTTGCATGATGGTAAAGCCCGTCACTATCCTACCCTTTATCCAGGGCATCTTACAGACGCTGTAAAAATGTACGGGGCTCCGGCTGCTCTTTAAGATTCCGTTTAAGTCTCCGCTCGGACCCTCCTTTGCAGATTCCGGCATATTTAATAGGAAAAAATAGCGCGCTACTATATTTCCCACCTCGGCGGGCCGTAAGTCGTTGAGGTACATCAGAGGACAATTATCTCTGTCGTTCAGGGGATCCAGACGCTTTACTTATAATCGAACGCTATAATTAAGGTTACGGACACCCTAGCGCCACAATTCTGATTTCAGCGGAAGGAAGCCCGCCGTGGATGATAGTAGTGCCCCTTTGTCACCATCCAATAGCACTGCAGACTTCATTAGTCAGTCCACTTATGGCATGACACACTTCTTCACAATTACTACCTCTACAGGCCGGCACGCCAGGGGTTAACCCGCTGCCTGCATTCTCGCACGTACGCCATGGCGCCCCATGCGGCCAGTCCATGAACATGCACCTCGGGGATGCGGAGCCTGAGCCCCGGGGACCGCTCCGCTCCTCCGCCACCCTCATCCTGGAGAAACACGTACTCCCGAGACAGGACCAGCGGCTCTCTCCTTCCCTCACCCCCAGACATCGCCCTGCGCTACACGTGGGCGCCATACTGTCGCACAGTGATTGCGCGCTTGACAGTGGAGGGAACGGCAGCCATATTGGTAGAGGCGCCCGAACACATTTTATGGGCTGGTTAACTCGTACCGTTATTGGCATATACTTGCTTTCCAAAGCAGACGGTACAAAAAAACGAAGCGACCTCTGAACAGTGCCAGCAAAGCTGCTCGCAGCAGGCGCTCCGCGTCACGGCAAGTGTAGCAGTGCCCTTCTCAAGATGGCCGCCTACTACAGACAGCGCAGGCAGCGGCGCGTGATGCTTCCTGCTTCCTTGTCAGCCAATAGGGATGGGGTTCGGGAGAAGTGGGCGGGGCCTGAGAGCAGAGGGGAGATCGGTGGTCGGAGCAGCGGGAGACACCGGGATGAACCACAAGAGTAAAAAGCGGATCAAGGAGGCGAAGCGCAGCGCCCGGCCGGAGCTGAAGGACTCCCAGGACTGGATCCGTCACAACTATGCCGAGGTGTACGGGCTGAGCCCCGGCAGCGTGCTGGTGAGCGCTCTCCCGCCTCCGTCCTGTAGTGCGTCACATAGCGCCCATGTGTTTACTGTGACCCCGAGCGTGGAGGTGCGACACCGGGCGTCCTTACCTGTCATAGAGACACCGGGCGTCCTTACCTGTCATAGAGACACCGGGCGTCCTTACCTGTCATAGAGACACCGGGCGTCCTTACCTGTCATAGAGACACCGGGCGTCCTTGCCTGTCATAGAGACACCGGGCGTCCTTGCCTGTCATGGAGACACCGGGCGTCCTTGCCTGTCATGGAGACACCGGGCGTCCTTGCCTGTCATAGAGACACCGGGCGTCCTTGCCTGTCATAGAGACACCGGGCGTCCTTGCCTGTCATAGAGACACCGGGCGTCCTTGCCTGTCATAGAGACACCGGGCGTCCTTGCCTGTCATAGAGACACCGGGCGTCCTTGCCTGTCATAGAGACACCGGGCGTCCTTGCCTGTCATGGAGACACCGGGCGTCCTTGCCTGTCATGGAGACACCGGGCGTCCTTGCCTGTCATGGAGATGGAGACACCGGGCGTCCTTGCCTGTCATGGAGATGGAGACACCGGGCGTCCTTGCCTGTCATGGAGATGGAGACACCGGGCGTCCTTGCCTGTCATGGAGATGGAGACACCGGGCGTCCTTGCCTGTCATGGAGATGGAGACACCGGGCGTCCTTGCCTGTCATGGAGATGGAGACACCGGGCGTCCTTGCCTGTCATGGAGATGGAGACACCGGGCGTCCTTGCCTGTCATGGAGATGGAGACACCGGGCGTCCTTGCCTGTCATGGAGATGGAGACACCGGGCGTCCTTGCCTGTCATGGAGATGGAGACACCGGGCGTCCTTGCCTGTCATGGAGATGGAGACACCGGGCGTCCTTGCCTGTCATGGAGATGGAGACACCGGGCGTCCTTGCCTGTCATGGAGATGGAGACACCGGGCGTCCTTGCCTGTCATGGAGATGGAGACACCGGGCGTCCTTGCCTGTCATGGAGATGGAGACACCGGGCGTCCTTGCCTGTCATGGAGATGGAGACACCGGGCGTCCTTGCCTGTCATGGAGATGGAGACACCGGGCGTCCTTGCCTGTCATGGAGATGGAGACACCGGGCGTCCTTGCCTGTCATGGAGATGGAGACACCGGGCGTCCTTGCCTGTCATGGAGATGGAGACACCGGGCGTCCTTGCCTGTCATGGAGATGGAGACACCGGGCGTCCTTGCCTGTCATGGAGATGGAGACACCGGGCGTCCTTGCCTGTCATGGAGATGGAGACACCGGGCGTCCTTGCCTGTCATGGAGATGGAGACACCGGGCGTCCTTGCCTGTCATGGAGATGGAGACACCGGGCGTCCTTGCCTGTCATGGAGATGGAGACACCGGGCGTCCTTGCCTGTCATGGAGATGGAGACACCGGGCGTCCTTGCCTGTCATGGAGATGGAGACACCGGGCGTCCTTGCCTGTCATGGAGATGGAGACACCGGGCGTCCTTGCCTGTCATGGAGATGGAGACACCGGGCGTCCTTGCCTGTCATGGAGATGGAGACACCGGGCGTCCTTGCCTGTCATGGAGATGGAGACACCGGGCGTCCTTGCCTGTCATGGAGATGGAGACACCGGGCGTCCTTGCCTGTCATGGAGATGGAGACACCGGGCGTCCTTGCCTGTCATGGAGATGGAGACACCGGGCGTCCTTGCCTGTCATGGAGATGGAGACACCGGGCGTCCTTGCCTGTCATGGAGATGGAGACACCGGGCGTCCTTGCCTGTCATGGAGATGGAGACACCGGGCGTCCTTGCCTGTCATGGAGATGGAGACACCGGGCGTCCTTGCCTGTCATGGAGATGGAGACACCGGGCGTCCTTGCCTGTCATGGAGATGGAGACACCGGGCGTCCTTGCCTGTCATGGAGATGGAGACACCGGGCGTCCTTGCCTGTCATGGAGATGGAGACACCGGGCGTCCTTGCCTGTCATGGAGATGGAGACACCGGGCGTCCTTGCCTGTCATGGAGATGGAGACACCGGGCGTCCTTGCCTGTCATGGAGATGGAGACACCGGGCGATGGGGGCACCGGGCGTACTTGCCTGCCATGGAAAGACCGGGCGTACTTGCCTGCCATGGAGACAGCGGGCGTACTTGCCTGCCATGGAAAGACCGGGCGTACTTGCCTGCCATGGAGACAGCGGGCGTACTTGCCTGCCATGGAAAGACCGGGCGTACTTGCCTGCCACGGGGGCAACGGGCGTACTTGCCTGCCACGGGGGCAACGGGCGTACTTGCCTGCATATGACATAGCAGTTCTTGGTAGTCCCAAGACTTTCTGTCTCTGAGTCACCTCTGTACGGATCAGACCTGTTGTCGCTGCTCAGAAATTTCTGTTACTTTCAACTGACACAAGATTCTGAGCGGACGGTCCACTGCAGTAGGTGACGTTTGGTCTCTTCAGCCTCCTGGAAAGATATGGTGACCGCCATCACAGTGACTGTCACTGCCATAGGGCATAGCGTGATGCCAGCACTGCGGCAGAATCGGCCTATCACTACCGTATGTCTCCACCAGAGGGCACTGGGGTGATGTTCCTTTTAAAAGGTTTTTTTTTTTTAGGATTTTTATATTGATGGCCTGTGCTTAGGAAAGGTCGTCCGTTTCAGATTGGAAATGGGGGGTAGTAGTACACTGCACCCTACTATCAGCTGCTAGAACTATTCAGTTGTTGACATAAGATAGGGGCTAAGTGTATGGTCAGCAGCGGTCCGGCCACTGGGGTCCTTGCTGATGACTAGAATAGGGGCCCCTGTACCCTGTTGGAATGGAGTGGCAGATGCAGCTGCATTGAACTCTATGGGACTGCCAGAGATGGCCAAGTACAATAGCTGATGGAAATAACTGATCAAATAATTTAAGTGTGAACTCGGCCTCAGTGGTGATAGGCCTGAGCCTGTACAAGGCTACCTGGCCTATCACAAGTATATTCCAATGTTGGCCTGCAGGTGGCAGCACTGCATTGTAAAGTACTGAATTTTTCCATACACTAATGTATTAAAGGGGTTTTTCCATCTCAGACAATGGGACCCACACCTACAAGGAGAACAGAGCCGGGAAATGAACGGAGGGCGCAGTGCGCATGCGCAGCAGTCCTCCATTCATTTCTTTGGGGCCGCCAAAAATAGCCTAGTGCTGCCTCGGCTATTACCGTTTACCCCATAGAAATGAATGGGAGCATGGGCCGCGCATGCGCAGTGTGCTCCCATTCACTTCTATTTGAGCAGCGATTGGTGGTGATCAGACCCCGAGAAACACGGGGTCCTCCAGCCACAGCGTTCCCCGCTTCGTTCTCATTGCAGGTGTGGGTCCCAGCGGTGAGACTCGCACCTATCAAACAATGGGGGCATATCCTAGCAATATGCCCCCATAGTCTGAGATGAAAATACCCCTTTAAAGGGGTTATCCAACCACTATTATGACCCCACCCATGCCCGGGCACCTCATATAGATTATAATTACCCCACTCCCCATCACCTGCCGCGTCCTGATCCCCGTATGGCCGCTGCTGCATCGCGGATGAGATGCGGCGGTGGCCATGTGGGGTGACGGGCGAGCGGGGTAAGTATAATCTATATAAGCTGCCTGGGAATTTGGGTGGGGTGTCTATATAGGGGTTGGATAACCCCTTTAAATCACATTAGTGTGTGGGAAAGGCAACCCCTTGTAGGGGCTTAAAAAAAAAAGTGAAAAAAGTTTTTAGAAATATAAAAAAATATATATATATAAACATTTAAATCACACCCTTTTCCTGTAATTAAACAATAAAAAAATACGGTATATCCATCGGTAGATCCCAAAATTCCTAAACTACTACAATGTAAATGTATTCATCCCACTACATTGTATGCAATATTAAAGGGAGTCTGTCAGCAGCTTTCCATGTTTTGCACTGCGAACACAATAATAACGGTACCTTTCTTGTTTTTCCAATTCTGTAAAGCTGCAAAAACGAGGTTATAATGTTATGCAAATGAGGGCTCGTAAGTGCCCCGAGGCGGCGTTCGTGCTGTAAGTGCCCCGAGGCGGCGTTCGTGCTGTCAGTGCCCAGAGGCGGCGTTCGTGCTGTCAGTGCCCAGAGGCGGCGTTCGTGCTGTCAGTGCCCAGGCCTCTAGGCATACCTAACTCCTCCCCATTATATCGTCTGGCCAGCCCTGTCATGTTACATCATAATCTCCAATTCCCGAGATCCCGCACGTGCACAGTTCGCTGCCGGGCCTGGGCATTTGCACTCCAATAACCACTGAGGGCATCGGCCTCGTTTGCAGCAGTGCGCACGCGCTGTCTTCTGGTAAAGAAGGCGGAGCGGGGAGAGACAGCAGTGAGCAGTAGCAATGCCCAGGCCCCGCTGCAGACTGTGCACGTGCGGGATCTCGGGAATTGGAGATGATGATGTAACATGAAAGGGCTGGCCAGACGATATAATGGGGAGGAGTTAGGTATGCCTAGAGGCCTGGGCACTTACAGCACGAACGCCGCCTCTGGGCACTTACAGCACGAACGCCGCCTCTGGGCACTTACAGCACGAACGCCGCCTCTGGGCACTTACAGCACGAACGCCCTTTAACAATTCCTTTAAAAACTTGATTACACAATAGATAATTTTTTGATGACACATTCCTTTTAATACCCCCCTGCCCTTTCGTCGTCTGTATATCCCTGATAATGTATTCCTCCTGTTCATCCTCTAGGATAATGTCGAGCGCGTTGACACCCTGCAGCTCACACCAGAAGAATTCATTGAGCGCTTTGAGAAACCCTACAAGCCGGTGGTGATCCAAAATGCCACGCTGGGGTGGCCCGCCCATGAGAAATGGACCATAGAAAGACTCAAACGCAAATACCGCAACCAGAAGTTCAAGTGCGGAGAAGACAACGATGGCTATTCTGTGAAGATGAAGATGAAATATTACATTGAGTACATGGAAGGGACCCGGGATGACAGTCCCTTGTACATCTTTGACAGCAGCTACGGGGAGCACCCTAAACGGCGGAAATTGCTGGAGGATTACGACGTGCCTAAATACTTTCAAGATGACCTTTTTCAGTTCGCAGGAGAGAAAAGGCGACCACCGTACAGGTATGAGGTTACCAGTGGTAAGTCCTCGGCCTCTATTGTAAAGTGTCTTTGCTTGGCAGCCAGCCAAACTTTGATTTTTGCTACCATTTGTTGCATTGGGATTTATATTGGAGATGGGTGTAATGTTGTGCAATATATTTACCATATTTTATGCAGTATAAGAGGCACATAGGCGTCCTGCGCTCACCACTCCCTGGTCTGCACTGTGACCTGACCTCAGATTACTCCAGGTCACCATGCGGGCACTACGTCCTGATGCTGCATGCAGTCGCAGCAGTGCAGAGTGGCGCCCAGAGGAAGACCAGGGAGTGGTGAGTACAGCGAGTGCTAGCAGCGCTATAGTCATCGCTCCCCACACCTCCTGCGTACTAGTGAGCGCTACAATAATGAAAGTGCTCATTAGTTTTCGCTTTTATAAGATGCACTTTGGGGGGAAAAAGTTTGGGGGGAAAGGGGGCATCTTATAAAGTGAAAAATACATAATTTTTTATGAGTTCCTCCTCATTGAGAAGCCTTCAAGTATTGAGTAGCCCACAGAAGGCACCATAGTTACCAGTTAGCAAGTTAAATTGGTTTTCCAGTCGCATAAAGTGAAGTCCTATTGCTAAGGTACTGGAACCAGCCCAAATAATTTGAATGGGTTCGTGCTGCAGGGGGGAAACCGTGATGAACATGTAGTGCTACACCATCACAGCGTCCGCTGCATTCTCAGGATCCGTAGGTGTCGATCATCAAACAGTGGCTTATCCTACTGATATTTCATAACTTAATGAGATGGGAAAACCCCATTCTGGAAATGGAGAAACTGCAGCTTGTTGGGAGTTGTGGTTTTACGTAGCTGGAGGCCACTGGTCTACAGTGATGTCAGGATTTTTTTTAGAGATTACTGATGTCTAGGTTTCGGTAAAATGACTCTTTGCTTTTTCCTCACTCCAGATGGTTTGTGATGGGGCCTTCCCGCTCCGGAACAGGAATTCACATTGACCCATTAGGAACCAGTGCGTGGAACTCTCTGGTCCATGGACACAAGCGCTGGTGCCTCTTTCCCACCAATACTCCACGTGAGCTCATCAAGGTGACAAGAGAAGAAGGAGGTAACCAGCAGGACGAGGCCATCACTTGGTTTAACGTGATCTATCCCCGTACATTGCTGCCCACTTGGCCTGCTGAGTTTAAGCCTTTAGAGATCCTGCAGAAGTCGGGAGAAACTGTGTTTGTACCAGGTAAATAAATACATTTTCCAATCCCTACAGATGTAGCAGAGCTGGGTTTGTTGAGTTAGGAGTAACCTAATAAAACCATGAGGGGTATTCCTATTTGGACATTTATGGCGCATCCACAGGATATGTCATAAATGTCTGATAGGAGCAGGTCCAATAGGTGGGACCTGCACCTATCTCAAGAACGGGGCCCTGTTGTACGCTGGGAATGTAGAGGTGACTGGCCATTCTTGGCTCTGTACATGCACTGCTATGGGACTACAAAATATAGCTGAGCGCACTTACTTGACAACTTTCAGAAGTCTCATAGCAGTGAATGGAGAGAGCCACACAGCAGGGTTCCATTCTTGAGATAGCAGGCCCCAGAGGTGGAACCCACTCCTATTGGACACTTACGGCATATCCCATATGTGTAAAAATGAGACAACCCCTTTAAAGGGGTTGTGTAAAGTTACCCTCTATCCACCTCATAGGGGATAACTAATCACTGGGGGGGGGGGGGGGGGAGACTACTTGGACCCCCACTGAGAACAGGTTGGGCATGCCACCCCATTCATTCTCTGTGGGACTGCCGGAGATAGCTTAGCACCAGGGCCGGCCTCTTAGGTGTTCAGGCGCCCTGTGCGAGCTAACCTTGTGGTGCCTCTCCACCCCGCCACCCCCCCCCCCCCCCTCAAAAAACAAACAAAAAAACACTGCTTGTTCATGGCATAGGCTGGCTGACTATCCAACCAAGTAGTTACCAGCCCGCACACCCCAAAGGCCCGTGTAATGTTATACTTCCCTACTTCGTGAGATTTCCCTACCCTCGTCACTTCCGGTCGCACCGGACATGACGTGAGGAGGTGTGCAGCGCCGCGCAGGCGCACAACGACAGGTTAGGGAAATTTCACAGCAGAGTGCGCATGCGCCAGGAGCCTCGCCGGCGGTTAGGGTAGGGAAAAACTATGGGCCAGTGCGCAGGCGCAGTGATCGGATGTTCTCAACTGGACACCGGCCGACACTGCGCATGCATCGGGAGCCTCACCAGCGGTTAGGGAAGGGAAAAATTGCGTACGGGCCAGTGCTTTTTCCCTACCCTAACCGCTGGTGAGGCTCCCAGCGCATGCGCAGTGTCGGCCGGTGTCCAGCTGAGAACATCCATCCGATCACCGCACCTGTGCACTGGCCCATAATTCCCCCCAGTATAATAAACAATGGTGGCGCAGTGCGCCCCCCCCAACACCCCAGTATAATAAACATTGGTGGGGCAGTGCGCCCCCCCCCCCCCCCAATATAATAAACATTGGCACAGTGCGCCCCCCCAGTATAATAAACATTGGTGGCGCAGTGCGCCCCCCCCCCCCCTCAATATAATAAACATTGGTGGCGCAGTGGGCAGTGCCAATGAGGGTTAAAAAATAATTAACTCACCTCCTCCAATTGATCGTTTCCTGTTCTTTCTTCAGGACCTGTGGTGACATCACTGTGCTCATCACATGATACATCACATGATCCATCACCATGGTAATGGACCATGTGATGAGCTCAGTGACGTCACCACAGGTCCTGAAGAAAGAACAGGAGACCGGCAGCTGCACGATCAACTGGAGGAGGTGAGTTAATTTTTTTAATTATTTTTTAACCCTCATTGGCACTTCCCACTGAGCCACCAATGTTTCTTATACTGGGGGGGGGCGCACTAGAACATCGGCGGCGGGGCAGAGAACTATCATCTCCAGCCCTGGCTCATCTCAGTGCCTGCCCCGCCCCGAGGGAGAACACAAGTGCCGCCTCGCCTGCCGCATATTACATTGCGAGCTGTCGGCCGCCCGGCGCCCCTGTTGCTATGGCGAGCCCGCACACTAAAGGCCGGCCCTGCTTAGCACAGAGCTCTGTCTCAGACAGGGTGCGTGCCCGACCTGCCTCTCCATCAGATCAAGGGAACGGGATCCCCCGTTCTTGGGGTCGGTGGGGGTCTTAGCAGTTGGACCGTTACCAATCAGTTATCACCCGGATAGGAGATGGTTTCAAAAACTTGGCACAACCCTTTTAAGCTTCATTTACAGCATGTTGCCACCTGATTGCAGTAGAAAGCCACTTCCAGTCCATTCGTGCAATCGACGTATCTCATACTGGTTGCATCCCTTGCAAACGGATGCGTAGCATATGCCAGCGTAATATCTCTGGTGAGCCCACCCCTTTTAAGGTGGAGGTAGTGTTTATGCCCATGGTCCGCAGGTTGCATCTGTTTAGGTGGGTTTGGGAGGTGGCACCAGCACATTGCAGGGGTATTTGTAAACTTCATGATGCAGTACGATTTCCTACAGTAAAGTAATACTTACCAAAGGGAGACCTTTTGTCTTTACACACAACACGTACAGCTGCAGCCTGTGCCAGACTGAACATCTGGACCCATGCCAAAAATGCTTCTCGTGCTTAGTGTCGGCGTTCAGCCTCGCCCTATTTTCTGACACGCAGTAACCCTTGTTGGTATATGGTTGCACCATGGTATGAATAGTTTATATCATCATACGCTTGATATTGTTGTTTTTTTTATTAATGTAATCTGACTCAGTGACATGATCGGTATGCCATATACCATCGAGTCGGGTCTCCACCTAGTCATGTGCAGAGTGCATCCATCTATAGCTTAGCAAATTGCCAGCCCCGAAGGAAGTGGTCTGGGAAAGGAGTAAGTGCGCTAGCGACTGATCATATAGTCTGCAAGTGTATCAGCATGCCCGAACCATAATGACATCTGCCGTAGAGTGAGTCAGGACATCCTCATATTAGACAGTAGGTCATTCTCCCCCAAAATCTTCAAGTACAGCGGACATTCATCTCGTGTATGTTCTGTATTGAGGATCACATTATTCGTCTGTTCATGCATTAATCATCTGGCAGGTCCAGTGTATCCATTTGATAATGGACTTGACTGTCATGGATAGTTATGTGATAAGCCATCAAGCTGCAGGAGCAGGGATATATCAGCTAAGACCAATGACCGATCCTTAAAGGGGTTCTGTCACTTCAGCAAATGGCATTTATCATGTAGAGAAAGTTAATACAAGGCACCTACTAATGTATTGTGATTGTCCATATTACTTCCTTTGCTGGCTGGATTCATTTTTCCATCACATTATACACTTCTCGTTTCCATGGTTGCTTGCATACACCAGCCTATGTGAACTCCCACGGTTTCAGGCACCAGAGAGGATTGCAGGGTGGTCGTAACCTAACCATGGAAACGAGCAGTGTATAATGTGATAGAAAAATGAATCCAGCCAGCAAAGGAAGCAATATGGACAATCACAATACATTAGTAAGTGCCTTGTATTAACTTTCTCTACATGATAAATGCCACTTGCTGAAGTGACAGAACCCCTTTAACGCTTTCACTACCGGAGGTTTTTTCGTTTTAATTTTTCTTCCCCATCTTCCTTGCGCCATAACATTTTTATATTTTTGTTCACATAGCTGTATAGGGGCTTATTTTTTGAGGAGCAGGTTGTACTTTCTAATGCCACCGTTAATTATGGCATACAATGTAGTGGGAAGCGGTAAAAAAAAATTCCAAATTGCGTGGAATTGGAAGAAAAAAAAAACGCAATTCCTCCACCGTTTTACGGGTTTTGTTCCCAATGTTGTTTCATTTGCGGCAAAACTGACCCATGCCCTTCATTCTCTGGGTCAGTACGATTACAACGATACTTCATATGTATAGTTTTTCTATGTCTAAATAGTGTAAAAATTAATATATATATAATTTTTTTTACATCACCATATTCTGACTCCCCATAACTTGTTTATAGTTATATCTACTGAGCTGTGTGGGGGCTCATTTTTGGCAGGATAATCTGTAGTTTTTATTGATATCATTTTGGAGTGCGTGACTTTTTTGGGGGTAAGAAGCAATGAAAAAATGACAAATTGGACATTTTGACCCTTTTTTCCGTTACGCCGTTCGCAATATTGGAAAAATATTTCTATATTTTAATAGTATGGCGTTTTTAGTCGCGGTGATACCCATGATGTTTATATTTTTTGTTATTTAGGTATTTTATTTTTTTATTATACGGAAAAGGGGTGATTTTAAACTTTTTATATATTTTTTAATTTTTTTATTCTTTGTAATGATTTTGAAGCTCAAATGAGCCTATAAAATCTGTTTTTTAATTTTGAACAATCATGTATTTTTAAAATAAGTATCACTGTCTATTGCTCATTTCTTATGTTGGCCTGCCATCTGGTGTCCAAAATAAGAACTGCAGCATGAAAATGCTGTGGGTTTCTTCAGCGAGACCCAGCGCATTCAAAGCAACTACCGACATCCCCATTGGCCGCAGGGGATGGCGGTAGGATGCACAAGCTTCTGGGTTTTTGACACTTTAGATGCCGTGATCTCACTTGATGACGGCATCTAAAGCTTATAATTACTGTGATCGGTTTGAAACAGCAACACCCACTGCACGTGCGAGCGGGCACCATGTTTACACATCGCTCCAGCGCCATACATGTACGGCACTGGTAGCGAAGGAGTTACACACTATAGATGAAAGCGTCAGCCTCTCTGGTGGCCGGGACCATGGCAGCACACACAGGCTGGTGCTTTTTCCTATATTGTGCAAGCACGACCACCACTGATGGATTGCAGGGTGGTCTGTAACAATGGAAACGAGCAGTGTATAATGTGATAGAAAAATGAATCCAGCCAGCAAAGGAAGCAATATGGATAATAACAATATATTAGTAAGTGGCTTGTATTAACTTTCTCTACATGATAAATGCCACTTACTGAAGTGAGACAAACCCTTTAAAGACATTTCTCTCCCTCTGTGTTCCAGTTGTCATAACTTTGAATTTTGCATTTTTGTTTTTTTAGAAAACATTTTGGGATATATGGTATATAGTGTATTGAATACCTTTTTATTTTTAGACTGGACGATAAAAAAATAACTTTCGATATGTCACAGCAACACATCAGAGGTTTTGATCGGCAGGCATCTGAGTGCTGGGACCCCCACGATCACTAGAAAGAGGAGAGAGAGACGCTCACATGTCGTGCGCTCTCTTTCATCGCTGCAGAGACTGGCTCGATAGAAAGTCTATGGGCCCGTCTCGGTTCCATCTTCTGCACCTATGTGAGCTCTTCTCTCTCCTCATTCTAACACTCATGGGGGTCCCCACGGATCAACACATTTGGTATGTCGCTATGATGTATCAAAGTTTTTTTCAAAGTGTAGCGATACGTTAAAAAATATGAAGTAGGCATCTTGTTACGATACATCCGTCTACCCAGTTTGTATGTAATATTGGACCGATTTTTCGTGCTGCCAGATGTACACATTTTAATCCAGTGGCCAGTTACAGATGTAGCCGAGCTAAAATTGACTGTGATAACACTTGTTATCCCGTGCCATCGTGAGACAAAAGCCATTGAAATACATTGAAAGGGTTCGCTTTTTTTGTGCCAATTTTTACTTAACTCGTTAACCATCAAGTTTAGCTCGGCTGCATCTGTACGTCACGATATTGATAAGGCAGCCATATCGATAAATCCTGCAAAGTTCTGTAAAATATATCATTCTGTCCCCCCAGGAGGTTGGTGGCACGTTGTGCTGAACTTAGACACTGCTATCGCCATCACCCAGAACTTCGCCAGTTGTACAAACTTCCCGGTGGTTTGGCACAAGACGGTGAGAGGGAGGCCCAAACTGTCCAGAAAGTGGTATAGGTAAGAGGAGGCTGTGGCATTACAATGAAGGGAACTTAATAAAAATCTTTATATAGCGTCAGTGTATTCTGTAGCACTTTACAATAAGACCAAAATCCGACATAAAAAGTAGCTTGCTCACAAGAGCTGACAATCTATGAGCAAATAGTACACAAAAGGTAAAGCTAGGGCTACACAACTTTTTAAAAAAAATTAAGTCATTGGTGTCGCACTAAAAAAATTTGAATGTAATGCGACACATGTTGCAATGTAGTTTACCCTTTATGCCGTGTAACGCATGTCGTTGTGTAGCCCTAGCCTAAAAAGTGTTTGGTGGTCAAGCAAGTAGAGGCTGGGAATTAAGCTGATTGTCCGGGGTAACACATTTCATTGGCAGAACATAAAGCATGGGTAGGATGGTAGAGGTAAGGGAGGAGATATGGGGGGTGCAGCACTGTGGAGAGGTCTGAGCGTTTTTTGTTCCGATCTCCATGCTGTACTGTTTAGACCCCTTTGGATGACTGTGAAGTATATCACTACCTCCCAGTATCCCTCACCTCTAACATGTTTAACCCATAGTGTACTATTTTGATCAACAGGGCACCGGAGATCAGCATCTCGAGAATTGTATTTGTCCATAGGCAGCCCTCCCAGTACCAGAAGTTTTATTAACGTCTATAGGGAAATGCACTGCAAACAGTGCTTTTTTTGTTTGTGGTATATTTTTTTGGTGCTTTTTGGGTCCATGGCATTTTTTTCAAAACACCGTGCTCAAGGTAGGGCATTTTTTTCCTTTTCCCCCCTTTCCCATGGACTGAAAAAAACACCAGAAAAAAGCATGTTAACAAACGAACAAAACAAAAAAGCTGGTAAAAAAAAATGCATGAAATTCAAGGCGTTTTTACAAGCCCAAAGAAACAGGAAAAAAATCAGTAAAGGAGGCATTAATCCTTTCTTGCCTCGTGCCATAATAATACGTTGCAGGAAGTACATACTTCCAGCAAGCTGCTTTACCACTATGGCATGGTGCTGGCGTAGGAGCGGTGCCTGCACCATCTCTTTTGGGTGCTGGTTGTATTATATAGCTAGCACCATGCTCTCAATGCCGGGATCAGAGACCATGCTAATCCAGGCAGTTTAACCCCTTTGATGTTGGGATCTAAGTGGTTAGAGTGAGGAAAGAGGTTCTTTCTCACCCCGTCGACCCACCCAAGCGATGCGATCATAGGGTGCTGAGGTGTTAACAGCTGAATTTGTTGTGGATGCCACTGTTTATGGCCGCGACCAACAAAGGAATTTGCTCCCTATGAAAACAATGGGAGGCAGTTTTCACACAGCCCTCTAGTGGTTTTTGGCACTTGAAGTCTACGGGGAAACCCACTTATAAACTTGGCACAACCCCTTTAATGTAAGGGATGAAGTGCTGGCATAGATTTTATACTTGTGCATTTTCTGTTTCTGTGTGATCAGTAGGAGATATTGAAGCAGTCAAGAGAAAGCGAGTTCATAGTGCGGAAACGCCCTTCAAGAACCAGATAAGCTTCTGCATTGACTACTGCTTACTTCAGTCAGTATGCTTCTTTGCATTATTTTACCTTTTCTAGAATCTTGAAGCAGGAGCGCCCCGAGCTGGCTGCATTGGCTGACGCTGTAGATTTACAGGAATCAACCGGGATTGCATCTGACTCTTCAAGTGACTCATCCAGCTCCTCGTCCTCCAGCTCTTCAGAATCTGGATCAGAGGTAAGGATTTAACGTATTGTGCGAGCGTTTCACCATCCATAAGTAGATGACGTAGATTTCCGTTACTTGGCAGCACATGGTAATAAGCATTAGCAGATTGGTGTCTCTACAGGTCTGGGTGTAGCCGTGGGTTGATTTGTTGTGACAGATCTTCAGTAAAGCTAAATCCTGCATCTAAAAACTGCAACAAGCGGAAGTAATATGATTAGTAGTTTCCGCACAAAGCTTACGGCTATAATGTACATCTGCAGGCTTGTGCTTTAGGAAAGGTAGTGCCACAATGACCGCCTAAAACCAAACATCACTGGACGTAAATGTCCCTGGCTTATTGCCTGCATGGCTACCTAGAAAATCAGTTTCCCAGTTGAGGATTTGTGAATTGAAGGGGTTGTCCCATAACAAACATTGGTGACATATCCTAGAGGCATTTTTGGGTGGCCGCCAAGGTTCCCTCTAAGCCTTTGCAGCTAGTGAGCGGGACAGTTTTGGACCTGGGCTTTACTCCCTGTAATCCCGGCAATACAAAACCACCCCAAATAAATATAAATGACCAGGGCCACCCAGTATCCAGGCAGATGGTAAGCAGCATCCAGGCGAAGTGCACTTGAAGGTTTTTGTCAGAATGCCTGCCTGGTGGTCTAGGGCAGTGGAGAAGTTAAGGATCATGCCTGGTGGTGTGTGGCAGTAAAGGTGTTCATGTCAGCATCCTGGTGACTTAGGGAGGTGAAAACGTTAAAGGGATTGACCAGGATTATAAAAACATGGCTGTTTTCTTTCAGAAACAGCACCACACCTGTCCATAGGGTGTCCACATGGTACTGCAACTCCATTGAAGTGACTAGAACTGAGTGGGGACAGGTGTAGTGTTGTTTTTTTAACGGAAGCAGCCATGTTCTTTAATGTCAACATTCCTGGTGGTCTAGGGCAGTGAAGGGGTCAATATCCATAGCCCCGGTGGTCTAGGGCAGTGAAGGGGTAAATGTAAGGTTTTCTGGTGGTCTAGGGCAGTCATTTAACATGGCGGAGAACAGTCTAAGCATTAATGCTGCATGGCTGGTGTCCAGTGGTTTCTCACTTCTCCAGACTCCAGTGTTGTCCTGGCTGTAACGGGAGGCTGAGTGCTGATGCTTCCTTGATGCACTGAGAGATGATTGCAGGGAGGGAATGGTGGACTGTGTGGGTGTAACTGTATGGCTGCGCTGGGTTCTCTATGATCAGGCAGAGCGATTCTGGAATGATCTGTCTGATCGTTAAGGGGATAGTTCAGAAGATCTGCATGGGGCAGTGGGGTTAGCTCCGAAGCTGCAGATATTGCACATTGGGGCCCATTTTCATGGAAAAGGGTACAGTCTTGGACTCTTGTCTCATGCTCCACTTTGTTCTGCACACAGGACGACTCCAGCTCTGGAGCGGAGACTATGTCACACCGGAAGAAGAAGAGGAGAACATGCAGTGGTATGGGGAATGGAGACAGCACCACACAGGATGACTGCGTGAGCAAAGAACGCAGCTCCTCCAGGTGACAGCTGGGTCACAGTCCTGCATTCAGGGACAGAAATGGCTCCTGCACATGATCTAAAGGAGATGGTTTCTTTGTTCTAGTTTCTCTTATCTGCTGCTAGGAATCTACAGAACAAGCCCAGTACCACCATTTTATATAGTACATTACACAGACATTACTGGTATGAATACTAACTTCTGTGCACTTCTGAAATTAGGACTGGCGGTGGTCGAGACGCCGCAGATGGCCTTTACTGGATCAAGAATGCTAGCAATGCTTCTTGGGGAAACATCTGCATTGAGCATGCTCAGGATGGCACATAGATTTGAAAGCCCCCACAAGAAAATGAAGTATACATGATTTCACAATGTCTATCGTGTGGCTCCCTTCCATTAACTAGTTCAGTGGTTTTAACTCCAGCTCCTGCAGCAAATGAGGTCTGTGCAGGTGGAAGCTACCACTTGACCTGTTTCATTGACCTTCTAACGATACATTTATGACTTCTTAGCGCATTCTGCAAGGTTTTCTGACTCCATTTTTGATTACAATAACCCTTGGCATCCTAGATCTCTGCTGTGGTCACCCACTGACTACAGCAACGGTTGCAAGGCAATAGCCTGAGGAAACGTTGGCACCAATAGTACTTATAAACCTAGCTGAGCCTGTACAATTGTTGTGCCCTCCCCCTTTCGTTTTTATAGACTACCTAGCATTTAAAAAAAACACGTCAGTGACTCGTAAGAGGTTTTGATTGGTGGTGGTCCAGGTGCCAAGACCCTGAGTACTTCTGCCCCTTTGTATTAGTGATCATTGGGAGTCTTGGCAGCCCACCCCTCACTGATAAAAACTTCCGACGCGTCACTAAGGCATGTCAAGTTATTTAATAAGATGGGTACCCTTCAAGGTCAGTAATAGTATGTGTTTTGGTGTGGTCATCAATGACTTGCCTGTCCCTGGTCTTTAGGATGATTAGAAGATCTTAAAGTCCCTTCCCAAATGTCCAATCTCTTGGCTTTCATTCTTGAGATGCAATACCACAAATGTTCTCCCTTAGTTCTTTTTTTAGATCAGTTTGAACATTTTTTACTACGTCTTTTCATAATGAACACAAAATGTCAAAAATCTATTCAGAAGAGTTCAATAGACTTCCATTAGTAGGCTGTACATGAATCTGATCTGTGGGAAAACACATGATGGCACATATGGTGCTTAGTACTGATTTATGATGGAAAGCATTCATAGTGTCTTTTTTTTTGGAGAGAAGGCTGTGTGAATGTGGCTTGACCTTTAAAATCAGCACTGGGACCACCACGTTCTCGAGGTTGTAGCTCATGGACCTCTCCCGACCATGATCATAGGACCCTGCAGTTACTTTGGGTAGTTCTTTCCACTGAAAATCTCCAAAACCTTGTCTACAGATGACTACACATCTACCTACTTAGACCACAGGACAGTGTCGTACCCCTTCCACATCATGTCTAAAGGAGGCCACACATTTCATGAATGTCGACCACACCCGCCAATTTTGATTAGAACAGCCAACCATCTAATCTATTTAGGGGTGTCTTCCCATTGAGGACACAAGCATGCCAGGCCAACATCATGCATGTTTATGGAAGCAGGTTGTGAGGAACTAGCTGTGTTCCGCCAACCTTTGGCTTTAAGCTTCTGTATTTTACTCAAGATTGTATTAGTACAGGAGAGATTAGGGGCACAGACGGGCTCAGGCTACAGTCACTATATATACTGTATATAGCAACTATCTCCTATATTCATGGTCTGCTAATGAAGAGGATCCCCCTTTCATTTTTGGAATCGCTTATTGCTGATCATAAAGCGGTGACTTATTGACGAAGATATCTTGACTAGGATCCATGATGTAATGCCGCCTCCATGTAGGCAAAGCAGATTTGCATAGAATTTTATATAGCATGGAAGTTAAAGGGGTTGTCCCACTAATGCAGCTTACCTCCTATCCACTGGATAGGAGATAAGTGTCTGATGGGGTTCCAACTGCTGGGGCCCCCACCGATCACGAGAATGGGGGCCTATACTCACCAGTCTGAATGGAGCAGCGGTCAAGGATGTGTGCTGCCAGAGAGAGCTGAGTACAAGCAATTGGCTATCTCCGGCAGTCCCATATAGCTGAATGGAGTGACAAACACATGCGTGTCTGGCGCTCCATTCAGACAGGAGCTCAGGCCCCCTGTTCTCATGATCGGCGGGGGCCTGAGTGTTCGGACCCATGTTGATCAGACACTTATCCCCTATACTGTGAATGCCTTAATGGGACAACCCCTTTAATCACATATTTTCTATTTTATAATATGTTGGCAAAGTTTTTAGACTCCATTTTATGGTTATATTATATCTAGTTAGTCCGTGGCGTACTGCTCTATCAGCCAGATTCACATCCAGTCATGCCTTGAAGTGTATATGGGTTTATAATATTGTGATGAAGAGTCCCAAGGGTTTTCTGCCACCTAAATTTTTCTTCGGTCATGCCAGGGGATGTATAATAGATAGCTGGAAGGAAAAATTAAAAAAAAACTGCACCACTCTTGTGGCCGTGTCCGGTATTTCAGTTCAGTCTATAGACAAATGTTGTGGGGTTTCATACACCCCCCTCTAAATAACCCATAAGGACTTAAGGGCCTGATCTACTTACCTGGTTCAGCACATCATATATCGGTTTTGTACTTTTTAATATGTTATTAGCCCATTTACTTATGGGACAGTGCGCATTAGACCATACCGTGCTCTCTTATCCTTGGAATACAGAGTGAATTTCATTCTCCCGCTGCAGCTTTGAAGTGATCTAATAATTCCTCAAGAAATCCAGAACATTAAATATACCGATTCAACCTAGTACCCTCCAGGAGTGAGGAATGAAGAAATAATTTTGCTGCGATTGCATAGTCCCAGAGATGTCTCTAATCAGCCAAATGATCCCAACCGAAATGAGCCTCAGCCGCGGGTGTCTTCATTAATTATATCAACGTAGGAGAAATGTGTATTTTTGAACTACAGTCTGTGATCACGGTTAATTTAAAATCCCTTCCCTTTTTAATTTGTATTTAGTTTTTTTAATAATATTTTCTAACAAAAAATAAAATTTGCGTTTAAACTGTGTAATCTCTGCTGCTTTTTCGGGTTTGCAAGGGAGGGGGTTATTGAGTAATGCTGGTCATACACTTAAAGGGGTATTTCTCGCCCATATTCATTGGGGGGGGGGACACAGAGACCATGGGTATAGCTATGTCCTCTAGGAGGCGATGACACTAGTAAAAGCTGTTAGCTCCTCCCCTGGCAGCTATACCCCCTCCAGCCTGGAGAGAGAGCTTCAGTTTTTTCTAGTGTCAATAGGAGGCAGACCTCCCTGCTCTGCATGGATCTCCTGAAGATTTTTTATTTTCGTTTATTTTTTTCCTTCTTTTTCAGATGGGAAAACAGTGGACGCCTCGCCTCCCTGTTCTCCCGGGGTCGAGTTGCGCCAGTGTCGGTTATCCGCACTGCTGCCTCCCCCACAGAAGACAAGGTGGACCAGGGCATCCTCGCTCCCCTGCATCCCGCCAGCCAAAGGGTCACCCATGCAAGCCCCCCTTTTCCAGCGTCCTGCCACTATGGTGCCAGTAGCTGAAGGGGTGACCCTGCTGGACCAGAGGAGGGGTGAAGATGGCGGCAGGAAAGAGAAGAGAGGTGAGTACACGGGACTAGGTGAGTAGTTTTGACCCTCTGGGTTGGTCTCCCCCTCCCTCGTAGTGGCAATAGTCAGCGAACAAACAGGGCTTCAGCATAGCCCAGCACCTGCAGCCATTCCAGCACCCCTGAAGCATTCCCCTCTGGCACAGGCCGTTTGGTTGATGATTGAGTGGAGGACATAGGGGGTTAATAGTGTGCTCCCGCTCCCCTAGAAGGCGGCATCTACCCTTCTCCACCCCTTTGGGAGCGGATGCCGGGTTAACCCTCCTGGCCCTCCCTCACTCTTGGGGATTATATTTTCAGCGGCAGGAGAGCTCTGCGTTCTCACTCAGGTCCCTCTGCGCTCTGCCGTGCGCTAATGCATAGTCCCGACCTCCCCCGCTGCATATGCCCTGAAGCCATTTCCAGGACCACCCTGTCTGCCTGAGGCCATCACCAGCTCCCATCAAGCCATCACCACCCCTCTTGTCATTCCCTTCACTCCTTTTGTTGTCCAAGAAGGGACATCGGCACATGGGGGGTTAATACGCCGTCCGGAGCGCACATGCAGGGAGGGGAGCGCAGTCCGCTCCCCTCCACCCTCCGGAGTCGTTGGATTGATAAGGGCCGGTGCCGTCCACTATTGCGGCACCTACCTCATTGCCACCCCCTTCGGGAGCGGACGCTGGTCACGTCGCTCCGGAGGGGGTTAACTGCATACGTTCGGCCGGCACCGCATCGGTGCTCCGGCCGTGATATTCTTTGGCCGGCCCACAGGATGCAACCCCCGTCCGTTGCTGGGCGGGCGCATTCAACTGCTGCTCTGTTCATGTGGCCTCGGATGCAGGGCTACCATGAGGAATCTGTGAGACCGGCAACATGCACCGGTGGACACACAGGGAAGGGAGTGAAGGAGGCTCTCCTCTATCTGTGATCCGCTGTTGTCAGGGCTCTTGGGCGGTTAATAACTTCCCTGACAGGAGTGGGGGGTGCGCTCTGGCGCAAATCCTTACCGCCATTCCCCCCCCCCCCCCCCCCTTTCCAGAAGCCGCTGGGCCCCGCCCTCTCCAGGACCAGATTATTCTGAGGATTCTATCTCAGTACAGATGCTTCCAAGTTATATAGTTAACCCCTTCCTGCCTCTCTGTCCACTTGATGTTGGGCATCCAAGTTTTATTAAAAAATATATATATATATGCGCATTCATACGGGCCCCCCTCAGCCTCATCACCGCAAGACCACCCTGTCTGTGTGGTACCAGGCTAGGCCCATGTCCTATAGCGGACAAAGGAGGATATCTCATGGTTCCCAATTCCCCTCCTGGGTCGTTGGTTGATATTCCTCCACCTGCGCAGATCCATGGAGGACAGCGGAAGTATTCCCAATCCGTCCTCCGGGCCCGTTTGGTTGATAATTCTCCAGCGCACTCCAGTACAGGATCTCTGGATTCCCAATCCGTCCTCCGGGGGCGATCGGTGCAGAACCTCTAAAATTTCCCATTCCACCCTCTGGGGTCATCTGGTTGATAAAATCCACCTGCACCATCCAGCGCAGACCCTCTGGAAGTTCCCATTCCATCCTCCGGGGTCGTCTGCTTGATTATCCTCCACCTGCACGATCCAATGGTGGACCTCTGGATCTTCCCAATCACCCTCCCGGGTCGTTTGGTTGATAAGCACAGCCTGCGCACTCCAATGGTGGATCTCCGTACTTCCCAATCTCCCTCTGGGGTTGTTTGGTTGATAAGCACTGCCTGCGCAATCCGGTGAGTGTACCTCTAGAAGTTCCCATTCCACCCCCGAGTAGTTTTTGGTTGATGACTGCCATAGACAAGATTCTGAGTTAAGACTGCACACAATGGGCCAGAGCAGGATATTTTCCTCCTCTGTCACCTCCACACACCCACCCTTCCTCCCTAGGGTCACGCTCAGTCGCACCCTCCTCTCCCTGGAGAGGTTCGGTCCGAAGGGGGGGGAATCAGTGATTCGGTCTCTGCTGTGATTCCGGTGCGATGTTCCAAGATGGCGTCTGAGGTAGACAGCAGTACTTGTCGTATGCATTACCCCCTTCCTTGGGCGGAGTATTGCACTACTACTGGATGCAGTACTCCCTTGGATATTACCTCCCTCCATTGGGGTCTAACCGCACTAGAACTGTTTCAGTGCCGGCAGTAGGCGTTCCCCCTTTTGATAGGTGGCGGAACTGCATTCCCACTAGGGTCAGTACTTACTGTATGCATTAGCCTCTTCCATAGGTGGCGCTATAGCATTATCCCTGGTTCAGTGTTTACTGTATGTCTTACCCCCTTACGTAGGTGGGGTATTGATACGGGACTCTCCATATGCCTTGCCCTTTCCGAAAGAGGCGTACTCTCTCTACTTGGATTCGGTTCCTGCTAGATGCATTACTGCATTGCCACCCTTCATGGTGGCGTACTTGCACTACCACTGTGCAGTGCTTGCCGCAAGCATTACCCCCTTTCATTGGTGGGATAATTGCAACATTGCCCCTTCCACAAGTGATCCACTACCGTGGGGAATGAGTACACATCTTGGATGTTGCACTTCAACTACACCACGGCTATAGATTGCCTTAGCGTCTTCTACAAGTGGGGCGTAGCGAGTATCGTTACACGCTGGTGCCCTGTACTCTTCTTCTAATGGTATTTCGGTGCCGCCAGTGGATACTGTGGCTGTTTCCACGTTGTGTCCTTTTCCTTCGGTGCCGGTTTGGGGCAGATATGACTACCTCTCTCTTCAGGGGGTTGCCCAGCGTCACTCATGTGTCCTAGCGTCCCTATATCCATGGTCCTCCACTGTTCCAATATGTTATCCACCATTCCTGATGTGGGAAGTGGTTGTGCTGGCACTCTGGTTTGGCTTTGCAGAGTGTTCTCCGCTGGTGTGGTTTTTACGCTGGTACTAGCGTTCGCAGTCGCTGCAGTGGGGCATCCCCTCAGGTAAGGGTTCCACCCGGACGCTGGCTTGGCGGTTGTTCCTGTTCGACGCCCTTCCCAGGTGGAGTGTTTAAGGTTAGCTCTCCTTCCCTGGGGCAGTATGGTACCATGGCTTCTATCTGATTCCTCTAGTCTGCCCCTCAGTTTGTGCTGCGGGGCACGCTGCGGCTGCTACAGTACGGGGGTCCTGGAGTAGCTATTACATACTGTGGCTCCTCCTGCACGGCTCCTTCGTCAGGTGACGGATTCTTCTAATGCCGAATTCGGTGGCGTACGTTGCATGGCCTCCTCCTTAGGCGGAGTATGGAGCCGCCACTCTCATCAGGTGGCTACTTCTGTGTAATGCCAGTCTCAGATGGGGAATGGGCTTCGCCCTGCCCCCTTTTCCTTCCGTTTTTTTCCTTCTCTGGCTCAGGGTTCACGGTCACTCCGCAAACCTTGGTAGCTCCTACATTACTACTTCCCCTCATCTACGTTGATGCAGGGTATTGGTTCTGTGTTTTTTTTTTTTTTTTTTCTACCAGTCTCGTTCCGGACTGTGACATTTTTCCATATTCTCCTTCTACAGGTGAATCCTACCCGTTGGTCCTGGGTGTCGTACCCGAATGTACAACTACCTCTCAAGACTTGACTACTGACTGCCACGTCAGTCCGATGGTAGTCATGCCTTTTCACTACACTTTCCGTGGCTAGACTACGAGACTCACCACGCCAGGCGGAGCGGGGGTGCTGTCGCAACTTGCCACCGTTGCTGGAGTTTCGTTCCTGGAACAGAACACCCCTTCTATTCTTCCTCCTCGAGGCAGGAGTTTTTCTCTCTTCTTGGTCTGGTCGAAATTTACGTCGAGCAGCGTTGCTACACCGTCAATACACAGTCGCTGACCGAACTCCTCACCGCTGGTGATTCTCATATCGTCTCTACTTCTACCTATCCAATGTATTGATTCCTTGGCTTGCGGTTGGACTCGCCTCATTCAGGTGTTTTTTCTTGGTAGTTTATCAGCCAGCTTCTCAGTCTCCCCACAAGCCTCTTCGGCTCGAGGGACTTCGGTGGACCAATTACCGTTTCCGGAATTCCCCCCTTGAACCCTTGCGGGAGATGGCTCTCCGACTCCGGTCCTGGAATGTAGTTTTTTCTTGTGACTATCACATCCATCAGACGGATGTCCGGGTTGGGGTGCTCTCTTGAAGAGAACCTTCCTGGTTCTTCACAGGGATAACCAGTCCTCCGGCCCGTTCATTCCTTCTCCCGATGGTGGTCTCTGATTTCCATTTCAATGGACGTTGTCAGGGCTCTGACTATTTATTTTCCAGCCTCTAGTTCCTTCCGGCGTACGGGCTCCTCTTTTTTTGTCATCCCGGAGGGTCCTCGCAAGGCATTGGCGGCCTC
Organism: Bufo bufo; assembly: GCF_905171765.1. Taxonomy (NCBI): domain Eukaryota; kingdom Metazoa; phylum Chordata; class Amphibia; order Anura; family Bufonidae; genus Bufo; species Bufo bufo. Next base: position 354,439,811 of record NC_053394.1, read on the forward strand.
CAGGGTGGCAATTGCACGTCTGCAATTGCTGAAGCATACTGCACTCGAGGCAGAGTTCCGCTCTTTGGTGTCACAGCTCACTCCACCAGAGCGGTGGGCGCTCTTGGGCTCGGAGGATTCAAGGTTCGGCCGCGCAGTTGTGCAAGGCGGCTACTGACCTCCTTACGCACATTCACAAAATTTGCCAGGTGCATACTTATGCGTCGGTGGGCGCTGCCTTGGGCCACATGGTCTTGCAGGTGGCAGTTCTTAGTTGCCTGCAGGGGCGCTTGCTCAATGTGTCTGTGGTTTTCCCTCCCTGTGGACTGCTCTCGGACGTCCCATGGTCTCTGTGTCCCCCAATGAATATGGGCGAGAAAACAAGATTTTTGTATAACTTAGCAGTAAAATCTCTTTCTCGCTCTTCATTGGGGGGACACAGCATCCACCCAGTATTTTTGTTCGGCCACAGTTGTGGCTGTTGCTGGTTAGAACCTGGTTTGGTTCTCGGCATTGTTGCTGTTCCACGTTTTTTCGTTGGTTTACTTGCTTCTCACAAACTGAAGCTCTCTCTCCAGGCTAGAGGGGGTATAGCTGCCAGGGGAGGAGCTAACAGCTTTTACTAGTGTCATCGCCTCCTAGAGGACATAGCTATACCCATGGTCTCTGTGTCCCCCAATGAAGAGCGAGAGAGAGATTTTATTGGTAAGTTATACAAAAATCTTGTTTTTCATATTGATGGATCCTATCCTGAGGATAGGATCCTCCAGAAGAAGGCAAATTAATACCTCCTATACAAGCCTGTTGCTATGGACTCCTTTTGAGGAGATTTTTTTTATTTTTATTACGTGGCTGTATTACAAAATAAAAACATATTTGCCATTGGTTATAATTAAACATTTTGCTCAATTTGTCTTCTGCATCATGTCTGTATGCTCATACCTGGTAGGCTGCTCAGAAATCTTTCAGACAAGCTGTCAATTGTTCAATCCAGAGAGGAGCTACAGACCAAGCTCAGAGTGTTCAAGAGAACCGAGAGGGATTAAAGACTGAGCTCATAGTGCTCAGCGAAGAGAGATGCTACAGACCAAGCTCGGAGTGTTCAAGAAAGCAGAAAGAGAGATTACAGACCAAACTCATAGCGTTCAGCAGAGCAGAGAGAGGGGTTACCGACCGAGCTTAAAGCGTTAAGAGAGCACAGCAAGGGATTGCTTACTGAGCAAAAAGTATTCACTAGAGCAGAGAGAGGGGTTACAGACCTAGCTCAATAAAAATAAAGAACAGAGAGAGGGGTCACATACCGAGCTCAGTGTCCAAGAGTGCCTAGAGAGGGATTACAGACTGAGGTCAAAATGATCAAGAGAGTAGAGAGGGAGGCTACAGACCTGGTCTCAAAGCATTCAAGAGAGGGGCTACAGACCTAGCTCAAGGTATTCAGGAGAAGAGAGGGCTTACAGACAGCTCAAAGTGTTCATGAGAGGGGGGGGGGGGGGGGGGTTAGAGACTGAGATCAAAGCATTCAGGAGAACCGAGAGAGGGGCTATAGACTTTGCTCAAAGTATTCAGTAGAACAGAGAAAGGGTTTACAGACTGAGCCATGAGCTCCTTTGAAGGATGTTATCCTGAGCAGCCTGCAATGTATGGGAATACATGCTTGCTGCAGAATGCAAATGGAGCAGCAATTCCCCCCCTCCCTACATAATACAGCCAATGGAAAAAATAAATAAATCACCATAGCCTCAAATGATTCAATATTCAAGGATAAGCAGGATTGACGCCAGGTTGGGGACTCTCCAAGTTTTACCCGGGCTGGAAAGAAATGACAAAAAAACAAGTGGATCTTAGACATCAGCCTTTTACTGTAAAGAATCCTTTCCCATATTCACTATGGAACCACTTTTCCTGTAGATGTCAGCTTTTTTTTTTCTTCTTATAAAATGTAATCTCAATGCATTCAGCCCAGACTGGGTCTTTTTATACTATAGTAATGAAGGTTTTTTTTTTTATATAAAATGACGTTTATGCTATGCTCCACAGTGCTGTCATGTTTTGTGTAGTTTTTTTTTTCTTTTTAAGCAATGCCCTAACAATTGCTAGATATGAGCTCAATTTTGCAAAGAAATCCAGACACTGCAAAGAAGAAAAATCCAGAATAAATTGTTACATAAACCTTTTACATCTGGTCTGGGCTGTGAAATGTCTCCCATCAAAATACCGTGGATCAAATTTGCAGCTGTTAGTCTCTATATTGTATGAGTAGATATTTTTCCCCCTCACCCATGACAGCACCCATGCATGATGGACCTCCCATCCAGGACAGGAAACCTAAGGATATAAAAAGTTCACACCCCCACCACACCTCAGTTCAGGTTTCCTGTCCTCCAGATAGGAGGTCCTGGGGAACCTACATCTGAAGAAGTTCACACCAAGATGGCTGTGGAGGGTCCAGGTTTTTAGTCCGTGGGTGACCATTCCTATGGTGGCCTAATACTCTTTGGGGAGCCGCTCGTCGAGCCTGCTGTTCCTCCACCTCTCCTAGTTTCCCCCATGTTTGGAGCCGCTGTGGCCGTGCCAGGCGGCTCCAGTTGGAACAAAGAGTGGAGGACTTTCAAAGATGGGTGTGGGCATGCACAGTAGGAGCCGCGTCATGTTCTGTACCTGATGAAGGGGAGTCACTCCCCGAAACACGTTGTACTTCTGCATTAAAGACTTACCATTACCATCTGGACTGGATTGTGGTCGGCTCTCTTGCGCCCTGGGGAAATTTTATTTTATTCTTAGGGACATTATTCTGGGGACACGTGGCTGGGACCTGCGGTAGCAGGGGAGAGTGCCTGGTGCGCCGTATATAAATGGGCAGTGGGGGACAGCAGCCAGCCAGCCTTATTGCACACAGTGCTGTGCAGGATTCCTCCTGAGAATGGCTGAAACAGGAGATGCAGTCCGCGCCGACCCTATTGAGCCCTCTAGACCAGGGGTGTCAAACTCAAATTCATCGGGGGCCGCATCAGCAGTTTGGTCACCCTCAAAGGGCCGGTTTTATCTGTAGGACTATGTGTCCACTCTTTATTATCATAAATTATTGTCACTGCATTCAATTATTACTGTTTTTTGTAATAATGTAAGTAATAACTAGCTCTGAAAGCAGAAACATAGTCAGAATAATGGCAAGTAGATATTCAAATGTACAATTTATTGAAAAAAGATTTTTGGTAACACAGTAATTATATATATTTTTTAAACATCTGTGGATGACGGACACTGTTATGGGGGGATCTGTGGATGACGGACACTGTTATGGGGGGATATGTGGATGACGGACACTGTTATGGGGGGATCTGTGGATGACGGACACTGTTATGGGGGGATCTGTGGATGACGGACACTGTTATGGGGGGATCTGTGGATGACGGACACTTATGGGGGGATCTGTGGATGATGGACACTGTTATGGGGGGATCTGTGGATGACGGACACTGTTATGGGGGGATCTGTGGATGACGGACACTGTTATGGGGGGATCTGTGGATGACGGACACTTATGGGGGGAACTGTGGATGACGGACACTGTTATGGGGGGATCTGTGGATGACGGACACTTATGGGGGGATCTGTGGATGACGGACACTTATGGGGGGATCTGTGGATGACGGACACTTATGGGGGGATCTGTGGATGACGGACACTGTTATGGGGGGATCTGTGGATGACGGACACTGTTATGGGGGGATCTGTGGATGACGGACACTGTTATGGGGGGATCTGTGGATGACGGACACTGTTATGGGGGGATCTGTGGATGACGGACACTGTTATGGGGGGATCTGTGGATGACGGACACTGTTATGGGGGGATCTGTGGATGACGGACACTGTTATGGGGGGATCTGTGGATGACGGACACTGTTATGGGGGGATCTGTGGATGACAGACACTGTTACAGGGGGGGATCTGTGGCTGGCACTGTTATATATGTGCCATCCACAGACCCCCCACCCCATAACAGTGCCATCCACAGACCCCCCCCACCCCATAACAGTGCCATCCACAGACCCCCACCCCTTAACTGTGCCATCCACAGATTCCGTGTAAACACCCCCCCCCGGGCCCCCCCCCCCCCCAGTATACAAATATAAAATGTATTATTGAATTAAAAGTTATTAAACATGCCCCCCTCACTCCTAATTGTACCGTATATCCTAATTGCTTGTGTATAATGCCGGCAGGCAGGACGGGCGGCCGGCGCGTCACTCACTGACGTCACTTGCCTGCGCCGCCTGCTTCATTCATAAAGGAGGCGGTGCAGGCACGTGACATCAGGGAGTTACGCTGCCTGCATTCTACACAAGCAATTAGGATATACGGTACAATTATTTCCTGTGTAGAACGGCCGGCGCCGCTAGAGGGCAGACGTTCTCTGGCTTGTAGGCTGCCGCGCATGCGCTGAAGAGGCGGCTTTGTTGTGTCAAAAAAAAAAAAAAAGCGAGAATAAAAGGTGAAGGCTGGCGGCGGCTACGCGGGCCACATGACGAGGTCTGGCGGGCCGGATTCGGCCCGCGGGCCTTGTGTTTGACACCCGTGCTAGACCATCAAGCCCGGTACTTTGGCCTGAAGAGTGGGGGACAGCTACCTCAAGGGTGAGATTATTCCTTTATTTCTCTTGCATTGCTGATTAGATTCTTTTTAGCTATTTATTATAGGTGCCTAGAATTCCTAAAAAAAAAAAAAACGCTGTAAAGACTAAGCACAGAAAGTGTTCTATTTGTAAAAGTATGCTGCCTGCTTCTCATCTGAAACCAATTTGTCACTCCTGCATTGAAAGTTAGTATTGGAAGAGTCTCAATCTAGGTCAAAAAGTATCAAGTCTCTGGTAAAATCAGAGGTTAAAGCTTTACTTAAACCCCTAAAACAGCTCTTTCCTCAATCTGCATGTGGCACTAGACAGAATGTGGATTCTGATTCTGATATTTCAAATGAAGATAAATGGAATTTTGATGCATCTAGTGATGTGGGGAGCAATTCTTCTTCTGAAGATGAAGCAGGCAGAACACTTTTTCCAACTGAAGGTACGGAGCCATTTTTAAAAGCAGTAAGAGCGACAATGCAATTGGAGGATGTTAAGCAGCAGAAATCCATTGCCGACCAGGTTTTTGAACTATTAGCACCTAAAAAGCATAGTTTTTCCTGTTCACAAATATGGAGGCCCTAATTAAAAAAGAATGGAGGAATCCAGCTCGTAAATTTTTTGTTCCTGATACAATTAAAAGAAAATATCCTTTTGATGGACAAGTATCTTCAGTCTGGGATAAAGCACCTAATGTAGATCCCCCGGTGGCAAAAACTGCAAAGAGATCGACACTTCCCTTTGATGAATTAGGGGTTCTTAGTGATCCCTTAAATAAGAAAGAAGATGTCTACTTTAAAAAAGCCTGGAAATCTTCTACTAGTTTTAGGCCTAGTATTGCTGCTTCCTGGGTATCTAGGTCTTTAAAGCTATGGTTAGGACAATTGCAGTCACATATTAAAGATAAAACCCCTAGAGATGAACTTCTGGCCTCCCTTTCAACATTTATAAAAGCGAATGCTTTTTCTGATGCCATTAGATTTTCTTCTAGATCAGCGGCTTTATCTAACGCTGCTAGACCCGCCATCTGGCTTAAATCATGGAAGGGTGACCAGGGTTCCAAAGCGAGGCTTTGTTCACTAACATGTGAGGGTCAGAGAATGTTTGGGTCTTCCTTAGATGCCATTCTTGAAAAAGCATCAGACAGAAAAAAGGGATTTCCGGTACCTCAGATAATAAGTGGGTTCAGAAGGTCTAGAAATTTTAAAAGTAAACAGAAGTTCAGACACCCAGAAAAGATGGAGCTCCCAGAAAAGGTTTCAAATAGAATTCCTCTCACCACAGGAAGATTTTTTTATAATGACCAAAGGGAGTTTTTTTCTTAACTTCAGAAAGGGGTTGTAAGTTTAGTTCCCGAGGGGGAAAGAGGAACCAGGTTCTATTCTCTGCTTTTATTAGTAAAAAAAAAAAACAGACTGTTCCTTCAGAATAATATTTGAATTTAAAGAGATTAAACAAGAATCTGAAAATTTTGTATGGAGACTTTATCATCTGCCACAAATATCCTCTCGCAGAACTGTTGGATGGCAAGTATAGATCTAGAGGAGGCATACTATCATATCCCAATCAGTGTCGGCTCCCCAAATTTTTGAGAACGGCAGTTTGGGTTCAGGGCTCTCTTCATCTGCAATACAAAGCCCTCCCCGTTTGGAATATCACAGGCTCCTCGGGTGTTTACCAAGATTATAGGGAAGTAACAGCCTATGTAAGATTAAAAATAATCACTCTAGTCCCTTATTTAGACATAGAAACATAGAATGTGTCGGCAGATAAGAACCATTTGGCCCATCTAGTCTGCCCAATATACTGAATACTATGAATAGCCCCTGGCCCTATCTTATATGAAGGATGGCCTTATGCCTATCCCATGCATGCTTAAACTCCTTCACTGTATTTGCAGCTACCACTTCTGCAGGAAGGCTATTCCATGCATCCACTACTCTCTCAGTAAAGTAATTCTTCCTGATATTACTTTTAAACCTTTGCCCCTCTAATTTAAAACTATGTTCTCTTGTAGCAGTTTTTCTTCTTTTAAATATTCTCTCCTCTTTTACCTTGTTGATTCCCTTTATGTATTTAAAAGTTTCTATCATATCCCCTCTGTCTCGTCTTTCTTCCAAGCTATACATGTTAAGGTCCTTTAATCTTTCCTGGTAAGTTTTATCCTGCAATCCATGTACCAGTTTAGTAGCTCTTCTCTGAACTCTCTCCAAAGTATCAATATCCTTCTGGAGATATGGTCTCCAGTACTGCGCACAATACTCCAAATGAGGTCTCACTAGTGCTCTGTAGAGAGGCATGAGCACCTCCCTCTTTCTACTGGTAATGCCTCTCCCTATACATCCAAGCATTCTGCTAGCATTTCCTGCTGCTCTATGACATTGTCTGCCTACCTTTAAGTCTTCTGAAATAATGACCCCTAAATCCCTTTCCTCAGATACTGAGGTTAGGACTGTATCACTGATTTTATATTCTGCTCTTGGGTTTTTACGCCCCAGGTGCATTATCTTGCACTTATCATCATGAAATTTTAGTTGCCAGATTTTTGACCATTCCTCTAGTTTTCCTAAATCCTTTTCCATTTGGTGTGTCCCTCCAGGAACATCAACCCTGTTGCAAATCTTTGTGTCATCAGCAAAAAGACATACCTTACCATCGAGGCCTTCTGCAATTTCGCTGATAAAGATATTAAACAATATGGATCCCAGAACAGATCCCTGAGGTACCCCACTGGTAACAAGACCATGGTCTGAATATACTCAATTGACTACAACCCTCTGTTGTCTGTCCCTCAGCCACTGCCTAATCCATTCAACAATATGGGAGTCCATGCACAAAGACTGCAATTTATTGATAAGCCTTCTATGTGGGACAGTATCAAAAGCCTTACTAAAGTCCAGATAAGCAATGTCTACTGCACCTCCGCCATCTATTGTTTTAGTCACCAAATCAAAAAAATAAGATTAGTTTGACATGATCTCTCTGAAGTAAACCCATGCTGTTTTTCATCTTTTAATACATGGGATTTTAGATGTTCCACAATCCTCTCCTTAAGTATGGTTTCCATTAATTTCCCCACTTGATGTCAGGCTTACTGGCCTATAGTTGCCCGATTCCTCCCTACTACCTTTCTTGTGAATGGGCACAACATTTGCCAATTTCCAATCTTCTGGGACGACTCCTGTTGCCAGTGATTGGTTAAATAAATCTGTTAATGGTTTTGCTAGTTCGCCGCTGAGCTCTTTTAATAGCTTTGGGTGTATCCCATCAGGCCCCTGTGACTTTTTTGTATTAATTTTAGACAGCTGACTTAGAACCTCTAACTCTGTAAAGACACATGCATCAAAAGATTCATTAGTCTTCTTTCCTAACTGAGGTCCTTTTCCTTCATTTTCCTTTGTAAAAACTGAACAGAAGTATTCATTGAGGCAGTCAGCTAGTTCTTTATCTTCTTCCATGTACCTTCTTTCTTTTGTTTTTAATTTGGTAATTCCTTGTTTTAGTTTCCTTTTTTCATTTATGTATCTGAAGAATGTCTTATCGCCTTTTTTCACTGACTGAGCTAATTTCTCTTCTGCCTGTGCTTTAGAAGCTCTTATAACTTGCTTGGCCTCTCTCTGCCTAATCTTATAAATTTGCCTGTCATCCTCGTTTTTTTAAATAATTACTAAATGCAATCTTTTTGTTTTTAATGATTTTGGCCAGTTCTGCTGAGTACCACAGTGGTCTCTTCCTTTTTTTGCTCTTACTGACAAGCCTAATGCAATTTTCTGTTGCCTTCAATAGTGCCACTTTTAAGTAGTCCCATTTCTCCTGGACTCCATTGAAACTGTTCCAATCTGATAGGGACTCGTATACCACTAATCTAGTTTTAGAAAAGTCAGTTTTTCTAAAATCTAAAACTTTTTTTGTTTTTGTGTGGTGTGACTCAGTCACTGTACTTATAGTAAACCACACTGACTGGTGATCACTAGATCCCAAGCTTTCCCCTACAGTAATATCAGATACCAAATTCCCATTTGTGAATACTAAATCTAAAATGGGCTCCTTCCAGGTTGGCTCCTCAACTACTTGCTGTAGAGATAATCCCAGTAGGGAATTTAGAATATCTGTACTCCTGGCAGAACTAGCTATTTTGGTTTTCTAGTTTACATCAGGAAGATTAAAGTCTCCCATAATGATAACTTCCCCTTTCAATGTTATTTTAGCTAGTTCCTCAACTAGTAGATCATCTAATTCTTTGACTTGGCTAGGTGGTCTATATATCACACCTACACGAGTTACCTTATGATTATCTATCAAGCTGCAAGGTGACCCAAACTGACTCTAAATTGGTCTCGCTAATTTGTATCAAATTAGACTTAATAATTTCCCAGACAGAATCGTCTTTGAAGCAGGAGACAGATCTATTGTGTGTAATTCTGGAATCTTTAGGATGGAAGATAAATTGGAAAAAATCCAAGTTACTTCCTTCTTAGCGATTCATGTTTTTGGGGATACTACTAGATTCCCAAAATCAGAGATGTTTCCTGCCAGAACAGAAGGTGATGTTATTGGTAGACAAAATACAGGATCTCTTTCTCAGTTATGGATGTTCCCTGAGACAGGCTATGTCAGTACTATGATTAATGACATCCACCATCCGGCGGTAACCTATGCTCAGTTTCATTCAAGACCATTGCAGGAGAACATTCTAAAGAACTGGGACGGTTTTCCTTTATCCTTGGACTATAACTTCCATCTGAGTTCAGTAGCAAGGATGTCATTACTATGGTGGACAATCCCAACTAATTTATCCAGGGGATGCCCTTGGGCGTCTCAGAATCCGATAGCAATCACCACGAACGCAAGCCCTTGGGGATGGGGGAGCCCATTCAGGGGGAGACTTCTGGCAGGGAAGATGGAACATTCAGTTCAGAAACCGTTCCTGGCTGGACAATTGTGTACCTGGCGTTTGTGGGTGCAGGAACCCACCCTCTGAGCCAATTGTGAATGACTGGCCGGAAACCCTATGAAATGATGCCTCTTCCTCCTCCTGTGCCACATCCTCTTCCATCATCGCCAGAAGTGTTTTTTCAAGGAGGCATAGAAGTGGGATAGTAACGCTGGCACTGGCCATGTTGGTGGAGTACTCGAAACAGCTCACCAAGGAACACAGGTCTCGCATGGAGGCCCAGTCATTGGTGGTGAAGTGGTGCTGTTCCGCAGAGCGACTCACCCGTGCGTGCTGCAGCTGAAACTCCACTATCGCCTGCTGCTGCTCGCACAGTCTGGCCAGCATGTGCAAGGTGGAGTTCCACCTTGTGGGCACGTCGCATATGAGGCGGTGAGCTGGAAGGCCGAAGTTACGCTGCAGCGTTGACAGGCGAGCAGCAGCAGGGTGAGAATGCGAAAGCGTGCACAGTAGGCCCGCACTTTATGCAGCAGCTCTGTCATATCGGAGTAATTTTTAAGGAACTTCTGCACCACCAGATTCAGCACATGCGCCAGGCAAGGGATTTGCGTCAAACCGGCTAGTCCCAGAGTCCCTGCTACGAGATTTTGCCCATTATCACACACCACCAGGCCGGGCTTGAGGCTCACTGGCACCAACCACTCATCGGTCTGTTGTTCAAGGCCCGTCCACAGCTCCTGCGTGGTGTGGGGTTTGTCCCCCAAACAGATACGTTTTAAAACTGCCTGCTGTCGTTTACCCCTGGCTGTGCTAAAGTTGGTGGTGAAGGTGTTACGCTGACCGAAAGAGGAAGCGGAGTAGGAGGAGGAAGCAACAGGAGGCAAACTGAAGCACCCTGCAATCCTCTGTGGTGGAAGAACATGCACCAAACTGCTATCCGCCTCAGGCCCAGCCGCCACTGCATTTACCCAGTGTGCTGTTAGGGAGATATAACATCCCTGACCGTGCTTACTGGTCCACGTATCCGTAGTTAGGTGGACCTTGCCACAGATGGCGTTGCGCAGTGCACACCTAATTTTGTCTCCCACTTGGTTGTGCAGGGAAGGGATGGCACGCCTGGAAAAGTAGTGGCGGCTGGGCACGACGTACTGTGGGACAGCCACCGCCATAAGGCCTTTAAAACTATCCGTCTCCACCAGACGGAATGACAGCATTTCAAAGGACAGTAATTTTGAAATGCTGGCATTCCGGGTTAGGGATCACGGGTGGGTAGGGGGGTACTTCCTTTTCCGCTCCAGTGTTTGGGAGATGGAGAGCCGAACGCTTCCGTGGGACATTGTGGAGATGTTTGGTTACCCAGGTGGTGGTGTTGCTAGCAGATCCTCTGTTTGCGGGGTGGCAGGTGCCACTGTCACTCCAGAGGTAGATGAAGAGGCCGAGACTGCAGCAGAAGGAGCCAGAGACCTTTCTTTGTTTTTGAGGTGTCTACTCCACTGCAGCTCGTGCTTTGCACTTAGATGTCTGGTCATGCAGGTTGTGCTCAGGTTGAGAATGTTTGTTTATGCCTCGCTTCAGGCTCTGATTGCACAGCGTGCAAACCACTCGTGTCTTGTCGTCAGCACATTGTCTGAAGAACTGACACGCCAGGGAACTCCTTGGAACTGGCTTTGGTGTGCTCGGTCCCTTGCTGCGGTGGGCAGTAGCAGGCTTACTGTCTAGGGGACGGCCGCTTCGCTTTTGTACCCTGCTCCCTCTTCTGCTGTGCTGGTGGCTCTGTGCGACCACCTCCTCTTCCTCCGAACTACACAGGTCACTCGCATGACCTTGATTCTATGTGGGGTCGAGGACCTCATCGTCCTTCACATCATCTTCCACCCAGTCTTCACCCCTGCCCTCCTTGTCGGTCTGCACACTTTCGAAAGCCACAGCAGTTGGCACCTGTGTTTCGTCATCATCTGTGCTGCGGTGGTCCTCCCATGTACTCATCTTGAAACATAAGTGGTTGGGCATCTATGCACTCAATCTCATCCACTTCTGGGGCAGGGCTAGGTGGATGTCCCTGGGAAACCCTGCTAGCAAAGTCATCAAAAAGCAGAAGAGACTGCTGCATGACTTGGGGCTCAGACTGCTTGGCTGATTTGCAAGGGGGTGAGGTGAAAGACTGATGGACATCAGCTGCAGGTGCCAACTCTGATCTTTCAGCAGGAGACTGGGTGGGAGACAATGTGAAGAAACTGGAGACACTGTCAGCAACCCAATCTACTATCGCCTGTACTTGTTCTGGCCTCACAATTCGTAGAGCCGCATTAGGCTCGACCAAATACCTCTGAAGGTTCTGTCGCATACTCGCACCTGAGGAAGGTGTTTCACTTGTGCGTGTAGCTGGCACAGATCAACCACGTCCTCTCCCTGCAACAGGAGCTCCACCAGCAGCACCACGACTGGGGCCACGTCCCTATTTGACGCTCTCATATTTCTCAAATTTAGGATCTTGCCCAAAATGGGTGTTTTTTTAATAACAGAATAGAACACCAGTATCTAACGCGTGTATCTCACACTGACAGATGCAGCATAGGCTGCAAAATTAAGTATTTTGCCCAAAATGGGTGGTTTTTTAAACCCAGAAAATATTGAAGTATTTCGAGCTTGTCTTACACACTGACAAATGCTGCAAAGGCCCCAAATGTAGGGTCTTGCAAAAAATAGGTGATTTTTTAAACCCAGAAAATTATTTAAGTATTGCAAGCTTCTATTTCATACTGACAAATGCTGCAAAGGCACCAGATGTAGGGTATTGCCAAAAATGGGTGTTTTTTTTAACCCCTTAATGACTCAGCCCTATTTCACCTTAAGGACTTCGTCACATATTGTACTTCATGACACTGCTAAAATTGGGTCAAAAAAGTAAATTTTTTTGCATAAAAAAATACCAAATTTGCCAAAAATTTGAAAAAATGCCAAATTTAAAAGTTTCAGTTTCTCTACTCCTGTAATACATAGTAATACCCCCCAAAATTGTGATGACTTTACATTCCCCATATGTCTACTTCATGTTTCTATCATTTTGGGAATGCCATTTTTTGGGGGGGGATGTTACATAGCTTAGAAGTTCAGAAGCAAATTTTTTAATTTTTCAGAAATTTTCCAAATCCCACCTTTTTTGGACCAGTCCAGGTCTGAAGTCACTTTGTGAGGCTTACGTAATAGAGACCACCCAAAAATGACCCCATTTTAGAAACTACACCCCTCAAGGTATTCAAAACTGATTTTACAAACTTTGTTAACCCTTTAGGTCTTCCACAAGACTTCATGGCAAATGGACATAAAATTTAAGAATTTCGATTTTTTTGGAAAATTTTCCAATATAATCCATTTTTTCCAGTAATAAAGAAAGGGTTAACAGCCAAACAAAAATCAATATGGGTTGCCCTGATTCTGTAGTTTGCAGAAACACCCCATATGTGGTCCTAAACTACTGTTTGGCCAAACGGGAGGACATAGAAGGAGGGGAACGCCATATGGGTTTTGGAAGGCAAGTTTTGGGGTTAAATGTTTATCGTTATAGAGAAGATTTTTACGGACGCGGCGATGCCCAATATGTATGGCTCTCAGACTTTGGAGACACTAAGCAGGCATCCTCAAACTGTGGCCCTCCAGATGTTGTAAAACTACAATTCCCACCATGCCCTGCTGATAGCTGTAGGTTGTCTGGGCATGCTGGGAGTTATAGTTTTACAACATCTGGAGGGCCGCAGTTTGAGGATGCCTGCACTAAAACTAATATTTTTTGGGGAAAAAATTTGTTTCCGTGTCTCCAAAGTCTGAGAGCCATAGTTTTTTATGTTCTCTAGGGGACTGTTGGGGATTATAAAAATTTAGTACTCCATGGAAGTGTGATACTCCCTGAAGCAATTGATAACGCAGAGGCCCGGATGATCGGGGCAAGTGTCACATTGAGTGGTGGTGTCCTTCTGTATCCCCCTCCTGTGACACACTCTGCATCTTTTTTGGGTTCGTCCCTTCTTTCCAGTATGGGGGACCACACCTGGAAAATGTTGGCCAGGGACTATCCGGGCGCCTCCAATTCCCAAGGTACTCTGGCCTGCTCTTTCCCGGTCTGAAAAAATCAGGTCCTTGAGGACTGCCTCATAGAATTGGAGGAATGTCCCTGTGCTGCCAGCGCTTTGGGACAGTACAAAAGCGTTGTACAAGGCAACCTGTACCAAGTAGACTTTTTTGTACCATGCCCGGGTTTTGCGCATGGCATTATATGGCTTGAGGACTTGGGGTGATGCTGTTACCGTGGATTGTGGACAGTATAAGGACATCCCTCTTGTCCTTATACCTGACCAGCAACAGGTTTCCACTGGTAAGGGCACGGGTCTCACCCCTGGGGATAGGTACCTGGAGGGGGTGGGCAGGGAGGCCGCGCTGATTTTTCCACACGGTCCCACAAGCGGACGTGGATCTGGCGGCAAGGGACCTGAACAAGGGAATGCTAGTATAAAAGTTATCCACATACAGGTGGTAACCCTTATCTAGCAGTGGATGCATAAGGTCCCACACAAGTTTCCCGCTAACACCCAGAGTGGGGGGGACATTCTGGGGGTTCAATACGGGAATCTCGCCCCTCGTACACACGAAATTTGTAAGTGTACCCTGAGGTACTCTCACAAATATTGTACATTTTCACGCCATACCTCGCCCGTTTAGTGGCAATGTATTGGCGGAAACTGAGTCTCACCTTGAAAGCAACGAGAGACTCATCAACCGCGACCTCCCTTCCAGGTACGTAGGCCTGCACAAATTTGGCCCCGAAGTGATCGATGGCAGGATCACCTCGGGGGAGACATGCTGCATTATCTGCATAATGCAGGCATTTCCGGATGGCCTCAAACCGGGGGCGTGTCATGGCCATACTGTAGAGTGGGGTCTGGTAGAGGACGTCCCCACTCCAGTATTGCCCGACACTCGGTTTTTGCACTAGACCCATGTGCAGCACGAGGCCCCAAAACGTCCTCATCTCGGCTGCACTGACCGGCGTCCAGCCACCGGGTCTAGCCAAAAAGGAGCCCGGGTGCTGAGCAACGAACTGTCACAAATGGGTCACTGAAAAAAAAACTAAAAAAATCAATTTCAGTGAAGCCCACTGTGGGAATCTGGATTCCTGCGGGGGGGAGGCAAGTGGCAGCATTCCTGGGTGAGTCTAGGGTCTCACAGCTAAGTGTTGTGGACCCCAACCACCAGAAACAATAAATCAGATAAATTTTTTTGTTTTTTCCCTCTAACTAACTCTCCCTTCTATCGCTGCGTAATCGTGCCTCTCCCTCACTGACCCTAACCTACTTGGAGAGTGATGGGTGCAGGAGGGTGATGGGTGCCGACGGGGGGATCACAGGAGCTGGTGCAGAACGGTGAAGGAGCAGCAGCAGGATGAGGAGGGGAGAGAGGAGCGCCGGGAGTTTGAGTCTCCCGCCTCTCTCCCCGCACCAATCAGCACCAAGGACAGCACCGCCAGCACCAAGGAGAGCACCACCGCCCCCAAATGCTCGGACTGTGATTGGTGGTGTGTAATCACACCACCGATCACCGTCCTTTTCCAGTTCATCGGGTCACTGGAGACCCGAATGGACCGGAAACGCAGCAAACTGCAGGTCTGAAATGACCTGCGGTTTGCTGCTAACGCCAATACGGCATTGTGACAGGATGCCCGCTGAATGATTTTCCCCGCCGCGCCACAAGCTAGTTTTAAAGTTATGACGTACCGGTACGTCATAGGTCCATAAGTCCTTAAGGGGTTAAATCAAGCTTAGATTCAAATTTCACAAATGCACATATGCTGCGCTGGTCAGCTTGCATAAAATGGCCGCCGCCTCCCACCTAACTAACAGACGGATAAAAGTTATTTTTCTGTCACTGGGCTCAGGGCAGGGTACAAAGATTGTGCACTGCACCCACAAAACAAAATATAGGTAGATCGCTGAGTTAACAAGCACTTCAGATTAAAGATACTTTCCTATACTTTCCCTCGCAGCAGCAGCATCCTATCCCTACACTAAGCACAGCAGAGTGACGTGCAGCGCTACGTGACTCCAGCTTATATAGAGGCTGGGTCACATGCTGCACTGGCCAATCACAGCCATGCCATTAGTAGCTGTGATGGCTTCTAAGGTCACAAGAGTAAAATGCTTGTTGATTGGCTGCTCTGCAGCCTTTCAAAAATAAACTTTTAGTGAAAAGTTTGGGTTCGGGTCCGGGGTCCAAAAATCCTAAAGTTCGGTACGAACCCGAACTTTACAGTTCGGGTTCGCTCAACCCTACTGGAGGGTCTTTTTCTTGCAAAACACTGAGGTGTGGTGGGGGTGTGAACTTTTTATATCCTTAGGTTTCCTGTCCTGGATGGAAGGTCCACCACGCATGGGTTTTAAGAAAAACAATTACTGGTAAGCAATTTATGTTTTCCACATGGTGCACATTTTTTCAAAATCCCCTTCCCAGGAATAAGATGTACCTTCCATAGCCTGCATCGATGACATGCACATTTTTTACAGATATGCAGTGATTTCACACATTGCAATTCTTGGGATAGGCCATTAATATTAGATCTGCAACCTCTAATGGGCTCAACGAGGTTGTGTCCTCCACTTCATTGTTAACATAGGCTTGTGGCATAGTACCGGTGCAATCAATGAAGGGGACTTGGTGCTCAAAGGAGATCGGAGCACCGCTGATCAAACATTAATGTCTTATCCTAAGGCTAGGTACAGTTAAAGGGGTATTCCAGCACGATAGATGTAATAGTGTTCATTGGCCTACAAATGGTTAAAAAAAAATCTTCTCACCTTGCTGATCCCCCTCCCTGTGCCCTGTTCCCCGCTGAGCTCCATTTCTTACTCCTTGTAGGAATGGTGTTCAGCCAATCACTGGTTGCAGAGGTGACCTGCTATTTCCTGCCGCGTTCAGTACAGAAGCAGAAAGTGGAGCGCCATAGGCACCTGGGCACCGATGGGGATTGGTAAAAAAAAATGTAAATCAGTTTTTTTTTTGTTTTGTTTTTTTGCCATTTGCATTAAACATTGTTTTCATTGTACTGGAATACCTATATATATATATATATATATATATATATATATATATATATATATATATTCATACCTGTATGTACATTTTCTGCTGAGCAGGTTCCACCTATAGACGCACGCCTATAGATCTTTTAGACGTATGCACTGGGAACCAGGGGGAATACAGCCCACAGGTCACTAAAATGCATTCTGAAAAGAGCTTCTACTTTCAATAACTATTACCTGCCATTTATATTCTTTGGATCTTTTTTTTGGCCTAAACCTAGTCCCAAAGGTTACAATTTGTGCAAAAGTCACGGTTTGTGTAAAACTTGTTACTTCTTGCATTCTTGCTCACCAAAAGTTGGCAAAAAAAAAGTGGACAATGTTTACCGGTAAGTCGGTGGTGTACAACAAAATGTCACTGATTTTGGCGCTAATTTACACCAATTTTTTAAAAATGTTTTTAGAGTGCCGTATAAAATGTAGGGGTTTCCCACCCCATTTCTCCAAATGCCATATACATTTATGTATGTCATCCTCCGCATCCATGGGTTACAAGATGGCGGCGCCACCTCCTCGGGCTGTTCATTGGTACCTGTAACTCTGCGCAGTGGCTAAACAGCAAGTGGACGTGTCCAGCGCATGCGTAGATACAGGGAGCAGAATCCCCTGTATCTGGATGCATCCATTAACTTCTATAGGGTCCTTCATGTGCAAAAAGATAAGGCATGCTCCATTTTTTTCATGCAGAGCAATCTTGCATACAAAAAAGCAACAATGTAAATAAACCACTTGTAGGTCAAATATTAAAACTGCATATTACAGTTTCTGGTGTAAAAAAAGTATTGTCGCAGTTGGAGTTTTCACTCTTTCTTTTACATTGGGAAGTGGCGGGGGTGGCATGGAGGTGTGGCAGGAGCCCGGAAATCAATCCTGGCAAATTTACTATAATTTATGCCAGGACCATGTGTGTAACTAAGGACTAAAATGTACTCCAGTCAAGAAGGCACCCGGACTGGCAGAGGGTGCACCTAATTTATGACAAGACGCACGCCTCATCATAAATTAAGCGCATCCTCTGGCACCACAAGGATAACAAAGACCGAAGTAAAATGACGTAAATGACCCCCATTGACTTTAATAGGCCAGTTTTCAATGCGGGTGCTGACCATGTGAAACATGGACCACACTTGCACGTGAAACTTGCTTGTGTGCATGAGCCCATATAATGTCCATTCCAGTCTTAGTGGATGAGATTGTTTTGGATCTGGTCAAGCTGTCAGTTCGGTTGATGTACTGCTCCAAATCAATGTTAAATGAATATGTGCACGGAAAGATCAAACTGAGACACACACGGCTGGGGGTCAAAGCAAGATCTCTAGTTTATTGCGGAACAGCAGACAGTATATAGGACATCAAATATAGAACAGGAAGAAGTGGGGGGTGTAAGGTGGCATATATCTTTTCTATTGGCTATAAACTCTGTATTTTCTACCACATCTGTGTGCAAGAGGAAGTTCCCCCTTACAGATGGGTGAAGCCGTTATTCTTTGTTTGCTTAAAGCTGCTTGCTTGAGTTGAACAGAAACAGTTTTGAGGCACATAATAAAGCGGAAAGTAAGATTCTTGTTCTAGGTGTTGGCTGGGTGCCTGGCCGCCATTTTAGCTAAAGTATAGTTCTCAACAAGCAAGTATCCATTTTGTCTCAATATTCCATAACAAGATCTGCAGGACAATCACAAAATCTTGAATTTTGACCTAGTATTGTCCTATCAGATATCTTGTTTTGTGATTATACCTAGTATTGAGCGAAGCATCCGGAGTGGAATCCGGTTTGAATTTTTGGAAAAATTTCCTTGTGCTTCATGGTAACAAATCATTTTTTCTAAAATGGCGGCTGGAGTTGTCTTAAAAAGAATAGGAAAAAGAAAAAAAAAACGCCTCATCCACTTGCTCGCACAGAGGCAGTCCGCTCCTCTCTGGATTGAAAAAGACCTGCCGAAGGACCCATGTGTTCAAGCTGGGAGCACAGGTCCTTCGGCAGGTCTTTTTCAATCAAGATGAGGTGAGTCATATCTCGGTCAAATGTCAACTTTGTATAAAGAAATGGGAAAAGTTGTCTTTTGCCGAGATATTTCTCTCACCCAGCATGGGTATATGTAAAAAGACACCCCAAAACACATTGCCCTACTTCTTCTGAGTACGGCGATACCAAATGTGTGACACTTTTTTGCAGCCTAGGTGGGCAAATGGGCCCACATTCCAAAGAGCACCTTTCGGATTTCACAGAACATTTTTTACACATTTTGATTTCAAACTACTTCTCACACATTAGGGCCCCTAAAATGCCCGGGCAGTATAACTACCCCACAAGTCACCCCATTTTGAAAAGACGATACCCCAAGGTATTCCGTGAGAGGCATGGCGAGTTCCTAGAATTTTTTATTTTTTGGCACAAGTTAGCGGAAAATGTTTTTTTATTTTTTTCTTACAAAGTCTCATATTCCACTAACTTGTGACAAAAAATAAAAACTTCCATGAACTCACTATGCCCATCACGAAATACCTTGGGGTGTCTTCTTTCCAAAATGGGGTCACTTGTGGGGTATACTCAGAAAAAGTAGGGCAATGTGTTTTGGGGTGTCTTTTAACATATACCCATGCTGGGTGAGAGAAATATCTAAATATAAATGTCTAAAAATTTTTACGCATTTGGATTCCGTGAGTGGTATGGGGAGTTCATGTGAGATTTTATTTTTTGTCACAAGTTAGTGGAATATGAGACTTTGTAAGAAAAAACAAAACCAAACAAAAAAAAAATCTATTTCCACTAACTTGTGCCAAAAAAATGTCTGAATGGAGCCTTACAGGGGGGTGATCAATGACAGGGGGGTGATCAGGGAGTCTATATGGGGTGATCACCCCCCTGTCATTGATCACCCCCCTGTAAGGCTCCATTCAGACGTCCGTATGTGTTTTGCTGATCCGATCCGTGGATCCGTAAAACACATACGGACATCTGAATGGAGCCTTACAGGGGGGTGATCAATGACAGGGGGGTGATCAGGGAGTCTATATGGGGTGATCAGGGGTTAATAAGGGGTTAATAAGTGACAGGGGGGGTGTAGTGTAGTGTAGTGTGGTGCTTGGTGCTACTTATTACTGAGCTGCCTGTGTCCTCTGGTGGTCGATCCAAGCAAAAGGGACCACCAGAGGACCAGGTAGCAGGTATATTAGACGCTGTTATCAAAACAGCGTCTAATATACCTGTTAGGGGTTAAAAAAATCGCATCTACAGCCTGCCAGCGAACGATCGCCGCTGGTAGGCTGCAGATCCACTCGCTTACCTTCAGTTCCTGTGAACGCGCGCGCCTGTGTGCGCGCGTTCACAGGAAGTCTCGCGAGATGACGCGTATATGCGTCTAGGAGGAATGAATCGACCGCCGCCAGGACACATCCCTGCGTTAGGCGGTCGGTAAGCGGTTAAATATTAAAACTGACACAAAAATTTTATATTTTGTGACGATCTTTTGATATATAACGTATAGGTTCGAATAAAGGGGCAACTATAGTGACGTTTTCCGTTAGCGACATTTTACTTTTTTTTTTTTTTTTTACATTTGTATTTTATATTACTGGTATTTTCTTTTTTTTACTTATATTTCAATTTATTTTTGGAACATAATATGTCCCCCAATAGGTCATTAATTTAAAAGACCTCTGGAGGACACTGATTTTTTTTTTTTTACTTTCACCCAGTTACAGGGGAAAACAGCCCCCTGTGGGGGCTTAACACACAGGCAGAGCTGATCAGGGTCTCCTTAGAACCTGCAGCTCTTCTCCTACCCTGAGACACCCGGCTGTCACGTGACCTGCGGGACCAGTAGAAGAAGTTGCTCGGCCGCTTCCTGCTCTCCCTCCCTGCGCTACTGCAACAATCTCCTCCCGTCACCGGTGAAGGCAAGAGCGGTAATAAACTGCTCCTGTCTTCTCCTCAGGATCCCTACTGTGTCTACCAGCCGGGACCCGACCTTCTCCTGCTAGATTGCAGGAGCTTTAATCCCAGCGCTGGGATTGAAGCTCTGCCTGACCGTTTATATACGTGCTGTCTGCACAGGGTATGTGCAGACAGGACATATATAGTCAGTGGGCAGTTAGGAAGGGGTTAACATAGCGATTTGTGACAAGTTAATTCCTAACGAATTAATGAATTTCTTGTCAAACTTCGGCGAAGCTGGCAAATCCAATTTTTCTAAAATTTGACTAATGATACCCTAAGGGAATTGCTAATTGAGCAATTTCTAAAGCTATTCCTTACAGATTCCATATATAGGAGCTTTTACCTAGGTTTGCTTATTATATCCACGTGTACTAACGCCAGCCTGTGGTCATGGTGCTTTTAATGATAGGCATGCAGAAATCGATAAATCAATGATAGACGGAAAGAGGAAGTCGCTCTGCCCTTCTATCAGCAGTACCAGGGTAACGTCTGATCTCCAACAACACAGACGAACAACAAAAAAAATCTTCCTATGACCTTAGTTCTCCTTTATGACTTCCAATATCCTGGTTCCCACAGCAGGGGCCCCTAACTGACAGTATGGCCGTCCACCGTCTGACAGCTATTGCCTGGTAACACTAAGCAAACATTCCTTCTGTGATCACTGTGTGGATAATGCTGCCAATATGGCCTCATTAACCATGCGTGCAACATAGAGGAAGCTACAATTGTAATATTGTAGAGCTCATGCATCTGGCAAACAGCGGGTCCGCCATATACGGGCACCGTCCGCGTGCACACCGTTTCAGGGAGGCAGACCCATTCACTTGAATGGGTCTGCAATCCGAAGGTGCTTCCATGCCTCCGCACCGCCAAAAAATAGAACATGTTCTATTTTTTTTGTGGTGCGGATGGATCACAGACCCATTCAAGTTGAATGGGTCTGCAGCAGTCGCACAGATGGTGCTCGTGCATTGAGACCGCAATGCAAGGAACATCAGTGTGCATGAGCCCTTACCCAATAGCTGTCCGCCGACAGCTATCACTCCCAACTCCCCCACATACATGCATGCTCTGCCGAGTGTGTATATGTTTTCAATACGGAGGGAAGAGAAAGCTGCTGCGAGACATCTCTGGGGGCATGTTCTCTCTTGGAAGAAAAAAAGGATCGGGTGCCTGATCCTTCTCTTTTCTGACACATTAGATTTGTGGCTGGTTCCGCAGACAATAATCAAATGTGTATGGGGCCTAAAGCCTCATGAACACGGACCGTGTGATACCGGCCTGGATTTCTTCTGAGTGCAGGAGCGCACGACGTCATTGGTTGCTATGACGCCGTGCGCTTCCTGCTTCCGCCGCAGTACAGTTCTACACTGGTATAGATCATACCAGTGTATTACTGTACTGCAGCGGCAGCAGGAAGCGCACGGCGTCATAGCAACCAATGACGTCGTGCGCTCCTGCACTCAGAAGAAATCCAGGCCGGTATCACACGGTCCGTGTTCCACAGACGTGTGCATAAAGCTTAAAGGCTAAATTACATACAGCGATGTAGCAGGCAATGGTCAGAAGAGAAGCATTTCTTCACTGCAATCGCCTGCTCGTTAGTGGAGGAGACCACACTTACATGCAGTGATCTCCTCCACAGTATGGGGAGGAACGATCGCTAATGCCATCCCTCGTCCTCAAACTGTCTAGTTGTTTGCTGGCAGCAGATCGTGTTTACACAGCATGATCTGCTGCTGGCAAATGATTTTTAAAGGGAACCTATCACCTGGATTTTGTGTATAGAGCTGAGGACATGGGTTGGTAGATGGCCGCTAGCCCATCCGCAATACCCAGTCCCCATAGCTCTGTGTGCTTTTATTGTGTATAAAAACCGATTTGATACATATGCAAATTAACCTGAGAGGAGTCCGGTCCCTGACTCACCTCACATACAGGACTCATCTCAGGTTAATTTGCATATGTATCAAATCTGTTTTTATACACAATAAAAGCACACAGAGCTATGGGGACTGGGTATTGCTGATGTGCTAGCGGCCATCTAGCAACCCATGTTCTCAGCTCTATACACAAAATCCTGGTGACAGGTTCCCTTTAAGCAAGTTTAAAAATCTGTATTGCCCGATGAACGAGCAATCCAGCGGTGGCCAGATCATCGCTAATGCCGGATCCAGCGGTTCTCGCAGCTCACCAAGCACAGCGAGTACCATACATTATATAGCGGCTGTGCTTGGTATCACTCTCAGCCCCATTAAAGTGAATGTCTTCTAAAACAGCTGATTGGCAGGGGTCACGGGTGTCTGACCCCCCGCCGATCAGATACTAATGACCTATCCTGAAGATAGGTCATCACTGTCAAAATCTTGGAAAATCCCTTTAACTCAGAATCCATGATAGCCACACACATTGAATGGGGCTGAGCCATGGTCAGATTTGTTCTGAAACTGTCTAAAAGCAAAATTCACTGTTGCCGATAGCAACCAATCACAGCATAGCTTTCATTTCATATTCTACTGTTCAGACATGAAAGCTGCGCTGTGATTGGTTGCCATGGCTAGTGAGAACAGTTTTGCTTTCAGACAGTTTCCATAAAGCGCTATATAAATCCAAGGGTCAGCCTCCATTTTCTGCAGATTCCACAGCAAATACACTTAAAATTTTTTGCTGTCTGAATATATCTGAAAGGGTCTTTACACGCATGAATTTGCCTCTATTTTCTTTTTTTACCAGAAAGAAAAAAAAAAAAAAAAAGGAATAAGCGCTTGTGTTTTTGTTTTACGCACCTGCATTATTTTATGCAGTTTTTGTGTAGTTTGTTTCTAGCGTATCTTCTCAGAGTAGTGTTTTCTTCACTGCGTTTTCTCCCCCATAGAGAAGATGATGTGAAAACGCCTGAAAAATCACCAGCAGCTCCAGCATGCTATATTTTTGTAAAGAAGCCAGGAAATAACACCACCTAATGAACAATAACGCAACTTGCAAAAAATGCTTGTGTTTCCTGCATTTCATATTCCCGACCCCAAAGACCTTCAGCTTCAGGGGTTTTTACTTCAAGAAGATGATGCTACAAAAAAAAAAAAAAAAAAAATCTTAAAAGTGCAGAAAAAGTTCAATATAAAATCTATTAGGGAGTGTTCTGAAACTGTCTAAAAGCAAAATTCACTGTTGCCTATAGCAACCAATCACAGCATAGCTTTCATTTCATATTCTGCTGTTCAGACATGAAAGCTGCGCTGTGATTGGTTGCCATGGCTAGTGAGAACAGTTTTGCTTTCAGACCGTTTCCATAAAGCGCCCTAATAGTGAAACTGTCTTTGTTGCCCATGGCGACCAATCAGAGATCAGCTTACATCTTTCCAGAGCAGTTTTAAGAAATAAAAGCTGAGCTCTAATTGGTCGCTAAGAAAACAAAGCCTGACGGACAGTCTGTACAATGTATGGACGCTATATTAATTCAGTTCTCTGCAGCGGACAGGACCTAAAGTGCTTCGTCTCTGTATTTGCAGTGCAGACTTATTAATCCGTTATCTGTCATGTCAGCTGTAATTACCGAAAAGCCGTCCCAAAAAAAAAATGTCTGCCCCCACCATGACCACTGCTTTATCTCCAGCAACGCTGACCTATATATGTGTGAATGAGATTAGCAGATGTTCGGATTTAGCGCTCTTGTGCATGAAAAGCCTACACAAGTGAGGAGTAGTATTACATATGGACGGTGGTTGGTCCTATACGTTATTTCGGTACTATATTGTGAGAACTAAGTGCAGCAATACTAAGACAGGGCAGACCTGGGGGGGTTCCTGGTGCCTGCCTAATGTATACTATCTGGGTAGGCGGCGAGAGGCAGGGAGACGGATTCTGGTGGAAGAGGCAGGGCCAGGACAATGACAGCTGTTTTGTGGACGGGTAGTGCTGGGAGGAGAGAGGATCAGTCAGTGCAGCTTCTGCCAGGAGACAGAACAAAAGCCTTCTCATCCCAGACAGCATGGAGCAAGCCGGGGACTTCTCAATGACAATCCCCCTGATATTCACAGCCCTGGCAGTCATCCTCGCCACCCTTATAGTCAAACTCCGCGCTTCCAGGGAGAAGGAGCCAGCCGAGGCTGCTGCCCGAGAAGAGAAGACGGAGACGGCGGCAGAAGAACCCTGCGAGATTGGAGAGAAAGAGGATCCTGTAGCTGAGGACGAAGCGGGGGAAAGAACGGAGAGCGACGGGACAATCCCAGTGGAAGAGGTTGGCGCAGTTGAGGAGTCGCCACAAGCCAAGGAAAATGAGACGGAGGTGGAAGAGTGCGCTGCCAAAGAGACTACCCCATCCAGTCACTCTAGTCAGGAGGAGGAGGAGGAGGAGGACAGTAAGGTAAGACTGGGGGAAAATATTCTCCCCAAAAAGTAGTCTTCTAAATAGAAGCCGTGAAACTTCACGTTGTCTGGCGTCGCTTTTTCCACTACAGCGCCTGTCCAAGAAGTTTGCATTAAGAGGCGGCACCGTTCACATCGTGGCATCCTCCAGTTTGGATTTTCTTCTCTAAGCCCCACAGTGCGGTATAAACACGACCGGGCGCCTTTTATCAGAATTGGGCAAGTTCGCCTAAAATGGCTGCAGACGAACTTTCCGTGCCAGCGTGTAACTGGCATCCAGACGATGAACAGCTGTCTGTACCCGCCCCTGGCTGGCAGGCTGCACGTGCATATTCATTTCCAGTGTGTATTGTTAATGGACAGGGGGGATGGGGGTCACCATGTCCTCACTTTGTGTCCACTTGACTGGTTATGCCCCCCCACCCAGGTAGGTAGGTAGGAGATGATGGGAGTAGTCATGTGAAGATACACATAAGTGCAGCAGGTGACTTCACCTTTGCAAATCGTAAAATATTCACTTTTTTTTAAATTGCATACATGTGCCTGTGTGCAGATGTAGCAGAGCTGACTTTGTAACTCACAGTGATAACTTTCAGTAGATTTAGGCTACCTGCGCACGTTGTGTATTACGCACGGATTTTCATGTGGGAAAACCGCAGCGTATCTCATCTCATGTACACATGGGCTTTTAAATTCTGTGTGGGAAATTGACCTGCCGTTCGACGCGTGGGAAATCCGCAGCATGTCTATTGTCTCAGCGATTTTTTTTTTTTTTTTTTGTGCAATGCAAGAGTGAGATCTGCGTCAAATCCGCACCTAAAACCACCACGCGGTTTTTGGTAAGGATTTTGTGTGGAAACGTGCAGAAATCTGTGCGCATTTTCTGTTTAGAAACCTGCAACGAGTTGCGCCAGATCTGCTGTGTGTATACTGTACTGAGTGTGCTTCTGGTTGTATCTGTGCTGTTGTGTATTGCTATCCGGGGCCCCTGGAATGTGGCATGACCGTTACAAAGTAACTTGCTCCTAGCAGGGTCTGTCCGGCCTTGCGTATGTTAAATTCTGCCTTCCAGGTTGGAATCTCGGTCTCATAGCCAGGAGCAGGCTCATTTCCTGTCCACATTCCTACCCTGTAACCCATTGCAGTCAGAGGGCTCAGCAATGCAATGCCGGCTGCCCAGGCCTCCACATTATACCCGCCTATACCTTCTTACCTTTTATGTAATAATCTACTTATAGCAATATATTATTTTGGATGTTTGCAGCCAACTGTCATCTTAAAACCAAGTGTTGTCCTCCTATGTAAAGTTTTTTATGTCGTTTTTGCTGTTTCCTCTTTAAAGGGAACTTCTCACAGTGATAGGGCAGTGTAATCTGCAGGCAGCATGTTGTAGCACAGACGGAGCTGAGCAGATTGATATATAGTCTTATGGGAAAAGATTCACTATAACTTTTTATAAGCAGCATGTTATAGAGCAGGAGGAGCTGAGCAGACTGATATATAGTTTTATGGGAAAAGATTCAGTATAACTTTTTATAAGCAGCATGTTATAGAGCAGGAGGAGCTGAGCAGACTGATATATACTTGTATGGGAAAAGATTCAGTATAACTGATAAGCAGCATGTTAGAGCGGAGAAGAAGCTGAGCAGATTAATATATAGTTGTATGGGAAAAGATTCAGTATAACTGATAAGCAGCATGTTAGAGCGGAGAAAAAGCTGAGCAGATTGTTATATAGTTGTATGGGAAAAGATTCAGTATAATATATAAGCATGTTATAGAGCAGGAGGATCTGAGCAGATTGATATATAGTTTTATGGGGAACAGATTCAGTATAACATATAAGAAGCATGTTATAGAGCAGGAGGAGCTGAGCAGACTGATATATACTTGTATGGGAAAAGATTCAGTATAACTGATAAGCAGCATGTTAGAGCGGAGAAGAAGCTGAGCAGATTAATATATAGTTGTATGGGAAAAGATTCAGTATAACTGATAAGCAGCATGTTAGAGCGGAGAAGAAGCTGAGCAGATTGTTATATAGTTGTATGGGAAAAGATTCAGTATAATATATAAGCATGTTATAGAGCAGGAGGATCTGAGCAGATTGATATATAGTTTTATGGGGAACAGATTCAGTATAACATATAAGAAGCATGTTATAGAGCAGGAGGAGCTGAGCAGACTGATATATACTTGTATGGGAAAATATTCAGTATAACTGATAAAGCAGCATATTATAGAGCAGGAGGAGCTGAGCAGATTGATATATAGTTGTATGGGAAAAGATTCAGTATAACATATAAGCATGTTATAGAGCAGGAGGAACTGAGCAGATACATATATCGTTTTATGGGGAAGGATTCAGTATGACTGATAAGCAGCAAGTTCCAGAACAGGAGGCGCTAAGCCGATTGATATATAGTTTTATCAGAATAGATTGAGTATAACTTGTATTTTATTCATTTAAACCGTTGCTCTTTTTAAGCTTAGGAGTCATGTGGGCGGTCCTTCTTACTGACTGACAGCTAGCCCTTTATGCTTACTCATGCAGAGGTAGCTGTCAGTCATTAATAAGACCACCCACTGGACTCCTAAGCACAGATAGAGCAGAGTTAGGGCTCATGCACAGGAACGTATTTTCTTTCCAATTCCGATCCGTTTTTTTTTTTTGCGGACCGTATGCGGAACCATTCACTTCAATGGATCCGCAAAAACAACGGAAGGTACTCCGTGTGCATTCCGTTTGCGTATTTCCGTTCCGCAAAAAATTTGTTCATGTCCTATTATTGCCCGCAAATCACGGTTAGAGGCCCCATTCAAGTCAATGGGTCCGCAAAAAATACGGAACGCACACGGAACACATCCGTATTTTGCGGATCCATACTGTAGAAATGCTATGCCCAGCCCATATTGCTCATGTGTTTGGTGATTAATAAGTTACCGTTTCCGTTCCCGATCCGCAAAAAACGGATAGTATACGGAAACCATACGGATCTGTTTTGTGGAATAACGGAAGGGAAGAGGACTTAAATCAGAGAAGAAAAAAAAACTCTGATACAGAATAACGTATCCGTGAAAAACGGACCGCAAAACAACAACGGTCGTGTGCATGAGCCCTAAGACTGAATCTTTTCCCAGCTTAGCTGCTCAGGAGTCCAGTAGGCGGTCCTATCAGTGACTGACAGCTAACTCTGCATGACTAAGCATAAAGGGTTAGTTGTCAGTCAGTAAGGACCACCAATATGACGTCTAAGCATATAAAGAACAGTGATTTAAATGAGTAAAATACACGTTATAACTAGAGGGGAGCGAATTTCTGCTTATGAAATTCGTTCTCACTTCTTTGTTGGTAGAAGGTGAATTGCATTATGGATTCTGTTACCTCGGACAATAACGCAATTCTATGACGGAATGCATAACGGAAAGCCTTTAGACGCATTCCGTTATTTATTCCGTCATAATAGAAGTCTATGACCTGCATAATGGATCCGTCCCGTTTCCGTTAGAGGACTCCACTGCATAACGGAAAAGGGGCGGATCCGTTTTGCAGCCCACAGACTTCTATTATGACGGAATGAATAACGGAATGCCTCTAAAGGCTTTCCGTTATGCATTGCGTTATGGTCCGTGTTAACCGAATCCATAATGCAATTCACCTTCTACCAACAAACGAAGTGTGAACGAATTTCAAAATATGAAATTCGCTCATCTCTAGTTATAATGAAATTTTCCCCTTAAAATGATATATCAATCTGCTCAGCATCTCCTGCTCTATAACATACTGCCTTTTTTTTAATATATTTTTTGCACTGCCTTTTTTGGTGTCAGGTTCCCTTTAAATCCTCAAGATGGCCATTACGGCTGTCACCAACTTTCTGCAATTCCTGAGTGACAAATCATCCTCGCAATGTAAGATTTTCAGATGCATCACTGTATAATTAGGAATATTTGCCTAGAAGTCTGGATCATGACGGCCACTGTGGGTGCGATACTGGCTGGCAGCTCTGCGGTCACCCAGCTTTCCCAGAAAAATAAAATGTGTACTGATGAGTGCTTTAAAATAAGCTGGACTTCATAATATAGAATAACTTACTCATAGGGACACACCAGAATTCACAAGCCGTGGGTGGGGGTGTCGGATCAGAAGGTAACAAGCTGCGCTTGTCCCAGGTCCGCACGCCTCACGCTTGCGCTCACATACATAATGTGGATGCTTTGGCAGGACGCAGACTATTACATAATCATGTCTGGGTTAGAGAAGCCTTATTTGGGTTGGGTGTTAAACATTAGGTCATAGCTGTTAGTTTACACACAACTTCCAGTGGCACTACTTGTATGGGCTTCTCACTCGTATAGGCTATCACATATATGATATATATACGGTATATATAGCATTGTAAAATAGTTTGCAGTGTAATACCTGTCTCATTAGATATCATTTCTTTAATAAGTTGGATCTGGTTGCCTAGCAACTGGCACTGCTGTCTCTGGGTGACCACTCTCCATCTCCAAGTGTCTATCGAGATCCAGGGGTGTCACTCAGAATACAAAAGAAATACCTTTAAAATTTCACATGTAAACAATTTATACACTTAAAACCCATATGGCGGTGTACTGACTGAACAGCAGGCCTACCATACTGAACTGCGAAAACTATGGCCTACATTCATCAAAGAACAATGCTTAACCCCTTAAAGAACGGGCCTATTTTCATTTTTGCATTTTTTTTTTCCTCTCCTCCTTCCAATAGCCATAACTTTTTTAATTTTCCATTCACATAGCGATATGAGGGCTTTTTTTTTTTGAGGGACTAGATGCATTTTTTAATGGCACCATTTATTTTACCATGTCTTCTATTGGAAAACAGGAAAGAAAATCTTTGTGTGGTAAAATAAAAAATAAAAAACAATTCTGACAACATTTTTAGGGTATTGACATCACGGTGCCCTAAAAATGACACAACGTCATTACTCTACAGCTCAATATGATTATAGTGATACCAAACTTTATAGTTAAATAATTTTTATTTTGTTTTATTAAAACAATAAAACCTTTTTCTAAAAATCAAAATTTTCTTTGCATCAACATTTTCTGACAGCCATAACTTTTTTATTTTTCGGTCTACATTTTTGTAGTATGTATGACTTTTTGATCATTGTTATTCAATTATTTTGGGGGGATAAGGTGACAAAAAAATGGTGAATCGTGAATCGTGTGTTTTTAATTTTTTTTACTGTTACGGCGTTCACCAAACAGGAATTTTCAGACAGTTTAGACATTTTCGGATCCAGCAATACCTAACGTTTATTTTTTTTATTGTTTATATTTTTATATGTGAAATTAAGAAAGGAATTTAAGAATTTAAACCTTTTAATATTTTGGTGTTTTTTTCCCCCCACTTTTTATTTAATAACTAGAAGAATGGCCCGGCTTTGCACGGGTATATTTCATCTATTTCATTTAATGTTTGTGTGTGTCATTAAAAGATATCAACAGTATCGACTAGAACAGTGACATCTACAGTACCCCGCCCTTTTAAAGCTGACATACAGCAGTGAAGAAAAATGGCTGGGTTGTTATGGAAACCTGGAGTAAAACTGTGTATGTGGAGACTAAGGGCCTGCAAGCTTCTATTGGCTGATAAGGGTCATGTGACCTGAGCTTCTATTGGCTAATGCATTTTTTGGGAATATCTCACGCAGTGATGTCCTTTTCAACAGCTCACTCTCAGACCGCAGCACTGCGCTGTGTGAGCGTGAGCTGCAGGGGGAAAGTCACCGTCCCTCCCACCCCTGAAGCTGACAGAAGTTGATTTTTACCTTAATTTTTTTAATCACTGTCGGCTGCGGAGTGAGATGGGCATGGCCTAATCAGATTGGGGCATGGCTTAGCGGGTCCTGGGGGCGGGGTTTTTAAGTCCATCTTTTGAGGGTCAAAATAAATCCCAGCAGGCATATCGATTTTTTTTCTTCAATGCTTTATTCCATACACAGATTGATCAATCTGTGTAGGGAATAAAGCATTGAAGAAAAAAATCGATATGCCTGCTGGGATTTATTTTGATTTTATAGTGGGAGCGATCCCTTCCCGTGCAAGCGAATTTACAAGGTGGTGAGCTGTCTTTCTTCTATATCATCTTTTGAGGGTGGCCTGAATGGCCACCCTACCTGCCCCCTGAACTGTGACCTCCACAGCACTCCGCTCCCTTAAAGAGGACCTTTCACCTGGAAAAACATTGTGAACTAAGTATGCTGACATGGAGAGCGGCCCCCAGGGATCTCACTGCACTTACTATTATCCCTGGGCACTGCTCCGTTCTCCCGTTATGCTCTCCTAGTTTTTTTCTCCCAGGCTGTGAGCTGTGCGCTGCGATTGGCCAGCGCTGCAGCCTAGGAGAAGGAGACGCCCACAGGACAAGGGAAGACTCCGCCTACTATAACTTAGTGAGAGAAGATACCGGAGGGCATAACGGGAGAACGGAGTGGCGCCCATGGATAATAGTAAGTGCAGTGAGATCCCTGGGGGCCGCTCTCCATGTCAGCATACTTCGTTCACAATGTTTTTCCAGGTGAAAGGTCCTCTTTAACAGTGTCATCCACAGCGCCCTGCCCCTTTAAAGCTGACCTACAGCAGTGAAGAAAAATGGCTGGGTTATTATGGAAACCTGGAGTAAAACTGTGTGTATGTGGAGACTAAGGACCTGTGAGCTTCTATTGGCTGATAAGGGACATGTGACCATGTGTGGAAGTTGTAATATGAAGAGAAAGACCTGCAGGCTTCTATTGGCTAATGTAGGTCATGTGATGTGCCATATTTGCATTTTTTTGGGAATACCTCAGAGAACTGTGACCCCCACAAGATTTCTTTCCAGGTAGCAAGGGATGTGTATACCAAGTTTCGTTGAAATCGATGGTTGCGTTTTCGAGTGATCCCGGGGCATACATACATACATACATACATATACGTTCTTCTTTATATATATATAAATATATAGATATATATAGATTAGCCCCCTTAGTGGGGTGGAACATGAAATCTTTTGATCCCTTGTCTTGTTCACCTTAATAGAGATCTATTATGGTGAATGTCTCCTGCACAGCTTAGCAGGGAGCTTACCATGGCAGCCCGGGGAAACCTCTTGAAGTCAAGCATGCTGTGCCCCCTTCCTGCCTGTTCGTATTTGATTGATAACCTTGTTTTATTTTTTGCTTCATGTGCAATTCCTCAGGAGATCCCACACCTGCGCCATACAGACTTGTTTTCTGCGCCGGCGCGGTGAGCCTTGCTGTACAGTGCTCGGCTTGGCTCGCGCCTCTAAGTCAGACCTGCGCGTTGAGCCTCTGAGGCCAATTACATTACAGCGGGGCTCACTGCGCAGGCGCATAAAACAAAACTGATGGCTCAGGCACGGGATCTTCTGATGAATCACGCATGAATAAAAAACAAAGCCATCAATGAAAAGCGAAGGGGCAGGAAGGGGCCGTGGCAAACTTGACTTCAAGTGTCAAGGTCCCTACTCCTTGACTTTAACCTTCTCATTTACAGACAGCGCGCGGCAGAATAAAAGTTGTTTTCCTGTGATCTTGCCCATCGGACATAATTATAAACCAGTTGGTACAGCTGGTGGTTAGGGGGTATTTTGGCGGTGAAAGTTTCCCTTTAAAGGAGTTCTCCAGGATTAGAAAAACATGGTTGCTTGATTCCAAGTCTGTCCATGAGTTGTGTCAGTGGTGCTGTTTATGGAAGAAAGCAGCCATGTTTTTTTCTATCCTGTGGAAAGGCCATCTGTCAGCAGATTTGTCCCTATGACACTGGCTGACCTGTTACATGTGCGCTTGGCAGCTGAAGGCATCTGTGTTGGTCCCATATTCATATGTGCCCGCATTGCTGAGAAAAATGTTTTATTATATGCAAATGATCCTCTAGGAGCAACGGGGGCGTTACCATTACACCTAGAGGCTCAGCTCTCTCTACAACTGCCACGCTCTCTGCACTTTGTCCGAATCCCCTGAGGATGCCAGTTTAGCTGGTGAAACATGTTGGAGGGCAGAGTTTGAGCAGTTTTAAGCAGTGTGTGCATATGGAATCCTTTAAGGCAATTGAATTAGACCTATAGTGACACTAGAAAATAGGACTAGCTACTAGGGAGAGGGTGGTTAGCACGCAGCTACCAGCTCCCTGCTAATAGCCGGAGATATATAACATCTTTAAAACATATACAAAAGACAAGGAATATACAAAACCATGTGACACAGCTGATAGATTTAAAGAGGTTGTCCAGTCCCAAAATCAAAATTCTTTTTATGTGCTCCTAACACCCCTCACCATGCTTACATGTGCCCCCAATACCTGTTTTTTATGTCCGAGCTTTCCTTCCCCCTTGGAAGACATAACATTATCCTGGCAGATCTGTTTACTTTCTCCCCTTCTTGTTTAGTTGAATACATAACTTTATTGATACACAAGCCTGGCTGCACTGCACAGAGATGAGTCACAGGCTGGACACGCCCCCCACTCTGCTCTGTCTGCAGCAGCTACTCCATCTATAACTCCTGTGTCTATCTTTCTACACCCAGACATGAATCTACTTCTCACCCAGTGTCTAAATCACATCACTGACCGTCTACAGGCTCTTCTCTCACATCTGTATCTAATCCTATCCTGTGTGATACAGCCTGCTGAGCTGTGTATCTAATCCCATCACTGACCGTCCACGGGCTCTTCCCTCACCATCTCCAGAGTGTAATAAACAGCTGGAAGCAGCAAGCGTATCCAATCACATCTGTATCTAATCCTATCCTGTGTGATACAGCCTGCTGAGCGGTGTATCTAATCCCATCACTGACCGTCCGCAGGCTCTGCCCTCACCATCTCCAGAGTGTAATAAACAGCTGGAAGCAGCAAGCACATCCAATCACATCTGTATCTAATCCTATCCTGTGTGATACAGCCTGCTGAGCGGTGTATCTAATCCCATCACTGACCGTCCACGGGCTCTTCCCTCACTATCTCCAGAGTGTAATAAACAGCTGGAATCGGCAAGCACATCCAAACACATCTGTATCTAATCCTAACATGTATGTGTGCCTGATACAGAGCCTGTTGTGTGTGGTACTGCCTGCTGAAGTGTGTATCTAATCCCATCTTCTATGACACAGCCTGCTGAGCTGCGTATCTAATTCCATTTTGTATCATACAACCTGCTGAGCTGTGTATCTAAACCTTTATGCATACGACCGTATCCATTTTGCGATCCACATTTTTTGCAGTCCCATTAAGTTCTATGGATTTGAGGTCCTCATTTTGAGGACCAGAATAGGACATGTTCTGTCTTTACTGGAACTGACATACGGATTTAAAAAACACACTGATGACGTCCATGTGCTTTCCACATCCGTATGTCAGTTCTGCGAAAGATAGAACATGTCCTATTCTGGTCCTCATAATGCAGATCTAAAACCTATAGAACTCAATGGGACTGCAAAAAAAAAAAGTGAACTGCACACGGACAGTATTTAGTGGATCCGCAACTTACAGACTGCAAAACCGAAACGGTTCTGTGCACGAGCCCTATCACTTATACTCAGCACCCATGACAATGACATCCACAGCGCCCCATAACAGTGACGTCCACAATGCTCCCATAACAGTGACATCCACAGTGCAACCATAACAGTGTCATCCACAGTGCCCCATAACAGTGACATCCACACTGCCCCATAACAGTGACATCCACACTGCCCCCATAACAGTGCTATCCACAGAGCGTCCATAACAGTCCCATCCACAGTATTCCCATAACAGTGTCATCCACAGTGTTCCCATAAGTGTCGTCCACACTGCCCCCATAACAGTGTCATCCACAGTGTTCCCATAACAGTGACATCCACACTGCCCCATAACAGTACCATCCACACTGCCCCCATAACAGTGCCATCCACACTGCCCCCATAACAGTGCCATCCACACTGCCCCCATAACAGTGCCATCCACACTGCCCCCATAACAGTGCCATCCACAGTGCGTCCATAACAGTGTCATCCACAGTGTTCCCATAACAATGACATCCACGGTGTTCCCATAACAGTGTCATCCACAGTGCTCCCATAAGTGTCATCCACAGTGCTCCCATAAGTGTCATCCACACGGCCCCCATAACAGTGACATCCACAGCGCCCCCATAACAGTGGCGTCCACAGTGTCCCCATAACAGTGACGTCCACAGTGCTCCCATAAGTGTCATCCACACTGCCCTCATAAGTGACATCCACACTGCCCCCATAACAGTGACATCCACAGTGCGTCCCTAACTGCCATCCACAGTATTCCTATAACAGTGTCATCCACAGTGTTCTCATAACAGTGCCATCCACACTGCCCCCACAACAGTGCCATCCACACTGCCCCCACAACAGTGCCACCCACACTGCCCCCATAACAGTGCCATCCACAGCGCGTCCATAACAGTGACGTCCACCGTGCTCCCATAACTGTCATCCACACTGCCCCCATAAGAGTGCCATCCACAGTGCATCCATAACAGTGCCATCCACAGTATTCCCATAACAGTGTCATCCACAGTGTGCCCATAAAAGTGTGATCCACAGTGCGTCCATTCTGCCATCCATTGCCCCCTTGTGCCATCCAG
The DNA here is from genome assembly GCF_905171765.1 of Bufo bufo. Classification (NCBI taxonomy): domain Eukaryota; kingdom Metazoa; phylum Chordata; class Amphibia; order Anura; family Bufonidae; genus Bufo; species Bufo bufo. The sequence goes on from NC_053394.1 coordinate 354,475,390, forward strand.
TGCCCTTGTTTGCCATCTAGTGCACCCTGTTTGCCATCCAGTACCCCAGTTTGCCATCCATTGCCCCCTTGTGCCATCCAGGGCCCTTTGTGCCATCCAGTGCCCCTTTGTGCCACCCATTGCCCCCTTGTGACATCCATTGCCCCCATTGTGCCATCCGGTACCCCGGTTTGCCATCTAGTGCCCCGGTTTGCCATCCATTGCCCCCCTTGTGCCATTCAGTGCCCCTTTGGGCCATCCTTTTCCCCCTTGTGACATCCATTGCCCCCATTGTGCCATCCAGTGCCCCTTTGTGCCATCCATTGCCCCCTTGTGACATCCATTGCCCCCATTGTGCCATCCAGTGCCCCCTGTTTGCTACCCATTGCCCCCTTGTGCCATCCTTTGCCCCCTTGTGACATCCAATGCCTCTTTGTGCCATCCATTGCCTCCTTGTGACAACCATTGCTCCTATTGTGCCATCCAGTGCTCCCTGTTTGCCATCTTGTGCCCCATTGTGACATCCATTGCCCCCTGTGCCACCCAGTGCCCCTTGTTTGCCATCCAGTGCCTCTTTGTGCCATCTATTGCCCCCTTGTGCCATCCATTTCCCCCTTGTGACATACTTTTCCCCCATTCTGCCATCCAGTGCCCCCTGTTTGCCATCCATTTCCCCTTTGTGACATCCATTGCCCCCATTGTGCCATCAAGTGCCCCCTGTTTGCCATCAAGTGCCCCCTGTTTGCCATCAAGTGCCCCCTGTTTGCCATCAAGTGCCCCCATTCTGCCATCCATTTCCCCCCTTGTGCCATCCAGGTCCATCATTTTGCCATCTAGTGCCCCATTCTGCTATCCATTGCCCCCCTTGTGCCATTCAGTGCCCCTTTGGGCCATCCATTGCCCCCTTGTGACAACCATTGCTCCCAATGTGGCATCCAGTGCCCCCTATTTTCCATCCATTGCCCCCTTGTGACATCCTTTGCCCCCTTTGTGCTATCCAGTGCCCCCTGTTTGCCATCCATTGCCCCTTGTGACATCTGGTGCCCCCATGTGCCATCCATTGCCCCCTGTTTGCCATCCAGTGCCCCTTTGTGACAACCATTGCTCCCATTGTGCCATCCATTGCCCCCTTGTGACATCTAGTGCCCCCTGTTTGCCATCCAGTGCCCCCGGTTTGCCATCCAGTGCCCCCTTTTTGCCATCCAAAGTACCCCCTGGGACATGTCACTACTGCACAGTGCTTACATCGCGCTGTGCAGCAGTCAGTACAGGCTTCACATAGAAGCCTGTACGATACAGACGGCAATCCCGCACATGCGCACTAGCATTCAGCATAGTGCGCTTGCGTGGTGAGTGAGGATAGTCGGGCGGAGCTTTCTTTTGCATGAGGCGGTGACGTCATTCATCACGTTCCGTCTCACGCTCAAGGCAAGAAGAGAAGACCGGAAAACAAAGAGACGGACTTCACCCGGAAAAACAGATAATCCATCTGGAGGGACCACGTGACCAGGAGGTAGATCTCAGGAACGGCTACACTGTGGAAGGTAAGTATGTCACCAATAATCTTTACTCCACAGGTTAGAAGTTATGAGCCAAAAAAAGGGCATCTATGGGGCTTCCGGACCGTTTGTAAAAATGTAGCCATCTTCATAGGCACAAGTCTACTGACAGATGGCCTCTGAGGTAAAGCTTGGCCAATTTATTAGAGATACATCACTAACTTTTACTCTTTATAAAAGTGCTGCATTTTCCCCACAGAGATGCAACCTTTTTATCACATTAGCAATTTTGTTTTCCGACCTAATGACAAACTTGCCTTTCAGTACAGTAGCTCAATGGTTAGTGCCTTGCAGCGCTGGGGCCCTGGGTTCAAACGCAGCCAAAGCTAATATCTGCATGGAGTTTCTATGTTCTACCTGGTTGCATGGGATTCCTCCCACACTCCAAAAACATGATACTGATAGGTTAATTTGGATTTTAGATTGTGAGCCCCAGTGGCGACAGGGACTGACCTGCGTGATGACAATCTCTGTACAGCACTACAGAATATGTTGGCTCTATATAATAATGACTAAGTCACACCTACTTCTTACTCCACTTTTACAAATGTCAGTGAATGGTGTGCATGACTCTAAATTCTAGTGCAAAAGGTTAATAAATATGTTGCGCAACAGATAAGTAAAATGTGGTAAAAAACAGAAGCAAATACATTGATAAATTTGAGCGTGTGGCATTGTTCTAGAGTAACCATTAAATGGGTTTTCCAAATGTTCGCTACTGATGACCTATCCTCAGGATAGGTCATCAATATCGGATCAGTGTAAGTCCAACACCCGGCACCCCCACCGAATAGCGCCATCCATTGGATAGTTGCTGTGCTTGGTATTGCAGCTGAGCCTCATTTACTTGAATGGGGATGAGCTGCACCTAGGCCACATGACCGATGAACGTTACGTCACTGGCCTAGGAAAAGGCCACAGCGCTCACCGGCTGATCAGTAGGGGTGTCGGGAGTCAGACCTCACCGATCAGATACTAATGACCCATCCTGAGTCAACCTCTGACCGCCTTCTGTGTGCCCACACAGCATGGAGCCATAGAATGGGCACCGTATTTGTGTTTCGGGTGGTAAGTTTGGGTGGGTTTTCCCATTCAGTATACGTTACAAAATGGAAGAATCACTTAACCAATAACGGGCTACAGCACTGGTGAGGCCTCCGCTCAAACTGACTGCAATATCAGGGTGCTAGATGTTTTCTCTGGTTCAGTTGATGAGAGATCAGCTATACTGGAACTTGAGGCATATGCATGGCCCATAAACAGGTAGGTACTAGTGTTAGGGACCACTCATAGAGGCGACCTTGACGTGGTGAGTGGCTTATTACGCTTTGGCCAAAATGTACACCAATGCCTCATTCAACATCCAGCATAGAGGCAGGGCAGAGTGCTGGTTGCAGAGTGCTATTGCATTTGTGTTTTTGCGTTTGTATGTGTATTTCGCCATAGCGATGTGCACCTGCATACAGGGTTGTGCTGACTGAATCCCCCTCATTTTTTCTTTGTGGCATATGCAGAATTGCCAACTGTCCTGAATTTACCGGGACTACCACTGATTTTTAGAGACAGTCCTGGCAAATACTGGCAGTCCTGACCGCAAGAGGTTGGGTTTAACACAAACCTGCCCATAAATGGGTGCCTTCAGGCAGGTCGAAGGCATTCCTGGGGATTTTACCAACTGATATTGGTAAGTATGCATATGTCACTGCCCATTGCACTAGAAATAGTTCATAGTAGCTATTTTCTACAGACTCCTAAAAAGTTGGGCTTGACTTTAAGCTGGCAGCTACTGTATATATAACAATCATACCACTCAGCAGTCACTGTCTCACCATTAAACCAACCAGGCAAAATGGGCACAGTCCTATCGTCAATCAGGTGAGGGTATCTACTACTACGTAATAATGGAAGGTCTGTTTTCACCACCATTATATTTAAAGGGTTATCTCATGACTAATGTAAAAAATCAGACATCAGATACACAAAGCTAGAACCAGCAGCTAAGGGGGCGTGTCCATGCTCTACCTATCACAGCTCAGGAGGCAGTTGAAGGATGAAACTGAGCATGTGCGGCCATCTCAGTGAGCAGGACAAAGAAATAAGAAACAGAACACACAGCAGGTGGCGCTATACAGATATATTATATTGATTAACTCGGTGGCTATGCTACATTTTTTAATGACATGCAATTATAAAAGTTTTCAGATCCAGGTGCTGGTTTGAAAACTGTAGAACATTTTTCATAGGACAACCCCTTTAATGCATCCAATGCACCTAAACCGAAAAAATTTAGCATCTTTGCAAAAAATCTATAGTTTTTTGTCTACAGCTCCTATGCTCATATGTTGCCTCCTACACTCATTCTACTTTCCATCAGAGTCATTTCCTATTAGCATACCTTTGGAGTGACTGAAGGGGACTACACAAGGATTGCTTGTTGTCTGTTACCATGGAAACACCTAGGTCAGCATAAAAGCTGTAGATATAAAATTAGTGTGTTTTTTTTTTAAAATGAAGACGTTTGCAACATTGTTGCATTTTTCACTTTATATGCATTTAAAAAACATGGTTGTGAGGGTATACCTTCTCCTTTAACATTTTTGCTTCCCAAATTTTGTAAGTAAGGTTCGTGCATTGCTGCATCACAACTGTAGTATTTTACATCCTATGCAGATTACTGCCGGAAAGGGTTAAAACAACGTATTCATTGTGCTGCTTGTGACTGGTTAATGCCTGCCATTCCCAAGTGAGTCACTGCAGCAGAAATCCAGCCTTACAAGGAAAAGATCCTCACTGGGTCTTGACTCATGATCATCCCGAATCTCACAAGTTCTCCTTTCCTACTTGTAATAAGTACATGTTGACCCCCTCTGCCCTGATCCAGCCCATAGTCTCCTGATTTTCCACCATCGTGACTTCTGCCGCCTCATCCTGCTGCCACTGCATTGTGCCTCCGTGCTTCCTGTGGTTGGGCCCTTCCTGCTTGTGGCACCATTGCACTGTCAGGAATATCTGAAGCATTTCCAATCTAAGATGTCACATTGTTCGCCTTCACAAGACCCAGTCTTATCTGCTATTTGCACAATCTGAAGAATGGCTGCAACCTGGCTCAGGAAATAAGCAGATTACAGACTAAAGATTAAACTATTAAATCTTCACTGCCAGCTAATTCTAATGACAGGAGGTTACTTTATGTGAATTGTGTCTAGTGCCACCGCCGGCATAGCCCCTAGATAGACGGCAAGTAACCCGGTGACCTGATATGTTTCTTCTGCAAATGGATCGTGTAGGTAGGCAACCTCTAGCACTCCAGGTGTTGTGAAACTACAACTCCCAGCATGCACACTTGCTCTGCTCTTCTCATAACTCCCATAGAAATGCATGGAGCATGCTGGGAATGGTAGTTTCACAACAGCTGGAGTGCGGAAGGTTGCTGACCCCTGATCTATATAAAGCAAGATGTGAATGGTAATACCTATGTCCGGTGTGTCACTGCTGCCCCCTGTAGACCAGGGCTGTCCTAGATAGATATTGGGGGCAAGTTAAAATTTGTTAATGGCTGTATAGACAGGATGTGATGCAATGTTAAGGGATCACATCTGGACCCAGGGCAGGTAGATTTGAACTGACTCCACCCAAAACGCATGATTTCCCTATTGGTTTGTTGAGTGTTCTTATTATTTTAGATTTTAGTCAATAGGGGTGCGGGGGAGGGGGGCATATACCCGCTTGACTAAAATTTTAGAATTCTGTATGAAAATGAGGGTGTGACCAGCACTGGAAAGCTAAAGAACTGAGGTCCTAGACCGCACCCATCAGTGCACTGAAGCCTTAAAGGGGTTTTCCCATCTCAGACAATGGAGGCATATCGCTAGGATATGCCCCCATTGTCTGATAGGTGCGGGTCCCACCACTGAGACCTGCACCTACAATGAGAATGGAGTGGGGAAATGAGCGGAGGGCGCACTGCGCATGCGCAGCCGTCCTTCATTTATTTCTATGGGGCTGCCAAAAATAGCCGAGCGCTGGCTCGGCTATTTCCGTCTGCCCTATAGAGATGAATGGGAGCAGGGGCCGCGCGTGCGCGGTACGCTCCCATTCACTTCTATGGGAGCAGCGCTAGGTGGTGGACAGACCCCGGGAAATCCGGGGTCCTCCAGCCACAGCTTTCCCCAGCTCTTCTCATTGTAGGTGGGACCCGCACCTATCAGACAATGGGGGCATATCCTAGCGATATGCCACCATTGTTTGAGATGAGAATACCCCTTTAATTTGCATGAAGAACAAAAGTCTCTTTTATAGGATATGCTGCAACTGATTTTCATTCATTTCAGTCAGTAGGATTAGTCCTACCAGGCAGGATGTCTGGATTAAAGACTTTCTTTGGGATTTTCATATTGATGGCTTTTCCTCAGGATAGGTCAATATTTAATTGGTGGGGGTCCGACTCTCGGGACCCCTGCCGATCAGCTGTATGAAGAGGCCGTGGTGCTCCCTAAGTGCTTAGGCCTCTTCCTAGACCATGTGACATCAGGTTCATTGGTCACGTGGCCTAGGCGTAGCTCAGTCCCATTCAAGTGATTGGGGCTAAGCTGCAATACCAAGCACAGCCGCTATATGTATAATGTAAGGTGCTGTGCTTGGTAAATTGCAAGAAGGCCACGGCACTCACAGTCTCGTCATACAGCTGATCAGCAGGAGTGCTGGTAGTCGGACCCCGCTAATTTCATTTTGATGACCTATCCTGAGGATAGGCCGTCCATATGAAAATCCCTGAAAAGATCTTTAGGATGGTTGATCTAGTTCACAGGTGCTGTTTAACACAAAATAGCCTTTACCATTGTGCACATCACATTGTATGTAAAAATCTGCCTTTACATAGAACGGGACCATAAAAAATTGTTATACAGTATGCACAGAGTAGTTACTGCTGGAGCAATGGCCATACAAATTATTTCCTCTATGGTCATGCTGTCTATTATACCAACAGGAATTTACATATGAACAGCTAGTCAGCAGCCCATCCAGTGTAACAACCAATCAGCAGCCCATCCTGTGTAACAGACAGTCAGCAGCCCATCCCGTGTAACAGACAGTCAGCAGCCCATCCAGAGTAACAACCAATCAGCAGCCCATCCAGTGTAACAACCAATCAGCAGCCCATCCAGTGTAACAACCAATCAGCAGCCCATCCAGTGTAACAGCCAGTCAGCAGCCCATCCCGTGTAACAGACAGTCAGCAGCCCATCCCGTGTAACAGCCAGTCAGCAGCCCATCCCGTGTAACAGCCAGTCAGCAGCCCATCCAGAGTAACAACCAGTCAGCAGCCCATCCAGTGTAACAGCCAGTCAGCAGCCCATCCAGAGTAACAACCAGTCAGCAGCCCATCCAGAGTAACAACCAGTCAGCAGCCCATCCAGAGTAACAACCAGTCAGCAGCCCATCCAGAGTAACAGCCAGTCAGCAGCCCATCCAGAGTAACAGCCAGTCAGCAGCCCATCCAGAGTAACAGCCAGTCAGCAGCCCATCCAGAGTAACAGCCAGTCAGCAGCCCATCCAGAGTAACAGCCAGTCAGCAGCCCATCCAGAGTAACAGCCAGTCAGCAGCCCATCCAGTGTAGCTCTTTCACACCTGCGTTCTTTTCTTCCGGCATAGAGTTCCGTCGTCGGGGCTCTATGCCGGAAGAATCCTGATCAGTTTTATCCTAATGCATTCTGAATGGAGAGAAATCCGTTCAGGATGCATCAGGATGTCTTCAGTTCCGGACCGGAACGTTTTTTGGCCGGAGAAAATACCGCAGCATGCTGCGCTTTTTGCTCCGGCCAAAAATCCTGAACACTTGCCGCAAGGCCGGATCCGGAATTAATGCCCATTGAAAGGCATTAATCCGGATCCGGCCTTAAGCTAAACGTCGTTTCGGCGCATTGCCGGAGTCGACGTTTAGCTTTTTCTGAATGGTTACCATGGCTGCAAGGACGCTAAAGTCCTGGCAGCCATGGTAAAGTGTAGTGGGGAGCGGGGGAGCAGTATACTTACAGTCCGTGTGGCTCCCCGGGCGCTCCAGAGTGACATCAGGGCGCCCCACGCTCATGGATGACGTGATCGCATGGACACGTCATCCATGCGGATGGGGCGCTCTGACGTCATTCTGGAGCAGCACGGACTGTAAGTATACCGCTCCCCCGCTCCCCACTACTACTATGGCAGCCAGGACTTTAATAGCGTCCTGGGTGCCATAGTAACACTGAACGCATTTTGAAGACAGATCCGTCTTCAAATGCTTTCAGTTCACTTGCGTTTTTCCGGATCCGCCGTGTAATTCCGGCAAATGGAGTACACGCCGGATCCGGAAAACGCAAGTGTGAAACCAGCAACCAATCAGCAGTCCATCCAGTGTAACAGCCAGCCAGCAGTCCATCCAGTGTAACAACCAATCAGCAGCCCATCCAGTGTAACTGGCAATCAGCAGCCCATCCAGTGTAACTGGCAATCAGCAGCCCATCCAGTGTAATAGCCAGTCAGCAGCCCATACAGTGTAACTGCCAATCAGCAGCCCATACAGTGTAACTGCCAATCAGCAGCCCATCCAGTGTAACTGCCAATCAGCAGCCCATCCAGTGTAACAACCAATTAGCAGTCCATCCAGTGTGACAACCAATCAGCAGTCCATCCAGTGTAACAACCAATCAGCAGTCCATCCAGTGTAATAGCCAGTCAGCAGCCCATCCAGTGTAACTGCCAATCAGCAGCCCATCCAGTGTAACTGCCGATCAGCAGCCCATCCAGTGTAACAACCAATCAGCAGTCCATCCAGTGTAACAACCAATCAGCAGTCCATCCAGTGTAACAACCAATCAGCAGTCCATCCAGTGTAGCTCTTTCACACTTGCGTTCTTTTCTTCCGGCATAGAGTTCCGTCGTCGGGGCTCTATGCCGGAAGAATCCTGATCAGTTTTATCCTAATGCATTCTGAATGGAGAGAAATCCGTTTAGGATGCATCAGGATGTCTTCAGTTCCGGACCGGAACGTTTTTTGGCCGGAGAAAATACCGCAGCATGCTGCGCTTTTTGCTCCGGCCAAAAATCCTAAACACATGCCGCAAGGCCGGATCCGGAATTAATGCCCATTGAAAGGCATTAATCCGGATCCGGCCTTAAGCTAAACGTCGTTTCGGCGCATTGCCGGAGCCGACGTTTAGCTTTTTCTGAATGGTTACCATGGCTGCAAGGACGCTAAAGTCCTGGCAGCCATGGTAAAGTGTAGTGGGGAGCGGGGGAGCAGTATACTTACAGTCCGTGCGGCTCCCCGGGCGCTCCAGAGTGACGTCAGGGCGCCCCACGCTCATGGATGACGTGATCGCATGGACACGTCATCCATGCGGATGGGGCGCTCTGACGTCATTCTGGAGCGCCCCGGGAGCCGCACGGACTGTAAGTATACTGCTCCCCCGCTCCCCACTACTACTATGGCAGCCAGGACTTTAATAGCGTCCTGGGTGCCATAGTAACACTGAACGCATTTTGAAGATGGATCCGTTTTCAAATGCTTTCAGTTCACTTGCGTTTTTCCGAATCCGCCGTGTAATTCCGGCAAATGGAGTACACGCCGGATCCGGAAAACGCAAGTGTGAAACCAGCAACCAATCAGCAGTCCATCCAGTGTAACAGCCAGCCAGCAGTCCATCCAGTGTAACAACCAATCAGCAGCCCATCCAGTGTAACTGGCAATCAGCAGCCCATCCAGTGTAACTGCCAATCAGCAGTCCATCCAGTGTAACTGACAATCAGCAGCCCATCCAGTGTAACTGCCAATCAGCAGCCCATCCAGTGTAACTGCCAATCAGCAGCCCATCCAGTGTAATAGCCAGTCAGCAGCCCATCCAGTGTAACTGCCAATCAGCAGCCCATCCAGTGTGACAACCAATCAGCAGTCCATCCAGTGTGACAACCAATCAGCAGTCCATCCAGTGTGACAACCAATCAGCAGTCCATCCAGTGTAACAACCAATCAGCAGTCCATCCAGTGTAATAGCCAGTCAGCAGTCCATCCAGTGTAACAACCAATCAGCAGTCCATCCAGTGTAATAGCCAGTCAGCAGCCCATCCAGTGTAACTGCCAATCAGCAGCCCATCCAGTGTAACCGCCAATCAGCAGCCCATCCAGTGTAACAACCAATCAGCAGTCCATCCAGTGTAACAACCAATCAGCAGTCCATCCAGTGTAACAACCAATCAGCAGTCCATCCAGTGTAACTATCCCTTCCTGTGTCAATCTATACAGAGAGAAGAAGACAGTGGGGTTGCGTGGAGACGCTAAAAAGGACCACAGAGAGGCGCCAAGATCCCTAGTATCTAGGGTTATGATGGTAAATAACCGAAGAGATAGAAACTTGAGTTGTTAGATACACATAAAATGGGGTGGCAATATTTTATGTGTATCTAACAACTCAAATGAAAATATTGCCACCCCATTTTATGTGTATCTAACAACTCAAGTTTCTATCTCTTCGGTTATTTACCATCATAACCCTAGATACTAGGGATCTTGGCGCCTCTCTGTGGTCCTTTTTAGCTAGGGTGACCACGTGTCCCGGTTTGCCCGGGATCGTCCCGTAATTTACATTTTTGTCCCGTGTCCCGGGAGCCTTCAAACCGGGACAATAGAGAGTCCCGGAATCAACTGCCTGGTGCCTGCCAGTCTGCAACATTCACTGCCGCTGCTGCCGGGCCTGCCGCAGACCGCAGTGCTGTTGTAACTTGTAATTAATTCATCCTAAATCACTGGTTGCTACGGCTGCCCCGCTTGGCGTGTAGCAACCAGTGACGTCACCATGTCCCGCTCTCTCTGCGGCTCCGACTCCACCCCCACCACCCGCACCCGCTCAGCTGCCGTCTCAGTGATCCAGGGGCCCCGCCCATTAGACATGGAAGCCCCGCCTCTTCCCGTGTGACCTCATTCCTACCAGGAACAGCACCGTACAGTGACAGTCAGGACCGGAGCCCGGTGTCGGGAGCCGCAGCAATGGGGAAGGCGGATTTCCTCACACCAAAGGCGATCGCCAACCGCATCAAATCGTAAGGTCTGCAGAAGCTGAGATGGTACTGCGTCTGCCACTGCCAGATGTGCCAGAAGCAGTGCCGGGACGAGGTGAGCTGCCTCCTGTGGTCTGAGAGGACATTGATGAAGGAGACAGAGAGTGAGGGGACACTAATAAAGGAGACACACAGAGAACTGAGGGGACACTAATAAAGGGGACACACAGAGAACTGAGGGGACACTAATAAAGGAAACACACAGAGAACTGAGGGGACACTAATAAAGGAGAGTCTCCTTTATTAGTGTCCCCTCAGTTCTCTGTGTGTCTCCTTTATTAGTGTCCCCTCAGTTCTCTGTGTGTCCCCTTTATTAGTGTCCCCTCAGTTCTCTGTGTGTCTCCTTTATTAGTGTCCCCTCAGTTCTCTGTGTGTCTCCTTAGACACACAGAGAACTGAGGGGACACTAATAAAGGAGACACACAGAGAACTGAGGGGACACTAATAAAGGAGAGACACAGAGAACTGAGGGGACACTAATAAAGGAGACACACAGAGAACTGAGGGGACACTAATAAAGGAGACACACAGAGAACTGAGGGGACACTAATAAAGGAGACTCTCCTTTATTAGTGTCCCCTCAGTTCTCTGTGTGTCTCCTTTATTAGTGTCCCCTCAGGTGTCTCTGTCTCCTTCATCAATGTCCTCCTGTGGTCTGAGAGGACATTGATGAAGGAGACAGAGACACCTGAGGGGACACTAATAAAGGAGACACACAGAGAACTGAGGGGACACTAATAAAGGGGACACACAGAGAACTGAGGGGACACTAATAAAGGAAACACACAGAGAACTGAGGGGACACTAATAAAGGAGAGTCTCCTTTATTAGTGTCCCCTCAGTTCTCTGTGTGTCTCCTTTATTAGTGTCCCCTCAGTTCTCTGTGTGTCCCCTTTATTAGTGTCCCCTCAGTTCTCTGTGTGTCTCCTTTATTAGTGTCCCCTCAGTTCTCTGTGTGTCTCCTTAGACACACAGAGAACTGAGGGGACACTAATAAAGGAGACACACAGAGAACTGAGGGGACACTAATAAAGGAGACTCTCCTTTATTAGTGTCCCCTCAGTTCTCTGTGTGTCTCCTTTATTAGTGTCCCCTCAGGTGAAACAGGATCAGACATGTTTATAGCAATCTCAAGCATAACTTCGATGCAATGAACTTGCCAGCGTAAGTACAAAGTACGCCGCTGTCACTAAGTGACTTAATTTTTTAAAAAAAGTATCAAAAATCATATTTTTTGGGGAGTGGACATGGGTGCGGGGGGGCCGGGGCGGGTGTCCCTGAATGGCAGTTTGGAAATGTGGTCACCCTATTTTTAGCGTCTCCACGCAACCCCACTGTCTTCTTCCTAATCACCCACCTTGAGGGCATCAGGGTGGGTCGAGACCACTGGCAGCCTGCCCTTCTTTGTTCCACCATCGTCTTTAATATATTAATATTTTAATATATTTTAATATATATATATATACATAAATTTGTTCCAAAAACTCAGGTACAAACGTACCACATGTATTTTTGCCCTACCTTTGGCGCCCTGCGAAGTTATCCCTGGACCATCGTTTTGAAAGGCCCAGTGACTAACCCTCTTTTTTCTTCCCCTGTCTCAATCTATACAGTCAGAGACTGGAAAAATCAATTCGGCTTGGTCAGTGATTGATGCCCATTATCAGGGCAGGGTGTGATGTTCCAGGACAATGCCAGGAATTCTAGTCACATTTGTCATGGGGTTGGAATATCAGTAACCGCAGTAATGGTGTCAATGAGTCATATAGCGAGGCTTGTCATGTTGTACAGGCGGTGGTAGGACTGATGCTCAACCATTGTCTACAATCCTACAAAACATGAATATCACATAAAGGCCACACTGGATAATCCAGTGAATTATGGGGAGAAGTGGATCTAACATGATATGCTCCATTAGGCATCTGATGCGCTAAGGTGATCCTCCATATATATGTATATTTGTGATCTATATCATGTAGAGATGCAGTATACAGGGCTGGTTCAGTGACAAGACCAGTGGCCTGATCTTATTGATTTCGCCTAAATATGCTTAAGTAAAAGCTTTACTGTACATTAAATCCCTGGTGGTTTCTGAGGATGGACTCAAGGATGCATTTACCCAATGTTTGCAGAAATGCCATCTCATTAGGCACAAAGTTCTGCTCTCAACTGATGTTGGCCCTACTGCCTCAAAGTGGTTGTCCGACCCCAAAACCAGTTTTAGTTTTGGCCATAACGAAAATAAAGGCAGTCACCTATTCATAGTTGCCCGGTTCCAGGGCTTAGGCTCCTATCCCTGCTCTGAAAGTGTGATGTTCCAGCCATGGTCACAAGCACCACTGGAGTCATCCCCTGGTCTCAGTCGTATAGTGTCCCTAAGAGGCATGTGACCGCTGTGGTCATGTGCCACATGGCGACATGCCCAGGGGTGCACCTAGCCTTTCTGCCTGAGGCAAAAACTGAAATGGCGTCCTTCCCCCAATGCCAATTTCTTAACCTAACCCTTTGCCACAATGAAAGCGCTCATTTCCCCTGGCCCTTCTGCTGCCCCCCCTCTTGCCCCTACCTGTTGCTGCCTGAGGCGATCGCCTCACCTGGCCTCAATGGTGGTGCACCCCTGGACATGTCACTGCTGAGGTCCGCAAAAAAAAACGCACTGGAATCTGCGGAGTGGTGGCTGCAACCAGGTAATGGTGGCCGCTGTTGTTGGAGAACATGACAGGTGCTCATTAAATTGGACCTGATAGCTCAACAGACATGTCTGTTTTAATTCACATGTATTCCCCATAAAATAACAATTCTGGAGCATTTTTTTTCTCAAATCTTTGAATTGTGCCCTTCCTCTGATATCCCTCCCAGAAATTTCACGATAAATTGACAATTGGATGTTATCATTCCCTTTGTCAAAGGGGTGTGTTCCTACACAGTCTGACCCTCTGAGAACTGATTGGACAGTTTGAAAGTTTACAGGGGCACACTCCCAATTAGTAACACCCAGTTGTCAATTTCATACGTTTGTAGGAGTAACATGGGAACGACACTGTGCAGAGAAATTAGAATAGATTGTCCAGAATTATTTCATGGGGAAAGTATTTACTACCACTGATATGTCAGGAGAGGTGACAGGTCTTCAGTAAGAAGTGGAGCTAGGAAAGCGTGCATCAATATACAGTGGCGGAAATAATTATTTGACCCCTCACTGATTTTGTAAGTTTGTCCAATGACAAAGAAATGAAAAGTCTCAGAACAGTATCATTTCAATGGTAGGTTTATTGTAACAGTGGCAGATAGCACATCAAAAGGAAAATCGAAAAAAATAACTTTAAATAAAAGATAGCAACTGATTTGCATTTCATTGAGTGAAATAAGTATTTGAACCCCTACCAACCATTAAGAGTTCTGGCTCCCACAGAGTGGTTAGACACTTCTACTCAATTAGTCACCCTCATTAAGGACACCTGTCTTAACTAGTCACCTGTATAAAAGACACCTGTCCACAGAATCAATCAATCAAGCAGACTCCAAACTCTCCAACATGGGAAAGACCAAAGAGCTGTCCAAGGATGTCAGAGACAAAATTGTAGACCTGCACAAGGCTGGAATGGGCTACAAAACCATTAGCAAGAAGCTGGGAGAGAAGGTGACAACTGTTGGTGCGATTGTTCGAAAATGGAAGGAGCACAAAATGACCATCAATCGACCTCGCTCTGGGGCTCCACGCAAGATCTCACCTCGTGGGGTGTCAATGGTTCTGAGAAAGGTGAAAAAGCATCCTAGAACTACACGGGAGGAGTTAGTTAATGACCTCAAATTAGCAGGGACCACAGTCACCAAGAAAACCATTGGAAACACATTACACCGCAATGGATTAAAATCCTGCAGGGCTCGCAAGGTCCCCCTGCTCAGGAAGGCACATGTGCAGGCCCGTCTGAAGTTTGCCAATGAACACCTGAATGATTCAGAGAGTGACTGGGAGAAGGTGCTGTGGTCTGATGAGACCAAAATAGAGCTCTTTGGCATTAACTCAACTCGCTGTGTTTGGAGGAAGAAAAATGCTGCCTATGACCCCCAAAACACCGTCCCCACCGTCAAGCATGGGGGTGGAAACATTTTGCTTTGGGGGTGTTTTTCTGCTAAGGGCTCAGGACAACTTATTCGCATAAACGGGAAAATGGACGGAGCCATGTATCGTGAAATCCTGAGCGACAACCTCCTTCCCTCTGCCAGGAAACTGAAAATGGGTCGTGGATGGGTGTTCCAGCACGACAATGACCCAAAACATACAGCAAAGGCAACAAAGGAGTGGCTCAAGAAGAAGCACATTAAGGTCATGGAGTGGCCTAGTCAGTCTCCGGACCTTAATCCAATCGAAAACCTATGGAGGGAGCTCAAGCTCAGAGTTGCACAGAGACAGCCTCGAAACCTTAGGGATTTAGAGATGATCTGCAAAGAGGAGTGGACCAACATTCCTCCTAAAATGTGCGCAAACTTGGTCATCAATTACAAGAAACGTTTGACCTCTGTGCTTGCAAACAAGGGTTTTTCCACCAAGTATTAAGTCTTTTTTTGTTAGAGGGTTCAAATACTTATTTCACTCAATGAAATGCAAATCAGTTGCTATCTTTTATTTAAAGTTATTTTTTCGATTTTCCTTTTGATGTGCTATCTGCCACTGTTACAATAAACCTACCATTGAAATGATACTGTTCTGAGACTTTTCATTTCTTTGTCATTGGACAAACTTACAAAATCAGTGAGGGGTCAAATAATTATTTCCGCCACTGTATGACCCTCTATATTGGGATATATATTTGGATGGAATTAATTTGATTCCTGGATCGATCTGCTGGCAACTCAATTCCTCATTATATCGGAATTAAAGGGAGTCTGTCACCAAGCTCTGCTACCTTCTGTAAGCGCAAACATTGAAGGCAATACTTTAGGATTTACCCTCTTAACTGCCAGGAAACATCATCTCAACCAGTTCTTCCGTCTGTCATTACAGACACAATAAATGTGCTCTGCCCATTCGTTTGGCTTCAGCCCTTTGGTCCACCCTATTTTACATAATAAACCTGAAATGTGTCTATAGGTGATTGGCCCTGCCTCAGTGTGTTTGTCATTGTGTTCTTCTGGTTATCTCGCTTACCACCCAAGGTAACGTACAAAAGATCACCCAGGCCGTGATGTTATCTACCATTGTTTCTTGTGAGTTTCCTTTTTATCAAGTCCAAAAATGGAACACAATATGCACTAGATGTTGGACAATGAGTAGGACCTGGATTGTGTGTAATTTATTCTTATTAAATATGACCTTTTTCAGTGGCTGGAGGGAGTTCAAAAAGTGAGTCAATGTCACATACAGTATAATAAGTATAATACATTACACATCTGCAGGGTTGCTCTCAGTACCAGGCAAACCTGGGCAGATCCAATGGCCTACTAGTGAGATCTGTATAGTCTGTCTATGTTGTCAAGGTCTCATAGACACCTAGAGCTAGCCCTGTCTATCTAGAGGCATGCACCACAGATACACTATCCTCTGAATAGGTCATCAGTATCTGGAGGTTTATCCAAGAAGGTTATCCGGGATTAAAAAATCCTGGAAAAACCCTTTTAACTGGTATCTACCCAACACCCAACTTATTTCAATATCCTGGGGCCAGGAGGCCATGATATCTATTATGTAGTTCTGATTCTGGTTCTCCACTCTGCCTGCTCTGATACCCAGGCTCTGACTGAGCTACACACACTTGAGCAGTATTCCCTACCCAATATCTGTCCAGACTGCATCTCCTTCCCTGATTGCATTAATCAAGGATTGGGTTTAGTTAGATGTTATAGCAGTGTCTCTGTGTGTTACACCAGCCTCAAATAATTTAGGCCACGTTGTTGCTATCCAACCGGACATGCCAAAGTTGCATGGGCCTTCTGGCATCCCATAGCCATGTTGTCGAGTCATTGTAGCAGAATAAGAAGCAATGGACAAAAACATCATTGTAGTTACTGGATATTGTGGCTGTATGACATTACTTTTTCTATGAATGCAATGTTAAAGAGGTCAGGTATATAAGCTGGCATTATGGGGACTGAAGACATTTTTATTTAGCTATTTCTCACAATTTTTTACTATTTGGGAAAAATGCTGAACATTTGAGCAACCTCTTCAAGTGGTTCAAGAAGTGTTTAGCTGCTTCTTTCATGGAATAAGTTCTGGTTAGGTTGAGCCAAATGCCAATGTCATTGTGGGTGGCCATAATGAAGTGTACCTAGAGTTGTGAGATAGTCCGATGATGTCATAGGATTGGAGGGTAAGGTGGAGTGGTAGTAAACAGTGTTGAGCGAACTTGTGTTTCAAGTTCGGCGTACAAGGTTCGGGTTTGGGTTATCTAAGAATTCCGTTATGGATTCCTCTACCACGGACCATAAGTTATGGTCCGTGGTAGTGGAATCCATAACAGAATTGTTAGTTAACCCAAACCTTGTACACAAGTTCACTCATCTCTAGTAGGAAAGCCATCTGACACAGTGGCACAAAACGCTGCAAGACCTGTATCAACAAATGTGAAACTGATCAAGCTTGGGGGTCTTCAGGATTCGGTGGGAACATTTCTGAAGCCTCAGTGTTGCAGAAGACATCAGCCAAGTGAGATCTACCTGCAGAAAGGAAGCTCTTAAAGGAAGTTCCCATATCCTCCAGAATGATAGGTTCTGAAAACTAGGTGTGGACTGTTTGGTGGTTGTTCTATAGCCAGTTTGGGTTCATAGGGCTTGTTCACATCACCGTTATGGATTCAGTTATTGTTTTCCATTATAACATGGTTATAACGGAAAATAACAAAATCCATAAGACGGAAGTCAAAACAGAAGCCTTTAAAAGCATTCCGTTTTGATCAGTCATAATAGAAGTCTATGGGAAAGCATAACGGATCCGTCTGGTTTCCGTTATGCAAGACTGAAAACAAAATCCTGTTGACAGGACTTTTTTTCCGTTCTGCAAAACGGAAACCAGACGGATCCGTTATGATTGCCTATAGACTTATATTATGACGTATCAAAACAGAACGCCTTTTAAAGGCTTCCGTCTTATGGATTCCGTTATTTTCCGTTATAACGGAAAACAAAAATTGTATCCATAACGGTGATGTGAACAAGTTTTTATTAAGACATTCTTCAACTATTTCAGCAGTCCTGTATTTGCAATCAACCCCGTGACAGGACTCATGTCTGGATCTTGTAAAGACAGTTGTCACAGCTGTTGCCACTCATTGACTTGATAACATATATGGGACATTTCAAAAATCTGTGTGCTACATACCAGCCTCAGAATCCTTCCATTGTCAAAGCAGCAGAAGGACTGAAAAATGTTTACTACTCTCCAGTGTTCCCAGTTTGTATCAGCTTGCCCCAGTCTAGTTGCACAGATAGGATTGCTGAGCTGCCAGTGCATGATTTCTGCAAGTTCTTGTGAAGGCCAGTCCAGCAGTTCCCAGTGTGTTCATTCACAGCTTTGAGTTACAGGCTATTATTGTATTTAAACCCTTTGTTTTATAAAAATTTGCCAAGGACATTATGTCCTCCACCCACATCAGTCCAAACTATTTCACCAGTCATGTCCATGTCACCCTCTTATTAACCCCTTAGTAACACAGGCAGTTTTTTCATCCCGTTTTTGTTTCTTCTTTCCCTTCCCTTCCAAGACCAATAACTTTATCACTTTTCACATAGCCATATGAGGGCTTGTTTTTTTTTTTTTTGCAGGAATGCCACCATTTCATTTGCCATATCATGTTTTGGAAAATGGAATAAATTATTTTTAACTATGAAATTGAGAAAAATTCCCCACTGTATCTTTTTATATGTAAAAATGGCAAAGGGGGTTGTTTGAATTTTTAATGCACTAACTTTTTTTAAATATTTTATAAAAACTTTTTACTTTAAAATAATGACAGGTCCCTTGTTGCCCTGCAATGCTTCAGAAGAAGGAATGTATCAAGCCCAGAATTACAGAATTCTACCTTTATTAAGTCTCAAAATAGGGCTTTGTAACTTTTTGGGTTTATTTGGGTGTGGTTAGCCCGACAAGGTGATTTAAGCCAGATTTATCAATGGTGACAACTTAAAAAGTTACAAAAATTGTTGCAATCTTACTCCAGTAAACAGGTGGCATAGAAAATGGAGTAACCTCTAGAGACAGAAGTGTTGGACTAAGGCTCCATTTACAGGTCCGTAAGTATTTTGCGGTCCGCAAAACACGAATACCGGCCGCGTGTGTTCCGCATTTTGTGATTGTGGGCAAGAATAGGACATGCTCTATTTTTTTTGTGGGGCTACGGATGCGGACAGCACACGACATTGAAAGGAACGGGTCCGCACCCGTTCAGCAAAATTGCGTTACGGATGTGTACCTAGAACTACGGACATGTGAATGGACCCGAAGGGTATGGCTACACAATAACATTTGTCACGCAACATTTATCCTGTGGCTAGAGGATAACTTTTAACAAAGAAAATATCCCTTTAAGGCTAGGGATACACAACAACATTTTTCATGTGACTATTTGTCGCAATAGTCACGCAACATTTTTTGTAATGACAGTCTAGGATGTTGCACTGTGGCATATGACATAATAGACTGTCATTATAAAAAATGTTGCGTGACATTATTGCGACTATTTGAAAAATTTTGTTGTGTAGCCCTAGCCTAAAGGGGTATTTTGTTTGTTATCCTATAACAACAGGATATGGGATAACTATTAGATCAGTGGGGTCCTACCACTGGGAAGCCCCACCAATCATGAGAACGGGAGCCCCCAAGAGATGAATGGACCAGCAGATTGTGCATGCACACCGCTGCTCCATTCATCTCTACGGCAGTTCCGGAGACAGCTGAGTGCAACACTCGGCTATCAGCAGAACTCCCATAGAGATGAACGGAGCAGCAGTTTCCATGCCAGACTTGCTGCTACGTTCATTTCAAGGAACTCCGAGGGGTAAGGGCTACTTGCTCTCATAATCAGTGGGTGTCCCAGCAGTAGGACTGATCTAATAGTTATCCTCTGTGGAGAGGGGATAACTTTTAACAAACTGAATACACCTTTAAAAATGCACCAAATTTATCAAACATTGTGCAATATTCCATCAGTTTGTGACAATGGCTTTAAAAGTTCATCCCATGGTTTGCCAAGCCAGGCACAGGGAGACATGTCTGCTGGGTGGTGCCCCTCCTGCTTCTCCTTGTCCAGCTGCTTTTTTCCCCTCACTATACAAAAACAGAGAGAGACCAAGACCAGGGCGGGTGGCCACTCAGCCATGCCCAGTCCCCTTTTTAAAATTATGTTCTTTCTGCAATGTTTTTGAGTAGAATAATTCACTGTTTTGGCAGCCTGACACTGATAAAGGTTCCCTTTAATTACATAAAACAAAACTTCGGGCGGAAACATTTGTCCAGATATTAACCTGTTAATGCAAGGATTTATTGGAGCACGTAACAGCTGAGCACCCAAGTACAATAGCAGAAGAACAAGGTGAACTGCTTTGAGGACTCTACCAGGTCATTACTCTTTCATGCCAGCAAGAAATAGATTCTTTAGAACTTAATGGAAATTTACAAAAATTACAATTCGGAGTCGGAGAGCAATTAGGGAAACGTTATCCAAGCTCAATGTCGAGAGATAATGAGCAGTAGAAAGTACATAAAGCCAGATGATTCCACACTGGCATGTCAGCTAAAGATTACATAAAATCCAAGGCATGATTGGATCAAAACAAGTTTGGCAAGTACAGTGGTGGCAAGTAAAATTTGGGAACCCTCCAGAATTTTCAATTTTCTACATACATTTGACCTTAAGCTACATAAAATTTTCACAAGAGTCCTAAAAGTACATAAAGATAACCAAATCAAAGAAATGATTCAAAAATATTAGACTTGGTCATTTATTTTTTAAGGAAAATGATCCAATATCACATGTCTGTGAGTGCCAAAAGTATGTGAAGCTCGTGAAGCTTTGCTTTCAGTATCTGGTTTGACCCCCTTGTGCAGCAGTAACTGCAACTAAGGTCCCTTTCACACAAGCGAGTTTTCCGCGGGGGTGCGATGCGTGACGTGAACGCATAGCACCCGCACTGAATCCTGACCAATTCATTTCTATGGTGCTTTGTACATGAGCGTTGTTTTTCACGCATCAGCTCTGCGTTGCGTGAAAATCGCAGCATGTTCTATATTCTGCGTTTTTCACGCAGCCCTGGCCCCATAGAAGTGAATGAAGCTGCGTGAAAAACGCATTGCATCCGCAAGCAAGTGCGGGTGCGATGCGTTTTTCACTGATGGTTGCTAAGAGATGTTGTTTGTAAACATTCATTTTTTTATCACGCGTGTGAAAAACGCATCAAAACGCATTGCACCCGCGCGGAAAAAACTGAACAACTAAACGTAACCACAGACAAAACTGACTGAACTTGCTTGCAAAATAGTGCGAGTTTCACTGAACACACTCTGAACGCATCCAGACCCAATCCGCAACGCCCTTGTGAAACCAGCCTAAGGCTGGTTTCACACGGGCGTTGCGGATTTGGGCCGGATGCGTTCAGAGAAACTCGCACTATTTTGCAAGCAAGTTCAGTCAGTTTTGTATGCGGTTGCGTTTAGTTGTTCAGTTTTTTCCGCGCGGGTGCAATGCGTTTTGATGCGGAATATAGAACATGCTGCGATTTTCACGCAACGCAGAACTGATGCGTGAAAAACAACGCTCATGTACAAAGCACCATAGAAATGAATTGGTCAGGATTCAGTGCGGGTGCTATGCGTTCACGTCACGCATTTCACCCGCGCAAAAAACTCGCTCGTGTGAAAGGGACCTAAAGGTTGGCTTGGATGAAGTTTAGCCCATCCCTTAGCCTAGCTTCAACTTTGTTATGATGGTGGGTTTCCTCCCATGAACTGCTCGTTTCAGGTCCCTCCACAACATTTCTATTAGATTAGGGTAAGGACTTTGACTTGACTTGACATTTCAAAATGTTAACTTTATTGTTCTTTAACCATTCTTAGGTAGAATGACTTGTGTGCTTAGGGTCATTACGTTCCCGCATGACCCACATTCTCTTGAGATTCAACTCATGGACAGATGTCCTGACATTTTCCTTCAGAATTTGCTGGTGTAATTCAGAATTCATTGTCCTGACTCAGATGCAGCAAAACAGGCCAAGACGATTATACCACTGTGTTTTACAGATTCAATGAGAATTTTATGCTGAAATGCAGTGTTTTCCTTTCTCCAAATTTAAGGGGTTATCTAATCCCTATAATGACCCCCAGAATGCCCGGGCCCCTCCTCTAGAGCATACTTACTTGCCCCCTGGCACCTGTGTCCCTCCAGATCCCTGCACGGCCACCGCTGGATGTTTTGATCTGCATAACGGGGAGATGCAGCGGCGGCTGTGCAAGGGATCCGGAGGGATGGCGGTGCTGGGGAGTAAGTAAGTACACACTAGAGGAGGGTTTGGGCATTCTGGGGGTCATTATAGGAATTGGATAACCCCTTTTAACGCTTCCCAAAAAGTTATTGTCCACAAAACATTGTTGTAATAGCCTTCTGGCTTGTCCAGGTGATCTTTAGCAAAATGCAGATGGGCAGGAATATTCTTTTTAGAGCACAGTGGCTTTCTTCTTGCGGTCATGCCATGCACATCATTGTTGTTCAGTGTTTTCCTGATGGTGGACTCATGAACACTAACGTTAGCTAATGTGAGAAAGGCCTTTAGTTACTTAGATGTTACCTTGGGTTCCTTTGTGAAATTATGGACTATTACATGCCTTGCTCTTGGCGTGATCTATGTTGGTCAACCACTCCAGGGGAGGATAATAATGGTTTTGGATTTCCTCCATTTGTACACAATATGTCTGAATGTGGATTGGTGGAGTCCAAACTCTTTAGAGATGGTTGTCCAGCCTGATGAGCATCAGCAATTCTTCTTCAGAGGTCCTCAGAATTCTTCTTTATTCGGGTCATGATGCACTTTCACAAAGATATGTTGTGAAGATCAGACTTTGGTAGATTATATGGAGGGCATCCGGAACATGCCCATGGGCCTCCACCAACCTAGGGGAGGTAGGGGACTCCACCAAAACTTATTTATAAATAGAGTAGTCATCAACAGCAATATTATGGCAGGATTGCAGTCAATAAAACCCTGGTGGAACGCTGTATTGTGGCCAACATCGAGAATTAAATTGTAAGTGGAACCCAGCATAGCAATCTATTTGTATATAACAACAAATACAGGTTTGGGACCACTGGGCAGCAGCAATAGAGACATCAGCAGGGACATTGAGCCAATTAAGAACAGGCTCAACACGTGTGCCTTCTGACGTTGATTGATGCTGTTCTACAGTGTTGATTGATGCTGCCCAACAGTTCGCACTCAAGGAGAAAGTTTGTAAAGTTCACATGCAGAAAAGACCTGTAACATGCATTCCATCATCCCCCCCCCCCCCCCCCCCCCCCCCCCCCCCCACACACACACTGCCTCCAAACTGGTCCTCTCCTGCAGCCCCCAAACAATAGGATGGTTGTTGGCCATTGTGTTTGTAATTAAAGCATGTATATATGTATTTATATACTGTTTATACTGTTAATATACCAACTAACCAGTTTGACTTTGAGCAAGTCCTAAGGGCATCACACTGGTGATCCCCCTGGTTTTTATCCTATAGGTTTCAGCTACATGACTATCCTGGTTGCGCGACAGCTGTAGTATCATAGTGTAGCTGTTCTAGCATAGAACTGAATGGGGTTGCCGGGTGACTAGCACGTATGCTGTGACCGCAACCTCAGAGTCGTAAAAAAACACTGGTGTTTTTATTTTATTTTGGGGTTGCGGTTGTGGCACACTTTTAAGTCATGCTACGACCCCAATAATTTCTGTGCTAGCACCATTACACTATTATCCCACTGCAATCCTTGGATTCAACAGCTATCACGCGACTAAGATCGCAGTGTAGCTAAACCCTTAACTTTTATACAGAGATCTGGCCTTCGCTGCAGGGGTCCCACCTAGTACCCGTGTAGTTGGCATCTGATCACTGGGGTCAGAGGCAGCCGTGTGAAGCACTAGGGGGTCAGGCAAGACTTGTAGTCAATAAACAAGCAGAGGTCAGGGCAGGCATAGTTTGTTCAAATCCGTGAAACTAATCCGAGGTCAGGGAAGGCAGCACACCGTCAGTATGGTAGACAGGCTAAGGTCAGGACAGGCAGTGGAGTAGCAGAGTCAGTAAACAGACAGAATAGTACACTGTCATTGGTTAAACTAGTAAACTAGGAACCTAACCTCAGGCAAGGAGTGAGAGGGCAGACATACATTTATAACTGAAGCTGATTAACAATTAGAAGCAGCCATGCAACTGCACACAGAGTAAAGAGAGGAGCAGTGGTAACAAAAATGGGAGTAGTAGTAGTTCAGTGAATAATGTTCTTAATAGAAATACCGGGGCGGAGGCAGACATGGGTCTCAATATAACAGTATGTATGTATGTCTGTCTATATATATATATATATATATATATATATATGTGTGTGTGTGTGTGTCTCTCTCTCTCTCTCTCTCTCTCTATATATATATATATATATATATATATATATATATGTGTCTCTATATATATATATATATATGTGTGTGTGTGCGTCTGTATATGCATATATATGTGTCTCTATATGCATATATATGTGTCTCTATATGCATGTGTATATACAGTGCAAGAAAATCTTGCATCGGAAAGTCTTCAGACCCTTTAATTTTTTTCACATTTTCTTATGTTGCAGCTTTGTACTATATTAGTAAAAAAAACTAGTTTTTCTCCATCATTCTGCATTCAATACCCCATAATAAGAAAGTGATAACAGAATGTTCGAAATCTTTGCTAATTTATTGTATAGGAAAAACTAAAATCTTGCACTGACATAAGTATTCAGACCCTTTACTCGGGACTCAGTTGAAGCCCCTTTGGTACCAAATCTCTATTACAGTCTCCAGTCTTCTTGGGGATGATGCCACAAGGTTTGCATACCTGGATTTGGGGATTTTTTTGCCATTCTTCTCTGCAACTCCTCCAAAGCTCTGTCAGTTTTGATGGCAACCATCGGTGGAAAGCCATTTTCAAGTCTTTCCAGAGATGTTCGATTGGGTTAAGCACAAGGTCAAGGACATTCACAGAGTTGTCCCTAAGCCACTTCTGTGTTGTCTTGGCTGTGTGCTTAGAGTCATTGTGTTGATGGAATGTGAACCTTTGGCCCAGTCTGAGGTCCAGAGCACTCTGGATCGGGTTTTCATTAAGAATATCTATGTACTTTGCTCCATTCAGTTTTCCCTCAATCCTGACCACTTTCCCTGACCCAGCCACTGAAAAGCAACCACACAGCATGATGCTGCCACCACCATGCTTCACTGTAGGGTTGGTATTTGGCAGGTGATGAGCAGTGTCCGGTTTCCTCCAGACATGTTCTTGAAACTAAGTTAAATCTCGGTTTCATTGGACTAGAGAATCTATTTTCTCACAATCTGAGAGTCCTTTAGGTGTTTTTTTTTTTTTTTAAACTCCAGGTGGGCTTTCATGTGTCTTTTACTGAGGAGAGGCTTTTTACTGGCTACTCTGCCATAAAGCCTTTTTTGGTGGAGTGCTGCAGCTATGGTTGACCTTTCTGAAGTTTCACCCATTGAGTCCACCTCTCTTACCAAGGCCCTTCTCCCACGATTACTTAGTTTGGTGGGGCGGTAATCTTTAGGAAGAGCCCTGGTTGTTCAAAATGTCTTCCATTGAAGAAATATGCAGGCCGCTGTACTCTTGGGAACTTTCAGTGCAGCTGAAAGTTTTTGTAGCCTTCTCCAGATTTGTGCCTCCACACAATCCTCTCTTTGAGCTCTATAGGCAGTTCTTTCCCCCTCATGGCGTTTGCTCTGTTATGCATTGCCAGCTGTTAGTCCTTATATAGATAGGGCTGTGTCTTTCCAAATTCTGTCCAATCAACAGAATTTTCCACAGGTGGACTTCAACCAAGGTGTAGAAACATCTCAAAGATGTTCAAGAGAAATGGGAGGCCCCCAGAGCTAAATTTCAAGTGTCAGATCTTAGTAAAGGACCTGAATACTTATGTCCATGTAAAATTTCAGTCTTTCCTTTTTAATAAATTAGCAAAAACTTGTAAAATTCTCTTTTCACTTTCTCCATATTGGGTATTGATTGCAGAATGACAGGGGGAAATTATTCTTTTTATTTTAGCACAAGGCCGAAACATAACAGAATATGAAAAAAGTGAAAGTGAAAGAGTATTTTCCGAATGCACTCTATATATACATGTATTTATTTATTTTTATATATATATCTAACTAAGATGTTGGACTTGTTGAGTTATCACAAGAAACAATAAGCAATCAAGAATGAATGGGACCATGGAATGGTCTATGGTCAACAATTTCTCCATCAGAGTAGCCACGTTCAACCAGTCAGTTTTATTAGTTTTGTAGCACATTTCAGTTGCAATTGTTCTTTTTAGGGTTGGAATGGCTCACCAGAGTACTAGAGGCTTCTCTCGTGAGCCCAGGTTCAGCCCCAAAGTTCCAGCAGAAGACGGCCTCGTCGGAAGCTGGTTTAAAGCCCCTAGATGCAGCACAACACAACTCTTATGGGTCAAGTCACAAATTACTTATTTGAAATTATTAAAAGGGTTGTCCACGTTCTGGCTACTGTTGACCAGTATGTTTGTAAGATGACTATATGAAACGTATTAATATAGCCTTTGTTGATATTCTGCACCATCTTCTATATTTGATGAGGTATGACCAGGGAAATCAGTTCATATGACCAGGGAAATCATTCAGTCTCCTCCATTCAAATACACTGCACCTGCCATATGTATTATTGGGAGTTTAGGGCAGGTGCAGTGTAATTTAATAGAGGAGGCTGAGTGATGTGACTGGTCACATGAACCTCCATCAGCAGCCATTTTATGGCCAGGATCTCAATTTGGACAGCACAGAAGATTTGCCCAAAAAGGAGACATGGCTTATGAAATATAGAAAACAGCACATAATATCAATTAAGACTATATTAGTAAGTGCCAAATAGCCGTCTTACATAAACATTGGTCAACAATAGCCAGAATGTGGTCGATAAATGATCTATCTGCACAATGATCACTGCGTCATTTACAATATAAGCAATACTGCACATGTATTTCCACTGCTAGGCCCAAGACAGACCAGTCCAACACTGGGTTTATCATAGCCAAAGCACTTGCCTAATTTTTTATGAGCTTTTTCTTTATTTTGGTAAGGCCTCGTTCTCTGTTTCAGGGATCTGTCTGCCAGATCCGTCGCAAATTCGGTCTGTCGACCAGACCAAAAAAGTTGCATTCAACGTTTTTTGTCCTGCCGAAACTCGGCATTTATGCCATAAATAGTCCTGATCACCGTCAGACCCCATTTCAGTCAATGGGGATCCGGTGGTAAAGTAGAGGATCCGACAATACCAGATCTATGCTATCCGGCAGACTGTTCTGTGCTGGAACAGACTTCCGGAACTCAAAACGGAGATATGAACC
Source organism: Bufo bufo (assembly GCF_905171765.1). Taxonomy (NCBI): domain Eukaryota; kingdom Metazoa; phylum Chordata; class Amphibia; order Anura; family Bufonidae; genus Bufo; species Bufo bufo. The sequence continues at coordinate 354,502,611 of NC_053394.1, forward strand.
AGGCTTATATCATTACCCTTGAGCAGGGCAGGCCTTTTATTGGATGATGCCCTGTTGGTAATCGTCAGCAGTGAGCATCCCCCATAATTGTGTATGGCCATGCTGTATACAAATAACTGTACCAACAATTGCCTTATTATACTACTATACCGTATGATGGGGAAATATCACTGTATTATGTTGGTTAAATAATCTGAAAGCATAAATACAGTGCTGCCACCACCACACACTGCCAAACATCGCAAGGTGTGCTTAAGCCACTACTATTACATATATGTATTTTTGGGATTTCATTATTTTAGTAATGTTTATGATTTTGTTGCAGGAAGAAGACTTTGAAACAGAAAGTGATAAGGTTTTGAAGATCAGTGAAGCAGATGATGCAGGTCAGTGGGTCCGATGCTGTAATCCTGTCGCATATCCTGTCTAAGGATGAGCAAATTTCATATTTGGAAGTGTGCGGGTTCGTATTGTGGTATTTACTGAATTGCGTTATGGATTCCGTTACCACGGAATATAACGCAATTCCATGATGGAATGCATAACAGAATGCCTTTAGAGGCATTTTGTTATTCATTCCGTCATAATAGAAGTCTATGGGGTGCATGACGGATCCGTTATGCACCCCATAGACTTCTATTATGATGGAATGAATAACAAAATGCCTCTAAAGGCATTCTGTTATGCATTCCATCATGGAATTGCGTTATGGTCCGTGGTAACGGAATCCCTAACGCAATTCAGTATATACCCCAAACCGAACACGAACTCAAACTTCAAAATATGAAGTTCGCTCATCCCTAATCCTGTCCTACTGTTATATACTGTAATATATATATTAGCAGAAGGACCCGGCACGGGTATATTTCATCTATTTCATTTAATGTTTGTGTGTGCCGCTAAAAGATAGACAGTATCCACTACAACAGTTACATCTACAGTACCCCGCCCCTTTAACAGTGACCTCCACAGCGGCCTGCTCCCTTAACAGTGACCTCACAGTACCTCGCTTCCTTAACAGTGACCTCACAGTACCCCGCTGCCCCTCTAATAGTGGCCTCCACAGCAGCTGCCCCTTTATTAGTGACCTCCACAGTACCCCATCTCCTTAACAGTGATTTCCACAACACTCCGCCCCCTGAACAGTGGACTGGACAGCAATCTGCCCCTTAACACTGACCTCCATAGCGGACCGTCCCCCTTAACTGTGACCTCCACAGCAGCCTGCCCCTTTGGGTGGCCAGAGGTCCGGTTTTAGGCCGGACAGTCTGGCTTTCAAACTCCCTTTCCTCCATCCGGGGCAGGGACTGGACAGACACAGGGATATCCTTTTGAACAGCTCAGACAGCAGCACTATGGTAGCAAAACAATGATAAATGAAGTTCCAGCACTGCAAAGTAATTGTTGTGTCGCTTGTCTCTTTATTCGTGGTAGCAAAATTACAGCATTGTGGATCAAAACCTCACACTCCAACACCAGTTGACGCGTTTCAGACACTTAGTCCTTAGTCATAACTTGACTAAGTGTCTGAAACGCGTCAACTGATGTTGGAGTGTGAGGTTTTGATCCACATGCTGTAATTTTGCTACCACGAATAAAGAGACAAGCGACACAACAATTACTTTGCAGTGCTGGAACTTCATTTATCATTGTTTTGCTACCAAAGGACTGACTTACCTACGTGCACCAGGGGCTGATTAAATCTACTAAAGGTGAGCTGGAATTTTACTATGGAAGCAGCACTATGGTGTCTGAGAGGGAGCTGCAGGGAGAAAGTCAGCCTCCCTCCCACCCCTGCAGCTAACAGAAGTTGATTTTTACCATACCTTATAATTTTTTCAATCCCCGGTGGCTGCGGAGTGGGAGGGGGCGTTGCTTAGCGGGAAGGGGGCCAGGGTTTTAAGTCAGTCTTTTGAGGGTGGCCTGAATGTCCACCCTACCTGCTCCCTTAACGGTGTCATCCACAGCACGCTGCCCCTTTAAAGCTGACCTACAGCAGTAAAGAAAAATGGCTTGGTTGTTATGGAAACCTCGTGTAAAACTGTGTGTATGTGGAGACTAAGGGCCTGCGAGCTTCTATTGGCTGATAAGGATCATGTGACCAGGCTTCTATTGGCTAATGCATTTTTTTGGGAATATCTCAGGAACGGTACGTGCTAGAGAGCTGAGACCCGGTCTAAAACCTTCCCACACACCTGATGTACCTGAGTGCCAAATTTAGTGATTGTAAATGCAACGGTGCGTATTCCTTTAGCGGACATACATTCACACATACATACACTCAGATTTATATATTAGATACACACACACATTCTTTGGTGTTATGATGGCTGTTGTATGGTCTCTGCACACAGTCTGAATGGGTTTATCTTCTGGTAAATGGACGTGCTCATTGCATCCTTATCATTTATTCAGTTTGTAGGATGAATAATGAATGGCTGTGTCTAATGAGCAATAGATCTCACCAGGATATGACCTAAAACTGACACACTCTCAAAGACCTAAAGAGGGCCTGTCACCTCTCCTGACATGTTTGTTTTGGTAGCTACTTGCATTCCCCATGTGATAACAATTCTGGAGCATCTATACTTATGACTCTATGTTGTGCCATTCCTTTATTATTTCTTATTGTCTGGCCAACCTGCGGCTCTCCAGCTGTTGCAATACTACAACTCCCAGCATGCCCAGACAGCCTAAAGCCTTCAGCCTACAGCAGGGCATGGTGGGAGTTGTAGTTTTACAACAGCTGGAGAGCCGCAGGTTGGCCATCCCTGTACTAGAAGTTTATGAGTGAATTGCTAGCAGTTGGGGGTGCGCCCTTGCACAGCCTGGCACCTGCAGCACTGATTGGACAGAGTCAGACACACCCACAACTGGTAACACCCAGCAGTACCTTTACTGCAAACTTCTAGCAGGAATAATACAGGAATGGCACAACATACAGTCAGAGGAATAGAGGTGCTCCAGAATTATTATTACATGGGGAATACAAGTAGTTACTAAAACTGTCAGGAGAGGCGACAACTCCTATTTAACTCCACTTCAACAAATATAATACAAAGAATATTTCATGAACCAATAAACTTAATAAGAAAATCATTGATTTATGACTTGTAGATTCCTTACCAATGCTACAACTGTTACAACCAGTGCAGGAATACCTAAGCTGGACTGCTTTCATTAGTCCTCTTCTCGGCTCAGAAGGTGCACATTGTTTAGAGTAGACAAGACCAAAGAACCATCAAACAAGACAGGTCATGCCACTGCATAGATGGGACTTAGATGGGATGGAATGAATCCCCGTTTCATCCAAGGACAGTTCTCATTAATGTTTTTGACCAGGGTCAACACATTAGCCTATTATCGTCCAAAACTGCAGTTTTTTTTCGGTGGGACTGACGGCAATCTAATGTGTATTGGGGGCTCGTGACTCCCGCCTGACTTTCAACGTCCAATCAATCTGTACTCCCGGGAGATTGGATGGTACGCAGCGGAGTTCTCTTGGGTTTACAATCTACATAGGACCAGACAGGAAGGGATCAATGTACGGTGCCCTGTGTCCACCTTCTGCACTCTCTCCACTTAGATTGACAGTGAAAACATCAGAGTTAAGTAATCTGTAAATACTACCGCTATACAATTAATACTAAGATTTGTAGTGGTCACAAGCCTCAGGTGCCAGGCCATATAGGTGGTACCACAGGTTGCCCACCCTTAAAGGGGTTGTCCAAGTTATATTTATTGATGGCCTATCCTCAGGATAGGTCATCAATATCAGATCGGCAGGGGTCTGACAGCCGGCACCCCCACCGATCAGCTGTTTGAAGAGAAGGCGCGCGTCGTGCCAGCGCTGCCTCCTCTTTATTGTTTACCTGCTAGCCGTCGCATCTGCAGCGGTGGGCAGGTGTAATTACACCCAAGCCATCCCATACATTTCAATGGGAACGACGGCGACCAGGTAGACAATGAAGAGGAGGCAGTGCTGACGAGGCGCGCGCCTTCTCTTCAAACAGCTGATCGGCGGGGGTGCCGGCTGTCAGACCCCCGGCGATCTGATATTGATGCCCTATCTTGAGGATAGGTCATTAATAAATATAACTTAGACAACCCTTTTAAGGCCAACCCTGGAAAAGACCCTATATGTATTTTGGAGTCTCTCCATCATTCCACTCCGGACACCCTGTTAATGGGCAAATGTCTCTCGGTCGCCTGCCCAATGTATCAGCCACAAGCTAAACATTGTGGGAGGAATTAATTGTTACATTTGTGCCCGAAAACTGGTGTTAAAAAATGTTTGGAGCATGTCTGTCATGTTTTTTAAATCGTTTTCTGACTTTTTGCTTTTTTATACGTTTATTCTCTTTTACTGCTGGGTTACCAGTTCATTCATGAAGTCCCACAATTACAACAGAGTTATCCTCATATGCTCATAACTACAGAACATGGTTGATGCTCCATGCTCACGATAGGTGCGGCTCACGTTTCTTCATCCAGAATAATCTACAGCCAACCACAGCCCGCAGATGAATTCCCCAGAGCAGTCCCTGAATTGTTGTCATTTGTCAAATCCTATGTCTGGACACACACATTTTGGTATCTGCATGTCTGTCATATCTGAGCAGGGAGTTTTAGATAGGTATCTGCTCCGATGAGCGAAGATGTGAACGCCCACTGGTCCTTTGGTATGTTTTTCTTAGTGGGCATTGCCAGCCTGTTTGCAAACGAGCAGACACTAATGAGAGAGCTCAATGGAAGCTTTGTGTATAAGATGGCGTAGGTGTCCACATCGAACCAGTGACCCTATAAATAGAGCTCTTATTACCCCAACAATGGGATGTTTGTCAGTCCAGCCGCTCTCAAATACATTACTGTGCAGAATTTGATTACAGAAAAGACCTTTCACCACCTAGCTGACCATTTTTTTTGCCAACTGTATGATTACAATTTTTTTTTCACGCACCCAAGGCCAACTGTAGTGATGTACTAAGCAGTTATAATACTGCAAATATTAGGGAGAATGCATTGAATGAATAAAATGTGATTAAATATTGTATGTTCTGTTGTACCGCTTTTCAGTCGGGACCAGGAATGATGTAATAGCAATGGGGCACTCAATACCAATGGCAGAGCTTTGTGGCTGGCAGAGCTTTTGCCTCGGGTGTCAGGTGGGAGAACCAACAAGCCTCTAATGTCTTGGTATTTAGATTCAGGGCTAGAATCATGGTTTGGTATGAAGGAAAGCCATCCACGAATCTGATCCATACCTTACTTTTTCCTAAACGGGACAAAAAAATGTGTAGACCAAAACTAAGGCCCCTTTTACAGGGGCGAGATTTCCGCGCGGGTGCAATGCGTGAGGTGAACGCATTGCACCCGCACTGAATCCGGACCCATTCATTTTTTATGGGGCTGCGTGAAAGTCGCAGCATGCTCTATATTGTGCGTTTTTTACGCAACGCAGGCCCCATGAAGCGAATGGGGCTGCGTGAAAATTGCACGCATCCGCAAGCAAGTGCGGATGCGGTGCGATTTTCATGCATGGTTGCTAGGTGACAATCGGGATGGGGACCCGATCATTATTATTTTCCCTTATAACATGGTTATAAGGGAAAATAATAGCATTTTTAATACAGAATGCTAAGTACATTAGGGATGGAGGGGTTAAAAAAAAAAATATATATATTAACCTCACCTCATCCACTTGTTTGCGCTGCCCGATTTATCTTCTTTCTTCTTCTTTGATGACCTGGGAGGTAAAAGACCTTTGGTGACGTCACTGTGCTCATCACATGGTCCATCACCATGGTGATGGACCATTTGATGAGCGCAGTGACATCACCAAAGGTCCTTTTATCCCAGGTCATCAAAGAAGAAAAAAGAACACATGCCGGGCTGCGCAAACAAGTGAATGAGGTGAGTTAAATATAATTTTTTTTACATCCCTAATTTACTTAGCATTCTGTATTAATATTGCTATTATTTTCCCTTATAACCGTGTTATAAGGGAAAATAATAAAATCTACACAACACCTATCCCAAACCCGAACTTCTGTGAAGAAGTCCGGGTTCGGGTCTAGGTACCAAACATGCCGATTTTTCTCACGCGCGTGCAAAATGCATTAAAACGCTTTTCACTTGTGCGGAAAAATCGCGCATTTTCCCGCGACGCACCCGCATCCTATCCGGCCCTCACACGCGACGCCTGTGTGAAAGAGGCCTAAGATGGGAAAAAGATGAAGAATGGTTTTAGATGGTTATAACTGTTATAATAATGATATCATTATATAATAGTTTATTATTATTATATAATATTATAATTTTTTTTATTAACATGTAAAAAGTGTCAAGTTCTGCTGATGGCACAAGCCCATGTAGGAAATGTAAAATACTACAGAAAGGAATGATTCAAATGGCAGGTAAAAGGTAATGCTGATAAATGTAAAGTAATATATACTGTATCTCGCTTTAGATAGGTCCGATACGGCTGAGGATAACAAACAAAACGTCTTGGGTATACTCATCACCAGTGAGCTGCAGCACTCAATGTCAAGCAGGAGACGGATAAGCAAGTACAATTTTAGGGAAACCCATGATTCACTAATGATTCTGAATACTGATTGCAGCATTGGTCTTCACATGCCAATCAAAAAAGTACAGGAGAGCTGGAATGGTGCCTGCATTAACAAATAGGATGTCCGTGTTGCTGAAAACAAAAGGATGAATAAATTGGGCTCGGAACAAGAGAAATATTTCTGTATAAATATAGGCAAGGCCAAGAACAGAGAATTGCATGTGAGCTGTGCAAAGAAAGAAGGGACATCTTGTATGTAGGAAAGGGTTCGTAAGAGTAGCCAAACTCAATGCATTATTTAGAATATATCTAGACAAGGCAAAATTGACTACAGTTGCCCAGAAGGTTTAATAATACACTTATGTAGGATTCAGGCTATGTTCACATATGTATGCAGCAGTATTTGTCCATAAATACCGGAAAGTGGCCGGAACCTTATTAGATACGATTATAGTCAATGGGGATCCGGTGCTATGCAGCAGTTATCCAACTATGGCGGATATGGTAAACTCAAAGTAGTCTGTTCCTCTGCCAGAGTTTGTACCGCATATGTGAACGTAGCCTTACCTGGCAGCTTTCAGATCAGAAACTCAGTAATAGACTTTAATGACTCATCTCTGGAAGAACATCTATAGCAGAGATACTCAGGTAATTTTTTTGTGAAGGTCCACAACATACCTGGGTCTGCCTAATCCCATTTGTGCTTCACACACAGTAATGGTGCCCCAATACACTATTAGTGCCACCTCACAATAGTCATGCTGCTTAATGCCCCCCTAGATGACGATGGGGGCTCTGTTGATCCCTTCAGAGAGTAATGATGCCCTTTAGTGCCTCCCCACACAGTATGATGACCCTTTAGTGTTCCCACAGAGCATGATGCCCTCTTAGTGCCCCCGATTCAGTATGACACCCCTAAGTGCTCCTTCACAGTAGGATGTTCCCTAAGTGTCCCCCTTACAGTAGGATAATCCCTTCGTGTCCCCAACAAAGTATGATACTCTCTTTTTCCCCAAACACAGAATGAGGCCCCCCTTAAGTGCCCCCACACAGAGTAATACCCTCTAAGTGCACCACAAAGTATGAGGCCCCCTTAGGTGCCTCCCACATAATGTTTCTCTTTAAGTGCCCTCAAACAGTATGATGTCCCCTTAAGTGGCCACCCACACGCAGCGAAGCCCCTTTAAGTCTTCCCCACAGAGTGATGCTTCCAATTTGAATACTCACCTACTCCCCCTCAGACCGTGCAAACACTGGAAGAAGCAGTGAATACACCATAGGGACCAGGGTGCGACGAGCTTATCTAATGTTGCACTGCATGGAATTATGATGGAAGCTGGGAAAAATGAATTTTGTAGCATGATTTATTTTTAATAACAAATCTAATTATCATCAGTAATAAATAGTTACAATGTATTGGGATCTGGTAGAATATTGCAAATCACAGAAACTAAAATGAATGATAGAGCCAGCTCTCCTAGGATGCTAGGTGTGATTATTTATTAACCACCCATCCCTCACTGCATATGGCCATCAGTGAAGTCCCAGGTATGCTGACACTTGGTAATAGTGTGAATCCCTCGTGAGCAGAGCTGACATCTTGCAGTCTTAGGCTACATGCACATGACCGTACCGTTTTTTGCGGTCTGCAAACCGCGGATCCGCAAAAAACGGAAGCCGCCCGTGTGCCTTCTGCAATTTGTGGAACGGAACGGGTGGCCCATTGTAGACATGCCTATTCTTGTCCGCAAAACAGACAAGAATAGGACATGCTATATTTTTTTTGCGGGGCATCGGAACGGAGCAACGGATGTGGACAGCACACGGAGTGCTGTCCGCATCTTTTGCGGCCCCATTGAAGTGAATGGGTCCGCACCCGAGCCGCAAAAACTCGGCTCGGACGCGGTCCCGAAAAACGGTCGTGTGCATGAGGCCTTACACAAATCCCACCGAAACCAATGAAACTGAAAGGTAAAATCGTAATGTCATCCATGGGGTGTTTCATTTTGTAATGGAAAAAATAAAATGTTAAATTTTTGCAGACTTTGCTTATGCCCCGAGTATCAGGGATGTAAGTGATATATATGCAAAATTTCAAGAAGATTGGATAATATTTAGAGGTTGCACACTTTGATCAGTTTTGTAAAAGTAGGAAAAAAATATGATTTTTCAATGTTAATTACTTTTATTGGGAAAACTAGAAATCACAAACTTAAAATAATATTAAAACTAGACACAGATTAATAGGTAGTATGATAGGCAAAACATATGAATCAACTTTGAACGATCCAATCCCTTCTTTTGTTAGCTTGGTGACGACTTTTCTGTGATGCTCGACTACCCTCAACAAGAATTGTTTTTGTTGTTCGTCCCTGACCGATTCGTTAAACTTTTTTATCAGAGCAATTCCTCTTTCTGCGGTATCATTGACCACCTTAAAGGATAACTGTCATATTTTTTCTTTTTTATATGATTGGATTTGTCTCATTACGTTTACATTAGTGCCCTAGTTTATATTTTTGGCTAGGTATTAAATTACCATGTAATTCCTGCATGTTCGGTCCTCCCTCTGGCATTTTAGCTTTGCCACTAAAAGAGCGTTGTTAGGTGTCCTCCGTATCCCAGCTTCTTCATACAGAAGACGGAGGACGTAGAAGTCGGCAGTCCTGCGTGCTCGCTCCCGTCTGAACCCGGAAGTTACTTCCTGCATAAAGAGCTGTAAATAACGCTCTACTAAGCATTACACCAGGTACCCAGCCACAAGTGTAAAAAAGGAAATATACATAAACCCCTTCACTGACGTTCAGCAGCACGGCTCCGATCCCCTCAGTGAGTGTTGAGGAGATCGGGCTGTGCTGCTGTGTTTCTGTGCCCCGATCTCCCCTTCAGGATGGCCGAGCCGGAGAAAATTGTTATTTCAGACATGGAGGCAGTCCATCCCTCCACCCCTCCTCTCCCCTGCAATTGAACAGGATGGCCGAGCAGTTTAGTAGATTGTCAGCTGTAACATACAGCTGACAATCTACTGTAACGGCCGACATCAGTGGATGTCTGCCGGTTAACCCCTACTTTGCGGCGAACCCTAGGGACCGCTGTATGGAAGAGGTTAACAGTGAGGAAGCTCCCCCGTCGCCCCTCCCTTCCCGGCGCTGTGCTGCGCTGCTGTGGCAGCGTCCGGATTCCTCATAACAGAGGGAGGTAGATCTTTTTATGTGTCCAGGCTGAAATGACGCGCAGCAATACAGCCACTTGCTGAAATGTATGGGCTCTCAGGAGGAAGAGGGCATGTTGAACTGTGGACAACTCAGATTGGTTGAGTTGAGGCAGCGCGTTCCCGAGATTAGCACAATGCATTCTGGGTAGTGAGGGAAGGCAGGCTTAGCCTCAGGGTGAGGGCATTGGCGGCCATCTTGAGAGGAGAGGCAGAATGAAGTCTGGTGAATAACGGTTGCTATGGACAGAATCTTCTTAAATATGGGGTATGTGAGGAAAAAAATTAGTGATTATGGATTATCACCACAGTAGTAACTACATATGTAATAATTGAATTTTGAGTTAGAATATTCTTTAAGAGCGTTCACATGGCCTTTTTAGAGAATCACTGCAGTATTCTGTCACGTCGTGGATCCCAAACAATTCAAAGAACGTCTTTGTTTTATTAGTAATGAAATGGCTCAGGTCTTTTCCTTCAAAAACTAGGTTTTTACCCTCTAATTGTTTCATTTCCTTTTTCTTTGCTTCTAAATTCTTTGTTTCTAAATTTTTAGTCATATTTCCTATTTGTTGTGACGCCAATTGCAGCGCGCGCAGGGTACTATCCCAGGGCCCTTCCAAGGTGTTATAACGCACGTCCCAGATTAGGAATGCCAGAGTGTTGTAATTGCCTATAATGTCTCTATAGTTTTGTGGGAGTTGTGTCACAATGTCTCCTACCTGGGTACGGCTGGACTCCTGGCTCACTTTGAGTGTAGTGATAGTAGAAGTAATAGAGGAATTGTGCATAACAAATGATGTCCGAACCTTTAGATGAAGTTCAAACGTTTCTTTACTTGAAATAACTGTCATCCAAGCGGTATACAGCTTTGGTCTCTTGGTCCCAGCAGATTTTGGCAATCATTGGCAGGAGTGAGTACTTCTGCTTTAAATGTGGAGCTTGCAGGATAAAACGTCTGCTTGGTAGCTCTTTAATTGTGGCAGGGTTAGCTTCTGAACTTATCTGGTACCTTCTGCTTTGTGGGGACAGACTAGCTGAGGAAGAATTTGCTTCTCCTAGGACTCTGGACTTATCTCACAGATGGATTCTCAGGGTATGCTTTCTTCCTGGAACTCTGGAGGTTTTCTGTAGTTTCTGCTTTCTTCATCCAGCAGAGCTGAAGGTGCTCTTGCTGGGTATATGTCCAAGTCTCAGCCAAGACTAGGTCCTTGCTGTCTTCCCTATGCAGGGGAACTCCACACACACACACCCTACCCTCTTACTTACTTCTCCACCCTTGCTGCAGGATGTGTTACCAGCCCACCTCTCTGCAGAGGGGGAGCTAAGTTCTAAAAATCCATTCCAGCTCAGATACAATAAACTGTAACTTGTACCAGCCAATGGGTTGCTGCCACCTACTGGTAACCAAGCAAATTACATGAACGATTTAATTTAACATAGGTTTATATGCACATTTGTGGAGGACATAATATAAATTACATCAGATGACAGTATAAAGCTCTAAGAAGATAGTAGCGGGGTAGAGGCGTGTAGTAACACAACTCTGGGGTGTTACAGGTTCACCGCTCACACTGTAAATCACTTGCAATGCCCATCAACATGCTGCCTAAGGTATTTGACCTCAAATATGTTGGTACACCACCACTTACTAAATGTTATATTGCAATACAGCTCTTGCCATGCCTCACTACATGCAGAATGACAAATCCCCATTTCTCACATCAGTTTAAAGGCACATCACATGTCATAATACATAGTACCTCACATATGGCGAATCAAACCCTGGTACAATTTACATGGCACACATAAGTGCGGGGAGGTTTAATAACCTACATAAACATAACACTCACAGTTCAATAGTAACTCATAGCAACAGAACTTGTAAGCTTGAAGGCCATATTGCACTTCTCTCCTTATAACAATTCTAGACTAATTGTGTATTAGGCAGCTGATAGACTTGGAGCTCTGTATTCCAGTAATCACAAGGCGGAGTGGGATGGAAGGAATATCATGTGTTATATCCCCTGAGACGTAAAATCAAAGACTAATGTAAAACCACAGAGAACTAACTTAGACTTCAAAAAGAAGATGAATGTGAATAACCGTAAAGTCGTAGAGAACATTGAATATTGGTTTCAATCTGTACAAAATCTCTTGGTCCCAATGCAAATGCTTTACAGGAGAAAGCTGCGAGAAACAAGACAAAACGCATCTTTAAATCTCTATGCAATTAGCATAATAAGTAATAGTACCGCCAGACTGTGCACATGTACTAATACTGCTCTCTTATGTAGTATTTGTGGTCAATCAGCCCTGCAGTAGGAGCTCAGTTCTCAAAGCCACCTCCACCACTAAATCCATTAAGGAGGCACTCTCTGGAGTGCAATGAACCACCATCCGTCAATGGTTATGGCCTATTTTGGCCCATTTGGCAGATGACATTAGTTCCTACTGTAGCAAATTATCGGCATGATGTAAGGTGCTTTTCCAAGTTTAGCATTGGGATACCTATGCTAGGAGCCACGTGTTTTTGGTGTCTCTTCAAAGCCAAGGCCCCGCTGATCTGGTATAAAATGATTGTCATATTTATGGAAAGTTCGATGTCACTCTCTTTTTGTCTTTCTATTTTCAGATGACGAGACATTCGCCTTTAAATACTTTCCAGGAAAACTGCGAGGTAGCGATTATGAGAAAATGCTGACGCAGGAGGAATTAGAGGAAGAGCAGAGGTAAGTCCATTCATTCCTAAAACTTCTTGCATGTTGTGCACTGGCTCCAATATATGGGGGTGGGGTCAGACATACACATATAGCATTTCATTGATTAACAATATCCCTGGTATATGGCCAAGCACAGATTCAACTCTACATGTGCATATTAAGTTACATGCATATTAATAAGGGGGCAACCCTGCGCAAGAGCTTGCAATCAACTTGAACACTGATGGAGTTAAAGTTATTTACTTACACATTTGTCTCTGCCATGATTTCAGCTGTTGAATAACTGATGTCAATATGCCATGCAGTGGTACAGGTGCTATATGCTGCCAAATAGTACATTGCCTTACTGTGGTGTTACACAGATAACGGAGGCGTGATTTCTTCAGAATTGAAGTGTAACTGTCATTATTTTTTTTATTTTTGTAATGTATCGGGGCATTGATACTGACCATTTTTGTAATATACTTTCATTACTGAAATCGTACATTTCTATTAGAAAAATAGCACTAAAGTGGCGCATTTTGAGCCTTAGCAACGCTCCTCTGTCTTCTGTTTACATAACTGTTGAGACTCGCTCAACACTGACTCTGTTATGTAAACAGAAGACAGAGGAACGTTGCTAAGGCTCAAAATGGGCACTTTAGTGCTATTTTTCTAATAGAAATGTGCGATTTCAGTAATTAAAGTATATTACAAAAATGGTCAGTATCACTGCCCCTACACATTACAAAAATAAAAAAAGAATGACAGTTATACTTTAACGTAACAATAGACTGCTATGGGACACATGGAGAGATGGACCCTATATCAAGGTGGCCTCATCCCCCTTTCCAGTGCAATAGGCTCTTATTTCTTTATTTTTTTTTTATCATGGGGTAGCGGTATGCTGTTTTGTTACAAGAGAGAGAAGTCCCCACTTTGCCTTTTGGTTTAGGGCTCCCCCCAAAATATAGGGCTCCCTTCCACAATGTAGAGCACAATGTAGGGCTTTCCTCCACAGGGTAGGGCTGCTATTCATAATTTAGGGCTCCCCTCTACAGTATAGGGCTCCCCTCCACAATATAGAGTGTCCATCCACAATATAGAGCTCCCCTCCACAATGTAGTGCTCCTCTCCACAATGTAGTGTTCCCCTCCACAGTATAGAGCACCCCTCCCCAATGTAGAGCTCTCCTCCACAATATTGGTCATCCCTCCACAATGAAGAGCTCCCCTCCACAATGTAGTGTTCCTCTCCACAATATAGGGCTCCCCTCCACATTTTAGTGCTCCCTGCAATAATGTAGGACAGGGGTTCCTTTGGTCCACCAGAGAAAATTATTCTTAGGGCCCAACCGCTATATCATCAAAAAAGTCTAAAGTGATGTTGAATCAAATTAATAGATCCTAGTGACAAGTGATTGGCTCCAAAGTCAGCTCCAAATGGTATTTTTCTCCTGACCTTTGGGACCCACTATGGTTTCATAAACTGGGCCCACCAGAGGATCCTCTGGTACTCTGGTGGGCTAGTCTTGCCCTGGACCCCCCTTTGCAACGTAGAACTCCCATCTACCATATATAGCTTTCTCCACAATATAGGGCTCCCCTCTACCATGCAGGTCTCCCTTCCACAATTCAGGGTTCCTCTCCACAATGTAGGCCCCTCCACTTAAAAACAGAGTCCCCCTCCTCAGTGTATGCTCCCCTTCTGTCAATACAATGACTGCTTCCACTGTGACCAGTACAGCGATATTACATAACTGTGATGTGTAATATGTGCACCCGATGAGATGCACGGCTTTGTGGTAAGCACCATGCATTTTCCTTTCAGGATTGAGTTGACCTCTGATCTCACATCCCTGTAACACGTACAGTGCCCATGCACTGTTACATGTGGTAAGACGTTACAACCCGTGTGTTAGTAATTAGACTCCAGTAAAACTCATTAACGTGTCTGTTACATGATCCCCGATCTCCTCACCCTCCATTTATGCCCACTACTACTATACTTCTGGCATTGCAAGTGCTAAAGGTTCTCACCTACTATAGCTTATATGCTTGCAATGAAGATACTGGCAGTTCTCCAATATGATGTTATTATGGGAGTCAGTCTTGAATTATATTCATTTCCACTGCCCATCAGCAAATCAGATTCCTTATGCAGTGAATAGACCGCTCACGGTTGAAAATATGCTACCTCAGGTGCCACATGCCATATATTATAATGTGCCAGTGTGTCCGATTGTTATAAACACCTAGGATCGGATAAAAAAAAGTGAAACTTTATCGCCCTCAAGTGTTTACTATATATCACTACATCTCACTGCAAATCTGGTACAAATTCTGATATGGAAAACCTAAAAGAGAACCTTTACCATTTCAATGCCAAATACCCATGCAACCAATCCCAATGAAAGAAGTATCGTAGTTATTCACTTATTTTGCATTATTAAAACTAATTCTTTTAATTATGTACAAAATTATAGCGGAGGTTAAAGGCTATGGACATCTTTGGGGCAATTTTTTTATGATTGCATTTTACTCGCTTTAGGCTAAGAATAATTTTTTTCAACTGGTCTTTCTTAAAATCTTTCAGCAACTTTCGAGATACAAGGGTTAAAAATCAGTCTACTTGCAGACTTATCCTGAGTTCCATCAGCTGACGGCTTATGTGCAACCCTATTTCTGATCTCCTGACCTCATAAACACTCATTTAAGCCATATTCTTATCAGTTTAATAAGAGCAAGTGTTTATTAGGTCAGAAGGTCAGAGATAAAGCTTCACATGAGCTGTCAGCTCGTAGTCTGCATATAGACAGTTTTTTAACCCCTGTATCTCAAAAACTGCTCAAAGTTTAATAAAGATCAACTGTCCCATAGTCTTTAAATCACCTTCAGGTCATTACTCAAAGTGCACTGTGTAAACGAATGCATTGCATGGAGAAGACGACAACACGTCACAACCCACACTATTGCTTGATGGTGTGATCCTATTCAGTACACGAAGGTGCTTGAGACATCATGGGCCCGGGGAAGGTTGGGGGCAGTTATTTGGAATCTCCTGTCTTAGACCAGGGGTGTAGCTATAGGACTGTGATGGCTAACCTCGGGCACTCCAGCTGTGGTAAAACTACAACTCCCAAGATGCACACTTGCTTGGCTGTTCTCAGTACTCCATAGAAAATGAATGGCGCATGCTGGGAGTTGTAGTTTCACCACAACTGGAGTGCCGGAGGTTAGCCATCACTGCTATAGGGTCTGCAGCCAGCACTGAATGGAGGTTCATTGGTCCCACTCTCTGTGTAGATAAGATATATGCACATCCAGTTTAAGTACATTTTTAAAATCACAGTATTTTCAGCAAATGAAACACAGTCTCAAGGTACAAAAATTTTAATTACCGCAAAAGATCCCTTTTGGGCGTTATAAAACATAACTTATCATAAAGTCTTAAAATTGCCCACCCTAAATATCTCTTAATATCACTAAATGCACGCCACGTTTTGCCACTTTTTATATTACTCGCACTTAGGTGACTGCTCTAAATTTAGTCAATCGTCACCCCACTGTCCAGGTTATTGATGCATTCCACTGGATTGAGAAGAAGTGGGAACAGTAGGAGTTGCCCACTATTCTTCACCTACATCCTATAACACCATTCCTGCCTGTCAAGCTGAGTAATTGCCCCGAAAAGGGCACTCCACTGAACAAGGGCTATCCCTCACCAGTCTATTACACCCTACACATTCAAAAAGGTCCCACCACCAACAATATTTGGTTCATTGAAGACCTGTAACCAAACATACCGTCAAGGTCGGGCTGGGGTTTCTTCGGCCCACCAAAGACAATTATTCTCAGGACCAATCCCTACATCATCGACAAAATCTAATCAAAGGTTTTGAATCAAAGAAATAGACCCTAGTGGCAAGTGATTGGTTCCAAAGGCAGCACCAAATGCAATTTTTCTCTACCAGACCTTTGGGGCCCACTATGGCTCTATATACTGGGCCCACCGGAGGATCATCTGGTACTTTGGTGGGCTAGTCCAACCATGCATACAGAATGCCCTGGTCCTATGGTCCTAAATACCAGGGGTGCCGTAGATGATGACACACATTGATGGCATGACTTGAATTGCATGATGTCTTTGCTGCACATGCTGATGGGGGTGAATAGGAAAAGTTTAAGGACTTTTTTGGTCCTCCATTCACCTGGGCTGCTCAGTGGCTTCAGCTGCTCATTACAAATTATATGATGCAACTATGATACTGCCGAAGTCACACAGCACCTCCATTTTTCACTCTCCAACAGTAAGAGTAAATGGGGAAAGTTGCATAACAGATGCTTGGCAGCTCATTATAAGACTGCTGTAATCTGCACAAAAAGTTGCATCAAAATGCATCTTTAAAAAAATTTGCATTCCTTATTAAGAATACTGGACTTGCGTCTCAGGAACTTATAGGTACTAGATCCCTCTCCCAAGTTACTGGAGAAAACGTGTCCCTTGCTGCAGAGCCGCCCGTACATGAACGGCCGCCTATGCTTAAATAGCACCTGTCACCTCTCCGGACTTGTCTATTTTAGTAACTACATACATTCTCCTTTTAATAACAATTCTGGAGCATCTATTCTTATGACTCCACAATGTGCTATCCTTTTTTTTTTAAATTTTATTCCTGCTAGAAGTAATGAATCTACTGCTAGCAGTTTGCAAGGAAGGGTCAGATGGGTGTTACCAGTCTCGGGTGTGTCCTTGCAATACAAATTTCTAGCAATTCATTCATACATTTCAGTAGAAATAATAAAGAAATGGCAGAACATAGAGTGATACGAATAGATGCTCCAGAAATGTTATTACATGGGGAACGCAAGTAGTTAATATAATGGACGTGTCAGGAGAGGCATATCCAGCCCTGTCTATGGATCTATCTCTCACACAACAGTTGTAGCAGAAACCTTATACACTAATAGAAACTATTGCTCGACAGTCAATAGGAATACATTAAAGTTCTTTTTAACTGATGATCTATCCTCTGTATAGAATATCAGCATCTGATCAGTGGGGGTCTGACACCTGGGACCCCCGCTGATCAGCTGTTTGAGAAGGTAGAGGCGATACAGGAGCGCCGCGGCCTTCTCTCGGTTTCCCTCAGGCCCAGTGACATCACGACTAGTATGACTGGCTTGGGCAGGGCTAGACCCCATTCGAGTGAGCAGAGCTTAGACGAGCCCAGGCCAGTGATACTAGTTGTGACGTCACTGGGCCTGTGGTGGCCGCACCGCTACTGCAGAGCCGGTACCTTCTCAAACAGCTGGTCGGCGGGGGTCCCAGGTGTCGGACCCCCGCCAATCAGATGTTGATGATCTATCCAGTGGACAGATCATCAGTTAAAAAGAACGTCAGAACCCTTTTAAGTTGTGCAGGTTTCCCACCGCTGTAAGCCCTAACATTGGAGACTCCAGTCACACCTTCTAAACGATGCTCAATCAAACTCTCACAACATAATCCTCACTAATCCATGAGACTATTCGTCAAGCTATAATCAATGGCCATTCTGTTTGACACTGTCCTATGAGAACTGCATTATATTGTAGGTCTATGTAAGTGTAGAGATTTCCCTGCAAATAACCATCACTGCAATTAAAACTGGGAACAATCAAAATGAATTTTGAATTGATTGATTGTTGATGCCATGTGATTATTCTAAGCATTCAGGAGTTGTGACGCCCTTGAGTCAATGATCATTATTTTATGAATAATTTTATTGGTTATTGATGAATGACCGGGATAACATTGGATCATTTACAGTATCTGTCTATGGGCATCTTTAAACCATATCTAGGTCCTATCTAATATCAAATATGAAACTGGTCATAGATGCCCATGTGGACATTAACCGGGGTTTGTGCCAACCAATGACCAATGGAAATCAAGAGAATTTCTAATAGAAATCTCTATTATTGTAAGCTAAGTTTTCTTGTAGAATCTGAATGATTTTCCTGGGATGGTAGCAGGTATCTCTGCCTGGTTCAGGAAGACAATGTGATATATACATTTACCTGAGTCTATGCATAACCTAAGGTCTCAGGCATATATCCATATCATAAAGGGGCATAGCTAAAGGCTCAATGGCCCTGGTGCAAGAGTTCACCTTGGGCCCCCTTCTCTCAGTGCTTTGGGGCCAGGGGCATTAAATCCCCATAAACCCCCCCCGTGCCAAATTCTTGACCTAACTCCTTCCCTCCAGCCAGAGGTGTAACTTGACCGGCATGTACTTTCTACTTTTTTTTTTTGGATAGTTATATTCCTTATAGCGCGATATAGGAGAATATAATGGTCTTACTTACTTTCATGCGGCCGTTTCTTTAGAAAACAAAGTTTTATAATATGTAAATCAGGGCTCTACCAGCAAGTAGGGCGTCTACTTGCTGGTAGCCGCAGCAGAAAACCGCCCCCTCGCCGTGTTGATTGACAGGGCCAGCCGTGATCTCCTCCTCCGGCCGGCCCTGTCAGTATTTCAAAAATCGCGCGCCTCTGTTCATTCTGCGCAGGCGCTCTGAGATGAGGAGGCTCGTCTCCTCAGCACTCCCTCAGTGCGCCTGCGCCGATGACGTCTTCTCTTTCGGTGATGTCATCGGTGCAGGCGCACTGAGGGAGTTCTGAGGAGACGAGCCTCCTCATCTCAGAGCGCGCGATTTTTGAAATACTGACAGGGCCGGCCGGAGGAGGAGATCACGGCTGGCCCTGTAAATCAACACGGCGAGGGGGCGGTTTTCTGCTGCATCTACCAGCAAGTAGACGCCCTACTTGCTGGTAGAGCCCTGATTTACATATTATAAAACTTCGTTTTCTAAAGAAACGGCCGCATGAAAGTAAGTAAGACCATTATATTCTCCTATATCACGCTATAAGGAATATAACTATCCAAAAAAAAAAAAAGAGTTTTGTGGGGTGACAGAAACTCTTTAAGGGCAGAATATCTCCATAGTATGGCACTGAATGGAGGTACAATATGGAGGCACAGGGACTGCCTACCATTTTAGTATAGAACTGCTAGGACTCCGTGTGTCTCCTTGCAACTTCCGTGTACATGGTTCGTGTTCAAGAGGCCTTACGACCTCCTGCTTTTCCAATGATGGACACTTGTATCTAGTCATTCCCTCTTGTTTTTGTTTTTCTACAGAGTCGAAGATGATAAGAAGTTTTCCTTACAGTCCAGCTAAAGAGATTTACAGAAAAGATCAGATCTGCCCAATTCACCAATATTATGTCAGCAATCCAAAAACAGCAACCTTATCGGGGAAGATGGGATCACTAAACACAATGCATGGTCTCATACAGTCCTGTAGTGGAAAGGACAGTGGCTTCTCACCTGTGGGACTGTAAGATGTATACATTGTGGATGGTGAAATCACATTTTCTATTATTATAACTGTATTTACAGGCACTGTATAAAGAAGAGCTGCCTTGGCTAAAGGGAATTTGCAAGACCACCTGGCATCCATAACTCATTTAAAGGGGAATTAGATTGTGTCCCTGCTTTAAAAGTGCAATATCTATCGTAAAAACTATGCAACCAATGCCTTATGTTGACATATACATTTCGCTTCATGCACTTTCTAAAGGGCGGAATAGTGAATAGATTGCAGTACAAGCCCCTGTCTTTGAATGCTTAGAGTCAATTGGCTGGGCTAGCTGGGCTTTGTAAAGTTTAGGACCCTCTAAAGAACATAGCAAGCTATGACAAGGCCTTGATCATCTGCTTCCACGTCTCATCACCACATACAATATTTTCCTCCACACCTTCAATCATTTACACGGCTCTATACAACCTTTGCGCTATACAATGCTGCACGACTGCAGTGAATGTTTCTTGTGGGTCTTCATGCATACCTGATCTGAAACTGCCCATAAAAGATAGGTCATTGTTGGCCAAGAAATGATTTGGCTCGAACTTTACAACTTGATCCTCCCATAACTGAATCCAACATCTTCATATCCTTATTTTGGGTGACTGGGAGGAGGGATGGTTGGACTACGGTGGACATTTGACAGATATGTGTCTTCTTCATGGAAATGTCTTCATGAAAACCTCTGTCCAAGGATATCTAATAGTTTCTATGCATCTGGTTGTCTACTGTCTAATGCTGTTCTAACCGACTGTGACCATACACATTAGATTCATATTGGCTGAACTTGACGATTTTGCTGAGACTGGTGGACCATCTGACATGTATAGGGTGTCACAACTTTCCATCAATGGCAGATGCTGGGGATAGAAGCATTGGTTTGTTGGATTCCAACAATCTCAATTAAGTTTTGAGGTGGGACCACTCTAACCATTCAGAACATATGCATACTTGGTCAAGGAGGGGACATTGGTAGGGATAGCTCTTGGCCAAATGAACCTTCAGCTGACAGCTACAGTGTATGAAGTGTATGGCCAACTTTTTTAATGACAATATGAATAAAGTAAGTCTTGCTCACAGCAACAAACGAGGTGGCTATAACTAGGGTATGATTGGTTGTAATCCTACTTTTAAGGTTGTCAAGAAGTCCCCATTATGTTTCTCCTCAGTGAAGAACAAGCCTTGTAAGTAGTGTTGAGGGAACTTCTGTTTTCAAATTTGGCGTACATGGTTCGTGTTCGGGTTATCTAAGATTTTCGTTATGGATTCTGCTACCACAGACCATAACTTATGGTCCGTGGTAGTGGAATCCATAACAGAATTCTTAGATAACCCGAATCCTTGTACGCCGAACTTGAAAACAGAAGTTCATTCATCCCTACTGGTGAGGGTTACACCTGTAGCAATTATAGCTGGTACCATGATTGGTGAACCTACAGGTATTTTACAATTCATTCTCTAAAGATGCTCGTACACCTTCAATAACTCATTCAGCCAACATCTATTCCACCAGGCTGCCTCATATACATGTGTGCTCAGTCGAGCATGCGTTTTCAGTGGCAAGAGATGAGAAAGCCACTGCCAGACATCTTTAATGGCAGTTTATCTCTTGGCAGAACAGAAGGATCAGAGTTGAAGTTCAACTTGCCTGATCACTCTTTTCCCCAACATCATCTGCTGAAAGAGAGTCAGGAGGCCCCAAACACATTAGATAGTTAGCCAGCCCAGCTGAAATTGACGAGTTTGGCATGCCATACACTAAGGAGTATAGGGACCTTAAGGGCTAATCTCAAATGCATGAGACCCCTGTATTTTCATTAGTCCATATTATACTGAGAAGCCAAAATTTTCTGAAGGACAGATGGCCACCTTTTTAGTGTACAGTAGGTTTTTTGCAAAAGCTATAAACTGCACAGTTAATGTGGCTTCACACTGGCATCCCCTTTTATATTAGATGTGATAGAATTCCAGTCAGCCAAAGTTAGATTGCAAGCTCTGCAGGTTGAGTTGGGAGCTTCTCTAATTGGGTAGTTTGCTTGGATTGAGATACATCATGTGTTTCCTTACCAGGGTACAGAGGGAACAACTGGGTGCCATCTTTAAGATGATGGAAAGCAACCAAGAAACCTTTGGAATGATGTCAGACGGAGACTTGAAGGAGCAGCTGAAACTATACAACATGTAGCGTCCTCTGCTGGTTGAAGCAATGTAAAACACATAACATTTCCTCAGAACGGCTGTAATAGAGAGTGTTGTGATGTTTCAGGCGTATCATGGTCGTTAGAGTAGAACAGGATGGTCATTCGACTATGTACGATATTACAACATGCATTGATACTTCTCACAATGCAGTGCCGTTTTCAGAGTAATTTGGCACTCAAGAGCAAATTTCATGAATCACAACTAAGGCACTTTCTATGCACCCTTCATTTATGGATATGCTGTATAAAAAGAGTGTGGTTTCTATAGCCAAGGACTGAGATCTTTTGGGGACCAAATTACAAAATTAAATATATTAAAGGTTGTATGCAATTAAAAACCGCCCCATGAAGAGCGCTACTCTTGTCCATAGACTGCGTAAGATATTGCAGCTCATCCCCATTCATTGTAAGGTAGATGGACACAGCCCATGGACAACGTGGAGCAGTTTCTAAACCGTTTTCATTTTCACAACGTCACGTGAACATTTTGGGGTAGATTTAGAAAAACTGGTGTAAAGGTAAAATGGCTTAGTTGCCCATAGCAACCAATCAGATTTCACCTTTCATTTTTCAGATCTCCTCTGGAAAATGAAAGGTGAAATCTGATTGGTTGCTGTAGGCAACACCAGTTTGCTAAATGGTCTTCCCCTCAAAATTACTATTATTTACAGCTACCCGGAGAACCCCTCTAAAGCAGCAATATACAGTATGCAAGCATATACAGCCCACTGCATGTCTTCTCCCAATGGATCCCCCACACAGTGTTTCACTGTCCTAAGCAATAGCATTTTGTGCTTTCTCTCACTACTGCTGTGTAATTACGATGATTTTCTGTATATAGCCTGATATTTGGTATGAAATCTATATGTAGTTGTCTTATTTTTCTTTCAGTGATGTAGGGTTTCTGCTCTGACAGCTTCTGATCTACACTCATAGAAGCACAGAAGTCTGATGGGGTAGATATAGGGGGGAGATTTATCAAAAGTGGTATAAAATGGATATTGGCTTAGTTGCCCATAGCAACCAATCAGATTGATCCTATCATTTTCTAAATGAGCTCTGAAAAATGAAAGGAGGAATCTGATTGGTTGCTGTGGGCGACTAAGCCAGTTTCCCTGATAAATCTCTGCTATAGTCTTTACTATATGAAGTGAATGGAGTATGTACTTCTCATCATATGGGACTAGGAGATTTTCCAGGCTGTGAAGACAGCTCAGCGGTTTCTTCTTTAACATTTCTTATCATTTCTAATAAAATATTTTGCAAGCCTTATTCTTGTCTGTATTTCTTTCTGTGATTGGACATGCTTATTACACCGTAATATACAGCACCAACTAGTATGTTTGGCCTCAAAAATGTCTAGGGTATAACATTTCTGACTGGTTTTCATAAATTTCTTAGGCTGGGTTCACAGCACGTTTTTCCAATCCGTTTAATGTACAGGGTGGGCCATTTATATGGATACACCTTAATAAAATGGGAATGGATGGCGATATTCACTTCCTGTTTGTGGCACATTAGTATATGTGAGGGGGGAAACTTTTCAAGATGGGTGGTGACCATGGCGGCCATTTTGAAGTCAGCCATTTTGAATCCAACTTTTGTTTTTTCAATAGGAAGAGGGTCATGTGACACATCAAACTTATTGGGGATTTCACAAGAAAAACAATGGTGTGCTTGGTTTTAACGTAACTTTATTCTTTCATGAGTTATTTACAAGTTTCTGACCACTTATAAAATGTGTTCAATGTGCTGCCCATTGTGTTGGATTGTCAATGCAACCCTCTTCTCCCACTCTTCACACACTGATAGCAACACCGCAGGAGAAATGCTAGCACAGGCTTCCAGTATCCGTAGTTTCAGGTGCTGCACATATCGTATCTTCACAGCATAGACGATTGCCTTCAGATGATACGAGATGTGCAGCACCTGAAACTACGGACACCATTGTTTTTCTTGTGAAATTCCCAATAAGTTTGATGTGTCACATGACCCTCTTCCTATTGAAAAAACAAAAGTTGGATTCAAAATGGCTGCCATGGTCACCACCCATCTTGAAAAGTTTCCCCCCTCACATATACTAATGTGCCACAAACAGGAAGTTAATATCACCAACCATTCCCATTTTATTAAGGTGTATCCATATAAATGGCCCACCCTGTATACAAAAAAGGTGTACGTTAAACGGATGCCCCAGACTGATGCCATACAATGGCATCAGTTCACCATAGAGCTCCAAAAAAATTAAAAAAGTATACGTTTTTTTACCTTTGAAAAAAAAAAAGTATACTTTTTTTGTTGGACTGTGCAGGATACAAGAACGTGGTGTGCTGCGTTTTTGTATCTTTTTTTTCCTAACATATACGTCAAACGGAGGAATAAAACGTGATGTGAACCCACCCTTATGCCTCATGCAGATGTCCGTGTCAGTTTTGGATCAGTGGTAACACGGACCGTGTTCAATCCGTGTTTTCTCCCGTGACAGATCCGTGTTGGGTCAGTTTTTTGCTGTCCGTGTTGCATCCGTGTTTCACTAACACTCAACAGCTGAAAAATAATTTTCAAAGAATCTCTTGTTAATGATCCGTGAAACACGGATGGCATCCGTGGTTTTCACGGACCCATAGACTATAATGGGCGTGATGGATCCATGAACATGGACAAAATAGAGCATGCATTTGTGGTAAAAAAACGGACCCACGGACCGTTCTGAAACACTGATGTAAGAATACACACATTAAAATGAATAATGACGTGTGCTGTCCGTGGAGAACACGTACAGCACACGTCCGTGAAACACTGACGTCTGCATGAGGCTTTACTTTGACATCTGCTCAAATGCTTAATGTCAGCTGATGAGATGGAAGTGTTATAAATCTTAGATCAGTGAGAGTGTAAACGCTAGGATCCCCACTGATCGCTATTATGGAGGCCCTCATCCCTTCTCCCTGGCCCATCCAAGGTGAGGAGAAATGATGTGGAGCAGTGGCCAAGCATGTTTTCCAGAGACGGCAAAGCACAGAAAGCTTGGTTGTTTCCATGATCTTGTCTACCTCTGGATGCTCCAATTTCATCCATAAATTGCTGAGATGGGAATACCTGACATGTCTGTTATGGCGACTACTTGCATTCCCCTTGTAATGACAATTCTGGAGCATCTATTCTTATGGCTCTATGTTGTGCCATGCCTTTATTATTCCTACTTCAATTTGAATGAATTAATAGCAGTTCTCAATAAAGGTTACCAGTTGGGCAGGTGTCCCTGCACAGTCTGACACTATCTAATCAGTGCTGCCATCATCAGACCGTGCAGGGACACAACTGGTAACACTTATCTGGACCTTCACTGCAAACTGCTAGTAATTCATTCATAATTTCTAGCAGCAACAATAAAGAAATGGCACATCGTAGAGACATAAGAAGAGATGCTCTTGAATTGTTATTACAAGGAGAGTGCGAGTAGTTATACAGACATGTCAGGAGAGGTAACAGGTCCTCTTCAAAGAACATTTTCTCCCAAAATAAAAAAATGTCTCCTTGTGTCACATTGTTAGAAAACAAGGTAAAAATCATAGGGCCTGTCTTGTCCACGGCAACTGACCACAGCTGACAGGACAAGGATCAGGCAGAAGTACATACCTTCCTAGGGCACTGTCCAACGTTCAATGTGAGGAGGTACAACTTACTCAAGAAATAAAATTTGTCTTCCAGCTACTTCACTCTACATCTGAGTGGCTGGTAATAAATGCAGTGCAAATACTGAGGGCTTTAGGTAAGACCAACTATTCTCCATTACTAAAGAGATGTTCTCATTGGTTATAAAGCAAGCCTATCACAACCAGCTCCTTGGGGCAGGTACCTGTTTCACCCAATCAGTGCTTTCCCTTATGCAGGGGAGGTGCCAAGCCTGCAGATGGAAAGCACATTCATTGTAGTGGATGCAGCACACCAAGGAGAACATTATGTTTACATACAGTAGGTACTACACTAGTGTAATAGTAGCAGCTGGCTGAACATGGGGGAAAATACTTGCACTGCAGTATGTGCAGTGGCCAAGTTTGGGGTAGCCCTTACGCTATACTTTGTCTACCAGACACCGTGGAGGTGTCACCATGTGTTGCTGCTCTCTCCGGAACGGGTGGTAAGGTATGGTGCACCCCAATGGGAAATAAGTCCAGAGAGACAGGGTGTTTATTTACTGGAGGAAGTGCAAAACAATACAGACAATGCAATGGGCTGGTTTCTCCAGACAGAAGAAGGTTTCATGCTAATGAAACACCTTAGCTAACTCTCCCTCTCTATCAGAAGGCTGGCTCTCAAAGCCTGGTGGCCGAGGGTCTGTGGCTCAATCATCTGGCTGGCTCCCTGGTCACAGGATTGGTGTCACACCTGTGACAGGTGTAAGCTGGTATGTCCACACCTCCTGTTCAGGTGTTGATCATGTGACCTTTACCTCTCCCTATTTAGTCTGACTTTACCCATCACTCCTTGCTCTTGATAGCTTCATTTGGTTTTGGAAGAGCTGGAGTGTGGTTCTTGTTGAAGTCATGTTCATCTATCATCCTCAGAAGTTAAGTGTTCCGCTTGTTGTGTTTTGTACCACCCCCCCCCCCCTGTTGTTTACTAGGCCTCAGCGAGATTGTTCTTCGCCAGGGAAGGAACGGGTTGTCTCTGCTCTGTCATTACCTTTAGGGAATCTGAGGGTTAGAAGGGTTTTCCAGGTTCTTGTGTATGGGCATCTCTACCATCGAGAGATGCGCATACGGATAGGAGTTAGGGCCAAAAGCAGGGTTTTATAGGTGGGGACCCTTTTCCTTCCCTAGCGGTGAGGCCTAGTGTCTTTTCTCTTCCTTCTTGTTGTCTTTTGGTGTTCTCACCTACCTACATCCGTGACAATCGGTGACTGAAAATCTGCGGCAGAGCATCCCCGTCTCAGCATTTTCTTCTGGTCACTTATCTAGTCTGGCTGAGTCTCTCCTACTAAGCACTGGTCACTGTCTGCAGACAACTAAAGGCTCCTTATATACAGTTTCTAGCTGAACTAGAACCTTCTAGTGGGAGGACTGGAGTGGAGAAGCACAACCTAAACGTGGAGAATCACAGCTTAAACAGAAACATTGTTACAATGTCTGTCTATCATAGACTTGTATAGAGCTTCAATGCAAGTCTATGGGAATGAACGAACAGTTTTTCCAGATGTCAACAAGTCTTCAGACATAACAGAGTCAAACCAGCCAGTCAGATGGTCCATGTATCTGTTTATTTCTCTCTAAAACATTGCATAGGAAGAAAGTCATAAAGTCTCCCAGAATTAGCTGGCTGTGGATTAACCCTTTCCATAGTGCAGTGCAGCTATAGTATAATAACAGTGCAAATGAACAGGATATATTTCAGTGAATAAACATATAAATGCAATTAAACAATGTGAAACAGTATAAGTGCTCAAACCAGCATAAATCACAGTGCAAGTGTTCAATAAAGTAGGGAGATGATGGCTTTGCATAGTAGTAAAAGGGGCAAGTGTGTACAAATGTCCATAGTTAGGGATGAGAAAACCCTGACCGTACTGTTTGGGTTCGTACCGAACATTGCGGTGAACATTGGCGCCAAAGTCCATGTTTGGATTTTAATTAAAGCTTGTTTAAAGGCTGCGGCACAGCCAATCAACAAGCTTTTAAGCTGTGGGCACTTGGAAGCCATCATAGTTATGCCTAGTATTGGCATGGCTGCGATTGGCCGACGCACCACGTGACCCTGCATGTATAAATGCTGGATCACATGGTCTGCCGCCATTCTGCTCTGACTAGTGTAGGGACAGGACACTGCTGCACTAAGGGACAGTGTTGTTGTTTTTTTCTTTTTGATAACTCTGTGGGTGACCTGTAGGCATTTTTGGTCGGTGCAATACTACTCCTTTGCAACAGGGACACAGAAATACAATAATCGGGTTGTTAATTCTGTGGGTCACCTAAAGCCATTGACGTGATACGGAAATACAATAGTTAATCAGTCTGTTAATTGTGTCAATGACATAAAGCCTTTTTTGGAAGGGAGATACACCTCATCTGCGACACAGAAATACAATAATTACCGGTAATCAGTCTGTTAATTGTGTTGGTGACTTAAAGGCATTTTGGGGGTTCAGAACACTGCATTTTCATCTGTCTTACTGTTATAGGAGAGTTAATCAGTCTGTTATTTGTGTCGGTGACCTATAGCCATTTTTTAGGGTGCAAAACACTTAATTTGCACCCATGACACAGAAATACAATAGTTAATTAGTCAGTTAATTGTGTTGGTGACATAAAGCCTTTTTTGGGAGGGAGATGCACCTCCTCTGCATCCCTGACACAGAAATACAATATTTAACCAGTCTGTTAGGCTACTTTCACACTGGCGTTTTGGTTTCCGTTTGTGAGATCCGTTCAGGGATCTCACAAGCGGTCCAAAACGGATCAGTTTTGCCCTTAATGCATTCTGAATGGATAAGGATCCGCTCAGAATGCATCAGTTTGGCTCCGTTCTGCCTCCATTCCACTTTGGAGGCGGACACCAAAACGCTGCTTGCAGCCAAACGCATCCGTCCTGACACACAATGTAAGTCAATAGGGACGGATCCGTTTTCACTGACACAATATGACACAATAGCAAATGGATCCGTCCCTCATTGACTTTCAATGGTGTTCAAGACGGATCCGTTTTGGCTATGTTACAGATAATACAAACTGATCCATTCTGAACAGATGCAATGGGTTGCATTATCTGAACGGATGCGATCCATGACGGATCCGCAACAAACGCGAGTGTGAAAGTAGCCTTAATTGCGTGACATAAAGCCATTTTCTACCGTCTTACTGTTATAGGAGATTTAATCAATATGTTAATTGTGTCGGTGACATAAAGCCTGAGCGGCCGGCCACTAGCCAGTAGGCCTGCTGCTGCCCACTGCGCTGAGGAACAGAGCACACTAAAGGCAGCTCAAAGAAGTTCCCTGGCATGGCAGTTCTTCAGGCAATGTGCTGACAAGACACGGGTGGTTTGCAAGCTGTGCAGTCAGAGCCTGAAGCGAGGCATACATATTCTAAACCTGAGCACCACCTGCATGACCAGACATCTAACTTCAAAGCAGTGGAGTAGACACCTAAAAAAACACAAAAGATCTGAGGCTCCTCCTGCTCCCTCTTCTGCTGCGGTCTCGGCCTCGTCCTCTCCCTCAAAGTGAGGATGTGACAGCAAAACCATCACCACCAGTGTCACCGAGCATCTCCACACTATCCCATTGAAGCGTTCAGCTGTCCATGCCCCAAACACTGGAGAGAAGGAGGAAGTACCCCCTTACCCACCCGCAAGCCCTGGCCCTGAATGCTAGCATTTCAAATTTCCTGGCCTTTGAAAAGCTGCCATTCTGTCTGGTGGAGACCGACAGTTTTAAAAACTTAATGACAGTGGCTGTCCCACAGTACGTGGTTCCCAGCCGCCACTACTTTTCCAGGTGTGCCCTGCACGAACAGGTGTGTGCTGTGCAACGCCATCAGTGGCAAGGACCGATATGTGGACCAGTAAGCACAGGCAGAGATGTTTTATCTTCCCAACTGCCCACTGGGTAAATGTAGTGGCGGCCTGGCCTGGGGTGCATGTCCTACCACCACCAAGGATTGCGGGACGTTTCTTGGTGCATCCTGTTGCCTCCTACTCCGCTTCCTTCTTCTATTCCTCCTCTACTGCCTCCTCATCGTGTCAGCACAACACGTGCACCACCAACTTCAGCACAGTCAGGGGGAAGCGACAGCAGGCTGTTCTGAAACTCATATGTTTGGGGGGAAAACCCACACCGCGCAGGATCTGTGGATGTGCATGGAAGAACAGACTGATGAGTGGTTGGTGCCGCTGAGCCTCAATCCAGGCCTGGTGGTGTGCGACAATGGGCGAAATCTTGTAGCTCTGTGTGTATTGCAAGGGTATTTTTAGGTACTGATTGGTTCTCCCCTTTAATTGTGTTTAATACTCTGTGTAATAGTTTATAAGTTTCCCTTGTAATGAAGTGGGTTAGAGATGGTACCCATCCCCCATTGTGTTAATAAGACCACATTCCAGAGTGATCTCAGAAACATGCGTGCTGCACACTGGAGGAGTGGCTAACAGTTTTAAACTCTGTGACACACATTCACTGAGGAGACTCTATAGAAGACTTTATCTGGTAGGATGTAGGTATGACTTGCCCTATCTCTTGTCCACCCCGGGGTGTCGGTCATGTGTTATAATGTGGTAGGCAGCCATGAGTATAGCATGATCGACGGATTCTCCATCCCATTTAGGCTAGTGATGTTTATTTACTTTTTATTATTCTGTATGTGATTTGTCCATGTTATCGTATATTTAATCACACTTAGTAAATATATTTATATGTTAAGCCTGCGTAAGCTTATTCATTCTCAAATATTGATCAGAAGAGGACAGCTTGTCGTTGGTCCTGGGCAGCCTGACACACATGAGCAAGTACATGCTGCAGTGCCTGTGTAGCGACCGCTGAGATGCCCTCATTGTTACCAGTGCTAAAAACTGGGTGGCCACCCTGCTGGATCCCCACTACAGCGCGGAGTCAGTGGAAGGATAAGGCGGAGGAAGTCACCAAAGCAGCTGGGGCACTGCCAGCACCTCAGAAAGGAGGGTTAGCATGGCTGAAATGTGGAAAAGCCTTGTCAGCACGCCACAACATCCAGCACCACCAGCTTATACGGAACGTTTTAGCAGGAAGCAGCATTTCATCAACATGGTGGAACAGTACGTGTGCACACATCTGCACGTACTGACTGATGGGTCTGCCCCTTTTAAATACATATATAAGACAGCACTACTTACTAAGACTTCTTAGTTGGTCCAAACGGTAGCGGTGCCAGCAGTGTTGGGCCCTAGCCCGTCGGGCCCCAGGTAGCCAACAAGATGAAGAGATGACCGCAGCACTCAATGTCTTCAATGTTACTTCAGTGTTTATTCACCAATCATGATTGGTGAATAAACACTGAAGTAACATTTGTAAGAAGGTACCTGGAATCATCGTGGATGGAAGGTATGTGTCACCGAAGTTCCTGGCCTCAGTGAAGTGATACACCTTATCTGCATTTTGTTCTACACCAATGTGTGAATAAACACCACTGTTTAATTCAAGAACTGTGTACTTTGCCTCTATACTGCATCCGCTAGTCCTAACTACCAGAGTGAATCCCTACAATTGGTGGAGGATGCGGGCAAGTGCAGTGAGGCTGGCGTGAACGCCAATATATTTATGGGCACAGTTGTATGTCATACATCAAACCAGATGTATTTCAACCCAACGACAAAATGGAGGCTCTTGTGAAGGAGGCTAATTTGCAGCAGCGAGAGACCAACCTGCACCAACTGGAGGCTAATATGCAGCAACCAGTTGCTGCTACAACATGTGATGGGTTTGCAGACAGCAGGAGCAACCCCAAGCGTCCACGATGCCCGGAAAGCAGTTCGAGCAGCGATCCCTAAGATGACCCCTGCAGACGACATCGAAATCTACCTGGCGATGTATGAGAAAGTGGCCATCAGGGAAAAGCTGCCCCGAGACCCGTGGGGTATATTTAGACTTGCAGGACAATCAAGCGACTACCCGAGGGTATAAGGTGAGATTTCGGCAAGACTGGGGGTGAATGTGTTAGTCCGGGCCTAGCGGGTACATCAGTGGGAGTTTAAGCCGGCTGAGCTCGCGAGACCCTAGTATTATGACTCACTCCACCTTTTGCAAAAGTGGCTACAGCCTTATGTGCTGAGTCCCACAGCTATGCTGGATAGACTATTGGCTGACATATTCTGGAGGGCGCTGCCACCCCCTCTCCTGCCAGGTATTTCCTGGAAATGCCCTGAAAATGGTGGACCTGGTGGAACGCTATGAGGCCACCAAGAATATCAATGGGGGCTATTTTGGGAGGAGGGCAGGCAAACTCCAGAACTCCCCACCTCAGGCCCACCGGAATGAGCCAATGAAACCCCCCCGGGAGGTTCCCCTTATGGACCGGACCCAGTTAATCTGCTGGCGGTGTCAGGAACCTGGCCATACCAGGGCCGAGTGTCCTCATCGGGTTGAGCCCATGGACACTAATTGTGGTAACCGACAATCGCTATAACTGTGTGCCACAGGTACCCTGGAGGCTCTAGACCACTTGTGCCAGGTGGAAGTGGGAGACACTCAAGCAGAAGTTCTGCTGGACTCAGGGAGCTTAGTGACCCTGGTAAGGGCTACCCTGGTGCGGTCCACTGAGTATACTGGCCGGAAAGTTGGGGTGATATGCATTCATAAAGACTTGAAAGACTACTCCACCGCGCTGGTTTCTCTAACCACGGTGGCTGGCAGATGGACCCACGAAGTGGCCGTCACCACAAATCTCCACTATGAACTCATAATAGGGAGAGACTTTCCAGGTTTCCCTGCCCTATGGCCGGTTGTGAGAGTTAAGGATACCCCTGAGACAGGAATAAGCCCAGGAGATTGGCCTTGTCCAGGGGGACGGCCAGAACCCTGGGAACCTGAGGCCAAAGGGCCAGCAGTAGGGGTGACCGCCACTTTGGTGGAAGAAAGGGAGACAACCCCGCGTAGGGTAATGGTGGGAGACTTGGAGGAGTTGCCACCGGGTCCTGGGTTGGCAGACCTCAACGTCTCCGGGGAGAATTTCGGTACAGCCCAACGCCGAGACCCAACCCTATCCCGGTCCTGGGAGAATGTGGTAATACTTGATGGTGTACCCCAACAACCTGGGGCCGAGTCGATGTTTTCCCATTTTGTGGTCCACCAGAATATGCTATATCGGGTATACCAACTGCGGGGTGAACCTGTTGAACAGTTGGTGGTGCCTGGGGCCTATTGAAAACTCGTGTTAGAGTTAGCCCACCAACATGTTCTCGGGGGTCATCTGGGACTGCAGAAGACACAGGACAGGATACTACAACGGTTTTACTTGCCCAGTGTCTTTAGAGAGGTGGATGACTTTTGTAAGTCTTGCCCGACCTGCCAAACCACTAGCCCCCAGCACCTGTTCCGCAGTCCCTTAGTGCCCCTCCCGATTATCGAGATACCATTTGAGAGAATCGCTATGGATCTTGTAGGCCCAGTATCGAGGTCCGCTAGGGGGCACCAACACATCTTGGTCGTCCTGGACTACGCCACTCGATACCCGGAGGCGGTGCCACTGCAACATACATCGGCCAAACTCATAGCAAAAGAGTTAATGGAGATGTTTTCCCGAGTGGGGTTCTGACTGACCAGGGGACTCCTTTTATGTCCAAGGTCATGCGGGAGCTCTGTAAATTGCCGAATATCAAACAGATATGGACATCCACGTGGTCTGTTGGACATAGCCAAAGAGGCGTGGGAGCAACAACCCACACCATATAAAAGTGTTGAATACGTCACCCAGATGCAGGAACGTACGGAAACCGTGTTGCCGCTGGTAAAGGAACATATGGAGGCAGCTCAGCGAGCTCAAAGTCGGGTGTATAATCAGCAGGCTCAGGTCCGGATCTTTAACCAGGGAGATCGAGTTTTGGTTCTGGTACCGACAGTGGACAGTAAGTTACTGGCTAGGTGGCAGGGACAATACGAGGTACTCGAAAAGGTTGGAGAAGTAAACTACAAGGTACACCAGCCAGGATGGCGGAAGCCAGAGCAGGTGTACCATGTGAATTTACACAAACCGTGGAAGGATAGGGAGACCAGTACTGACGATAGCCGACCAAGTTTTCTAGGGGGAGAGGTTCCGGCCCCTAAGTCTGATGTAAGGGAAGCGGTTGCTGCAGTGAAGATTGCTGACAGCCTCTCCTCTAAACAGACTCAGGAGGCCAGGGAGTTCCACAGCAGGAACACGGATGTGTTCTCAGACCTCCCTGGATGCACTTCCATAATCCAGCATGACATTGTCACTGAGCCTCAGGCCAAAATCCGGTTGAAATCATACCGGGTACCCGAGGCTCGGCGACAGGCCATCTCTGAGGAAGTACAACTGATGCTGCAACTAGACGTCACAGAGGAGTCTAGAAGTGAGTGGGCCAGCCCTATAGTACTGATACCCAAACCAGACGGGACGTTGCGGTTTTGTAACGATTTTTGAAAATTAAACGAGGTATCTAAGCTTGACGTGTATTCCATGCCCCAGGTAGACGAGCTGATTGAGAGGTTAGGACAAGCCTGGTATTTTTCTGTTTTGGACCTCACCAAAGAGTACTGGCAGGTAGCCTTAACGGAGGCTGCCAAAGAGAAAACGGCCTTCATCACACCGGAGGGGCTGTACCAGTATAAGGTGTTACCCTTTGGTCTGCATGGTGCCCCCGCCACTTTCCAAAGGATAATGGACATTGTGCTGCGACCACATCGTCGGTACGCTTCAGCTTACCTGGACGATATTGTCATCCACAGTACTGACTGGAAAAGTCACCTGCCCAAAGTGCAGGCTGTAGTAGACTCCCTTCGAAAAGCTGGAATAACCGCTAACCCAAAAAAATGAGGAGACAAAATACCTTGGGGATGCCATTGGGCGCTAAGTGATCAAACCCCAAATAAACAAAATAGAGGCGATAAGAAATTGGCCCCGACCTGTCAACACTAAACAAGTAAAACAAACACAAATCACAGAGCAGCACTCACGGACCTCATCGACCACGCCGTAATGCATCAGCCAAGTCAAAATCGCAGATCCTCAGCAGTCATCAGATTAGTCAACAAAAAGGCGACGGCAGCATCTCTAATGCTTTCTTTATTGATCGTCCTTCAAAGAGTGTGTATACAAAAAGCCAGACACACTCTTTGAAGGACGATCAATAAAGAAAGCATTGGAGATACAGCCGTTGTCTTTTTGTTCACTAAACAAGTAAAGTCGTTCCTAGGAATGATAGGCTATTACATAGGATTTGTTCCCTACTTTGCCACGATAGCCGCGCCCTTGACAGAGCTCTTGAAGGGACGAAAATCAGTGATGGTTCGCTGGGATGAGCGGGCGGAAGAGTTTTTTTCCACTTTGAAGTCGGCCCTGTGCGGGTCACCGGCTTTGGTAAAGCTCAACTTTAATAGGGAGTTTATGGTACAGAAAGATGCCTCCGAAGTAGGCCTCGGTGCTGTATTCTCTCAGGAAGTCAACGGGGAGGAGCATCCCGTTGTCTTTTTAAGCCACAAGCTCACCCCAGCCGAAACCAGGTATAGTATAGTGAAAAGAGAGTGCCTGGCTATCAAGTGGGCACTCGAGTCTCTCCGCTACTATTTGATGGGGAGAAAGTTCCGCCTGGTAACTAACCACTCCCCTCTTAAGTGGATGAGCCAGGCCAAAGAGAGAAATGCCTGAGTCACCAGGTGGTTCCTGTCTTTACAGAACTTGAAGTTCTCAGTGGAACACAGGGCAGGCCGGTTGCAGGGAAAGGCGGATGCCCTGTCCCAGGCATACTGTATGGCAGGTGTTCACCCCCTCAGGGTTGAACAAAGGGGGGGGGGGGGTACCTGGAATCATCATGGATGAAAGGTATGTGTCACTGAGGTTCCTGGCCTCGGTGAAGTAAGAGCCGGTATTTTATGCATCAGCAGTAGCTATTGCTAATTGACTCCATGAGAGTTAGCATGGCTGTCATAGCTGATCCGGGACGGCTCTTACTGGGAGTAGTCAAAGTGCTGGGTGGGTGACTACTCCCCATGTTCCAGGCTGGGTTTTGCCAGGCATAAAAACCAGCCAGCACTGCCAGGTGTGTGGATTTACCTCCCTCTGACAGTGGAGTTCAGGAGTCTGTGTGCTGTACACTGAGGGCTGTGCTGGGATTTGAGGTTTGAGCCGGGCTGGAGGACTCAGGCCACTCTAAAGGCGAACAGGCCGCCTATGGACTTGATGAGGCTGAACTGCTAACAGGGTGTGAATTAACACCCAGGAGAAAAGGTGACTTTTATTGTTTATGGACTTTCCTTGGGTGAACAAACACCAAGCCACCTGCGTTTTGTGATATATCTTATCTGCATTTTGTTATACACCAATGTGTGAATAAACAAAGCTGTTTGATTTAGGAACTGTGTACTTTGTCTCTATACTGCATCCACTAGTCTTAACTACCAGAGCGAATCCCTACACATTGAAATCATTGAGTGCTGCGGTCATATCTTTATCTTGTCTGCCCTATTTAACTTCTGGGTCTCCAAATTGGGCACATGGCCTGAGCTTGCCCTTTACACCTTTAACCCCTTAAGGACATAGGACGTACCGGTACGCCCTATTTCCCGAGTCCCGGTACGTCCTGACTTAAATTCAGAATTCCGGCGCCGCGGGGGTTAATCGGAACAGGACGCCGGCTGAAATCATTCAGCCGGCATCCCGTAACAACGCAGGGGGGGGTCATTTGACCCCCCCGTATCGGCGATCGCAGAAAACCGCAGGTCAATTCAGACCTGCGGTTTTCTGCGTTTCCGGTCCATTCGGGTGTCCTGTGACCCGATGAACCGGTAAAAGACTGTGATCGGTGGCGTAATTTTACACCACCTATCGCAGTCCGAGGATTTGGAGAGGCGGTGCTGGCCCTGGTGCTGAACGCCGCTGTCCAGGGTGCTGATTGGTGCAGGGGAGAGAGGCGCGAGATTCAAACTTCCTGCGCTCCTCTCTCCCCTCCTCTTCCTGTCCAGCACCCTGACCGTGCAGCATCGTCCAGCACCAGCTCCTGTGTCCCCCTAATCGGCATCCATCACCCTCCTGCACCCATCGCCACCCAGGTAGGTTAGGGTCAGTGAGGGAGAGGCACCGTTAGGCAGGGAAAGAAGGGAAAAGTTAGTTAGGAAAAAAAAAAAAAACTTTTATTCCAAACTTCCATCTATCCATCTAACCCTAACCCAGACCCCCCCCTGCCACTTTCGCCCGCCCACCCCCGACTAGCCCCCCCCCCACCCCCCCACCAGCCTCCCCCTTCCTCACCACCACTTTTTTTTTTTCTGCGTGCGCTGACTGGCCAGCACTTTTTAGCGTCCGTCCAGTGTTAGCGCATCGCCCGCCCCACCACCCCACCGACCGCTGATCAGCGTTGTACCACTGATCAGCAAGTTTTAACTTTTTTTTTCCTAACACTTGCCCTTTTTTTTTTTGCCTTTTTTAGTACGCGAACACCCATTGCCCCCACACACACGCACATATAATAAATGTTTACACACACGCACACCTACACGCACACACACCCATGGCCCGCCGGATGTTCTCGGCCGAGGAGGCATACGCCCAGATTGGTGAATTTGATGGTGGAGCAGACGAATCTGTACGCCCAACAGTTCGTCGCTCAAAACCCAGGCTCAGTTTTGGCTAGACCCGGTGGCTGGACACCGGTCAGTGCAGCCGAGATGAGGACATTTTGGGGCCTCGTGCTGCATATGGGTCTAGTCCAAAAACCCAGTGTCAGGCAATACTAGAGTGGGGACGTCCTATACCAGACCCCACTGTACAGTATGGTCATGACACGTACACGGTTTGAGGCCATCCGGAAATGTCTGCATTATTCCGATAATGCAGCATGTCCACCCCGAGGTGATCCTGCCTATGACCGGCTGTATAAGATACGGCCGGTCATCGATCACTTTGGGGCCAAATTCATGGAGGCCTACGTACCTGGAAGGGAGGTCGCGGTTGATGAGTCTCTCGTTGCGTTCAAGGGGAGACTCAGTTTCCGCCAATACATTCCCACAAAGCGGGCGAGGTATGGCGTGAAGCTATACAAAATTTGTGAGAGTGCCTCAGGGTACACTTACAAATTTCGTGTGTACGAGGGGCGAGATTCCCGTATTCAACCCCCAGAATGTCCCCCCACTCTGGGTGTTAGCGGGAAACTCGTGTGGGACCTTATGTACCCACTGCTGGATAATGGTTACCACTTGTACGTGGATAACTTTTATACCAGCATTCCCTTGTTCAGGTCCCTTGCCGCCAGATCCACGTTCGCTTGTGGGACCGTGCGGAAAAATCAACGCGGCCTCCCTGCCTACCCCCTCCAGGTACCTATCCCCAGGGGTGAGACCCGTGCCCTTACCAGTGGAAACCTGTTGCTGGTCAGGTATAAGGACAAGAGGGATGTCCTTATGCTGTCCACAATCCACGGTAACGGCACCACCCCTGTCCCTGTGCGAGGTACCGCGGCAACGGTCCTCAAGCCCGATTGTATCGTCGACTACAATCGGTATATGGGAGGAGTTGATCTCTCTGATCAAGTCCTCACGCCATATAACGCCATGCGCAAAACCCGGGCATGGTACAAAAAAGTTGCGGTCTACTTGGTACAGGTTGCCATGTACAACTCTTTTGTACTATCCCGAAGCGCTGGCAGCACAGGGACATTCCTCCAGTTCTATGAGGCAGTCCTCAAGGCCCTGATCTTTTCGGACCGGGAAAGAGCAGGCCGGAGTACCTCGGGAACTGGAGGCGCCCGGATTGTCCCTGGCCAACACTTTCCAGGTGTGGTCCCCCATACTGGAAAGAAGGGACGAACCCAAAAAAAGTGCAGAGTGTGTCACAAGAGGGGGATACGGAAGGACACCACTACTCAATGTGACACGTGCCCCGATCATCCGGGCCTCTGCATTATCAATTGCTTCAGGGAGTATCACACTTCCATGGAGTACTAAATTATTATAATCCCCAACAGTCCACTAGAGAACATAAAACACTATGGCTCTCAGACTTTGGAGACACGGAAACAATTTTTCTTTCCCCAAAAAATATTAGTTTTAGTGCAGGCATTTAGTGCAGGCATTTAGTGCAGGCATCCTTCAATCCTGGGATTTTGAAGATTTCTGAAAATTTCTAAATTTGCTTCTAAACTTCTAAGCCTTGTAACATCCCCAAAAAATAAAATATCATTCCCAAAATGCTACAAACATGAAGTAGACATATGGGGAATGTAAAGTTATCACAATTTTTGGGGTATTACTATGTATTACAGAAGTAGAGAAACTGAAACTTTGAAATTTGCTAATTTTTCAAAATTTTTGGTAAAAATTGTATTTTTTTATGCAAAAAAATTAACTTTTTTGACCCAATTTTAGCAGTGACATGAAGTACAATATGTGACGAAAAAACAATCTCAGAACGGCCTGGGTAAGTCAAAGCGTTTTAAAGTTATGAGCACTTAAAGTGATACTGGTCAGATTTGCAAAAAATGGCCTGGTCCTTAACCACCTCCGGACCGCTGTACGCACAGACGCGTCCTGGAGGTGGTTGATTCATTCCTCCTGGACGCGCCGGCGCGTCCTCTCGCGAGACGCGAGATTTCCTGTGAACGCGCGCACACGGGCGCGCGCGCTCACAGGAACGGAAGGTAAGAGAGTTGATCTCCAGCCTGCCAGCGGCGATCGTTCGCTGGCAGGCTGGAGATGTGTTTTTTTTAACCCCCAACAGGTATATTAGACGCTGTTTTGATAACAGCGTCTAATATACCTGCTACCTGGTCCTCTGGTGGTCCCCTTTGTTTGGATCGACCACCAGAGGACACAGGTAGCTCAGTAAAGTAGCACCAAGCACCACTACACTACACTACACCCCCCCCGTCACTTATTAACCCCTTATTAGCCCCTGATCACCCCTGATCACCCCATATAGACTCCCTGATCACCCCCCTGTCATTGATTACCCCCCTGTCATTGATCACCCCCCTGTCATTGATCACCCCCCTGTAAAGCTCCATTCAGACGTCCGCATGATTTTTACGGATCCACTGATAGATGGATCGGATCCGCAAAACGCATCCGGACGTCTGAATGAAGCCTTACAGGGGCGTGATCAATGACTGTGGTGATCACCCCATATAGACTCCCTGATCACCCCCCTGTCATTGATTACCCCCCTGTCATTGATCACCCCCCTGTAAAGCTCCATTCAGACGTCCGCATGATTTTTACGGATCCACTGATAGATGGATCGGATCCGCAAAACGCATCCGGACGTCTGAATGAAGCCTTACAGGGGCATGATCAATGACTGTGGTGACCACCCCATATAGACTCCCTGATCACCCCCCTGTCATTGATTACCCCCCTGTAAAGCTCCATTCAGATGTCCGCATGATTTTTACGGATGCACTGATAGATGGATCGGATCCGCAAAACGCATCCGGACGTCTGAATGAAGCCTTACAGGGGCATGATCAATGACTGTGGTGATCACCCCATATAGACTCCCTGATCACCCCCCTGTCATTGATTACACCCCTGTCATTGATCACCCCCCTGTAAAGCTCCATTCAGATGTCCGCATGATTTTTACGGATGCACTGATAGATGGATCGGATCCGCAAAACGCATCCGGACGTCTGAATGAAGCCTTACAGGGGCGTGATCAATGACTGTGGTGATCACCCCATATAGACTCCCTGATCACCCCCCTGTCATTGATTACCCCCCTGTCATTGATCACCCCCCTGTAAAGCTCCATTCAGACGTCCGCATGATTTTTACGGATCCACTGATAGATGGATCGGATCCGCAAAACGCATCCGGACGTCTGAATGAAGCCTTACAGGGGCATGATCAATGACTGTGGTGATCACCCCATATAGACTCCCTGATCACCCCCCTGTCATTGATTACCCCCCTGTAAAGCTCCATTCAGATGTCCGCATGATTTTTACGGATGCACTGATAGATGGATCGGATCCGCAAAACGCATCCGGACGTCTGAATGAAGCCTTACAGGGGCATGATCAATGACTGTGGTGATCACCCCATATAGACTCCCTGATCACCCCCCTGTCATTGATTACACCCCTGTCATTGATCACCCCCCTGTAAAGCTCCATTCAGATGTCCGCATGATTTTTACGGATGCACTGATAGATGGATCGGATCCGCAAAACGCATACGGACGTCTGAATGAAGCCTTACAGGGGCATGATCAATGACTGTGGTTATCACCCCATATAGACTCCCTGATCACCCCCCTGTCATTGATCACCCCCCCTGTCATTGATCAACCCCCTGTAAAGCTCCATTCAGATGTCCGCATGATTTTTACGGATGCACTGATAGATGGATCGGATCCGCAAAACGCATCCGGACGTCTGAATGAAGCCTTACAGGGGCGTGATCAATGACTGTGGTGATCACCCCATATAGACTCCCTGATCACCCCCCTGTCATTGATTACCCCCCTGTCATTGATTACCCCCCTGTAAAGCTCCATTCAGACGTCCGCATTATTTTTACGGATCCACTGATAGATGGATCGGATCCGCAAAACGCATCCGGACGTCTGAATGAAGCCTTACACGGGCGTGATCAATGACTGTGGTTATCACCCCATATAGACTCCCTGATCACCCCCCTGTCATTGATTACCCCCCTGTAAAGCTCCATTCAGATGTCCGCATGATTTTTACGGATGCACTGATAGATGGATCGGATCCGCAAAACGCATCCGGACGTCTGAATGAAGCCTTACAAGGGCATGATCAATGACTGTGGTTATCACCCCATATAGACTCCCTGATCACCCCCCTGTCATTGATCACCCCCCCTGTCATTGATCACCCCCCCTGTCATTGATCACCCCCCCTGTCATTGATCACCCCTCTGTAAGGCTCCATTCAGACATTTTTTTGGCCCAAGTTAGCGGAATTATTATTTTTTTTTTCTTACAAAGTCTCATATTCCACTAACTTGTGTCAAAAAATTAAATCTCACATGAACTCACCATGCCCCTCACGGAATCCAAATGCGTAAAATTTTTTAGACATTTATATTCCAGACTTCTTCTCACGCTTTAGGGCCCCTAGAATGCCAGGGCAGTATAAATACCCCACATGTGACCCCATTTCGGAAAGAAGACACCCCCAGGTATTCCGTGAGGGGCATATTGAGTCCATGAAAGATTGAAATTTTTGTCCCAAGTTAGCGGAACGGGAGACTTTGTGAGAAAAAAATTAAAAATATCAATTTCCGCTAACTTGTGCCAAAAAAAAAAAATTTCTATGAACTCGCCATGCCCCTCATTGAATACCTTGGGGTGTCTTCTTTCCAAAATGGGGTCACATGTGGGGTATTTATACTGCCCTGGCATTCTAGGGGCCCCAAAGCGTGAGAAGAAGTCTGGTATCCAAATGTCTAAAAATGCCCTCCTAAAAGGAATTTGGGCACCTTTGCGCATCTAGGCTGCAAAAAAGTGTCACACATCTGGTATCACCGTACTCAGGAGAAGTTGGGGAATGTGTTTTGGGGTGTCATTTTATATATACCCATGCTGGGTGAGAGAAATATCTTGGTCAAATGCCAACTTTGTATAAAAAAATGGAAAAAGTTGTCTTTTGTCAAGATATTTCTCTCACCCAGCAAGGGTATATGTAAAATGACACCCCAAAACACATTCCCCAACTTCTCCTGAATACGGCGATACCACATGTGTGACACTTTTTTGCAGCCTAGGTGGGCAAAGGGGCCCATATTCCAAAGAGCACCTTTAGGATTTCACAGGTCATTTACCTACTTACCACACATTAGGGCCCCTGGAAAATGCCAGGGCAGTATAACTACCCCACAAGTGACCCCATTTTGGAAAGAAGACACCCCAAGGTATTCCGTGAGGTGCATGGCGAGTTCCTAGAATTTTTTATTTTTTTGTCACAAGTTAGTGGAAAATGCTGATTTTTTTTTTTTTTTTTTTCATACAAAGTCTCATATTCCACTAACTTGTGACAAAAAATAAAAATTTCCATAAACTCACTATGCCCATCAGCGAATACCTTGGGGTCTCTTCTTTCCAAAATGGGGTCACTTGTGGGGTAGTTATACTGCCCTGGCATTCTAGGGGCCCAAATGTGTGGTAAGGAGTTTGAAATCAAATTCTGTAAAAAATGACCTGTGAAATCCGAAAGGTGCTCTTTGGAATATGGGCCCCTTTGCCCACCTAGGCTGCAAAAAAGTGTCACACATCTGGTATCTCCGTACTCAGGAGAAGTTGGGGAATGTGTTTTGGGGTGTCATTTTACATATACCCATGCTGGGTGAGAGAAATATCTTGGCAAAAGACAACTTTTCCCATTTTTTTATACAAAGTTGGCATTTGACCAAGATATTTATCTCACCCAGCATGGGTATATGTAAAAAGACACCCCAAAACACATTCCTCAACTTCTCCTGAATACAGAGATACCAGATGTGTGACACTTTTTTGCAGCCTAGGTGGGCAAAGGGGCCCATATTCCAAAGAGCACCTTTCGGATTTCACAGGTCATTTTTTAGAGAATTTGATTTCAAACTCCTTACCACACATTTGGGCCCCTAGAATGCCAGGGCAGTATAACTACCCTACAAGTGACCCCATTTTGGAAAGAAGAGACCCCAAGGTATTCGCTGATGGGCATAGTGAGTTCATGGAAGTTTTTATTTTTTGTCACAAGTTAGTGGAATATGAGACTTTGTATGAAAAAAATAAATTAAAAAAAAATCATCATTTTCCACTAACTTGTGACAAAAAATAAAAAATTCTAGGAACTTGCCATGCCCCTCACGGAATACCTTGGGGTGTCTTCTTTCCAAAATGGGGTCACTTGTGGGGTAGTTATACTGCCCTGGCATTCTAGGGGCCCAAATGTGTGGTAAGGAGTTTGAAATCAAATTCTGTAAAAAATGACCTGTGAAATCCGAAAGGTGCTCTTTGGAATATGGGCCCCTTTGCCCACCTAGGCTGCAAAAAAGTGTCACACATCTGGTATCTCCGTACTCAGGAGAAGTTGGGGAATGTGTTTTGGGGTGTCATTTTACATATACCCATGCTGGGTGAGAGAAATATCTTGGCAAAAGACAACTTTTCCCATTTTTTTATACAAAGTTGGCATTTGACCAAGATATTTCTCTCACCCAGCATGGGTATATATAAAATGACACCCCAAAACACATTCCCCACCTTCTCCTGAGTACGGAGATACCAGATGTGTGACACTTTTTTGCAGCCTAGGTGGGCAAAGGGGCCCATATTCCAAAGAGCACCTTTCGGATTTCACAGGTCATTTTTTACAGAATTTGATTTCAAACTCCTTACCACACATTTGGGCCCCTAGAATGCCAGGGCAGTATAACCACCCCACAAGTGACCCCATTTTGGAAAGAAGAGACCCCAAGGTATTTCGTGATGGGCATAGTGAGTTCATAGAAGTTTTTATTTTTTGTCACAAGTTAGTGGAATATGAGACTTTGTAAGAAAAGAAAAAAAAAAAAAAAATCATCATTTTCCGCTAACTTGTGACAAAAAATAAAAAGTTCTATGAACTCACTATGCCCATCAGCGAATACCTTAGGGTGTGTACTTTCCGAAATGGGGTCATTTGTGGGGTGTTTGTACTGTCTGGGCATTGTAGAACCTCAGGAAACATGACAGGTGCTCAGAAAGTCAGAGCTGCTTCAAAAAGCGGAAATTCACATTTTTGTACCATAGTTTGTAAACGCTATAACTTTTACCCAAACCATTTTTTTTTTTACCCAAACATTTTTTTTTTTATCAAAGACATGTAGAACAATAAATTTAGAGCAAAATTTATATATGGATGTCGTTTTTTTTTGCAAAATTTTACAACTGAAAGTGAAAAATGTCATTTTTTTGCAAAAAAATCGTTAAATTTCGATTAATAACAAAAAAAGTAAAAATGGCAGCAGCAATGAAATACCACCAAATGAAAGCTCTATTAGTGAGAAGAAAAGGAGGTAAAATTCATTTGGGTGGTAAGTTGCATGACCGAGCAATAAACCGTGAA
Organism: Bufo bufo; assembly: GCF_905171765.1. Taxonomy (NCBI): domain Eukaryota; kingdom Metazoa; phylum Chordata; class Amphibia; order Anura; family Bufonidae; genus Bufo; species Bufo bufo. The sequence continues at coordinate 354,547,457 of NC_053394.1, forward strand.
AGTAGTGTAGGTCAGAAGTGTAAAAAGTGGCCTGGTCTTTCAGGGTGTTTAAGCACTGGGGGCTGAGGTGGTTAAGGTGAAAATGAGCCCGGTCCTTAAGGGGTTAAAGTGCTGGTCTTCCCTGCGGCCAGTGTATTGTCCGAACGTGTGTTTGGATAGGTGCATCCGCCTGTCCGCAGCCAACGTGGACAGGGTCACGTTCATAAAAATGAACCATGTATGGATTCCACAGGACTTGTCCGTATCTTGGGCAGAGTAGAGAGGTATACAAGTTGCACCCAGCCATTGTTATACTCCAGCGCAGTATGTGCATTCACTTTGCTATTTCTCAATGTTTTGGGGCCTGCACAAACCAAAAAAAAGGAAGAAAAAAAATATATATAAAAAAATTAAAAATAAAAATGTTGGCTACATCCTCCGCCTCTTCCGCCTGCACCGCCATGTCCGCCTCCTCCTCCACTCAGTCCTCCACCTCTAGGCTCAAGATTATTATTTCTTATATTGGCAGACTAGAGAAGTACAGTATATAGACCGCACCACAAAAAAATCACTAAAGGTCACACACAGAATTGACAGACACATAAAAAAAAAAAAAAAAACAGAAACAGTGTTAGCTTCCTCCTCCGCCTCTTCCACCTACACCGCCACATCCACCTCCTCCTCCTCTAATCAGACCTCCACCTCCTGGTTCAGTATTATTATTTGTTATATTGTCAGAGTAGAGAAGTATACTGGCTGCACCCCAAAAAATGGCTATAGGTCATGTGGTATGCCAGACCTTGCAGGGGAATTATGTGTGAGGTCACGGTGTGAGCAATAGGTGGGCCGAGGAAAATACAGTTCTGGTTACTCACGGTTACGTCGTCCCTGGGCAGGCTCGCATAAGAGTTAAAAGGAGAATGGCACAAGGATTCTCTGGGGCACACTCTTGTGTAAGGTACACTGGCCAGATGGTGGTTTGAGGTCCCCTTGGTGTACTAATTAATGTGCCAGTGTGTACTGTATTAATGTGCCAGTGGCAAGGTCTCTTGTAGTCGTGACGCCAGTACCTTTTGTATGGAGGTACAACCATTTACTGTTGTATTGATAGAGGAACTGAGTCTGAGGCAAGCAGGATGAACTCAAAGTGAAGATGACTTTTGATAACAGTTCATCCAAAGTATTCAACAGTCTCAGTACAGAGATAAACCTGCTGCTAATCCTCTGCTGACAGGCGTAGGATGTCCCTCTCTAAATATCAGATAAGGAGATGGTAGCCTTACTGTTAGTAGAGCTCAGAAATGGTCCTGGTCCAGGCTTGTGAAGTCACCAAAGGCTGAGATATCCTTCACGATGGCTGTCCAAAGGTCCTAAGGCACTTAGAAGAGGTGTCTAATACCCTTTGGAGGTCTCCTTACAGTAGTAGTCTTTGAATGAATCAAGCGCTTCAGCTCTGGGCTGAGATATGGCTAAGGGATACGAATAACAGGCTGCAGTTGGCACAACTGGTCTCTCTCAACTGCCACTGTAGTCTCAACAGGAAGTTATCAGCACTAGCTAGGCCTGAGCTAAGCTGTATACACTCACCTAAATAATTATTAGGAACACCATACTAATACGGTGTTGGACCCCCTTTTGCCTTCAGAACTGCCTTAATTCTACGTGGCATTGATTCAACAAGGTGCTGATAGCATTCTTTAGAAATGTTAGCCCATATTGATAGGATAGCATCTTGCAGTTGATGGAGATTTGAGGGATGCACATCCAGGGCACGAAGCTCCCGTTCCACCACATCCCAAAGATGCTCTATTGGGTTGAGATCTGGTGACTGTGGGAGCTATTTTAGTACAGTGAACTCATTGTCATGTTCAAGAAACCAATTTGAAATGATTCGAGCTTTGTGACATGGTGCATTATCCTGCTGGAAGTAGCCATCAGAGGATGGATACATGTTCTCATTCTGTTTACGCCAAATTCGGACTCTACCATTTGAATGTCTCAACAGAAATCGAGACTCATCAGACCAGGCAACATTTTTCCAGTCTTCAACAGTCCAATTTTGGTGAGCTCGTGCAAATTGTAGCCTCTTTTTCCTATTTGTAGTGGAGATAAGTGGTACCCGGTGGGGTCTTCTGCTGTTGTAGCCCATTTGCCTCAAGGTTGTGCGTGTTGTGGCTTCACAAATGCTTTGCTGCATACCTCGGTTGTAACGAGTGGTTATTTCAGTCAACGTTGCTCTTCTATCAGCTTGAATCAGTCGGCCCATTCTCCTCTGACCTCTAGCATCCACAAGGCATTTTTGCCCACAGCACTGCCGCATACTGGATGTTTTTCCCTTTTCACACCATTCTTTGTAAACCCTAGAAATGGTTGTGCGTGAAAATCCCAGTAACTGAGCAGATTGTGAAATACTCAGACCGGCCCGTCTGGCACCAACAACCATGCCACGCTCAAAATTGCTTAAATCACCTTTCTTTCCCATTCTGACATTCAGTTTGGAGTTCAGGAGATTGTCTTGACCAGTACCACACCGCTAAATGCATTGAAGCAACTGCCATGTGATTGGTTGACTAGATAATTGCATTAATGAGAAATAGAACAGGTGTTCCTAATAATTCTTTAGGTGAGTGTATATGGGAGGTGTTATCTCCCCCTAGTGGTGAGCTCAGTGTAAATGCATGCTAATACACCTGTTAGCAGGGATGATGCATAAGGACACAATGCAATATACAAACAGGCTATATAAAAGGCATTCAAAGTACAATACAACAACTTTGCAGTACCCACGAGGGTAGTGGGACGCTGCAGTACACACAGAATTAACAGACAAAAAAACACCCCACAAAAACAGTGTTGTCTTCTCTCTCCGCCTCTTCCACCTACACCACCACGTCCACAGCCTCCTCAACTTCCTACTCCGCCTCCTGGTTCAAGATTATAATTTTTTATTTTTATGTATTTTATGTTATTTTAAGTCATTTTCCTATCCACATTTCTTTTCAGGGCAATTATACTGCTTTTACTCCTATTTTGGATCCTTTTGCAGCCCTCTAGCCCTTCTATGATTTTTTTTACAGCCATTTTTCTGCCCCAAAGCCGGAGTCCCCATTGACTTCAATGGGGTTTTGTTTTCGGGGTCAAGTTCGGGAACCGAACCGAACTTTGACACAAAGTATAGCCGAACTTGTTGAACCCAAGCATTTACGGGTCCACTCATCACTACTATTGACAATCACTATGTCTTTTCTGCTTCTTAGGATGATGAGAAGATCCACATTGTGAAGAGATCCACATCCACCTGGTGAGCTCACAATAAACATATCTCTACATTTATTTATTTTATGTACTTATATAGTGCTGATATATTTTGCAGCGCTTTACAGACATTAGCATCAGGCAGTTCCCAATGGGGCTCACAATCTAAGTTCCTTATCAGAATGTCTTTGGAGTGTGGGAGGAAAGCGTAGAAGCCGCAGGAAACCCACACAAACACAAGGAGAACATACAAACTCCATGCAGATGTGGATTCCAACCCAGGACCCCAGTGCTGCAAGTGCTAACTACTGAGCCCCTGTGCTGCCCCATACATGACTAAACCACAGGACACCTACCATTATATCCATACATTTCACACACCTTGTAGAGTTTATTATAAAGAACATTTCTTCTAAAATAACATTAGTTCTGGAGTCGTCCTCTCCTAAATTATATCAGTTTTTAGTAAATAAGGTTGACAACTAATACAGACTCCATTATGGCCTAGTATTAACTCATAGTAAAGACATATTTTGAGAGCTTTGCAGAAAATCACACATACAGTATATCATGTAGAAATCTGATCAGAATTAGAGTTGCACCGGTTATATCGATATTTATTAGATACTTTTTCACCTGTTTCAATTACATACCGAGATTTGCAAGTGGAGCAAGTGGATGTGCTGACGAGTAATCCTCTGGGAATCTGTTTAATCTCTTTCCAGTTGCTAGAGGGAGAATTTATTATTAGGAATGATAAGGCGTAACTATAGGGTCACTTAAGCAATTGTTAGGAAGGGGTTATCCCATGAGTAATGTGTAACACCCCAGAGTGGTATTACCACTCCTGCACCCTGCTACTTTCTTTATTGGTCTAACCTCATGTCATCTTATGCATTCATTTCCAGGTCCTCCACACTGTGCATTAAAAATAATGTTATGGAACTGTTCGTGTAATATGCCTGGTTCACCAACACTTGGCAGCAAATACGGCAAAGCTATAGTTAGAGAGAGTGGAAATTACCATTCCATTCTAACCCCCCTCTGTAGGGGAGTGGGCCAGCCCTACTTCCTGCAGGAAGGGTGGGGCAGAAGTTCTAGTCAGTCTAGTTTTCCCCCTGCTAGGGGAAAGGTGTGCAGGGGCATGTCTATGCTGGACGTGCCCACGTCAGCCAGAGCACCTTAAGCTCTGCCGGCCATGGAGGCCAAAGCTTAAAGCCTCAGGAGCCAGGAGGAAAATTTCCTGGCATAACCCTAGAGTCAGACTACAAAGTGAAGTGCAGCATACAGAAGAAGCTGAGTTATACAGCCTGCCTGTCAGTACAGCAGAGTTAGAGAGAAACAAATATAGCAGAGTGGAGTTTGCCTGCCAGTTTCATGCTAAAGCCTGCTGGAACCAAGACAAAACCTGTAAACCGTTTTGGAGAACGTTTATGCAAAGTAAAGCTAGGATTGAACTTCATCTCAAGGTCTGGACTCAAGTTATTCTTGTATCCCTTATTTATTGCTTCGTAGCCAAAGCCTGGGGTACAGCCGTATGTACTCGGCATTTCCTACACCTGGGAAGCGTTATATAGAGGGCCCTAGGAGGAGGCCACCCGTTGCAAATGTAAAAAATGATAATCATCCATCATATAGAACATGATATCATCTTTCTAACAAAGCTAGAACCCGCCCTGTACTCACATGGATCTAGAGATCTCCCCATTCATTGCTCTGCTAGATTTATATCAAGCTGACAGCTCAAGGGGAGTGTCTTTTCTAATGCAGCTAAGGGGGCGTGTCCATGCTCTCCCTATCACAGCTCAGGGGGCGTGTCCATGCTCTCCCTATCGCAACTCAGGAGGCAGTTGAAGGATGGAACTGAGCATGTGAGGCCATCTTAGTGAGCAAATAAGAAAAAGAACAAAGAGCAGGTGGCGCTATACAGATAGATTTCATTGAATAGCTCATCGGCTTTACAAAATTTTTAATTGCATGCAATTATAAAAGAATTCAGGTCCAGGTGTTGGTTTGAAATCTGTAGAGTATTTTTTTAGGGACAACCCCTTTAATGCGTTTTCCGTGATTTTGATATTGATGGCCTATCCTTATGTTAGGTCATTAATATCAGATTGGTGGGGGTCTGACACCCTGAACTCCCACCAATCAGCTTTTGGGGAGCAGCACCACAGTAACCGGGTCCATACATTACACAGTGAACGAAGCTGTGTAGTTACACCACCAAAGCTACTCCTCAGCAGCTGATTGCTGTAGGTGGGGTGTCGGACCCCCATTGATCTGATAATGATAACATATCCTAAGGATAGTCTGTCAATATAAAGATCCTGGAGACCATCTTTATGTTTCAAATGTGTCAAAGTGGCTGAAAAACACAAGTGAAGCAATTCTCTCCTCCATTGATCCCCCTGTGCTGTCCAGGTCACTGTTGGGCTCTATTACCAGCTCCCATCTTGACACGCAGGAAATGCCTCTAAATGCTTGTACTCAGTCACTCACCGGCTCACAGTCTCAGCTTTCAGAAAATTTCCTGCATGTTGAGACAGGATCTGGAAGTAAACCTGATAGGGGACCCAAGCTGCATCAAAAGGGAAGCAGCGGGGACTCGTGGAGGTGTGCATTGCTTTTTTATGTTTTTAAGCCACTACAGCCCCACTGCCCCACATCGTATTTTACATAGAGTCCTAGTTAGTATTTTTTTCCCTTCCGCATGATCTTACTAAATATCTGGTATGGGCCTGGGAAGCTGCATAAGATCATATACCTCTTCATTTTGACCTCTGCTGGACACTGGAGAAGAAGCGTAACAGCCTTATGTACCTTATGTACCACCAAATATATGCAAAAAGGTACAAGATGGAGGTTGATGGCCATATTATGGAGTTCATTGCCTGATCATATGCCTGTATGGGGCCCAGAGGTTGCTCATAGCGGCCCTGTCTGTTATAACGCCACCCCCTGCAGGTACTAGTTGCACCTCGCCCCATGTGATAATCCTCTGGAGACAGGTGTCCAGTCATCAGATATAGTACTGATGTAGCAGTGTCAAGTCTATCAGATGTAGCACACTGCACACTGCTACATCTTTGCTTCAACTTTGCTGCATGTGATAGACTCCACACTATTACATATGACATGACACAAATAGAGAGCCCATGTAAGATATGCTTCGTGGTAATTAGAGAAGCGTGCATGAGCTGCTAGACCTGAATGCTGAAGGTCTGTACAAGTTATAGGCCAGGACCTTGACACTAATGGAGACAGGCTTGTCTCAGTGCAAGGAGGCGAGGAGATTTAAGGCGGTGACTAAGGAGCTAATGGACAAGAGGTTAGGAGTCATCAGGAGGCCTGTGTGGAGCCAAGGAGTAGAGTCATTTGCACAAAGTGAACAGAGATCAGTATAGCTGCTTTGCCAAGCGTGGCCTAATGATTTTTGTTATGGAGCAGATGTTGAGCTAATAAAGTGACCAGCAGTGGACTGAGGCTGGCCTCTTCTGAAGTGGTGTCAACTGTTGGAATAGTCTGCCTGGTCTGGGAACCAGTGGTTGGTTGAGTGGTATTTTGCTCAAGCCTGGGGGAATCTGTAGTTTAGGCCTATTGTGGGACTAAGAAGGTTCTCTGTCTTAGTGGGCTGTGAGGCATGTGTAGCTACAGTGTCATCTCGCTACCTCTAGGCCTGAGATGTGGCCTTGTAGTACAGTCCTGAACTACACTGACCCGAGTGTAGTAGAACATGGGGAGGTGGCGTAGCAGGAGGTCTCAGTGCAGCGACCAAGTGGAGAGGTGGAAAGAATAGGAGGAGTAGTGAACATGGGAGTTGTAGTAATCATGATGGCTGCCCTCCCCCATACTCCTTAAGTCTATGTAGTGATATAATAAAGCAAACTGTAAAGTAGTGTGGTATAAAGATAAGACCAGGTTTTAGTGCAGCAAGTTAACCGTACTTTACTGTAGCAGTTAACTGATGAGTTACACCGGCACTGTACACATCAAATGCAATCTTCACAGTTGGTATATGCAATTCCCAAGGTTGTTCATGAAAGGCTGGTCTCTCTCCCTTTTAATCAAACAGTGCAATCTTTCTTTTCCTGCCCTGAGAGGTGTACTGTCTTAATTTCTAAATATTTTTATATACCCCAGTATCTGCAACAGAGTGCAGTCTGGACAGTGAATCCTGTCTGTTTTTTTATATAATGGGAAGCCTGAAGCTTAGTATTCCCACTACATGCAGAGAAGTCTGTAGCCTCAATATAAGAGAATTACCTTTCTCTGACAAAATGTTCTGCACATCCTGTTTGATCTCTTTCCTTTCAAGAGCTAGCACATCAATTGTCACTTTTGGTTTTGTAATCCACAAGGGAAAAATCAGCTACACTGTGCAGCACTGCTCCCTCGCTGTGTACTCATCTGCAGCTCACACTAGACTAAAGCAACTTCCTCCTAGAGCGAAAGAGGTGGTGGCAGCTCTTCCCAGCCACGAGGGAACGTCACACTCCATACACAGCCTATGGGACATGTAATACCTGAAAAACAGGGACGTTAACACTTTAACCACTTACAGTGGGGACACTTCATTAGAGGTCAGGAGTAAAGTGAGAACACTGCTCTATTGTTTAAGTGAGTGAACATGGATTGGACCTGAAGAGCGATCTGAGTGTCCTGTAATGAGTTTGCCTACTGGACAATATTTTTTTTTACATTGCATCCTTTTTATAATTTTTTTTTTAAAGTTTATAGAAGAAAACCAAAATACCCCCAACTCCCCCTTTTCAGCAGTCATGAAAAGTCCAGAATGTCCATGAGTTCTTCGAGTCCATGTACAGATATAGATGTTCTAAATTTGAGTGTGATATCACTGCACAAAAAACATTGATAATGTCCCTAATGTCCTAATAATAATTTTTCTAATGTATTGTGGTGATGTGTACAGTAAAAGTCCTGGAAGGGGTGTATATCTCACCCAGCTTCCCCAACTGGGTGACATAAGTAAAATTCAGGAGGATGGCGCTGGCTTCAGCAAACATAGTTGCTGGAGCTATTTGTTTTGTTGGAGTACAAGGGCTGGATTTTATTTGGATTGGGAAGGTAGGTTTGGTAGTGGGACTTTCCCAGTCCAACCCCATTCCACGGCAGGTTTTTCCCTAGCGTGAGGTCATCGCAGGTGAGGCCTGCTGTAATCAAGGAGGCATATAACCAACCTTCTGTGTGTCAGTCTGAGAAGAGAGGACTTGTAAGCAGAAGCCTAGTGAGGCTCTTGGTGGTCTCAGCCAGGAGGGCTGAGGGGCCACAAGGCTACGTGTAGCCGGACCTCTTCCCCATATGGACTTGTGTTTGATAACCGGATCTGCTAAGGCTTGGAGTCTGAGATACTATGTATAACCTGTAAAGAAAAAGGGGGTCAGTCAGCACATCCCAAAGCGCAGGGGCACGTTGCTATGGCTGAGAACAAGACTGTTAAACAAAACAAGCAATGCAACAGCTCACTGCAAACCAAATAAAGTACAAAATTGCATCATAATTGCAAATGCTGAACTAATAAGTTAGAGATACTTGGCAAATCGTTTTGTACAAAATTATTTGAGCCCGTCTGCCGAACGTCAAGGCAATCTCTAGTTAGACGGGTTCCTAACACTAAATATACCTGTTATGTGCCATAACGGCTATCATATAATTCAGAAAGTGCAGGTTAACCTGTACTTAGAGGTGAGTCAGGGAACACTACTGTGTATTAGTTAGAGCTAAGACGGGCAGGTTTTTATTTCATTTTGATGTTTATGTGGCTGCTGAAGTGCCACAATAAAGCACCAGTTTGGACATTAAATCCGGTTGTCTGCGAAGAAGTCTGTGACTGTGACCCCCTGAGAGAGAGCGATCCCTTACAATTGGTGGAGGATGCGGGCAATGTCCATGCTAAAAGAACACAACGTTGTTGCTAGGGTCAAAGAAAAGTGTCCATGCTGAAAAGGCAAAGTGTTGCCAGGGGCAACGACCTGACCGAAAGAGCTGGTGCTGCTGAATGCTGCGTTGCTACGGTATTGGAGTTGAACGGCTGGAAGCCTGTTTCTCCAGTGAACCTGTGGTTGTTGCAGATCTGGATAATTTGTGCTGTGTTGCAAGGAAATCTTGCAGTGATTTAAAAGGGCCAGAAGCCCCAGTAAAGAGCCTGATCTGTGGAGCAAAAATTTTTGTTTTGGGTTCACTAGTTGCTACAGGACTGTCTGTTACCATGGGTCTCATGGAGGAATATGTCAGGCGGTTGTGGCGGATACAACAGCAGGAAGAGGTGGCCACGCTGATTGGTTACACCCAAAGTGAATTAATGCGGTTTGATGCAGAGCGGGAGGCTTTGGAGGCACAACTGCAGTTGGCCGGGAACAGGGGGTCTTCGACGCTGAGGGGACACTTTGTGAAGGTCCAGGATGTCAGTGATGTGGCTGGAGAATCTGGGGAACAATCTTCAGAGTGTGTGTCTCGCAGACCGGAAATAGACGGGATTCAAGGCCAAGGCATTTCCCATAGCAACCACTACCCTGAGGAGTCTGCATGTGATAGTGGCACCAGGAACCAAGGGCCAGAGGTTTCCAAGATCCAGGAGAAGGATGATGACCTCGGGGAAGGTGTACTTGGAGCACCCTCATCTCCCAGGAGTGCTGAGCCTGTGATGTCAGTGGGTAAGAGCGTTCCTGTTATTGCTTGTGTAGCAGGGCTCTAGAGGTTGGGCGTGGACTAAAGACTAAGTCCCACGGGCAGTCTGGTCCTGGCGAGGTCTTCCCACTGAGGAGACCAGGGATGCTCCAGTGCTTGCGGTGCCGTGAGTGGGGACACATTGCTGCCCATTGCCCTCTTACCCTCAATTGTGGTGTGAGCCGGCAGCAGTTGCTATCTGCCGAGCCGGTAGGTGTTAAAGGGTAACTGTCATATTTTTTTTATTTGTTAGTTTATTAGAGCTAGGCATGTATACCTGAGTTAGTCTGTCAATGATTGCCAAAAGATCTGTAATTACCTTCTAATAACAGCTTTCATTAATGTCTCCTATCCCTTTCCACTGCTCCCTTAAAAGACCGTTGCTATGGCTCATCTGTCTCCGATGTTGTGTCGGATTTATATACCTTGGCAGAATGCTATACCCGGAAGTGACACTGCCGCACCGGAAGTGACACTGCCGCATCGGAAGTGTTGCCGGCGCACCGGAATCAGCTGGAGGAGGGTGTGTGTGGATATACGATCCACTGGATTCGTAAAAATTGCACCGCCGCGGGAGAAGCACCTACTTCATTTGCACGAAACCATACAGTGTGCGTGTGCACTCAGCGACCGCACTCAGCTCTGCTTTGTGGTGACCCCACCACCCCAATATCCTGCACTCAGCTCTGCTATGTGGTGAGGCTGAACTGCTCCAGATAATGTGTCCGCGCATGCGCACTCAGGGGTAGGGAGATCTGATGGAACATTTTGCACTGAAAGATCTACCTACCCCAGAGTGCGCACGCGCGGTGTACGGTTTTGCACAAGCAAATAAAGTAGGTGCTTCTCCCGTGGCGGTGCAATTATTTTTACGAATCCAGTGGATCCACTTTTATTGTGTAAAAAAAAAAACGATTTGATACATATGCAAATTAACCTGAGATGAGTCCTGTCCCTGAGATGAGTCAAATCGTTTTTTTTACACAATAAAAGCACACAGAGCTATGGGGACTGGGTATTACGGATGTGCTAGCGACCATCTAGCAGCCCATGTCCTCAGCTCTATACACAAAATCCCGGTGACAGGTTCCCTTTAAAAGTCTAGAGGCGGAGATGATCCATATGCACGAGGAGCTTACTACAGCAGAGCGTGCCAAAAGGCAAGCCCAACAGGGTTATACTGACCTGGCCAACGACAGACTGAGAAAGGCTACTCTTCAGATTGACCAGATGAATGCTGATCTGAAGGCTGAACGTAGTAATGGAATGCGTAAATGGATAGCGGCTCACCCTTCCTGCTTACACAGATAGGTGCTCACACTAATATGTGATTCACCCTAATCACGAATTGGTAGATAGAGAATTTTATGGATATAGTGGGCACTCAATATCTGGACATGCATAGTGGGTACAACATGTTTATTTGCATAAAATCAATAAAGAGCAGTATATAAAACACAATTAAAATATAAGTGACAAAAGGTATAATAAATGGTTACTCGTTAAATAATATAATAGGAGGTTCTTTCCATAAAACCAGTTCTGATATTGCTTAGTAAGGTGCGCTTGATAGGATCCCTATTATTATATTCCAGTATACTTGGTAAAAAGTCATTTGTTAGTCTGGGTTATATAGGATATGCTGTTTGACATTACAATCACCACTATGGGTTACCCATTCCAGTCAATTAGGGTGTTAGTCCTTATTGGGGGTTATTGTATGCAGTTAGTTATTAGTACTCACTGCTGGCTGCTCGATTTTCTGTAGTCTGGCCGTGGTGGCGTCCCACCTCAGGTCAGTGCACTCACCCCTCTTTTACCCAGTGGCGTGCGTCTGCCGATAGTATCCTTCAGCGCTGTGGTTGCGATGTTTGGGACCTTCTTCTGGTTTCGTTTTTCTGCAATAACCAGCTGTATGTTTCAGTAATATTACTGTAGGCTTTCTTCTGATATAGGGATCTCATTCACTCCTGCTATACGCGTTTCGAGGTTGCCCACCTCTTCCTCAGTAGCTTGTTTTAGAGATACTATATGAATCAAATATGAATTGTATAAAAGGGGAAAATAAACAAATCCCAGTTTTATTACAATATAGTGAGAAAACCGCATGAGAACAGCATGAATACTATATGTATCTCTATATAAAGAATAATGAGGATTGAGAAATTCCCCAGGTATATTATACTATATTGTATTATAGACTAGGGTTCATATTGCATTATAGAGGAGATTTTGTAATAAATGCAGGAGGGTTCATATTTATATTGTATATAGATAGTATTTTATATAGACAATGTTCAATAAGGTTTAAGTGAAGGATCTATCAGTGGATCCACACCAGATTTTGCAAGGAACTTTAATTAGCTAAAAGACGCAAACCCACATGGGTATATAAGGAGGCAATATAGGATCTCTAAAACAAGCTACTGAGGAAGAGGTGGGCAACCTCGAAACGCGTATAGCAGGAGTGGATGAGATCCCTATATCAGAAGAAAGCCTACAGTAATATTACTGAAACATACAGCTGTTTATTGCAGAAAAACTAATAACAAGACTCCTAAAAACATTTGCACGGAGGTTGGTACCGCCTCCGGAATACATAAGGAGCCCAAACCACGCAAATTGAATAGCTTCCAGGTCACGTGGGACGCCCCGATCACGTGAGACGCTCCAAACACGTGGGACGCCAAAACGAAACCGGAAGAAGGTCCCGAACATCGCAACCACAGCGCTGAAGGATACTATAGGCAGACGCACGCCACTGGGTAAAAGAAGAGGGGTGAGTGCACTGACCTGAGGTGAGACGCCACCACGGCCAGACTACAGAAAATCGAGCAGCCAGCAGTGAGTACTAATAACTAACTGCATACCATAACCCCCAATAAGGACTAACACCCTAATTGACTGGAAAGGGTAACCCATAGTGGTGATTGTAATGTCAAACAGCATATATACCTATATAATCCAGACTAACAAATGACTTTTTACCAAGTATACTGGAATATAATAATAGGGATCCTATCAAGCGCACCTTACTAAGCAATATCAGAACTGGTTTTATGGAAAGAACCTCCTATTATTATTTAACGAGTAACCATTTATTATACCTTTTGTCACTTATATTTTAATTGTGTTTTATATACTGCTCTTTATTGATTTTATGCAAATAAACATGTTGTACCCACTATGCATGTCCAGATATTGAGTGCCCACTATATCCATAAAATTCTCTGAACGTAGTAATGCTCAGAAGAATGAGAATGCCCATCAGCAATTGGAGCGACAAAACAAGGAGTTAAAAACAAAATTGCAAGAATAGGAAGACTCTATTGAAACCAAATTCAAAGCATCCATCATGGCCTTGGAAGCAAGGATCCCACAACTGGAGGAACAGCTTGATACTGAAACAAAAGAAAGACAGACTGAAAATAAACAAGTCCTTCGCTCAGAGAAAAAACTGAATGACATGCTAATGCAACTGGAAGATGAAAAGCGCAATGCTGAACAGTATAAAGACCAGGCAGAGAAAAATGTTTGTATGAAACAGTTGAAGCGCCAGGTAGAAGAGGCCAAGAAGTCCAAGCCAGGACCTGTTGAGAATGAGTCTGAAGATGGTGGCCCTGCAGTGCTGGCCGAGACAGAGAAGATGAAAGAAGTTTCTGCTGAACAAGTTGAAAGGGCTGATGCGGATGCGCAGGCCAGTAGACTCATGGCAGTGAGTAACCGGGAACGGGACGTGAAAGACATCCCCTCCACCATCAATGCCTTCCAGGAAGTCAGCAGCCTTCTGGGGATGAACTACAGTGAGATGGACGATCAATATGCAGATGCTGTCTACTATTGTGGGATGGCTTTCCTGGAGCTTGCACGAAGGGAGAACAATGTCTTGGGTGACCCTCTGGAGGGAATGCCAGAAGAGGAATATAAAGAGTCTGATAAGGACCTCAATATCCCCAGTGCCTCCAACCTCGATGAGATAGAAAAGGAGGAATTAAGAGTGCAGGTATATGATGCCATGTCCGAGAAGGATGAGAAGGCCATCAATGAGAATGGAGACTCGAAAGAGACAAAGGCTGAAGAAGCTAAGGCCGATGAGTTGCAGTGAGAGGAATCCTCAGATGCTGTAGAGCCTAAAGAAGAGGCTGAAGGAGAGTCAGCCGAAGTGGGAAAAGCCACTGAAAAGGCAGAGGACCCTGAAACTGCCACCAAATCTGAGAAAACCACTACTGAAGAGAAGGTAGAGCATGGAAATGGAACTTCTGATCGTTCTAGAACTAGCAAATCTGAAAGCAGAGATGCTGAAAGAACTGTCATTATGGATAAATTAAAGGTACAGCCTGTCATTGGTATCAGAAGCCAAGATCCAAACGCTGAGAGTAAAGAAAAAATAAAGATGCAATCTTTTGAGGAAAAAGAGAGACAAGGAAAGAGAGATCAAAAAGTGTGAGAGTGCAGCATCTTCGTCGTTCGTGAAAGAGTAGAAAAAGAGTGTCTGGCCATTAGATGGGCACCGGAGGCCTTTAGGTATTATCTGCTAGGTAGAAAGTGGGTATTTGTAACATACCGAGCTCTGCTGGCCTGGGTGTGGCAGAATAAAGGAAAAAATTTGACACTGACCACATCTTCCAGAGGGCATGGTATGATGTGGAGAAATGCCCAGACCTCCGGTCTGGAGAAGGGGGGGGGGGGGATATGTGGCGATATGTACAGTAAAAGTCCTGGAAGGGGTGTATATCTCACCCAGGTTCCTCAACTGGGTGAGATAAGTAAAATCCAGGAGGATGGCGCAGGTTTCAGCAAACATAGTTGCTGGAGCTATTTGTTATGTTGAAGTACAAGGGCTGGATTTTATTTGGATTGGGAAGGTAGGTTTGCTAGTGAGACCTTCCCAGTCCACTCCCCATTCCATGGCAGGTTTTCTGCTAGCCTGAGGTCATCACAGGTGAGGCCTGCTGTAATCAAGGAGGCATAAAACCAACCTTCTGTGTGTCACTCTGAGAAGAGAGGACTTGTAAGCAGAGGCCTAGTGAGGCTCTGGGTGGTCTCAGCTAGGAGGGCTGAGGGGACACGAGGCTGTGTGTAGAGACCTCTATAATGTATGGACTTGTGTTTGTTGACCGGATCTGCTAAGGCTTGGAGCCTGAGATACTGTGTATAACCTGTATTAAGAGGTGAGTCAGGGAACACTGCTGTGTATTAGTTAGAGCCCAGACAGGCAGGTTTTTATTTCATTTTGATGCTTATTTGTGTGGCTGCTGAAATGCCACAATAAAGCACCAGTTTGGACATTAAATCCGGTTTTCTGCTAAAAAGTCTGTGACTGCAGCCCCCTGAGAGAGCGCGATCCCTTACAGTATTTTATTAACTCATTTTTACTACAGATATCCCCCCCTAAAGTGCAGATTTCCTGTGTGCTTTAAATTTACTACTCTCCACACTGCTGACTTCTCAGTGGTGTACGGAGTACGGACTGTACACTTTATGAATGGGGCCACAGAGAACAAAGTACAGGCAGGAGCGCACATTGCTGCTTCTGCCTGTGTCCCCCGAGGTTTGCTAAAAGCTGGCATAGCACATAGGTACTCTGTAACAATGTGCTATGCCAGGATTAGCTGAGCAGAGCGGGCTCCTGCCTGTGCCTGCTTCGCTAAGTTAAAAGCTTACATGCAGGACTCTTAGCTTTAGCTACCATCTCAAAAGATATTTGCTGATCAAGGCTATTAGACCTTACTGCATTGAGGAGAATACTGCTAAGACACCCTTCACACTTTGACATGACCTGAATCTGGCCTTTCGTTGTGAATTATAGCTACCATCTCAAAAGTAATATTGCCAGTTATAGATTCTGCAGAGAGAGACTTTGGGAAGATAGAGAGGAAAAAGTACTACAATACCCATCCTTGCTCAAATCCATCCAAAACCATCTGGGGAGATTTGCACTGTATGTTGTGTGACCTGTGTTTTGGTATTGTGACCTGTGTTTTGGTATTGTCGGATTGTACTACAACTCCCATTCTGCACTTCAGTAAAGAGAGACATTTGTTTTCTACATGGCCTGGTAATGGACTCCAGCACCTTACACCAATATCTCCTGACTAGCAACCACATAAAAAAACATTAATACCAAGGTCTCAGCAACTACTATCAGGGAGGAATGCCAAAATTAGGGTATGCCCCAGGGGAAGAAAGGATGTGTCGTCCTTTCACAGGGAGACATGGTGTGAGGACAGCCACTGTGATACACTTTTGCAGCTATAGACTGTGATTGACTTTTGTAGCCACTATCACGCCTATCCTCCACTCCTGCTCCTCCCGGACTGTGGCAGAAATCTGGCATCACGAACAGGATGCAAATCCTTTGTGTCCTACCAAGAAAGTGGCCTTGCAGTGTCCGGGTTTGGGGTGGCTCCAATGCTATGCTGGGTTCCCCGGACACTGTCGAGGTGTCACCACACGTTGCTGCTCTCCGGAAGGGATGGTAAGGCGTGGTGCACCCCAATTAGAAATAGGTCCAGAGAGTCAGGGTATGCAGTAAAACAGTGTGCTTCTTTACTGGAGGAATTCAGATGCAATACAATACAGGAGTGGCACAGGGCTGTCTTTTCCAGTCTCCTACCTGGTAGAAGAAGGGTTTGATGCTGAGGAAAGGCCTGAGCTGGCTGTCCCTCTCTCTCTCTCTCAGAAGGTGATATCCCGGTGATCCAGGGGTCTTTGGCCGAGTATTCCCGTCTTCTTCTGGTCACTCAATAGACTGGCAGAGTCTCCTCTTCTAAGCACTGTTCCCTAACTGGAGAACACTAGGGGCTCTCCTTATATACAGTTTCTAGATTAAATAGAATCTTCTAGTGGGATGGGTGGAGTGGAAAAACTCAGCACAAACAAATGCAATGTTTTAACTCCTGTCTCTCATAGACTTGCATTAGAGCTTCAATGATACTCAATTGCAATAACATAGCAGTTTTTCCAGACAAAAACAAGTTTCCAGACATAACAACAGAGCTAAACCAGACATTCAAAAGGTCAGTCTGCCTGGTTTTGGTGGTAAACAAGTCTGGATTTTTTCCTCCAAAAGATGCTCTTCTTTAAATCCTATGGCAACTGTGGAAAATTACCAGCTTCCCATTCAAAGTCCCAAAAATCTCTCAGTATTCTTTACCCCTTTCAACACAGCCTCCCAAATACAGTGCAAAAGAACAGGATATATATCACAACATACATATCAAATGCAGTTAAACAGTATTAAACAGTTCAAGTTAATCCTTTCAAGTGAAATAAAGTAAGAAGCTTATAACTTTGCATATGGGAAACAGGGGCAAATGTCCACAAATGTCCAGACTTCACAGTACCCCTGCTCCAGGGCACTACAGCCTTACTACTGGTTTGGCAGCCCTAAAGAAACTTTATTGTGCTGTAAGTGTATGTCCTGTCAGAATATCTTTTATATGACAAATAATGTCTTCATACAAGAGATAGGATCAATAAAAAATATATAACAGTTATAGGATCCTGTAGGCAGACATAAACGCCTCTTCTTTACTTGAGCATCTAAATTTGTTATGTGCAAGCAATGAAACAAAGGGGACAATTATTTATGTAAAAATATATGTAATAATTTATTTATAAATCCAATACAAATACCGACATAAGATAAACGATGACCAATAATGTACTACCAACAAACCATCACTAGATGGTGCTGTAACCAAACACCACTAGCTCACCAGCACAGGACAACTTAAAGTTACCTATGACAAACGGCAAATGCTATACTTTTAACAAACAGACCAATGATTTATATACCAGGAGAAACTTAGGATCTTCTGTTTACCAAACAGGCTATAACATGATAAAACACGGATTAATACAGGAAAAATAAATGTAATCCCTTGACTCTGTTTCCCTATGACCAATCAAAAATATATGATATTAATATGACAAAATATCCAGCTCAGCAATCAGACTACGGAATATAACTTCCCAAGGGTTTAGTCCTCTTTTCAAATAATGCCAGATCTTCTATTAGCAATATGCATCTTTGCTAAGAGAATAATCAGCTTTATGGAGGTGCCTAACACTATATATTCCCACAGTATGAGGACTTTTGGCTATATAGCGAGAGAAATATCTTATTAATATCACAAGCAATAAGCACAGTATACGCTACCGGGTCAAGGATAGACAGAGTTTCAGATGGGACCAGTTCTCAAGAATTTTTCTAGTAGTCAAAATATAATCCAAGTTTCTTTTGGTATATATTTCTTCTGGTCAGTTTCCTTCGTGAGTTTTTCTTCTGGTGAGAGCCCCTTGATGCTCCGCACTCAAGTAATTATTCCCTACTTTATCTAAGAATCATCCCCTTCTGGATTAGGGATTTCCAATCAGGTAAGGTGGGTGTATTCGTATGCTAATAACACAATGATGTCATATTAACCCTTGACATGGTATAAAAAAAATGGTAAAATGATATACTGTAATATTGTCCATCTGAATCCAGATATATTAACATCAGATTTTTAAGTGAAAACTTATATAACTTGGCTTCATTTTATATATTTACCTTTAACCTTTCTCAACTTATATCAACGAGGAGGGATACTTCTTTGACACTCTGAAGTAATCTTTTCCAGACTTAGTGGGACCATCATGATCTTCCCAGACTCTTGAATTTATGGGTTTGATAAAAATACAATGGGCCTTACACTCTCACTGTGGGTTAGTATAATCTAACTGTCCAAGCTATTGAGTAACGATGTCTGGAATAACATTAGCTTTTCTGAGAAACTTCCATTAGAAGAAAACCTTAGCGTTTTCTACACCTCCTAAGACTATATTCACTCAGTGAGATACACACGGCATAAAGTATACATTAATACTTGGTTATACTATATATCAATATTGCATATTATACATGAATCATTAACATATTCATATTAAAAAGCTAAATAAATTCACACATGAATATTGTGAGGAGTAGCTTTCTTTCAGGGGGATCATTCTCACAGATACAGCTTCAGGACACCAGGTTTCAGGTCCAAACAGTGCATTTATTGTGCCACACCAGCAAAAACAAAACAATAAACACTCACCCGTCCACGCTCTAACTAAACACAAACTTACCTAAGTCACCGTTCATACCCTGTGATCACATACGGCTTTTTCAGCCAATGTCCCACAGCCTCCTGGCTGTACAGGGCACAGTACGCCCACTGTCTCCAATCCAGTGTCTATTATGGGGGATTGGGGCTCAATAGTCCGCCTGACTATGGCCCTGTGACCCTCCCAGGCGTCGCTTTGTCACCCAACTCCAGGCTATCTCCCAGCCTTGTGGTCCCTCAGCAATGCCCAGCTGAGACCACACAGACAGAGCCTCCAGGCCTCTGTCCACAGGTAACACCCCCCCCCCTTGCTGACACCCTGGGAGGTGCTTTATGCCAGCCTGATTACTTCCAGCTGGTCTTACCTGTGGTGGAATAGGGATGTGGACCACACTATCCACCCCTTCCTTGCCTCTACACTGTGTGAGACCTGTCAATGTCTCACATACCACCCCCCCCCTTCTTTGTTCAAGCCTGTGAGGGTGAACACCTGCATAACCACGGGAGGCTGGTGAGAGGGCATCCGCCTGGCCTATAACCTTCCATTTGTTCTGCCAGACCCACGCCAGCAGAGCTTGGTTTATCACCAAAACTGACATCTTGCCCAATATAAACTGCCTAAAGGCCTCATGTGCCCATCTCATGGCCAGGTACTCTTTCTACTCTTTCCCGGGTGATAGTGATGCGCTTTCGTACATTTTGATCTCTCTCTTCTTAGATCCTCTGGCTCCTGCACATGCGCCTCTGTCCTTTCTTGGACTTGATATCGCCGTTTGCTCCTTTGTCTCGTTCTCACAACCGAAAACGACCGCCAGAAGTACAATCGGGAAATCCTTGGTGTAGTGTGCGTCGATGTGTACGCAATTCCGTCAAAATAACATCACAGAGACGTTCTCAAGTAGGATCCAATAATGTGCCTGCTTCCAACAGCTAGGCGTGGTTTATTTATACCAGAAGATGGGAGGCGGTCTTACAATCATGACCAATGGGGAGACAGGTTATGGTATTAAGTGATTGGCTGGCACAATTATTCGCGCCCTTTCCGTTGCCACGCTTATCCTCGTGGATAAAGAAACCTTTGTTCGACGGTCCCCATTCCTCCCGCCTCAGCCGGCGCCATGACACTGTTATCCTGCAGTAATACCAGGCCGGGCACAAATCAGCTACAGGTCGGGACGACCAGACCATTGTACGAAAGTTTCTGCGCAGATGCGAATGCGATTGAATCTGCGCATCTCCATAGGATAGATGGTGACCATACGGCGAACAATAATTTTTCCACAACAGTTCCCCCCTTTTTCGCCATATGTCGTCATTTCAGCAGCTTCCTAACACTACAATCACTCAAACCAGACCTCTAAAGGGAGTAAACATGTAAAGGGGAACATGCTACACTACAGATGAACTAACAAGAAGAACCTGGCCTATCATTCTTGGGCCTCTTCGGTTGCTTGACCGCGATGTCCGGCAAGGGTGGTGACAGTGAAAAGTCTCTAAAGTGTCTCAAATAAAGAAATGCCTTCAAAAGGAAGGGTGATTCTCCATGACGTTTACTTAAAATGCAGTGGTTCTTCTTGGGTTGGTCCTCCTGGAATAAGAATCCGGTTGCTCCAGGCGATGGTTCTCTGCGATCATAACGTGGTCCTCTGAACGGCTCCTCGCAACTCGATTCATCAAGCAGCAGGTCATTCTCACCGCCACACAGAAAAGAAATAGAGAGCACAGCAGTAACAGGACATACACTCCTATTTACTTATGCCACGATCCTATAGAAAACAACATATCACCAAAGCCCCCCAGACCTTTAAAAGGGGTTCCAACCTTCATCTGCAATCACACGTGCTTGTCCCTGTAATGCCTTAACTCTATCTAGATGGGCCTGAACCTTGTCACCAGTATCACCAGGTGCAGCAATCCTCCCCGATGAATTCACAGAAACCCCCCTTTTCAGCTAAAAGATAGTCGAGAGCCATCTTCTCCTGGTGGAGAAGAGTTTTTAACTGTCGCTGTTCGGAGGAGACTTCTCTCATGGCTTCGACTGTCTCGTTGAACATCTCATCCACTATGGTAGAAAATTTGTTCAGCCGCTTCATAAGTTCTATACCCCATCCGGTCAATGCCGGAAACCATGCCCAAGCACGGTCCCCTGCAGAGAACAGCTCCCTCCTAGTCCTTCTTCCCATACTCACCCTCCTCTGCACCATCAGATCCTCGTGACCATCAGCAATGTAGGAGGTGGGGACTAACCTAACTAAGGAGCATGACCCTCTAGCATTCGTAGGAATGACTCTGTAAGCAGCCTGCCCACACAAGGAGTAATAGGGCCCAGTTAGAGACACACAAAGGTCATTAGGGTTCCGGTTACGGGAGTTGAGCAACAGCTGGATGGATAAATGGATTGCTGCACCATCCTGAATGTCACACCCTCCCCCCCAGCAGATATAGTCGTGTCTGGTGGTTAGGTTGTTACGGTCAGGGATTCTATGGTCGATCTGGACAGTGATCCCAGATGGGCATTCGGTCCGACCCATGGAATCTGGGGTCGCCCTAATTGACCGGATACCCACACGGGTCTACTAAGCCTACTACAAGTCTCAGGGCTGACGTTACCATCTAAGTATGTATGGTTGAACTCTATGGATAGGTGACGCTCCACAGATTTACCTAAAGGGTTGATTTTTCTCATGCCCACCCTGATGTCATAAAGGGCATGAACTGCCGCCATGGCTGGGAGGCTCTAACCCGGAGGTGGTTTGGCGCACACCCAGCAGTTGGATCTATTCGCTGTCTTTGCTAACTGCAAATGCATTCTGAATAACAAATTCGGATGTGACTCCTTTATAACATTTTCCAAAGTGCATTAGACAGAAAGAATAAAGGAATACGAGGTACCTGATCATTGCGCTTTGTGGTCCAGTAGCTTCTTTCAATGGCTGGCGTGGATCCACCCGTCACGTTCCTCGAACTTGAGGGAGGTTGGTGTCATCAGCAGCACCAGGAATGGCCCAAGATATCTCGACTCTAGTCCCGTCCTCGGATGTTTCTTTAGCATGACCCAATCACCTGGTTGACTAGAATGAACACTGGTTATTGAGTCTGGGTCCGGGAGAGACTCCCGAATCCGGTGGTGGACATCGGGTGATAACCCATGGGGCTGCCTGGGGGCATCCCTGATGGAATAAAGGGTTACAGCGGAACATTCAGGCCATGGATCGGCCGTGATTTTTAACTTCTTTGCAAAAATCTGATCCAAGTACCGTCAAAGAAAAGACAGTCGTGATGGTTCTCAATGTAATTCCCTACTAGGTTAGAAAATTGATTGACAGTTGAGAGGTTAGAATGGTTAGTAAAAAGTTTGAAGATTGTTGTTTTCTGCACCACTTTCCCCCCTTCTCATCGTCCTTGAAACCAGGACGAAGAGAAGCTGGATTCAACATGGTGCATAGTCTGTCCCTGGCTTCTATTGGACTCCGTAGTTTTAGTTGGACGGGAGTACATTGTCAAGGTATATCTTTTATATAAAATATAAATATTTTATATAAAAATATAAAAATTAATAAAATAATAAAAAATGGAAATCAGTCAGGAAATCCACTAGGCGGACATAAAACGCCTTTCTTTTATCTTGAGACTCTAAATTTAATTTATGCAATTAATGAAAACAAAGGGGCAATCAATTATGCAAAATATATGTAACAATTTATTTATAAATGAGTAAAATTCCAATATAAAACTGACATAAGATCAATGGATAGACAAATTGACGCAGTACCAATAAACCACCACTAGATGGTGGTATAATCCACTATCACTTTCTCACCAGCACAGAATTATTAAAAGTAACATATGATAAGAAATAAATGATAATTTCTTTATCAAACAGACCAATACTTAATACATCAAGACAAGCTCAGGATTTTCTGTTTACCAACAGGTTATAACATGACAAAATACAGATTAATACAAGAACAATAAATGTTGTCCCTTGACTCTGTCTCAGCCTATGACAATCAAAAATATAAATGATATTAATATGATATTATATCCCACTCAGCAACCAGACTATGGAAATATAATTTCCCAGAGTTTTCCTCTACTCAGATAATGTCTAATCTCCCATTAGCAATATGCATCTTTGCTAAGAGGACAACTAGCATTAGGGAGGTGATTAACACTATACGTTCCCACAATATGGAAACACTTGACTATACGCTGAGAGGAATATCTTAATAATATCACAAGCAAAATATAACATACGTTACCAAGTCAAGGATGGACAGGTTTCGGGTGTAATCAGTTCTCAAAACTCTTCCAGTGAACAAAAATTAATCCAAGTTTCTTTTTGTTGTTGAAGTAAATTGTTAGTTGCAGTTGTTTCAGTTGAAGAGTGTAGATAGCTGGATAGATAGCTAGATAGCTAGATCCCTCCTAACCTCTTACATGCATAGTTTATACCCCATGTTATCTAAGAATTCCTCCCCTTCTAGATTAGGGATCTCCAATCAGACAAGATGGGTGTGTTCGTATGCAGATACCAATGATGTCATTTTAACCCTTGGAACACTGGTGAAAATGCCATACTATTATCAATTTACCTCTAGATGGCACTGTTGTACCACATGACAATTTCAACATTAATTCTAAATACCTAATAATATATTCAGATGACCCTTTTGACCTCCCCCAATATGCATCAGTATTAAGGGTTTCTTCCTGACATTTTAATTACCCCTAATCTAGACATGTTGGAGTCACCATCTCCTACTGTCTTCTTAGGGACAATGGACAATGGTTCCTTTTACTTAACATCCGGATTCATTAACTTGCCTACATGGCTGGCTAATAATATTTAGCTCTCCTCATGAAAACCAATTAGTAGGAAGGCAACTCCAATACTTTTCTAAACCTTAAAAGTCTATATGGTCAGTGGGATATATACGGCATAAAATATATATTCTAAATTATATATATATATATATATATATATACACACATCGATACACTGTTATACATAGATGACATATTATATAAGTCATTGGTTAAGATATGTTGCAAATTTAAATACACCACACAGGAATATATAGAATATAATTATGAAGGCATGAATGGGACATTCATACACCCAATGCTTTCTACAAAGTAGACCTCCCTAATGATTTTGTAATGAAGTAAAATAATACATTGCTATTCAAATGGTTGTTTCTCACAGATACATGTCTGTAGGGCCCATTATAGTATTAACGGATATACTACATCTGCTCACTATAATTTTAAAAGAAAATATACTCTATGTCTCCACAAACATGTTCCCAAACTGAACTCAGCATAACCTCATCTCGGCCTGTTTCAATCCTATAGAGAAATATCAGACTCTGGTTCAATCTGTGATTACACTTAAAGGCAATGGGCATTGCTATTTAGACCATAATATCTTTAGATAAGATTGTACATTTATGAAAATGCACGACAAATCCCCCTTCATTCCAAAATATTCCACAAAGTGAGAATATATTTGGAATGTCAAAAACTTTTCATATGTCTTCTTCATGGCTCACGGCGCGCAGACTTTGTCTATGGTGTTTTAGCCATAGTTTACCTAAAGTCTTTTTGAATAATCTTATCCAACGCACTGTTTTGGATGGTCCGCAAACTCAACCATTCCATAGATCCTGCAAAACAGGATATAAGTTCGATGAATGTTTGTTTTGATTCTTCATCTCCGCATGTATACTTAGTAAGTTACTTTTCAGTGAACCGATCTCCAGTTCCAATGTTTTAATGGAGATGGAATTGGCAACGGTTACACCTGTGGCAATGACAGCGCCCACTACGCTAAAGATTATAGCGGCAACAATGACAGAAATAAACCGTCTCGGTCTTTGACTCGTAGAAAGCTGCTCTCTGGTCAAGGTCTTTCTCGCTTGTTCCAGTATTTGCGTAATCCGTTCTTGGGAATATCCGATATGCGTTTGGTACCAGGTTTGGATCTCCGGTGACAGGATCTCAGACACGTTGAATTGTTTTTCGATGAAGACGCGTGGATCCAGGCTGATGTAAATCTTCTGGGACAAAATCCTCTTGTTCGTCAGAATGAATCCCGCGGTGTCCTGCAGCATGATTCCGGATGAAGGACCTGGCACAACAATCGGCTCGGCATGGAATTCTTTCCCCAAGATTAGGATGACATAGATGATGGCAATGATCTTAGTCGGCATCTTGCGCCTAAAATATTGTATGACAAAATATGAGTATATGCATCTTTCACTTTTTATCCTGTAAGAAAAGAGTTAATGCTATCATATATTTTTGATTGGCATAGGTTCTTTTCTTGAACAGGGTAAGTTCCTTATTTTAGAGGTTAGTTAAGAGATGTTTAGTTATAGAGGAAACACATGTGAGAATGGGTTAGTATACACGTTTGTTCATACAATACCAATCCTAATTTTCGTCTTTAGCTGGAACTGTAAAATCTCCTCAGACTCCTTCTATCTCTCGAAGTCGTGAGCTAGGATGACAAACACGTAATTGATTAATATGCACCCATTTTTCCACAAATTCATCCCCCTTAGGGATTTTTATCTTGTATACCACTGGTGACAACTTTTCAATAATGACATAAGGTCCTTTCCATGAAGGTAAGAATTTTCTCTCCTTCACTTGATCCCGAGCGAAGTTATAGAGATAAACCTGATCGGAAATTTGATACTCCTTCTGAGTAGTTTTCAGATCGTAGTATGTTTTAGCACTCACTGCGGCTTTCTCTATATTCTTCTGGGCAAACGCAAAAGCATGCTGAAAGTGCTTGCGTAAATTTTCCACATATTGATGCGATGTTGTAGCATTTATCAAATTATGATCTGTTGTCCTGTATAATAAATGCTGGGGTAACACCATCTTCCTTCCTGTGATCATCTCGAAGGGAGAAAGTTTGGTTGCTGCGCTTGGGGTGGCCCTGATGGCCATAAGAACCAAAGGCAGTTTGACATCCCAGTCCTTACCAGATTCATTGACAAATTTTTTTAGAACGTTCACGATGGATTGGTTGTAGCGCTCCACTCCACCACTAGAGGCTGGCCGATAAGCTATATGCAGCTTCCTTTTTACCCCCAGTATTTCCCACATCTTTGTCATCACTTCACTAGTAAAATGACTTCCACGATCGGACTCAATGCGTTGGGGAAGACCAAACCTGGAGAATATGTGGTTAATGAGCAGAGATGCACATACGCTTGAACTGCATGTTTTGCACGGCAAACATTCTACCCATTTTGTGAACAAACAAGTTACGGTTAACATGTATCTGTTGCCTTTTGATGATGTGGTTACTGGTCCAATGAAATCAATTTGGATGTCTGACCATGGCATGGACATCCCCCTTTTCATCAGTGGTGCCCGATGAGTGGGTCCTTGTGGCTGGAATTGAGGGCATATTAGACATCCTTGACAATATGTTCGCACGTCTTGTAACATATGCGGCCAGTAAGCGTAGTCCCGTAATAACTCGTATGTTAGTTTCTCACCTCGATGTCCAGCTGTTGGGGCATCATGGGCATGTTGTAGCATCAGACCTCGATACGCTGCGGGTACTACCCATTGCGTGATACCGTTCTTTGAGGTCCTTATCAGCAATCCATCCTGTAATGAGAATTGGGACTTACCCTTCATCAAAATCCGTAACTCCTCCTTACCATCACAGTCTTCTGTATTTATGGGACAATTCTGTGGATCCAGAATGTGGTTATAAAAGAGACCAATAACTGGATCCCCCTTTTGGCCTGCAATGAGATCCTCACTAGGGGAATCTTGGCTCCATTGCAACACATTAGCTTCAGTTCCCTTTTGGGCCTGACTTCTTGTCGTTGCATCCACTTGGATAGTTCCCATGAGGTCATCAACGTCAAAGACTTCTCCGTCAATGGCTGCTTGTTTGGCGAGGGAATCTGCTAGGTCATTCCCTTCTTTATCCATACCTGGATACTTTGAATGACCCTTTACCTTTTTCCAGTAAATTGTAAGACCGTGGGTGGTAACCATCTCGTCAATCTTACAAAACATCTTACCATGCTTGACTGGCTTGTTGTTGCTTCTCATCATGTTGGATCTTTTCCATCCGGGGAAATATTCCACAAAGCTATTACGAATATAATCAGAATCTGTGATGATTACAAACTCCTTAACATCATATTCGATAGCCATTTGTACGGCTTTGTACACAGCAGTAAGCTCTGCAACCTGGCTGCTTTTGGAACCAATTTTGTATCCAACGGATATCTCTGGGAACATATTATTCCACACGATTCCGACACCTGCAACCAGCGTGTGTTCGGATCCTACATCGGTATGGAAGGAACAGCCGTCTACATATACACACGGTAATGATTTGC
Organism: Bufo bufo; assembly: GCF_905171765.1. Classification (NCBI taxonomy): domain Eukaryota; kingdom Metazoa; phylum Chordata; class Amphibia; order Anura; family Bufonidae; genus Bufo; species Bufo bufo. Next base: position 354,574,854 of record NC_053394.1, read on the forward strand.
AGTACTCCTCTTCGTAAGATTTATATGGGGATGATGATTGTTCCTCCAGGAAGTCATTCTCCTGCGACTCACCTGGATGTTCCGCATTGGTACAATCATGGAGTTCAGCTAATCCTTGAGCAACTGGGTTCTTATTATTTTGTTTATACCTGATCTCCAACGGCCATCCCATTAAGGACATCGTCCAGGCGGTTATCCTGCTATTTGACAGATTTCCATCCCTTATCCGATCACTCTGCAAGTATTGCAGCGGTTGGTGTGCAGTCTCCACAATGATTCTTTCACCTTGGATAAAACTCCTGAAATATTGTAAAGCCCACACAGTTGACAGTAAGGCTTTCTCACAGCTATTGAATTTTACCTCTACTGGTGACAAGGATTTGCTGGCATAGGCAATGATTCTGTTCCAGTTTTCCTGTTTTTGGAAAAGGACTGCACTCACGCTTTTGTCAGTGAAACCTGTTTCCACGAAGAAAGGTTTTCCCCCTTCTGGATAGGCAAGGCATGGAGCCTGGATAAGTTTGGCCTTGAGTTCATTCACAGCTTGCTTATGACGCTCACTCCATTCCCATTTTACTCCTTTCTTCAGTAACTGCAAAAGAGGTTTTGTAATTTCGGCATAATTATCTATAAACTTACGTGAATAGTTCATCATGCCCAAGAATGATCTCAACTCCTTGAGATTTGTAGGTGACTTGGTGTTGATCACTGCTTCCACCTTCTTCTTCTGTGGGTTGATTCCATCAGCAGTGATTTCGTGACCTAGGAAATTGACCTTGGCACGACACCATTGAGCCTTCTGAAAAGAAAGTTTCACACCAGCTTTCCTCAGCTGGGTTAGTACATGCCTCAGTTCTACAATGTGTTCCTCAAAAGTTGTGCTTTTGATTAGGATGTCATCCACATAGGATAAGGTACCTCGTTCAGTGGCATCAGGCATTGCCTTATGCATGAACACAGCAAATTCATGGCCCGCATTTATGTACCCGAAGGGCAGTCGGGTCCATGCATATTGTTGCTTTCCAAATGTGAAGGCCAATTTGTACTGATCCCTCTCGTCAATTTTAATCGTCCAGTATCCTTGTGCACAGTCAAGGGCGGTGAAGATTTTTGATCCTTGAATTTGTGCCAAACATTGGTCAATATACGGCACGGGCCATCCGGACATGTAAACACGTTTGTTTAATTGTCTTAGGTCCGAGCAGAGACGAAATTGACCATTGGGTTTGAGGACCCCAAGTATCGGATGATTGAACGAGCTGTGTATTGGACGGATAATGCCCCTCCTCTCCAGGTTTTTAACGATTTCCGATAGTGACTCGTAAGCCGCCAGCGGAAGTCGGTATTGTTTGACAAAGACAGGGGGTGCATCTGGATCTGTCTGGATCCTTGCAACATGTATGTCTGTTTCTCCACAGTCATAAGAATCCTTGGCGAACATGTCCTGGAACTCTGTGAAGAGCTCCTTTAGCTGTTGACGCTCTGACTCATCGGAGCATGCATCAGCTATAGAGACTTGTTCCTCCACCCGCTCCTGAAATTCTGAAAAGATTTCCGGCTGACTTAACTCGTAAGCTTCTTCAAGCTCACTGGTTAAGTCATTTTGGGTATAGTGTACCTTATCCTTTCCTTGTTGGCAGGATTCGTACTCCCTCTCATCGATCTCATGGTTGAAAACCAATGATGTTTCTTCGATGTGGCATGTACCTTCTTCAGAGCTGAAAGGATAAACAGAGTGTATATTGAATAACCCCTCAGGGGTTGAGGAAAAACTTTGTTCTACTACCTGTTCTTCCGTCAGGTATTCATCAGGAATAAGTCCAATAACATCATTCTGGAATCCAAAAGTGTAGTATTCTGATTCCATAGCTAAACCAATTACGGTGTCCTTTTGCAAAGATATGCTATGGGGAATCATATTATGGACTACCATCTGTAATGGAACCTGATGGATGTTTATCATAGGAGTAGGCTTTAACTTTAGGCCGAGTTGTTGCATCCGGTTGGATAAACAGATCAAGGCATCTGCATTCTTCAGTTTCTGTCCCTTCTTCACTTGAATGGAGAGAAGAAACGGTTTGCATCCTTCAGGGATTTCAACCTCTTCAGCAACCTCAATACTTACGGCGTAGGGCATCTGTTGTCCCCCTCTCAAAGCTTGCTCTACATCCTGGAATCCCTCTGGGTCTCCTGGTAATCTGGACCATAAGGTTTTATTCACCAGATCAATCTGTACAGCAAATCTGTGTAGAAGGTCGTTACCTATATACATTTGGTATCGTGGTCCATTTATCACGATGAAAACGTGTTCCGTGGTCTTATTTCCTATGGAGATAGACAAAAGACATCTTGCAACCACATTATGACTCTGGGAATTTCCATCCAGATCATGAACCCATTGTTCCTGTGGAGAGAAACTTTTAATCATTTTAGGATTGGGGACCTGTTTTAAGAGTCCTAAGCTTATGTAGCTGGCTTCGGATTTCAGATCCAGTTTGGCATATTTCACCCGGGTTATATTGTTCACTTGTATGGGAATCAATAAATTGTCATTGACCTTTTCAATCCGTACCATGGATTGAGTATGTTTGGTCAGGTCCGCGACTTTGTGATTTCCTCCTTCAAGAGAAATAGTTAATACATCATCATCCAAGGTTACCTTTTCGATTCTGTCCCTCTGGATGGTAATGATGTGAGCGGCACCGTTGACAGCTTCCTCGGGCTTACCATTGTTTAGGATCGTGACATCCGGCATTTGATTGTTCCTGAAATGAACTTCAATCGAGTTAGGCCTCTCTTCAATCACGTGACAACTGCGTTGTGTTTGTGCATTGCAAGAGAGTTCATATGCAATGGGTGTCTTCACCTGAGTCCAGACTGCTTCATTAATGAAGTCTATTATGGTACTCAACCTTTTCATAAGGTCAATTCCTATGATCAGCCGATCATATGGAAGATCCACAATCAATGTGGGGTGTCTAATGGTCTTTTTGCCAATTCTAAATGTCAACCATGATGTACCTTTTACCTGTAAAGCATCTCCACCTACACTTATCAAAGAGCCATCAAATGATCTTAATCTCGGCTTCTTTGTCGTCAGATCCAGAATCTTTTGGAAATAACTATATGATAAGATGGTGGCTTGTGATCCGGTGTCGAGTAAACTTTTGATTGGTCCGATAAGTTCATTTTGGAGATATGATTCCACAAAATATCGGCCGTCAACCTGGAATAAATCACACAAGAAATTAGAATGTTTACTCATATGATTCCTCTGTAGGGTTTGACCTCTCTGCAGCTTCGTGACCTCTGCATTCCTGTGTCTCACAGGAGAAGTTGGAGGAGCAGCATCGGCCCCCACCCTTGGGGAAAACTGAATTATATCACAGTTTACAGCTGATTCATGACTAGAGGCTGGAATGATGGGATCACACTCTGGAATAGACGCATGGTCGCAGGGATCGACACGATTAGACTGTAAGACAAATAAAACATTAGACACCTCCTCCCTGGCCCCAATCTTAGGGTCAGGGGTACTGCAAGGAGAAATGGTATTAGTAATCACATCAGATTCTTTCACATCCATCTTAATAGCCTTGCAGTGGCCTGGGTTCTGACCCGGCCCAAACTGCTTTATGATGTTGAGCTGGGACCTGGAGTTGCCCCTAAAAAAGGTTCAGGCTGTTTTCCTGGGGATACCTGGGACAACTTTCTCACAATGTCATTCAACTGGGCCACTTGTTCTGCCAGCTGATCAAACCTGTTTGGTTTGCGCATATTTTGGTTTTGTGAGGCGCCCTGATTATTGGTGGGTGACCTACTCCTAGGTGAGTTTAAGGGTTCCTGCCTATCTTCCCTCTGTTGTCTGGGCCTGTTATTCCAGCGTCTGTAACCCTGGGAATCCCTATTGTAATAGGACCTATATTGGGGACCATTATTGTAATATGGACGGTAGTTAGACCTCCCAGCACCAGAATTATCCCCCTCTGACCCGTTGGGATTTTGGGGCTTGGTTTGCTTGGGTCTTACCTGTTGTCGATGGGTTTGGTGGACAGGACCTGTAGACTGAGGGTACTTACGTGACTGTGTTTCAAATCCCAAGCTAGGGTTTACCTTAGCTTCAGCTATATTTTGCTCTGGGGATTTTTTAAATCTTCTCTCACCTGTTTCATGGCATTCACTGATATTATACAGCGTGGTGGCAGCCGTCACCAACCTATCCAAGGGAGCTTCAATATCCAGATCTCTGGCTAGGCTAAGTTTGATCTGGGTTGGCATAGCATCATAGAACAACTGCTTAAACTCTTCAGATTCCCAGTTTGGGGATCTATATGCTAACCCATAGGCATTTTTAAGGATAGAGAGGAATTCACGGGGACTTTGATTGGGCCTACATGTAAGCTTATATATGTCCCGTTTTGCAGCAGTAATGGTTCGGTAAGGTCCGAATTCCAGTTTAACTTCATGCAAAACACTTGGCCAATCTTGAATTCCTCTCTCCCTAAAAGAGGTAAAGTAATGACGATATTTATCATCAAATGCCCATGGAAGGAATCTGATTCTGTCAGCATCAGAGTATAATTTTAAAGAATCCATAGTGGATTCATACAGTTCTAAGTGATTCGCTATCTGAGAAGAACCTTTCTTAGAGAACTTGGACACAGTGGTATTTAAAAACTTAATTATGCTGGATGAATTTTGATCCTTTTCTGAATACTGGTAATTTTTCTTCCTAGAGACCACCTCAGCATATGATGGTCGCCTGGGACCCTGATCCTCTTTGTGGGCAAACATCTGTCTGCGTGGCAGGGAGTAAGATACATGCTTTCCCACATCACTATCAGACTCACATGCGCTTTCCCCACTCTCATGAGACACATATTGCACAGGTGATTTAACCCTAACCCTAACATGTCTATCCAAGGGAATATGAGGAGAGACACTTCTAGGGGCTTCCATATTACTGGCACCTAGTAAGGTGGTTACAGTTTGCAATGCCTGGTTCAATTGGGTTAATGCCTCCTGTGTTATCACACCAACACTTTCAGGTTGCTGAGTGTCTTGGATGGGGCCTGCTTTAGGAGCATGTGATGACATGTCTGGATGTTGGGGAGTAAGACATGGAGGGTCAGGAGATCCCACAGCGTTAGATGGATCCCTTTCAGCATTGACTATATTATGGGCTGATCCATCTGTCTGCTTAGTTTTGGAATACTGACGATATAAATCCTCTAAATCATTTTTTGCCTTTTGGTATGCATCATGGCTGTGACTAAGGTTGTACTCTAAGTCTTTGATCATCGCTTCTGCGGATTTTAGTTCTGATTCCATCTTGGATACATATCTTTTTGTACCCATTATAGACTCATACCTATCTTTAGAAAGAGTACTGACCTCAAACAATGCATACAAAACAGGTGGCAATGCAGATAAGAGGTGTTGGTCCCTCTTGGAATTATCATTTGCCAAATCCATATATGTCAGGTAACTATCAACCATGCCACCTAACTTCCATATATCCCCACGTTCTTCATAGGCTCTTGCCTGCAGCTCATTAGTCCATTCATCTATATTTTTATCTAATTTCAAACGGGAATAAACATATCCGATAACCTTAGATATTATCTTTCCTGGGTCAGATGGACTATCTGCTATAGCCTGGCTATTACCTGGGCCGCTGCCTGTTACACTCATTATTCTGATCAATAAGTAATAATCAATACAGATAATAATAACAAGCTAAGAAGAAGTGTAGAATTTTTCACTATTTGCATAAATAATTTATAGAAATATCTCAAGATCTCGGTGGGACCTCCATATATGTCAAGGTATATCTTTTATATAAAATATAAATATTTTATATAAAAATATAAAAATTAATAAAATAATAAAAAATGGAAATCAGTCAGGAAATCCACTAGGCGGACATAAAACGCCTTTCTTTTATCTTGAGACTCTAAATTTAATTTATGCAATTAATGAAAACAAAGGGGCAATCAATTATGCAAAATATATGTAACAATTTATTTATAAATGAGTAAAATTCCAATATAAAACTGACATAAGATCAATGGATAGACAAATTGACGCAGTACCAATAAACCACCACTAGATGGTGGTATAATCCACTATCACTTTCTCACCAGCACAGAATTATTAAAAGTAACATATGATAAGAAATAAATGATAATTTCTTTATCAAACAGACCAATACTTAATACATCAAGACAAGCTCAGGATTTTCTGTTTACCAACAGGTTATAACATGACAAAATACAGATTAATACAAGAACAATAAATGTTGTCCCTTGACTCTGTCTCAGCCTATGACAATCAAAAATATAAATGATATTAATATGATATTATATCCCACTCAGCAACCAGACTATGGAAATATAATTTCCCAGAGTTTTCCTCTACTCAGATAATGTCTAATCTCCCATTAGCAATATGCATCTTTGCTAAGAGGACAACTAGCATTAGGGAGGTGATTAACACTATACGTTCCCACAATATGGAAACACTTGACTATACGCTGAGAGGAATATCTTAATAATATCACAAGCAAAATATAACATACGTTACCAAGTCAAGGATGGACAGGTTTCGGGTGTAATCAGTTCTCAAAACTCTTCCAGTGAACAAAAATTAATCCAAGTTTCTTTTTGTTGTTGAAGTAAATTGTTAGTTGCAGTTGTTTCAGTTGAAGAGTGTAGATAGCTGGATAGATAGCTAGATAGCTAGATCCCTCCTAACCTCTTACATGCATAGTTTATACCCCATGTTATCTAAGAATTCCTCCCCTTCTAGATTAGGGATCTCCAATCAGACAAGATGGGTGTGTTCGTATGCAGATACCAATGATGTCATTTTAACCCTTGGAACACTGGTGAAAATGCCATACTATTATCAATTTACCTCTAGATGGCACTGTTGTACCACATGACAATTTCAACATTAATTCTAAATACCTAATAATATATTCAGATGACCCTTTTGACCTCCCCCAATATGCATCAGTATTAAGGGTTTCTTCCTGACATTTTAATTACCCCTAATCTAGACATGTTGGAGTCACCATCTCCTACTGTCTTCTTAGGGACAATGGACAATGGTTCCTTTTACTTAACATCCGGATTCATTAACTTGCCTACATGGCTGGCTAATAATATTTAGCTCTCCTCATGAAAACCAATTAGTAGGAAGGCAACTCCAATACTTTTCTAAACCTTAAAAGTCTATATGGTCAGTGGGATATATACGGCATAAAATATATATTCTAAATTATATATATATATATATATATATACACACATCGATACACTGTTATACATAGATGACATATTATATAAGTCATTGGTTAAGATATGTTGCAAATTTAAATACACCACACAGGAATATATAGAATATAATTATGAAGGCATGAATGGGACATTCATACACCCAATGCTTTCTACAAAGTAGACCTCCCTAATGATTTTGTAATGAAGTAAAATAATACATTGCTATTCAAATGGTTGTTTCTCACAGATACATGTCTGTAGGGCCCATTATAGTATTAACGGATATACTACATCTGCTCACTATAATTTTAAAAGACAATATACTCTATGTCTCCACAAACATGTTCCCAAACTGAACTCAGCATAACCTCATCTCGGCCTGTTTCAATCCTATAGAGAAATATCAGACTCTGGTTCAATCTGTGATTACACTTAAAGGCAATGGGCATTGCTATTTAGACCATAATATCTTTAGATAAGATTGTACATTTATGAAAATGCACGACAACATGACAGTGTTAGTTCGCACTGTCTGGGACTTTTGAATGCCCTGTTGCTGGAGATCGATGGATTCGTGCAGCCACAGTTCTGCTTTCTGGAGGGAACCATGGCTTTGGAGTCTAGTGGGGAATTCATGGACAAACTTTTTCCCAAATCCAGACCTCAAAGGTCCTTTCTTTGGGGATGGTCCACTCTGAACCTACAGTCCATTGGTGCCAATCTTTGAGGGGCTTAACAACTCCTCCTCCATAGATGGATTTCATGTGCTGCTTGGCTGTCCTATACTCAGAAGTGGTACCCTTCTGTTCCCTAGATTTCCCTACACCCATGCTCGAGCTTGCTAAAAGTAGGTGCATCCACCTACAGTGTCCCGCGACACATGCCTGGGCAGCTGCTACTCCCCTTCGTTCGCCTCTGAGTTGCCCTAGGATTTCTGGCACCGACACACGGACTCCGTTCACCCTAGTTAGACCTCAGGAAAAGGAGTAGCAGTGTGAGGAAAAGGGCGCTCGCAGACACACAGCGGCCCTCAGAGTCTCCTAATGAGATATACCAGCCTCGGTTTTGGCTCTGAATAGTGACCTGACCACAGGATAGGGCTTCCAATTGACCTGGAGTGGAATGTGCACACAGGAAACACACAGTACTCCTGTGGAAAAAGGGGCACACAGAGAACACACAGTACCTTCTGTGGGGACGGGGTACACACAGAACACACAGTACCTTCTGTGGGGACGAGGGGCGCATAGGAAACACACAGTACTCCCGTGGGGGAAGGATCAACAGAGAACACACAGTACCAGCTGTTGGAAAAGGGGGTCAACACAGAGAACACACAGTACCTCTGTGGGGACGAGGGGCGCACAGGAAACACACAGTACTCCTGTGGGGAAAGGGGTTACTCACACAGCTATTGGTATGCCCGGGTGATATATACCACCTTGTCTTCTTAAAAAAACCTCATCAACTCACTTTCCTTTGCCTATATTATTCTATATAGTCAAGCTGAACAGCACACAAAGCCCTTTTGTTCAGTGACTGATCAAAAACCTCTCGCTCAGCAGCAACCCTTGAATTCAGACAGTAGTTCCCACACAATATCACAAGACCCCCAGTATTCCCAACCGAATCTATAGAAAAGAAAGAGAAAAAGCGCGTAAAATATGAAAAAGGAAAAACTGAATAATAGACTAAAAATAAAAATGGGTTAGTAAAAGAAAACGTAGAAAACTTCAGTTACAGGAAGTCTTGCTATATACAGTCGTGGCCAAAAGTTTTGAGAATGACACAAATATTAGTTTTCACATAGTTTGCTGCTAAACTACTTTTAGATCTTTGTTTCAGTTGTTTCTGTGATGTAGTGAAATCTAATTACACGCACTTCATACGTTTCAAAGGCTTTTATCGACAATTACATGACATTTTTGCAAAGAGTCAGTATTTGCAGTGTTGGCCCTTCTTTTTCAGGACCTCTGCAATTCGACTGGGTATGCTCTCAATCAACCTGCCTCTTGAGGATTGACCACAAGTTCTCAATGAGATTAAGATCTGGGGAGTTTCCAGGCCATGGACCCAAAATGTCAACGTTTTGGTTCCCGAGCCACTTAGTTATCACTTTTGCCTTATGGCACGGTGCTCCATCGAGCTGGAAAATGCATTGTTCTTCACCAAACTGTTGTTGGATTGTTGGAGGAAGTTGCTGTTGGAGGGTGTTTTGGTACCATTCTTTATTCATGGCTGTGTTTTTGGGCAAAATTGTGAGTGAGCCCACTCCCTTGGATGAGAAGCAACCCCACACATGAATGGTCTCAGGATGCTTTACTGTTGGCATGACACAGGACTGATGGTAGCGCTCACCTTTTCTTCTCCGGACAAGCCTTTTTCCAGATGCCCCAAACAATCGGAAAGAGGCTTCATCGGAGAATATGACTTTGCCCCAGTCCTAAGCAGTCCATTTACCATACTTTCTGCAGAAGATCAATCTGTCCCTGATGTTTTTTTTGGAGAGAAGTGGCTTCTTTGCTGGCCTTCTTGACACCAGGCCATCTTCCAAAAGTCTTCGCCTCACTGTGCGTGCAGATGCGCTCACACCTTCCTGCTGCCATTCCTGAGCAAGCTCTACACTGGTGGCACTCCAATCCCGCAGCTGAATCCTCTTTAGGAGACGATCCTGGCGCTTGCTGGACTTTCTTGGACGCCCTGAAGCCTTCTTAACAAGAATTTAACCTTTTTCCTTGAAATTCTTGATGATCCTATAAATTGTTGATTGAGGTGCAATCTTAGTAGCCACAATATCCTTGCCTGTGAAGCCATTTTTATGCAACGCAATGATGGCTGCATGTGTTTCTTTGCAGGTCACCATGGTTAACAATGGAAGAACAATGATTTCAAGCATCACCCTCCTTTTAACATGTCAAGTCTGCCATTTTAACCCAATCAGCCTGACATAATGATCTCCAGCCTTGTGCTCGTCAACATTCTCACCTGAGTTAACAAGACGATTACTGAAATGATCTCAGCAGGTCCTTTAATGACCGCAATGTAATGCAGTGGAAAGTTTTTTTTTGGGATTAAGTTAATTTTCATGGCAAAGAAGGACTATGCAATTCATCTGATCACTCTTCATAACATTCTGGAGTATATGCAAATTGCTATTATAAAAACTTAAGCAGCAACTTTTCCAGTTTCCAATATTTATGTAATTCTCAAAACTTTTGGCCACGACTGTACATTGAGATCCAGTAAAAAGTAAATGTTAACTTAAAACAAAACCTCAAATACAAAAAAAATAAAAAACCTTTGGAACACATACAACTGTATAGGACTGAATTAACAAATCAATGTCTTGGAGGGTTCACCTCAAACCGTAAAAAATAGCAGGAGAATTTCTACCCATCCAGTCATTGAAATGTTAATTTGCCTAGCCCCAAACCAGCCGGCGCCATGACACTTGTATCCTGTAGTAATACCAGGCCGGGCAAAAATCAGCTATAGGTTGGGACGACCAGACCATCGTGCGAAAGCTTCTGCGCAGATGCGAACGCGAACAAATCTGCACATCTCCATAGGATAGATGACGACCATACGGCGAACAATACTTTTTCCACAACAGACTGCTGCAGCTCGTGACTGAACTGTTCCCAGTCATGGTCATGTCCAGACACTTTCTCCTTTGCTTTGCGGGGCTCCTTCAGCAGAGCATGCTTGCCCCTGGTTGCTTCTTTTACGTGCATCTGGGTCACTTCTTCCTTCTTTCCAGCAGTAGTTTCCCCAGCTACAGTGGCAGTTTCAGAGACCTCTGCTTCTTTAGTTGCTTTTTCCACTTCGGCTGCCGCTCCCTTTGTCTTCTTGGAGTCTCCAGTCTCTATGACAGCCTTTTCATCCTTCTCGGACATGGCACCATACACTTGCCCTCTTAACTCCTCCCCCTCTTTTCATCGAGGCAGGAGGCACCGGGGTCTTCAGCAGACTCCTCGTCTTCTGGCATTTTCTCCAGAGGCTCACCCAGGACACTGTTCTCCTTTTGGGGAGGAGTCAGAAGAAACAGCCCATCGTAATAGCCAGGATCCAAAAACTGATCGTTCACCTCCTCGTACTTCTTCCCCAGCAGACTGCTCGCTATTTGGAATGCCTTGTAGTCAGAGGGGACGTCTTCAGGCCTGGGCTACACTCTACCACGGGTCTGTGGTCTTCGGCATCCACATCAGCCCCATCAACTGGTTGAGCAGAAGCATCTTCCATCTTCTCTGCCACAGTCATTACCGCAGTGCCACCATCTCCAGACCTATTCTTAATAGGCTCTAACTTATACTTCTTCATATCAGACGTTTTTTTTCCCAACGTCATCCTTTGAGCTCACAAGATCATCTAACTCTGTTCTGAGTTATTTGTTCAGCCTCTCAAATTCAGCATTCTCCTCAAGCGCTTCTTCAAGGGCTCTAGCCAAGGAGAGGGCCTTGGTCTCCTTTTCCCAAGCCTATCGAGCCGAGATGTATTTCTCTTCAGCCAGGAGCCAGTCAAACTTCTTCTGTTTCTTCGCTAGGTTAGACATAATTTGCTTCTGGTGGTCCAGGTCCACCATCAGATCATCCAATTCTCGCTGAAGTTTGTTCTTGGTTTTCTCAAATTTTTTCGTATGTCACACCCTTTTTCTCCAGGCGCTGAACCAACAACTCCATGTTTTTCAATTGTTTCTTTTCAGCTTTTTGCACAAGCTTGTGGGAAGTGCCCCGCTTTTGGGCCTCCGGCTCCACCTGCTCCTCGCTCGGCGCTGCTGCAGCAGATGTAGGAGTATCACCATTCTCTTTCTGGCTCTCCTCCTTTGACCCTTCTGAAGCCTTCTTCAGTTGCTCTGTGAAGACAGCTAGTCCCTTCTCTAATGTTTCTAGGGAGTGTGAAGAGGAAGAGAGAGAAAAAGAGAGAAAGAGAAAAAGAGAGAGAGAGAGAAAAAGAGAGAGAGAGAGAAAGAGAAAGAGAAAAAGAGAGAGAGAGAGAGAAAGAGAAAGAGAAAAAGAGAGAGAGAAAGAGAGAAAGAGAGAGAGAGAGAGAGAGAGAGAGAAAGAAAGAAAGAGAGAGACAAATAGAGAAAGAGAGAAAGAGATCTTCCTCTTGTTTGCAGCTGTACTGTCGTGTCATCTACAACTGCCTGGACATGGGCCTCAGACATTAGGCTGACGTCACCCAACTTAATTCTCGTCTCGTCAGATATAACTGTCTGGTCGCTACTAGTAACCACTTTTGTTTCGCAGGACCTTGACATGGTAGCTTCACTCTCTGAGTTGCTATCGGTCACAGCACATACGTCACCCATACCGCTTGTGTCATTATTAATTCTGACCTCTAGGGGCACCGATGAGCTAATCCCCACTGGGACACGTCCTCAGTAACCAACATTGTGGAGACTGCATATCCACCTCTGGTACGTGCGGTACACCCTCTAGCCCTATCATATTTTCCTGCACCTTCAAACACTGAGCTGGAGCTGTGCTTTGCTCCACACTATTTATATGCATTTCTTCAAACCTTTTGATCAAGTCATATAGCGCTTCATGAAAATCAACAATTGCAGAAGATAAAGTTTCATTATCATTTACATTCAACTATTTACAGTCTGCAGTTAGTTCCACATGTATAATGTTGAATACAGGCAGGCTTCATACAAATGGCAGGCAAAGTCTTTGCAAGATACTCAGAGGGTATAACACTTACAGATCAGGCTGTACTTTCCTCAAATCCTGTCTGGCTTTCACCAAGGCCCGTATGCCCTATTGCTGGCTTTATCCTTGGGTGGGGGAACCTTCCTCTGGTATATATCTTCTTGCTGTAAATATCCTTCTGCCCTTTCTATTTGGCTGGATAACAGCGGCTCTGCTCTGTACTTGATAAGGTGCTATATATCTTCAGGAGGGAACCTCTTCTCCTGGGGGCAAGCTAGGTGCCTGGGCTATCTAGCTGCATGTCAGAAGCTTCTTCCCAGCTATCTTCTGGTTAGAGTGCACACTGGCTTCTGACCACACTCCTCTCTCTGGTCTGGACCTGACTATATATACTAGGGGGTTCCCTAGCTCCCTCTACTGCCTAGGAGGAGGAACTACACCCGTAACAGGCCTGGTACACAGGAGATAACATTAAATTACACATTACAATGCAATATAAAATACCATAGCAATTTCCCACAGGAGGTGGGGCAACATGACCCTTAGTAGTGCCCACCCTTACGTAGTGGGACACTACATACTCCGCTACTTTGAGGTTGCCCGTCCTTGGCGCAACACAGGGGGCCCACCTAGCTGGAAACTGTGACCTGAAAGACATGACTACATTTGCAAGGAAAATATCAGGCAGCTCCTGTCATGACCGCTACCCCAGCAGCAGTCGTGTCACACCAGACGGAGGGGAAGGGGGACCCTTATCTACGGATGGGAATAGTATGGCCACCCCTGACTAACCCTAAGCTGGCACTTGTCTGCCCTGATACCCTAGACGGGGTGTGAACCCGTGCGGCGAGCAGGATGCCTAAACCCTAAGTCACCCTAACAAGTCTAGAGTGGGGAAAGGCTGATGGGAGCACTAGTCACCATCACTCATGTCTAGGAGAACAGCAGGGGAAGACAGCAACAAACAAACTATATCAGAGATAGACTTATCCAGTCACGAGCAGAGAAGGCGATCCCAATCACGACAGTCCACGCCGGACAAGAGCTCCACAGCAACACCATCAAACGATCTCCTTCAAAGGTCAGAATAGAACTGGAAGTAAGGACTATATCTGGCAATGACTGCAAGTGAAAGTGAAACTAATATAGTAGCTGGGAGTGGCAGACAGGACTCACCTGAGAAGGATGCCTACAAACTCCCAGTCAGGACAAAAAGGTTCACAAGGCAAAACCCAGATGACATACCCTGAACCACGGAGCAAACTCACAAGCTATCGCGAGTAGCAAGTCGCTGCGACCTTCTCCTCCCAGACCTGTCTGGATCAGTCACAGTCGTGACAGTACCCCCCTTTCTACGAGGGGCCCCTGGACCCTCAAGACCAGGCCTCTCCGGATGGGAGCTATGAAAAGCCCGAATGAGTCTGTTCGCTTTTATCTCTGATGCTGGAACCCACATTCTCTCTTCGGAACCATAACCTTTCCAGTGCACCAGGTACTGAAGAGAGCGGCGAACATATCGTGAATCAACAATCTTTTCTACCTGAAACTCAAGACTGCCATCAACAACCACCGGTGGAGGCGGTAGTGGCAATGGTTCAGGAGGTTCTACATATCTCTTAAGCAGAGATCTGTGGAAGACATTATGGATCCTTAGAGTCTGAGGTAGCTCCAGACGAAAAGCCACCGGGTTAATGATCTTAATTACCCTATAAGGACCAATAAATCTCGGACCTAATTTCCACAAAGGGAACCTTCAACTTGATATTTCTGGTAGACAACCACACCAAGTCATTCACCCCAAGGTCCGGACCTTCAGAGCGCTTCCTATCAGCCGCACGTTTGTATCTACCACCAATTCTCTTCAAACTTTCTTGCACACTCTGCCACACTGAAGAAAGTGAAGACGCAAATCGTTCCTCCTCGGGAATCCCAGACGGCCCCCCCTCACTAAACGTACAAAACTGAGGATGGAAACCATACGCACCAAAAAATGGTGACTTATCGGTGGATTCTTGACGACGATTATTAATGGCAAACTCGGCTAACGGTAAATAAGATGACCATTCCTCCTGATTTTCGGAAACAAAGCATCTCAAATATGTCTCTAGGTTTTGATTGGTACGTTCAGTCTGACCGTTGGACTGTGGATGGAAAGATGAAGAAAACGACAGATGAACCCCTAAACGAGAACAAAAAGCTTTCCAAAATTTAGAAACGAATTGGGTACCACGATCCGAAACAATATCGGAAGGGACCCCGTGAAGCTTCACGATGTGGTCAATAAAAACCTGAGCCAGTGTGTTAGCATTAGGCAATGCGGCAAGAGCAATAAAGTGCACCATTTTACTGAATCTGTCAACAACTACAAGAATAACAGTCTTCCCCACTGATACTGGTAGATCCGTAATGAAATCCATTGACAGGTGCGTCCAAGGCCTGTTGGGGATGGCCAGAGGTAAAAGACACCCTGCCGGACGAGTATGATCTACCTTAGAACGAGCACAGGTAGCACATGCAGACACAAAATTCAACACCTCCTGGCGCCATTTAGGCCACCAGAACTGACGAGACACTAACTCAGAGGTTGCCCTACTACCTGGGTGTCCTGCCAGTGTGGAGTTATGGTGTTCTTTTAGTATCTCCAGTCGTAAATTTTCTGGCACAAACAGTTTACCCGAGGGGCAGGAGGCCGGGGCGTCCCCCTGAGCTTCCAACACCCTCCCCTCCAAACCTGAGTGTAATGCAGAGACCACCACCCCCTTTTGCAAAATGGGCTCTGGTACCTCAACATCACCCCCTCCAGGAAAACTTCGAGACAATGCATCCGCCTTAGTATTTTTTGCCCCCGGGCGATAGGTTATTACAAAATTAAACCTAGTAAAAAATAACGACCACCGAGCCTGTCTAGGGGTGAGACGTTTAGCAGACTCCAGATATAATAAGTTTTTGTGATCAGTAATCACCGTGATGGGATGAACCGCCCCCTCCAAAAAATGACGCCACTCCTCAAAAGTCAACTTAATAGCCAAAAGTTCCCTGTTGCCAATATCATAGTTCCTTTCTGCAGCAGACAATTTCTTCGAAAAGAAAGCACACGGACGCCATTCACCAGGGGGCGGGCCCTGAGATAGTACCGCTCCCACCCCCACCTCTGATGCGTCAACCTCTACAATAAAAGGAAGCGAGACATCTGGCTGTACAAGAATAGGGGCCGAGGTAAATCTCTCCTTCAGAGATGCAAAGGCAGTTTTGGCTGCATGTGACCATTTGGAAAAATCGGATCCCTTTCGGGTCATGTCCGTCAGTGGTTTGACCACCAAGGAATAGTTCTTTATAAACTTTCTATAAAAATTGGCAAACCCCAGGAAGCGTTGCAATGCCTTCAGGTTCTCAGGCAGATCCCAGTCTATAATCGCCCGGACTTTCTCTGGATCCATGCGGAAACCTGAATCTGACAACACATATCCCAGAAATGGCAGTTCTTTTACGGCGAACACACATTTTTCTAACTTAGCAAACAATTTGTTGGCCCTTAATATCTGCAGCACTTGTCTCACATGGATCTTATGTGTATCCAGATCCGGGGAATAGACCAGGATGTCATCAAGATATATCACAACAAATCTCCCGATAAGGTGACTAAAAATATCGTTGACAAAATGTTGGAATACCGCAGGCGCATTAGTAAGACCAAATGGCATGACCATCCGGAGTATTAAAAGCTGTCTTCCACTCATCCCCCTCTTTGATGCGAACTAGGTTATAGGCTCCTCTGAGATCCATTTTGGAGAACCATTTAGCACCAGCAACCTGATTAAAGAGGTCGGGAATGAGAGGAAGAGGATAGGGATCTCGGATAGTTATCCGGTTTAATTCCCGGAAATCCAGGCAAGGATGTAGGCCCCCATCTTTCTTTTTAACGAAAAAGAACCCTGCAGCCACAGGTGAAGAAGAGGGTCTGATGTGTCCCTTAGCCAAACTCTCCGAAATATAATCTTTCATAGCCTTCCTCTCCGGGCCGGAAAGATTGTATAACCGGGTTTTAGGTAGTTTGGCCCCAGGTAGTAGATTAATCGGGCAATCATATGGACGATGAGGTGGTAACCCCTGACAACCCTTCTCAGAGAACACATCCATAAAATCTGACAGAAAGGCAGGTAAAGATGTTACAGAGAGTGTAGAGCACCTACTACTCAAGCAGTTGTCCTTACAATGTTCACTCCACTCCACAATCTCCCCGGCCTGCCAATCCACCACTGGATTGTGAGTCACCAGCCAGGGAAGCCCCAATACCATAGGAGCCGGAAGACCGTCCAGGACATAACACGAGATATGCTCTTTATGGAGGTCCCCTACCTGCAGATGGATATTATGAATGATCTGAGTTAATTCTTTCTGAGTAAGAGGGGAGGAGTCGATGGCAAAAACAGGAATAGTTCTGCGTATCGGTTCTGGAGTAAAACCCAGAGCCTGAGCAAACCGTGAATCCACCAAGTTGACCCCCGCCCCACTGTCCAAAAAGACGGAACAGATCTTAGTCTTATTGCCCGCCTCAACGGTAGCGGACAACAAAAACTGAGACATGCGTATGGAGGAAACGAATACGCCCAGACTGTTATCCTCCGCACAATCTGGGGACTCTAGTTTTCCCGGCGGCTCCTTTGTTTGTGGTCTCTTGGGTTCTAAAGGGGCAAACCTTTAAAAAATGACCCCTCCCCCCACAACGAAAACAAACCTCTGACCTACAGCGGAACTTAGGAGGATTCACCCGTCTAGTGGCGCCCCCTATTTGCATTGGTTCGACTGGATCATAACAAACCGATCCCTGCCCTATAGAGGCCTCCGTAAAATTTAATAGTCTCTCCCTGAGTCGTCTGTCGATTCTTATGGACAGAGACATAGCAGCCTCCAGAGACCCAGGGACCTCGTATACCGCCAGCGCGTCTTTTAATTTTTCAGACAACCCCTGGCAGAACTGACTCCTAAGGGCCGAGTTGTTCCATAACGTATCAGTAGCCCACCTACGGAATTCGGAACAATATAGTTCAGCAGACCGGTTCTCTTGCCGATGTCTACGTAGCTTAGACTCAGCCAGTGAGACCCTGTCCGGGTCATCATATACGAGACCCAGGGCTTCAAAAAACTCCTCCACTGATCGTAAGGCCAGAGAGTCTGATGGTAGGGAGAAAGCCCAAGCCTGCGAATCTCCTTGCAGGAGAGAAATTACAATACCCACCCGTTGTTCCTCACCGCCGGAGGATCTAGGGCGTAACCTGAAGAACAATTTTCAAGCTTCTCTGAAGGTTACAAATTAGTCTCTCCCTCCTGAGAACCTATCAGGTAAAGCCACTTTTGGCTCAGGAGTACCTTGGTCCACCGTACCAACGGTGGAACCCAAGGATGGCTGCTGCTGCTGCAGCACTGTTGCTTTTAATCCTGCCACTTCAAGGGATAATCCCTGTAATTGTTTCGCCAAAACCGTAACCGGATCCATAGTGGAACAGAAAAATACAAAGCAAAACAGCAAGAAAAAAAAAAAAAAAAAGAAATGTCACTTTTTTTTTTTTTTTTAAAAGGCCAGATATACTGTCACGACCGCTACCCCAGCAGCAGTCGTGTCGCACCAGACGGAGGGGAAGGGGGACCCTTATCTACGTATGGGAATAGTATGGCCACCCCTGACTAACCCTAAGCTGGCACCTGTCTGCCCTGATACCCTAGACGGAGTGTGAACCCGTGCGGCGAGCAGGATGCCTAAACCCTAAGTCACCCTAACAAGTCTAGAGTGGGGAAAGGCCGATGGGAGCACTAGTCACCATCACTCATGTCTAGGAGAACAGCAGGGGAAGACAGCAACAAACAAACTATATCAGAGATAGACTTATCCAGTCACGAGCAGAGAAGGCGATCCCAATCACGACAGTCCACGCCGGACAAGAGTTCCACAGCAACACCATCAAACGATCTCCTTCAAAGGTCAGAATAGAACTAGAAGTAAGGACTATATCTGGCAATGACTGCAAGTGAAAGTGAAATTAATATAGTAGCTGGGAGTGGCAGACAGGACTCACCTGAGAAGGATGCCTACAAACTCCCAGTCAGGACAAAAAGGTTCACAAGGCAAAACCCAGATGACATACCCTGAACCACGGAGCAAACTCACAAGCTATCGCGAGTAGCAAGTCGCTGCGACCTTCTCCTCCCAGACCTGTCTGGATCAGTCACAGTCGTGACAGCTCCGCTGGCAAAGGAACAAGTGCGGTGAAAAGGGGCATCGTTATCTTCACACAGGATAATATAGGGAACAGGGGCGCTGACTATCCTGGTTATTAGGAATAACCAGGATAGTCCATAATAATAAAATACAAATATGACATAAGTTCCTGGAGGCTCAAAAGAACGAAATGAGTCTGTACCCGGGTCTTGTAGACAGTTAAACAGGGGATTCCCGGGAGGAGTTACTCTGGTCAACAATGTAGTCTCCGAATCTCACAGGTGGGTGCCCCTTAGTAGGCCGCGTGGATCTCCTTACTGGAAGAGACTCTTCCTGCCTTGGCTCAGGGGGGCCAGAGGAATCCACAGGTTCTGGAGCCCTTTCAGGTATACCCTGGGACAGGTCCTGGGGTTGAGGACTAGCAGGAACTGGAGCCAGTACCACTAAGTTCAACCAGGGCGTGAGGAACCAATGAAGTGGCTCTTTGTCATGTAACAGGTTCTCAACGGCCTGCATAGGATCAACAGGTTGGGCCGACGACTCTGGCTCAGGAGACTCTTGCTCAATGTCCTCTGTTGCAGTTTCTCCTTCTATGCAGGGCTTTAAACGGTTCCTGTGTACGATCTGAGAGCCTTTACCTTCCCTGGAAATTTGGTACACGTGGGTCTCAGCATTAGGAATAGCAGTAATGACGTAGGGAGTCCTCTTCCACTTACTGTCCAGCTTGCTCGTTCGGTGGTTATTCTTCAACCACACCACGTCTCCTATAGCAAGAGGTTCCGCATGAGCAGCCAGGTCATAGTCTCTCTGCTGCCGCTCTCGGGCACTTTCCATGCGCTCCTGAACAATCTCTTTGGCATCAAGGAGACGTCTTTGATGCTCCACCACCCAATCAGTCTTTGGTAGTGGGTTGATGGCATCGGGTACTTGCACGTCCAGGGAGTGGTCAGCAGGCAGCCTCCCTTGACAGCCGAACATCAAATAGAAGGGTGTGTACCCGGTGGAGCAGTGAATGGTATTGTTATATGTATACATAAGTTGTGGCAGCAGAGTAGGCCAATTACCCCTTGTCTCAGGGGGCACTGCTCTCAACATTTCGATGAGAGTTTGATTCATTTTTCCACAGAGTCCGTTACCTTGCGGATGATAGGCGGTGGTCCGGATCTTCTGGCAGTTATGTAGCAGGCACATCTCCTGGAACAACTGTGATTCAAACGCAGACCCCTGGTCGGTGAGGATTCTCTCTGGGCAGCCGTAGGGCAGGAGGAAACATAGAAACATAGAAACATAGAATGTGTCGGCAGATAAGAACCATTTGGCCCATCTAGTCTGCCCAATATATCTGAATCCTATTAATAGTCCCTGGCCCTATCTTATATGAGGGATAGCCTTATGCCTATCCCATGCATGCTTAAACTCCTTCACTGTATTTGCAGCTACCACTTCTGCAGGAAGGCTATTCCATGCATCCACTACTCTCTCAGTAAAGTAATACTTCCTTATATTACTTTTAAACCTTTGCCCCTCTAATTTAAAACTGTGTCCTCTTGTGGTAGTTTTTCTTCTTTTAAATATGCTCTCCTCCTTTACAGAGTTGATTCCCTTTATGTATTTAAAAGTTTCTATCATATCCCCTCTGTCTCTTCTTTCTTCCAAGCTATACATATTAAGGTCCTTTAACCTTTCCTGGTAAGTTTTATCCTGCAATCCATGTACTAGTTTAGTAGCTCTTCTCTGAACTCTCTCTAGAGTATCTATATCCTTCTGGAGATATGGCCTCCAGTACTGCGCACAATACTCCAAGTGAGGTCTCACCAGTGTTCTGTACAGCGGCATAAGCACTTCACTCTTTCTACTGCTTATACCTCTCCCTATACATCCAAGCATTCTGATGGCATTTCATGCTGCCCTATTACATGGTCTTCCCACCTTTAAGTCTTCTGAAATAATTACTCCTAAATCCTTTTCCTCAGATACTGAGGTCAGGACTGTGTCAAATATTCTATATTCTGCCCTTGGGTTTTTACGCCCCAGGTGCATTATCTTGCACTTATCCACATTAAATTTCAGTTGCCAGAGTTCTGACCATTCTTCTAGTTTTCCTAAATCCTTTTCCATTTGGCGTTTCCCTCCAGGAACATCAACCATGTTACATATCTTTGTGTCATCAGCAAAAAGACAAACCTTACCATCGAGGCCTTTTGCAATATCACTTATGAAGATATTAAACAAAATTGGTCCCAGTACAGATCCCTGTGGAACCCCACTGGTAACATGACCTTGTTTTGAATGTTCTCCATTGACTACAACCCTCTGCTGTCTGTCACTCAGCCACTGCCTAATCCACTCAACTCTATGGGAGTCCATGCTCAATGACTGCAGTTTATTGATAAGTCTTCTATGTGGGACAGTGTCAAAAGCCTTACTAAAATCTAGATATGCGATGTCTACTGCACCTCCACCGTCTATGCTTCCAGAATGCTTTCGCCGCAGTCTTGGCTGTCAGGTCCTTCACAGGCACTGCTACAACAAACTTAGTGAAGTGATCAATAATGGTCATGGCATAAGTATAACCTGAGCGACTTGGCTCCAACTTCACATGATCAATGGCAACAAGCTCCAGGGGAGCCTTACTCACGATAGGATGGAGAGGCTCTCTCTGGTCATGGCGTTCACTTCTCCCGACGGCACAGGCAGTACATTCACGGCACCATTTTTCAATGTCTTCTGTGAGACAGTGACAGGTCTCAAGCAGGTTGGAGGCAAGGAAGGGGTGGATAGTGCGGTCCACACTTCCACCACAGGTGAGACAAGCTGGAGGTAATCAGGTTGGCATAAGGCACCTCCCAGAGTGTCAGAAAGGGGGGAGTGTTTTACCTGTAGACAGAGGCCTGGAGGCTCTGTCTGTGTGGTCTCAGCTGGGCTAGGCTGAGGGACCACGAAGCTAAGTGACAGCCTGGAATTTGGGGGACGCAGTGACGCCTGCGGTACAAGGGCCACAAGGTCAGAGTCGGGAGGACTGCTGGACCACGATCCCCCAAAGGGACTTGCATTTGCTACAGCCTGGAGGCTGCTGGGCTAGCTGAGAAAGCTGCATGTTATAACCGTGTCTGAACAGCACTCTACAGGGAGTGCAGAATTATTAGGCAAGTTGTATTTTTGAGGATTAATTTTATTATTGAACAACAACCATGTTCTCAATGAACCCAAAAAACTCATTAATATCAAAGCTGAATATTTTTGGAAGTAGTTTTTAGTTTGTTTTTAGTTTTAGCTATTTTAGGGGGATATCTGTGTGTGCAGGTGACTATTACTGTGCATAATTATTAGGCAACTTAACAAAAAACAAATATATACCTATTTCAATTATTTATTTTTACCAGTGAAACCAATATAACATCTCAACATTCACAAATATACATTTCTGACATTTCAAAAACAAAACAAAAACAAATCAGTGACCAATATAGCCACCTTTCTTTGCAAGGACACTCAAAAGCCTGCCATCCATGGATTCTGTCAGTGTTTTGATCTGTTCACCATCAACATTGCGTGCAGCAGCAACCACAGCCTCCCAGACACTGTTCAGAGAGGTGTACTGTTTTCCCTCCTTGTAAATCTCACATTTGATGATGGACCACAGGTTCTCAATGGGGTTCAGATCAGGTGAACAAGGAGGCCATGTCATTAGATTTTCTTCTTTTATACCCTTTCTTGCCAGCCACGCTGTGGAGTACTTGGACGCGTGTGATGGAGCATTGTCCTGCATGAAAATCATGTTTTTCTTGAAGGATGCAGACTTCTTCCTGTACCACTGCTTGAAGAAGGTGTCTTCCAGAAACTGGCAGTAGGACTGGGAGTTGAGCTTGACTCCATCCTCAACCTGAAAAGGCCCCACAAGCTCATCTTTGATGATACCAGCCCAAACCAGTACTCCACCTCCACCTTGCTGGCGTTTGAGTCGGACTGGAGCTCTCTGCCCTTTACCAATCCAGCCACGGGCCCATCCATCTGGCCCATCAAGACTCACTCTCATTTCATCAGTCCATAAAACCTTAGAAAAATCAGTCTTGAGATATTTCTTGGCCCAGTCTTGACGTTTCAGCTTGTGTGTCTTGTTCAGTGGTGGTCGTCTTTCAGCCTTTCTTACCTTGGCCATGTCTCTGAGTATTGCACACCTTGTGCTTTTGGGCATTCCAGTGATGTTGCAGCTCTGAAATATGGCCAAACTGGTGGCAAGTGGCATCTTGGCAGCTGCACGCTTGACTTTTCTCAGTTCATGGGCAGTTATTTTGCGCCTTGGTTTTTCCACACGCTTCTTGCGACCCTGTTGACTATTTTGAATGAAACGCTTGATTGTTCGATGATCACGCTTCAGAAGCTTTGCAATTTTAAGAGTGCTGCATCCCTCTGCAAGATATCTCACTATTTTTGACTTTTCTGAGCCTGTCAAGTCCTTCTTTTGACCCATTTTGCCAAAGGAAAGGAAGTTGCCTAATAATTATGCACACCTAATATAGGGTGTTGATGTCATTAGACCACACCCCTTCTCATTACAGAGATGCACATCACCTAATATGCTTAATTGGTAGTAGGCTTTCGAGCCTATACAGCTTGGAGTAAGACAACATGCATAAAGAGGATGATGTGGTCAAAATACTCATTTGCCTAATAATTCTGCACTCCCTGTATATAGGTGAGTCAGGGATTCTGACCGATGTTTAGTTAGAGCCCAGCCGGGCAGGTATTTGTTTTGTATTATGTTTGTTTTGCTAAGGTGCCAAATAAAAGCGAAGTTTGGACCTTAAACTCAGGTGTCTGGCAAAGATATTTGTGTGAATGACCCCCGGAGAAGAGCTAATCCCCTACAATTGGTGTCGGATGCGGGCAGGTGTCCCTGCTGATAAATAAAAGTGCTGGAAGCCTGCAAGTTTGCAGGAGCAGGGGCTGCTGGAAAACTGCTGGTGTTAATCTGGACATTTTTTTTTTCTGTGGTGCAAACAGTGCAGGATTTAAAGGGCCAGAAGCCCAGTACAAGAGACTGATCAGTGGAAATAGCTGCAAAATGGTATAGCCCGTGGGAGAAATCCTGCGAGTTAGTGATCGGGGGAATCATTCTAGACTCCGGCCAGCAAGTGTCTCGGGTCCTGCCTGAAATTCTGGACTTTGTAACAAGGGGGCCAGAGACAAAAACTACGGTGTCACTGACCTTTGTGACGGACTATGGCTCTGTGCAATGGGAGCTGTTAAAATGTGAGACACTGGAAGTGGAATTTGTACTGGGCAAGGACTTTCCATTGTTTGGGCATCTTGTGGAGCGGAGTTCCTGTTAAAAAGCAAAGATATGCCGTTGCCATGGGCAACCTTCGGGAAGACAGAGGTGGAGAGCGGTGCAGTTCTCAGGAGTACATATCTTCTCTGCAACTGTGCACAAGATTCTAAAGGGTTCGGCTGGTATGACGGTCCAGGAAAAGTCTGGATTCAAGGCCAGGGCGTTTCCAGTAGCAACGGTTGCATCACGGAGTCTGCAGGTGATCGTGGTACCAGGAACCAGGGGCAGTCTTCCAAAGTCCGGAAGAAGGATGAGGATCTCGGTAGAGATGTCCCTGGAATGTCCTCGGCTCCCAAGACTGCCAAACCCATGGCATCAGGGGGTAAGAACGTTTTTGTTGATTGTGTGGCAGACTTCATTACAGTGAGTCGGTGGTAGTTGCTACCTGCTGGGCCAGTATGGGGTAAGAAACTGCTACAAAAATATGTGACAATGTGAAAAAAGCAGTGTCTGAACAGGCGGATAAGCCTGATGTGATTGCTCCCTCACAGAAATCTACAGAAGAGAAGGTTTCTGTGTTACCTCAGTTGCCCATGACCAAAGCTAGTTTTGGGATGACAAGGATCCGGGATCCCATGCTAGCCCGGGTAAGAGGTAGCACAATATTGAAACCTGAGACTGGTAAAATATTAAAGGTGCTGGACAGTCGTGCGGATAAGGACTATCCGCTGATTTTCGCTGAGTGTGAGACTCCAATGAGAACAGGGACTTATGAATTTGATGTTACAGATACGCTCATGCATGAGGGAGTATTGGGCCGTGATATCGGTTTGTTGCTGTGGGGTAAGGTAGACACTTCTGCAGATAGTGACGAAACTCCTGCAGAACCTGTACCTGTCCCTTTAAGTGAGGATCTAAGGGAGCTCCACTTTGACCTGCATGGGGAAAGAATATTGACCATTGGAAACAATGGTGCTGGTCAAGTGCAAAGTGATGATGACAAAAGTGCGGAAATGCATAAGGGAAATGTGATGTCATATGAAATATGTGGTGACAGTGATATATCTTTTCCGTTGCAGGTTGTGGTCAGGGGAGAAGCGCCCCCTGCTGGTAAAAATGTAAATGATGATGAAACTTTATTTTCTGCATCTGCTATGTTTCATGAAGCGCTATATGACTTAATCAAAAGGTTTGAAGACATGCCTATAAGTAGTGTGGAGCAAAGCCCAGCTCCAGCGCAGTGTTTGAAGGTGCAGGAAAATATGATAGGGTTAGAGGGTGTACCGCACGTACCAGAGGTGGAAATGCAGTCTCCACAATGTTGGTTGGTTACTAAGGTAGT